>NC_083114.1:45585125-47043456 GCF_949774975.1 Lagenorhynchus albirostris | reverse complement strand
ACACCCCTCCGCCCCCCGTCTTCTCACAGAATGGAGCTTGGAAGGCAGAAACACCAGCACAGCTAGGCTGGCTCCCAAGGGCTGTTATTTTCAGTTTCCCCCACTTCTGAGTTCTTTTTCTCTGAATGGATAAAGATGGATGCGGTCGAGTCTTCCCAGCTTCCTCTCTTCTCCTTGGAGGACTTTTTATTTTTTACTGGAAAAGAATTTTTGACAACAGTCTGAGTAGCGCCCACCACAAGCTCTGCCGGGCGCCCGGTGCTGTGCTTTGCAGCCACCTTCCGTGCCAACGCTCCAGCCTGGTTCCTCAGCTGACCTCGGGTCCGGGGCCAGCGACTCGGGCTGGGAGCATCGCAGGCCTGAGTGCCAGACTCATTGTTCTCGTCGGCATGGTGGAAAACATTTGCTTTCTGGGAGGTGACCCTGTTTTCAAGAGCCAGCCTTTGGAGAACACAGGACGTGAAAGCTGGCTTTGGTTCTGAGGCCCGACAGGCCCGAGTCCTTGCTCGCAGCCTGACGCTCCATCTGGGTCAGAAGCCCCAAGGGGCTTGAGTTGGTCCAGAAGGTTCCCTGTCTCCTGTGAGAGCCATGCCCAGCTGTCCACTGCTGGTAAAGTGGCACGTCTGAGCCGACCGCCCCCCACACACACACTCTGCAGGCCGCTGCCTGGCGTGGCTTCCTCCCTGGGCATGGGATCAGGGCATGGGGTCAGGACCCGCTTTGGTGGCCAAGCTGTGGAGGAGTGGACAGAGGGAAGCAACGTTCCAGTGCGACGCTGGCTTTCCCGGTGGTGCTCGCTCGGAGAAGCTTGCTCTGAAGCCTGGCCCGAACGCTGGAGGTCGGACTGGGTGTGCCCTGGCCTTCTGCCCGGGAGGGTTTCTTGGCACTCGGCTCTGCCCAGACTCTTGTGTAGGCCACTAGGTGGCCTTAGCCTGCTGGGCAGTTTACCGAAGCTGCAGCAGCAGAATGAAAAATGAGCTGCTTGGTTCAGCTGGTCTCATGACATCAGGTGGAACACTTTAAAGTGGTTTCGCTGAATTTAACCTTTTGAGCATTTCAATGAAAACAAAAGCCCCTTTCATAATACCTAAAATTGAATTCAACAAACACTGACATCTACAGACACCTCACACCAAGTGGCCAGCATGGCCCTGTGGATCCTGGCACTCGTTGTTAGTTTGGGAGACCAGCGCGTAGTTGAGTCCCATAGAGAAAGGACAGAGTCGGGACCAGCAGAGCCGCAGCAGAGAGCCTGAGTCTGAGCCCTGTCTCCCTCACTGACTGAGGGACCTGGAGCAGGGGCTTAGCCCCTCTGAGCCTCCGTCCCTTCACGGCAAAGTGGGCTTAGGGATGGCGCCTGCTTCACCTACTCATGGGGATCAAACAGGATGCTTGTGGAAGTGTTGCCACAAAACCCACTGATCAAGACAGATCGGGACAAGGTATTTACAAGTTCTAAAATCAATTAAGGACTAATATCTTGAATGTACAAGAAGTCCCTTACTATCGACAAGAAAAAGACAAGAGCCACAATGGAAAATGGGCAAATGATATGAACAGGTAATTTGCAGAAGGGCCAACAAGCCAACGAAGAGATCCTCAGACACAGTGTCGACCAGAGGGACTTAGAGCAACAAAGAGAGCGGCAGCTACACCTACTCGGTGGATGAAGTCGGGAAGCTGTGTGACGCCTGGGGTTGTGGGCCAATCTGACGGGACTTTGCTGAACTCGGAGTCTGCACGGGCCAGAGCCCCAGCTTCCGTTTCTGCCCAAGGTGAAGAGCAGAGGCTAGATTTACTCTCCTTCCTGAAACAACAGCAACAACACAGGTGAGCTCTATGACTCCTCAGCCCGGGGGGCACTGCGTGGAGGTCCAGAAAAACCGGGGTGGGGTTTGCAGCCGCAGGGTGGCCACCCAGGCTTCCTACGGCACCTGGGGAAGGTAGGAACCAGCACAGGAACACATAACACAAGTCTCCTTCTGTTTGTTTATAGCAGCTGGTCACATTTTGCAGGCAGTATAAAGCATTAAACGTGTCGGAACGATCACTTTTGTGCGTGAGAGAAGAGTGGGTGTGGGGAGTGGAACTGAAATGCGTACAAGGTGGAGGGACCAACGTGGGCCACCTTGATCCAGAACCGTCGACAAGGAGCTCAGACCCCTTTGCTGGAGTCTCCTGCCCCCACGGAGAGAAAAGAAAAGGGAGACGGCCTTGTCCTAGTGCTCACAGCAGAGGAGCTGATCCGTGCACCTTACGGATGGTTAATAGTAACCGCTTGTCTCGGTGAGCCTGGAACTTAGATGGTGACGTGGAAAGGGGCCAGAGTTGGTGTTTACAGAGGAAATTGGGTGCGACAGTTAAAGGAGGCTCACTGGTAGATGTGGCCTTGTCTCTGAGCAGAGGACAGAGGAGCTTCAGGGTCACCACTGGCCGTGGCGAAGTGAGTGCCAGTGGCGCCCTGGTAAGAGGGGGTGTAGCCTGAGCTCCACCTGGGGATGTGGAGAAACGGATCATCTCCAAGAGAGAGCCGGGTAGGACTGGCTCAGGGTGAGGAGAAGAGGGGCTGGGAGCAGCCCTCGGTCTCTGAAGTTCTGGTTCATGTAACTGGATGACTCTGGGTGTGGGGGGCAGGTTCGAGGGGACAGAGGTAGGTTCAGTTTTATGCCATCTTGAGAGTGCGGTTTCTGTGGGGCCTCCAACGAGAGACATTCGTGTGCAGGAAGCGACCTCTGAGGCCAGCGCACATCCTAAGACTCTGGGACCTGGTGACCTCCGCCTTGGCGTGCAGCCTCCTGCCCCCACGTCAAGCGGAGGCTCGAGGCTTTGCTGAGACTCCCCAGCCGAGATACCAAGTGTCTGCTTTCCCAGGTCCATGTGCAGCTCTCCCCAGAGGGCAGACGCACACCCACCCAGGCCCCAAACGCCAGCCCAGTCGGGCCACTCGTTCCTTGATGAGCTAACCTTCCAGACAGGGCACCCGACATGAAGAGGGCCCCTACCCCCTTCTTGAATCAAAGGCCAGGCTCTCGCCCTGCAGGGTCCCCCAAAGACAACAGATGCCTCAAAAACTGGCTGGTGCTGAGAGGTTTATCCTGGGTGGCGGGAGTGGGCCGGGCTTTCCACTCCTGTTGAATGTTCTGACACCAAGATGCACCTCTGTGAAGACACTTGAAGGTCACCCAAAGATGTGGAAATCTCCCTGATGTAACATCATCATCTTCTCTGGGTCCCGGGGGTCGGTCGGCACGGCATTCAGGCCTCTCCTGCACTGGGATGTGGATTCCTCCAGGAAGCTGCTGCGGAGGGTGTCGTGTGCTGGGATTGTTGAGGGGCAGGAAAGAGGAGGACGCAGAGCCATGAGAACAGATGCTTGTCAGCGACCTCTAGGAGAGCTCGCATGACCCTCGGCACGGCTCAGAGCCCAGCACCAGGGTGAGGCAACGGCATCCCACATTGTTGCCCTGGGACTTGTGGCATCGGGTGCGAGAGGGGAAACAGGTGCCACTGAACCTCCCGGAAGTTAGGGCCTGGTGTCCCAGAGAGCCAAGGGCTGAGGCAGGACAGAGGACTCTGGGCCACGCAGCTCACCAGGCAGCTGGCCAGAGGCCGTCAGGCCGCCAGAGCAGACGCCTGGAGTGCCGGGGTCCTGGAGTTATCGATCACCTTTGTTTTACTCGAAGACGTTGGGCTTCCCGGGGAAGACAGATGCCCTGGCCGATGTTGTTCAGCTGATGGCTGGGTGACACCAGGAAGGAATTCACAAAGCTGGTGTGGCCCAAACAGGGGTCCAGTCAGATGAGGTCCATCCAGACAGAGATGAGCCATCCCAGGCTGCAGGGGGAGTGTGCCTGGGAGCCCATGGGAATGGCTTTGTGCTTCCAGTTGGGGCTGGGACAGCCAGCAGCAGGGTGAGCCTCAGAGCCTGTCTCCTTGAGGTCCAGCCTTGTCAGCAGACAGGAAGTGATGAGAACTGCTTCAGGACAGCACCGGCTGGCCTCTGTGTTTGATGAAGTTTCCAGCTTCACACCCTCTGAAGAGGCCCTCGGCGGAGCCCTGAGGAAGGGTGTGAGTCCCAAGGGAAGTCGTAGGGTGAGTGGAGGCGAGGGGTATTTGCCCACCACCTGGAGAAGTGAGCCTAGGAAAAGGACAGTGCTTTTAATGCAAAGCCTATTTGCTTCTACTTGAATTTGTGATAATTTGGACGAAAGTGGATTGGAATTTATCTTTTGCCACAAGAAGCAGAGGGACAAATTTGCTATGCTAAATGCAAATGTTAAAAAACTTGTGTTGCTGGCATCCAAACGGATTTAAAACTCTGTCTTCCAAGCAAAGAGAAGTGTTGGCTCCACCACGAGCACAGTGGTGCTCGGAAAAAGCAGGTTTTGTGTTTCTTCACCTATTGATGCAGCTGTTGTCATGTGAGGGACAGAACTGGGCTTCTTCAGATACATCCCGACAGTTGGCCTCTTTCACCATTTCAGCCCCATGTATCTCCCAGGTTCAGTTCCTGGACCTGCCCGTGCTTTGTCTCCCGTCTGGTTTCCACGGTCTCCCCTCCTTTCTGGCAAAGCCCCTTGCTGTGAACATGCCAGTGTTGTGTCAGGATTTCCCAGAACTTTACCCGGCTCCAGCCAGGGTCCCACCCACACGGTCATGCACAAGGACAAGCAGAGGCTCTGTGGGCACTGGTCTCACTTCCCTGATAATACCGTTGTCATCCTCGGCACTACCTCTGCTTCCACCATCGCCACCAGGGAGGCCTTTAAGGCACTTCTGTTGCTCAGGCCGGCTTCTAGGGAATGCACCCTCCCCATCACATTCCACGATTGGTTGTGGTAGTAGTTCTGGTTCACATATGTGGATGTCGAGACTCAGAGAGGTTAAGTAACTTGCTCAGGGCCACACAGCTGTGAAGCGACAGAACCAGGATTTGAACCAGATCTGGCACCAAATCTCAGACTGACTTTTGCTTGTCATGCAGCCTTTCTCAGACTAAAGGCAGTGACCACAGCTTCCAAAAGTGCCTCCCTTCCCAGAAGGAGCCCTGTTCACGAGGCCAGTCAAGCAAACGTGTGGACGCCAGTTTCCGGGCAGAGGTCCTAGGGGCTGAGGCCACAGGAGGTCTCCGAACAAGAGTAGGCAGCAAAGGGCCCCAGGATGAGAGTGAACACCCTTCTGCCCCATCCTGCTTTGCGGCAACTTGGCTAAGGTGGGTTTGAAGTCAAAACCATCACTGACAGAGAACAGAGAGGGTTAGCTCAGGGCAGGGATGGTGGTGTCTGCGGGCAGCGCCGGAGCCACTGTGACCACCGTGCTTCCCTCCTGGCACACCTCTGTTTATTGTCTTTGTTCAAGGTCCCACTCCCTTTCCCTCGGCGTGTTTCCTTCATAACAGGATAGCAGCCACCTCGGCTGCTACGGGCTGTTCCAATGACTGAAAACACCAAGATAAGCACCCTGGCAGCAAAGGTCCCCAAGGCTGCGTCTTTGGAGCTCAGAGAGCCAGTCTCCCTGTATTCAGTCGCCTTGGACGGTGGTCGGCAGCAGCTCAGAGATCACGTCCTGAGTAGACTGAAATGGGGGACTGGGTCTGTGCTTGGATGCCCAGCCTCCGGGGCTGAGTCTTCAGTCTTAAAAGCTTTTCTAGCTCAAGGTGCTCTTCAAGTTTATTCATTATTGGTTGAAGGAACAGGCTCGATTCTTAATCCCACAAGTGCTAGAATTTCTGGGCTCCCTCTATTTCCTCTCAATTCTCCTGCAAGTTTGTCCATTCTTTTCTGAGCTCATCTTTTTTCTTGAGGTACTTCATCAAACGCAGCAATAACAACTGATTCACTCTAGAGATATTTTGCTTGGAAAGCTATTCACCCAAAGCCAGAATTGCATTAGGTATGTTTCCTGTTTCCTAGCTTATTGCAGGAATCAGTTTTAGTGACTTTTTTTTCACCATTATGTAACATAGGTTGCCATTTTCCAACTTTCTTTTTTATTTTATTTTATTATTACTGTTTTTTTAGTTTTTGGCCTCACCTCGCAGCATGTGGGATCTTAGTTCCCTGACCAGGAATCGAACCTCCTCTACTGGAAGCACAGAGTCTTAACCACTGGACCGCCAAGGGAAGTCCCCCAACTTTCTAAAACAGTTTCTTCACCACCTGGTCTACCAGTCATATCTTTTAGGTTTTATTATGGCATCACTCCACTGTCAGCATCGAATTCTCCACTAGTCAGCTATTGCTGCAATAATGCCGTGTGACAAGAGACCCTGCCAGTCCCAGTGGTTTAGGAGCAAATGTGTGTTCCTCACTCACACGTTTGTGTGTTGACAGCAGAATCCACTTCAGGCTGAGGTGGGGTCAGGTGTGCCTCTCAGCTCTCATCCCGGGACCCAGGTGGAAGAGGGGAACAAAGCAAGGGTGCAGGGGGGAGGCAGAAGCATGCCCTGCCTCTGAGACCTCTGGGCAGTACTGCCCACGTTCCACTATTCACAGCCAGTCAAGCTGCCAGGCCATGACACGGGGGCAGGGAGGGAAGGAAGAATTGTGAACAGACAAATACCATCTGCTACGGGACTGGCCGAAGGACCAAGGCGAAGTTAACACAAGACATGGCCTCAGAGTTGCCCCCGGCTCTCTGCTCCTGAAGCCCTTGGTCTCACAGAGCCAACACGACGAGGTAGGAAGGACGGAGCACAGGGTAGACCAGCCAGGTGCTGCCACCTACGTGCTCTCACAACGTGACCTGGCAGGCCACTCCCCAGTGTCCCTGGAGCTGCAGCTCCCTGCTGTGAATGTGATGAGGGGCGCCCCCCCACCAGGTAACCCAGAGTAAACAGTTGTCTGTTTGCAAAGTGCCTGCTTTGTGAGAGATGCTGACAGACACCACTTCTCAAGCCTTTGTCCTCTCCGACTGGGTGGGTGGAGGGGCACCAGATCCAGCGTGGTCCCCTGTGCTGAGCACCAGCGGAGGGCCCCACTGTCGTGTAGCTCGCATCTCAAGGGAGACGCCAATGCGGGAAGCAGAGGAGCAGAGGGAGGGCTGGGTCCTGGCCACCCAATCCAGGGAGCCAGACTGAACCCCCCCAAGAGCAGAGAAGCATCTCTCTGGCCACCCCACGTCCGATCAGGGTCTGGGGTTTTGGTGATGGCAGAGGAGGAAACGTCCCTGCCCCGTGGAGTTGCAGGCTCTAGAAACAACCCCACAACAGCCATGGTAACACCTGCAGCTGCCTTCTCAAGTTCTTGCTTTGTGCTGGACATTTCCATAAGGAACATTTAACGTACTGTCTGTGGTAGGCTGATTGCGGCCCCCGAAATACACGTCCACATCCTAGCTCCCAGAAACTGTGAATAGGCCCTTATTTGGAAAATGGTCTTTGCAGATGTAATGAAGATAAGTGTCTCAAGGTGAGATCACCCTGGATTACTGGGGGGAAGGGGAGTCCTGAATCCAATGCCAAGTGTCCCCCCCTTTTTTTAAGGGTATAACTCTTTTTTTAATTAATTAATTAATTTTATTTATTTTTATTTTTGTCTGTGTTGGGTCTTCACTGCTGTGCACGGGCTCTCTCTAGTTGTGGGGAGCGGGGCCTACTCTTTGTTGTGGTACGAGGGCTTCTAATTGCGGTGGCTTCTCTTGTTGCGGAGCACAGGTTCTAGGCGCACGGGCTTCAGTAGTTGTGACACGCAGCCTCAGTAGTTGTGGCTCCCAGGCTCTAGAGCACAGGCTCAGTAGTTGTGGCACACGGGCTTAGTTGCTCCGCGGCATGTGGGATCCTCCCGGACCAGGGCTCGAACCCGTGTCCCCTGCACTGGCAGGCAGACTCTCAACCACTGCACCACCAGGGAAGCCCAACAAGTGTCCTTTCAAGAGAAAGGCAGGAGATTGGAGACAGAAGAGGAGAAGCCACAGGTTGAAGAGGAGAAGCCACTTGAAGATGACAAGCTACAGCTACAAGCCAGGGACACCTGGAGCCCCAGACGCTGGAAGAGGCAGGAAGGATTCCCCACCCTAGAGCCATCGGGGGAGCATGGTCCTGCCAACACCTTGGACTTCTGGCCTCCAGAACTACGAGAGAATACATTTATGTTGTTTTAAGCCCCCAGTTTGTGGTAATTTGTTACAGCAGCTGCAGGACACTAATACACCATCTTATTTATCTTACAAAGCCCGTGGTAGGTAGGATGCCCATTTTACAGGTGGAGAAACTGAGGCCCAGAGTTTAGAAAATGTGCCTATTGGTGGTTGCTGAGTGGCAAAAGCCGAATCCAGCCTTCTCCCAACTCCTGTGCCTCTGCCCTGAAACAGTCTACAGTCAAAGTGAAGTTCAGCTGACAGAGATGGGATGTGTGACCCCATAATGAAGAGAGAAGGGCAGAAGAGCCTGCCGCACAAGGGGCCGCTGGAACAAAGTGGCGGGAAAACACTAATGGGAAAGCCCCGGAGAAGGCCTACCCTGGAGCATCGCTGGGTCACGGCCAACAGACCTCAGAGGAAGCAAGACAAGGGTCCGGTGTCCATGTGCAGGCTCTACACAGGGCTTGGGTGGGGACTTCCCTGCTGGGGGCGTCTCTGAGTTAGAGTTGGTTGGAAATGCCCATCCCACCTCTCATTTACCAGGAGGCTGGGCCTCTCCGTGCAGCCTGCTTCTGACCAGGGAGACCCAAGTTCCCATCCTACTTGGTGACTTGAGAGGGACGCAGCAGAAGTGCATTGTGGCCTTGCTGGGGAGCCCAGGGGATCCGCCCAGGGGGTTGACGGCCTCCCAGAGACTCTCTGTGCCTGGTGCATGGCAGGAACTCAACAAAGGGTAGTTCCTGTTCCTTTTCCACAGGAGAAAAAGGAGAGAGTCTGGGGATAAAGAGGGGAGAGAAGGGACATTTACCCACAGAGATTCTCTTCTTCTGGCATTTAACCCTCACGACAGCTTCCCGAGGTGGGTCCCCGCATCTCCTCCTTGGTGGGGGGCATGCAGCTGTCACTGGGATAGTCACACTACCCTGTCCAGACCTCTGCGTGGTGTTCTGCCTGTGCCCTGGACCTCCTGTGCTCCAGCCCCTGCTTCAGAGCACCTGGTCCTGGGTGTGTTTTGACTTCGGGTCTTTCAATTCCTCTTCTGTCAGGCATCCACCCTGCCCCTGGCCTCCCATCCCAGCTCCCCCTTCTCAGACCCTGCCTGGGCAGCTACTCTAATCTGATCAGGTGACACCCCAGAGCAAAGACAAGTGTTCATCTGGGTGTGCACACACCATGTGGTGTGTGTGGCCATTCCTCTGTGGGCAGAGAATGTGTGTGTTTCCGGGTGTTCTGTGTGGGCACAGTGCATGTATAACATATTTGGTGTGTATACAGGGTGTCTATAAGGTGTGTGTGGTGTATGTGCATGTTGTATAGGTGTGTTTGCAGGACTGTGTGACTTGTATGCTTGCAATGCAGTGTGTTTATATGTGCTGTGGGGTTTAGGTGTGCACATGCGCTATTGTGTATGTGAGTGCGGCAGTGTGCATGTGTGTACATGTCCATTCATGTGCTGTGGGTACGAATATGTGCGTGCACTCAGTGGCGTGTGCAGTATGTGAGTATATGTGTGTGTGCACACGTGCATATGTGCTCTAAAAAGAAAGCCAAGTGTGTGGCTGGACAACTTTTTGCTAATACCTTGGAGGATGGAAAGGCCAGAGAATTCAATCACACAGACTGCTCTTTGAAGAGATTGGTATGTGACGCAAAGATCCCCTCAGCAACATCAGCAGAAGCCAACAACAGAGGATTGTCTAGGGAAGACCTGTAGAGGACCCTCCTGTCAAATGGAATGAACCCTGTGACATACACAGGAGGCCCACAAAGTTCTTGAGAATATGATATCAGCAGAAACACTGTGATTTCAGTTCGAACGGAAAGGGACGGAGAGAGGATGAAATGAAAGATGAAAGGAGACTTTTGGACCTCCCAAAATTCTACTGGCAGGAAACAGGCTGATAAAACTGCTTATCTGCAAACACATGCTACCCTTCATGAAAAAGGAAGGATAATTCAAAGAATGGAGCCATGAGCCCAGAGGACAGAACTGGGAACCACAGAGGATTATGCTCAGACCTTGAAACTTAATACTGTTTGCCCAGCTGGATTTTGAAATTGTGTGGGCCTGGTGACTCCTTTTTTCTTTCCATTTTCTCCCTTTTTGAATGGAAGTGTCTAACACTGTCAACATAGGCCTGTCCCAACATTGTATGTTGGGAGAAGATAACTTGTTTCTTGAGTTCCACATGTTCACAGATGAAGAGGAACTATGCATCGGGAAGACTGTACCTGGAGCTTCACCCATCCCTAATTTAGATTATTTAGATGATGAGATTTGGGACTTTTGGACTGATTGTATTTAAATGAGATTTTTTTGGATTTCGATTTGATATTGTAATGCATAAGACTCTTGGAGATATTGGGGTGAGGTGAAAGCATTCTGCACGTGGGATTTTGCATGTGAATCTTTGGAGGCCAGAGGGCAGACCAGGGTCAGCAGAATAAGGCCCCTAAAGAGGTCCACATCTTAATTCCCAAAACCTGTGAATATGCTCCCTCATTGGTCAAAGACAATTTTGCAGGTGTGATTAAGTTAAGGACTTTGAGATGCAGAGATTATCCTGGATTACCCAGGTGGACCCAATGCAATCGCAAGTCATTATAAGAGAGAGGCAGGGACGTCAGGGTTAGAGAAGGAGATGCGACAGAGAAGTGATATCAGAATGATGAGATTGTTGGTTTGAAGATGAAGGAAGAGACTAGCCTCTGGAAGCTGGAAAAGGCAAGGAAGTACATTCTCCCTGGAGTCTCCCGAAGGAAAGAAACCTTTTGGACAACGTTGACTTAGCCCAAGGAAATCCATTTTGGACTTCTGACACCCAGAACTGTAAGATAATAAAATTGTGTTGTTTTAAAACACTAAAATTATGGTAATTTATTATAGCAGCAGTAGGAAACTATTGATAACACACGGGCCATGGTGACAAGGAGGAATCCGTAAAGGAGACGGTGAAGTGATAGAGGAGGAGGACCAAGACACGGGGGTCCTAGGAACCCCAGGAAGAAGGATTTTCCTGAAGGGGAGAAGTGCTCTGTACTAGGTATTGCTGATCCTCCCAGACGAGAGCTGAGAATTAACCCTGGCTTCAGCAAAGTGGAGGTCAGCCAAAGCATTTTTGGTGAACCAGGGGAGAGAAAAGCCTGCTTGAGAGGATTCAGGAGAGGCTAGGAGGAGAGGAGAGGGAGATGGCAAGACTCTTTGCCGAGGGGGCTCGTGGTAAAGAGCAGAAAGGTAGTGAGCAGTCAGGATGCCCCTGGCCCACAGGAGTGGGGCAGCACGAGCGCTGTGGAGAGCGACCTGGTCACGGGGAGACCCGCTGGGGGGCCGTGTCCTTGAGTGGCAGGACGGGCTGGGTCCAGTGCACCCAGCCGAGTCGGCTGTGGGTGGGAGCTTGCCATGGTGGGAGCACATGGAAGTTCTTTAATGATTGCTTCAATTTTCTCAGCGAAATAGGAAACAATCGTCTCTTTTTCGCTTGCTAAATGTGCTGAGCAGGCTTGAAAATGCGTGCACTTCACCCGGAGCCCTGGAGCCAGCAGGAAGCAATAGTAATGCGTCGCAAATGCAGCTTCAATATTGTTTGGTTGGAGAAATAATATACCGCCCAACTAGTTTGTTTTAATTAGACAAACACCCCGGAGCCTGCCTGCTGCTAGAGAGGACAGCGCTGAGGTCAGCTCTGTTTGAGATTCCTGACTTGCGAAGGGCGGCTTAGAACAGCAGAGCGGGCCCTGGGCTGAGCTCCCTGGAGCTGCTCCAGGGCCCTGCTTGAGAAATGTTCAGTCCTAGAGATTCCACCCCAATTTTAAACATCTGTTGGTGCTTGCGGAAAATGAGGTTGGGATTGTTTTGGTCACAGCCCGTGAAAGCTGCCATTGCGCAGTGTTTTTGAAGCATTGGTGATGGATGTTTCACACTCCGACTCAAGTGGGGCCGCACTGGCCTGACTGATGTAAACAGGGCACCACCTGCCCCGCGTGTCGGGCCCCCGCTCTCCTCAGAGACCAGCCGTGAGAATCCAGGGACCCGGGCATCCGGGGGGCTGCCCGGCAGCTCCACGCCATTCTGTCAGGTCCCCAGGGAAGCTGTGTGGGGTTCTGTGTTCTCCAAGGCTTCCCACCTCTCGGGGCCAGAGGCCCTGGCCTTCCTTTGAGAGGCCGGTTCATCGCCTTCGGGAGCCTTGAGGGTGGTCCCTCCCTCTCCTTCCCTCCATACTCCCCTGAGTGCCTCCTCGGAGCAGCCAGCCGGCGTGCATGGCACAGATTTTTGTTTTATTTTGTTTTGTTTTTTTCAATCAAGCTGAGGCCAGCTTGGAGTCCCATTTCCCCTGGGATGGTGGAAACGTGAGTCTCGGGCCCTGAAGGGCCACCCCCTGCCCCCTGCCTGGTCTTGAGAAGTTTCTGGACCCTGTGCTTCCCCCCATCACCCACCCGGCCTCCTTGCTTCTCCTCCTCAGGTGGACCCCTTGCTCACTAGGGCTGGGAAATGGGAACACTCTTCTCTGGTCTCCTTCCCGGCCCTTCTGACCGAGGCCACCTGGCACCTGCTGACCCTTGCCTGCCCTGGCCCGAGCTCCTTACCTGCACCTGTAAACACCTCGTGACCGTGTTGTCAGCCTTTCTGCTGGAGACCGGGGGGCAGGGGTCTGAGTCTACCTGTTATGGACCTGTCCCAGGCCCTAGAGCCATGCCCGGCCCACCATCAGATCAGAGTAAGAAGCCAGATAGCAAACCTCAGCCCGCCGCTGTGCTGCGCACAGGCCGTTTCGCGCTCACACTGACCCTCTGCATGTGGGTCCTGGTGCTACACAGATACCCACGTACAGCATACAATGGGTCACTGAGGAGGGGTGTTCAGAGGCCTGGTGCTGGACTCAGGTCTGTGGGTTCCAGTCACTGTGGACACTGCCTTCTCTGAGCCTACAGACTCTTAACACACACAACATGTTTCCACACACACCCACCTCTCCCCATCTGTCCTTCTGCCTCTGCATCCGTTTGTCTAGCCATCCACGATTTCTATACCTATACTTAAACCTCTACACATCTATCTGTCAGACCGATCATCTTTCTATCCATCCATCCACCACACAACCAGATACACACACACACACCCCTCAGTCCCTGAATGTACTTGCATCTGCCTTGCCAGGCCAGCCTACCCCCTGCATCTGCTCGAGCCCTCAGATGGGCCACCCCAGGTCCATCCTGCTGCCCTGGGGAGAGCTCCCTGCCCGGCTACCCTGGCTGTGTTCCCTCTTTGCTGGTCCCAGTGCCTTCCAGCGGGAGTAGGCTTCCTTCTCAAAGAATTTCTCCTCAGTGCCCGTTTCTTGCCTGTCAACATCACAGAGACCATCAACCCCAAGCCACGTAACATGGCCAACCCGATGGTCCCCTCTGCCCCGCGTTGGAGGTGGTTATTTAGCTGAAGGAGGTGGAGTTAGAGAAACTGAAAGGATAAGGCCATTTACTTCCGATTTCACACCTGCAGCAAGGCTGAAGGTGGCAGTAAAGGAAGAGCATGGAGGCTGAGACAGGGGCCTCCACCCTGGCCTGCCTGTGACGGACACAGTCCTGCTTCCGGCCCCAGCTCAGCCAGCACAGCACCCACTGGCCTGGGTCCTGGACCAAAGGTGGCCGACATGATGGCACCTGGGGGACAGGGGCTTCTGAGGGTGGCCACAGGTGGGGGCCTCCTTTGGATGGATTAAAATATCAACATGTGACTTCAGTCACATCTTCAGGTGATAACACACTTCTGAAGTCAACCTCATTCCTGGGAGGGAGGTACCTCCACTTTTCTGGTGCAGAAACTGTCTTGTGGAACACAAAAGTAAAGCCATTTTGTTTGTTTGATGTTAAGGCCTTTAAGGTTGTTTCTGGTTTGGGTCCTCCTGACTCCAGCCTGCCTGGACCAGGCGTCTGTGGGGCACGTTCTCTCCATGCGGCCTCAACACTGGGCTCCAAATGCCTCTCCTTTACAAGTGCACAGCGTGGGCCACCTGACAGAGCCACTGAGCCCAGCCCTGTGCCTGTGTACTAGCGTGTACATGTGTGCATGCGTGCATGTGTGTGCTCACACACGCATGCACACGCCAAATGCTTCAGAGAAACAGCAGGCAGGAATGCAGGGGTTGGACGGGATGTGGGCTGTGCCTGGGGGTCCCTCCCGGGCCTGTGTAGGGGCGGGTGGGGCTGAGGCCACAGGAAGAACCTGCTACCCAGGATGGTGTGGGAGACACTGCTTCTCGCCTACTTTATTTCCTGTTTTAACACATGTGAAATAAAAACTGTTAGGTCCCCATGAGGTTGAGCAGGTTTCCTGGAGTTGAAACCCTCCCAAACTGCCTGTCCTGGAGATGTGGGTGCTTCCTTGGCTACGAGCCCCATCCTTCCCCAGTCGACCCCTGCACATTCGGTCCGCATGCCCAGGACCGACACCCCTGTCTTTTGTCTGCCCTGCTTCATGGGTGGAGCTCCTGGGGAGGGTGGTCTTTCCTTCATGGGCCCCCAGGCCCACCTGGCCCCCTCACTGTCCCTGGGTTCCCTGAACCCCTTCTTGGGATCTCTGGAGGGGCTTCCCTGGGAGCCAGGGGACCTGATGCTGCCCAAGTCAGAGGGTGGAAGGTGTCAACGGAGGCCCTCCTGCTTTAGGACTGGATTTCTTGACCCACATCACCCCTGGGGCGTCCTGAGAACGGACACTCTCCCCTGTGGTCAGCCAGGCCTTGCTCTGTGCCCTGGGGATTGGGTCCAGTCCCTGGCTCCTGCCACAGGGAAGGACTCGAGGGCCCTATGGCTCTGCCGGTGCATGTCCCCTAACCTCCCTGCAAACCCCCAGTTGAGTCAGTTTCTGCCTGGAGAGGACTCTTGGTGGGAGCTGGGGGCTTCAGAGTTCACGATAGAGCAGAGGCTGAGTAATGGGGAGGCTGGGGCTACACAGGGACCTCAAGGGGGTCTCGGAGCGGGGGCCAGCAAAGTGAGTCCACAGACTGGGGCAGGGCTGCAGCTGTGAGGCTAGGACTGCGGCTGGGGGCCGGGTTGGACCTGGTCCCCAAGAGCGCTCATGGAATCTCAGCGCACTCTTCATGGGGCTGCCGTGATGAGAAAGGGCACCGTTCCCGGGCCCTGAGTGGGCCTTTCAGGGCTCATGAGCAGGGCCCGGGGACCCCATGGCCCCAACAAAGTCCCAGTACCTGTCCCGCCCAACCTGGGGGATGGGCGCAAGGTGTCATCAGGTCCACTGGGCCCAGGGAGACACCTGTTTCTTTTGGGAAGAGCTTGAAAGCCACTCTCCGGGGAGCCTATCCGCCTATGAGCCTGGGCACCTTTGGTGATCCAGCCCCACTGGGTGAGGCCGGCCACTCACTAATGTGTCAGGAGGGAGCTCTGGATGTTCCACCTGGGTGAAGGGCCGGGTGGGGCTCAGGAGAGGAGGAGGTTTTCCAGGCTGGGGTGGAAGGAGATTCAAGGTCAAGGAACAGGCAGGGCCATGACCCGGAAGGACCCCCAAAATTACAGGAGGTCCTTCACCTTTGGCATGAGGGGCAAGGTCTGCAGGAATGGGGAGGCCCGTCAGGGAAGACCTGCTTCCTGGGACAGGCTGTGTTGAGAGTGCTGAGAAACTTGTGGGTCACAACAAGGGAGGATGGTGAGGCCCACACGAGGGGCAGGAGGGGCCTGGGTGGGGACAGAGTGTGGCCTTGGAGGTGGGACCCTGACAGCCCTGGATCTGTGTTTCTGCATCAACGCCTGTTGAAGCCACTACAGGGCAGGCACCTTCCTCTAGGGACAGGGAACCTGAGTTGGGCTCCAGGGTGGGAACTTAGGCTGGTTGGATTCAGCTGGAATGTCAGTTTGTTGTTCTTTGATGGAATTCAGGACCACAGCACAGCCTGGCCCGGGCAGGGCTGCCAGCGTGGGCTCTTCCTGCAGGGCAGGGCTGGCCTGATCATGCCTCCCACCTGGAGACTGTGAGGAAGGAAGATGAGCACCAGAGAGGCTCCTAGCTGCTGGTGAACACAGGGAGATCTACAGGGACTCAGGACAGAATCTCAGAGCCCCAGACCCTGCCCGGTCCCAACAGGCCCCCTGCTGTGGTTGCCCTGGAGCCCATGTTGTGCCCCATGCTCTGCTCCCAGGCTGGGCTGTGGCCCTGGACCTCACCACTTGGGCCTCCCCAAGTCCTCCCAGCCCCTCCCTTAGGCCCTGGAGGACACTGGAGCGTGTGTCATTTGGACACGACTCTAGTGTGTGGTTGCTCTTTTCAGACACACCCATAGCTGGGGATGAGAGGTCCCCTTGGACTTTGGTTTGGGGAGGGAAATAGGCTCTGGTCCATGTTAACCTAACTAGTATTTTGCTCTTAAAATTCCAGAGTCATATTTGAAGCCAGTCCAAGTCCTTCCTGCCATTGGTGGCTCTGAGATTCAGGGCACATCTGAGAACACCCAAGTGAGGCGGCCTGTGGTGCCCTGACTTGGGGGTGGGCAGGAGGCCGGGCAGCCCCCACCCACCGAGGCTGCTTGGCAGAGGGGCTGGGACCCGGTGTCACCCAGTGGGGAGGAACGTGCCTTCTGCTGGACAGTGCCAGCGTGTGCGCGTGGGGCGGCGAATCCCCCACTTGGGGCCCCTACCCCCTGGATCGCCCCTCCTGTCTCCACTCGGCCTCGGGTTGGGCTGTGTGTGCGGGCACCCTTGCTCTGGCCAGGTATGAGCACACAGTGGGCCTTCAGGGGCTTGTCCAGAGATTCACCCCAGAGTCGGCGATCCCAGCTGCAGCGGCGTCATTCAAGCGCTAGGAACGCTTGGCTACGACAGGGCTCTTTGCGGGGAAGGGGCAGGTCCAACCTGCCGGGTGAGCTGGGCAGACGTTGGGAGGAAAGAGGGAGGCATCCAGGGTGGGTGGGAACGAGGCTTCAGCGGGCGGTTGGGGCCCTGGGCCTCCTTGGGGTCTCTGACCCCCGGCTGGCCGACGTGCACAAGGGGAGGGTCCCCCACGGTGGTTGGGGTCGGCTTCTGGGACGAGAGCAAGCAGCCCTCAGCCTGCGCTTCTTGAGCCGGCTGGGCAGTGAAGGCAGGGCTCAGTCAGTGTGGTGGGAGAGGGTCGTGCAGGCCCCTGGAGAGGCAGCCAGAAGAGGAGATGCCACCTGGCCGGGTACCCACCGTGTCCCTGCAGCTGCCCCATGGAGAAGACGCCATGGGGCAGCCAGGAGGAGATGATGGGATGGGGCCGTGGGTGGGGTGACTTCCAGAAGAGTCCCAAGGTCGAGGTTGGAGATGGAGGGGAGAGCAGGAGTGGCAGGTGGCCTCACAGCATCACATCATGCCCCATGGGTCCCACACAAGAAGCCTCAACTCCCAAGGGGCAGGAGGGCCTGAGGCGGCCGAGCCCCCCAGGTACCCTCAGGGTCGCCCCACGTCTGGCCACCGCTGAGCACTGGCCCGTGGCCTCATAGCCCCCAGGTGAGCAGAGGGCCCCTCGTGGGTGACCCTGATCCTCACCGCACTTGGAGGAGTGCGGAAGGCTGGGAAGGCTGGGGCCTGCCACGCCTCAGCTCCCGCCACCGCAGCCCAGCGCCCCTCCTGCGTGCCTCCCCCAGGCCCCAGAGGCGCGGGGGTGGGAAAAGCACCTGGAACAAGTCCCAGGTTGTTCCCAGGAAAGGGAGGTGCGCCCCTCCCTGATTCATGAGACGGGAACCCTGCCCAGGACACCCACCCCCGTCCAGGACGTTCCCACCGCACAGCGCACTTCACAGGCATCTGGCTCAAATAACTGGCTGATAGCATGAATAAATTAGAGACGGAACTCTCGGGAAGGCAGGGCCACCGCAGTCCATTCCAATGCAGTGTACACGGCGGGGGCTGTGGCTCCCTGGGATTCAAAGTCATCCCAGAGGGAAGGGCTGCGGGGCCGCCCACGCCCGCGCTGCCTCAGTGGCCACACAGCCCGCCAGTGGCGCTCACGCCGGGCTGGTAAGCCACACGGTGCTGGGCATGGTGGGGCGACAGGCCTGCCTGAAGAGCACAGCTCCGCCAGTGCCCCAGGCCAGACCCTGAGTGTCCCCCGCTGCCTCCTCGCTGTGTGACCTCGCTGAGTCTCTTACCCCATCTGGGCCTCCATTTCCTCCTCCGGTTCTTGTGAGAACTGAGCAGAGACTGGCCCTGGTGGTGTTGGGAGGATGGCTTACTGGGAAGGTCCAGGACGTCGGGGTGGGGGACACACAGTGGTCCAGTGGGTGGCCACAGGAAGGCTGGAGGGAGGACACAATGGGCAGACCACTGGTGAAGGAGCAGGATGGGAGCCAGGTCCGGAGGGGCCAGCAGGGGTAGGGGACCCTGAAACACAGCAGGGAGGGCTGCGGTGGGGAGCCTGAACGCCTGTCCCGGTAGTGGAGTGCTGCAGAGGGACACGCACCTCCCCGAGACCAGGAGAGTCAGGCCCTACTGCCCCATCCTCAGGACCCCATCGCTGCTGCCCAGTCTATGTCTCCACCAGGGTTGATGGTGGCCCCTCAGAGTCCAGGACAGGCCACAGTCCCAGCCACATGTCCACAGCCCCACAGACACAGCCAGACGCAGGGTCTGCAGGCAAGGATGGCCTCCCTGCCTCCAAACCCCCCACCGGCCTCCCTGCCAGACACCCAGCCCGCTGGCCCTCAAGGGTCTCAGACCCCGCAGCCACCGCTCAGGGCTCTGAGTTCTCCATGACAACTGGCCTCCCTAGAAGGTGAAACTCAGGGCTTGGGCCCCTCAGGGTCTGTTTCCAGACGCGGCCTCAAACATCCCAGCACAGACGTCTTTCCACAGGGCAGGGGGTCACAGGGTAGGTGCATTTAAATTTCTGGTACAGGCGCCAAGTCGCCTTACAAAAGGCTGTTCTGATTCACGCCCCTGCGTATGGTTTGTGAGTGACCCCCTTTTCCTCACCTAACCAGCACTGGTTCTTGTCACTGAGTAGTTTTCAACTTCTCACGTCTATGATTAATACGGAGAATGAGTATTTTGTGGTGTTCATTAAGGTGTTTTTATATCTTTTTTGTTCTTCTCCTTTGTCACTTTTCTGTTGGGTCGTTGGTTTTTTTCTTACTGCTTCGCAGGAATTCTTTATACATGATGAATAACAGCCCTTGTATTTTCCCTGCAGATATTTGCTCCTAATCTGTTGCTTAATATTTTACCTTACTAATGGTGGTTTTCTTTTTCCATCACATAGCTGTCCTCAAGTTCTATGTTGTCAGATTTGTCAGTGGTTTCCTTTAAAGGCTTTGGATTTTGCATCTTGCCTCCCTTCCCGAGAATGTGCACTTATGCTCTTGTATTTTCGTCCAGTGCTTTTGTAATTATGCCTTTAATCTATCTTAGTTTATCTTGGGGTATGGGGTAAGACAGAGTGGAACCGTTCTTCCACATTAAATCTTAGATATCACGAGCCATGGAGGACACAAATTATAGCATGGGGTCTCGGAGCACAGGCTCTGGAGCAGGGCTTCCTGGGCTAGAATCCATGCCCTGCCCTTCACGGCTGGCGGGGCTCGGGGCGGGTATTGCTGAGCCTGTCTGAGCCTCAGTTTCCTCTTCTCCAGATGGTTCTTGTGCGGATTAAGTGAGCACCTGTGTGTGAATGACTCAGGAGTGAGCCAGGTGGTCTGAGGGAGACGGCATCGCATCCTGGGAGACTCCACAGCCTTCAAGTGGTTCCCCAGCCCGGGGTCCCCACCTCTTCCTGCTGCTTCCAGAAGAGAGGGGGTTGAGGGTAGGATCAGGAGGGGGAAGAAAAACCTCAGCCTCCAGGTGACTCTGCCGGAGTGAGACCAGCACCTACGCTCTGCAGGAACCCCCACACCCTGGTGACCTCAGGACAGAGACAGCCCCACCAGGCTGCTGGAGGCCTCTAGGGAGAAAACAGTCACGATGTTGTCATGTCCAGCCAGACTTTGACAAAACCCACGGAGGCCCCGAAAGCTGGAACTGGACATAAGGGAAGTGGTTAAGAAAGGTAAGAAGTAGAGGGGCCTGGCCAAGAGTGGGAGGTGAGGGTGTGAGTCGTGGGGATTGAGTCAGGACCCTCTCCAGACCACCACTGCCGGGAACATCACCCGGGCGGCCTGGACCACTGAGGGATGGAGCTTGACCAGGAGCCAGGAGCCCCAGGCCCAAACCGCCCTGCTGACCGCGGTGGGACCTCTCTCCCGCGCTCTCCTTGTCTGACGGAGGAGGGGCTGTGCTGGCTGCCCACAGCGCCCTCCCAAGGCCCACCGCCTCAAGGATGGGCACCGAGGGGGTGGAGGGACGGGGCTCCCCAGCCAGACACCAGCTCGGGGAGGTGAGTCTGGGAGCACTGGCAGCAACAGCGGAGGCCCCAAGAACCTGCTGCCAGAATGTGAAGAAAGAGCGTGCTCTTTTCAAAACGGGCTTCTTGAATTCTACAGAAGGAGAAAACTATTGAGTTTCCTCCTTTCCATCCGAGCCTGCCTCACATTTCCAACTTTATTAATTTTTGTGAGACTTGGGAGGCGAGACGGGCTTCCCCTGCTGCTCCGTGCCTATTAATGTTGCTGAGCTGAGCACAGTTGCAATACTTTCCTGTAAAATGGACTAAAACAGAAGTTGATGTGTTCCTCATATAAGAAATACATAAATCAGTTAAAAATAGTTCTCAGAGCGGATGTGATGATGTAGTGGCTGTCACAGGAAACACATGAATCAGGCTCATCCCCAGTAACAGGAAAGTGGAGGCAGACTCCACAGTCTTTGGGCCGCTCTTCGGGGGCCTCCAGGAAGGCAGATCCCTCAGGCTGCACCCCACACCCAGTCCAGGCAGAGGTTCCCAGCTGCCCTGAGCTGCCTGCACTTTTGCACACGTAGCTAATTGCTGGGTGTTTGTTCCTGGTTCAGATCTTCTTACCAACCACAGGACCTTACCAACGAGTGACACACATGCAAGTGCTTCACGGGTCATCCCTGCCAGGGACCCTGGTCCCTGGGGACAGAGCACAGCTGGTGGATTTTCAGGCTGGTTGACTTGGTGGGCAGAGCCCATATCCACCTGGGCCTTCACCCTGGTGGGGAATGGTGAGCATTGCCCCAAGAGCCTGGGCACAAGGCCTCTGGTTTCCTGTGAGAGCTCCAGATCTATGTGGACACATGAATAAGCAGAAATTTCACCCCTGTGCTTCACAGTTGCCTGAGACCCAGGATGTCAGCATGGGCCCCGCTGCAGTGACAGTAGCAACCGTGGTTCTGCCAGTCAGGGGAGCAGGTGCTGAGGCCGCTGCAGCCCCGTGAGGCTGCCGGCTGAGGCCGTGGACCTTAGTTTTCGTGCAGTCGTTACAGAGAAAGGCTCTGACTCTGGATGTGTGGTGCAGGTTAGAGGGAGTGGACCAGCGTCCTCAAGCGACTTTTGGGGTTGAAGTCCTCTGAGCGTTTTCACAGTATTAGCCTGAGGGCCCTTAGCACTAACCGGCTACAGGCTTCTCACTTCCAGGGTAGGGGGTGAAGGGGGAAGAGCCCGGGGAGGATAAGGACCACCCAACGCCAGCCCGTGAGCCGCAGAGCCAGCAGGCAAATCATTTGCCTCGTGAGCCTAAGTCAGTGTTGAATGTGAACTTGAGAAAAACTCAGCTCAGAGTTGACGGAAAGGCCAGCAAGCGCTGAGGAAGTCCCACGTGCCTTTCACCCCCATTCCCTGGGGCGGGGACACCTCCCCGGGGGCCTGCACTGGGCTGGACCTCCTCCCCGAGCCCCAGGCCTGAGGCACGTGGCCATGGAGGCGGGTGGGGTTCCAGCTCATCACAGGCAGCGCTCTGGACATCCAGGTCAGCTCGGCGGGAAGACAGCAGAGGAGGTGAGCTGGCCCAGCTCTGCCTGAGTCAGGGCCTCTCTCTGCCTCCTGGCTGCGTGGGGTCCTTGGGGGACGGGGGCTGGGGGGAGAAGGGAAGGCACCTTGGCTAGGGAGGAGGCTTGTTTGGGAACACGCCCTTCCCAGGAAATCCCCAAAACACACACCTGTGGCATGTCCCCAGAGAGCAGCTGCAAAACTCAAAAGCAGTTTTCGTATTTTGGAGCCAGTAAAAGTGGTCTCCCCGAGTCTCAGCAGTTTCATAGGTCCTCAAAAGCTTGTGGACTCTGTGCCCTGAGATTTAGGGTCTGAAAACTAAAGGAATCAGGAGGTTCTAGACCTCCCCTCCTGGGGAGAGACCCCCAGAGGGAGAAAGAGGAGTTTATTCCCTCAGCTCAACCTGAAAGTGGACCAGGAAAGAGCAGCCCCGCCCCTGCCCACTTATCACAAATGCGTGGGTGCTCACACTTGGGTATGTGTGCACATATGCACACACTCACCCCCATGTGCTCACACATGTGCTCACACATGCACATGCTTGTATACCCGCCTGGGCTTCCATGGGTGTGCACATGCACACGCCTTCATGCACACGTGCACATGTTTCGGCGTGAGGAGGCCAGGGGAGGGGCCTGTTCTCTGCCTTCCAGCCGCTTTCATCTTGCCGGGACCTAGCAGGTACTCACTGGCTATTGCCAACCCAGGCAGAGAGAGGGGGGATCCAGATGGCTGGGGCTGAAGGGGTGGCTAAGTGGGGCTCGGGCTTGCCCATGGCTCCTGGTGCCTTCCCATTCCAAGCAAGGCTGAGGGGTGGACGTTACCATTCGCAAAGGGCTGGCGAGATTCAGAGATTCCCCAGGACGTGAAGGTACAGCTGTGATCTCCCTGGGAGGGGGTGACAACTGTGCTCTCCAAATCCTCATGAGATGGGTTCCTGTGGCCCCCACCCATCCCACTCCTGCCCCTCCCATGCAGTTCAAGGGCGGCGCTCCTGAGTAAATCAGACCCTTCTCCTCTCCCCCCACCTACAGGTGCGGACTTGGTTTCTGACCTCTGACCCTAGCACCCAAGGCTGTTGACTGTCTCCACTGGCTGGGATGCTGGTGTTTCATGTCTCACCCTTGATCTCCTCTCATGCTCTTCCTGGGTTTCTGAATCCAAACATCTCGAATGGCCTGAGCTCAGGGAAGGCACCTCTTCCGAGACCAGGGGTGTGATTTCTCTTAAATACTCCAAGCCCAGGTACCTGGATCCAGGCTAGAGACACTGGGTGGGGAAGTGCTTTTGGGGTCAGTCCCTGGTCGGCCAGCGTTTGGGTGGTGCTGGGACCCTCGCATCTGTGTCTGGCTGCAGAACGATTGCCAAGGGGTCGCTGTCTCCTCCAGTCCCTCCTGCTGGGCAGTGCCAGGCAGGGCAGATGCCGGGATCTGTTCCCGGCCAGCTCTCCCCTGTCCACACCTGTAAGGGCCCATCCTGGGCTCAGCAAAGAACCAGCCCTGCTCTCACTGACCCGGCGATGGAATGTGTGTTTGAGCTTTACAGAGCATCTTACTGTTTTCAAGCCTGTGTTTAAACAGCAGGTGGCTATGGAGCTTCACGGCATGGATGGAGTTAAGCATCACTGACTCCGGCCTGGAAGCCTCCCAGCTCAGCCTCGGACCTCTTGTGTCGCAGGCCCAGTCCCTGGTTGTCCACACTGCCCTGTCCGGCCATGGACTTTACCATGTGGTAAATATTGGGATGGCTGGCTTTCTTCTTAAAGTGTTTAAATGGCAAAGCACAGCACCTGAACACAGTTATCGACTGTGAAAATCTTCCCCAGGCTCCTAGCTCCCCATGAGGCCAGTGCACTGGTCAGGGCCTGTCTCTGTGAACCTGAACCTTAATCTCACGTGGCCGGGTCCTCACAGTTCAGGACCCTGTTCCTGGTACTGCCTGAAGAGGATATTTGAGCAGCACAAACTTTGATAAGATCAGACTCAAAGCTGGGCAGCCACAGAGGCGAGACCTGGGAGTGGTCTCAGCCTTCCCGCCAGGTTTTGGTGACAACCTTAGCCAGGGGCACTGAGTGTCCACCCAGCCTGTCCCCACCCCTTTCTTCCCTTGTCATCTATTTCTGCACTGTTTCTGGACTGCGAATCCTGAGTGCCTGCCCCAGATGCTCTCCATGTGGGAGCTCATCCTCGAACCTCAGGGGTTAGTTGACACCCCAAAGCCCATCATTTAAGGTCCAGAACCTTCATCACGTAGATATACGAAGCGCCGGCTATTTCTGTGCCAACTTGCTAATGCACAAAAGGAAGAAAATTCAGGACATGGAGGGAGCGCTCCCCAAAGGCTTCTTCTGTGAGATGTACATCTGCCACGGCTGGCCACCACCTCCTCACCCTCCTGGGCTCACACCGCAGAGTTCACAGACCAGTCTGGCTCTGGGAAGGAAGAGCCCACCCTGGGCTCTGCTCCAAGCATTTGACAGGTCCTGGGCATCTTGTCCTCCAATCACACCCAATTTCCAGATGAAGAAATAGGCACAGAGAGGTTGGGGAATTTGCCCAATGTCACACAGCAGTGACTGAGATGGCACAGAGACTATCAGAGCGGGACAGGCCTAGGGCAAGCTTGGCGTCCTGAAAGGACAGGCTGCTTGGCTCCTGGCCAGGGGCTATGAGAACACGTGAGGGCAGCCCAGCCCACCCAGAGTGGCCGTGAGCATCACATTAGGTGCTCCGGGTGGGTGAGGTTGAGATGACGTTGATAAGACCCTGCTCATGACCCCTCCCTGACTATCACTGCCCACCCCCTCCACTTGTGCCTCCGGAAGCTACCACTCCACCGAAAAGCCAGTTTTGCAGCTGGAGGAAACCCTCTCCTGGCAAGCTGGGCAGAACCCCTCCAAGTCCCCCTCGCCTAGATGCAGAGGCTGCCCTCCTGCTGAGCCCCCGGCCGGTGCGACCTGACCCTCTTCCAGCCTCACTCACTCCTTCCATTCTCTTCTCTCTGGCTGT
Source organism: Lagenorhynchus albirostris (assembly GCF_949774975.1). Taxonomy (NCBI): domain Eukaryota; kingdom Metazoa; phylum Chordata; class Mammalia; order Artiodactyla; family Delphinidae; genus Lagenorhynchus; species Lagenorhynchus albirostris. The sequence goes on along the minus strand of NC_083114.1, from coordinate 47,018,529 downwards.
GGAGGGGGTGCTGAGGCTGCAGAGGTGCCCCTCGGGCACTCTGGTTTCTGTATGGAGTGGCCACAGCTCTCAAAGCCACATTCCGCAAACCAAGGAAGGGCCCCTGTGCTAGGCCAGCGGGCCAGCGGGTGAGCACGCCTTCAGGCTCTGCCACCAGCCAGGCCATTCAGTCAAAGCACATGTTCTCCCTCTAATTGGAGCTGGATTAGGGCTGGGGCAAAGGAAACGGCTGCTTGTCAACAAAGAGGTCTTAGACTCAGGGCAGCGGTGGGTCAAGGCAGCCGCCAGCAGTGGGGAGGTCGGAGCAGGGCGGTGGCCCCCTCCCTAAGCAGCTCCCTTGGCAGTGGCCCTTCCTCTGCCATCTCAGCTCTCACGGACCCAGCACAGCCCCAGAGCAGCAAGGCTCGCGGGGTTGATCCCAGCCTCCTCTGCTGAGCCCTCGACCCCTCGTGGGCTGAGGCCCATCAGACATGCCAGGGACCCCCAAAATCAGAACAGCCTGGGTGCAGGGGTGCCAACTGCTTCCGGGCTAGGTGGATGGAAGCTCTGGGGGTGGGGTCTGCAGAGTGCCCCAGGCATCCCGTTCTGTGCTTTCGACAAGAATACCGCCTATTCCTGGTGAGCTCATGGGGACCGATGGCACTGAATGGAAACCAGAGGGGGCACTGCTCACAAGTACCCCCACCCATCCTTCTGCAAGAAGGCACAGGCCCTCCGCACCGACTTCTGACTTCTGTCAGTCTGATGGAGATGGTGTCGGTACTGAGCATCCCTGTGGGCTCCCCTGAGCAGACGTTGGCTGGCGGCAGGGTTGGGGGTGGGGTCGGGGTAGAGGAGACCTTCCCAGAGGCCAGAGGAGGACAGCTGGGGCAACCAGGATCACAGGAGGTTCCTAGGCCCGAGGACCACAGAACACTGCACCAATGGGGCCGCATTCTCGCCTGTACAGGGGAGGGCAGGTACTCTGGGCTCAGACACCCCTTCCTGCATTCCCTGGAGAGCAGCCTGCCCAACATACCTGGTTGGGACGCATCCAAGCTGGGCTGGAACACGGGACATGCAGCCAGAGGCACCGTCGAGAATCCCCCTGGGAGGGTGTAGGTGGGGGTCTGGGCAGTGAGGGGTGTGAGTGATGGGCATCTGGACTGGGGTGGGCATTCTGGGCAGGCCCTGGGCCCCCACTGACATGCTGCCCACAGGAGCTCTGAACCCTCTCCTGAGGTGATCAGAGCAGGCGGGTTTGGGCTCAGCCCTGCCCTGAGAGCAGGTGAAGTCCAAAGTCTGGAAAGACGGCCCTGCAGCAGGTGTGCAGGGAACGCAAGGCTGGGAACCTGATTGCTGCCCACTGGGCACATTCAGGGCAGTGTAACTGGGCACAGACAGGCCAGTCTCAGGTGTGCTTCCAGAGTTTCACTTTCTGGGCAGGCTGGTGGGACCCACGGGCCTGCTCAAGTTTCTGCTTATGGCCTCTTGTCCCCACTGAGCCTCTTTCCGTTTGCAAAATGCACACACCCAGGGTCCTCTCTCTTAGCAGGGTCTACCTGGAACTTCTCTCTCACGTTGCATATTTCAAAACATCTCTCATTACAGGCTGACCAAGTGCCTGGGACTCAGCCCTTCTGCTCCCACACAGGTTTGCTGGGGCACCGACTGATGTTGGAAATCCCAGGAGACACCAGCAGCTGGCCAGGCCACACGGCCCCTCAGTCCCGGCTCTGCAGCCATCCAGCCCCTCCTCTCTCACACCTTGACCTGCCAGGGCCACCAGAGTGTTTGATGGTCACCATTTCTCAAGTTGTTCTGCCCCTTGAGTCAGCTGCTGCCAGTGCCCAGCTTGCCCTAATCACCTACGGGGCTGGGGGGCTTGTAGACCCTACCCTCCACGCCCCATGTACCCCCCAGGATAGGCTGGCAGCAGGTGAGGTGTTCCCAAGGAGGTTGGGTGAGGGCGGCAGGGAGCAGAACCCGCGTGCTGGGCCTGCAGAGGCGCGACGTGGCCAGCTTCCGAGGGCTGTGGGTGGATGGAGTGCAGCCCAGAGCCTTCTCGAGCTGAGTCACACTCGAGCTCCAGGAAGCCCAGCCACATGACTTCCAAACTGAGGCAACTTGGACTTGCCGAATGTGAGCAAAGTTACTGCTGCTCCTGGAATCAAAGGGGAGTTGATGAGTTTCACCGATCATCCCCTTCCAAGAATTGTCGTCATCCCTGGGGCACCTCCAGGGTCAGCAGGGATGGTGTCAAGTGAAATCATATGAAGGGTGGGGACATCTCCACCTGCAGACGCTGGTGCTCCCTTTGACAGGGGAAATGGCTTGGACCCGTCTTGCAGAAGCTTTTGTGAGACAACTTGTCTATCTTAGACTGAGGAAGAGATGAAGCGTACAGGCTCAGAGAGACCCAGGAACTGCATGCACACTTGGATACACAGACACACACGCCTGGCCCACACACTGTGAGATACACACCCAGTGAGATACACTCAGAACACTCACACTCACCCACAAGAAACACACCCCCGCCTCACACCCCGACACGCTCACAGACACCCACCCATGCCGGCACTGCACACACCCTCAGCCTGGCGGACGGGCTGGAGACCAAGGGCCCCAGGCCAACCTGAGACCCCGGGGCTTGGGACAGAAATGGTGGGAACATGCTGACTCTCTGCCTCGGATGCTGCAGGGCCGTGACATGTGCACCCTGGGTCCTGCCCCTGACCTGAGCCTCTAGCTTCTTATCCATGAAGTGGGCATCAAGGGCTGACCAGGTTGCCTAAGTGGAACCACACCCGAAGCATCGGGCACAGAGGGCAGAAAACATGGGAAAGTGGTGGAGGGCTTCCCAGAGCTCCGGCCTCTGCGTTGGGACACCCTCCGACGTCGCAGCCCTCTCTGCACTGCAGCCTGACCCCTCACCCTGAGCCCACGCTCCCCAGCCATCAGGGGAGCCTCAGCAACCACCTGGGGTTCCAGCCAGGGCTGCAGGGAGTGTGCCCAGCCCGCTGCCCCTCCACTGCTCCTGCAGCGCCACCTGCTGGCCACAGGGAGCCTCGGTGTGCGCCGGGCACCAGCCCTGGGCATCTATCTGCCTAAACCCAAGGTTCCCAGAGCCCCAGGACAGGTTCAGACAGGGGGTAGGGGTGCAGACTGGTAAGGCCAGGGACCTGGACCCCAATTTCTAGAGTCAGGAAGGGCAGAAGCAAAGCTTTGGCGCCAGGAGCTGGGCTCCGTTCCCAGACTTCCTCTTGGAAGTGGGCGAGCGCAGGAGGGCTGGACGCTGAGCCACCGTGACCGGCTAAGCCTTCCAACACTGCTCCCTGCCCCGGCCCACTCCCTTTGCAGGCCCCAGAGTCGAGGCTTCCTCCTTGATAAAGCAAGGTCCAGGTAAGGACACAGGCTCCCATGGGATGGGCCAGCTGATCCCATGGACACACCAGGAAAGCCAAGGACATGGCCTGAGCTCTAGTCCACGAGGTGACCCTTGGCAGGATACCCCAAGAGAATGAACAGGCTGCAGAGGGTGGAAAAGAATATTCGGGGGAAGCAGATGCAAGTTTTGTGTGGCTTATCAGTGTGTCCCTTAGATTCCACTCGAGATAGTGCATGGCTTTTTCACCAAGCTGCACAATCTCTCGGACTCTGGGCTGCTGCATTCCCACTGCCTGAACGCGCACCCCCAGCCTGCTTAGCCCCACAAGCCCCTCCAGACCCAGGCAGCAGCGCCCTCCACACCGGGGGCATTCCTGGGCCTTGCTCCTTCTTTATTCAGGAGCGTGGTGTCATTCTCTGTAGAAGCTCACTCTAACTGAAGACAACAGTGTAACAGTTCGTCTAAAAATCTGAAGACAACAGTGTAACAGTTCACCTAAAAATACATAAAAGTTTGAATCAGATCTCCAGTCTCCAGGACACTCAGCTACAACTTGGCACTTGGTCGAGTCTATTTCAACTCATTACTTCATCCAATTAGTTTCTCAACCCAGCCCCAGAGAGAGGATTTTTCCCTTACCTGGATTGCCCCCTTGGAGTTGAAAAATCCCAGATTTCACCCCCTGGTGCTGACATTGGCTCCCGTAACTTTCCACCTGCTGCTTTGTTCTAATCAAGATTTGCTGGTTACTCAGTTACGGAGTTGGTGGTTAACCCTCTCCCCTCCGCTGGTCCCCCAGAGAGAACCATCTTGCTTGCCTCACAGAAGGCTAGGACGTGCCTTACCGCTCACTTGCATCTTGGAGGTGCTGGAGGTGCTACCATCTGCTTTTTTTTTTTTTTTTTTTTTGCGGTACACGGGCCTCTCACTGTTGTGGCCCCTCCCGTTGCGAAGCACAGGCTCCGGACGCGCAGGCTCAGCGGCCATGGCTCACGGGCCCAGCCGCTCCGCGGCCCGTGGGATCTTCCCGGATTGGGGCACGAACCCGTGTCCCCTGCATCGGCAGGTGGACTCTCAACCACTGCGCCACCAGGGAAGCCCTACCATCTGCTTTACAGGTGAGGAGACTGAGGCCCTTAGAGCAGGAAGACCTGTTTAACACAGTTCCTTTGTCCTTTCTCTCCGGGCCCCGACCCCCTCTCTCTCTGTGTCACACACACACACGCACGTACGCACGCACACACACACACACGCACACACACGCATGCACACACACGCACGCACACACACGCACACTGGAGCAGAAAACGTGATGTGATAACGTACTTTAGAGCCTGTTGACTTGACCTTGTTCATGCAGACTGATGAGAGATGATAGATGATTGATAGATAGATAGATGGAGACAGATCACTGGGGGCTGAGAGCAGGGTGGGAATGGGGACAGAGATGAGGACCCCTCAGGTCCCCACACTCACCCCCAGTAACCAGGGTGTTGGGCCCGAGCTCTGACAGCACCCCCTTTCCCTGAGATGGGGGCCCAGGATGAGGAAGACGAGATGCTGCAGGTGCCTCCTTTGTGGCTGATGGCTTCTGGGGCTGTCTGAACTAGACAAACATCATCCCGACGGCTCTGTGCACACCCCACACTGCCCAGACGCAGATGCCCACTTGTAAGGAAGTGTCTTCTCCTGCCCCTTCCGCCACCCATTCTCACTCGCCTCCTCTGTACAGGGTTAAATCCTCTTCATCAGCATCTCCCTGCTCGGCTCACCTCCCAAAACTCTTCCCCATCCCTTCTCAGCCTGCAAGAGAAACAAAATAAAGACTGCAAGAGAAACAAAGCCTGCAGGAGAAACAAAATAAAGTAATTGGACACCAGTTCTGACACCACATGCTCCTAGGAACTCTTGAGGAGCTAATGTCCACAGAATTGAGTATCGTTGGGCAGGAGGGAGATTTGCCTCATCTTGGTTCAGTCTTCCTGCGATTCAAGAGATGCTGTCTCTTGTTTGGGTCTCCTGCCCAGTGCGAGGCCCTGGCCTGTTCACTCTTCTCTGAGTGTTGGTCACAGGCCACCCCAAGGGGTCTCACCTGGCCGTGGGCTGCTGGTACAGGTGGTCGTGGTTTCTGAGGGGGTACAAGGCTGCCCTAGGCTCCTGTCAGGGTCCTCTTGTCTCCCCTGGGGCTAGATGTCCTCCGAGTGGGTCCGGAACCGCTGATGCCTAAAGCAGACCTGGGGGACCCCGCCCCCTTCCCTTCCGTGTTCACAAGAGCTGGGAGGTTCCAAGGATGCAGACGTCCCCCTGTGGTTTTCATCCCTTTTTCTGGTGAGCATCTGACATCCCTGAAACCCTCATTTCCCACTTTTCTCCGATTGATTCCTTTCCTCCCAACCCCTGTTCACTTTGTTCCTTCCAGGCTGCAACCATTTGTCCTCCCGTAATTTCACCCAGATGCCTCCCTCCTCACCCTGCCTATCACCAGCAGTAGTCTCCAAGGCCATATGAAGGGTAGATCCCGCCAGAAGCTGGTCCTGAACCAAGGCTGCTCCCCTGGTGCCCAGGAGAGTCTGACCTGGGCAGCTGTGATTCCAGGAGAGTCTGATTCTGGGAGAGTCTGATCCTGGGACAGTCATCCTGGGCATCTCTGCTGCTGGGAGAGTCTGACCTGGGCAGCTCTGCTCCTGGGACAGTCATCCTGGGCATCTCTGCTCCTGGGAGAGTCTGACCTGGGCAGCTCTGCTCAGGCCTGCCTGCCTCGCCTCACACAAGCAACCATGGCTCCAGCTGACCTCCTCCTGTGGGAATCACCGAGTCAGGGGCCAGGATCTTCCACAAAAGGGCGCCGTGACTTGGTCTCTGCTGAAGGGAGGGATGAGAATCCGTAACCCGCCCTTCAGGCCTCTGACACAGGACTTTTCTACCCAAAGCCTTGGCCTTCTTTACCCTCCATCAGGAGCAAGGCAGGGCGGAATTTAACTGGAAAAAATCTGAAGTCAGTCCAAGTGCAAACGAAGTGCACGCTGGGCAGGTCAGAGGAGGCCACACCCACAGGAGCAGCCAGCCTGGGCTCGGCAGTCTGAGGGGGCCCACTCAGCAGAGCTGGGCCCGGGGCCAGAACAGACTCCGGGAGCCTGACAGGTCCGCCTGGTCCGGAACTGCAGCCCTCTCCCCTGCTTCTGGGCAACATCTGACAGGCTCCATGCCCCCACCCCCGGGGCTCACAGGGGGCTCAGTGGGGAATGAGGTTGGGGTTTTTTTTGTTTTTGTTTTTAACGAAGATGTTAGGGGTAGGAGTTTATTTATTTATTTATTTATTTTTGCTGTGTTGGGTCTTCATTTCTGTGCGAGGGCTTTCTCTAGTTGTGGCAAGGGGGGGCCACTCTTCATCGCGGTGCACAGGCCTCTCACTATTGCTGCCTCTCTTTTTGTGGAGCACAGGCTCCAGTCGCGCAGGCTCAGTAGTTGTGGCTCACGGGCCTAGTTGCTCTGCGGCATGTGGGATCCTCCCAGACCAGGGCTCGAACCCGTGTCCCCTGCATTAGCAGGCAGATTCTCAACCACTGCGCCACCAGGGAAGCCCAAGCTTGGGATTTTACTTGTAAAGTTGCTCTTTATTAAGTTTAGACATTAATTCTTTAAATTAGCATTCAGTAAAATTATAGTTCTTCAGAGTACTGTCCTAAGAACTGAACACATTTATAGATTCATGTAATAACTTTATGGGTACAGAACAGTTACATTTACATCGCCCCCAAACCACTTTATAGTCACACCCTCCGCCACCCAACCCTTGGCAACCATCCCTATAGTTTTGTTTCTTACGAATGGAATCACGCAGAATGTCACCTTTGAGCCCAGCTCCTTTCACTCCTGTAATGACCTGAGATGCACCCCGGCTGCCGGCTGTATCATAGCTCCTTCCTTTCACTGGAGGGTCATGCTCCACTGTGGGGTGTGCCACCCTATGGGAACCCACTTACTCCACTGAAGGGTATTTGGGTTGTTTCCAGGTTTGTGTGGTTATTGAACAGAGTTGCCACGTGCATCTGTGTACAGGTTTTTGTGTGAATGTAAGATTTAATTTCTTTGGGGCTTCCCTGGTGGCGCAGTGGTTAAGAATCCGCCTGCCAATGCAGGGGACACGGGTTCGAGCCCTGCTCCGGGAAGATCCCACATGCCACGGAGCAACTAAGGCCATGCACCACAACTACTGAGCCTGCGCTCTAGAGCCCGTGAGCCACAACTACTGAGGCCGCATGCCACAACTACTGAAGCCTGCATGCCTAGAGCTCGTGCTCTGCAACAAGAGAAGCCAGTGCAGTGAGAAGCCCGTGCACCAAAATGAAGAGTAGCCCCCGCTTCCCGCAACTAGAGAAAGCCCGCGCATAGCAACAAAGAAGACCCAATGCAGCCAAAAATTAATTTTAAAAAGATTTAACTTCTTTTGGGTAAACGCCCACAAGTGCAATTGCTGAGTGATATTATAAATATACGTCCAACTTTATAAGAAGTGCTAAACTGTGCTTGAGGGTGACCATACCATTTTGCATTCTTCCCGGTCATGAATGAGAGTTCCTATTGCTCCGTGTTCTTATCAGCCCTCAATAGTGTCAGTAATTTAACTCCATCCATTTGGTATGTAGTGGTATCTCACCACGCTTTTAATTTGCATTTCCCTAATGGCTAATGATGTTAAACATATTTTCATGGGCTCAGTTGCCATCCATGTATCTTTTTGTGGTGAAGCATCTGTTCAAGTCCTTTCCCAGCTTGTAACTGGATTATTTGCTTTTCTACTGTTGGATTTTGAGCGTTCTTTCTCTATTCTGGATACAGTGCCTTTGTCAGATATGTGATTTGAAAATATTTTCTCCTAGTCTATGTCTTGTTTTCATTCTCTTAACATCGTCTTTTGCCAAGCAGAAGTGTTTTGTTTGTTTGTTTTTTTGATTCGTAAACATTTATTTATTTATTTACATCTTTATTGGAGTATAATTGCTTTACAATGGTGTGTTAGTTTCTGCTTTATAACAAAGTGAATCAGTTATACATATACATATGTCCCCATAGCTCTTCCCTCTTGCGTCTCCCTCCCTCCCACCCTCCCTATAGAAGTTTTTAATTTGGATGAAGTCCAGCTTGTCACTGTTTGCCACAGTTTGTCCCGGGGCTTTTGATGTCAAGTCTAGGAACTCTTCCCTAACCCCAAGTTCATGAAGATTTTCTCTATGTTTTCTTCTAAAAGTTTTATAGTTTTGTATTTAAATCTATGATCCATTTTGAGTTCATTCTTGTGTAAGGTGTGTGGTTTAAGTCAAGGTTCGTCGTTTGCATATTGTCCTGTTGTTCCCACGTCATTTATAAGTACAGACATTTCGTCAAGGCATCCCCCTTTTTAAAAATCTCCAATGTCTTTCCATTGGAGACAAAAGTCCTTACCCGCAGGGTCAGGTTTCCCCTCCTCTCTGAGCTTCCCTCCACTCTGTTCTCACCAGCCTCGGGCTCTCCTCCAGGGACCCACCCTCTACAAACTGTGGCTTCTGTATTGACTGGCCCTGTGCCCACCTGCCCTCTCCCTAGGATCTAAGCCCATAAGACAAGGGACACGCCTGCCTCGCCTGCCCTCTCACAAATATGCGGGAAAGTGTCCAAGGCTCTTTCCGGAGGAGCCACACCAGCCCAGCATCTAAGTGTGGGGTGTGCTGCGTGGATCGAGGGGCTCCTGAGGCCCCTCCTCTGGGTATGTCCTGCCTGGGAAGTGAAGGGGGAGCAGGCGGGCTGGGCAGGGCTGGGCTAGGAATCCATCCACATTTTAGGCAGGTCATTTTTGCCAGAGTTGGTGTGAGATTGGAGGGGCTAGGTGGGGAGAGAGGGGTCTGTCAGAAGGTGATTTCATTCATGCAAGTACAGAGGACAAGGTCACAGAAGGGAGACAGGGGAAGAATGGGGGGCAGGCCTCAGTGATATGGGGATGGCCTGATGGGGCTGGGGGCAGCCAGTGACCCTCTGCCAGAGGGACCAGGTGGGGGCCACATGTTGGAGGGTCTGTAGACAACCAGGATAGGGAAGCTGCAGTTTGGATGCAGCAGAACCAAGAGTCTGGGAAGCTGGTCTGCAGAAGAAGGATGGAGCAGTGGGGGAGAGGGAGAGAGGAGGAGGCGGTGGTGGAGAGTGAGAGAGACAGAAACAGACAGACAGCTAGAAAAGTAAGAGAGGAGGGTGGCAGAGAGAGACAGAGAGAGAGACCAGCTTTGTCTACAAGGTCCCGAAACCCAGGGGAAAACACCTAAGGCCACATCAGTGAAAAGCAGTGTGTGTCGGTGACTTTCTGAGCGACATGAGGCACACGTTTCCTGTATCCGCCTAGAAAGTCACTGACTCCAAATGATCCTAGCAAAGGATGAGGATGTCAAATCCCTGTTGTGACAGTGAAAGGGGGAGAACCAGGAAGGAGGGAGAGGCGGAGGGGAGAGAGGCTGTGAACACTGTCATCCTGCTGCCAGCGACGCAACGCCTCTGGGAACTGGGGCCAGTGGTGTTTCCTCACCAGCCACCCTGCCCGGGACGCCACTCCTTCTGTCCAAACGGACCTAGTGGTGCCTCTTGCTGTTCCCGCAGCGGCTGTTCAGCAAGTGCCACTTCTGGATGTCCCCTGGTGCTCCAGTGTGTTGCCTGGCTTTGGGGTTCATACCTTGGGCTGGCCCCGACCTGTCCTGCCATATGCCACTCCCAGGGTCAATAGGGAAGTGTACCTTACCCCCAGATGCTATTTAATTATTTATTTATTTACTCTTTTTTTTTTTGAAGAGGCAAAATTATAAGGACAGAAAACTGAACAGTGATTGCCAGGGTTGCGTCCCCTCGAGGGCCTCACTAGCGAAGTTGTAGGGTGATGGAAGTGTTCTGGGTGGTTCTATGATGGGGGTGTGTACTCCATGCACTTGTGCAACCCCATAGGACACCACAAAGAGTGACCCTGGCTATGAAAAAATCAAGAACAGCTGGATGTGTGGGGTCCCGGGCCAGTGCAGGCTGAAGGGAGTCTGGTGTATCAGATGGAAGACACACTCTCACTAAAAGGGGAGACAGAAAGGAACTGACCTGGACAACTTTGCAAAACAGTGCTTTGCTAAATGCTATAAAGAAAAGACGACTCTGTATACATACTGAACTCTAGTTGGTAAATTTATTTCCCACAGTGGTACAGGTTAGCAGTTTGAACCTACTTTACATGTACACTAGGATTTAACAAGTAAACATGCAGTAGGGAACCGCTGCACAAGGAGGGTTCAGATACGCTTGGGGAGATGCCAGAATGAACAGTCATATCAGTGTGAACTCAGGCTTGCGTCATATGTGCACGTGTGGGTGAGCACACACACCCATATTTCCTAGCTTTGCCCCCTAAGAGTCCTGGAAGCACGTAACACCCCAGTGGCCACAAGAGTACCTCATGCCCAGATTTTGGTTTCTAAATCCTATCTTCGATAAAAGGAACCAGGGCTCCTTGGAGAAATGCCTGGTACGGGGGCTGAGGCTGAGAAAATGCAAGATGAGCCTGGACCGTCCTACAGTCCCAGAAAGTAAGAAAAGGCTAAAAGAAAAAAAAAAAGCAGTATGGGTAACTAAAAGAATAGAATAAATATCCAACATGCATTTACACCCTTACGCTAAAAGTAAACACAATTTACCACAAATTCGCTTGCAGAGTGGTTCTTTTTTAAAAATATTTATTTATTATTTAAAAAATTGGGGGGGGCTGCCTCAGGGTTTACTTGTGGCACACGGGATCTTTGTCGCAGCGCGCGCGCTTCTCTCTAGTTGTGACATGCGGGTTTTCTCTGTCTAGTTGTGGCGTGGGTTCCAGAGCGCGTGGGCTCTGTAGTTTGCTGCAGGCAGGCTCTCTAGCTGAGGCACATGAGCTCAGTAGTTGTGGAGCATGGGCTTCGTTGCCCCTCTGCACGTGGGATCTTAGATCGAACCCGCGTCCCCTGCACTGGAAGGCGGATTCTTTACCACTGGACCACCGGGGAAGTCCCTGTGTGGCAGTTCTTAACCATAAGTCTGCCCTTTTTTGTTGTTGGGAGAGCGGGTTAGCTGGGTGGGCCAGGGTGTCAAACTCCCTTGCCTGATCCAGACAAGTCCCCAGTAAGCTGCTGAGATTAGAGGCTTGGGATGCTCAGAACGAGACCTAAAAATACCTGTGCTGAGGAGGCCCACGGGGAGGGCCGTGTCTTGCCTTAGCACGATTTCCAAGGGTTTCTTATTTCTGTACCGGAGGTGGGGAATCTGACCTTTAACTTAATTTTTCCTTTTTCGCCCCAGGACTTGTACTGAGAGGTGGTTTCCATATTTGCCTCAAATCAAGAAGCATACCTGGCATCCGAGGCCTTTGACTGCTGCTGCCTCATCAAGGTCGTCTGCCTGTGACCCGGGGGCGTCTGCCCATGGGGTTGCCCTTCGATTCAGGTTCGTTCACGTGGCCCTCTCTAGGCCAGGCTCACAGCTAGAGCCAAGGTCCCTGAGATGAGAAGCCGCCAGGCGCTGGGAGCACCACACAGACTGCAGCAGGAGCTGGGGGTCCCCCTGGGGCACCCGAGAACCCCCCTCGGGGGACAGCACTCCCATTGATTCAACCTGCCCTCTTAAATATGGTGACCCTAATTAAATCAATCATCCTTCCTAACGGGCATCAGGAGATTTAAGAAGGATGATCGATTTAATGGGGGTCAGGCTATTTAACTGGGCTGATTGAATCTGTGGAAATCACGTGATTTGAGGGGCTGGTTTAATATATGGGAGTCACATGATACGAGGGTGCTGATTGAATCAATGGGAGTCACCTCATTTATGGGGACTGATTTAACAATAGGAGTCACGTGATCCAAGGGACTGATTGAATCAGCCCGAGCGCCGAACCCCCTCCAAGGAGGACAGCACCTATGTACACAACTGTGTACATACTATGTGTCCACAAAGGAACTTTGGCTACACAATGCACACACACAGCTGTGTACATAGCCCTCGCTCCCGCCATGCCCTCACTAGGCACTCACGGCTGCCGTCTCACAACCCTTGTTAAGGACAAATTATTCACCGGACACTTGTTAGAAAGTGCAAGAGAGACTTTATTCAAGACTGGCAAATGTGGGAAGAAACTGATTTCAACTCCCAGTGTAACAGGGACGAGTGAAGAGTGAAGGACGAGACAGCCCACAGCCAGGTGAGGATGCGAATGCAAATTACTAAGAGGAACCTAATTAGCTTCAAGCGTGGGGAATTCTTTGCTAAGACCGGGCTCAGGAGGCCAAGGATGAAGCCCGGGGAAGAAGAGGCGCCAGCCAGGGAGCCTCCGGAAGGGAGTCTCTACCGGCCCCACAACAGCCCCTTCCCTCCAAGTGGAGGTTCACACAGGTAAGGAACCAGTTCAGGAACCTGCCAAGGAAAGGCCACGCCGTGGCCGACAGATCCAAAGCTGGAGACTGACGCCAAGTCTAATGGGCCAAGACTCGGAAGGCGTGTCTCCTCCCCTGTGTGTGTCCCTTTGCACCTCAGCCTCTGGATTTCCCTTTATCCCAGGCCCTGCGTCCCTCTCTCTCGGACTCTCACTGGCCTCTGCTCTGACGTTCTCGGCCGGTGTGAGCTGCTATCTTCCCAGGCCCTCTCCACTACCACATTATCCATCTGCCTCCCTTCCCGTTGCCTGCATGGAATTTCCAACCATGAGTCCCACTCTCTGCCCTGACTGGCCACAGCCCAGAACAGATCTGCTGATTAGGTTGTGTGCCTTGTGTAACACACTTATGTGCTGTGTGCCTGTTTCTAAAGGTGATGAGTACAATGTTTCATGTCTTCTTCTTTCTTAAAAGAAAAATCCAAACAGCAAAATTAATTTGCCCTTCATGGACTGTGCCCTGCTGGAAGCTTTCCACAGGTGCCCCGAGAGGAAGGGGTTCTTGGAGGAGGCTGAGCCCCGCCGGACTGTCTCTGCCACTGCGGAGGGAGGCTCTCAGATAACAGGTGGGGGATAGTTTCCTGGAGGCCACACCTGAAACTGTCCCGCTTCCCAGAGGGATGGCCCATGAGCCCCCTCCTCAAAGCCCAGAAGCCAAGTTGAAACTGGTGTCCCCAGGACAGGGCCAGTTTTTCCTGTTTGTCCTGTTTGGGTACCCCAGGCAGCAGCCAGAAACCCAATATGCCAGAGCAGGGGGGAGAGCAGAGGAGGGAAGGTAAACAGGAGACCCCAGGCAATACCATTCTGGGAGAATGTGGGGGCAGGGACACTGGAGGGGGCTGCAGACAAGAGCTGGATGGCCCAGCGCTAAGACCCTAAACACGTCCTCACCTGGTTCCAGAACCCTGCTCCCGCCTCCTACTCGGCGTCCTGTGCTGGAGGTACCTACCGCCACCTTTGGATGCTGGGTGCCCCAGGGCGCACCTCCTTGGGCGGTCTCTCCCCTCACAGTTAATGCTGTCCCCACACAGAGCTCATCTTCCAGCTCCAGCTGCTTCCTCTGCTGAAGACTCTCTCCATGGTCACCTCTCACATGTCATGTGCAAATAAAGGCCCTCCATCGACCCCCGAAACCTCGTGCTTCCCATTCAGTAACAGGCAGTGTCGTTCTTCCAGATGCTCAGGCCAAACTGCAGTGTCACGCTCCACCTGGCTCTTTCTCACAAACCCCACATCCATCCTTGATTTCTTGCTGCTCTAATCTTATGATGTTTCCAAATCCACCACTCCTGTCATACAGCAGCACCACCCGGCCTCCTGCTGGTCTAAGCTACTTCACCAGGGCCCGGATTATGGTAAAGAGCCTCCCAACCTCCCCTGCTGTCTTCCTGCTGCCCACGGTCTTGTTCTTCACCCTCAGCCACCGAAAGACCTAGTCATGACCTTCTTCTCCCATCTCATTTAGAATGAAATCCAAAGTCTTCATGACACTCAGGAGGTCGGCATGCCGTAACCCCATTGTCCCCTCTATCCTCATTGCCCTGCAGATACTCTGGACTCTGGCTCCCCTCAGACAAGCACCCCTACCTCAGGGCCTTTGCACATCCCACCCATCTGCTAGAAAGTTCTTCCCCTAGGCATGTGCACGGCTGGCCTCACTTCATTCACACCAAAGCTCATCTTACTTGCTTGCCTATGATCTGTCTCCTTGCAAGAACCAAAGCTCCCAGGACACAGGGGCCTCATTTTCCTCCTGCTTCCCCAGCACCTGGGGTGATGGCTGGCACATAGTAGGTGTTCAGTAACATGAGTTATGAATAAATTAGTGAGTGGGGATGCTGCCAGCCACGACGTCTGGAGACTGTGTCCTGGCTGGAGGGGTGTGTCCTGAGCCACACCCTCTGTTCTGGACAGGTCCCCAGTGAGCCCCCGCCCCCACCCAACTACACAGACCACCCAGCTGCTTTCTCTGACCTTCGTACATGAAGCCCCCCTGGCTTCTTCACAGACCCTCTTTTCTTCCATTCAAACCCTTCTTCTACCTCCCGGCCAAGCTCACTGAATTGTCCAAGCGGCTGGAGGGCACTGCGTCACTGCTGTGTCTAGGTGGAGTATGGGGGAGCTCTGCAAAGGGGCTAGTGTTAGACAAGTACCAGTTCAGGGTAGAGTTCCATGCACCAGCGCCCTTTTCCAAAGGGTAGGGGGTCTTCCCTGTTGCACCTGGTGGGTGGTGGATATTGACCAGGCAACAGCGAAGTTCCTCATTTGTCCTGGCCTCACTGGTGGAGATGGGACCCCCGTGGAACTGACTGCCTCAGGCGTTCTGTGTGCCCCCCCCCACCCCTTGCCCTGGTGACTTGCTGTATCCAGCAAGCAGGAAGCAGCTGCCCCGTGCACAAAGAGCAGAGCTTTCCTCTGCAGTGAATCCTGGCGGGCAAATGCCAAGGGGGCACTCTTGCCAGGCTGGGTGCTCAAGGGTGATGAGCTGAGTCCTGCCGCCCCAAGGACACTGTGTGCTATTTAGGCCACTGACACTGGCTTCTGCACAAACAGCACATCGTGGGCATTTCATTACTGTCCGGTGGGTGCATTACTGTCCACTGCACCCCAAAGTGCCAAGTTCCTGGAGCCTGTTGGAGAGTTTGTCCTCTTCCGTGTGTGCCAGCCATAGTTCCAGGAGGAAGACCGTGCAGCCTGGCGGGTACAATGTAGGGAAAGGGATTTGCATTTCCAGCCAATCACCCACCGTGCACCAGGCCCTGTGTGTGTGAATGATCTTGTGCGTCAGAGACCCCAATCCCCCAAACGGAGCCCCAAGGCACAAAGTCCTCAGCCAGAATCCTACACACAGCCGCTGGCCACACCCCAGTGGTTGGCTGCCCCTGTTAAAACCACTTCCAGCTCCAGGCTCAGAGCACCTCGCTAAGGCCAGGGGTTGGGGTCCAAAGCCATCCCTGTTGAAGCTCATAGCAGGAGGAAGAAGAGAGCGAGAACCAATAAACCAAATCAGCAGGCAAACACAACTGAGAGCTGTAGCACAGAGGGAGCGCACGGGCCCACCCGGCTTTGGCGTGATTCAGAGACCGGCTTTGCTCTTCCCTCTGCTGCCACCCAGCACCCCCAAAGAGAGGCCGACCCGCAGCCAATCAGTTCCCTTCGACCTCAGCTCAACATTGGGGTGGGGGCAGGCAAGTAGTCCTTTGAGAATCTGCTTAAACGTGGGAAAAGCTTTCTTCTCAGGAAAATGCACGTGCCCAAGTTTGTGAAAACACCTGTAGGGGTACTCCAGGGATGCCAGGTAAAGAACTCCCTTTCAGAATCTAAATTTTAGATGAGGAGTGGTGTTGTTTGTACTCTATGGCCATCGAATCCTTGATTTCCTGAGGCCCAGGCGTGAAGAGCAAAACCTCCCAACTGAAGGCACCTGGAACCAGGATGTGGTCAGAGGGTGACAAAGCTTCCTGGGCTGGGACCAAAACAGAAATCCAAGAACAGACCCCTGATTCTATAAAAGCATATTTGATGTACTGGGGGCACTTCAAATCCATGGAAGAAAGGGCAGACGACTTTAGAAACAGTGTTGGGATGAGTGCTTGCTAGTTCAGCTTTTCCTCCTTAACGAACCACCCCAAATCTTAGTGGCTTAATGCAATCAGTTATTTGCTCGTGATTCTGTGGGTGGACAATTTGGGCTTTGCTCAAATAGGACGGTGACTTTGCTGGCTTCACCTGAGCTCCCCCGACCCTCTTAGTAATTGACACATTCCTCAAGCATGCAGCAGGTTAATGCATGTTCAACAAGCATGCAGCAGTTTGTCTCAGGCGCCTTCAAGCGACAGCTACTCTCCAAAGAGAGATCAAGCAGCCAGGGAGATCAAGTCCCACTGCACAAACACTTCTGTGCATCACATTTGTACCATTGCCTAAAGCAAGTCACGTGGCCAATCCCAGATCCAGGAGTGAAAAGATGGACCCCATCTCTTCATGAGAGAGGAGGCAAAAAGGCACGTGAGAGGGTCTCGAGCAATTTGTGGTCACGTATTGTTTGCAATCTACCATACTTAGCCTCTTGAGGAAAGAATTAACTTAGAAACTTGCCTCAAATAGGACATTCACCAAAATGTACTCCCAATTGGAGTAAAATTTAAATATAAAAAATGAAACTGTGACAGTATTTGAGGACAGTATTGGTGAATATTTCTATGTCCTTGGAGGAGAAAAACCCCTTATGGTGAAAAAGTAAAAGTCAGAAACCATAAAGATAAAGTTATTTTGGCATGCATTCTTTTTTTTTCAATTTTTTTTTTTTAATTTTTGGCTGCATTGGGTCTTCGTTGCTGTGTGCAGGCTTTTACTAGTTGCAGTGAGCCGGGGCTGCTCTTCGTTGTGGTGCACGGGCTTCTCATTGCGGTGGCTTCTCTCTGCTGTGGAACACTAGCTCTAGGCGCGTGGGCCTCAGCAGTTGTGGCACACGGGCCCAGTAGCTGTGGCTCGTGGGCTCCAGAGCGCAGACTCAGCGGTTGTGGCACACCGGCTTAGTTGCTCCGTGGCATGTGGGATCTTCCCGGACCAGGGCTCGAACCCTTGTTCCCTGCATTGGCAGGTGGATTCTTAACCACTGTGCCACCAGGGAAGTCCCAGGTGTGCCTTAACAATTAAAATTATTCTTTTAAAACATCATGAACAAAATTAAAAGCCAAAATATAAATTGGAAAATTATTTGCAACACAAGTTTCAGAAAGAAAGATTTAATACCCTTTATATTTTGAGAGTTTGTATCAGAAAGAAACGGCAAATGACATGATCAAATCTTGATAGAGGACACGGAAAATAATCACCAGCATTTTGTATGTTTTCTAAATGAATAAACAGCCAACAACACATGAAAATATGCTCAACCCACTCTTAATTAAAGAAATACAAATTAAAACAAGGTGCCATTTTCACTTACTGAGTTGGCAAAGAGTTTTGTTTTGTTATTATTTTTTGTTAATAGGCAGTGCCCAGTATTATCAGTAAGTGATAGTGAGTAAAGAGGAGCTCCTGAACTAGGTCCCTCTGAGGATAGAGATCTCCTTGGTCCAGCTCACAGATTCATTCGTTCAACCAATGTTATTGAGCACCTACCATGTGCTGGGCACAGCCTAGACTCTAGAGCCTCCACTCAGAAGGTGACGTTTGTGCAAAGATCTGAAAGTGAGAAGTGAGCCGTGTGGCTATCTGTGGAAAAGGTCTCCCAGGCAGAGGAAACAGCGACATGAGCCCTGAAGATCCAACACATCCAGGGATCAGCCAGGGCCCAAGGGGCTCACGTGGAGCAGCTGAGGGAGAAGGTTAGGAGGACGTCAGAGGAGGTGGGGCATGGTGGGGCCTCTGCACGTCTTGAGGGCCCTCACGAGCACCACATTGGCTTTTATTCTGAGTGCTGTGGGAGCAGAAGGGGAACAGGTTGACCTGGGTGTTAGCAGATCCCTCTGGCTAGTGCGTTGAGAATAGACTGGGGTGCCAGAGTAAAGCTTCTGCAACAACCCAGGTGAGAAGGGATGGTGGGCCCTGAGTAACTGGTGAGATGCAAATAAGTGATCAATTCTGTATGTGTATTGGAGCTCACCAGGTAGGATTTCCTGATAAACTGGATGTGGGGTGGAGGGAAAGAGAAGATGACTCCAAGGTTCTGGCCTGAACAACTAAAAGGATGGAGCTGCCCTCCATGGAGATGAGAAAGCTCGGAGGAGCAGGTCTGGGGAGAGTATTGGAACTCAGTCCTTGTCACGGATGTTGGAGTGGCGATGTTGAGTGGCAGGTGGACCCATGAGCCTGAGGTCACCTTAGCTGTGGTAACTTGATCTTGGAATTCCCAGCCTCCAGGATTAGGAGAAATAAATTTCTGTTGTTTCTAAGCTCTTTGATATCCAATTTTTTGTCTTCTTGATTTGACAAGGACTGAAAATGATGGAGTGACGCTTCCCCTCCTATTATTTTTTTGATTTCTTTTCATTGTTTTGCCTTCCGTTTTGGAATATATATATATATATACATATATGTATATATATACAAATTGATGAATATTGTATCCATATTACATATAGTAAATGTTAATCATTAAGAAATTAATTATTTATGGACTTCCCTGGTGGCACAGTGGTTAAGAATCCGCCTGTTAATGCAGGGGACATGGGTTTGAGCCCTGGTCTGGGAACCACGGAGCAAATAAGCCGGTGCACCACAACTACTGAGCCTGCACTCTAGAGCCCGCGAGCCACAACTACTGAGCCCACGTGCCACAACTACTGAAGCCCATGCTCCGCAACAAGAGAAGCCACTGCAATGAGAAGCCTGTGCACCTCAAAGAGTAGCCCCCACTCACCACAACTAGAGAAAGCCTGTGTGCAGCAATGAAGACCCAACACAGCCAAAAATAAATAATTTTTTAAAATAATAAATTTATTTTTAAAAAGGAAATTAATTATTTGGAATTATATTTTGACCCTTTTATTTAACAAATATTTCTAGAGCACCACCACATTTTGGGGCATTGTCCTAGGCCCTTTGTCTCATCAGCAAAGTGCCACAGCATTGACTCTGCACTGCACTCTCCCATTTTTTTCATCGTGATAGTGTCACTGATGGCATACTTTCTCCATATTCTGTACCTTATGCCAGTTTTGCTATTTACGAAGCTATTTGTGATCAACTCTGAGGTATCATCTGCTTCTATGCCCTATGCCTAATTTTACGTGAGAGTACGTAATGCTTGCCATGTAACCTTCCTATAAATCGCAAAATATGTATTTTTAAAACTTTTTATGATAAAGCAGTAATTCTAATTCATGGTAGAAATTTTGGGAAATATGGAAAAACATGTAAGATAAAAAAAATTTTTTAAAGCCTATGATCCCTGCAGCCCAAAATAGTATTTCCTCCTGGTATTTTTTTCTATATATACTTTAGTGCATTTTCCAACTTTTGCATAATGGACATGCTGTCGCATTTGAAACCAGAAAACAAACATTTGCAGTTACAGTAGGGTTCTGTCATGCTCTTTGCAGGCTTGGCCAGAGAGAGGAAATGAGAAGATAAACAGCAGGATAGGTCTCCCCATTGTCACTGCTGCAGTGGCTCTGAGACGGAGACTTGATTGTTCTCAGGGGCTGCAGTACTTGGTGGGTCTGCTCCGCTGCACGTTTTCACCCTGCATTCCAGGCTGCCTGAGCTCTTGGCAGATTAAAAACAAACATAGCTGACATCTGGATGGTTTTGAAGTGTCTGCTGAGAAATGCCAAATGTGACGTTCACTCAGAATAATTCCTTAATGTTTTCTAATACCTAGTTCCTCGTTCCATTTTCCCCCGAATCTCAAAAATATCTTTTTACAATTTGTTAGAAACAGTATCCAAAGAACCACAGCGTCCTCTAATGTCTGTAACATTTTACACTGTCTTTCTTTCCCAGGGCCTGTACGGTCCGGCGCGGGGAGCCCTCTGTCCTGCGCACACCAGTCCCCAGAATCTAAGCGCCGGCCAGCGCCCCTAAGCTCGGAAGCAAGCTTCAGCCTCCATCAAGAGCACCGCAGAAAGAAGCAAGCGTCGGTGGTTACCATGGAATTCCAGCGTGCGGCTCTGATTAGCTGAGACACATCCCGCTCGCCCACTCCGCTCCGCGCCGGGGGAGGGATACCCAGAGGCAGAGATTTCTCGGGGACTTCTGGGAAAAAGTAAGTCCTAGAGAACGAAAGCGGAAGCGGCGCGGCCCGAGGCCTTCTGGGAGTCGCAGTTCGTCGTCGTCAGGCGCTTTCGGACCCGCCGGCAGAGCCGCTTGGTTTCACGTGAGGTCCGTGCGGACTGGGGCCCTGCTGCCCCACCTCGTCTCCGGCCGGGAGCAGCGGGCGCTCGGCGCTGGGGCCTGGCGGGGAGCGGGACCCCGGGTTCCCTAGAGGCCGCGGAGGCCCAGGGCATTCCCTGTGCCGAGGAAGAGCGGAGGTGGAAGGAGAAAGAAATGTCAAGAAGAGAACTGCTTAAAGGGAAACTAAACCGAGCCAGAGTTTCCTTGCTGTGACAGCACATTTGGTGCAGTGGGCCAAAATTTTAAACTCCGGACTGCAGCCTGCGACCCCTAGACGGTGAGCCTTTGCTAAAATGTTTGCTTGAAGACCCGAAATTTGACTTGAAACAATTGTTTTTTGGGAGGACTTGCATTTATCCATACACTATAATCTACACCTTTCCAAGATTTTCTGTTCTTAACACTTGCTGAAAATTATTTGAGTATGCAAACCTTGATTTAATTAAGAAAGCAGAGTATTGGCTTCCACAGTTTAAGTGACCATTCATTTGGGATTCTCAGAGGTTTGTATTTGTGAAAAAGAAAAAGGAACTGTTCTCTAGTGCCTTACCTCTCTTTGTACCACAACATCTCTTATGTTTATGATTGGTGAAAATGCTGTTGCCTCTAGTTAGTGATTCTACCCAAACGTTGACTGTGATCTTAGATCACCTATCATACTGCCCTTCTGTTTTCAGCCAGTCTGATAACACCTCCCTCTAAGGCTCTGTGTGTGTCTTCTCTAGTTTTGTGTCTTGTTTTTTGTGTTGACTGGAGGACACTAAGTCTTTGTCCTTCGACACAGACTTTTGGGAGACTCAGATTATATGCTTTTAAAAACTGATAGTGCTAGTGCTTTAAAATTTTCAAAATATTTAGGTGATGACAGTTTTGATTTTGTTGCATATTTTCTTTCCCCATGAGCAGAATTCTCAGTTTCTAAAATGTGTCTCAGCCCAGGAAAGAATTGTGGAGATCCTGTGAGATGCTGAGGTCTCCAGAGGCACTTATTCAGATGAGGGATAAATCTGTGCACTTTAGGGGTGAATGTTTAGGAGGAGTGGAATCTCTAAAATGTTGTCCAAGGAGCTCTCCTTAATGCCTTAAATTCTGCTATTCTGTTCAGAGTTGGACCTTCTCTCTTTTTTTTTTTTTGACATGGAAATATGTTTTTTGTTTTTTTTTTACCACAGTGAGAAACCTTACATTTATAAGGTTTCTCCCCAGTATGAATTCTCAGATGTTGAACAAGAGATGAATTTACAGTGAATGCTTTTCCACAAACTTTACATTTATAGGGTTTTTCTCCAGTATGAGTTCTCTGATGTTCAGTAAGAGATGAACTCTGGATAAATGCTTTTCCACAGTCATCACACATATAAGTTTTCTCACCGGTATGAATTCGTGTACGGATAAATGCTGTTATTCCTTTGTACATTGCTTTATCACGTGCTGTTTTTACATTCCTCAGTGGCTTCTCTCCATGTGCTGTAGCTCTGCCATTTCTTCTTGTCACACTTTCTTTTTTTCTTTTTAAATTTATTTTATTTATTTATCCTTGACTGCGTTGGGTCTTCATTGCTGCCTGTGGGCTTGCGGGTTTTCTCTAGTTGCGGCGAGTGGGGGCCACTCTTCATTGCGGTGCGTGGGCTTCTCATTGCAGCGGCTTCTCTTGTTGCAGAGCACGGGCTCTAGGGGCGTGGGAGTCAGTAGTTGTGGCATGCGGGCTCAGTGGTTGTGGCTCGCGGGCTCCAGAACGCAGGCTCAGCAATTGTGGTGCATGGGCCTAGCTGTTCTGTGGCATGTGGGATCTTCCCGGACCAGGGCCTGAACCTGTGTCCCCTGCATTGGCACGCAGATTCTTAACCACTGTGCCACCAGGGAAACCCCTTTTTTTCTTTTTTTTAATATGTATTTATTTGGCTGTGCCGGGTCTTAGTTGTGGCAGATGGGATCTTCATTGCAGCACGCGGGATTTTTTTTTTTTTTTTAGTTGTGGCATGCGGGCTCTTAGTTGAGGCATGCAGTATCTAGTTCCCCAACAAGAGATTGGACCCAGGCGCCCTGCATTGGGAGTGTGGAGTCTTAACTGCTGGACCACCAGGGAAATCCCTGTCGCACATTTTCTAATACTGCTATACATCCCCTTCATTATTTGTCTTTTGACTAGGTACCTGTCCATTCTCTCATTTAAGCTCTGTTTAGTCTCCAGATTACTGTGGTAGTATAGTGGACAAAGCCTAAGTTCTATTTCTGACCATCTCATTAACAACTTCTGTATCTTTAGGTTATAATCACATAACCTCTCTAGTTCTAAACTTGTTTATCTTTAAATGAGAAGGTTAAACTTTTACATCTTTAAAACATTTTTTTCAGCTTTCAGACTCTTTGTGACATTGCCTATTGGGCCAACTTCTTTCCTACCACTTCTGCCTTTACTTAACTCTACTCCATTGACTTATTATTTTCCCAGATTACAAGACTGTAAATATGCATTCTAATTTTTAGTAAGGTTATTTATTTCCTCCTGAGTTCAGTTCCTGTAATCCCAACACAGAATATATGTTTTTATAAATGTTTTTTTCCCCTCAGATTTGAAGAGCAGAGCAGATACCAAAGAGAAGACCATTAGAATATACTTTTGAGTGAGCAGTTCCATCACTGTCATCATGGAAAGGCTCAGAGGGGATGTGTTCAAAGAGTATTTATTTGAAGAAACCTGTGAATATGAGGCCAAGGTAGAAAAGCAAAAGGAGCACTCTGTAGACAAAATTTCAAAAAAATCTGTTGCCCAAACCACTGGTTTTCAGCAAATAATAGTTGGCCATGAAGAAATATCTTGTGAGGAAAATGGGCATACTTTTAATGAGTTTGAGAGAGGTTTTGATCTAAGATCTAAACTTATCCCACGGAATGTTACTCATTCAAAAAAGAAACTACATATATTTGATCCATTTGGGGAAAGTGTCAAATGGAACTTATCTCCAATTAAAAGTCAAAGAGCTTCTAAAAAGAAAACTTATAATTGTAGTGACTGTGGAAAAAATTTCAGTGACCGTTCAAACTTTTTTCGTCATGAGAGAATTCATACTGGTGAGAAACCTTATAAGTGTGATGACTGTGGAAAAGCATTTATCCAAAGTTCATCTCTTACTGAACATCAGAGAACTCATACTGGAGAAAAACCCTATAAATGTAAAGTTTGTGGAAAAGCATTCACTGTAAATTCATCACTTGTTCAACATCTGAGAATTCATACTGGGGAGAAACCTTATAAATGTAATGAATGTGGGAAAGCCTTCAGTGACTACTCATCCTTTATTCAACATCAAAGAATTCACAGTGGAGAGAAACCCTATGAATGTATTAACTGTTGGAAGTCCTTCACTGATATCTCAACTCTTACACAACATCAGAGAATTCACACTGGAGTGAAACCCTATAAGTGTAATGATTGTGGGAAGGCATTTAGATGAAGTACACACCTTACCCAACACCAGAGGACTCATACTGGGGAAAAGCCTTATAACTGTAATGAATGTGGAAAAGCATTCAGTGCCCACTCAACCTTTACACAACACCAAAGGATTCACACTGGAGAAAAACCCTATACATGCAGTGAATGTGGGAAGGGCTTCCCTGAAAACTCATCCCTTACTAAACATCATCGAATTCATACTGGAGAGAAACCTTATGAATGTTGTGAATGTGGTAAAGCTTTTAGCCAGAGCACTCATCTTATTCAACATCAGAGACGTCATACTGGAGAGAAACACTTTAAATGTGATAAATGTGGAAAAGCATTTGGTAACAGTTCAATCCTGATCAGACATCAGCAGCTTCACACTTTAGAGTCATCCTAACGATACTACAGTTTTGTGGACTACTTCATCCTTTCATGAGCCACTCTTACTTTTTGGTCATATGTCTCTTACCCATGCCACCCACTCTTGCTTACAATTAGAATTTCTAGGAATATTGTATTCCTGGGATAAAGTAAAACATTACATAATATTTTAAATTTAAGTTTCCTGTACGGACGCTGTTTTGTTAGGTGCATAGAGATTTAGATTGTTATGTGTTCTTGGAGAATTGGCCCTTTTTTCATACTTTAATGCCCCTTCTTATCCCGTAGTATCCTCCCTGTTCTGAAGTCTGCTCTGTCTGAAATTAATAAAAGTTACATCAGCTTACTTTTGATTAGTGTTAGCATGACATATCTTTCTCCATCTCTTTACTTTTAACATAATGTTTGTTACTGTTTTCTATTCTTTGTGTTTTTGTTTCCTTTCTTCCATCTTTTCTGCCTTCTCCCTCCACAATTTTCATCAAAAGTAGGCTATGACATCCCAAAGCACGAGGACCATCGGATGCTGCATGCGGTAGGGTGTGGGGGTCAGAAGGCACCTGAAGGTAGGAGTACCTCCAAACCTCACATTTGAAGTGTAGACTCTTTTCACAGTGGCCGTCCTGTGGCAGGATATTTTGCTATTAATTATAAACAAATACATAATTGAGCATTTTATGATTCCATTGTATCTCTTGTAGTACATTAATTATATGTCTTTTAAAAACATTTTATTGGTTGCCTTAGAGCTTGCAATATGTATTTTAAACTAAGTGCACCTTTAAATAAAATGACACTGCCTCACATGTAATGCAGGTACCTTATATCAGAAGTATTCCCATCCTTTGTGGCATTGCTGTCATTTGCTTCACTTGTGCATATACTATCACCCAATCACCCAATATGTTGTCATTATTATTGCTTTAAATAAACAATTATCTTTGAGATTTAAGAATAAGAAAATATGTTTATTTTACCTTCCTAAAATTTCCTCACTGACGCTCTTCATGTCTTTTTTTTTTTTTTTTGCGGTACGTGGGCCTCTCACTGCTGTGGCCTCTCCCATTGCGGAGCACAGGCTCCGGACGGGCAGGCTCAGTGGCCATGGCTCATGGGCCCAGCCGCTCCGTGGCATGTGGGATCTTCCCGGACCAGGGTACAAACCCGTGTCCCCCGCATCAGCAGGCGGACTCTCAACCACTGCACCACCAGCGAAGCCCTTCATGTCTTAATATAGATCTAAGTTTCTGAATAAATAAATTTTCTTCTGCCTGAAGAACTTCTTTTAACATTTTTAAGGACGGGTCTGCTAGCAATTAATTCCATTGGTTTTTGTTTGTCTGAGAAAGTATTTCTCCATTACCTTTGAAGGATAATTTCACTGTATGTAGAATTCTAAGCTGGTGAGGGTTTTTCTTTCAGCACTGTGAATATGTCATTCCACTACTTGCTTGCTTGCAGGTTTTCTGATGTGAGGTCCATTGTGATTCTTATCCTTGTTCCTCTATAGGTGTATTGTATTTCTCTGGCTTCTTTCAAGATGTTCTCTTTGTCTTTTTTTTTTTTTTTAAAAGGTTGAATATATGCCTAGGAGTAGTTTGTTTGTGTTTTATCCTGCTTGGTATTCTCTGAGTTTCTTGTATATAAGAGTTGGTATTTGTCATTCATTTTGGAAAGTTCTCAGTCATTATTACTTCAAATATTTGTTCTGCTCAGTTTTCCCTTTCTTCTCCTGGTATTCCAAGTACATATGTATTTCTTTTTTTATATATATAAAAATCTCCTTTTTAGGGCTTCCCTGGTGGCGCAGTGGTTGAGAGTCCGCCTGCCGACACAGGGGACACGGGTTCGTGCCCCGGTCCAGGAAGATCCCACGTGCCGCAGAGCGGCTGGGCCCGTGAGCCATGGCCGCTGAGCCTGTGCGTCCGGAGCCTGTGCTCTGCAACGGGAGAGGTCACAGCAGTGAGAGGCCCGCGTACCGCAAAAAAAAAAAAAAAAAAAAAATCTCCTTTTTATTCTTTTTCAATTAAATATTCCTATAAATGCTAAGCAGTACATACACACAGAGCCAAGTTCTAAAGAACCAAAGAGTCATCCCTAGGTGCCAGAAAATAAGAAAAAACTCAGTCACAGCTGTAAGGGGGAAAGGTGGTACCAATAACCACAATACTATGTTTTCCCATGGGGTGCCATATCAGCTCTAGACCAGAGTGATGGAGACTGAACTTTTAACGACACAAGGATTAGGTATGTTCTAGTGCTGCACAGGTACAAAGCTAGAAATTTCCCCATAAAAACGATTTGTTCTTTGAATCTGTCATCCCTCTTATGGCCTCCATTGTTTGTGATGAGAAGTCAGATGTTAGTCTTATTGGGGTTTCTTTGTATCTGACAGGTCATACTTCTCTTGCTGTTTTCAAGATTTTGTCTTTGTGTTTCAGTACATATGTATTTCGTCTTTAATTTTGGCCCACAGTTCTTGGATGTTCTGGGTTTTTTCCTTCTTTATTTCTTTTTGCATCTCAGCCTGGAGATTTCTATTGACCTATTGACATTGATTCTTTCCGTGGCCAAGTTGAGTGTACTGATGAGCTCATTGAAAGATCTCTTCATTTCTGTCACTGCATTTTTTTCCTAGCATTTCTTTTTGATATTTTCCAGAGGCTCCATCTCTGCTAACATTACCCGTCTGTTCTTGCACATTGTCTCATTTTTCCACTAGTGCTCTTATTGTATTAATCATACTTACTTTAAATTCTCTGTCTGAAAATGCCAGTATCTGTACCCTATCTTAGTCTGGTTCTGATGCTGGCTTGGTCTCTCCACAGTGTGCTCTTGCCTTTGGCGTGCCTTGTAATTTTTTTGTTGAAAGCTGGACATGTTGTGTTGGGTAATAGGAACTGAGGTAAATGGGTCTTCAGTGTGAGGTTTCATTTACTCTACTAGGAGTTGGGCTGTGTTTAATGTTTGCTGTAGCCGTAAGTGTTGGAGGCGTCAGTGTCCTCTGGTGTCCTTATTTTTGCCTCTTGTTGTCTTTAGGTTTCTCTAGAAACTTTTCTTACATAGAGTCTGAGTCCTGGCATTCTCCCCGTTGTAATCCATTGTTCGTATACTGGAGCCTGTTGATGTGGTGGTAAGCTATTGGGTAGGGAAAGCATTCTGTAATCTAATAAATTAAATTAAAATGTAATTAAATTAAATTAAATGTAATTAAATCTCAGTTGTTTATAGTGAGTCTGAGTCCCTGGGCTTTGAATTTCAGAAGAATTTCTTAGCATTTTCCCCCCTACCTTCCAAAACTAGGGCTTATAACAACAACATCTGGTTTCTTCTTCCCCACCCCTTGTCCACCTTCTAAACCGTCACTGTGTGGCAGGGCAGCGGTGGGGGCTCAGAGAGGAGGGAGAAGGTCTCAGAGTCCTGAGCTAGCTCAGACTGGGGTGTGTGTGTGTGTGTGTACATGAGTGGGGGAGTAGCAGCACCCAGGAGAGCAGCCTGGCCACTCCCTCCCCCTTCAGGCTACAGATGGAAGACTGAGGCCCAGGGAGTGTTCAGCTTCATCTACCCCTGCCCACATCCTTAAATTCCCCAAACCTCAACTGTGGGGGGGGGGCAGAGATATTAGCAGATACAAATGCAAATCATTAATATGTCTACAATATATTTCATTTCTTGGTAATTCTAGCCTGCCTTTTCCCTTCTGTATTATAAATTTGGGAGCTTTTACTTTAGGTAGACTGAAGCGTTCCAGCACTTGGCCTTGCTGCTGAAAGAAAGCAAGAGGAGAAAAGAGTCTGTCTTCTCCCTGTAGCTGCAGGGAATCCGATTCTCTTCAGTCTGATAATAATGTCTTGTTTAGGTCATGTCTTGCAAAGGAGTCCTGTGAGATGTCTGGACTTTAAGGTGATGGATACATCCCATGAACAAAACCCTCACCCTCCCGACCCACTGTCGTTCTGCTGGTCATCTTACTTGCCAGCTCAAAACCCTGGTAATACAATTTAAATTAACATCTGAGGTTTTGGGGCTTCCCTGGTGGCGCCGTGGTTAAGAATCCGCCTGCCAATGCAGGGGACATGGGTTCGAGCCCTAGTCTGGGTAGATCCACATGCCACAGAGCAACTAAGCCCATGCGCCTCAACTACTGAGCCTGCGCTCTAGAGCCTGTGACACACAACTACTGAAGCCCTCGTGCCTAGAGCCTGTGCTCTGCAACAAGAGAGTCCACTGCAATGAGAAACCTGTATGTCGCAACGAAGAGTAGCCCCTACTCACCGCAACTAGAGAAAGCCCGCATGCAGCAACGAAGACCCAATGCAGCCAAAAAATAAATAAATAAATAAAATTTTTTTAAAAAATCTGAGTTTCAAAAGATAAATACTTTTCTTGTCTCCCACATGCAGAGAGGTAAAACTAAACCCAGCTGTGCTAGCTTTTAAAATTTAAGCAGAGTTTGGAGAGCTGCCAAATTGTAATGTGATTGCTGGGTTGCAGCAGAGATTTGCCGCCTTGCTCAGGTCACCCAGGGAAAGGCGCACGGGAACAAGAGGAGGTTCCAGGGCTTACTAAGCATGATCGTTACACTTCACGCCCTTCCAGAGTTACTCAACAGGACTGTGAATGCTGCCTTGCTGGGTGTGCCTGGGGAGCAAGGGGGGACAAAAATGCTGACAAGGATCTCCTCCTCCCTTTGGGGGCCTTCTGTCAGTCTTCAGCTCTGTTGACAAATACCTGCGACTGCACTTTAGAAGCGGATGGCACAGGACCTTTTGGATTCACTTGTGCCTTTACTGCCCAATTAGCCTACAAACAGTTGGGGAGGAGCTACCAGAATGGAACTCTTAAAAACTCAAATGGGCAAAGTTTGTGCAGAGATCAGACTGAAGTGACAACACTGCTCACAGCTAAGGACCTGTGACCTCAGACCCACAACAGATGGAGAGTTGGCTCTTCCCCAGGGAATGGCAGCCCTAGGAGACCTCAGGTACCCTGTCCCACTTCCCCTTGAACAGTTACTGCCCAGACATCTACCTTCTGCCTGGAACAGGCATGATACCTTCCTGTTGGGAGCCAAGTCCATCTGGAGTTGGCTGCTCTGAACACTAATATGGGCAGGGGGCAAACCCTCGTGCCTGCTGCCCCTGGAGCAGGGTGGCACTCCAGAGCTTGCACATGACCACTGTTGACCTATCAGTTATTTGTCCAGCAAAAATGGGTTTATTCACAATCAGCAAAGAATTACAACCACTTCAAGGGTCTGCAACCATGGTGAGCCACGTGAAGGTCCCAAGCAAAATGGAGAGGGGAAATCTTATAGCGGGGGGAAAGGAAGTTGAGAGGACCATAGTAAACAAAGAGTCATGGCTTTTCTTTGGCTGAGTTGTGATGGTCTCTCATTGGCTAAGCTCTTGCTAGAAAAGAAGAGGAAGTCTTTCTTCCTCCTGTTAGGCTCTGCTGTTGACATAGAGCATGAGAAGACATTATAATTTAATCCACGGGCCAATTCAACTTGTACCAGCTGTCCCAACTGTTTGAAAACATCTTTTTCCATTGTGATCCAGTTTTCTTTTTCTGGAACCGTTACTGAGTTTTTTACTTATTTTTGCAACCTTGATGGATTTAAAGCACACAAGATGAGTATGATCTGGATGGCCTTTTCCGTATGGCTTTTTAAACTAAGGATGTTTTCAATGTCCATTTGTGTTGTAACATGTATCAGTACTTCAGTTTTTTCATTGTGATTAAAATTCATAACATGACATTTACCATGTAAACATTTTAAGTGTATAGGTCTGTGGCATTAACTACCTTCATAATGTAAAAATATTCTCACCATCCATCTCTAGAACTTTTTCATTTCCCCCAAGTATCCATTAACTAACTGCCCTCAGCCCCTGACAACCACATTCTTTTTGTCACTGAATTTGACATCTCTGGATACCTTATATGAGTAGAATTGTACAATACTTGTCCTTCTGTAACCAACTTATTTCACTTAGCATGGTGACTTCAAGGTTCATCCACATGTACCGTGTGTGAGAATTACCTTAGTTTTAAAGGCTGAATCATGTCCCGTTGTGTATATACTACCCTTTGTTTATATGTTCATCCATTGATGGATACTTGGGTTGCTTCCACCTTTTGGCTATTGTGAATAATGCTGCTATGTGTATGGTTGTACAAATATCTGTTCCACTTCCTCCTTTCAAATATTTTGAGTATATACCCTGAAGTGGAATTGACAGATCATACACTAACTGTTTAAGTGTTTGAGGACATGCCATATTATTTTCCATAGTGGCAGCACCATTTTACTTTTTCCTTTATATGGCAGAATAATAGGGTAGTTTATGAATCTACCCATTTTGTTTATCCATTCACCCTTTGATAGACGTTTCAGTCATTTCTATCTTCTGGCTATTGTGAACGGTGCTGCTATGAATATTAATGTACAGGTTTTTGTTTGAACACCTGTTTTCAATTCTTCAGGGTCTGTATCTAGGAGTGGGTTTGTTGAAGCTTATGGTAATTGTATTTTTTTTATCTTTTTGAGGAAATGCCAAACTAGTGTACACATATGCTGCAGTATTTTCCATTTCCACAAGCAATATTTGAGGGTTCTGATTTCTCTACATTGTTGCTAACATTTGATACTTTCATTTTTCTTGATTATAACCATTCTAGTGTTTGTGAAGGGGGATCACATTATGGTATTAATTTGCATTTCCACCATGACTATTGATGTTTGACATCTTTTATGTGCTTGTTGACCATTTGTATTTCTTGTCTGGAGACGAGTCTGTTCAAGTTCCTTTCCATTTTAAAACTTGAGTTGTCTTTTTGTTGATGATTTGTAAAAGTTCTTGATATATTCTGAAGAACAGACTCTTATCAGATATATCATGTGAAATACTTTCTTCTATTCTGTGAGCTGTGTTTTCACTTTCTGGATAGCACCTTTTGATGCAGAAAAGTGTTTAAAATTGAGGAAATCTAATCTATCCATTATTACATGGATGTTATAACTTTCTGCCTTTGTTTATCTGTAACTTCCCACTCCAATGATAAGAAACCTGGCTTTTTGTCATTTATTGAATTCATTTCTTGTTCCATTCCAGATTACAGATATAGTAGTTTCACTATTAGCTAATACCCCCATGGGAAAGAACTTACAGAGTCCAGTATTTGTGTATGCTACATTTTGCCTTTGTTCCATGGATTCCGTTCTTTTCCATAGTTACTTAGGTCAGTACCTTTTGCCCCACCACCGACAGTGAGTTTTTTTTTTCATACATTTCTAAATCAGTTAGATTCTTTGTCATATTCTCTATTCCATCCTGTGACACTCCCATATCATAAAAAAGCTAAATTTAAATATATTATGATTTACTTGTTAGGTTGTAAAAATCCATTAGAAAAGACTAATGCATAGTGGCAGGTGTCCATCACTAAAGTATCATATGTAATATTTCAACCCCCCACCCCATAACCTGTTTACCTTCTCTGTTTTACCTGTTCCAGAATGTCATATAAATGGAGTCATACAGGGTGTAGCCTCCTTAGACTGAATTCTTTCACTTAGCAATATACATGTAAGATTCATCCATGTTTTTTGCATGGATTGATAGTTTATTTCCTCCTATTTCTGAATAGTATTCGAAAACGTGTATGGGAGGAAAAATAACTTTCCCTTTACCCTCCTGGGTTCTTGGTTGAGGAGCACCCCCTGCTGTGATAAAAGTCGTCCATAATCATACAGACAAATGCAAATAGATATAGTATCTTTTTTTTTTGCAAAATTTTGGCTATGAGTCAGTAAAACTGAGTAATATAATCATCAGTTTATATAAAATAATAGGCTCTGAATTGTGTTTCTGGCAGATGAAACAAGAAAGATTACTTGCTTAGTGAGAACTAAAGCTTTTTACTAATATTTGTGGAGAAGACTTTTAAGATTTGGATTTGCCCTGATATGTAACCTTATGGAGGCTGTGGACCAAAGTCTGTAACAAAGCAACTTCTGGAAATACCATGTGTCCATCTTGGTGTTTTTTAAAGCCAATCTGAGTGGATAAAATATCCAGTTTGTCTACAGTTAGCCTTTTCCTTTTCAGTCTCAGATAGTGCTTTTAGTGAACTAGGTTACTTTCCAACTAGGTTACTTTTGGGCATGCAAAGGAAGAAAGCATTGCACTTTTTTTGGGGGGGAGAGAGTGTTAATTGCACTTCAGGTGAAGAAATAAATGGCTCATACTTTATGACAGGAAGCAAGAAGCACAATTAAAAGAAAGGCACCCTCAAGTTAGACTTATATCCTTGGATGTTCGCATTTAAAGACATGGTTCTCCTACCTCAACATAATAAAGGCCATATATGACAAACCCACAGCAAACATCGTTCTCAATGGTGAAAAACTGAAAGCATTTCCTCTAAGATCAGGAACAAGTCAAGGATGTCCACTCTCACCACTGTTATTCAACATAGTTTTGGAAGTCCTAGCCACGGCAATTAGAGAAGAAAAAGAAATAAAAGGAATACAAATTGGAAAAGAAGAAGTAAAACTGTCACTGTTTGCAAATGACATGATACTATACATAGATAATCCTAAAGATGCCACCAGAAAACTACTAGAGCTAATCAATGAATTTGGTAAAGTTGCAGGATACAAAATCAATGCACAGAAATCTCTTGCATTCCTAGACACTAATGATGAAAAATCTGAAAGAGAAATTAAGAAAACACTCCCATTTACCATTGCAGCAAAAAGAATAAAATACCTAGGAATAAACCGACCTAGGGAGACAAAAGACCTGTATGCAGAAAACTATAAGACACTGATGAAAGAAATTAAAGATGATACCAACAGATAGAGAGATATACCATGTTCTTGGATTGGAAGAATCAATAGTGTGAAAATGACTATACTACCCAAAGCAATCTACAGATTCAGTGCAATCCCTATCAAATTACCAATGGTATTTTTTACGGAATTAGAACAAAAAAATCTTAAAATTTGTATGGAGACACAAAAGACCTCAAATAGCCAAAGCAGTCTTGAGGGAAAAAAACGGAGCGGGAGGAATCAGACTCCCTGACTTCAGACTATACTACCAAGCTACAGTAATCAAGACAATATGGTACTGGCACAAAAACAGAAGATCAATGGAACAAGGTAGAAAGCCCAGAGATAAACCCACACACCTATGGTCAACTAATCTATGACAAAGGAAGCAAGGATATACAATGGAGAAAAGACAGTCTCTTCAATAAGTGGTGCTGGGAAAACTGGACAGCTACATGTAAAAGAATGAAATTAGAACACTCCCTAACACCATACACAAAAATAAAATGGATTGGAGACCTAAATGTAAGACTGGACACTATAAAACTCTTAGAGGAAAACATAGGAAGAACACTCTTTGACATAAATCACAGCAAGATCTTTTTTGATCCATCTCCTAGAGTAAGGGAAATAAAACCAAAAATAAACAAATGGGACCTAATGAAACTTCAAAGCTTTTGCACAGCAAAGGAAACCATAAACAAGATGAAAAGACAACCCTCAGAATAGGAGAAAATATTTGCAAATGAATCAACGGACAAAGGATTAATCTCCAAAATATATAAACAGCTCATGCAGCTCAATATTAAAAAAACAAACAACCCAATCCAAAAATGGGCAGAAGACCTAAATAGACATTTCTCCAAAGAAGACATACAGATGGCCAAGAAGCACTTGAAAAAGCTGCTCAACATCACTAATAAGTAGAGAAATGCAAATCAAAACTACAATGAAAAAAAAAAAAACTACAATGAGGTATCACCTCACACCAGTTAGAATGGGCATCATCAGAAAATCTACAAACAACAAATGCTGGAGAGGGTGTGGAGAAAAGGGAACCCTCTTGCACCGTTGGTGGGAATGTAAATTGATACAGCCACTATGGAGAACAGTATGGAGTTTCCTTAAAAAACTAAAAATAGAATTACCTTTTGATCCAGCAATCCCACTACTGGGCATATACCCAGAGAAAACTATAATTCAAAAAGACACGTGCACCCCAGTGTTCATTGCAGCACTATTTACAATAGCCAGGTCATGGAAGCAACCTAAATGCCCATCGACAGATGAATGGATAAAGAAGATATGGTACATATATACAATGGAATAATACTCGGCCATAAAAAGGAATGAAATTGGGTCATTTGTTGAGACGTGGATGGATCTAGAGCCTGTCATACAGAGTGAAGTTAAGTCAGAAAGAGAAAAACAAATATCGTATATTAACGCATATATGTGGAACCTAGAAAAATGGTACAGATGAACCGGTTTGCAGGGCAGAAATTGAGACACAGATGTAAAGAACAAACGTATGGACACCAAGAGGGGAAAGTGGCAGGGGGTGGGTGTGGGGGTGTGATGAATTGGGTGATTGGGATTGACATGTATACACTGATATGTATAAAATTGTTGACTAATAAGAACCTGCTGTATAAAAAAATAAATTTAATTTAAAAAAAGAAATAATAAAGACATGGTTCGCAGGACCTGGAGAACACAGCTCTTGCTGGTAGAAGGGCCTGAGGAGGGATGTAAGCATTTTAAAGAAGGAATTCTGGGGGCATATTTCTTATTATCAGAGGTGTAGGGCAATTACTATTTAAGTTTTTCTTCTTTCTTGAGTGTAGGACAGTTCATTTTCTAACGACCTGACATGAGAAGGAAGTAGAGGCTTTGATATCGGTGAGATGGGTGGGTGGGCTTTGAATTCCTCCTAGAACCACAGTTCTGTTTCTGTATTGATGAGATTAGTAAAGCAAGGATGGCTGCTTTTAATTCTTCAAAGAATTGCATATCCCACTCAATGATGACATCAAGAGGCTGACGTGCCCATTCAACTTCTTTTTTTTTTTTTTGCGGTACGCGGGCCTCTCACTGCTGTGGCCTCTCCCGTTGCGGAGCACAGGCTCCGGACGCGCAGGCTCAGCGGCCATCGCTCACGGGCCCAGCCGCTCCACGGCATGCGGGATCCTCCCGGACCGGGGCACAAACCCGTGTCCCCTGCGTCGGCAGGCGGACTCTCAACCACTGCGCCACCAGGGAAGCCCTGTTCTTTTGTTTTGTTAAAGAAGTGTTCTTAGGCTCACCATGATCTTCCTTTGTCTTTCTTTTAATTTGATCATCTGAGAGGTTTCAATAGGATATTTGTTTTAGGGTGAGAACCTTTCAAAAAACTGCTTGCAAATATCGTCTTATCAGGTATTTGGCCAAAGCAACCAGTAAATTCTCCTGGCAGTATTGAACTCTCTTTTTCCTCCCAGGGAGTCTCCAAATGTATATTCCAAACATGACACAAATCCAGTAAGCCATTTTATTGCTTAACCATGGACAAAAAGTTGTCACTAAAGAGGGTAAAAAAGGCATCCCCCATGATCTAGTGAGTCACTCCCAAAGACAGCCAAAAGAAATAGACTAGATGAACCCCTAAGAGCTGGCAGCCTCCATAGGTAGGACATCAGCCTCAAGTGGGATGCAGCCCACATTTCTGGTCAGCCAGCTACAAATTCTGAGGCCCCAAATGTGACAATTGGCTGTCTATGGATGCAGGGTACACAAGCGGTGTTCCCCGCAGGAGGAAAGCCATAGAGAGAACATACTCACTGGATCCAAGCCAAGCTCCCAGGACACCAAATAGAGCAAAAGGGAAAGCAGTGCTGTGCCTGGAGGGAAGGGACCCCAAAACTGAGGGTCATGCAAGATTACAACACCCAGAGAAGTAGTCCCTCCAAGTGTTTCCTCCTACCGGTCTAAATTTGGAAAGGAGACAAGGAGAGACTGTTACTGCCCTAAGTTGACCTGTTCAGAGCAGATATCTGGGAGGCTGACTTGGTCAGAATTTTTACCTTTTCTTAGTTCTTTCAGACATCCTGAGATCCCGTCACAGCCTCTGGAGTGAGTGGTGTGTCCTAGCCTTCCCTTTGTTTTCGCCAAAACTGTGAGGGAGCAGAAAATTTTCCTCCACCTTCTCAGGATTAGTGGCTGGGGCTTGTAAATTAAACTTACAGAAGACAGCCAACCAAAAAAGTAACTAACGTGATAAATGGTGACAGTTAAAGGCTTATAAACCTAACTTAATAGGGGAAACAGAGAGGGTAGAATTGGCTTCTATGGGAAGAACAGATAGGTTTCTCCAGGAATACAAATGGGTATTTTGGAAAACAACGAGAAAGTTTGTGACAGTGTTTGTCTGTACAAGGATGCGTGATCTTTGCATCTTCTTCAGGGTCATAAAACACCCTGCAGAAGGATTTATGGTAGGTTTACTCTTGGTCTCTCTTTTGGGAAGAGAAGCCACTCTGAAGAGGGAACTTATGGCCATGGTCATTCTAAGAAGTTTCAGCTTTTATTCCGATAAGGGGAGCTCCAAGAAGGCTTTTTTCTTGCATGTGTTGAATCTCACGTATCTTCAGCTTAAACTGTTTTTATACCAACCATAGGGTTCCGCCTGGCTCTCCATACCTCCAACTTTGTTCTTCTTTTTCAAGATTCCTTGATCTATTCTGAGTCCGTTACATTTTCCACATGAATTTTAGATTGTCAGTTTCTGCAAAACACCACCTGGGAATTTGGTAGGGATTCTTTGAATCTTTTGGTCTATTTATGGAGTATTGCCATCTTAATAGACTTAAGCCTACTGATCCATGAATATGGGATTCTTTTGCATTAATTTAGGTCTTTTTTTAAAAATTTATTTATTTTTGGTTGTGTTGGGTCTTTGTTTCTGCATGCGGGCTTTCTTGAGTTGTGGTGAGCGGGGACTACTCTTCGTTGCAGTGTGCGGGCTTCTCATTGTGGAGGCTTCTCTTGTTGCAGAGCACGGGCCCTAGGCGGGCTCAGTAGTTGTGGCTCGTGGGCTCTAGAGTGCAGGCTCAGTAGTTGTGGCGCACGGGCTTCGTTGCTCCGTAGCATGTGGGATCTTCCCGGACCAGGGCTCGAACCTGTGTCGCCTGCATTGGCAGGTGGATTCTTAACCTCTGCGGCACCAGGGAAGTCCCTAGGTCTTTCTTAATTTCTTTCAACAAGCTATTGTAGTTTTCAGTGTACAGGTCTTGTACTTCCTTCCTCACCTCCAGTGGATGCTGATTCAGAACATACATAACCTCCTGCCATGTCCTGCCACCTAGCTGGCCTGAAACTGAGTCACCAAAAGATTTTGTTCTTTACTTGATCCTTAATTCCTTTAGAATTCATTATTTCACTCTCATAAATGTTTATTATCCTTGTAGTAAATCTTTTAAAAATAAAAATGAAATAATGTAATTTAATTACTCCATAGATGAGTGATGAATGGAGCACATATGATTATAATCTTTTTGGAATTATAAAGGTAATACACACACATTATAAGAAATTGAAATATCACCTAAGGAGAAGATATTTGCAAATCCCACCCCCAGAGGTGACTGTCATGAGTGGTTTGGTGCATATCTCTCAGGCTCTATCTCATTCTGTCTCTATCTCTGTCTCTCTCACTCTCACAAAAGCAGATTCATTTACATCTACATTGATTTCAGATGTATGTAGTCTCACAGATGGGATCCTGGATGCAGACGGTTGGTCCACGTGCATCCCACATAAAGAACCCTGAAGTCCCCTCTCTCCCCTGTCATCAGGTAAAGACCCTGCACCCACTTTCCCCAACTGCACAACATTCATTCATCTATGTGGACCAGAACTGATAGATCATTTCCCCCTCCATGAACATTAGTGTTGCTTACAATTCCCTACTATTTCAACCAGTGCTGTGATGAATACTCTTGAAAAGACATCTTTGAAAAGTTGTGCAGGAATTTCAGTGGGATCAACTCTAAGGATTAGCACTGGTAGTAAAGGGATATACCTGTGGAACTTTGATGGGTCTTGCACACTGTTCTCCCCTAGAGGACTGTGC
Source organism: Lagenorhynchus albirostris (assembly GCF_949774975.1). Taxonomy (NCBI): domain Eukaryota; kingdom Metazoa; phylum Chordata; class Mammalia; order Artiodactyla; family Delphinidae; genus Lagenorhynchus; species Lagenorhynchus albirostris. The sequence continues at coordinate 46,980,082 of NC_083114.1, read as the reverse complement.
ATTCACTCTTCCCTCTAGGGGATCTGCTGGGGCCTTTGCTTCCCCACGTTGTCACCAGGGCTGGTGGTCACCAGACTAAAAACCTGCCAGTGTGATGGTGACCAACACTCTCTCCATAGAATTTATGTTTGCGTGTGTCCTGACCTGCGTGGTCAAGCATCTCTAAGATATATTGGCCGTATGCATGGCCTCTTGTTGAAATTATGTGTGTTTCCCCTGTTTCTTTTTAGAGCATTGATTTTTGAGAGATTTTTGGACTACAGGGATGTTCAGCCTTTCTCTGGGCTTGGATCATGGGGATGCTTTTCCAGTTTGTGATTTGTCTTTCCAGCCGTCTTTCTTGGTCGGTTGGTTGGTTTGCTTTTGCCACATGAGAAGCTGAGCATTTCCCTTCTGTCTTCTGGCTCCGGTGTCACACTTAGAACAGCAGTGTCTACCCCGAAATTATGCACATATGTACTAAAATCTTGTACATCTCATCTTTAATCCATCTAGATTTCCCTTTCAAATAACAAAAATGCTATTTCAAATAAAAACAAAAATTCACCAGTCCCCTCTTAAAATATGTGGGCAGACACCAAAAGCCACCTTTTGTATGATTTCATTTATAGGAACCATCCAGAATAGGTAAAGAAACAGAGAAATAAAGAGGATTAGGGGTTGTGAGAGGGTGGAGGAGGGAAGAATGGGGAGTGCATGCGTTGGATACAGGATTTTATTTTGGGGAATGAAACAGTCTGGAACTAGACAGTGGTGGTGGTTGCACAGGATTGTGAATGTACTTAATGCCCCTGAATCGCACAGTTTAAAATTGAAAAAGTTTAAATTTTATTATTTTACACTTAAAACACTTAAAGTACAGGATGTCATAAATAATGTGAAAGAAAACAATAAAATTACAAAACACCCAAACACAAACAACGACAGGGGAAGTAAAGTAAATTTCAGGTCGGGGGAGGGTTGATGGTATAAATCTGGAGCTGACAGTGATGGTGGTTGCAGATCTGGCTCTGCCCATGGGGCTGGTGATTTCGGAAATGGCGCTGGGTCTCCTGCAGGTTCTCCCTGCAGGGGTGGTAAATTAACATCTGGATCTGGGACTCCTGCAAAAGCAGCTGCAGCTTCTCCCTGCCCAGGTGGTGGATCCTCATCTGGCTCTGGGTCTCCTGCTGGAGCTGTGAGAAAAGAAAAGATTACCCACAGGCCTGCCTTTTCACGAGCCTTTCCAAGGACAGAAATCTTCCCAGAACCTTCCAGAGAAGTCCCAGCCCAGGAACCCATAGCAGGATGTCTTCTTTGACTGCAGTCCACCAGATGGGTGGTCTGATGCCAGTCTTTGCTCCTGGCCCAACACCAGCCTCTAGGGACTCCTCCCTGTGTGGCCCAGCACTCACCCCTCCCCACACACTCACACGCACCCACCCCTTCTCTCCTTTGCGCTCTGCCACAGTGAGAGGCTCTAGGGCCTCCAGCTGACTCAGGCGAAGGTTGACACGGTGCTCCAGGTCAGAGCCAGATATGCTGAGCTGCATGTAAGCCGGGGACAGGACCCTGGGGAGTGGCCTGGGTGGTGTCTGGGCAGGAGGCCTTCATGTCTGGGTCCTGGTTCTGGAGAACCCTCCATGGCCACACTCAATGGGAGCCTGCGTTGGCCCTCGTTGGCAGTGTGGCGCACGGCCCCCTCTCTTGGGGAGATGGATTGGGAGTCCCCGTCGACCAGTCCTCGCTTATCTCCAGAGTGGGGCTCTGCAATGACAGTGACCAGCAGCCAGCCCGGCCCGGCCCAGCCCAGAGGTATCAGAGCCCTGTCCAGCCATAATCACTGATTCTTCTGCCCACTTGACCTCTGCTCCCCGATTAGGCACAGACATGTGTCCGCTCAGATATCCACCCAGGAGGAAAGAGATACATCTGGAGGGCTTGGGGTAAACTTTGGGCAGAAGGGCGCTGCCCCAGCTCTCCACATCCTACCCAGCCAGCTTTAACCTGGGATGTGGACATGACCAGCCCACCAGGCTTCTGACCCCTCATCAGCCTGCTCTTGCTGAGGCAGACCTACCCCACGTAAATCCCCCACCTCCACACATACAGGGAGGGGACACAGGGCTACCTGGGTGGGATCAGAGTGGTGGCCTGGCCTAGGCTGGCCTGCCCTGGGCCTCCGTTTGTTACCTTTGGGTCCCTCTGGGCAAATGGCCAAAGGCATCTGGGGTGAGACCTGACCTAACGTCTGGAGCGTCAGTAAAGGCTCTCACTGTGGACTTTCCTGAGACCATGTCCTCAGGATATTGGGACGCAGCAGAACATATCCATTTGAGCATCTCCAACCAAGTGAACCGGGTAGGGGCTTCTCTAGAATGTGGGTGCCTAGTTCCTCAGGTTCCAAGTTGTGTTGGGCTCTATTGCCAGGGAAGTGAGGTCGCTTCCTAGGGTCCCTTTACCCAGATTTCTTCCTTACACAGAGCTCCCCAAGGGCACCTCTGGGCTGCTGAGTGCTCACCGGCCCCCCATGCCATGTCCATGCACAGTGACACCAACACAGCCCACTCCACAGCCCTGGGGAGGCCAGGGTGCAGCCAGGACCCCAGCTGAGGACACAGCTGCTTTCAGACCTGGCTCCTCCTCCTCCCCAGTGATGTGGCCCTGACAAGCCATGTGCCTCTCAGGAACTCCCCAATCTCCCACCTGCACAGTGGAGGTCATTCTAGCAGCTACTTCCTAGGGAGTCCATCACGTGTATAGAACTATAAACACCTACAGTGCATGTAAAACCCCTGGGCTGGTATCACATGTAGCTCATGCAGAGACTTAGCAAAGGAAGGATTACGTAAAGGGCTGGCGTAGCACAGAATACAACTGAAACAGGCCTGGGTCTGCTCTGGGATCTAGGGAAAGTCACTCCCCTTCCTGCCTGTTTCCCATCCCTCCTCCACTGTGGGAGGGTTGAAATTAAATAAAATTCAGACATCGTCCCCTTTGGCATACAACCTTCCAGGTTCTCCTGTTTTTTTTAAATTAATTAATTTATTTATTATTTTTGTCTGCGTTGGGTCTTTGTTGCTGTGCGCCAGCTTTCTCTAGTTGTGGTGAGCACAGGCTACTCTTCATTGCGGTGCGTGGGCTTCTCATCGTGGTGGCTTCTCGTTGTGGAGCACAGGGCTCTAGGCGTGTGGGCTTCAGTAGTTGCAGCATGCGGGCTCAGTAGTTGTGGCTCATGGGCTCTAGAGTGCAGGTTCAGTAGTTGTGGCACACGGGCTTAGTTGCGTCACGGCATGTGGGATCTTCCCAGACCAGGGATCAAACCGGCGTCCCCTGCATTGGCAGGAGGATTCGTAACCACTGCGCCACCAGGGAAGCCCTCCTGTTATGTTTAGATTCAGGAACCAGTGTCTCATCTCAGCCTCTGTGGTGCCTCCTGGTCAAACGTCCTTGTGTAATCCCCACCCCTCCAGGGTGCATGGACATTGTGACTGGGTTCTAACATGAAGACTGATTTATGAAAAGTCTGTGACTTCTACTCAATCCCTCTCCCTTGCGTTCATTCTCTTTCTCTGTCTGTCAGTGCCTCTCTCTCTCTCTGTTTCTCTGTCTCTCTCTTTCTTATATGTATGTATGTATGTATATATTGTTAGGGCCCAGAGCAGGTCACTTCTAAATATGTCTTAATGACATATTAATTCTTTTGAATTAATGTTACTTAAGAAAAGACCCATGCAAGAGAGACACTTTGCATATTTTCTGTGTCTCCTGGAAAGCAGGAAATAAATCTCTCCTATGAAAGGTGCACCACCTGGGGGCTGGGGGCTGAGGGCTGCAGGCATGCTGCCTCCTGCAAATCAGTTCATTCTGGGAATCGTCTGTTGTGATTCCTGAGGTGTGAGGTAGCTTTGTGATGACAGAGGTCCTTATTTTTCTTTGTGGATTGCCTTTTTGTGTTGTGTGTTAAAACTCAAAGCTCATGATCTACATGACCAAACCCAAGCTCCTATTGATTTTCTTCTGTTTTCTTCTATAATTTTGAATAGTTTTGCATTTTAAGTTTGTCTATGAATAATTTTGAATGAATTTGGTGTAAGTTGTGAAGTTTGCGTCATTTCATGCCATATGGTGTCCAATGAATTGTTCCTTAACTATTTTTAGAAAAGTTTTAGGACACTGTCTCCATTTCAGTTTGAATTTCTGCAGTTTAGTGGGTTCAGCCGTTCTACCAGCAGGGTGCGCTGTCTCCAGTGAACTGTGAGTCAGGTGCAGCCTGCCTGTCCCGCACTGACCACAGAGGAGACTGAGCCCGCCTCTCTGACCCACGGCGCACGCGCGTTCCACCGGTCTTGGCTCTGCGCGCAGCTGACAGAAGTTTGTCTCAGGCGCCGCCAGAGCTTGTGCAGGGGTGGCCGGGTCAGCGTCTCTGCTGACAGGAGCTGAGTCTCCTTTAGACTCGCCGGGGCTTGGGCTTCAGGACAACACGGGGCTGTGTCCATGCTGACAGGAGCTGCGTTTCCTGACGACCCAGGAGACGCCAGGAGGAAAAGGTGAGGAGAAGTGAGGAGAAGCTTCCTGTGTGTGTGACTGACTGCTGAGGGAGAGGTGTCCGTCTTCACGCCCCCCAGGAAGGGCTTAACGTGGAAAACTGCGTTTTATGTCAGGTTTTTTGTTTGTTTGTTTTTGTTTGGTTGGTTTTGGGTTTTTTTTGCGGTATGCGGGCCTCTCACTGTTGTGGCCTCTCCCGTTGCGGAGTACAGGCTCCGGACGCGCAGGCTCAGCGGCCATGGCTCACGGGCGCAGCTGCTCCGCGTCATGTGGGATCTTCCCGGACCGGAGCACGAACCCGTGTCCCCTGCGTCGGCAGGCGGACTCTCAACCACTGCGCCACCAGGGAAGCCCCTTTAGTCAGTTTCGTGTGCAGTGTAAGCGGCATGAGTTATGTGGTGTCCATTTTTCCCAGCACTGCTTATTGTGGGGACTGTCGTTCCCCTTGGTGTGTCCTTGGCCCCTTTGTCGCAAAGTAACTGACCCCATCTGTGTGGGGTTAATTCTGGGTTCTGTTCTGTTCCTCTGGTCCCTGCGCCTGTTTTTGTGCCAGTTCCACACTTTTTTGGCCACTGTAGCTTCGCAATATAGTGTGAAGTCAGGGAGCAAGATGCCTGCAGCCTGTTCTCCTTTCTCAGGGTCGCTTTGGCTATTTGGGGTCCTTTATGGTTCCACACAAATGTTAGGATGATTTTTTTTTTTTTTTTTTTTTTTTTTTTTTTTGCGGTACGCGGGCCTCTCACTGCCGCGGCCTCTCCCGTTGCGGAGCACAGGCTCCGGACGCGCAGGCTCAGCGGCCATGGCTCACGGGCGCAGCCGCTCCGCGGCACGTGGGATCTTCCCGGACCGGGGCACGAACCCATGTCCCCTGCATCGGCAGGCGGACTCTCAACCACTGCGCCACCAGGGAAGCCCTGTTAGGATGATTTGTTTTATTTCTGTGAAAAATACCATTGGAAATTTGGTAGGGATGGCATTCACTGTGTACGTTGCTTTGGGCAGAATGGAAATTTTAACAATATTCTTCCATTCCTTGAGAAGGGGCTATCTTTCCATTTATTTATGTCTTTTTCAATTTCTTCATCGATGTCTTAAAGTTTTCAGTGTGTAGGTCTTTCAAGTCCTTGGTTAAATTTATTCCTAGGTATTTTGTTCTTTTTGATGCAATTGTAATAGGGTTGTTTTCTTTCTCTTTCTGATGGTTCATTACTAGTGTTTAGAAATGCAATTGACGTGTGTGTATTGATTTTGTAACTTTACTGAATTCATGTATTAGTTCTAATAGTTTTTTTGGTGTGATGATGTAGAAAATTGGAACTTGAAAATCCCACTGTTTCTATTGCATCCAGATCATCCACAACACCAAAGACATAGTGGCTCCTAATCTAATCTTCCCACAGTGCCTGTAAATTCCATGTGGACTTTGGGTGAACTGGATCTGGGTAAGGCTTGGCCTCTATATGGAAGTTTGATGTTTTCTCTGCTTTTCTGGCATGGTAATGACAGGGCGTTTTGAAAAGTAACTTACTTCCCAGTAATTTCGAACATACAAACAACTTTACATACATAAAAACAAGTCATAGCTTGATCACATATATTCCTAAATATTAACATTGACATTATTTAAAATGGAATTGTTTTCATAAATTGTTTTTCAGATTACTTATTGCTAGTGTACACATATAAGATAGATTTTCGTGAATTGATAATTTGTCCTATAATTTTGCTGAATTAGTTGATAGCTCAAATAATTTTTTGTTGATATAGGAAGTTTTATATACAAGATGTGATCTGTGTTCTGTGAATAGACACAGCTTTAATTTTTCCATTCACACGTGGATGCCTTTTATTTCTTACCTCAAGACTCTGGTTAGAACTTCCAGTACACTATTGAGTAACAGCAGTGAAGGCCAGCTTCCTGGCCTTGTTCCTGATTTCAGGAGTAAATCTTTCAGGCTTTAACATTGAGTATGATGTTTTCTGTGGCTTTGTGTACTACTCTTTTCCATACTGAACAAATATCCTTTTATTACTACTTTTTAAAAAAAACTTTATTGGAGTATAGTTGATTTTCAATGTTGTTACTTTCTGCTGTACAGCAAAGTGAATCAGTTATACATATACATATATTCACTCTTTTTTAGATTCTTTTCACATGTAGGTCATTACTGAGTATTGAGTAGAGTTCCCTGTGCTCTACAGTAGGTCCTTATTAGTTATCTGTTTTATATATAGTAGTGTGTATATGTCAATCCCAATCTCCCAATTTATCCTTCCCCCTTTTCCCCTCTGGTAACCATAAGATTGTTATCTATATACCAATACATCTGTGACTCTATTTCTGTTTTGTAAATAAGTTCATTTGTACCATTTTTTTGGATTCCACATATAAGCGATATCATACAATGTTTGTCCTTCTCTGACTTACTTCACTCAGTATGACAATCTCTTGGTCCATCCATGTGGCTGCAAATGGCATTATTTCATTCTCTTTTACAGGTGGGTAATATCCCATTGTTTATATGTACACATCTTCTTTATCCATTCCTCTATCAATGGACATTTAGGTTGTTATTCCTACTTTTGAGTGTTTGTATCATGAAATAGCACTGGATTTTGATTATAGCTTTTTCTGCAATAATTGATAGGATCATGTGGGGGGTTTTTTGTTTTTTTGTTTGTTTTTGCGGTACGCGGGCCTCTCTGTTGTGGCCTCTCCCGTTGCGGAGCACAGGCTCTGGACGCGCAAGCTCAGCGGCCATGACTCCCGGGCCCAGCCGCTCCGCGGCATGTGGGATCTCCCCAGACTGGGGCACGAACCCGTGTCCCCTGCATCGGCAGGCGGACTCTCAACCACTGCGCCACCAGGGAAGCCCTGATCATGTGTTTTTACTTCACACCTTTATTGTGGTTTAAATACGTTGCTTAGCTTTAATATGTTGAACAAGCTGAAATTTCTGGTGTAGAGACGCTTATGGCATCATCCATTTAATATTCTTTTGCTTTCATGTTGCTCTTATTTTGTGGAGGATTCTTACATTCCTAAGTTACACTGATGTAGTTTTCTTTTTTTTTGATGTATTTGTATGATGTGGTTAGATTCGGCTTGGTGTTAGTGGTTTGGAGGGTTAGTGTTAGGGCTGAGACTTGCGGGGGCTGGGGCTGGGTTATGGTTTATGGTTATGACATATGTATGGTTAATGACTATTTTATGGTTTTGGTCACGGTTGTAGTTTTCTTTATTAAGGTTTATGGTTTTGGTCTCATTGTGTTAGGGTATGGGTTAGGATTGGGATACAGGTGGGATACGGGTATGGGTATGGGTTAGGTTTAGGGTATGGGCTAGGGTTAAGGTTAGGTCAGGGTTTAGGGTCAGGGTCCGAGTTTAGGATTGGGATCAGTGTCAGGGTGAGGATCAAGGTTGAGCTAGGCCATTGTTTTTCTGCCCCTCCAGCCCTGGGCCCTGATAGATGAATGTAATGTCTGCTCTGGTCACTCAACTGATTCAAATTGAACTCAGCTCAGTCAAGGGTACTTAGGGTCTCAGAGGTCATGCAGGGTTTCCCTCTACCCTCCCACCTGGGAAGGGATGCTGGCCCCACTCTGTCTGAGCAGCCACAGTCCAGCGCAGCCCTGACATGCAAGGTACTCTCTAGACATGTGTGGATTTATACAGGACTGGGTGCATCAAGCTGCCGGCCCATCGGTGCTACCTTGTTGAGGGCTGGTGGGGCCCTCCTGGGACTGGATGGATCCTCTGTTCCATCCGCATGGGTGTAAAAACAGTCAAGTCTCAGAACAGCCCTTGGCCTCTGAGCATCCAGGGAGGCATCCGTGGTCCTCCAGCTCAGGTCAGCCTTTGCCCCTCAAGCCCGTGTGGCCAATTACTGAGCCAGTTGTGCTGCTGGGTAATTGAACAGCTACCTGGTTATCCTAGACAGTTCCTTGGGATGTTTCAGTTCCCAGTATCCATGTGGTTGAAACAAATGCCTCCTCCCTCATTGCCTCTTAGCCTGCCAAGAGAGGTACTAACCCTCCAAACATTGAGTGTGGCCCTGGTCATGACAACCATACACAGACTGTGGCCCTGCAATCCTTCAACCTTCTGGTTGTAACCAAGATTGACATTCATATCCATTGAGAATCAAGGTATTGAAGCACCACCTAGAGGGGCGGGATAGGGAGGGTTGGAAGGAGACGCAAGAGGGAGGAGATATGGGGACATATGTATATGTATAGCTGATTCACTTTGTTATACAGCAGAAACTAACACACCATTGTAAAGCAGTTATACTCCAGTAAAGGTGTTAAAAAAAAAAAAAAGGTATTGAAGCATCTGAGACCCAGACAGTTTCACATTGAGGCCATATTGTTGGGGAGATATGTGCATCCCTGTCCCATACCCTGTGGTCTCTGGAAAGCCACCAACTGTGTTAGCGTGGTATAAAATAATCCTTGAGACTCCCACTGTTTCATTGAGTAATAATTTCTCTACTTTTTGTAGAGAGAAGAGACTGGAAAATGAGCAAATTTGTTCTTCATGGGTGGGTGATTAACGTGAACATGGGGCATGATGCCTGGGCTCCCACCTCCCAGGGACAGGAATGAGATCTCTGTGCCTTCCGAGGACACACAGGTTATTCTTGACCAATCTCTGAGATGTGTGGACCCGATGCCCAAGGCAGGAGCCCTGAGTTTCCCAACAACAACAAAGTTGCTTTTTCAGCAAGTGGGAGAGCTTCTTGCCATCCTGGGAGGACAGCAAGATCACTGGAAGGGTGGCCACAGCCCCTGACCCTAAGTGAACCGTTTCCCTCCTTGGACTTAAGATTCTGTGCTGTGCAGTGGGCTGTCGGTGATGTGGAATCTGCTGCTTCCCCCAACCCAGCATCTATTCTCAGCATCTCAGCTTTTGGGAATTACATCCCACCTGCTTCCAGTCCACACTTTTGCAGAGGGTTGATCCCATGTTCCACTCACCTCAAAAATGGGTATATGATCCATGTCTAGCCAGTCCCATGTTCCATCCTCTTGTTCAAGGATGAGAATGTGACCCAAGCTGAGCAAAGGTCTTTAAAGCTGTGACTTTTCATGGAACCTAAAGGAGAGACCCTTCCCAGTAGAATGGACATGAGTGGGTGTCAGCCTGGAGTTGCTGGAGGCCCCTGATGCAGAGATAGAGACTGTGCCTGTGGATGGGGCCACCACAAAGTCACTTAGTAGGACAAAGGGACCAGGTCACACTATGAGAGTGTGAGCCCCTGTCCCACCAGGCCCAAAACCACTGCCATAACTGCCTCTTGCAAGTAGAAATACATATTTCTATCATTAAGAAATTTATTATTTTTACATCAGTAAGTGTGTCCAGTCCCTTGGAATCAAAAAAGTCCTAGCTTACACATTAGAATCAGTAATCCCTGAGACTCCCTCTCGCAGGGTGTTCTCATTCAGGGCGTCATGGTGGGTGGAGGTGAAGACACTGGGTGGGGTCAGATCGTAGGGGAGCTGCTGGACATCTCTGTTCCTGTTCCTTCCCTGTCCAGGAGAGGGAAACCCCAGCATAATGAGAGGAGAACCAGCAGGGGAAGGAGGTCCCTGGGTGGCTAATTGGTATGTTTGTATTTTCCTAATTTCAGAATCATTTTGTTAATGTGTTTTTATTACAAAATCACCCATTTCCTCTATATTTCCAGTTTGATACAATAGGTTTTTTTCTTATTTGACTTTTAATTTTCCCTCCCTTTTAGCTTCCTACAGACCTGTCACAATTAATGAACACATATTAATACTTTTTTATTAACTGAAGTCCATATTTTATTCTAGTTCCCTTTGTTCTACCTTTTTCTGTTCCAGATCCCATCCAGGGCACCACATGACATATAGTCATCATGTCTGTTCAGGCTCTTCTGGGTTTTGACAGTTTCTCAGACTATCCTTGTTTCTATGACCTCGACAGGGTTGAGGAGGACTAGTCAGGTATTTTGTAGACTGTTCCGCATTGGGATTTACTTGGTGTTTTTCTCATGATTAGATTGGGTTTATGCGTTTTGAGGAAGTTAGGTCAGAGAGGTCAAGTGCATTCTCATATTTTATGTCAAGGGAGCAGGCTCTCAAGGCAACTTTTCACCGTTCATCTTAACTTTGGTCACATGGCTGAGGTCGTGTTTATCAGTTTTCCCTGTGAAGTTATTTTTCCCGTGTCCATACTGTATGTCTTATTTAGGAAGAACCCACACTTCAGAAGAGGGTTGGGTTACCTCCTTGATGGGTGGCTGTGTGTCTACATCAGTTATTTGGAATTCTTCTGCATAGGACATTTCTATTCAACCCAATTCATAAGAATGTTTGTAATCATTTATTTTACTAGTGTGGGCACCTGAATAGTTATTTTATACTTGTGGTTATAATTCATCATTACAGTATTTGGGTGCTTAATTCATTCTTGCTTTGGATATTGAGAGCTTTTTTCATTGTCTTGTGGAATTATGTCAAATGAAAACATCTTGTAGGTTTTTCTTTTCTTGGTACTTCTTTACTTTCTGATAATTCAACATTATCCTGGCTCATATATTTACTCTCTCAGTCCTAGTAGCAGCCATTTCTTCAAAGAGCCCTGATTCCTTTTATTAGAGGATGGTATTAAAAAACTTACCTTTGGGGACTTCCCTGGTGGTCCAGTGGGTAAGACTCTGCACTCCCAATACAGGGGGCCCGGGTTCGATCCCTGGTCGGGGAACTAGATCCCACATGCGTGCCACAACTAGGAAGTCCTCAACCCCATGTGCCGCAACTAAGACCCGGCACAGCCAAAACAAGTAAATATTTAACAACAACAAAAGATCTCCCATTAAAAAAAAAAAAAAACAACTTACATTTGGAAGCTAAATGTACCCAGCTGATAATGCACTGAAATATGTATTCCAACTTATGCGTATACACCTAATTATAAACATTTTTTTAAAATTTATTTTTGGCTGCATTGGGTCTTCATTGCTGCACGCGGGCTTTCTGTAGTTGCGGCGAGCGGGGGCTACTCTTCATTGCGGTGCACAGGCTTCTCATTGCGGTGGCTTCTCTTGTTGCAGAGCACGAGCTCTAGAGCACGTGGGCTTCAGTAGTTGCGACACGCGGGCTCAGTAGTTATGGCTCACGGGCTCTAGAGCGTAGGCTCAGTAGTTGTGGTGCATGGGCTTAGCTGCTCCACAGCATGTGGGATCTTCCTGGACCAGGGCTCGAACCTGTGTCCCCTGCATTGGCAGGCAGATTCTTAACCACTGCGCCATCAGGGAAGATCTATAAACATTTCTATATGGAACTGTTTGTATCCATGTTAAGCTAAAGATGAGTTTACATAAATGCCACCAACCTGATCCATTATTACATGGATATTGTAACCTTCTCCCTTTGCTTATCTGTAACTTCCTACTCCAATGGTGAGAAACCTGGCTTCCACCATCTGTCATTTTTTGAATTCATCGCTTGCTCCATTCCAGATTACAAATACAGTGGTCTCAGCATTCTTAGCTCCTACCCCCAGGGAAATAACTTTATAAAATAGAGTCTAGGGACTTCCCTAGTAGTGCAGTGGTTAAGAATCTGCCTGCCAATGCAGGAGACACGTGTTCGATCCCTGGTCGGGGAAGATCCCATATGCCGCGGAGCAACTAAGCCCGTGCGCCACAACTACTGAGCCTGCGTGTTGCAACTACGGAAGCCCGCGCACCTAGAGGCCATGCTCTGCAACAAGAGAAGCCACTGCAATGAGAAGCCCGTGCACTGCAACAAAGAGTAGCCCTTGCTCGCCGCAACTAGAGAAAGCCCGCGCACAGCAACGAAGACCCAACACAGCCAAAAATAAATAAAATTTTTTTAAAAAGAAACAAAAACATAAAATAGAGTCCACTGTTAAGGTAGAGTCCACTGTTACCTTTATTCTACAGATTCCATTTATTTCCAAAGTTACCGAGGTCAGCACTTTTTGTCCCACCACCAACAGTGAGGTTATTTTTTAATACATTTCTAAATCAGTTTTTGTTAAATTCTGTAATGCATCCTGTGGCACTCCCATATCCTAAATAACTAAAATTAAATATATTATGATTTATTTGTTGGGCTGTAAAAATTTATGGGTTTAGACAAATGCATAGTGGCAGGTATTCATCACTAAAGTATCATATGGAATATTTCAGTCTCCCACCCATAACCCGTTTACCATCTCTCTGTTTTACTTGTTGCAGAATGTCATAAATGGGGCCATACAGTGTATAGCACTTCAGACTGGATTTTTTCACTTAGCAATATATGTGTAAGACTCATGTTTTTTGCATGGGTTGATGGTTCATTCCTTTATATTTCTGAATGCTATTCCACTGCATGTATATGGGAGAAAATAATTTTCCCTCTATCTTTCTTTGTTCTTCATTGAGATCCCCCATGTAGTAATGAAAATGAAAGGCAGATGAACTGGAGAAAAACATTCAGAAGTTTAATAACGTGTGTACCTCCTATATGCATAAGAGATATTCAGGAAAACTGAGTAACGCCCTGAAATGGCCCAAGCCATCACCTTAAATACCATCTTCATCTAAAGATAAAAAAATGAAGGAAGGGTATGGTTGTTGTGCAGATTTAAGTCTTACCTTCTCCACTGATACGAGTTTCTTGAGATTTATTCATCCTTCCATTCTTGGTATGGAGAGAGAGAGCTTTCAAATGGAGACTTCCTTTATAAATGTCAACTTCCTTCACAAAAGGGCAATCTTGACTTGATTTTCAGAGATTCTTATGTGTCTTCTTTTTAAAAAAAAAGAAATCAGCTCAAAGTAATCCTTATGCCAACAGCCATATTTTGGGGTGGCATATTCTGCTCCCCTTGAAATGAATGTACCCCAATTTGCTTATGCATTCTTCTACTGAAGGACATCCTGGTTTCTTTAAGTTTACAGCCATTATGAATAGAGTTGCTGTGCTTAATTACATCCTTGTTTGCATTTGGACATAGTTCTTAAAAGCAGTTGTCTAAATACTGGACGCACGATGTTGGATCCTCACGTGAGCCTTATTGAGCTTTGGAAAAAACTTCTAAAATGTCTTTTAAAGTAGCTGTATATGCATTTCACCAGCAGTGAAGGAGAGCTCTTGTTTTTCCTCACCCTCCGTCAATCAGTAGTAGTTTTTTTTTTTTTTTCCTGAGTTTATTAGTTCTAATAGGTGTGCAGTGCTATCTCATTGTTGTTTTAATTTGCAATTCCCTAATGGTATATGATGTTATTTACTATCTGTATATCTTCTTTGGCCAGGTGTCTGTTCCAGTCTTTACCCATTTTTAATGGGGTTTGTTCTAGAATCCTTGGTGTAATTTGAGTACATATCTTTTATCAGTTATGTATTTTGAAAATATTTTTCTTTCAGTTTGTAGCTTGTCTTTTGGTTTTCTGAATAAGATATTTCATAGAGTTTAAAATTTTTTAAATCCATGTTCAAAATTTTATTTCTGGGCTTCCCTGGTGGCGCAGTGGTTGAGGGTCCGCCTGCCTATGAAGGGGACACAGGTTCGTGCCCCAGTCCGGGAGGGTCCCACATGGCGCGGAGCGGCTGGGCCCGTGGGCCATGGCCGCTGGGCCTGCGCATCCGGAGCCTGTGCTCCGCAATGGGAGGGGCCACGGCAGTGAGAGGCCCACGTGCCACACACAAAAAAATATATATATATATTATTTCTTAGGCTTTTGAGACTCTGTGTTAAAATTCATCACCAAACCCAAGGTTATGTAGATTTCCTTCTATGTTTTCACCTATAATTTTTATAGTTTTACATTTTAAATGTCTATGGACAATTTTGAGTGAATTTTGGTGTAAGTTGTAAAGTTTGTGTCTACAGTCTTTTGATTGCATATGGTTTCCAATTTATTATTCTATAACTATTTTCGGAGAAGTCATGGGATATTTGGCTCCATCTCAGTTTGAATTTCCAAATTTAGTGGTTCTGCAGGCTCGCCAGTTGTGAGCGTGGGCTCCAGGGAACTGAGAGGTTGAGGTCTGCACTTCCCAGCTGGCCAGCAGGCGGCACCAAGCCCACCTCTCTGATACTTGAGGTGCATGTGTGTTCCACTGGTGGACTTGGCTCATGAAGGAACTTGGCTACTTGTGCCACTGATAGAAGCTCGGTCTCTTCAGGATCCACCATGGTTTCAGCTTTGGGACAACACTTGGCTGAGTCCATGCAGACAGATCTGAACCCAGTGTCTTCAGGAACCACCAGGAGGCACCACCTTGGGAGTAAAAGGTGAGGAAGAATGGGAGGAGAAGCTTCCTGTGTGTGCCTTACTGCTAAGGGCGGGGGTGGGGGGTTGGGTGTCTGTTTTCAGAGGACCCAGCAGAGGAAGGACTTGATGTGGAAAATTGTGGATTTTAATTAGTTTTGTATGTGTTGTTGATGGTGTCCAGTTTTCTTGGCAACATTTATTGAGGGGACTGTCTTTTCCGCGTTTTGTGTTCTTAACTCCTTGTTCGTGAATTTACAGACAACATACAAATGGGTTTCTCTCTGTGCTCTCTATTCTGTTCCTCTGGCCCATGTGTGTGTTTGTTTTTGTGCCAGTACCATACTGTTTTGGTTACTGTAGCTTCATAATGTAGTGTGAAGTCAGGGAGGGAGATGATTCCAGCAGTGCTCATCTTTCTCAGGATGGCTTAGGCTATTCAGAGTTCTTTGTTGTTCCATACATGTGGTAGCGTTGTTTGTTCTGTTTCCATGAAAAATGCCATTTGAACATTGGAGGGATTGCATTGAACACGTACACTGCTTCTGTTGCTGAATTAAGTTGTATGGACCCCCCTCCTTGGAGGTCCATATGACTTGATTCTGTAACAAATTTTAGTGAGCCAGCCAGAGGGTGGCTTTGGATCTGCCATTCTATCCAGTAATTCAGCCAGGACTTGCTTGCTGACCTAGGATTGACAAAGCTGGCTAAATAACTGGGTAGTTTGCCCCAATCCTTGACCTCTGGGCCAGTGAGGGCTACTGAATCCAGTCTGAGATCAAAAAGCAGCCAAGGGTTAGGTAGAGTTCTCCCTAGGTAAAGACCGGTTCCCCACCCTTGCGTATCTATAGCAAGGATGCTTGCTACACATTGGGGTAGTATCCAGGGGACAGCTGGCTCAGGGGGCCCTGACCCTACTTCAGCCAATAAAGCCAAGATTGGTTGTAGGGGTTGGCTGGTTGAAGGAAAGGATCCTGGCCTGGCTAGAGCCAGACCTCTGTCTAGAGGACTGGACTGGGCAACTGGTTATCTAAATATAGCCGATCCTCTAGTAGTGGGTGAGATTGGACAATAGGCTGTCTAGTTGGACTGGTTCCAAGCAAGGGGACTGGACTGGACGAGAAGCCCTCTGGAGGCCACCACATGGTAAGAACATCGCCTTGTTTTCTGTCTGTATCGTAAGTCCTAGTCTCTGTTCTTTATACAAGTGAAGCTTCAGTCTCTGTTCTGTGTGGTCTTATCTGTCCTAATGCTCTTGGAAACCCTTGCTGCAACTGTGGGCACGGATCGAGCACATAAAAGCCACTAGGGCACTCACCACTGGAACACTCCTGTGAAAGGATAAGTCAGTCACAGACCAGGGTAGATGAGCACTAGGCACCCTGCTGACTGGAAACAAATGTCCGTGTAAGTAGCCACACTGTAAAACGCCCAAGCCACCCAGTCCCTGCTGTGTTCCCTATATCCTTTAGGATATAGTAAAATATCCAAGAGCACATCTTTTGTGTTGGTCTGTCTTACCCCAATTTGCCATCCCAGGGCAGGGTACCTGTCTCTGTCAGGTAGATCTCTCCCCACTACTGTCCATCACAGATCTCTTGGGATCCCTCCTCAGACGTGAACCCTTTAAAAATATTATTTTTGTCAGGTTTCAGGAAAATCGCTTTGCCTGGCTGGGGAAAGAAGAGGACCCCCAAATCATCCGAAGTCCTTGGGTCCTTGTAGCTGGTTGTATAGAGAACTGGACACATGCCAAATGAGTATTTGGCCTCCCTGCTCGATCACCTGTAACCAAGCATGGACAAGCCCTCTTTGAACAGTCTCCTGGAATGCTGGAGAGGCTCTCTGGGTAATTTATTTGGCTAGAGAACCCTTATTTCCCACTCCACCTTCACCCTATCTCCAGGGACTGCTTGCTGAAAGCACCCACCTATATCAGGTATCTCCTACAGCCCCACAGTGGGTCTGGGAATGTCTCATTGCTGACTTAAGAGGGGATCTGGGACTTCCCTGGTGGCACAGTGGTTAAGAATCTGCCTGCCAGTGCGGGGGACACGGGTTCAAGCCCTGGTCTGGGAAGATCCCACATGCCGCAGAGCAACTAAGCCCGTGTGCCACAACTACTGAGCCTGCACTCTAGAGCCCACAAGCCACAACTACTGAAGCCCGTGCACCTACAGCCCATGCTCCACAAGAGAAGCCACCACAATGAGAAGCTCGTGCACTGTAACGAAGCCCCCACTCGCCACAACTAGAGAAAGCCCGCGGGCAGCAACGAAGACCCAATGCAGCCAAAAAAAAAAAGAGACAGAGAGAGGGGACCTTATAACTAAGGCCCTCTTAGACAGCATCTCCCCTCCCATACCCCACAAAGATTGGTTCACGTTTCAGAGCACCTAGATCACCTGGTGTGGGCTAATCTTGTGGGATCTGCATCGCCACCAACCCTAGAAGGAGGCCACACTGGGAAGTTGGAAACAGACTAGAAATAAGGACTCCCCAGTAGGGGTAACCAAGCCTCTATCCCAGCGAAATCGCCACTAGGGTGCATCCTCCATAACTAGAAATTACCGCCCACTAACAGCTTCTTTTCTTTTGCAACACATGGCCCCAGTATAAACTGGTGGATGGAGAAAGTTGGCCAACTAATGGCTTTCTAAATTATAATACCATTTTTCAATTGGACCTCTGTTGCCAGCATTTGAAAAATATGGGATGAGATCCCCTATGTCCAATTTTTCATGGTGCTTTGCAAAAACAAGGGCCTCCGTGAGAAATGCAACATTATCTCTAATGTCTCTCTCTCCTGGTACTGGAATCTCAGCCTGAAGATTCTTTTTTTTTTTTTTGCGGTACGCGGGCCTCTCACTGCCGTGGCCTCTCCCATTGCGGAGCACAGGCTCCGGATGCGCAGGCTCAGCAGCCATGCCTCGCGGGCCCAGCCGCTCCGTGGCATGTGGGATCCTCCTGGACCGGGGCACGAACCCGTGTCCCCTGCATGGGCAGGCGGACTCTCAACCACTGCGCCACCAGGGAAGCCCCTGAATATTCTCTTGACTTCCTCTCTCTGCCAAGGGTAGCTTCTCCCCCTTCTGACAGTTCACCCGAGACTCCTGAGTCATCTACCCCTACCTGACCTGGTTCCCTGACACCTTCTACGCCCTCTAATTCACAACCACCCTACCTGGTGCCCTTGCCACCTCCCCGACTCTCCCACCTCCATCTCTCAGCATGCCTCCCTTGGGGACTAGTCCAGTTCACACCCATAGCGGCATTCAGTACCAGCCCCCTGGAAGCAATAGGCTATTCCCCCTTTCCGAGGTCCTTAATGGAGAGGGCAGACTGACCACTGCATGTACCCTTATCTTCCTCAGATCTGTGTAACTGGAAGGATCAATCCAAGGGTTTGAAAGAAGATACCAAGGGGGTCCTTAATTTAGTCTGGGGAATATTCCACACTCCTTTCCACACTTGGGTGGATGTCCAAACCCTCCTGAACATCGTATTCTCTGTGGAAGAAAAGACACTGATTATAACTAATGCAACTGAAGAAGCTGATAAGACCAAGCAAGGTAACGCAGGACAAGTTCTATACCAGCCTTGAATCCAGGCCATTCCCTACATGGACCCTTGGTGGGACCAGTAAGTGGAAAATGGTCAGCAGCACCTCACACATTTCAGGGATTTGATTCTTAAGAGCATTCAGTTGGCTGGGAAGAAACCCTTAAATTGGAGTAGGGTTCAGGGAGTCATCCAGGGACTGAAGGAAACCCCCTTGGCTTTCCTGGAATGCCTAAGGGAGTGCCTTTGTGGGTACACGAAGGTGAACCTGGAGTCAGTGGAAGGGTAGGCCATTCTTAAGTCCCATTTCACTTCCCAGAGCGCCCCAGACATTAGGAGAAAATTACAGAAGTTGGAGATAGGGTGCACTACACCTTCTTCCTGGGGTGGAGTCAGCATTTCGGGTGTTCAACAACCAGGATCTGGAGGCAGATGCCAAGGAAACTAGACCAGCGGAACCCAACTGCCAGTATTCTGGCTTCAGTAATTCAGGGTCAGTCAACCTCCCAGTGATGATGGGGCCTCCCCCAGAGGGACCCTGTGACATCAGTGAGTCACCCCAGGTATTGAAGACCACACCCACAGTGGAGAGAAGGGCTCAAAGCCAGTCCGTAGGGAGGAGGGCCACGGGGAAGGGGATGCCCCAGACGTCTCAGAAGGAAGCTAAAGGGACCACTGTGTCCAGGCTCATCCTTGCCGGTCTCACACGTGAAAGAAGAGGACTGAAGGGGCCCAGGGGCTCCTTGGAGAAGCCTTGGCTGACCCTGACTGTGGGGGTAAAACACACTTTCTAGTTCACTTTCTAGTCGACACAGGGGCCATCTACTCAGTCTTGAACACCCGACAAGGCAGAATGACCAAGGATAAATGTAAGATAATGGGAGTGGAAGGGAAGCCACAGGAACATAATTTTATAGAGCCCCTTGAGTGCGATTTGAAAGGGAGAATGTTATCTCACTCTTATATGTACCAGAATGCCCAATTCCCCTAATAGGAAAAGACTTACTATACAAATTGGGAGCTACAATTTATCTCTGAGACAAAAACCTTACCACTGAAAAGCCCAGAATACCCAAGGTGGATGATTAACAGTCATGGGCAGCTGTTCCTCATCAGCCACTGCACTGCAGGCCATCCTGGAAGCTCACCAGAGGACACATTATGAGCAGGAGGCCCTATATCAACGGCTCATCAGGGATTTCCCTGGTGGGCCACTGGCTAAGACTCTGTGCTCCCAGTGCAGGGGGCCTGGGTTTGATCCCTGTCAGGGAACTAGATCCCACATGCTGCAACTAAGAGTTCTCATGCTGCAGCTAAAGATCCTGCACGTTGCAAAGAAGATCCCACGTGCCACAACTAAGTCCCAGCACAGCCAAATAAATATATATATTTTTTAATGGCTCATCAAATCCATGACTGCCCCCAATTTCCATAGTCTCCTTAAACAGGTGGTTGAAGCTTGCCCTATCTGCCTCCAGAATAAGGCCAACACAAACCCCCAACCAAGGTCAAGGGAGTGACCCCCACCCAGCATAGAGGCACATATCCAGGTCAAGACTGGCAACCTGATTTTACAGTAATGCCCTGGACACAAGGAAGTTTTAGATACTTGCTGGTTTTGACTGACACCTTCTCCGGCTGGATGGAAGCATTCCCCACCTGAACTGAGATTGCCTGGGAGGTCTCTAAGGCCCTGTTCAAGGAAATAATCCCTCAGTTTGGGCTCCCTAAGTCCATCCAGAATGACAGTGGGCCTGCCTTTGTTTCCCAAATGACTGAGGGAGTCGCTAGAGCTCTAGGAATTAAATGGGGTTTACACTCCACTTGGAGATGACAATCCTCAAGAAAAGCAGAATAGGTCTTCCCTGGTGGCACAGTGGTTGGGAGTCTGCCTGCTAATGCAAGGGACACGGGTTCGAGCCCTGGTCTGGGAGGGTCCCACATGCCACAGAGCGGCTGGGCCCGTGGGCCACAGCTACTGAGCCTGCGTGTCTTCAATGGGTGAGGCTGCGATAGTGAGAGGCCTGCGCACCACGATGAAGAGTGGCCCCCACTTGCCACAACTTGGGAGGGCCCTCGCACAGAGACAAAGACCCAACACAGCAAAAATAATAAATTAATAAACTCCTACCCCCAGCATCTTAAAAAAAAAAAAAGAAAAGCAGAATAAATCAAACCCTCAAAAGAAACTTAGCCAAACCATGTCAAGACAGTCATCAACCCTGGATCTCCCTTCTCCCCACAGCACTTTTGAGACTGCGAATAGCCCCTAAAGGAAAGCTCAGGTTAAGTCCATATGAGCCCATGTACATGAGGCCCATTCCTGAAGGACCCGGCTCCAAGACCAATCTTAAGGATATGGACCGGCAGAAATATACCTTACAGACAGGGGAAATAATCAAAGCTTTACATGCCTACGGGAATCCGGAACTGCCTTCCCCTTTAGACAGGGTTTTACATCCTTTCTCCCCTGAAAATTGATTTATTTGAAAACCTGGAAGGCTGGAAATCCACAAGACCAGTTAGACCCCAAGTGGACAGGACCTTATCTAGTAATCTGGACTACTTATTCTGCTTTACAGTTACAGGGTATAACTCCATGGGCCCACCATACCAGAGTGAAAACAGCACCTACACCGAAGGAAGAAGTTACTGAGCCATCCACTCAAAGCGCCTATGAACCTGTCACAGACCTTAAGTTACTTTTCAAAAGGCCTAACTTACCAATAGATAAGTAATGCGGTGGGCAGGCTTAGTAGTTGGCCTTGTCATTGCTATTGCCTTACTTGGCTCCTGCTGTTCTGCCAAACTCCCTCCCTCTGGCAGAAATCTCCTCTGTCCATGCTGGATATCAGGGACATTAACGTTGGAAGCAGGATGAGTAGCCATTATTGTCTATTCTTTCTTATCTTCTCTGCTCTCTTACAACTGTCCACATGGAATGGGAACTCAGTGCAATAGTAAATTTCTCACGGATTATAGCCCGTGGACAAAGTCTATCCCAGTGCTGGTCTGTCACCCCCAACCACAAAGTGATGCCTATGGATTAAAGGTATTACATCTTACCCCTAAGAATGACAGCCTCACTCTCACCTTGGCTAACGAGTCTGCTGAACCTTCCCCACTTGAAGTTCGTATCCCATCCATAATGCAGCTTCCCTGCTTGGACCTCACCCCTTGCACTAACATCTCTAACAAATACAAAGCCCTCACTCTAAAGTGCCATCACTCTAACCAGTCTCTGTCTCGCTGCCACTGCCTGTCAGCAGCCCTTACCAAAGGGAGGGACTTGCGATAACACCGGGGGCTGCTCTGGACTCTGATCACTGCTTCTTCCATTACCCCACAATTTAAGTGCCCCGGGACTGACTCCTATGGAAATCTCACCCATTGGTGCCCTCTGCACTGACTCAATGAATACACACAGGGACCAGATGGGAGATGTATTTACTGGGGAGGGAAAACACCAGTTGTCTGGGGTTTAGTAAGTGGCCCTCCTGAGATCTGGGGAAAAGCCATTAGGTCCAGAATCCCCCAGTGACCCCTGCTATGCAGGTGGGCTTCTCTCCCCACACTGCAAGGGCACCCCCTCTTGGGCTACCCACTTACAGAGGTGGTTCAGTTCCTCAGAGGTGCACCAGGCATGCACGCCCCCTGGGTACCTGTTCCTTTGTGGCCCGAGAGTAAACCAGCTGCCGCATCAGAACAACCCCAACACCTTCCCTTTTCCAGGGTGGGCTCTAGCCTGCCCTTGCTTAGATAATGCCCAATTTGTGCACAATGCATGCTAGGCCAGCTAAGTTCGAGGAACCTAGGTATAACCATTCATAATGTCACCCAGCCCCCAGATACAAGGGCAATAGAACTCACTCTGGCAGGAGTAGGGATTGCTCTTGGACTGGCGGCCTCCTGAGGAGGTTTCGCATACCATGAAATCACGCTACAAAATCTCACACGGGCCCTTGAGGACTTGTCTAAAAATACAGGGGATGCCTTACAAGGACTCTGTACTTCTCTGGACTCACTAGCAAATGTTGTTCTTAACAATAGGCAAGCCCTTGACGACCTCCTGGCTGAGCAAGGGGGAGTCTGTGCAGTTATGAATGAAACCTGCTGCATGTATCTCAATAACTCTGGTCAGATTGAGGTCAACATAAGAGAGATATATGAGCAAGCTCAGTGGTAACACAGATAAACACACAAAGTCCAGATCCAAGCTCCATCTGGAATACGGTCAAACACAGCCTCCCCAGCTTAACCTGGTTTCCTTCATTTCCTGGCCCACTAACTGCTATCATCCTCCTGTTCATCTTCGGGCCTTGCCTCCTTAACTGCCTTGTCAACTTCGTTAGCAAAGGGCTTGAAGCCAGCAAACTTCAGATGACACAAACACAAGGGTACAAGCAACTGGGACTACAGCCTGGTGACCACCAGACATATTTTAGGCAACACAGGGAACAGTTGCTCCTCTAATCCAGGGGAAAACTATGCCCATGTTCAGCAGGAAGCAGCTTCAGAAGGCAGAGCAGTGCCCTTCAGCACCCCTCAAGAATGAGGAGCAGTAACAGAAAAGGGGGGCTTTTGTTGTCAGAGCTGTGCCAGTTCTTTGCTCAAAACCCACCAACCCCCGCTTGAACAGGAATTAACGTGTATCTTTAAGCCACAGGGTCTGGAGACAGAAGAAGGAAGCTATAGGAAGAGATGAACACCAGATAGAACCAGCTGGAACAAAGGTGGCAACGAATCTGACCTCCAGCAGACCCTCAGTCTCATTCTGCTGAGTTGACTACATTGGCTACTAGATGACACACCTACTGGTGGCCCTAACTGGAAGATACGGACCAAGAAAGGATAAAAAGGGTGTGGCTCCCCTTTGCAGGGAAGTGCTGCCCCTTCCCTAGACTAATGCATGTGCTCCCCATCATTAGCCTCACTCCTCCTGCCTTTGTCTTTACTCTTTAAAATCAAGTCCCTCTCACCACATGGGCAAGATGATCTGTGAACTAAGTTCCCACTTCTCCATTCCTTGGCCACAGAATAAAACTTGAGCTGCGTCAATCTCAGCTTCGGTTTCGTTCTTTGGCTGCACAAACCCGAACTAGCATCTATTCTATACTTTCTTTTAATTCTTGTCCTTACACCAATAACAAGCATTATTGAAAACAGTCTCCTAAAAAGAAGACTCTTTGGGGAGTTTCCTGGTGGCCTAGTGGTTAGGAGTCCCAGCTTTCACTGCTGTGGCCCAGGGTTCAATCCCTGGTCAGGGAGCTGAGATCCCGCAAGCCACATGGTGCAGCCAAAAGAAAAAAAAGACTCTTTGCAGTCTATTACCCTGGTTTTGTAAATCAGAGAAGGAGAGGGAATTCCCTGGCAGTCCAGTGGTTAGGACTCAGTGCTTTCACTGCTGGGGCCCAGGTTCAATCCCTGGTTGGGGAACTAAGATCCTGCAAGTCGTGCAGTGTGGGAAAGAAAGGAAGGAAGGAAGAAAGAAAGGGGTTTTTTTGCTGTTTTTTTTTTAGAAACAAAGTTTTTAAAAATAAAATACAATAAGGAAGGAAGGAATTGAATCCTTGTCAACTGGTGTCAAGCCAATACCACAACCATTATGTCTTTCTCAATAAGTGAAATACCATTAAAATAAATTACATAACGTTGTAAAAGTTAAGTCATAGGCAAAAATCCTGTGTAACACTATGGCATATCCATTTCATCTAGGCCCTCAGGATGCAACATCACCTATTATGGAAGAACTTTTACATCTTCATGATCACATGTTAATAATCAGTTTTGGGATAAGTTCTCTAGTCCTCTATATGATTTTACTAATATTGACAACTAAACTGACTCATACACGTACACTAGATGCACAAGTAGAGATAACCATTTACCAGCCACCATTCTAATCTTAACTGCCTTATCATCATTACAAATCCTTCACGTGATACATGAAATCAATAACTCTTCCCTAACATAAAATCTACAAGTCATGAATGATACTGAAGCTACAAATGCACAGATTATGAAGATTTAAATTTAGACTCCTCAGGACTTCCCTGGTGGCGCAGTGGTTAAGAATCCACCTGCCAATTCAGGGGACGCGGATTTGATCCCTGGTCTGGGAAGATCCCACAAGCTGCAGAGCAGCTAAGCCTGTGCACCACAACTACTGAGCCCACATGCTGCAACTACTGAAGCCCCCGTGCCTAGAGCCCATGCTCTGCAACGAGAAGCCACCACAATGAGAAACCTGTGTACGGCAACGAAGAGTAGCTCCTGCTCTCCACAACTAGAGAACGCCCGTGCACAGCAACAAAGACCCAACGCAGCCATAAAAATAAAATTTTAAAAAGTTAGGGCTTCCCTGGTGGCGCAGCGGTTGAGAGTCCGCTTGCCCATGCAGGGGACGCGGGTTTGTGCCCCGGTCCGGGAGGATCCCACATGCCGCGGAGCGGCTGGGCCCGTGAGCCATGGCCGCTGGGCCTGCACATCCGGAGCCTGTGCTCTGTGGCGGGGGATGCCACAGCAGTGAGAGGCCCATGTACAGCAAAAGATAAATAAATAAAATAAATTTTTTTTGACTCCTCTATAATCCCCACATCAGATCTAAAACCAGAATTATGACTAAGAGAACTCAATTAAGAGCTGAGTCATCTCAACTAAGATGACTAAGAGATAGTCCTCGAATATTAGTTTCATCTGAAAATGTTTTACACTCACGAGTTGTTCCTTCTTTAGGCCTATAAAGCCATCCCAGGACGCCTAAATTAAAGAACACTAATATTGACAGGACCAGGCCTATGTTGTGGAAAATGATCAGTAGAAGTCATTTTCCTGCATTCAAAGGCAGGACATAGGGAGATGGCTGAGGCGCGGGGTAAATCTGGAGCCTAAGGTGGACGTACTCTCTGAGCTCCAGAATAGGAACTGGGCCTCTGGGGTCCCAGACCACCCACTACTCCCTCCTGAGCGGGGTCTCGGGAACACCCCATGTCAGTGATGAGGCAGCCTGAGCACCTGTCACGACCTCGACGCTGTGTTCTGTGAGGGCCCCATGCTCTTGGGATCACACCCCACACTCTGCGGGTCGGCCCTGCAGGGTCCCTCTTGCCACAGGAGCAGAGACCACCTAACAAGCAGCCCCCTCCCCAACCGGCAGGAAGAGGGGAGGGGAGCAGGGGCACCAGAGGAATCTCACTCAGACACCAGCATCCTAGGGGCGCCAGCAGGGACAGGGATGACACAGAAGGGCAGCCTGGGACCAGAAGGCACCACGGGCAGCTGGTCAGGTCCTGGCTCATCTGCACCCCCAGGTGCGCTGTCCCTTGTACACCCTCTACCGAAATGCAGGTTCTTCAGATGCAAACAGGCAGAGCTTCAGACTGAAAGTCAGCTCTTCCAAACTGACCTCTTCACAGCAAACTGCAGGATTGCACTCAAACAGGTGCCTTGGAGTCGACAACTCATGGACCAAAGTGGACGTCAGTGCCAGGGCTGTGGGAGGGGGTGCGGGGTGAGACTTTCGTGGTTATGGGATTTTGGTTTTACAAGATGAAAAGTTCTAGGGATGGTGTGATGGCCCCACGACAAGGTGAATGCACCTGATGCCTCAGAAACGTGCCCTTAAAATGGTGACGATGGTAAAGGGTATGTGATGTGTGTTTTATTTTTTCCTGATTCTTGACCTTTAAAAGTTCTTTGTATGTTTTTTTAAATTAATTAATTAATTAGGTTGTGCTGGGTCTTAGTTGTGGCAGGCGGGCTCCTTAGTTGTGGCTTGTGGCTCCTTAGTGGCAGCATGCTTGTGGGATCTAGTTCCCTGACCAGGGATCAAATCCGGGCCCCCTGCATTGGGAGCACGGAGTCTCAACCACTGTGCCACCAGGGAAGTCCCTGATGTGTATTTTAGTTCACTTAAAAATAAAATAAAA
This sequence comes from Lagenorhynchus albirostris, assembly GCF_949774975.1. Classification (NCBI taxonomy): domain Eukaryota; kingdom Metazoa; phylum Chordata; class Mammalia; order Artiodactyla; family Delphinidae; genus Lagenorhynchus; species Lagenorhynchus albirostris. The sequence continues at coordinate 46,953,807 of NC_083114.1, read as the reverse complement.
TTTTTAAATGATGTCTTGTTAATTGAGATTCCAATTCAACTCCCCTATCACAAATGTGTGAGGCCCAAGCACCATCCCCCACCTCGGGGGCCATCATGGTACCCTTCCATGGCACGTGACGGACCATTCTTAGGGGGGCTCATCTGTGCTACCTGAGCTCTGTCCAGGGGAACCCAGACAGTGTGACCCCCATGGATTAGATATGCTATATGATATGCTGTGATATTAATATGATACCATCAAGGGTTACTGATCACTCAGCAGAACACAGAGCAGCAACTGGCTCACAGGTGCCTGTCCTCATATGAACATGACAAGATTAAGAGAAGAAAAGGGACCACAGGTTAATCAGGGCAACACCCTCAATTCAGATGTTGGAAATCTCAGAGGGGACAAGACACACTGCAGGCAAAGAGCAGATATGGCGTCTCCCCCTACATGTGAACCTGACCCATGTAGATGGGGTGAGACCCACACAAGCCCCAGACCCTCACCTGGGGTCACACATCCACACTCACCAGGGTGACCCCACCATCCAAGACCCCACACCTGGGGTCACACATCCACACACGAGAGTGACCCCACCTTCCCAGACCATGCACCCAGGGTCACACATCCACACACGAGAGTGACCCCACCTTCCCAGACCCTGCACCCAGGGTCACACATCCACCTCGGTCAGGACACCATGGCTGTGTTGGGTGGACCCCCAATGTGTGAACAAGCCGGGTCCGCAGGACCTCCTAGGGCTGTAGAAAGAAATGTAGGGTCCGTCTCCTCTCCAGACACTTGTCCCAAGAAGTCAGTCCCCTCCTGTTTTAACTTCGGTCCTGTGCTATTTTAATTCTTTTTCAAACTTTCATGCTGGGCTTCCCTGGTGGCGCAGTGGTTGAGAGTCCGCCTGCCGATGCAGGGGACATGGGTTCGTGCCCCGGTCCAGGAGGATCCCACATGCTGCGGAGCCGCTGGACCCATGAGCCACGGCCGCTGAGCCTGCGCGTCTAGAGCCTGTGCTCCGCAACGGGAGAGGCCACAACAGTGAGAGGCCCGCGTACCGCAAAAAAAAAAAAAAAAGTTAACGGTAAATGATTTTTGATTCATAGGACTTTCTGAAGTTATTCCACAAATATTATAAGACATGAGAAATTAATGTAGGTATTACATGTGTCCTTTGAGGGATGAATGGAGAAGCAAAACACGGTCCATCCATTCCATGGAATGTTATTCAGCCTAAAAAGGAAGGCAATTCTGACACAGGCTACAGCATGGATGAACCTTGACAGCATTATTCTCAGTGACATAAGCCAGACACAAAAGAACAAATAATGTTTGATCCACTCACACAAGGCCCCTAGAACAGTCAGATCCATAGAGACAGAAAGTAGGATGGTGGGTGCCAGGGGCTGAGGGAGGGGGAATGGGGAGTCAGTGTTTAATGGGGACAGTTTCAGTTTTGCAAGATTAAAAAGTTCTGGAGGTAGATGGCAGTCGTGGTTGCACAGCAGTGTGAATTACTTCCCTGAAATGTGCATTTAAAAATGGTGAAGATGGTAAATTTTATGTTGTGTGCATTTGACCACAATTTTTAAAACTTAAAAAAATTAAAAAACAGGGCTTCCCTGGTGGCGCAGTCGTTGGGAATCCGCCTGCCAATGCAGGGGACACGGGTTCAAGCCCTGGTCCGGGAAGATCCCACATGCCGTGGAGCAACTAAGCCCATGCGCCATGGCTACTGACGCCTGCACTCTAGAGCCTGCGAGCCACAACTACTGAGCCCACGTGCCACAACTACTGAAGCCCACGCGCCAAAAGCCCGTGCTCCGCAACAAGAGAGGCCACTGCAATGAGAAGCCCACGTAATGCAAAGCGAAGAGTAGCCCCCGCTCGCCGCAACTAGAGAGGGCCTGGGCGCAGCAACGAAGACCTAACTCAGCCAAAAATAAATAAATAAATAAAATTTATATTTTAAAAAAAAACAGTAAATAGTCCATGAATGCAACAAGATGCGCACTTTACTAATAACCCAGGGAATTAAAACCATAACAAAAAATTATGCGTAGACCTACCAGACTGGCAGACATTAAAAACACGGTATCAAATATCAGCGGGATGTGGAGCAATGGAAAGCCTGGTACATGCAACCAGTGGTGGGCATGCAACCACTGCTAAAACAATCTGGCCTCAGCGAAGTCCCTACACACAGACCCACACTGCTGCTCCCAGTTAAACACAAACCCATAAGCACTGCACCAGGACACACTGTCATGGACTCTGCAGCCCCAGGAGCCAAAACCAACCTGAAGGACGTCACAAGCAGATGTAGAAATGAACTATGCACACTCCTACGAAGCATGCTCGTGTTCACCACTGTTTTCCAGCTGCCTTCCCATAACTTACTCCCCTCAAATGAAACCCAAAACCCTTTGCTTTGTACAGCCCCAGATGGGTGACAAGCCGGAGTTCTATTCACTCTTGGGGTGACCATCAGTGGGTGCCCCCCTGCATATGTGCGACATCATGAATGCGTCTGTGAACTAACATGATCCTAATGAACTTGTGTGTGCCTTTCTCTTGTTGATCTGTCCTTGGCCCGTCTTGTGTATGGGGTCCCCGCCAGAGAACCCAAGATGGGCAGAGAAAAAGATGTTCTCTCCTCCTCTGCAGCGAGACCCTCCCTTGATATGTGGTCACCCCAGAAACCTGGTCACCCTGGATATCTGATTGGTTCCTCATCCTCCACCCCACCCCCCCCCAGGTGATGTCTGATTGCAAGGATCCCGGTAGATCAGTTTAGCCAGAATCCCCGCTGACCCCCAATGTATACTCTTAGCAAGAGTCCATCTCTGCCCCCTCATTCTGCTCATTGGCTGTAAACCCCTTGCCCACGCTGAATTCAGAATGGAGCTGGTTCTATACAGAGGCTTCTTTTCCCCCATTGCAGTAGCTCCTGAATAAAATCTGCTCTTGCTGTCTTCATCACCATCTGGCTCTAGTTCTCTCTGAGAGAGGACACAGCCGGAAGAGAAGACAGCGGTCTACACACCAAAGAGGGAGCCGCAGGAGAAACCAACCCTGCCAACACCTTGAACTCGGAGCTCCAGCCTCTGGAACCCATGAGACAATAAATGTCTGTCGTTTAACCAGTATGTGGTGTTTGTTACAGCAGCCCCAGGAAACAGATACCATCCTCTGAGAGAAGTGGTGAAGAGCTGGTTTTGCACCTGAGCTCCACCACCAGCAAGCCACCCTTGGACCAGTTACCCCATCATCCATGCCTTGGTTTCTCATCTGTAAAATAGGATTGGTAATAGTGCCCATCTCAGAGCGTTGTAGGGTGGATTCCGTGAGCTAAAGTATATGAGGTACTCAGAACTGGGGCCCACAATAACCATGCAGCGTGTTGGCCATCACCCCAACATTTTGGACCCTCTCCTCTGGTGAGGAAGTGTTCCTTCTAGTCTGGGGGAGGCCCACCCACCAGCACCATTTCCAGCTGTTAGAAACTCTTTGTTTACAGCTGTGGGGGATCAGAACTTGCCACCCCAAATATGCCACTTTGGCATAAGGGTTACTTTGAGTTGAGATGATTGAAAAGCAGCAAAAAGAAAAAGTCTGCCCTCCTCCAAATGCCTGATCCCTTTGTGAGGATGTGCCCCTCCCTTTCCTGTAGCAGGAAGGGGAGAAAGAATCTTACCATCTGAGAAGGTACTGGCTTCAGTCTGCATGACCTCACTAAATGAGCTCTGTCTTCCATGATTTTCCCCTGTTTATTTACCTTCCCACAACTTCCTGTCCCTAGAAACTGAAACCTGTTTGCCTTTGTCTTGTCAGTTCTCCAGAAACTTATCACCCTTTGTTAACAGGCACACAAGTCCCTAAGTCTGTCTTTTTGTGTCTCTGCTTCCTTTTTATGAAGGGCTCTGTAAACAGACATAATAAACCTTTTGCTCCTGTTAACCTGTTGTTCGTCAGTTAAATTCGCAGATCCCAGGTACAGAACATAAGAGGGTAGAGGAAAAGTTTTTCATGTCCTACACATCAGGTACACCAAGAGCCAACCCCCCAATGTTCTTGTTCTGCCTCAGCAGCAACAGAGACCAACCCTCTACCCATCTATGAGACACTCAGCTAGCACCCCTGCCTACATCTTCTCTCACAGCCTGTCCGGAGGCTCTCTCAGCTCATGCCTTGTCTTATAAATGTCCCCCCAGGTGTGAGCGTGGGACCACAGGCCACCTGGGGGGCATGTGACATTCAGGCAGCAAGTGTCCAGGTGGCTGGAGCTGGACTCTGCCACGCAGCACACACGGGAGTGATTCCATCCCTGTGCCATCAGCTACGATGGCCCGCCCATCCCCCATGCAGATTTCTGAAATGCTTGTGGATCAGGGCCAGGGCTCAGACCCCAAAACCCCACCCTCAGGACTCTGCAGTGTGGGATGGCTGCATCCTAGGGACCCTAAGTAGGAGTGTGGTCAGCCTCGATGCAGGGACACACACCTCTGCTGTCCATATTAGGAGAACAGGGGAGGTCTGCACCCCTCTAGACCACCCACCCCACTGGGCCCCCTTCACAGCCAACTGGAGTACTGACTGGCATCTGTGTCCTTCTGTATCCTGAGTTGGGCCAGGTCTCAGTGATCCCAGACGCAGGGGCTCAGGTAACTCCCGGGATCTCATGGGGATTCCCCATTTGCTTTTAAGGGAAAACCACTAGGTTTCAAATGAAGGGAACCAGAATTCACCAGCCCAAAATGTGCCCGTTTGGCATAAGCATTATTCTGAGGGGAAGGCCACTGAGAACCAGGAGACTCAGGAAACGCTCTAAGAACAGGGCACAAGCATTGTGTATGTAAAGGAAATTCACATTGATAAAGAAAATGCTCGGGATTCCCTGGTGGCACAGTGGTTAAGAATCTGCCTGCCAACACAGGGGACTCCGGTTTGAGCCCTGGTCCAGGAAGATCCCACATGCTACAGAGCAACTAAGCCTGTGAGCCACAACTACTGAGCCCGCGCACCACAACTACTGAAGCCTGCGCACCTAGAGCCCGTGCTCCACAACAGAAGCCACCGCAATGAGAAGCCCACACACCACAACGAAGAGTAGCCCCTGCTCGCCACAACTAGAGAAAGACCGTGCGTAGCAACAAAGACCCAACGCGGCCAAAAATAAAGAGAGAAAGAAAGAAAAGAAAAGAAAAAGAAAATGCCCATTTGTAGGGCCCTCTCCTTCTCCCATACCTAGATGAGGAGGCCGCTTAACAACTCTCATCAATAAAAAAGTCACCAACTTGAATCTGCATCACAAACCCCACTAAACACCCTTGTTCACTGTGCTTTCCTGGCCGCCTTCCCATTAAATACTCTCCCCGAATCCCTTCCTTCTGTCCAGCCCATGATAGTATTTAACTCCCCAGTTCTCACTGCCTCCTTGAGTAACACTGCTTTATAAACTCCCACAACTACATACGTCATTCAAAACAAAATTTTTTTTTTCTCTTGGGTCTTCCCTGGTGGCGCAGTGGTTGAGAGTCCGCCTGCCGATGCAGGGGACACGGGTTTGCGCCCCGGTCCGGGAAGATCCCACATGCCACGGAGCGGTTGAGCCCGTAAGCCATGGCCGCTGAGCCTGCGCGTCTGGAGCCTGTGCTCCGCAACGGGAGAGGCCACAACAGTGAGAGGCCTGCGTACCGCAAAAAAAAAATTTTTTTCTCTTGTTAGTCTGTCTTTTCTCATTTTAACTTCTGGGTTCCAGATACTGGACCTGGAAGGGGAGAGGGCACCGGAGATGGCTGCCATCCATTGTGAAAGCCATATTGGCATCTTCAGGAATGGCGTGAGCCATTGGTAACCACGGCTACTGTTAGAAGTTAACTTACAACCTTACACTGCATAAACTATATTCACAATAAAGGCAGCAAATTCTCAAAACTCACCACTACTACTGTAGACCTCACTGGTTATCGTACTTCATGTACCACCGTCCCTGCTTGCTCTTACCCCCTCCCACCCATCGTGTGTGTGGTGGAAACACTCTCTGGGGTTCTTCCTGACTCCAAGTTCAGGAACATCACATTGGAAACCTGAAACTGGCCACTGTGTAAATAGCTGGGAACATCTACACCACAGAAACGGCAATGCCACAACCCAGCCTTGGTTGATTGTTTTGTTGACGGTCTAGATTTAGAAAGTGATGGGCAAAGTGTGACTCGTGCAGACCAGGTGCACAGGTATGTGTCTGCGGTGCTGCACTGTAAAGACAGAGAGAACACTCTTCCGCATCTGAAACCCAGGATGCAATTCAGCAGAGGCTGCTGACGTCAAGGAGGAAGGAGTAAGGTTCTACACACGTGGAGTTCGTAGTCTGACTCCTTAATTACAAGAAAATACCAGGCAATGTCAGAACCGCTCTCATGTATCGACTAGGGGACCATGGGTGATGGGGAAACAGGAGCCGGGCAAACATCCACAGAAGCATCCCAGGAGGCCCTGGGCTCTCTGGAATCTACACCAGAGTCCTGTCCATTAGCATTTGTTGTGAATTGTGTGCTACGCATCCTGTATATCAGTTTACCTAATAAACGTATGTGCCCATACATGCACCTTTTTGGGGAAGACCATCGATAATAATTGTGTTACCTGTTATTACATAATATCCGCATATTATCATCTCTGTTACCTGTGTATCACTCTCCTTCACATCATCTTATTTCATAAACCGCGCACGCATGCTGCCTCTTCTTTCCTTGGAGAGCGGGGTCCTGAACATTGGCCAGCACACTCCTGCCCCCGACCCCATCACCAGCCCCTGGCAGAACCTGGACCCTCAAATATCTGCTGGACTCACACCCAAAACCCAGGTGTCCAGGGGTTTGCATTTTCCAGACTTTTACCTCGATTTCACAACTTGCCAAATTGGATAAACACGGCCACTTTGCACACTCAGATGTCAGCGAGGGCAGTGGGCAGAGCTCCTGTGAGATGGAGGAAGAGGAACACAGTGTGTCCGACCAGCAGGTCCACAGTTACGACCACGGTGAAGCTGGGCACCCTCACGTGAGAACAAGACAAGGATGCTGCTGCTCCAGGATGTCTGCGTCCGGGCACCGTCACCACAGGAGAAAGGGTCACCCCAACAGACCTCAGACCTCACTCATGCCTGAGTAAAGGAAGGAATAAAGGAAGGAAGGAAGGAATGGGTGGTGACCCAGCAGGGTGTCCACAGGGACCCAAGCCCCTCCCCCAGAGAAATTCCAGAGTCCCTCCCAACAGGGAGCTTGCCTGACACCTGCATTGCAGGCCCTCCACACACTCCTTGACCCCAAACACAGGTTTGTTGAGTGAATGAACAAACGTCACCCCCACGTACAGTCACTAGAGCCCCTACGTTTTAAGACTGCCCCTGCACCTTAGAGGCACACAGACATTTCTATCTACGGGGTCCAGTGTTCCTCCAGGAGAATCCAGCTAAAATGTGAACTTGAAAGTGGAAAGGTCACCCCTTCCCTGTACCTGTCTTGTACCTCCCTCAGGCCTGCCCACCTGCTCGGCATCCTCAAGTGCACACACCGGATTGATTTGCCTGTGACTAATAGAAGTGGGGGCGGTGGTGACTGTTCTATCACTAGCACGTTGCTTTGCAATTTTAATCCTCGACTGAGTGAAATAATTCCTGGGGCCTCATCTACCTTGAGACAGAACAGAAAACATCCATCCACAGTGCAGACAGATTTGCAAAGTAGGCAGGAGAACTCGGTTTCTACACAGCCCACCTGGGACTCACACTGGGCAGCATAAGAGCAAATCTAAATTCAAACCTCCGGCCTTAATTCTCCGAGAATAAAGGGCAACTTCCCCCTTTCCTTTCCTTAGGACATTTATTTTAGAAAACATGGGAATTCCTTCTCTGTCTCTTTGAAGTGTGTGCACATCTTTTAAAGACGGACATGCCTCTGACACTCTCACATCTCAGAATGTTTCCTGCAGAACTGGGCGTGTCTCAGAAATGTAATGGAGGAAAAAACCCTGACTCCCAGCTCCTGGAAGGAGAACCTGATTCCAGCGGGGCCTGGCTCCAAACACAAACTCGCCTGCATCATGAAGAAATCAGGGATTGTTTTATCTGGGAACATGGATGGAGCAGGTGGTCTCCGGTTAGACTCTTCCTTCTCTGCAGCCTCTCAGCGGGTCTGCCCCTGATGCCACCTGTGAGGCGCACCCCACTGTGGTTTCATGCTGGTTCCAGAACAAACGGGGTCTTCTCTCCTGTGTTTGTGGAATGTCCTCTCCCTCCTGGCACAGGCCAGGGTCTGAGTGGCCCCCCCACTCCTGTCACAGCCTAGGATCTGAGTGTCCCCTTCCTCCTGTCACAGCCCATTGCCTTTCGACAATGTTGAAGCTGACCTGAGGTCCGGAAATCCCCTCACCCTCTGTGTCCGGGAAACAGCTTTCCGCAAAGACCCTTCCCCACAAAGGCCCAGCTGAGACTCAGGATCCCCCCTTTTCTGACCAAGTCCCTCCCTGGGCTCATCAGCCAGGAACTGACCCACTCCTTCCGAGGGTCAGTCAGAACAAGGGCTGGTGACACACAATCCCATCCTCCCCATCCCAGCCTGCAGCCAACCACCGTCCTCTGCCTGCAGAAGCCCTTCTCAGAGCACCTCCTGCGTCGGGGTCTCTGATCCACGTGCCATCAGGCTACCTTTCAAGCCAACCTCACACCCGGGCCTTTATAGCTGTGTTTGCACCCCTCCATGGAGAAACCTCCTTTGTTCCAACTATCCAGATGCTTGCAATCCTTGTTGGGAGTTATCCCTGTTGTCACAGTCCCTGCTCAACAGCAACAGTCCTTCTCTAGTTTTATATTCCCCCTCTACAGTAATAATCCTCCTCTATTGTTATACCCCACCTCTATGGTAACAACCCCTCCCCAGAGAGTAATAATCCTCCTCTATTGTCATAGTCCCCCCTCTACAGTAACAGTCCCCCCTCTAGAGTAATAGTCTTCCTCTACTGTAATAGTCCCCCTCTATTGCCATAGTCCCCCCTCTACACTAGTAGCTCCACTCTAGTGTCACAGACCTCACTCTACAGTAATAGTCCCCTCTGTATTGTCATAGTTCCCCCTCTGCAGTAACAGTCCTCTATTGTAAAAGTCCTCCTTCTTTTGTAATAGTCCCCTCTGTACAGTAATAGTCCCCCCTCTACAGCAATAGACCTCCATCTATTTTAACAGTCTCACCTATACTACAATAGTCCCCTCTCAACAGGAATAGTTCTCCACTATTGTAATAGTCCCCCCTCTGGTAAAAGTCCACTCTCTACAGAAACAGTGTTGCCTCTACTGTAATAGTCCCCCTCTACAAAATGGTCCCCCTCTATTTAATAGTTCCCTTTATTATAAGTCCCCCCTCTATTGTCACAGTCCCTCCTCTATTTTAACAGCTCCCCACATTATCATAGTCCCCCCCATTGTAAGATTCCCCCCTCTACAGTAAGAGTCCCCCCACTACAGTAGTAGTCTTCCTTTATTGTAAGAGTCCCCTCTTCACAGTAATATCCCCCCACGTGGTCATAGCCCCCATTGATTGTCATATTCCCCCCTCTATCATATTAGTCACCTCTTTACACTAATATTGCCCCTTGTACAGATATAGTCCTTCCTCTGCAGTAAGAGTCCCCCCTCTATTGGAATAGTCCCTCCCCCACTCTCACCCCCTTGTAATGGTCCCCCCTCCTCCTCACAATAATCCTTTTGAAATAAAAGTCTCCTTTCTAGCTCAGATTTGATTTTATTTCATAGGCCTCAAGGGACTCCAAGGGTGACATACAGCAAGACACTTATTGCAGGGTCCAGGCGTGAGTGGTGTACAGGCACCTGTGGATGTATGTCCCCCATCATGTAGGGCACCTGTTGGTATGCCTGTGTCACCATCGCGGGGGCACCTGTGTGTGTGTCTGTCACCATTGTGGGGACACCTGTGGGTGCGTGTCTGCATCCCCATCACAGAGGAGACCTCTCCCCAAACACAAGTCACATGACACTAAGCGTGTCCTGTCCACTCCTGTCCCCATGTCCCCAGGCCTCTCCCCATAACTCAGGTCACCTGACCACTGAGTCTCCTGTCCCGTCCTGTCCCACATCCCCCAGACCTCTGTTTCATCAGAATCTGGGTCATTTTGTAACAAGTCCCTCATCCTCCCATTTGCTCCCTCCTGAGGTCATGGGTTTATCCATGGTGGAAGGAAAATCATCCCATCCCCGGGGACACCAGTCCTGCACTTGCCAGGCACTCACCACCTCCCAGGTACACAGGTGTGGGTCACCCGTCCACTCCCTTGACTGCAGACCCCAGCTCTCTGGTTTCCAAATACAGATTCAGGTGTGCTCAGCACTAGTGTAAACCCAGAACCGCCCAGGCAATCCCCACTCCCCAGCTGCAGCTCAACCTCCAGCCCTGGGCCAGTACCCCTGGGAGTAAGCTGGGTGCACCTGTGCACCCTGATGCCTTCCCCACCCAGCGCTTCCTCAGCTGCATCCACTCCATTCTTTGCCTTCTCAGTCAACATGGGACTCAGATGAGCACCAGGAGAGGATTTCACAAAATGCAGCAGCTGCAAGATGAGTTAAGGTTCCAGCCCCAGTGACCCGCCTGGATGTTCTCAGGCGAAGGAACGCATGGACGTGCACACAGCCGGCAAACCCGCCCGACGTTCCCGTCCTCCTCCTCACCCGGCCTCCCCGCGAATGCTCAGCGGGCTCCTCAAACGCTTGCTAGGCTCCCCAAATGCTCACGGGGCCTCCTGACCGCTCACCGGGGACCCCAACTGCTCGCCAGTCTCCCCAAACGCTCAGCGGGCTCCCCAAATGCTCACCCACACCGACCTGCCCGATGGCCCTGTCCCCGCAGCTTAAGGACAGGGCAGGAGACCTCAGCCAAGAAGTTCTTCCCCGACCCCGACCTGACCTACCGACTCGGTTGGCGGCACAGGAGACGGTGGACTTGTCGCAGCCCCAGTGAGCCGCAGCCCCGGGGCTCCTGCGGGCTTAGCGGCTCTGACCCAGCAGGGTGCCCACCTGCCCACCCCACCCCAGCCCCGACTCCCCCGCCACCCCGGCGCTGGCAACAACGGAGCCGGCGAGTGGACGCCTCCCCCCTGGGGGCCCCAGCCCTCCAGCCCCTCCTGCTGCCCCTCCAGCCCCGGCGTCCCAGGAAAGAAGGAGGAGCCGAGGCCTGAGGGGAGCGCGGACCACCCTCGACCCCCGCCCCACCTCGAGACTCAGTTCAGCCGTGCAGGCGGTACCCACAGCGCGGTCCAGCAGCAGCTCCTGCCTCCTCGCTCCGTCTCTCACCGCGGGAGCCTCCGGCGCTTCCGCAAACGCTCTGGGCCGTGATTGGATGTGAAACACCCACTCCTGTGAGGGTGTGGGCGGGGCTGCCTCCCGCAGCTGACCTATTCCAACCCCAGCGCGGGCAGCAACCCCCCGCCCCCAACTCTGGAGGAGACCCGCTGTGGGAACAGCGCTGCCCCCAGCTGGTGGGGGGGTGGGTCCCCAGATTCTCACGCCAGACAGTATGGAGGAACCAGACACTCACAAGGGACGTGAGCGCTTTCTGAGTGTGACCATGGCATCCAGTAGTCAGATGGCGGCATGTGAGGACGTCCTGGGTGTGACCTCGGGGTCCAATGGAATGTTCCCAAGATTATAGTTGATTATGTTGGTAAATAATATTCCATTTAAGCTCAGCTACAAGTTGCTTGACTTGTGTTCAGGCCTCTGATGGCCATAGCTGACATACAACATCCCCCAGAATTAAAAAATACCAAATGCATGAAACCAGTTATGTATGAGCATAAGCTGATCTGATAGTCCATCCAGATGTCTTATTTAGGGGGAAAGAGTGGGCAATTTTATGTGAGATGGCCCAGAAGTAAGAACCAGATGCCAGATATCATTCATTTATAGAAATCCCCATGATTCTTGGGCCCAGAAAAGGGGAGAGGCACGTTTGTGGACGAGTTGATGGTTTATCAAAGTTTTCTGATTAAGCTCTCTGGTTATCGGTTATGATAAGCATGTAGACTGAAAATGTTTGGACGAATTGTGGTATGTACAATTAATAGACATATGTTGGGAATTCCCTGTCAGTCCAGGGGTTAGGACTCCGTGTTTTCACTGCTGAGGACCAGGGTTCAAGCCCTGGTTGGGGAAGTAAGATCCCACAAGCCGCACAGCGCGGCAAAAAAATAATAATAATAATTTTTAAAATAGGGGCTTCCCTGGTGGCACAGTGGTTAAGAATCCGCCTGCCAATGCAGGGGATACGGGTTCGACCCCTGGCCTGGGAAGATCCCACATGCCGTGGAGCAACTAAGCCCGTGTGCTACAACTACTGAGCCTGCGCTCTAGAGCCCGTGAGCCACAACTACTGAGCCTGCGTGCCACAACTACTGAAACCCACACGCCTAGAGCCTGTGCTCCACAACAAGAGAAGCCACCGCAATGAGAAGCCTGCTCACCGCAACAAAGAGTAACCCCTGCTCGCCGCAACTAGAGAAAGCCCACTCACAGCAACAAAGACCCAACACAGCCAAAAATAAAAACAAATAAATAAATTTATTTAAAAATAAATATATAAAATTTAATTTAATTTAAATTTAAAAATAAGTATACATCTTATATCAATCACTTCAATTACTTCAATTAGCCCTGTGAATATTCCATAGGGACTGGAATCTAATATGGATTAAACTGTTTAATGTGTCCTGTAATATTGATAGGCTGAAGTACATGCTTATACACATGAGGTAGATAATTAATACATGATTACATGATCATGTATTATGATAAAGCATAGGTATTGTACTTATATATGTGGAAGGGCATGTAATGCACAAAGTACAGTATAATATCTGTTTTTATAATGTCATTTTTAACACTTACACAGTACTTAAAGATAGTGTTAATGTCCCATAAGCAAATTGTTCAGGGAATAGTTTCAGTAGAATTTCAACTTTGGGAGCTGAAGGTGGAGCTGGAGCCTCTTCCTTGAGTCTTAGGGAGATATGTTGTTCTCCTTTTCTGATTTACAAAACCAGGGTAATAAACAGACTACAAAGAGTCTTCTTGGGCTTCCCTGGTGGTGCAGTGGTTAAGAGTCCACCTGCCGATGCAGGGGACACGGGTTCGTGCCCCGGTCCGGGAAGATCACACGTGCCGCGGAGCGGCTGGGCCCGTGAGCCATAGCAGCTGAGCCTGCATGTCCGGAGCCTGTGCTCCGCGATGGGAGAGGCAAAAAAAAAAAAAAAAAAAAAAGAGTCTTCTTTTTAGGAGGTTATTTTCAATAATGCTTGTTATTGGTATAAGGACAAGAATTAAAAGAATTAATAGAAGCTATAGAATAGATGCTAGTTCGGGTTTGTGCAGCCAAAAAATGAAACTGAAGCTCAGATTGATGCAGGCCAAGTTTTATTCTGTGGCCAAGGAATGGAGAAGTGGGAACTTAGTTCACAGATCATCTTGCCCATGTGGTGAGAGGGACTTGATTTTAAAGAGTAAAGACAAAGGCAGGAGGAGTGAGGCTAATGATGGGGAGCACATGCATTAGTCTAGGGAAGGGGCAGCACTTCCCTGCAAAGGGGAGCCACACCCTTTTTATCCTTTCTTGGTCCGTATCTTCCAGTTAGGGCCACCAGTAGGTGTGTCATCTAGTAGCCAATGTAGTCAACTCAGCAGAATGAGACTGAGGGTCTGCTGGAGGTCAGATTCGTTGCCACCTTTGTTCCAGCTGGTTCTATCTGGTGTTCATCTCTTCCTATAGCTTCCTTCTTCTGTCTCCAGACCCTGTGGCTTAAAGATACACGTTAATTCCTGTTCAAGCGGGGGTTGGTGGGTTTTGAGCAAAGAACTGGCACAGCTCTGACAACAAAAGCCCCCCTTTTCTGTTACTGCTCCTCATTCTTGAGGGGTGCTGAAGGGCACTGCTCTGCCTTCTGAAGCTGCTTCCTGCTGAACATGGGCATAGTTTTCCCCTGGATTAGAGGAGCAACTGTTCCCTGTGTTGCCTAAAATATGTCTGGTGGTCACCAGGCTGTAGTCCCAGTTGCTTGTACCCTTGTGTTTGTGTCATCTGAAGTTTGCTGGCTTCAAGCCCTTTGCTAACGAAGTTGACAAGGCAGCTAAGGAGGCAAGGCCTGAAGATGAACAGGAGGATGATAGCAGTTAGTGGGCCAGGAAATGAAGGAAACCAGGTTAAGCTGGGGAGGCTGTGTTTGACCGTATTCCAGATGGAGCTTGGATCTGGACTTTGTGCGTTATATCTATGTTACCATTGAGCTTGCTCATATAACTCTCTTATGTTGACCTCAATCTGACCAGAGTTATTGAGATACATGCAGCAGGTTTCATTCATAACTGCACAGACTCCCCCTTGCTCAGCCAGGAGGTCGTCAAGGGCTTGCCTATTGTCGAGAACAACATTTGCTAGTGAGTCCAGAGAAGTACAGAGTCCTTGTAAAGCATCCCCTGTATTTTTAGACAAGTCCTCAAGGGCCCGTACGTTGATTACAACATCGATCACTAGGAAGATTTACAGATGGCTTAAACTCTGTGTAATCATGTGGAAAATGCCAACTGTCTTAGTCTGGATTCCCCAGAAAACACAGCCTGAGGCAAAAGCTTATGGGCTACTAAAGTATTAGGGAGTGTGATTTCGGGGGGCAGGAATGAGGTACCAGGGGAGGGAGGCCAGGAAGGAGAGAGAGGCACTACCGGAGGACGATGCATCATTAAACCTGCTGCCGCTCAGTGTGACTGGCTGCTCAGTCCTGGGGGACTGTCCTCCAAGAAGTCATATAACCAGCACCTTCCTCCCTTTTGGCAGCACAGGCTCAGCTGCGTGTCAAGCTGGAGGTCCTGCTGTGTCAACAGGGAAGCCTAAGGGTAGGAGGAGGGAAGTGGTGAAGCAGACCCAGGGCAGGACCTGGTGTGGCCACATCAGCTTGAAATCATTTGCATCTACACAGAGATGATCAGTGAGTTTGTGGCTGGAAAGTGACAGATGAAACCCAGAAATTCTCAAGTGGTGCATGAGTGGTATCTGATAGGCCATCTGAATACTAATCCAAACTGCGACCCTAAAGAATATAAGAAGCAAAATGTCAGTGAGGCCTTAGAGCCTCAAGACAACAGCCCATCCAGAATGTGTTCAAGGATATTTACAACAGCAGTGTTTGTAAAGGGGAAAAAATAAAAATCAAGAACAAAAACTAGGGGAATTCCCTGGCGGTCCAGTGGTTAAGACTTCACTTTCCAATGCGGAGGATGAGGGTTTGATCCCTGGTCGGGGAGCTAAGATCCCACATGCCTTGGGGCCAAAAAACCAAAACATAAAACGGAAGCAATATTGTAACAAATTCAATAAAGACTTTAAAAAATGGTCCGCATTCCCAAAAAAAAATTCTTAAAAAAAAAAAAGAACAAAAACTAGGAAAAACCATTCAAACAAAATGGAGACTGGTTAATAAATGATGATATCTAAGACAATAAAAATCTACGGCTTATTAAAAAGAATAATGACGGGGGATAGTGGGGGGAGACAGGAAGAAAGGATTACAGAGGGACAGCAGGAAAGTTTTGGAGGTTGGTGACACATATGTTCACTATTTGCTATTGGTGAGAGTTGGCAGGATGAATACAGATCTAAAAACTGATCAAGGGGACTTCCCTGGTGGCGCATGGTTAAGATTCCATGCTCCCAATGCAGGGGGCCCGGGTTCAATCCCTGGTCCGGGAACCAGATCCCACATGCATGCCGCAGTTAAGAGTTCGCATGCCGCAACTAAGGAGCTGGCGAGCCGCAACTAAGGAGCCCGCCTGCCACAACTAAGACCCCACGCAACCAAATAAATAAATTAAAAAAAAACCTGATCGAAATGTACCCTTCAAATATGTGAGGTGTAAGGAATTCCCTGGCAGTCCAGGGGTTAGGACTCCACGCTTCCACTGCAGGGGGCACGGGTTCAATCCCTGGTCAGGGACTTAACATCCCGCATGTCGCATGGACAAAAAAAAAAAAAAAAAAAGTGAAGTTTATTGTATGTCAATAAAGCTGTTAAAAATAAAAAAAACTGAGAGTGGGGTGGGGGAAATGGAGAGATGTTGGTCAAAGGGTACAAATTTTCAGTTATAACATGAATCAGTTCTGGGGAGCTAAGGTACAGCATGGTGACTGCAGTTAATAATATATAATAATGTGTTATATAGTTGAAATTTCCTGAGAATAGTTATTAAATGTTCTCACCATACACACACACACACACGCACACACACACAAGATAACTATGTGAGGTGATGGATGTGTTAATTAGCTCGATTGCGGTCATCATTTCACAATGTATACATATATCAAAACATATTGTACACGAGCTATAGGACAGGGACTTCCCTGTTAGTCCAGTGGTTACGAATCTGCCTTCCAATGCAGGAAACGCGGTTCGATACCTGGTGGGGGAACTAAGATCCCACATGCCATGGGGCAACTAAACCCTTGCGCTACAACTAGAGAGAAGCCAGGGCACTGCAACTACAGAGCCCACGCGCTCTGGAGCCCATGCACCACAACTAGAGAGAAGCCCGTGCGCGGCAACGGAAGATCCCACATGCCTCAACTAAGACCTGATGCAGCCAAAAATAAATAAATAAATATTTTTAAAAAATCTATAGGACATAAATTTTGAAAACAACCTTGAGACTCAGTGCTTCCAGATGCATCTAAAAGAAGAAAATGAAAACAGCTCTCAGCAATTCTCCTAGTTTAATTCGTTTTGAGTAGCAGAACTGGATGATTTTGATCCAAACCCCAGGATTCCAAGGAAACTGTTTTGACAGTCAGTTTACCATTTATAGGAGAAGCCGGTAATTCATAAACATACACAGGTCATGATGATACCATCTCAAAAGACAGCATCGAATGCAGCTCTACCAAGCTGTAGTGTAACTCCTGTGACCAGTAAAGAGTTTGAAAATGCTTTGACAGAAAGAGCACTTGAATGTAATATCGGCCAATGTTTTCCTGAACATAAAACGCTGCCATAAACATTCACAAAGAGCATGGGAATTGAAAAACCAGAAAGGAAATGAGTGATAGGTATCTCATGGGAAGGAGCATAAATTCCTTGCAAAGGCATAAGTGTTCTATAGGCACTTGTATCCCATCCAACTTTTACCTGACAACTGAGTTTACTTTGAATGACTTCACGTAGTGAGCAATTTGCCTATCTCAGCAAGCATTCCATAATAATTGGAGTTTAGCTAACTTATTTCAACAATATGGTATATCTCAAAAGCCAGGGAAGTATATAAATGGTTGAACATTCAAGATTAAAAAAAAAAAAAAAAGCTTCAGGCCCAAAATGAAGTTGTTGAAGTTCAAGATAAGAAAAGGACACTCTTGTCTCTTTGACCAGGGAGAGTACAAAAACTGTCTCTCAAGAAAGACTTCACTGTATCACATTTATTACCTTGGTGAATTTTCTACAGGCCAGGTCTGACCTCTGAACTTGTAGACACAGAAACCTAGTGTTTCCAGCTCAAAGAGCAGATCCATCTTTCAGAGGAAAATATACACCATCTATCCATTGCATTCTGGCGTATAACACCAGAATGATCACTTACTTATCACTAATGAGAATTTAACTGTCATCCTCATGATCAACTCTTCCTCTCCTGGTAGGCAAATATATATGTTATCAGAAAAAGTATGTATGTAAAAAAAAAATTAAAAAAAATAAAATGTATGTATGTATTATTTCTCGTTTGATTTTTATTATAGTAAAATATAATACCATAAATGTACCATTTAAACCACTTGTAAGTATAGAAAAAGTATTTAAAACTTGGAAATAGGTAAAAGAGATTGCTGGGTTTTCTTTCAGTGCAGTGTTGATCTTGACTTTGGGCTATTTCAAAATTCTGTAGGAGCAGAGATTAATTTACAGATTTCTGTCCATTAGTGATGCAAAGTGTCTGGCAAAATAGGAAACCTCAAAACATTACAATGCATGGCCCTGTTGGACATTAACCAATTTTGTATCTAACAGTTTTATTCTTATATAAATATCCCTTTGAACTGGTTTTAACATCTTACTGGTTCCCTTATTAATTGTAAGTTGAATAAAATCTTTTTTTTAAACATCTTTATTAGAGTATAATTGCTTTACAATGGTGTGTCAGTTTCTGCTTTATAACAAAGTGAATCAGTTACACATATACATATGTCCCCATATCTCCTCCCTCTTGCGTCTCCCTCCCACCCTCCCTATCCCACCCCTCTAGGTGGTCACAAAGCACCGAGCTGATCTCCCTGTGCTATGTGGCTGCTTCCCACTAGCTATCTATTTTACGTTTGGTAGTGTATACATATGTCCATGCCACTCTCTCACTTTGTCCCAGCTTACCCTTCCCCCTCCCCATATCCTCAAGTCCATTCTCTAGTAGGTCTGCGTCTTTAGTCCCGTCTTGCCCCTAGGTTCTTCTGACCATTTTTTTTTTAAGATTCCATATATATGTATTAGCATACGGTATTTGTTTTTCTCTTTCTGACTTACTTCACTCTGTATGACAGTCTCTATGTATGACAGTCTCTAGGTCCATCCACCTCACTACAGATAACTCAGTTTCGTTCCTTTATATGGCTGAGTAATATTCCATTGAATAAAATCTTTGATAAGCGTATTTTATATTTACATGAGTCATGATCTTACCTTGTTATTAAAAAAAAAAACCTAAGGTGAAATTCATATAAAATTAACCATTTTAAAGTGAAAAACTCAGTGGAAAATAGTATATTCACAATGTTGTACAACCATCACATGGATCTAGTTCCATAATTTTTTTTCTTTTTAATTTGGCTGCCTTGGGTCTTCATTGCTGCACGTGGGCTTTCTCTAGTTGCAGCAAGCGGGGGCTACTCTTCGTTGCGGTGACTTCTCTTGTTGGGGAGCACAGGCTCTAGGCATGTGGGCTTCAGTAGTTGTGGCACGTGGGCCCAGTAGCTGTGGCTCCCAGGCTCTAGAGTGCAGGCTCAGTAGTTGTGGCACACGGGTTTAGTTTCTCAGCAGCATGTGGGATCTTCCCAGACCAGGGCTCAAACCCCTGCATTGTCCCCTGCATTGGCAGGCAGATTCTTAACCACTGCACCACCAGGGAAGTCCCTCCATAACATTTTTATCACCGCAAAATAAAATGCCTGATCCATTCAACAGTAACTTTCACTCCTTCCTCCCCCAAGTCCCTGACAAGTACCAATCTGCTTTTTTCTCTTGGATTTACCTATTCTGGATGTTTCATAGAAATGGAATCACACAATATGTGGTCTTTTGTGTCTGACTTCTTTATATTTGGCACGTTTCAGGATTCATCATCACCATAGCATATATCAGCATTCCTGACTTTCCTTTTCCTGGCTAAATAATATTCTATTGTATGGACATACCACAATGTACCCATTCATCCTCTGATGACCAGTTGGGTAGTTTCTGTCTTTTGGTTATTTTGAAAAGTGCTGTTATGAACATTTATGTACAAGTATTTGTTTGAATACTGTTTTCAGTTCTCTTTGGTATATACCTAGGAGTAGAATTGCTGGGTCATATGGTAATTCTAAGTTTATGTTTCTGAGAATCCACTGAACATGTTTTCCACATGACTGAATCATTTTACAGTAGGTTTTATCTTTTTGAAAATAATACTTGGTAAGTTGTCAAATAATACTTCATAAGTTATCATGAACTTAAGTTAAATCATTACCTTAAGTTTGCTTATTGAGTATTAAGTCAGATCAGGTGAGCTTATTATATGACTTTAGGCTATTTTTGCATGCTGCCTCAATTTCTTGAGAACTGTTTCCAAAAATGGGGCTATGGGCTTTGGGCTGTAATTCCTGTCCCCATTTCCATAGTTAGGATGGCCCAACCTAAAAGTCCAGAACACTTGGATTTGGTGAGCTAAGGATGTCTCTCCCCCACACACACCCCCATGTATTTCTATGACTAATTTTTTTTTTTTTATGACTAATTTTTCTAGCTTGCAATGGCCACCTCCTTGATTGACATTTTAGATATAAATCTTAGAGTAAAGTTAGAGTTATCTGGTTATTCTTCAAAGTCCATGCATTTTGCAACTATGAGCTAGGCACTATTCTGGATGTTGAGAATTTAGTTGTCAACTAGTTGTGAAAGTTGGTCTCTAGAAGCTTACCTCCTTAGAGTCAGATTTTGTCAGCCAGGGAGCCATTACATATCTGCTTCTCTGCTTTGGTCCAGAATATGTTGCTATTATCATCTAAATCTTAGAGGAAGAGTTTACTTCCAAACTCTTACTACAATCCCTAAGTACCGATGGCAGAGAAAATTACACTATCCTTTCTTTCAAGATTTGCATGCTAAAAGGTGAAGGGGATGCGGTCTTGTATAGCATTTCCATTAAGTGGGAACACTTTGAATAAAATAACGGCCCTGCATTCTACACACAATGGAAATCGATGTGGAAGCACCAGGAAGCCAGTTGTTTAGTATTCTGTAGCGAGGCATCACATCGTACATTTGGCAGCAGCAGACAAGATACGCATTTTAAGAAACATCTATTCTTTCCCAGAATTCTCTTTGCTATTTCTTGAAGGTTAGTTAGCTCTTTTAAACTTATCTAATTCTTCAAAATCCTTAAATGAATATGAAAATCTTGATCAAGTAAAATTAGTTTACATATTTAACCTTTTTACTTTCTGTGCTTTCAAGTGACATTTAAGCATAAAAAAAAAAAAAAAGGCATTATGAAACCAGAAAGTTTTCTTTCACATTTCAAGGAAAATGTCCAAAGTTCAAATTAAGATATGAAATTAAACAGGGCACTAAATTTAGAAATATTAAAGATGAAGATTTTTTACTGCAGGGTTGGTACTCATTACGTATTAAATAATGAGGCTGTATGTATGGGAATATAGAAAAATTAAGAAAAGGTGTTACCTGTGACACCCACTTTTTTCCTTGTAGATAAAGCTTCTTGCGTTGAGAACATTATTTCTACAGCCTGAAGTTTCTGAAAACTTGGCCCAGATTTTTCGTGTCTGTGTGAATGTGTAAATAATATTTAGTAACTTTTATTATTCATATTAAATAATACTTTTATTTGTCCCAGA
Source organism: Lagenorhynchus albirostris (assembly GCF_949774975.1). Classification (NCBI taxonomy): domain Eukaryota; kingdom Metazoa; phylum Chordata; class Mammalia; order Artiodactyla; family Delphinidae; genus Lagenorhynchus; species Lagenorhynchus albirostris. Next base: position 46,932,607 of record NC_083114.1, on the reverse strand, counting down.
GATGCCAAATATGCTTTAGACTTTTTGGTACTAAAACCCTAAAACATTCTTAATGGGTTTCAGATACAAGACCACCTATTATAAAGACAGGAGGGCCCTATTTGATGCTAATCACTCTACTGGGACTTATGCACATGATACACAACCAACATGGCTGACACTCGGTCTTATAACTCTGATGTGGTTCCTATTCCATTGACCCCCTTGAGAGTAGGTCCAACAACACAGTTCTTTTGGAATTTGTCTTTATGGTTAGTGAGAAAATAGTAACAGCTTTACCAGGAATTGGTCCTTCTGGTCTACCACATCATTCCCTTGTACATAAATATTCTTTTGGTTTTAAAAGCCAATGTGCAAATTGAGTGAAGGGTACAAAGGACCTCTCTGCACTATCTTTACAATTGCCTCTGAATAATTTTTTGTTGTTGTTTTTAAGCCAATATACCTAAAAGAACTGAAAACAGGACTTCAGATAGTTGTATACCCATGTTCACAGCAGCACTAGTCACAATAGCCAAAAGGTAGAAAAAAATCCAAGTGACCATCAAAAGATGAAGACACAGAAGTGGTCTATCCATACAATGGAAATCTATTCAGCCATAAAATGGAATGAAGTCCTGAAACATGCTACAACATGGATGAACCTTGAAAACATTATGCTAAACAAAATAATCCAGTGACGAAATGGAAAAATATTGTATGATTCCACTTACACGAAATATCTGGAGTAGGCAAAGTCATACAAACAGAAAGGAGACCATAAGTTACCAGGGGCTGGGGAAGGGGGCAGGTGGGGAACTACTGCTAATGGTTACAGAGCTTCTGTCTGGGATAACGAAGTTTTGGAAATAGTGGTGATGGTTGTACAATACTGTGCATGTAATTAATACCACTGAATTGCACACTTACAGGGTAATTAGAAGTTGGAAGCTGAGGATCAAAATTCCAGTGATATGCTAGTGAAGGGTTAAAAAAGATTAATTGGGGGCTTCCCTGGTGGCGCAGTGGTTGGGAGTCTGCCTGCCGAAGCAGGGGACACGGGTTCGTGCCCCGGTCCGGGAGGATCCCACATGCCGCGGAGCGGCTGGGCCTGTGGGCCATGGCCGCTGAGCCTGCGTGTTGGGAGCCTGTGCTCCGCGGCGGGAGAGGCCACAGCAGTGAGAGGCCTGTGTACCGCAAAAAAAAAAAAAAAAAAAGAAAAAAAAGATTAATTGGTTAAAACAATTTAACTCAACAAGTGTTTAGGTTTCTATTATGTAACAAAATGATGGATACAACGATAAACATGGTTCCCAATCTTATAGAGAGAAAATAGCAAGATGATGAAACTTTTGCAATCTTCAAAGAGATGTCATTCAATTCTTTCAACATAGGAAATATTAAGCTCCAAGTTAGGGACACTTTTATATCCACTCAAAAAGTGAGAACATTACATCTCAGGGGGCAGGATAAAACTAGACTTTCCAATCGCCAGGCTCAAAAACGAATGAAAATGGATAAGCATCACCCTGTAGCACAATCCTAACTTTACTGATATTCATGTTCACTCAATATTTTTTTCTCACCAAAATATCTTTTACAAACTTAACATGGTTCTTTTCTTGCATTTACTGCAAGTATCCTCAAGGAGTGGTTCTCAAAGTGTAGTGCATGGATCAGCAGCATCCGTGTCACCTGAGAACTTGTTAGAAATTAAAATTATTGAATCAGAAACTCTGGGGGTGGGGCCAGTAATCCGCGTTGGAACAAGCCCTCCAGGTGATTCGCATGTGTGCTAAGTGAGAGAACCATTGGTCAAAGCACAATAAGGCACAGCCTGTCACCAACCCCAAATCAGAAAGAATCCAGGGGAAAAAGCCAACCTGTTGCAATGTACAAAATGTTTTCTCACTGCTTAAAAACAGGATTAGAGGGCTTCCCTGGTGTTGCAGTGGTTGAGAGTCTGCCTGCCGATGTAGGGGACACGGGTTCGTGCCCCGGTCCGGGAAGATCCCACATGCCGCGGAGCGGCTGGGCCCGTGAGCCACGGCCGCTGAGCCTGCGCGTCTGGAGCCTGTGCTCCGCAACGGAAGAGGCCACAACAATGAGAGGCCCGCGTATCGGAAAAAAAAAAACAAAACAAACCAGGATTAGAGAGGTAACATGACTTAGAAAGAAAACTGAAAAGTATCTGTGGCTTTTTGTTATAAACAGTAAAAGAACTGAAAAAAGTGATCTTTTAAAGTATGAGTTTATTCTCCAGGTTTTCTTAAATATCCACAAATTAGTGCTTTTATTGCAGCTATATCCAGAAGCTGGAAACAATTTAAAATATGTTCTTTTATCATACATTTAACACTTAAGAGATAGAATGGAACAGTATGAATTTTAGAGATGTTTTTCAATGATTCAACAAAAAGCATATGGAAATTGATAATTACAGAAATAATGATTGAACTCTAAAATAAAAACATAAATTATACAGAAATGAAAGGGTAAAAGGTGTTTCATTAAAAACAAACAAAAAAAACAGTGGCTCATCACCTCTCCTGCTGGTTAGTAACCTAATGAAAACAATGAGTCAAGTATTCACTTCTCCATATTAAAACAAAGTGGTTCTAACCTTTTCATGCATGCCAGCTTTAGGTCAGAAATGCGAGCCAGGATTTTAGGTTCAGAACATCTCAAATATTTTACTGCCTTAAGCTAATGGATTCTTCTTTGTAACACGAGAAATTGGTAATAACTCTTAAGTTTGCTTGGACAGAAAAAACAATGGATGAGCAGTTAATCAAGTCAAGTGGGATTTGGTCACTGGGACACAGTTACAAATGGCGCCAAATCAGAACACACAAAAAGCTTAGTTTGAGGGTGAGCATGTTAAAATAAAAAACAAAGAAGAGGAGCATTTGAGATCTTTACAGAAACATATTTGGCCAAACAGTCTAGGTTTGGCAAGTACAAGGGGAATGAGTCCCTAGAAAGATGAAGTTAATGAGAAGCTAGAATTCAAATTAGTTCCAACTCAATTTACAAATTAACAATGCAAAATGATTTTATTTTCCATCCTTTTCATTCAATAGAAAATTAAAAACTATATTCTTACTGCTAATGTAAACTTCTGATGTTTCTTACCTTGCCATATTTTTCGATAGTTTTTAAAGATAAGTGATAGCAGATATTGTTATTAATGTGACCAATACATTAAATTTCCAAAGAATAAAATTAGATTAATACTACGTTATTATTCACAATAGAGGTTCTACAACTGTCCCCAGCCCTGGGATCACGAAATAGGACGATTTAGTGATCATTAAATGGAAAATGAATTGTGAAAACTGTTGTTTCCAGAATGCCTTTCCCTCTCTATTTGTATTTTAAAAAAAAGATCTTATACTTTCTTCATTTAAACATATTTTAAATAACCTAACATTGTTTCCTGTTTCCATTTTCTCTGAAATCAAATTTTAAAACTTCTAAAATTTGCTCATAGTAAGTGATCTCAGATGTTTCTTTTAACAGTAAAACTACTTTAATTCTGTTTAAAAAAAAGTGTCAACACTATACCATTTGCCAAGAGGGTGGCCTGAAGTCTCTTTTTTTTTTGGTCATTTTTAATGCATTTTAGGTTGTTATCTAGCACGCATATAATGGAATTAAAGTTCCTATAGGAGAGAATGAAGTTGGAGCATTAATGATGTAATTACACATGGAAGTTAGAGCCACAAAGGAGTTATAAAAATGACCTTGTGTATTAACCTCTGTCAACACAATTAGTTCAACACCTGGTCAAGTCAGGGAAAGGGGGTAACAATAAGCTACTGTGACTGAAACTAGCTTGACTCAAAAAAAAAAAAAAAAGTCTATAGCCTACCAGATAGCTCTGTACACACTCAGTCTAGAGACTTTCTACCACAATACTAAAATACAAATTCTTCACAAGTCACAACTTTATCCCAAATGTTCTTATAGGTTCTATGCTGCTTTTTAAATTCTACTAAATAATCAATAGCTTTACAACAAAATTAATTTTATTTAAAAAACACTTAAATCACTATCCCACAAAATGTTTAGAAACACAGGTAACCATGGAAGGTAAACGTGCATATACTGCTTTTATTATTATAGTTATGGTTGTTAGCTGAATGAAAACAAATAGTAGCTAAAAAGGTTTCAAATGATAGAATAACGTATTTAGGTAAGTTATGACAATTTTTTGAGTACTCAGACAATAGAAATGTATTATATATTTTTGCACCAATTGCACATGCAAAGTTAACAATGAAATCGAGGAACTGAAGATCAAAAGGGGCCTCAAACATGTTCACTAGCTTTTAAATTTTAGACAAAAGAGCTGAGAATAGAAAAAAAAAAAAAAACCCAACATATACCCCATAAAAGTCTTTTTCTTTTTTAATGACTTCCAATTTTAACTCTTTTCTAGAAGCACTAAGGGCATGGAGACGCTTATTGTAGATTATGTATCATCTCCTCTTTGGCTATGAGGTGTGTGGTTTTGTTAACTAGAGACATCAATGAGTTCAGTTTCTGAGACCAGTCATTTAATAAATTATTTGGATCCTTGGGTCTCTGGAAGTTGATAATTCCTGCCAACCTGTCTACTTTAGCAAAGATGGTCTTGTTAACTACTAGATTCGAGAGAAAAGCCTCTGACTCCTGCAAGAGAGAGACAAACTGGGTTAAGACAAGATAATTTTAATTATCAATAAACAAAATTTAAGGAAAGCATTCTCTACACTCTTCACTCAAGAATATGCTAAAATTCATTAATAGTTAGAAACTGCTGATTTCCTGAAATGATGTACTTATTTTACTAAGAGTCTAGGGAATGATTAGAATGAGTACACTCAAAGTCAGCATTCAGTTTGAACCTCCCGGCAAACTTAATGCTGTGGGTACTGCCCAAGAACCTGTTGCCACCAGCAATTTGGTCTACCTTCTACGTTTCCCCCTAAAAGGCAGTATTATACAGTTAGTTTCAGTTAGAAATGGTGGGTTAGAATATATGCTCTGCCACTTGCCAACTCTGTAGCCAAAGAGAAGGCACTTTACTTCTAAGGACCCAGGCACCCTCGTCCAGAAACGAGAAGAGCTAATGAACTAACCGAGGATCAAGCCCTCTAACCCCAACATTCCACAATTCCTCCTTTTCAGCTAAACTGCCAGACTCCTTCTGGTGACAGAAATGGTTTTTCAGACCATTACTATACACTTTGCTTAACTCCTATCTCTTTGTTATTGTACATTTTACCAACATGAAAACCAGACCTGAAGATGATATCCCTCTAACATGTCCTGGGTCCTTTTCAGGTGAACTGCAGTCACGTCTCCCTCATATGTTTTATTTCTACAGTTCACTTTTGGGAACCTAGACATATTTATTACAGAAATATATACTTTATCTTCAAATTAATCACTGTAAAACTACCATATTTAAGTGAAGATTTTAACTAGTATAAATAATATTAATGTAGCTATAAACTTGTTATTTAGGCTACTCTTTGGTATTCAAGATAGCTTGGGGAAACTTTCTATCACCTAAACTTAAAATTAAGTAATAAAACAAAATTGATTTTCTTGCTCAATTTTTACAAGTCAATTGATTTTCAAAATGAATGGTTACAAACAACGTTTACTACTTACATCAACAGACAGATCCAGAAGTTGTGCCATCCTCTTCATCGTTATCCTCGTGTAATACTTGGCCATTATTCTAATATTCTGAGGAGAGAATATAGAGCACAGAGGACACAGCTGTCAGTAAGGCCAAAAGCCCATCCCATTTGTTTTCATATCCAAATAGGTTTAGTTAAAATGTCAAATGCTCAGAGCTTTTATTTTGCTATAGTCCACCACTGGAATGAAGCTGGTTCTAAATGTCAATAACGAAACTAAATATTTAGATATTCTGGCTTCTGCAGTTATTTCTAGTTATTCTGAGTACACTCTACAACTCTTTTAAAATATATATAGTCAAAATATAGGCTTAACTAAATTAGTTGTTAAAAGTTGTAACCATACTAAAATATGTTTGCTAAATGCAAGAATCTAAAGTTAAGTTTTTCTAATTATGACACAAATGTTTAAAAGGCTAAAATTTTTAAAGGATCAAAATCATCTCAAAACGCTACCTTATCATCATTATAACTATGTAAAGATAACTCAAAATTAAACTCTTAATTTTCACTGGAAGTGGTGCTAAAGTTAGAGAGACGCCCCTTTGTTATTCTTAATGTTATTAACAAAGCAGCAGCACTCACAAGGAAAAAGGGGGATGGTGGGGAGAAAAATGAGCTCATCTCTGAAGAAGCTGCACCTCCTCCCATCTCTAATCAGGGCTGAGGGCAACTCCAACCTCTCAGAAAGCATAAGAATCACTCAAGACTCCCCGCTTTTCCTTCATCCTTTAAATTTAACCAATGACCAAATTCTATTACTTTTCTTCTTTAAAACAGTTAATTCCATTCCACCCACTCTTCCTCAATACCTTGGCTACTGCCTTAATTCAAGCCCATAAAGCCACTTAGCTAGTCTCATCTCCAGTCTTTTCTCTCTCCAAATCCACTCTTCACACTTCCTCCCAGAGGAATCTTTATAAAATACAAGCCTGGTCATTATCCTCTCAGCTTTGTTACGACCCAGCCCTTTTCCGTACCTCCAACTTCCTTTCTCACTGAGCCCTTTCCTTGGAGGTCCTCAAGTTCCCCTGCTGGTTTGCTGCCTCCATGCCCCAGCGCAGACTATCCCATCTGCCTACCGGGACTGCCCTCCCTTGTCTGCCTGCTGACTACATACTCTTCTCACAAATCTTACCTCCCACATCGATTCCTATGTATCCAGCCTGACCATTCTTCATGGTGGAACCAATCAACTCTCTCCTTGTGCTCCCCTCTAGTACATGTATACTTGTACCATAATACATAATTTATAAATGCATCTTCCACTGTGATTTATTTTTAAGCATTTTGAAGGTAGGGACCATGTCTTATTCTCCCATGTGTCCCAGCACTTTGTACAGTGTGTGGCATATAGAAGGCTCACAATAAATGTTTGTTAATGAATGAATGTTGACATAATTCAATTTGTAGTGACACCAAGAAGATCAAAGGTCAGGTTTAAGACATGCTACCCATTTCCAAAACTACCCAGCGAGTACCAGAAAGAAAACACTCCCTCCACCCCCATCCATCCCTCACATTCTTAAGAAATTCCTTCTGATTTATATGCTATAAAACTTTGGATTCTTGAGAGGTCCTCTCAAAATGCAGCATGCTAACACAGTTATCTTTTCTGAAAAGCTAAAAAGAGGTGGGGAAAAAAAGACAAGAGGGGTAAGATAAATTCTGATATGCTTTGGGAAATAAGACAATAAACATCTGAACAACAAATTTACATCACTACTACATTGGGCATAGAAAAAAAAAATCCTAAAGTGAAGAATTAAAGACATAACATCCAAAAGAAACATTTGAGGAATAAAAGTTTATGCTCAAATTTGCCAAAGTTTACTTCTAAATTGTCATCTCCATCATGCCAGATCCTTACATGTTCAACAACTCTGTTTTTCAAGTCTTTCCACCTTTTTTCACCTTCCTCTGTATAACCAAAAACATCAGTTGCAGGACTCTCCAGAGAACCTTTTCTTAATTCCATTCCATAGTCTTCAACAAGTGTGGACCAACGCATCAACTCCATTGTGGTAAAAAGCTTTAAAAGATCCCTGTAAATTAAATAAAACTTAATATATTCCAAATCTGTAAAAATTAAGTTGCATCTAATAGCAAATTTTAAAATATCAACAAAGAGGATTTTTACAGTTTTGTTTGTAGAACAAGATACAAGTTATTACTTATTTTACCAACTTTACTACCATTTTTTCCACAGTAATTGTGAAAAGCACATTCCCCTACTTATCATTTTGCTATCTCCTCTATTGTATTTGCCAATCTCTGGACTAATTGACTGTAAACTTACTAATGAAACAGATAAAAGAAAAATAGCTTAAAAAAAAAGCACAATGGGCTTATGATAAAGCCTATGTCTGTTTTATTATTTATTTATTTATGGCTGCATTGGGTCTTCGCTGCACGCGCGGGCTTTCTCTAGTTGTGGCGAGCGGGGGGCTACTCTTTGTTGCGGTGCGCGGGCTTCTCATTGCGGTGGCTTCTTTTGTTGTGGAGCACAGGCTTTAGGCGCGTGGGCTTCAGTAGTTGTGACACGCGGGCTCAGGAGCTGTGGCTCGCGGGCTCTAGAGCACAGGCTCAGTAGTTGTGGCGCATGGGCTTGGTTGCTCTGTGTCATGTGGGATCTTCCTGGACCAGGGCTCGAAACTGTGTCCCCTGCACTGGCAGACGGATTCTTAACCACTGTGCCACCAGCGAAGCCCATGTTGTATATAATGGATTTTCAGAAGCATCTACTTCTGAAAATCACAAAGCTCCAAACATTTACAAATGATAAAATTTATCAGATGATTAATTAAACAAAAGTGAGTTTGAACTAAGACTTCTACTTGATAAGTGGCTTAGAATGGAGTGTTATAACCTCACTGCATTAATTTCAAATGTAGTCCTAAAAAAACACTTTATTTTCTCTAGTTTTATTCTCTAATACAATCTATCAGTAACCAATTAAGAAGTATACACTTAGGTTAACCAATTTTCTTTCAAAACGGTGCTTCTACTGAGACATACTATACTAATTATAAAAGTACTTACTTGTATTTAGGAATTTCTTCTAACTTCTTGTCACCACTTATTCGGTGAACCAAATCTGACTGTTCATTGTCAAAAGGAGCCAAGATAACATAAAGGACAACACTTTTCAGGGCCTAAAAAGGTTGTACAATGCAACAGTTTACATACAAGACTAGAAACAAAATGGAAACTTTGGCAGAAAGTGAAAATTCATGGAATAATTGTATATACTCATTTTTAATACTGTAATCAAAAGTCAGGGGGAAAACCTTATCAGATTGCTCTTCATAGTGCTTTTCTTTAATGTTGACTTTTCATAAAACTATTATAAAACAAATGCAGCGAATCTTTGCTAATTTTTTTTCCTTTCTGGCTGTGCTGCACGGCTTGTGGAAATCTTAGTTCCCCGACCAGGGATCGAACCTGCACCCTCGGCAGTGAAAAAACAAAGTCCTAACCACTGGACCACCAGGGAATTCCCGAATCTTTGCTAATTTGAATTACTACCTGGGTTGGCTTTTTTTTTTAAACTGAAGTATAGTTGATTTACTTAGTGTTAGCTTCAGGTGTACAGCAAAGTGACTCAGTTTCTTATATACACACACACACACACACACACACACATATATATATATATATATTCTTTTTCAGATTCCTTTCCATTACAGGTTATTACAAGATATCGACTATAGTTCCCTGTGCTATAGGGTAACTCCTTGCTGTTTATTTTATATAATACATAGTGGTATGTATCTGTTAATCCCATACTCCTAATTTATTCCTCCCCCAAACTTTTTTTTTAAATAAATGTATAAAAAAAGGTTCTTATAACAAGTTAGCAGCAAAAATGTGGAAACCACATATAATTTATTCACAAACTTTGCAAAATAATTTTCCAAAGTAATGCTAGGTCTTTATCTGTGACCTTTGTTAGAAGGTAACCTGCTGTACATGTCTTAAATAGTAAGCCTACATTTCTTCAAAGGCCATAAATAATTCATCTGAATCAGTAAGGATATAGTGAACTTTCAACAGACTGAACAGAAAGCAGTACCACACAATTGCGTGTAATTACTGAAGTTAAAATTATTTCAAAAAATGCAAATTCTTCCTAATAAGTATCAATGTCAAGTTTAAGACTATATTCTTACCTGTTGCCACTTTTCACTTTCTGCCTGTATACAGGGAGTATCATAGATTGCTCTGTAGTGCTTACAAATAGACAAATAAGATCCTTCATGTTGATCCAGCTGAATCATTAAGTTATAGTATTTCAACTTTAATTTCTGAAAAAAGTTGACAAAATAAATTGGGGTTTACAGGGTTTCCCCCCAACATTTTCAAAGTAAACTTATAGTAAGAGATAGGCTTACCTCTGTATTTTCTTCCTGGAAAAATTTGGTGTTAATTTTCTTGCTGATGATTTGTGTACGAATGTAATCCTTCACAGCTAGGCAGAGCCGCATTTGCTCCAAAATAAACTCCACTCGCTCTTTCTTTTCCATTGACCCATACGTTTCTACCTAGCAGAGTAAGCCCCCAACCAAGAGTATAATCTTTAGTAATATTTTTAAATTGCAACAAAATTAAATAGACATTAAAAATTCACACCTGATAAATAATATGAACCTTCACGCATATTGAGTGTTGATGGTGATATAAAAAGCTAGTTTCCTCCAGGAAATTACAATTTAAAAAAATTATTATATAGTAAAACGGATATTTTTCTTTTGGTGTAAAGTTCTATGAATTGTAACACATGCACAGATTTCTGCAACCACCATCACAATCAAGACACAGAACAGTTCCATCACCCGCATAACTCCCTCACATGCCCCCTTTACAGTCACACTCATAACCCCTGAAAACCAATGATCTGTCCTCTAATACCACAGAACTGTGTTTTCTTTATTATTATTCATTCATTCATTCATTCATTTTTGGCTGCATCGGGTCTTAGTTGCAGCACGCTGGACCTTCCATTGCGGCACGCGGGCTTCTCTCTGGTTGTGACGCACAGGCTCCAGAGTGTGTGGGCTCTGTAGTTGCAGCACACAGGCTTAGTTGCCCCACAGCATGTGGGATCTTAGTTCCCCGACCAGGGGTCAAACCCACATCCCCTGCATTGGAAGGTGAATTCTTAACCACTGGACCACTGGGGAAGTCCCCCAGAATTGTCTTTTCAAGAATGTCGAATATAAGATGCAACCTTTTGAGACTGTGTTTACTCAGCATAATGCTTTGAATAAGATTCATTCAAGTTGTTGTATAAATCAAACAGTTCGTTCCTTTTTATGGCTAAGTAGTATTCCATGCATGGATGAACCCCAGTTTATCCATTCACCTGCTGAAGAACAACTGGGTTGATTCAATCTTTTGCCTATCACAAATAAAGCTACTCTGAACATTAGTGGACAAGTTTTGTGTGAATATAAATTTTCCTTTCTCTTGGGTACCCAGGGATGGGATTGCTGGGTTATATAGTAAGCGTATGTTTAACTTTATAAGAAACTGCCAACCTGTTTTCCAGAGTGGCTGCACCATTTTGCATACCGATCAGCAATCTATGAGAGTTCCAGCTGCTTTGCATCCCTGCCAGCTCTTGGTATTGTCAGTATTTTAAAAAAAATTTTAGGTATTCTAATAGGCATGTAGTAGTATCTCATCATGGTTTTAATTTGCATTTTCCTAATGGCTAATAAGGAAATGACAATTCTAAAAATGAAAAAAGATATCAGTTGCAATGCTAACTATATAATAGTTGAAACCGTTATACAAAAAAGAGGCACAGGTCTTTTGAAAATTCAGATGCCAAGGCTGATATGACCCTTCATGGGTGCAGAATGTAGAGTTACAGTAGATACCCACAAATATAACAGAGAATCAATTATATCAAACACTATGAAAAAGTTACTAATATAATATTTGGCATACATATGTTATAAATGATTTATAACATCTAGAATGACACTTTTACAAAGTAGAATGAAGTAAGGCTATTATTACTACAATTTGGTCTGAAATGTTTTTATTTCACTGTCTTGTCCTTCGTTATTTTTTTTAATAGTTAGTCAACATATTGTGTGCCAGGCACTGTGCTAAGCACTCTATGTACACTAATTCTCCTTTGTAATTTCTTAAGGAAAATAAAAACACACACAATGAACCATCAATGTTTCATTTTGACATGTTCACTCACTCTCCATGTGTCAATTACTTTGAAGCAAATCTCAGACAAGATATTATAAATATTTCAATATGTATCTCTAAAAGATAAACTGAAAAAAATATCATACCTAAAAGTTCTTTATATCACGAAATATCTACTCACTCCTCAATAGTCTCATTTATTTTTTTAATCAACTCAGAATCCAAATAAGGCTCATACTCTGCAATTTGTAGCTATGTTTCTTATGTCTCTTTTTTCCTTGCCATTTATTCATTGAAGAAATCAAGTCAATCATCCTATAGTTTTCTAGAGTCTGAAGTTTGCAGACTGCGTCCCTGTGGTATCATTTAACAGGCTCCTCTGTCCCTGGTATACCTTAAAAACTGGCAGTTAAACCTAGAGGCGTTATATAACTGAGATTAATTTTTTGGCAAGAATACTTCACAGGGGATGTTGAATCATGAGGCATATAGTCCTCCTGGTTGGCAAATAGAGTTGGGAGGCAAAACTATGGAGCAAATAAAAAGATCCGTGGTTGCCAAGGGTTAGGGAGAGGAAGGGATAAATAGGCAGAGCCCAAAGGGTTTTCACAAGCAGTGAAACTATTCTTTATGATACTACAGTGCTGGAGACACGTCATTATATGTTTGTCAAAATCCGTAGAGTGTACAACACCGCGAGTGAACCCTAATGTAAAACTCTGTACTTTGGGTGATAACGATGTGTCAGTGCAGGCTCACTGACTGTAACTAACGCACCACGCTGGTTCGGTATGCTGATGGTAGGGGAGGTTGTGTGTTGTGGCAGCAGTGGGTAGTACTTCCCACTCAATTTGCTGTGAACCTAAAAATATTTTTTAAAAAAAGTCTTTTAATTGAAAAGAAAAAAAAAAAGGTGTGTGTTTGGCAGGGTGGGGAGCCTGAAGCCAAACAGAACTAGTGGTAATCCAACAAGTTACTTAACTCCTTTGAGTCACAATTTCCTTGGCTGAAAAGTGGGGATAAAAACAGTGTTGCATGTGAACATTAAATGAGATCAAGTATATAGAGAACATGTTTTTAAAAATGACAACAAACACAATGCATGCCATACAAGTTCCTTCCAGTATTATTTTTTTCCTTCCCTTTATCTAAAATGGATAAGGTACATAATTGAAAAGTTAAAATAATCGATTTAACTTAACAGGGAGCCTTTGATGAACTAAAATTATAAGCAAAAATTTGAGCATAGGGCTTTCCTGGTGGCGCAGTGGTTAAGAATCCGTCTGCCAACACAGGGGACACAGGTTCAAGCCCTGGTCCAGGAAGATCCCACATGACGTACAGCAACTAAGCCCACAAGCCACAACTACTGAGCCTGCGCTCTAGAGCCTGTGAGCCACAACTAGTGAGCCCACGTGCCACAAATACTGAAGCCTGCACGCCTAGAGCCCATGCTCCGCAACAAAAGAAGCCACCACAATGAGAAGCCAGCACACCACAACAAAGAGTAACCCCAGCTCACCACAACTAGAGAAAGCCCGCGCAGCAATGAAGACCCAACGCAGCCAAAAATAAATAAATAAATAAATTTATTTAAAAAAAATTTTGAGCATAGTTTACGTACATTTTTCTGATAGGAGAAATGGCTTTTCTCAGATTTCTTAGCACTCTGCTATCTCATTTTAAGGCCTCTCTTAAAAACTGTCCTGAAACACAGCAAACTATGAAGGAGTTTTTCTTTGTTAAACCAATATAGACTAGAAGTTGACCACCAATCAAATATTCATTAAGAATGAAGCCAACGATGAACAGTAAATTCCTAAGGCATAAGTAAATGAACGTGAATTACTGGTTTTATTTAAATTCTAAAGAGAATTAAAATGTTCAAATAAGGGCACAAAGTTAAGACTAATTTGTTGATCCTACTTTTCTTCAAAACATTTTTAGCAGTTAAATTTGGTTGGGACCATAATTACACAACTTCCAGCTACTTAAACAACCTCACACTCTACAGTACTCACTCTTAATCCTGGTGGTTCAGAAGAAAGTGATAAGGTGCCAAAATAAGCAATTACAAGAAAATATTGCTGACTGTTTTTTTTTTCTTTGCTGCGCCACACGGCTTGTGGGATCTTAGTTCCCCAACCAGGGACTGAACCTGAGCCTTCGGCAGTGAAAGCGCCAAGACCTAACCACTGGACTGCCAGGAAATTCCCAAAATACTGCTGACTGAATGTAAAATTTTACATACTCTAAAATGCAGCACCTTACCTGTAACTCTTGTAAAATGGAAGCTGCCTCTTTGACGTCACCGTTTTGCTCTTTTATAGTTGCTAATGTTTTAGTCAGCCGAGCACGCTCAATTTCAACATAAATCTACAAATACAAGAGGTTTATATTATCTAAATTCCTACAGAAACGTGTTAAAATTGAAAAGGTAGAACTGAACTATTATTCAAACAAGGTATTTCTCTTGCAGCTGTCATGCACTTTATCCTCCACATACCAACAGCACTGTGTGACATTTTACATTTCACAATCACATAATTTTAAAGAAAATATCTCTATAAAATGTTATCCATATTTTGCACTTTGCTTTGAGAACTTCAGTATGAAATCACTGTGCTTAACAACTAACAGGACCAAAAACTAAATAAATGGCACAGAAAGTGCCTTTAAAAGAACTGATTATTTGAAAAATAACACTTTGCAAAGAGCGTATGCAGTCTATTATCTATAATTCAACCAATACTCTCATTCTGATTTCTCTTTAAATGCAAGGCTACTTTCTCTAAAAACATCTGATCTTGCTAAGTTAAAGTTACTAGCATTTTTGTAGCCATTTGTAATGCTAGTAGATTTATAATTTCCAACAAATTAAACATTAAAAATATAACTATAGCCTAACAAAGTCTAGGGAACTAATTTTCATGCTTGGGCTTGCTGACCCATTTAGCCTTTGCTCTGCAGCAACCCCTTTTCCCCACTCCAGTCCCAAATCCTTAATCTCCAATGATAACAAACTGCTTACACTTTCCTAAATGTACTAAGTGTTTCTCACTCTGATATCTCTGCATATAATTTCCCCTATGTCTTAAATGCCCTTCTCCCTATGCTCTGGCCCAGTAGAATTTCTATTCATTCTTAAAAAGCCAGCTGAGCCACCATAAACTCTCTGAGGCTTTCCTGGGGTCCTCAGCCAGTCAACCCCTACCTCTGTGCTGCAGGGAACAGCAAGCACATTGCTACTGTCATGACCAGCACAGTAACTATTTCCATGATTGATCTCTTTTGAGGTTAAAAATAGCGTCCTGCCCATTTTGGACCTCGCACAACACAGGTAGGTGCTCAATAAACGTTTAATGAACTAAACTATCAAAAGAGACAGTAAGTTATATATAAACTAAGTTTTTGTCTTCAAACCACAAAAATCTACCTAGAAAGAAACGTATCTACCATAGCCACCATTTCATACTTGCCGTGTTTAGAGAAACACTAGATTGGGGGTGGGGATGGGGCACAGGCATCAAAAGAAATACAGATCGATTCTGGCAAGACAGTGAAAGTTTGAAAGCTAACCTCACACTGTAAACGCTCTAAGAAACCTTAGCTATCCCAAACATAGACTTCTTGAGCAGGTCTAGGCCATGTGAAGAAATAACCTTATGTTTAATTATTACCAAATGTAAATTTGGGATAAGAACACTAATTTCTAGAAAAATCTGGATATACTAGGACTGTCACTATTTCAGTATATTCACTGGCATCTGGGAAGACACTAGAAGGAGATGTATTTACAAAGATATGGGTTAAATTAAGATGACGACATTCTGTGTATTCCATCTTATAAACACATACATATGTACTTATATAAAATGTTTAAACACATAAGTATCTCTGAGTACTTACTGTGAGTTCTGCTAATAGAAAACTTACCTTTCCTTCTGTAACCATTCGTAGAGTATCAATTAATCGAAGTTTGATTGGAAGGTCTGTGATTTCCTCAACGTAAGTACAGCACTGTTGAACCATTTTTGCAACAGCCTAAAATAATAAAAACCATTCATAAGTTAAATTCATTCCTCATACAGGAAAAGGAACTATTTTATTGATGGAAGTGCTGTGGTCAAATCTGGTCTTCCCAAGCAACTCTAGATACTGAATTGCCAATTAAATAAAATATAAGAAATCAATTCCCCCAGCCCCACCCCTGCAACCCTTAGCTAAGAAGTACTGAATACTCAGTGACAAAGCAGTAAAGGTTAGGAAAACCTCAGGTGTAAAGACCTTACCCCTCTCCACTACAACTGGTGGGTGAGCTGATTACACAACAGGAAAGGTGGAAGAGGCATGTCTGGCAATGTCCATTAGAAGGCTGGCTGGCTAGCTTTTTTACAGTCAAGAAGGAAAGTATGGAAGAAGTGGCAACAGATTAAGGGCAGGGAAAGGTGGGGGGAGAGAAAAGCAGAGTTTAACAGTGGCTGTGACAGTGGTGAAGCCATAAAAAAGAGTCGGTGAAGCCATAAAAAACAGTCGGCAGAAGCAGAAGGTAAGACAGTTCCACCATCTGGGCGGGGAGCAGGAGCCACAGCCAGCCACGCCCACCTCAATAAAATGCGACACTGAAAAGCTCAGCATCTCTTGCCCACAGTTCCCTGACAGGTAGCACAAGCAGCTTGTACTACATTTCTTCCAGCGCTAACAGTCTATGATCTAGGTCAGGGGTCAGCTGACCTTTTCTATATATGTTTATAAATATTTACACAGTAAGTATTTTAGAGTTTGTGAGCCATAGGATCCTCTGTGGCAACTACTCATTTTTATTTTATAAATAAATTTATTTATTTATTTTTGTCTGCTTTGGGTCTTCGTTGCTGCACGCAGACTTTCTTTAATTGCTGCGAGCGGGGGCTGCTCTTCATTGTGGTGCGTGGGCTTCTCATTGCGGTGCACGGGCTTCTCATTGCGGTGGCTTCTCTTGTTGCAGAGCATGGGCTCTAGATGCGTGGGCTTCCCTACTTGTGGCTCACGGGCTCTAGAGTGCAGGCTCAGTAGTTGTGACGCACGGGCTTAGTTGCTCCGTGGCATGTGGGATCTTCCCAGACCAGGGCTTGAACCCGTGTCCCCTGCATTGGCAGGTGGATTCTTAACCACTGCGCCACTAGGGAAGACCTGTGGCAACTATCCGGCTCTGCCTTTGTAACTCCACAGATATGCCATACATGACAAATGGGTGTGGCTCTGTCCCCCCAAAATTTTATTTACAAAGGTGGCAGGTAGGATTTGGTCCTTGGCCCATAGTTCACCAACCCCTAATCTAGATTCTAAACAGCATATCATAATCATTGATAATAATAATTAGGACTCTGTCATCAGGAAAATGTTAAATTACATTAAGCATATTTTAAGATAGCAGAAAAGTAAACAGAATATCTTGCTGTCAATTATATCTCAGTAAACCTTTAAAAATAAATCCCATGGTATATCTTGCAAAGATTTCCTTGAAAAACATTTAATGTTCACATAGCTCAGATCAGACTTAATTATCTGAAAATTAGCTGTTTAGAGGCTCCCAGGAGTCCCAGAAGGCGAAGGTTTTATTGTAAAATATAACTCCTTCAGTAAGTGCAAAGCTCTGGAACACCTAGTCTCTCACAAAACAGATGATCCCTCTAAAACTAATTATAATAATGATTTCTAGAAGGGCATACAACTTGATCATTCTAAAAGCTGTGCAAAAAATACATTAACAGAAACCAGATGGGGAAAAGAAAAGGAAACAAATCAATATTCTAATGATAAATGAACATCCTGCTGCTCCCTGAAAAAACTGTAGGGAAGTCATTAGTGAAGTTACAGTTGGCGTGATGCTGACCCTCTGCACTGAAGTGATAGTGAGTTAGAAAACGTTAATCTTAAGCAATCTAGAAAAGGTTATTTTAAGAAGATTACTAATTTCTAACCCTGATAAAGCAAAAATGAAAAGTTTGAGGTAAAACATAATTATGAGAAAAGGAAAGAGATATTTGGAGTCCCTAAGTACTTTCCAGCTGTGAAGATATAACATATTAAGGCACAAAGAGCAGCTCTGGTTCCAGTTCTGGGGATGTCACTAGCCAGCTGTAACACTGACTCCAACTCTTTCCCCAAGAAGCCTTCCCTAATAAACTTAATTAAAACCTTTCTCTTCCTCTTTTCATACATCTTAGCATTTTTACTATTCTAATGTCACTTACTATATGTTGCCATGTATGCAAGTAATTTTTAAAAAATTTAAAAATCAATCTTGGGACATGTTAAAGATTGCTATGATTACTTGCGATTTATGTTCTGTACTAAGCTATAGGTTACTTACACATTTCTTCACATTCTAAAAGGCTTACATATAAAATTCAGTTTCTCTATTAGAAAAGTAACAGAGTAAACAGTCCCTCGACTAGTTCTAAAATGTTATGACTCTATGAAATTAAATCTGTATTTTAGGATATGTTCTTTGAACTTTATATTAATACTATATAAAACACATATTTTTGTTTATTTTAACCCAGGTTGCCCCAAGACTTCTAATTAAGTAGCCCTTTCAAAACTGTCCCATAGAAAGCAAGTCTCTTAGAAAATCAGAGGAGGATGATGGTTTATCCATGTTAGTCTCTCAAACCACAGAAATGAGCAGCAAAAATCATATTTAAATGAATTACACATTCACATGTACTAGAGAGCCTCAATTAAATCTATGTTAATTCTTAACAGTGAATTTTATATGCATGTAAACTTATCTAAGAAAAAGGAAAAAAACCAATCACAGTAACTTTGCTTTTTGCAAAAAATAATTTAACCCACTCTAATATCAAGCTCACTCTCACAGCAGACTAATTAATAAAATAAGGGCTTTGGACAAGAACCCTGTACTTCTATTTTTTGGTTCTACTACTACCTTGTTTTACAATGTCATTACCTTTATCATTTGAAAGCAAAAAATAAAAACCCATAAGCTACTCGGAACAGCATTTTAAAGATAAAATATAAATGTAAAAAGTGGAGTCTATTTCTAAAGAGGATCATTTAAATATATATCAAGCAGAACAGGAAAGCAGTAAAGAAAATCCAGCTTCACAAAAACACCAAAAGAGAACATATATAATCTTTAAACAAAATGAGTAGTCTGAAATTTTTAACAAAATGATGTCTGAAAATGGCCTCAAAAATAAGTTAAATAGGGGCTTCCCTGGTGGCTAAGTGGTTGAGAATCTGCCTGTCAATGCAGGGGACATGGGTTTGATCCCTGGTCCAGGAAGATCCCACATGCCGTGGAGCAACTAAGCCCGTGCACCACAACTACTGAGCCCACGTGCCACAACTACTGAAGCCCGTGCCTACAGCCTGTGCTCCGCAACAAGAGAAGTCACCGCACTAGAAAGCCCACGGGCGGCAACG
Source organism: Lagenorhynchus albirostris (assembly GCF_949774975.1). NCBI lineage: Eukaryota > Metazoa > Chordata > Mammalia > Artiodactyla > Delphinidae > Lagenorhynchus > Lagenorhynchus albirostris. The sequence continues at coordinate 46,913,327 of NC_083114.1, read as the reverse complement.
AAGACCCAAGGCAGCAATCAATCAATCAATCAATCAATCAATAAGAGAGAGTAGCCCCCGCTTACCACAACTATAGAAAGCCCGCGCGCAGCAACTAAGACCCAACGCAGCCAAATAAAAAAAGTTAAATATTAAGTGTTTAATAAAGGCATGATTAAGTAAATTACGGATTATCAACTTGACAGATTATAACACAACCATTTAAAATAATAAATATGAAGGAGCGACATGGAAATAGAAGCTGCATCAACACTCTCCGAACAATTTTGTAAAAATATGCAAATATATAAAGATTAGAAGACAAAAATAAAAGCAGTTGTCATGAGAATATGGATAGAATTTTTTAAAACTCTCTAAATGTTGTGATGTTGATTTAACAGTAGATTTAAAACAGATTCATAGAAAGGTTTTTTTTTCTGAAAGTCCTTATTTAAATTTGAATGTATTTGTTTTTGATCAATCATGAACTCACTTGTTTTAACTGACTCCGTCTTTTTGACAAAAGCATAATATTTTCATTAAGTAAATCCCATTCTTTAGCCTCATAGCACATCTTCACTACTGCAACTAAGATACGGGATGTAGACACCATATCAGAAGCCTGTAAGAATGAAAATATATTGAAAGTTAATGGAAACAGTGTCAAATGAAATTAATGACAATTGAGGTTTTCATTATAATCTACTCACAGTTCGGGTCTGTTTTTCCAAAGAGAGAAGGGTTTCAATGACTTCTTGAAGTCTTCCTTCCTAAAACAAAAGGTAAATGAACAATGAAAACACCAACAACACAAAACCAAATAATAGTCTAACATGAGATGTTTCTGACACAGAAAGACAAAATCAATAGCCTATTTTAGAGGAAAGAGACTACTGTTGTCTTTTTCTCCTTTTCATGATACTGCCTGCTTCTCCAGAGGATTCCAGAAGTCAGTGGTTCCCAACTTGGGGCCCACAAGCTACTTTTTTTTTTTAATAGATCTTTATTGGAGTATAATTGCTTCACAATGCTGTGTTAGTTTCTGTTGTACAACAAAGTGAATCAGCCATATGCATACATTTATCCCCATATCCCCTCCCTCTTGAGCATCCCTCCCACCCTCCCTATCCCACCCCTCTACGTCATTGCAAAGCACTGAGCTGATCTCCCTGTGCTATGTTGCTGCTTCCCATTAGCTATTTTACATTCAGTAGTGTATATATGTCAATGCCCTAACCCACTACTGGGCATATACCCTGAGAAAACCATAATTCAAAAAGAGACATGTACCCACAATGTTCATTGCAGCACTATTTACAATAGGCAGGACATGGACCCAACCTAAGTGTCCATCAACAGATGAATGGGTAAAGATGTGGCACATATATACAATGGAATATTACTCAGCCATAAAAGGAAATGAAATTGAGTTATTTGTAGTGAGGTGTATGAACCTAGAGTCTGTCATACAGAGTGAAGTAAGTCAGAAAGAGAAAAACAAATACCACAAGGTTTTTGTTTTTTTGTTTTTTTCGTTTTTTTTTTTTTGCGGTACGTGGGCCTCTCACTGTTGTGGCCTGTCCCGGTACAGAGCTCCGGACATGCAGGCTCAATGGCCATGGCTCACAGGCCCAGCCACTCCGCGGCATGTGGGATCTTCCCGGACCGGGGCATGAACCCGTGTCCCCTGCATTGGCAGGCAGACTCTCAACCACTGCTCCACCAGGGAAGCCCCACAAGCTATTTTTAACATTTCAAAATGCCTAGGAGAAACTGACTCTAGAACAACAATGATTTAACACTCAAGAAAAACATCAAGTCTTTGTTTTGGATTCTAATTCATCACCTCAGTGTGGGAACACCTGTTTATCTTGTTCTGAAGAGACTCTTAACTGGCTGTCACCCGTGTCTTTGAAGAATAAAAATGGGAAAATAATGATTTCTTTATAAATTCACCAAAAGTATTTTAAAACATGAAGTTCTGAGGAGAAATAAGAAGGATATTTGGTGGTAAAAAGATAGGAAACCCTGGTTTAATTTTTCAATGACTTTAGAAATAAATTATAATTGTGCTTAAAGAAAACAAAGCCTACCTGAGATTACCCACGCATGCTATACCAAGTCATCAATTGACAATAATCTCCATCTCGTACGTAAAAACAAAACATTCTCCCTGGGGCATACATTAAGAAATGGGAATAACAAAATTCAAATAATATAAACCTAGATGATAATACACCAGGACTAAAATAAGCCATATTAGGAACCACACATTTTGATAAAAACAAAACCACCCCACAGCACAAAGATTGCATTAATTTAAGATATTGATATTACTAACATTGAATGAATTGGAAGTGATGAGGAGGGTCTCATTTATAAATCGCTTTTCTAACCCTAAAGGAAATTTATTTTTATTTTAATGACATTCATAGATGGTACATGAGTACTACTCTTTTACTGATGAGAGAAACTAAACAGCTTTTGAATTAAGGGCACAAATAATGTTTAGACTTTTCAAAATACTGTTCCCATATTTTCCAAGATAACTTTTAAGCTATGAATTTTCTAGGCAGCACAGAAAATGCACTGTATAGGCATTGTTTGAATTTATTTTAATTAAATCTAAAACATACAATTACTAACATTTTAACAATGTTTCCCATGCAAAGGGGAGCACCAGTTCTGAAAGCTGTATAGGTTTACGTGTACAATAAATGTTGGCTAAATGTCCATCAGAGCAGAAGAACAAAGAACAAATCTATAAATTCTCCAAAGTTAAAGGTTAATAAATCATAAAAATCAAAGAATCAAAACCTGTGTTGTTCAAAGGTCAACTGTAATTTCCATAGGGAAATGGTTACTACTTGGCAACAAAATATAGTGCAAAAATTGCTAAAATGCAAAATACTGTTTACTGATGGTCCCCTCTTGTCACTTTTGTAATTACTATTAGTCACATGATTGTGATCAACAGCATGTAGTTTACTGTATGGTATTTTAATTCAGAAATATGCATTTTAAAGAATTGCACCCTCCAATGAAGGAATCACATACCACTCTAGAGCTGGGGTCTACCAGTATCAACAAAACATTAAATGTCACCATCACCTTCTCAGAAAGGCGTTCTTGGAAAATGCTCTCTAAAGTCAGTAGTCACTCAGCACCTCCTTTAACACTCCAGCCCACTGAGTTTCTGCTTTGCAATGACCCTGTGGACAAAGAATGTCACCTGCCATTTCAGTAAACAAAGGACGTTGCGGCTGTAAAACAGGATACTGGTCCTAGATAGTTACGATGCATGTCAAAGAAATGATTTCAGTAAGCCCAGGCTCCTGCATCTTCCCCTACAGAGAAAAACACTAAAATCATTAACTTGAGATGTCTGTTTTTGTGATTAGCAGTAATCTTTTGATGTTCAACTACATGTTTGTTTTTTTTCAGCCAAAACTCCTATGTATTCTGGCTCCTCCATCACCTCTTTGGAACAGTCCCTCAGAGCTATCTGAGTGGCTGCCTTTTTGGGCTATAGTTCTCAGTAATGCCCCAAATAAGACATAATTCTCCACTTTTAGGTTGTGTATTTTTTTTCAGTCGACAACCCCAAACTCTTTTCCATTTTAATGTTCACTGTCTTTCTAATCTCACTAGAATGTACTCTGTAAGAGCTGGGGCCATGTCTATACTGTTCATCACTGTAGTTCAGTGCTCTGCACCTGCCCAAGCATATAATGGTGTTTTGTAGATACTGTGTACCAGTATCTTTATACCTTTATACCTTGTACCACAGTTATTAATGTGCATGTCTTGCCTCCTAAGTGGTCTATAAGTTCTTTAGGGCTGGACATTGTTTGATTGTTTCCCTTACACCAACCTGCACACAGTATGTGTTCAATGGATTGACATTGACCTGAACTATTCACTTGATCTTGGCTTACAATTCCTGATTCTTACTGTTACAGTAAGTAGGATGTGACAAATTATATGGCTGACAATTCAGTGCTATCTGAAAAATGTTACCATCAATTTCATTAAATACAACTCCCAATTCTCTAATCATCCCACTTTTCCACCCAATCTTCCATGTACAAGCTCATGGCTAAACATCTTCCTCGTTCCTTTCCTATCTATTCACATATCTTCCTTGCAATTCTACCTCCTCAATGCTGCCTTTCAATTCAGAGGAACAAGGTGGTCAGAGCTATCAAAACCAAGTTGTTAGAACATGTGACTCTTGTGACTCCTTTTTCTCATTAAAATAATCCTTGTCGGGGCTTCCCTGGTGGCGCAGTGGTTGAGAGTCCGCCTGCCAATGCAGGGGACATGGGTTCGTGCCCCAGTCCGGGAGGATCCCACATGCCGCAGAGCGGCTGGGCCCGTGAGCCATGGCCGCTGAGCCTGCGCGTCCGGAGCCTGTGCTCCGCAATGGGAGACGCCACAACAGTGAGAGGCCTGTGTACCGGGGGGGGGGGGGGGGGGGGGGGGGGGGGGGGAAATCCTTGTCAATGAGGTAACTGACTAAGGAGTTTATTCAACATCAATACATGTTGGGTATCTGTATATTCTGTATGTTTGTGTCCTTTAACTCCTAAATGATCCAATCTTTTAATGATTTCTTAAACAACCTCAACAAGTAAGAAAAGGCCCATAAAAAGTTAACCACAAACAGTTGAAATGTAATGCCAATCCAATACTTTTAAATGACCTATTTCTTGAAGGGGTCTTTTGTCCAAGCTACTAACAATCAGTAAACTGTTTTACATTTCACCTCCTCTTTATTTTTAGTGTTAACCATGAGAAGAGGTTGCAGGTGACCAAATGAAATGCAAAGACATTAAGAGGAGGGAGAGGGACTTCCCTGTGGCGCAGTGGTTAAGAATCCTCCTGCCAATGCAGGGAACACGGGTTCGAGCCCTGGTCCCGGAAGATCCCACATGCCGCGGGGCAATTAAGCCCGTGCGCCACAACTACTGAAGCCCGCGCGCCTAGAGCCCATGTTCTGCAACAAGAGAAGCCACCACAATGAGAAGGCCGCGCACCACAACAAAGAGTAGCCCCCACTCGCCACAACTAGAGAGAGCCCGCGTGCAGCAATGAAGACCCAACGCAGCCAAAGATAAATAAATGAAATAAATTAAAAAAAAAAAAAGAGAAGGGAGAAACGAAGGATATATTCGATTTAAGAATGCAAGTAGGGCTTCCCTGGTGGTGCGGTGGTTGAGAGTCCGCCTGCCGATGCAGGGGACACGGGTTCGTGCCCCGGTCTGGGAAGATCCCACGTGCTGCGGAGCGGCTGGGCCTGTGAGCCATGGCCACTGAGTCTGCACGTCCGCAGCCTGTGCTCCGCAACGGGAGAGGCCACAACAGTGAGGCCCGCGTACCGAAAAAAAAAGGAATGCAAGTAGTCCCTAAATAACCATATGCCAAATATACACGGTAATCCAAAAGCAGGCGGTGGGGGTAGGGGTTGGAGGGGAATCTTCTGTGCATTAGAACTGTTAAATACTACATCTTTACAGTTCAGAAAAGGCCCTCATTAGATTAATTTTTAACTCCCTAATGCCAGGGTGAAATAACAACTATTATCTAGAACTAGTATCACTTTTATTATCTCACCAATCTGATACAGGGTCCTCAAATACCAATCACAGAGGCAGTAGAATGTAATGGTTAAAAACAGGCTCTGCAGCCAGAATGCTTGAGTCTAAATTCCAGATCTACCACTGTGTTACTTTAAGAAAGACACTTACCCTCTCTGACCCTCAATTTTCTCTTCAGTGATATGGGCATAATAATATCTATAGTTCCTGCTGCATAGAGTTGGTGTTAGGATTAAGGCAATGATGGCTAACATTATTAGTCACTGTTGTTATTTGCTAGGTGAGTGTTAGGACACAGAAACAGAATTGTACTAGGTCAGGGACTTCCCTGGTGGTCCAGTGGGTAGGGCTCTGCGCTCCCAATGTGGGAGGCCCAGGTTTGATCCCTGGTAGGGGAACTAGATCCCGATTGCACGCCACAACTAAGAAGTTCGCATGCTGCAATGAAAAGATCCCGCATGCTGCAACTAAGACCAGGAGCAGCATGCATGCATGCATAAATAAATAAATAAATAGATAGATAGATAGAACTGTACTAGGTCACAACTGTAGGAGATTCAAATGGCCTAGATTTGGCAAGTATACCACGTGGGGTTAGACTTCGGTCTGACTTTTGAAGGCTTCTGCTATATGTGGTATTCTCACCTGATACATTCTTATTAATTCTCTATACATATAATTTTTATCTTCGAATGTCTTTCACATTAAAAATAAAAAATGTCTTAAGGAAAGTAAGCACAGAAGTGATAGTCTCTTAAAGAAGCCATGGGATGTAGCAAAAAGAACACTATACCTATTGCCAGGAGACCTCAGCTTGATCTGATTCTTCTATAGACCTTGAATAACTACTGAAGCTGCCTGAACCTTAGTTTTCTCACAAGCAAAGTGAAGGTAACAAAACTTCCTTCAGTTTTATTGATGGGCTCAAAATAAAAAACTAAAGAATGTATGCTAAAGTGTTCCATGCATTCCAATGCAGAAATGCAATGCTTTAAATATATTTTTATGATTGGCAGAATGGCTATAAAATAATATAAAATGAGGGATAGAAAGCAAAACAGGGAAACATACCCTAAAAAACCCTAAGACAGCTATCTAATCCAGAAGTTGAAAACTGTGGGTCTGTATTAAAAAATCCTTCTACCTTCCCATGCCCCAGCCCTCTTCCCCCTGCCCCGCCTCCCCACAAAGACAATCCATATCTACACCTTGTTTTGTTCGACAGGCACAGTGGCTTAAGAGAAAAATCAGGGCTTCCCTGGTGGCGCAGTGGTTAAAAATCCGCCTGCCAATGCAGGGGACACGGGTTCGAGCCCTGGTCCAGGAAGATCCCACATGCCGTGAAGCAACTAAGCCCGTGCGCCACAACTACTGAGCCTGTGCTCTAGGGCCCGCAAGCCACAACTACTGAAGTCCGCGCACCTAGAGCCCGTGCTCCACAACAAGAGAAGCCACGGCAATGAGAAGCCTGCGCACCGCAAGGAAGAGTAGCCCCCGCTCGCCACAACTAGAGAAAAGCCCATGCGCAGCAACGAAGACCCAACGCAGCCAAAAATAAATAAATTAAATAAATAAATTTAAAAAAAGAAAAATCAAATGGCTTTAATTTTACATAGTTTAACAGGCCCCAACATTCCCTGCTTCAAACATTTCCATCACCCACTTGACACCCAAAAAATCATTTGGCATTTGAGTTTGCAAATCTTCTCAACTGTCTTGAACGTAACAGCGATGTTCTAAATAAATGCCATACATTGACTGCTAGAACAATTGTAGCAGCGAAATATTTTTTTCTTACTGGCCTATAAGCTATTTGAAAGCAAGAGCTCTGTCCACTAATTTTATACCCCCATAAAGTCTAGCACTGACTGGGTCTTACACACAGTAGGCTATCAGAAGAAATTGGTAAGGGGAAGATTTTTTTTCACCCTAGTCTCAGTTCTTGGAACAACTGTACTCCTTTAAAGCAATTAGTTTCTTCCTTATGGCAACTATCAATCTATTAATTCCAAAGAGGTGGTTTGGGGCTGACTTTGACCTGTACATATGTTTTGTCTGATCTACATGGTATTGGCTCAAACAGTGCTTTAAAACAGATTAGTGTCCAGTTTCTAAATATAAAGGCAATTCATATAAAAATCCATATTCCTGGTCTCTCCCTCAAATTAGAGGAGTTCATAAAGCGTGGCCTTCATTCGCAATTGGCAAAGATTAACCTAAGGTGCAGAGTTCCTACTCTCTTTCCTTGAGCAGGTGCTCAGAAGTTCAGGTTTCATTACACTTTGCTCACTGGGCAGGACACTTGGTGAGAGCAGAAGCTCTAGAATCAGTATGCCTGGGTTTGCATCCTGGCTCCACCACTTTACTAGCTGTATGACTTTGGAGCATGTGACTCAACTTCTCTTAGACTGTTTTCCTATCATAAAATAAGAATGATAATAATACCTACCTCACAGGGCTAAGGTGAGGATCAAATGAGTTAATACATGAGTGCCTGGCACTGCAGAAAGCACTCAATAAATGTCAGAGATTGTTTATCTGCCCTGCGCTGGAGGTGTTGGAGTTTTCCAACCTCTATGTAACTGGTGATGTTTCTTTTATGTAACTGGTGATGTTTCTTTATAGTAGCAGCTAGAAAGCTCAGAGATGAATTGATGGCTACCCTCCACTTAGGGTACTGAACCTAAGAAATACAAGTGTATCAACTTCATCATCTTTCCCTAACCTTGTCTTTTGTAAAGCCCCACTAAATTATTTTTTGGAAAAAAAGGGAAGCATTGAAAGGGTTCCTTCTGAGAATTAAATGTGAAGTATTACTTGACACTCCTCCTGCCCCTGAATTTAGTATGTTTTAATGTACTTAGGTAGTAAGCTCCTTAAGAGACAAAAACAACCGTATTAGTGAATGCATCCCAGATGAATAGCAATACATGTTTGTGGCTGGATTGATCAAGGAATTTAAAGAGGCCTGAGCACAACCCTTAACAACGTTCCCTGATGAAGGTGATGCAACAACTATCCAAACCCTAGTCAGGCACCTAGGTTTAAATCCCTGGTTCTACCTATTGCTAATGTTAGGATGGACAGACAACTCTAAGCCTTGGTTCCTTTACATGTAAAATGATACACAAAGTTGCCTGACACACAGCATCCCATGTTGCACGATAAATGTTCAGATCAAGTAAAATTTCTATTTCATGGAAGATATGCAGCTGGGCTAAACTACTGTTAACGACCTCCATTAATTATGTTACTTTGTACTTCTGTGCCTGTTTGTCTTTACTCGTGCAGTTCCCGCTCCCAGGGATGACTCCTCCCCAGCCCAATCTTACTCTGCAACGCCTGATACAAACGTCAGCTTCTCTGTAAAACCCTCCCTTAACCGACCAGTAAAAACGAACGGCTTCCTTCTGTGTTCCAGTAAGACTTTCATACTTGTATGGCACTCACTACCACGCGTAACTTGTGTAATTTGTTGTGTACACGGACTCCTTAGGGACAGGGGTCCTGTGTTAATCACCTTCGTCCCTATCCCTTTCCTGTCCCTTCTCCTGGCCAAAGGCCAAGCACATCGCCACGATGCGTACGCAACTTAACCAGAGAAACTGATTCGACAAGAGCAAGAGAACTCTCTGATCTAGCGTGAATGCTGACGCGGCCTTAATCCCTGAGAAACTACTCAAGTAAACGTGAAACAGTATCCAAGAAAAGGTAAAAAGTACTAATGGAGCCCCAACTCCTAAGGGAATGAAGTGACCATCTGTCCTGGGGAGGTTCTGGGAAGCTGTATGCACTAGCGTACTCCGGCTGCGGGGTCTCCCTGGTCAGGCCGACCTACTTCTGCAGGCCTAGCTCGGGCCGGGCAGGCAACAGCGGGATGCGCGCTCCAGCCCGCAGGCCCCCTGAGGCCTAAGCAAGCTCGGCGCCGTGACTCAGCCCCTGGCTCCCGCCAACACCCAGCCGGCCTCCCCTCACCTTGGCCAGCTTCTCGCACTCCGGCAATCGCTGATCCACCGTGGCGCTGTAGTCCACCTCCATCTTGACGATGCGCCCATCTGCCCGCTCCAAGTCGCCGTCCGCCATGGTCCCTACCTGAGCGTCCGTTGATGTCCCCCTAATTCGGCACCACTAGTCACTCACACCGGAAGCTGCCGGCGCACCCCCTCAGGCAGTGCGTCGGCGGCCCGCGCGAAGGACCCCACGAGGCCCCTTGCGCTGGCCGCCAGGCAGGCAGCGCCGCGGACAGCCCTGGGGGCGGAGCTGGGGCGCGAGGCTCGCTCGTGCACCCTACGTCCGGTTTTGTCTTTGCTGACAGACTTCTCATCTACAGTTTGCGGTGAGAAAAGCTAGTGTAATCGAATAGGCTATGATACATATTCTTACACCTCTGCTTTGAAATATTATGATTTCTCAGAGCCGTGGGCAAGTCGCTTAACTTTTCTTAGATCTCGGTTTTCTCCTGTCTATAGGAGCAGGCTGAAATAAACGCCGAAGAAAAGAGTTCTCAGGTTTCATCTGGTTGAGAATCTTGGCATAATCTGTGGGATCTCTTAAAGTTAATAAGAGAAGGTATGGCAGTGGCTGAGTAGTATAATAGGTAAATATTATGTTGCTAAGAAGAATCTTTAGAAGTTTTATTTGCTTTCCCTTTCCAAACTCTTATGAGCATCAAAAGAGATCACGTATATCCGAGCCGATTTTCCAGTTAGGGACCATACAAGTTTTCTTTATTATCATCCACACCATCTGGGTCGCTTTTTTTAAAAAAAGCTTAAGATCCTTGAACGTGAGAATGAGACTGTGTGTGGTGTGGTCCAAGTGTCAACAGTAGCCTGGGAAGCAAATGGGAAATCTTGGAGCGGTCTACTGTTATGTTAGTGATTCTCAGTTTAATCAGCACCAACCTCCCTTTATATATGCTGAATAGACCTTTTTTTTAAAAAAAAAAAACTGTTCTGGGGACTTCCCTGGCCGTCCAGTGGTTAAGACTCTGCTTCCCATGCAGGGTGTGTGGGTTCAATCCCTGGTCTGGGAACTAATATTCCACATGCTGCATGGCTTGGACAAAAAAATTAAAAAGAAAAAACAAACTATTCTGGAATGAAAATCATGGATAATATAACCTATCTACACACATAACTAAAAAACAAACACGAAACAAGAAAACATCCTAGCTGTAAAGGAGAAACATTGCAAAATAGCAAAATAATAATATATTTCAAAATATAAAGGCTAAAACATGTCTACAGTAGAAATACAAAGAAGTAGCCATTTGCTTGTACACATATACAATACAATAACTATAAGTGCAAACATTACAGCTGCCACAGGTGTGTTCTTTTGGTTCCTCAAGCATAAGGGTGGCATGATTTTTCCGATATGGTGTACAACTTCTTGGTAAAGTTCTGACTATATTGAAGTATAATTTTCCATTGTTTTTCACATAGAAGAAGTCTTAGAAAATTTAGTGCGTATTAAAACTTCAAAAAAAAAAAGCTTGGCATATGTTTAATGGAGTTAGGCCTCAGACACATAAGGAGGTGTCTGGCAGGACATTGAAAAGTCTGATGGAATGTGAGACAATATTTTATTGTGTAGGTTTGTTGCATTGCAGTTGTTCGGCATCCCAATTACATATTGATACCTTCCTCATCCACCGTGACTGTGACAACCCCAAATTCCCTTACAAATTTCGAAAACACGCTCTAACAGCTCGTTGAGACACACTAGGGTAAGATGTTTTCTGGCTCTACATTTGGTGGGCAGTTGCTTTGACTAGAGTAGACGAAAGGATTTGGAGTTCTACACTTTGTGTGAAAAGTTTGAAAAAACAAAAAGTAACAAAGGTGTGATGGACTAAACAGATTTATAGTTTACGGAACTCAAAAAATAAGAGTGTAAAGAAGGCAAATAGGTGGAGAAAAGTCAGCTCCACAGCAAACTGAAGCCCTTCCTCTCTAGGCTTGGAGGTAACAATAATGAAAGCCAACTGAAATCTAAGAAAGTGCTTGCAAAGGAAACAAAAAGTTAAAGTGAAGTAAATAAAGAAGGAAACCAGTAAAAGTCCAAGCAATGGGCAGAGAAAATAGGTAAAAGTCCTGTATTATAGACAGATTCTTTATAAATCTATTATTTGAGTGAGTCTGAGATTAAATATGTGGCTTTGTAAGAAAGAAATTGGTTTCAGAAGAGAAAAATTGGCAGTGGAAGAATAAGGAATCTAGGAATTCCCTGGCTGCCCAGTGGTTAGGGCTCCAAGCTTCCACTGCAGGGGGCACAGGTTCCATCCCTGGTTAGGGAACCTGCGTGCCACGCCGCATGGCCAAAAAAAAAAAAGAATAAGGAATCTAAAATGAAGGGAGAAGTACTGATTGGAAAAAGTTTATTCAGAAAGAACCATGGTAATATATATTATGATACTAATTATTGAAAATAGTGTGCCTATATATTAATTGCTACATTGGTATATATATTTTTTCATATTTGGCATTTCTGGCACTTTCAGCTTATTGGCTGTGCACATATCTGACCCAAAGTTCCTGCCTTTGTGAAGTGAACATTCTAATGGGGAGGAAGACAGAAAATCAACATGTAAATATGTGCCAGGGATGATAGTGCTTGGGAGGTGGTCGAAGAGGGCATCGCCAGTGAGCTAAGACCTGAAGTAAGGGAGTCGTGCAGGTTGCTGGGGGATGAAGATTCCAGGCAGAGGCAGGAGCAAGAACCCTGAGCTGAGAGTAATCAGATCATGCCTGGCTTGTTTGAAAAACAGAATGAGTAAGGGCGAGAGTTGTAGGAGATGAGATTTAAGGCAATTTGACCATTAGAAGGACTTGGTTTTTAATCTGAGTGAGATGGAGAGCCAATGGGAGTTTGGGGCAAAGGAGTGGCAGGACCTGATTTACATAGTAAAAGAATCACTCAATTTCCTAAGAGACAGAAGCTGTTTTCTGCTGGGCAGAAGCTGGGAGACTAGTTAGAAAGTTTTTGCAATAATGCAGGGGGAAAATGATGGTGTCTTGGACGAGGGTGCAGGCAGTAGAAGTGGTAAGAAGTGGCTAGATCCTGGATATAATCTGAAAATAGAGCCAAGATAGGACTTGTGGTTGGTTATGAGAGGAAAGGGGTCAAACATGTCTGCAAGATTTTTGAGCTTAATCTCTGAAAAGATGGAGTTGCCATTTGCCAAGATGGAGCAGACTAGGGACAAGAAAGTCAGAAGGAAAAGGACAGGAGTCAGTTTTAGATATGTTAATTTGAGGTGCCTATTGGGTATCCAAGTGACAATGCTGAGAAGGCAAGTGGATATACAAATGTCAAATTAAAGGGAGTCACTTGTGCTAGAGATTTGAAGTTAGGAGGCATTAACATACTGATGGTATTGAAAGTCGCAGGGCTTACATTACAGAAAACTTCCTGAAATGTGTGTAAAATATTTGTTTGTAAAATATTTGTTTTTATTTATTTACTTATATATTTTTTTGGCCGCACCGCTTGCGGGATCTTAGTTCCCTGACCAGGGATTGAACCCGGGCAGTGAAAGCGCCGAGTCCTAACCACTGGACCACCAGGGAATTTCCAAAATATTTGTTTTTATAAATTGCTTATTTTAAAGGCAATGGGAGAACTTGATATTTTCAAGTCTGTTATGAATCATTTTGTAAAGAAAAATATTTTATCTTTTGGGTAAATGTCAGGTGAGTAAAGGCATACCTAAGTCATTGTATCCATTTACTCTTGCTGCTGTAACAAATAACCATGAATTTGGTGGCTTGAAACAAAAGCAATTGATGCTCTCACAGTCTGGAATCCAGAAGTCTGAAGTCAGTGTCAGTGGGCTGAAATCAAGGTGTAGCAGGGCCATGTTCTCTCTGGAGGCTCTAGGGGACAGTCTGTTCCTTGCCTCTTCCAGCTTCTGGTGGCTGTGGGCATCCCTTGGCTTGCAGGGATCTCATCACTCCAGTCTCTGCTTTCATGGTCACAGTGCCTTCTCCTCTTCTGTGTGTGTGTGTGTCAGATGTCCACCTGCCTTTCTCTTACACAGATACTTGTGACTATATTTAGGGACACCCAGATAATCCACGGTAGTCTCATCTCAAAGTCTTTAACTTAACCACATCTGCCAAGACCCTTTTTCCAATACGGTAACATTTTCAGTTTCCAGGGCTTAGGGCCTGATGTCTTTGGGGGCCATTATTCAGCTGCACTGTAGTCACTTACGCAATTTCTAAACTGGGGTTTTGATATAAATGGTTACATACTCTTAATAGCAAACATAATTCCTTCTTCTCTCTGGGGACATTTAAAATGTTCCACAAAAAGTCAAATTCCATGACGTCTCTATGGCACTACATAGCTAAGAAATACTATTTCTGGATCTGTGTTGACATCATTTGATGATACTAGGTCAAATATAATTTGGCATTAAAGAGTTACCGTAAGTTATGGTTGCACAGTTACTTCCTCTTAAAGGATACTCAGGGTCAAGGACAACGTCTTCTTTCATCACTAAAATTTCTCTCCAGTGAGTATAGGTTACAGATCCTCTCATAATTCATCTCAAAATATTCCAATGTTTGCCAACTTCTGTAAAAACAGGTAATGCAATAAAAAGTGAAACCTTCATAAAATTTATTACTAGCTTATTTATTAAAAAAAAAAAGAAGACAAAACCATACGTTTGGCCACGGATCCTCCAGGGTTTTTTCCCATGTGAAGCAATTTGTACCACATCATTGTCAATTAATCTTTATTTTATGAGCATTTACTGCACAGCTGTAAGCAATTCCACATCAAAGGCATTCTCCGTATTTAATAGAGGACTGATAAATGGGTCTACACATAAGAATTGCTTTGGGACTTGCTTTGTGTAGTTTTATTAAGAATGAATTTAACATTTGCATAGGACCTAACAAGGTTAGACATACAAGTGTTTAAAACACACACACACACACACACACACACACACACACAGAGGAATATATAGACATAGCCTTCTCTGGAATTAAATAATGTTTAATAAAACAAAAATTAATTGCAAAGTATAACTTTGGTTTTCAAAAATCGCCCTTAAAGAGGGGGAGGGGCATGTCAAAAGGACGCAGGAACCGACCTGGAAGAGCTACCAATGGCCAAAGCTGGACCAGTGTGAACAAAAAAAATAACGTCGTATTGAATTATAACTCAAAGTAGAGAAGAAATATGCCTGAGTCCACACTGATATAAGTAAATAATTGAATGAACACACAAATGAGGGAGAAAGGACACATCTCGCAGGATACCATATTGTGTGTGTAGATACCCTCCCCTTGAGGGGGTGGGGCTTAGCTCTGCTCCCTTGAGTGTAGGCTGCACTTCAAGACTGCCTTCCAAAGAATAGAGTATGGAAAGGGAAAACTAGTCACTTTGCAATAGAAAAACTTGGTAGACATTACCGTAACCAAATGATCAAGGTTAAAGT
The DNA here is from genome assembly GCF_949774975.1 of Lagenorhynchus albirostris. Lineage (NCBI taxonomy): Eukaryota > Metazoa > Chordata > Mammalia > Artiodactyla > Delphinidae > Lagenorhynchus > Lagenorhynchus albirostris. The sequence goes on along the minus strand of NC_083114.1, from coordinate 46,898,288 downwards.
TAAGTCCTTTATCAAGGGCTACTTGGCTAACAGAAAGCAGAGCATGGGAATGAGAAGGGGACATCTTTATAGAACTGTGATATAACAGTTTTGTTCTGTTCCTTCTCTCCTTAGCTCTAAACCAAGTTGAAGTTCAGTCTCTTCAAAAGCTTCTTTGGAGTAGCTACACATTTAGATAAGATTAATGAATGTTACATAATGCAGTGATTCTCCACTGCAGCAGTTCCCCCCCTCCACACCCATCCCCATATTTGGCAATGTACGTGGGTGTGTGGGTGGGATTGCTACTGATACTCATTGTGTAGAGACCAGGGATGCTGCTGAATCCTACAGTGATTCCCCCAGCAAAGAATTATCTGTTATCAAATGTCAATAGTGCCAAGGTCGAGAATCCTGAACTCATATGCATACATCTAATAGACCTTGATTGGGTACCCACAATATCCCTCAAACCAGGCTACACTTTACAGATGACACAATAGGACATGGCCCATCTCCTCAGGAAGGTTACCATCATGTTGGGGAATTGGAGAACAAGTGAAACACTTTAAGTAAAGGATATGACATATATATAAAGGCCACACTGGCATACAAACCAGAACCAAAATGAATAGTCCAGATCAGTGTTCTGGGTTGTCTAGAAAGGTAAAGAGTTATCTAGAATGGCTCCACGTAAGAGATAGGATTCTCATTGGGCCTTGATTAACCCAAAGACTTTAGTGAGGAGGAAATAGGAAGATGGAAAGAACCACAATAGCTTACTTTACAAGTACCAGGGGATATTCTTGGAATAAAATAGAAAAAGTCACAAAGTCTGTTGATACACTCTTCTTTCAGATCCTAGTTACAGAACTAGAACTAGAACCCTACAGTTTTGGGTTTTTTTTCACACAAACTGGGAAGAGGTTTCAATGTGGGGGAGGGGGTGAATCAACAGAATTCGGGTGAAGACAATGGGTTGAACAGCTCCCCAGATGATTGAGATGCACACCTCCCCCATCTTGCGTTCTGAGAACCCCTGCCTTCAGAGGGTGTCACCCATCTGAGAATATATGCTGTCATAGACATGAGTAGGCTAATACTCTCTTCCTTTTGGTCGCATCATTCCTCACTGGTAACTTTACTCTTGGTTCTTCTCTTTGCCCTCTGCTCCCCATCCACACTTTTTAATATGTGATGATCCATAACTGTAGAGTGTACGTTGCTAATGGAACATCGCTACCATCCATAGTGATGATAGCAACACCTTCAAGGCTCTTTGGAAATGGATATTGCGAACTCCGTCGGTTGAAAAGAAAACAAAGATACAGTTCTCGCCAGACTTGCTGACGAGGTGACTTAAAACATTTTAAAGCAAGGTGTCTGACCAGTAGATGGCGCCCTCCTCCCTTGTGTGAATGAGTTATGAATGAATACGCTCTCCCTTTGCCCTCCCCTCTCCCAAGCACTGTTGTGGAGAAAACCCATCGGTTCCCAAGTCCTATCCATATCTTTTAAATTCATTGTCTTTTCTTCATTCGCTGTCTAATTCAGACCCTCCCCATTTGTCTCCTTTAGAATTACAGTCATATAAACCTCTGGCCTCTGGTATCCTTCTGTCCCAACCCATCCAACACACTACCATCAGAATCACTTTCCAACAACACAGATTGTCAGTGCCCTGCTGCTTAATTGTGTCCTGAGGGAGGGAGTGGGAGAGGGTTCTCTGTGAAGGCAGTGGCAAGAGCAGAAGGATCGAAGTAAGTGGAGCCCTTCTCTGGACAACAGAGTTTTTTCATTTGGCTGGAGCAGGGCCGGGGAAGGGTGATGGGGCTCTGTGGGAAAGGTAGATTCAGAGCCTCGATCCTCCCGCCAGGGAATTTTAACTTGCTCAGTTAGACCACAGAGAATCACTAAGAGGTGTTGAAGGCAGAAGGATTAGAGCTGTGCCTGAACAAGGGTCATGTGACCAGGCGTGCGGACTGACTGAAAAGGAAAAGTTCAGGAAAGAAGTCAGCTTAGCAGAGGGGAAAGGACAGAAGCATATATGTGGTAATTTGCAGTTTGCGAGATTCGGAGAAGTAGTTCCTCAACCGTAATATTCATCAGTAAAATACTTCATTATACAGAATCAATGTCAGGAAACATCTAGGAAAGCCAGGAATTTGTCCACCTACCCTGATGTCGTGTGTGCATATGCATGTGTGGCTAGCCAATACATCCCCTAGCTGCCTCTGGGAAGAGTTTTAAGTGCCAGAAGTGAAGCCACTACGCCGTGTTTTAGTGAGAAGCAGGAAAAAGAAAAACAGCTTGAGCATCCTCTGCGTATCACAGGCTTTCATGTGTTATTATTCAGCAGTACAGTGTCAGATTTAGATTTTCCACCTCGAGGAATTTGGTTTAGCTTCAATTAGTTGCTGTGAATCTTTCTGAGCCAACTCTGGGAAGCATTTATCTAGAAAATAGTTTTTTCCCTAGAATATAAGCTGGATAGAGGGTGTCATTTTTCTATCAGCCTTTGTATTATATTCACACAGTTGAAATTTCTCTCCAGCCATCTGGATGATTTTAGCCACAGCCCACCATAGTTATATTGGTTTATTACTTACAATTTTAAATACTATAAGATTGAGGCCATCAGTATCGCCATCCAAAGCCCTGTGAGGAGCTGCAGGATCTTAGAGCACGAGTATTTTTTCTGAGGAAAGATGATGCTTGCAGGTTATTCTGCAGAGAGGCAACTGATGCATTTTTCATCCAGCAACTTTTCAGAAAAACAAGCTTAAAAACACCAGACAAATGAAAAACAGACTTCAGCAGTTACATGCAGCTTCCTGAGTAACTGAAGAATGTGCCTCTTGTGGTTAAAATGAGGGATCTGTTTAATATGGATGAAATACCAACACTCCAGGCATTTTCACTGACATTTCACTGTGACTTTTTGAACTTGGGAATGCTGACAGGAAAACCTATTCTTGCTGCTCTGCGAAGCCTGCAGTCAGACTGCAGAGCAGGGCCAGGAGAGGTAAAAGGCTATGCCTGGTTCATGTTCCCCCTGGTTTGTGTGTCTTTCTGTTTGGATTTCATTTTCATTCACATTGTTGGACTTTCCAGTTTCTGGATTCCTGCTCTGAAACCAGTTAGGAAACCAGGCAAGGGTTTGCTCTCCTGCTCCCAAATCCCATCGCCTCTCCAGCGCTGGACTTGCTTACTGGACCAAAGTGAAAACGCTCTCGGTGGGCATTTGTAAAAACCTTCTCTAAAGGTCAAGGGGCACTTCTGTACCTTGGACCCAGAAACTACCCAGAGTGGCTGGACAGAGCACTGTGGCACCCGGGGTACATTTGAGAACAGATTCAAAGGGTAAAGGAGCCGAAGGGAGCCCCCTTTTCCGATCCTCCCCATCGCCGGCCGGCCTCGGCTCTCCGGGGCAGCCCTGCCGTCTGGCAGCAGCCGGGGAGAGACATGCTGTTTTGTTTAAATCCTCCACATTCTTTGCCATTTCCCCATTGGCCGGATGGGGCTACCCTCCCCGCCGAGGCGGCTGCTGATGTCAGCTTCGCTCGCGCTCGCTCCTCCCGCACCCACCTCCCCGGCCCGAGGCACACTGCAGCTCGGCGCCGACTCTCCGGCCCCGGCGAGGTGGCTGCAAACTCTCGGGCACGCACGGCGCTCGGGGATCCGGACTCGGGGGAGGGGACGCGCACGGAAGGCGCCAGCTTCCTCCCGCCCGCCCCTCGCAGCCGCGAGCCGAGGTCGGAGGAACCCGGAGCCCCAGCCCGGCAGAGCTGAGCGGCGGCGGCGGCTTCCCTTTTCTCCCCCAGCGAGCCCTGAAGCGCCTCGGGGACCGGCCCTAAAAAGAGCAGGAAATCTTGTTTACCGCCCAAGGAGCACAGCCGATCGAGCCTTTGTCTGGAAAGTCAGCATCTCTGGCTCCGTCAGCAATGTGTGCCTGGTGACATTAGCCTTGGGCAGACCGGCCGGAAAAGGGGGGTCGCCAGGTTCAGATCTGGTTTCAGAGGCGGATCGAGCGGGTGACTTTTGTGCATTCGTTTTAATTTTTGTAAATCTCTCTTATTTTTCCTCCCTCGCCCGCTGCCGGGCATGTCCTGATCTGGCGCCCGCTACTACTGCCCCGGGCTGCCGATCAGAGCGGTTTCCAGTGGGTCTCCCTCCCTCCCTGGCTGACTTTGCAACACCGCGTTCCAGGCGGATCGACCTCGGCGAGGAAGGAGGCGGGGGAGCCGCGAACACCAGGACCCAAGCCTTGACATGCTCTCGGGCGGAGAGGAGGAAGCCAGGACCTGAGCGCACCGCCGGGGCTAATTCGCCGCCCGGGTCCGAGCACGGGGCTCTGGGCGCTTTGCCCTGAGCCTGGGCGGCAGCCTTGTTGGTCTGGGGGAGCCCCCCTCTTCCCGCCCCGGGGGTCCGCGGCCGGCAGGACCATGCTGCTGAAGGAGTACCGGATCTGCATGCCGCTCACCGTAGCCGAGGTAAGCGCCGCGCCGGGCCCGGCCTCGCCCACTCCCCGTCCCCGGCTCCGGGTCGCCGCGCCTCCCGGCCGGCGGGTCCACTGCGGGCGGCGGGGAAACCCTGGTGGAAAACTGCCTTCCAAACCGGGAGGCTGGAGGGGGAGGAGGAAGTGGAATTACTGCTTCCACTTGTCACCCCAGCAAGGAGGGCGGCGTTGGGTGGGGCGGTGGACTGCAGGTGGGTTTTGGGGGGGGGGCTACCAGAATCCGGATTGCTGGGGATCAGAATGCGCCAAAGGGATTTGGTTGCCCCCTCCTTCCAATTAAGAAAATGAATAAAGCAAACCCAAGAGCCCCAAGCATGCCCTGGTAGCTGGGGGGGCAATCCGACCTGGCGTGGGCCCAGGTTCCCCTCCCGCCCTTCGCTGGAAGGTTGGGGTAAGGGAGAAGCCCTTCGCCCTCGGGATTTGGAGGGCCCGGGCCCCGCCTCGGGGCACCTCGGAACCGTCGGGGGGTCCGTTTGGGCTCGGACCCCTTGCCGTCGCCGCCAAACTGGGCGCCTCTCCCGCCACGCCCGCGCTTCGAGGCCCCCGGACCTGGCTTCGACCTTTCTCTAACCGCCTGGGTCGGAAACTTTCTGCTTGTCTTGTTTCTTGGGCCGCGGGGAGAGCTCTCTGCGGGCGAGCGGGGAACGGCGGGGGCTGCGGAGCGGCCACAGGGGGGCGCTCCAGCACGTGGGTGCGGGCCCGGTCCGGGTTCCCGGGTCCCGCAGCTTCAGGGCGAGGGGAGGGTGCTTGTCCTGGGCTCGTCCTCCGCGCGCTGCTCAGGTCCCTTTCTCCCGAACCTCTCCCTCCCCACCCCCTTCCCCCACCCCAAGCCTCAAGCTCGATCTTTCAGGAAACGATGACTCAGTGAGGATTATTCAGGCCCCGGCTTTCCTTTATTCCCGCTCTGCCTCCTTATCTTTGGTGATTTCACAATTGCTTAGCGCTTGTCCAGGGACATCGTGGGAGCTTGAAGCCAATCAAGGCAATTTGAAACTTACCAGTTTGGTTTGGTGTGGCAACACACATGACACCGGCGACCCAAACCGTGTTTATGTTTAAATACAGTGCACTTAATCTGTCAGACATGTTACTGAGCCACTACTTGGGGAAGGGGCGAGGTGCTTTGGGAGAGAAAAAGGTGGGGACTTGTCTACATTTGTTGTCTGGAGCAAGTGTTAAGGAAGAGCCAAGTACAATCCAAGGCAAGATCAAAGTATAGCTCCGAGTTTACAAAATGTATTCTAGGGACGCTGGCTGCCAAAGAGATCAGCCCCCACCCCAATGATCAACCGAGCGGTGCAGTTCGTTGGCTTTGGAGGAGATAACATTTGAGCAAGTTCTTGATGGAGGGATGCCATGTGGGTAGGCAGACCGTGTAAATCACGTGGAAAAGCAGCACACAATGCTATGTGGACGATGGGAGAGGCAAATGAATGAAACTGGTTAACCGGAGTTTTTCTAGAAAAGGTTATCGAGATCTCACCCCTGAGCAGATGAGCTGCAGTAGTTCAGCTTGGAGGTGTGTCTGCTTCCACTCCATCTCCTCCTAATGCCTTTATTTATTGAGAGGAGTTTGGGATCTAGGGGCAATGCTGGTACTGCATGAAATGCCCCCCATTGCAGGTGATAGTCAAGAAAGTAACCAGCTCTAGAATCTTCTGTACTACCTACAAAATCTCTTTATTCTGTTTTTTTCCCTTCTCAGGCTTTCTTGAACCCTCAGACACTGCTCTTTCTCCACATTTATTTTTGTACTGAAATAACTACAACTTTGGGGAGAAGTAATCATATTTGAGTGGTATCAGTGGAGACCCTTCCTTTCTTGATTGGCAAATGAAATGAGACTCGGCCTGTAATATAATGTATAATTATAACTTAATTAATGTGTAATTCATTTGGACCAAAGCATGATTCAGTGTCTGTAAGGTCATATTCCGAAGTAGTTTTCTTCTTTGTTAGTGCAGCAGAGGGGCAGTTTAGATTGAGCAGGGTTTCAAAGCGGAAGGATTCAGATTAACCAAGTCAGATGATGGATGAGGAAGCGAGGCCCAGCTTGCCAGAGGTTAGACCCCTAGGGTCTGACTGGTAGTGAACCCCACAATCCACCATCCACCTTAGCACTGTGTCCTCCCAACCTTAACTCTGAAAACTGGGAAGGCATTATCTTCAAAGAAGACAACTACCATCCACTTTAGCAGACTTTTAGAAACCTCACTTTTGCTACAACTCTTGATTTGCTTTGGGCCTGATTCAGCCTACATGAAACTTCTAGGATTTGTCCCTGTTCTGACAACCACAGTTAATTAGTAGCAATGTCCATACTTTTAAAAACGAGACAAATGCCCTTGTTTTGGAGAGTCATCAAAAGGACCAACACTGTATGTCCATTCTTTTTCCCTGGTCTTATCTAGTTTAACTCTTCTTGGAGGGGAGTGTAAGGGAGACTGGTGTGTTATCCACATTTTGCAGATGAGTGAACAGAGATTCAGAAAGGTTAAGTAATGTGCGCCAGGCCACACAACTAGTTAATAGCCAAGCCAGAACCATGGTAAAACCATTAGTATTTGTTTCTCCGTACTCTGCTTGCCCGTTACTCATGTTTAATCTAGAAAAAAAAAAAATTCTTGAAAACAGAAAAAGTCAGCACTATCAACTAAATGAAAAATCAAAGACCTTTTGAATTGGTATAGAGTGTGCTAGTTTCTACTATTTCTCTCGCCTTATTTTAACTCATAAAATATTCCTTAGTTCCAGGAAAGAAGAACAGCTCTGGGAGATAAAGCAAGTAAAGCTGAACTACAGTCTAGATCAGTGTTGGTGTTTTGTTTTTCAGACATTCATATCAGAGTAAAGAATTATAAGTAACATCCCATGGATTTATATTTTTATTATTATTATTTTTTGCGGTACGCGGGCCTCTCACTGCTGTGGCCTTTCCCGTTGCGGAGCACAGGCTCCAGATGCACAGGCTCAGCGGCCACGGCTCACGGGCCCAGCCGCTCCACAGCATGTGGGATCCTCCCGGACCGGGGCACGAACCCATGTCCCCTGCATCGGCAGGCGGACTCTCAACCACTGTGCCACCAGGGAAGCCCCCATGGATTTATTTTAATTTAAAAAAACCCCACTTCATTGGAATAGTCTCCTCATTTATTTTCAATGTTGTTGTCTCTGAACTAAATATAAGCCCATTGGAAAGTTCCAAACAACAAAGGTCCCTGGGGGCCAATAGTTGCCTATGAAGAGACAGTTGTCATTGTCTTCATTTGAAACATTTGGTGATATAGATTCTAGAATTTTAGACTTGGAAGGACCGTTAGAGATGGTCTAGAGCTGAAGCATTTCATTTTGTGGAGGAGAAGACTGGAGCTATAGAAGGTGCAGTTAGTTGCCCATCTCATAGCCAAGGGCAAGGTCTAGGCCGGAACCGGAGCAAAGCTCTTTTGCTGGGATTCCTTGTTGGAAGGAAATATCCCTAAGCCGAATGTGCAAAGCAGGAGACTAAATCAGTCTCTAGTTGGAAGGTGGGTTGGAGACTCTGACCTTGTCTTCTTAGGGGAATTTTAGGGGTTGTCAGCTGCCCCTAAAGGTGGCCAGGGGCCTCTCTTTGAAGCTGCTTTTGTATAACAAGTCCACTGGTTTTCCTTAGATTGTATTTTTTTGGGGGGGTAGCTTTTGGATGTGTGGCTCAATGCAGATTATGGTGGAGTTCAAGGCCCTTCCCTCCTAAGCCACTCCTTGGTGCTGCCACTGGTCCCAGCATCCTGGTCCCAAACTGCATCTTCAGGGCTCCGTGGAGCACAGTCTGATCACTCCTCCCTGGCAGGTCCTTATCGGTAAGATAAGCATCTTCCAAGAGCTGAGCACAGCCCAGTATGATCTAAGGTGGGAATCTTTTCAACTTCATTGCTTGCTTTGGTGTTTAATACTTCCTTTTCTGACTGCATCAACATTAATGTCAGGGATTTACTTGTGATCTTCAGGGATTTTTTTTTTTGCGGTATGCGGGCCTCTCACTGTTGTGGCCTCTTCTGTTGTGGGGCACAGGCTCCGGACACGCAGGCTCAGCGGCCATGGCTCACGGGCCCAGCCGCTCTGCGGCACGTGGGGTCTTCCCGGACCGGGGCACGAACCCGTGTCCCCTGCATCGGCAAGTGGACTCTCAACCGCTGTGCCACCAGGGAAGCCCGATCTTCAGGGATTTGACGCACGATGGAAAACAGAAACACTCCCCTCCAAGAAAAGAAGAAAGAGGGAAAAGAAAAAAAAAAACCCAACTTTTTAACAGAATATTATTTTATTCTTTGTCCTGGCAGGGAGCCAGCGCACTTTATCCAGGCTCCCCTGAGTCCCCAGAGAATTTTCTTGCGCACATTTCTGAGAACAGATTTGGGATAGGGGTGATGCCGTCTCTGGAATGACATAAATGAAGATGCCAAAATGCCCAACAGTGTTCCTTTTTGCTCCGTTTTAAAGCATTTTCATGAAATGCATCTGCAAACCTATTGGGACAGAAATTCTTTAAGGAAAGAGGGTTTTTTTCATATATAAATTTATTTATTTATTTTTTGGCTGCGTTGGGTCTTTGCTGCTGTGCGCAGGCTTTCTCTAGTTGCGGCGAGCGGGGCCTACTCTTCGTTGCGGTGCGCGGGCTTTTCATTGCGGTGGCTTCTCTTGTTGCAGAGCATGGGCTCTAGGTGCGTGGGCTTCAGTAGTTGTGACGTGTGGGCTCAGTAGTTGTGGCTCACGGGCTCTAGAGCGCAGCAGGCTCAGTAGTTGTGACGCACAGGCTAGTTGCTCTGAGGCATGTGGGATATTCCCGGACCAGGACTCCAACCTGTGTGTCCCCTGCATTGGCAGGCGGATTCTTAACCACTGTGCCACCAGGGAAGGCCAGGAAAGAGGTTTTAAATTTGATATTTTCATCAACACTTTGCTTTCTGTACAAAGTGATATCCTTGAATGTAAAGGAGAAAAGACTCCTTGGATTAATCTCATAGACCTTCTCCAGGGTTCCTCATAAACATAATTTTGGAATTTTTTTTTTTTTAAGAATGAGCACTATTTGACTTTTGTTTTTCCTAATTGTTAGCTTAGTTGGGAGGGACGAAGGCTGGGGTTGTGAGTGATCTCTGGGTGATCCCGTTAGCTTCTCTGGCCTGTTTCACAGTCATCAGGGAACAGTGTTGCTCATTGCTGCCCAGCTGTCTCCCAAAGCTCCCTTCTTGGTCGTGAGGGGCACCCGGGAAGTGGGGGGTGGGTTAATGGATCAGTGCAAACCTTTCACCACTAATAGAACAGACAACGAGGAGCAGATGCTGTCTTCCTGGCTGGTCAGTGAAAGTGACTTTGTGGAGAAAGGACACTGCATTTTCCCTGTGATTTGGGTGTGAATGCCTGTCACATGAAACAGATTCTAGGCCTTGGGAGAAAAAAAAAACAAAAACACTATTGTTAACAAAACCCTAGTTAAAAGTGGGTAGTAATTAACTTTTGCTTTTCATTACAAAGGCAGGGGGTGAATTCCCAAGGCCCTTAAAAATCAACTTCAAAACACTGTATCTGATTGACTATAACTGATATTCAGGGAAAGTGAGGCATCTTCCTTTCAGAAAGGCTCTCATTTTGGTGAATGGAGAATACTATTTTTTATAGGTAGTTTTTTTTTTAAAAAATAATCTATTTTCAACACTTAACCTCTTTAAGATCTCTTCCTTGCCCCAGTGTCAATCAGGGAAGTGTGCGTGTGTGTGTGTGTGTGTGTGTGTGTGTGTGTGTGTGTGTGTGTGTGTGTGTGTAGGGCAGAGGGTTCACAAAGATGTTTTGTTTTGTTTTTTTAAATATAAAAGTGTGTGCACAGTGACAGGCAGTAAGTGTGTTTTTCAGGGGCAGCGATTACTGGAAAAGTACGTCGAGGTTCACTGCTTTGGCCGCCTGAGTGAGGGCGCAGGTGCCCTGGCTGGCCTCTGTGGATTCTGGCCTGCTTTCTGTCGCCTGGAGATCTGTATGGTCAAGTAACTCTGAAAACTTTTTTGAAAACTAGCAAACGTGTCTGCCTCTGTTCAGAGAAGAAGACAAATACAGAAACCAGCTGATTTGTAGCAAGAAGTCAGGAAGGTTTTACAAATCTTTAGCAAATCGCTGGGAGACAAAATTTAGCAAATCGCTGGGAGACGGAAAAAAGAATTTCAGATTGCAGACTGCCAGCTGCCTGCCCTCTGTGTCTCATGCTTGAAATCAGGAATTTTGTTCTATTCCCAAGTAGAGATTTTTTGTAGGCTACGTGGCAGATGAAGTTGAAGTGTGTTATAACTATTAAAACTGGAAAACAAATTGTATCTGGAAAATGTAAAGTTTGAAAAAAGTATCTTATGAAAACTTAGAAGCAATTCATACAAACAGGATCTCGGGGTGCACACCTCCAGGGGGCGCCATTTACATGGAACCCAAACGGAACCGTGCAACGTGATAGCCCTGCAGCTGACCAACTGCCTTTGTCAGTCCTCTCAAGCTCCCCAGCCCCTGGTGCTGTCATGTGTTAAAACTTGAGAGTTAATAGCAGTCTTGCAGGTTTATAAGTGGATATGTTAACTCCTCAGCGACATCTTTCCTGACCACTCCATATAAAATAGTTTTCCCCTATTATTCTCTATCTTTGCACTTATTTCCTTCATAGCATTTATCTTTTTAAAAAATTTTTATTGGAGTATAGTTGATTTCCAATGGTGTGTTAGTTTCTGCTGTACAGCAAAGTGAATCAGTTATACATATACATATATACTCTCTTTTTAAGATTCTATCCCCATATAGGTCATTACAGAGTACTGAGTAGAGTTCCCTGTGCTATACAGTAGGTTCTTATTAGCTATCTATTTTATACACAGTAGTGTGTATATGTCAATCCCAGTCTCCCAATTTATCCCTCCCCTCCTTTTGCATTTATCTTAATCTGTACTTATTTACTTGTTTGTCATCCATCTCCATCACTATCTTTTCAACGTGTAATCCACATAAGAAAACACTAACAAGATCTTTTAACTTATTTTTTCTTTCATACGAAGTCTTTGAAATCCAGTGTGTATTTTCCATTTGCAGCACATTTCTTTTTTTTTAATTAAATTTTTTTTTATATTGGAGCATAGTTGATTAACAATGTTGTGTTAGTTTCAGGTATATAGCAAAGTGATTCAGTTATACATATACATGTATCTTTTCTTTTTCAAATTGTTTTCTTTTAGGTTATTACAGAATATGGAGCAGAGTTCCCTGTGCTAGCACATTTCAATTCCCATTGGCCACTTTGCAGGGTTCAAGGGTCACATGTGGCTGGTGGCTGCCATATTGGATAGGGCAGCTCTAGTGCTTAAACCTTGGGTCTGGTACACAGTAAATGCTTGCTGAATGAATGGATGAGAAGAAGCTGAGAAAAATAGGAACCTTTTAGGAAAGCTGTCCCTAGATGTTTTCCTTCACACTGTTTAAGTTTTTCACTTAAGCTTTATACCTCTTGAAATTTTGCAAACTAGAGATTCTTTTTTATTAAAAACCTCCTCATTTTAAAATTCCACAGCAGTACCTCTGAGAAGTTTGAGGCCATTCACTCCTGGGAGTTAATGTAATCAGTCTGCCTTCCTCCAGATTCCTGGAGGAGTATATTCAATATCTATTGTTATATAACAAATTTTCACAAACTTAGCAGCTCCATGTTCTTCTGGAGCTTGGAGTACTCTTCCAAGTTCACGTGGTTGTTGGCAGAATTCAATTCCTTGTGGCTGTAGGACTAAGTCTCCCCTTTCTTGCTGGCCATCAGCTTGGGGCCAGCTCTTAGAGGCCACCTGCTATTTCCTGCCATGTGGCCCTCGCCACAATGTGGCCGTTTGCCCCTTGGCCAACAGGAAAGCATTTGCTCCAACTTTGAACCTCTGACTTGTCTCTGACCTCTACTCTTTTTCAAAAAGAATGGTCTGATTAGGCCCACCCCCATTCAAGGTGAAGGAATTGTACATATACAGGGTGTGCACACTGGGAACCTCAGGGATCATTCTGCCTACCGTAGGGAGATGAGCTGAATTGAAAGTTTCTGTTGGAGGAAAGAAGTAGTTATTTCTCGTATCTAGGAAACTTAGGGATCTGGAAGGTTCAGGCTGGCCCTGGGGCAGCATGAAAGTGTTTATCACAAATACTTACTGAACTCTTACTCTGTGCCAGGTGCTAGGCCAGGTGCTAGACCTGGTGCCAGGGATGGAGCAGCAAACAAGGCAGACATGATCCCTACCCTCTTAGAGCTTACAGTCCAGAGAACATTGGAGAAGTTTCCTTGCCATCTTAAGATAGATTATGGTGATGGTTGCACAACTCTGTGTAAATATATTAAAAACCATTGAGTTGGTATGTAAAATACATCTCAATAAAGCTGTGTTTTTTTTTGTTTTAAAGAGGTATCTATGGATTTTTCCAGCAGAATAGACATCTATGTTCAGAGAGAGAGCCATTGACAGAAAGCACGGAAATTGAATTATGAGTACGAACGCTGAAAAGTTATGGTCCCTGTTCTCAAGAAGATGACTCTGATTGTCCTGAATTTAGACAGCTTTCCAAAGGAGGTTGTTCTCTTCTGCAGCAGTGTGGGAAAAGAAAAAATCTGCCAGATTTGGACTAGAATGACCACAACTTAGGTCAGAATTTGATACTTAGCAGAAAAAACATAATCACAACTCGAACAGCTACAGGGCTTTAGGGTACCAGGCGGTGGGGGGGGGACGGACATTCATTGACAGATTTCACAATCTTCAGGAACAGCCCCCCTCCCCACCCCTAATCGGGGACAGAGGCTGGCACCAGCCATCATTAATGGAAGGAACAGTAAGTACCTGGTGACCTTTCTGGCTGTGGTTCCCGGTGCAGTCCTCTGCTTTCTCTGCACATTGAGTGGGAAATGATGTGTTGGCAGAATGAATCCTGGAATATGTGTTCTGGAGGAGATGATTCTACATGGGAGTTGAGTCCTCTGCTTTATTCATCTCTGGCAGATGTCCTTGAGACTTTCCATCACAGGCTTCATTATAAAATAGACTAAATGACTATTTAAACTGTGTGTCAATAGTCTCTGTCTAGGATGGCAAAATCACGCCGCATTAGGCTGGGCAAGTCTCCCAGGATGACACAGAGTTAGAAGGAACCCCCCCCCCTCTGTGCCCAGGACACACTGTCTTGGCCACTAGCTTTACCCGTGACAGAGAAAGGAGTATAGGGTCACTGGCCACTTCCTGGCTTATGGCCTGAGCAACATTATACAATGCTGTTTGTTGATTTAGAAACACGAAAGCCAGTGCTCACCAAGATTTTGACATCAAGTATAAAGTGAGTCATTCTTTCATTTCCCAGCACTCTGACAAAGGGGCCAGCTCTTAAAACTCCTTTTTAGACTTTAGTGGAAGTCGACTTATCCACCTAAACAAGTAGCTAATGTAAGTTCTTGATCAGATTTATCCAGTGGTTATTCACTTTTTTTTAATCTTTCTTTTTTTTTTTGCTTCTTTTAAGTTTGGGTGAAGCACGGCCTTTTAGAATTCCTGTTGTTCCCAAGCAAAGAAAAAACATCATCATCCTTTAATTTCTTTAGAATTAATCTGACAATCTTTAGGGTGTTGTTTCTTTCCCAGGATGAATCACCTAGAGAAGTGAGATTGGCCAAACAAATGTAATTTGATGACAACCTGTAATAATGTTGCTTAAGCACCTAATCTAAGCAACTAATCTCCAAAGACTGCACCCTGTCCCATGTCAACTACACACACACACCATTTAGGTCTGATTATATTTGCCGTATTAAGGTCAGATCCAGATGTTTCTGAGCATTAGTTTGTGTATTTTTATACCCCAATTAACTGATCTGTGTATTTATTCAGAAGAAAATTTATCAGCTGGGGTTAGAGAAGTCACCATGAACTTGGATGCTAATATAATTAAATGATTGAAGCCTTCAAATGCATTAGGTCTTATTTGCTGGATTAGGAGTTCCCCCAAAACTCTCCAATATTTTCTAGTTTTAACCGTCATGGTGGGATTTATTTATTTATTTATTTATTTATTTATTCTTAAAACGACCAAGTTTCACTTATCTCTTGGCTCTCTGGCAAGAGTGTTTCCAACTGGCATAGACCGTTTATAGAAATGGTGTAGGACCTTTTAATAATTACTGTGCCCACGCTTCCTGAAAGGTATCATGGAGGACTGAATAGTCCCTAGGAAGTGCAGGGTTACACTGTTCATTATGCTTACCTGAGCCATCTCTGTCTTCGTGTCTTACACAGATTGTGAAAGTTGCTTGCCCTGATTCTCTCTTTTTTAAACAATAAATTTATTTATTTATTTATTATTTATTTTTGGCTGCTTTGGGTCTTTTTTGCTGTGCGCAGGCTTTCTCTAGTTGCAGCGAGCAGGGGCTGCGGTGCACGGGCTTCTCACTGCGGTGGCTTCTCTTGCTGCAGAGCACCGGCTCTAGGTGCGCGGGCTTCAGTAATTGTGGCACACGGGCTCAGTAGTTGTGGCTCACGGGCTCTAGAGCACAGGCTCAGTAGTTGTGGCGCACGGGCTTAGTTGTTTCGCGGCATGTGGGATCTTCCCAGATCAGGGCTCGAACCCATGTCCCCTGCATTGGCAGGTGGATTCTTAACCACTGCGCCACCAGGGAAGTCCTCACTTTGCTTTTCTGTACATAATAAAATAGCACTATGTGCCTCGGCGACGCATCCTGTGAAACCTGCTTGGAAAGTAAGAGTTTTAAAAATTCAGTTTCTGTTTTGTATGCTTGGATTGCAAGCAGTCACATTCCGCATGCAAAGGAGGCAAAGAGAAATTACATTTGTCCAGCGCTTTCTTGTTTATTTAATCCTTGTAATGGTCCTGTGAGTTGGATATTAGCATCCCATTTTACAGATGTGGATCACAGGTGCTTGCATGGCTATTCAATGGTAGACCTGGATTCATGCCCATGCTGGTCAGACTTCCGAGCCCAGGCCCTTTGCTTTCCCAGTTCTGCCTTCCCTAGAATCCCAAAGCTGGAAGGAGCATTAGAGATTATTTAGTTCTATCCCAATACACACACACACACACACACCCCTTAAAGATTAAATAACTTGTTCAGGATTATCAAAGGAAATAGTTGGGGGGAGGTAGTTCTTCTGTTCCAGTTAAGCTAAGAGAGTGGTCCATAAGCTTTATCTCCTACTGAACAATCAATTTTATTCAAGTATTAAACCAAGTGACGTTCCTCAGTTTAACTTTGATAAATGAATCATACTCCTCTTTGAAAAGAAGTTTTGTAGTTCATGCTCTAAAAAGAGAACCACCCCTACACTTTGAGAAATTATTCCTTTTAATGGCAGTGACAGCCTTTGGCTTTCATAGACATCTTTAGCCGAGATGTTCACTGATAAGCACCTGTAGGTTTCTGAAAATTAGTATCTGGAAATAACAATGGGAACAGACAAGTGACACCATGTTTCTGGCACATTTCGTTGAAAACTTAAACCTCTTTCACATGGAGGTAAGCAAACTGGAGGGTATGAAAAACGATCAAAATGTATTAGTCAGCACTGTGTACTTTCCCTTCCTGCTGAGAAGGCGGCTCCTTGGAAACTTGTGTCTCACCTTTACTAGCATTGCCTCACAGGCAGTTTACAAACCACATGCACAAATTCATATTGCTCCTGTAGAGTCACACCTCATGTGGGCTAAAATAAAATTTTTAACTTGATAAGATTATTATTCTGAAAATGGAGCTATAAAAGGCTTTTTTAAAATGAAAACTTGTCCTCCAAAGACATTTACCGTTATCAGGAATGTTCAAAACAATGAAAAAAATCCAAACAAACCTGTCTTAAATTTTACGGCAGAGATTCAGAGATGTTTTGCTCTGTGTCAACACTATGGAAATAAATATGTAATGCCCTAAAATGAACTATTTGAAGGGGACCACACTTAATTGGATGTGTACATTCAGGTCAGTTTTTTAAAATAATTTTTAAAAAATTATGGTAAAACATATTACATAAAATTGCCATCTTAACTTTTTGGTTTTCTTCCCACACTGCGCGGCATGCGGGATCTTAGTTCCCTGACCAGGGATCGAACCCTCGCCCCCTGCAGGGGAAGTGTAGAGTCTGGACCGCCAGGGAAGTCCCCGTAACTATTTTTCTTAAACTTCTTATTTTTAATTTTTATTTTATTTAATTAATTTATTTATTTAGTTTTGGCTGTGTTGAGTCTTCGTTGCTGCACGTGGGCTTTCTCTAGTTGCTACTTTTTGTGCGGTGCACGGGCTTCTTATTGCGGTGGCTTCTCTTGTTGTGGAGCACAGGCTCTGGGTGCACGGTCTTCAGTAGTTGTGGCACGAGGGCTCAGTAGTTGTGGCACACGGGCTTAGTTGCCCCGCGGCATGTGGGAACTTCCCAGACCAGGGATCGAATCCGTGTTCCCTGAATTGGCAGGTGGATTCTTAACTACTGAGCCACCAAGGAAGTTCTTAACTATTTTTTAAGTGTAGAATTCGGTGGCATGAAGGGCATTCACATTTTTGGCCAGCCATCACCACCATCCATCTTCAGAACTCTTTTCATCTTGTAAAACTGAAATTCTGTACCCATAAACAATAACTCCCTATCCACCTCCCTGCAGCCCATGGCAACCACCATTCTACATTCTATGAGTTTACTGTTCTAGGTGTCTGGTCAGCATTTTTTTCTTTCCTTTAAAGCATTGGTTATATTACTTTATCATTAAACTCATACATCATTTCCTGAAGCAAACTTAATAAAACTTGAATTAACAGAAGGTAACTAGAAATATTTTCTGAATTCTGCCTTCTTTCAAAGGAGGAAAATGACAAGATGGACCTGTATCCATATTTTGGGTGGCATTAATGACTCAATTTAGTGACCTATACCTTTGTAGCAACAGCTGGAGTGCCTGACAGTTTTAATTCAGGAGTTCTACTATATTGTCATTTAACACAAAAAGTGCATTTTTGCTTGGAATACTTACTAAGACAAGAAAAAGTACCAGTGCATTTTAGAAGTATTTCCAACAAAGTTGTCACTGACAAGTGTTCTTCAATTAAAGTAGAAGACAGAATATTTGATTAATGATAATGCTTTATTCCTGTACCAGGTGGAAACAGACATCAATTGGACTCTTTTTCTAAATAAAGAAGTACAGTTAAAATGTTAGCTTTTTTTTTTTTTTTTTTAGGATTTGATAAATATTTAACTCAGGAGAAAAAAACTAATTTATTATTATGACGGCTTATTAACAAGTTAACTTTGCAACATTTTCATTGTTGTCAATTCTCTTAGTGATGTCTGTAGGTAGAGTTTTCAACTCACTAGCCAACAACCTGGATTTCATTAGATTTTTTAGGATTATAGTCCTGCCGCTCTCAAGGAGCAGTTTGTGTCCTGCACTGTCCAAGAAAGTAGTGGGTTGTAGAAAAATGTTGGTCTCCAGTCTGAGAACTTTCCAGTGTGCCTGGGCCACCTTACAGATGTCTGTTTAATCTCTAATGCACCCGAAATAGTAGACATCTGCAAAACAAAGTCACAGAAAACAACACTCTTGTTAAAGTAGTAATTAGCAGTTTAACCAAATAGAAAAACAACACTGGATAGATGTTTAAGAAAACAAGACTTGTAATCACCTCCTTGTATGGACAGGTAGTTCTGAAGACAGGGGTTATCACTAAAGTTTGTATTTGAATCCCTGGACATGTCTTCTGAGATGTGTGAGTTCCCTGTGGTTTGTACCCTCTTGACATGGGCCTTCATCAGGAAAATTTTGCTGAGTTTACCCTGACCTG
This sequence comes from Lagenorhynchus albirostris, assembly GCF_949774975.1. Lineage (NCBI taxonomy): Eukaryota > Metazoa > Chordata > Mammalia > Artiodactyla > Delphinidae > Lagenorhynchus > Lagenorhynchus albirostris. Next base: position 46,879,935 of record NC_083114.1, on the reverse strand, counting down.
AAATAATGATGATGAAGATGCTGGAGCCGATGAAAAGACAAATAAAGCCATTCATGTCACCTAACATTTATCATCATTTTGGGCTATTTCAACCTCCATTAAAGTGACATGGTGGATAAAAGTGGTTTTCTCAATGCTTGAAAAATGCTGTGAAAATAGATGGTTCTTTTGCTCAATGAGACAGGTTTAAAGATACGAAATAGAGTTATTTAATCCCCCCCCAAGTGCAAAGAGTTTGGTAACTAGAATTGTCTTTAATCATTGGGGTACAGACTGTACTGTGTACACTGGAGACCCGAATCCTGGACTATTGAAGGCTATGACGAATGCTTCTTTTTTGGATGTTGTGTTTTTGTTGTTCATAAAGAGGCATCGTGCTCAAAATGAAAAACCTTTAGATTCAGGCTTCAATAGTTCACCTCTTTGGGATTGTGTCTGATGGAAACTTGGATGCAGCTGACTGTAATTATGTTTTTTTCAGCAGTATGACATATAGTGCTGCAGAGATGGGTGTTCTTAGAGATTTCTTGCCAAGACTGGCTGAAAAGGAGTTTGGTTATTGTTTTCTTAAAAAATAGTAATTAGGCTATTAGTTGTCCAAATGGAATAACCCCCTAAAGCCTTTTCAAGAAACACACTTCCAAAAGGGTCAAGTATATTTAAAATTAGCCATTATTTACATAGTGTTCAGCCTTCTGCCTTAGCTCTTTTAGGAGGTTTTTGTTTGTTTGTTTGTTTTAATGTTGGTTATATCTGTCAGAAACCATCTTTTTTTTTTTTTTTTTTTTTTTTGCGGTACACGGGCCTCACACTGTTGTGGCCTCTCCCATTGTGGAACATAGGCTCCGGACGCGCAGGCTCAGCGGCCATGGCTCACAGGCCAAGCCGCTCCGCGGCATGTGGGATCTTCGCGGACTGGGGCACGAACCCGCGTCCCCTGCATCGGTAGGCGGGCTCTCAACCACTGCGCCACCAGGGAAGCCCAACCATCTTATTTTTTAAAGGGGTTCAGGAATGGTTCTCATATCAAAAGCAGCCAAATCCCTGGCATCATAGGAAGCTTCATCATAGATTCATCTGTTTTTCATCTGCAGAACGGCTGCATTCAGTGTTGTCCTGGCCTTTGGACAGTCTCTTCTGTGGATCTGGAGAAGGAACTGCGCACGGGTCTTGCAGGCCTCTATCTTTGAGAATACTCAAGAGCAAAGGAAAAAGAAGCAGTTAGAAATGGTGACCAGGGCTAATGGACTGTGGTTCTGGGATGGAGCCCAGGCCTATGTTTGTGACCACTGGGCTCAGGATTTGCCTTGGTGTCTCTCGGATCCCCAGATGAGGTAGAACCTGTTCACCCAGATGCAGACTCACTCGGCCCTGCCACATGCCACCCCACGACACACCTTTTGGGTGTGTCTCATCTTAAAGCTGGGTGATCAGCTTTCTTTCCCGTTGGTTGGGTCTTTTTGAGTGGCAAATCAGCCGTACCTTACAAAGTTCATCTTTTAAGTCCTGGTAATCGGCCCACCTCTCACGGGGAGTATCATGCCTGAAAAGAGGCCTCATCACTTTCAAACATGATTTTCCTTTCATTTTCCTCTACCCTTTCCTTGGCATTTTATCTCCTGGAGCTAAAATACCTATATTGCCCTAACTCGGGGTTTCTGGCTTAGGGTGGTGCAGTATGGTGAGGCCTTGCTGATTGATAGCCATGAATTGATTTAGGAAGACTGGATTTTCTTGTGCCTCAGTTTCCTCAACTTTCAATACCCCTCTTTTTAAATTTTTTATTTCTCATACAAGTTTAAAGGTTACAGTTATTTATAGTTATTACAAAATATTGGCTATATTCCCCGTGTCGTACAATACATCCTTGAGCCTATCTTATATCCAGTGGTTTGTACCTCCCACTCCCCCACCCCTATATTTCCCCTCCCCGCTTCCCTCTCCCCACTGGTAACCACTAGTTTGTTCTCTATATCTGTGAGTCTGCTTCTTTTTTGTTATATTCACTAGTTTGTTGTATTTTTAGATTCCACATATAAGTGATATCATACAGTATTTGTCTTTCTCTGTCTGACTTATTTCACTTAGCATAATGCCCTCCAAGTCCATCCATGTTGCTGCAAATGTCAAATTTTCATTCTTTTTTATGGCTGAGTAGTATTCCAGTACCCTTCTTTTTGCCTCCATGAGGGGCTGATCACATGACATACAAGCCCATTCAGCAAATGTAAGGGACAGTGATAATTGTCCAAGTGTGGATGCTGTGTGAATACCTGGTAATCATGCATTCCCTGAGCTGTGCATGAAATCACACGGTCTCACACCTTTAAATACCTTTATTTTAGAAGTCCATCTAGTACAATATTCATTTTTGGAGTCTGTACTTTCCAAATGGCCCATGGGAAGGAATCCTGAGGTGTCCAGAGGATCTGAGTTTGTCCTGTGGGAACGTTATGTCATAGTAACACATGCTTAAGGATTAGTTTATTTCCAGCCCTGCAGAAGCTATAAATTGCTTCCTAAAATTTTATTCTCCAACACCGTGATGTTTATGTTGCTATGGTGGTATGTCTCTTGCTTGGGTGTGAAGGTTGCCATTGGAAATAGATAGGCCAAAATAACAGCTTAACAGGTGGCTGTGCTTTGTGAAGTTGTTTGTAAAACTATTTTATGAAGTCCAGTGCAAGTAAATCACCCGACTGTGCCCTTTACTGTATTTTGTATTTGAGCACATTCTTTTTTTTTTCTTAACGCATTCTTCCCCTTTCCATTTTAAATATATATAGACTATTCCCCTTTTTCAAGCAGCACCAAGCTGATTTCCTGTAGTAACACAAGGCAAGATTCCAGCTCATTTTATTTAGCAGTGGACGTCCTTTCCTTATTTTCTGTAGTTGGAACCCTCCTCCTAAAAATAACCCTTCTTTTTTTTACTGTGCTTCTTTTTGTAGCTCCTGTGCTCTTTATTTAAATAAACCTCTTTTTAATATGCCATTTGCATATATATGTACCTACACACATATATGTATACACATACATATAGGTATATATATTTCCCTGTAAGGTATAATCCTTAGTGAATGTGGTAATAGAAATTGTTTCCATTGACCTGTCATTAAGCTGTCACCTGTTATTTATGATCATTTTCTTTGGAGATAAAATTTAGAGAGAACCTGAACCAGTTCAGCTTCCTACCCACTGTAAGAATCTTCTATAATAATCTCGCATGGCAATCATCTTGCCTTTTAGCTTAAATACCAGCATGGCAGGGTGCTTGCTCTTCTGTGATATAACATCTATGATTGTCCACTTTGATGTGTTAGAAGATGCTTTTTTTTTTGGCTGAGCGGCTTGTGGGATCTTAGTTCCCTGACCAGGGATCAAACCTAGGCCACCAGCAGAGGAACTGGGGAGTCCTAACCACTGAACCACCAGGGGATTCCCAGAAGATGCTCTCTTATGTTTAATTGATGTCTGCCTCCCTAGAACTTTCATTTTCCTGTGTATGGTGACACAAACACAAGCCACTTCCACATGCTGGCTCTTTAAATATTTAGAGAAAACTATAATGTCCTTTGGTTTTCTCTTTTGCTGGCTTAATATCCACAATTCCCTCAACAATTCGCCTTAGGAAATGGTTTCAGACCCCCTCCCCAATCTGTTGGACCTCCTCTGTTATTGCCCTTTCAAAAATATTGAATGCGGTGCTCTAGAGCAAGGGTCAGTAAGCTTTTTCTGTAAAAAGGCCAGATAGAAATATTTTAGAATTGCAGGCTATAAGATTGCAACAACTCAACTCTGACCTTGCGACATGAAATCAGGAGGAGACAATACGTAAATGAATGGGCATGGCTGTGTCTGGTAAAATTTTATTTATGGACCCTGAAATTTGAATTTCATATAATTTTCAAATGTCATGAAATATTATCCTTTTGCCTTTTTTCAACCCACGCATAGCTAGCTCGTGGGCCGTACAAAAAGAGGTGTGGGCCAGGTTGGGCTCAAGATATTGGAGGACCAGTGCTGAATATGGGAACTGTTACTTCAGCACCTTATGCTATGTTGATGCTTTAGTATTAGCATTGTCATTTTTGGAAGCTGCATCAGACTGCTGGCTGACAAGGTTATCAGTTCACCTTCGTCTTATCCACGTGATTCTTCGGGCAAAGCTAAGTGTCTCCATCCGGTGTGTCTGAGGCCTACAAAAACAAGCAGCCTTAGAGTGATAACAACCATTACCGTAGGACTTTGAAATATAAATGTGATGAATGGCATCTGCTGGTTTCAAGTTTGACAAAACGGTTTTGGTTCTTGCTTTTGTTATTTACCGTATTAGCTACTCCTCTTAATTTAGTGCTAGATGTGATAAGCATGCCTTTCTGTCTTCATCCAACAACACAGCAACTTTTCAGTCCAATCCAAATCCTAAAATATAGGTCATAGCTGCTCACCTTGGTTGCAGACACCAGTAAGCACTTGGGTAGAGAGATGAAGCCTTCAGTTATATTAATAAGCTTAAGAATGGATGATTCTCCACTTCCTCATTAGTTTTAATTTTAAAAATAAGGTTCTCATGAAATTTTTTTGAAACAGTTTAACCAAGATTATAATTTACCATGCAGAGGAGAAAATTCAGTAAATGGCGAAGCCGATTTTTTTTTTTTAGTGCCTAAATGTTTAATTAAAATTATATATTTCTCTATGTGGACATTTACTTAAGAAGGCTTTGCTTTTTCACAAGAAAGGGGAAAACACAGAGGGCCAATGTTTGTGGAACATTCTAGTGTGGCAGGATCACTGTGTTAATTATCTCATTTCATCTTTGCAGTTATCCTCCAAGGTGGATCCTAATATCTTCATTTTACAGATGTCAGAGAATCAGTGGCAGATTTGGATTCCAATCCAGGGCTCTTTGGCTACAAATTTCCATTTGCTTTCTCCAACACCATTGCTTTCCACAGCCAAAGAGAAGTTGACATTCATTCATCATCAAGTTACTTGTATTAATTTAGACAGTTGATTCTAAAATGGATATATGTTCCTGAATTAATTACTGGAATGATACATTTCTAGAGTATATATCCCAGAAACTGTGATATAAAATAAAAATATTGATTTCCTTAGTGGAAAAAGAGTGTTCAAGTTAAAACTATTTGCTTTTGCCGATCTTTGGTAAAACTGGAAACATAGATACAATTTTCGATGACCTACAGCGATTATAAATCTTGAGGGTAACCTTAATTGTTTTTAGAAAGCTTGTCTGTTTATCTAGACCGTATCTTGCAAAAAAGGCACTTCAAGATGTCATTATATGAATATTCAGAAACTAATAGAGTCTAGATGAGAATGTGTGATAATCTAAAGATATCATTTAAGTCGGGGCTTTAAAAATATATTACTTCGGGCTTCCCTGGTGGCGCAGTGGTTGAGAGTCCGCCTGCCGATGCAGGGGGTAGGGATTCGTGCCCCTGTCCGGGAAGATCCCACATGCCGCGGAGCGGCTGGGCCCGTGAGCCATGGCCGCTGAGCCTGCGCGTCTGGAGCCTGTGCTCCGCAACGGGAGAGGCCACAGCAGTGAGAGGCCCGCGCACCATAAAATATATATATATAACTTCAAGTGAAGAACAAGCCTCATAAACAAGTTCCTTACAATTTCCTATGGTCTAATTCCACCTTATCCCAAGTCCTTAAAAGCAGATTTATAAAAGGGAGAGGAAAAACTTTTCAGAATAAAAATTTGAAGCTCTCAAAGTAAAATATATTGATATTTTAATTGTATGAAATTGTTATGTATGAAATGGATTCTTTAATAATAGCTGGTGCTGGGACTGTCAAAACCTTTGCTGAAATTATTCCATGAGGAAGCTGGTTTATGGCTTTCTGGAGCTGGTGGCCGCTCATGCTTTAGTTTATAAGTTCCTTGGAGTGGAGGGTTGTGATTGTCATTGCCTCTATTTTAACTCCCCATAATTTTCTGTAATGGTATTTTGCACACTGAGGTTGCTTAGTTAAGGTTGACTACCAACTTATGGTCATTTAAATTCAAATCCAATTTTTGTGTTGATTGTGGTTTGAAAAACAGAAAAAAAAGTATATTTATTGCTCTTGTAAATGTTTTGTTTTTTTATCGAATATTGAATAGATATGAAGCAATTCACCCATGAACCTATTGCCCAGCTTAATAAGTAGAATGATACAAGTTCATTGAACACTCTACATGCCCCCAGTGATCCCAGGCTCTCTATACATGTGGCATCCCAGAGCAGGTAGTCTTCAACAGCTTGCTGGGTTCTTTTCTATTAACTTTTTGTATTGAGATATAATTCACATAACATAAAGTTCATTCTTTTAAATAAGTGTACAGATCACTGGTTTTAGTATATTCACAAGATTGTGCAACCATCACCGCTTTCTTATTCTAGAACATTTCTATCACTCAGAAAGAAATCCTGTCCCCATTGTCAGTCACCCCTCACTCCCCACTTTCCCTAGCCCTTGGCAACCATTGATCTACTTTCTATATTTATGGGTTTCCGTATTCCAGACATTTCATATAGATGGAATCAGACAATATATGGTTTTCTGTGTCAGCTTCTTTCCCTTAGCATAGTGTTTTCAAGATTCATCCATGTAGCATGAATCAGTACTTCATTCTTTTTTATGGCTGAATAATATTTCATTGTATGGATATATCACATTGTGTTCATACAGTTATCAGTTGATGGACATTTGGGTTGTTTCCACTGTTGGGCTATTATGAATAATGCTGCTATGAATATTTGTGTCCGGGCTTTTGTTTGAACAACAGTTTTCACTTCTGTTGGATATATACCTAAAGGTGGAATTACTGGGTCATATGGAAATTCTGTTTAACTTATTGAGGAACTGCCAGAATGTTTTCCACAGTTGATGCACTGTTTTATATTCCTACTAGCTGTGTATTAGTGTTCTAGATTCTCTGCATCCTAGCCAATACTTGTTACTTTCTGTCTTTTTGATTCTAGTCATCCTTAGTGGGTGTGCAGTAGGATCTCAGCATGGTTTTGATTTGCATTTCCTTAATGACAATCATAATGTTGGACATCTTTTCATGTGCTTATTAGCTATTTCTCTATCTTTGGAGAAATTTCTATTCAAGTTATGTGTCTTTTTATTGTTGGGTTCTAAGAGTTCTTTCTGTATTCTGGATGTTAGACCCTTATCAGATAACATGATTTGCACAAATTTTCTCACATTCTGTGGGCTCTTGTTTCACTTTCTTGATAGTGTCCTTTGAAGCACAACAGTTTTAAATTTTTATTAAGTCCAAGGTACTTTTTCTTTTGCTTTTGGTGTAATATCTAAGAAATCATTCCCTAAGCCAATGATCCAGTGCCACAAAGATTTATACTTATGTTTTCTTCTAAGAGTTTTACCACTTAAGCTCTTACATTCATGTCTTTGGTCCATTTTGAGTAGATTTTTGAGTATGGTATAGGGTAGTGGTCCAAATTTATTCTTTTGCATGTGGATATCCACTTTGTCCTAGCACCATTTTTTTTTTTTTTAGCTGTGCTGCGCAGCCTGCAGATCTTAGTTCCCCGACCAGGGACTGAACCCAGGCCCCGGCAGTGAAAGCGCCAAGTCCTAACTACTTGACCGCCAGGGAATTCCCAGCACCACTTTTTTCTTTTTAAAGCCTACAGCACCTTGTATTCACATTTGGTCTCCCATCCAAGTACTAACCAGGCCTGACCCTGCTTAGCTTCTGAGATCAGACGAGATCAGGTACATTAAGGGTGGTATGGCCATAGATTCCACATCATTTCTGAAAAGACTGTGTTTCCCCATTGTATTGCAGAGCTTGATTTTTTTTTTTTTTTTTTTTTTGAGGTACGCGGGCCTCTCACTGTTGTGGCCTCTCCCGTTGCGGAGCACAGGCTCCGGACGCGCAGGCTCACCGGCCGTGGCTCACGGGCACAGCTGCTCCGCGGCATGTGGGATCTTCCCGGATCGGGGCACGAACCCCTGTCCCCTGCATCGGCAGGCGGACTCTCAACCACTGCGCCACCAGGGAAGCCCGAGCTTGATCTTTTTTACTGAACATTTTGATCTTGAGATTGATGCATATAACTATAATTCCTTCACTTTTATGGCTGTAGAGTATGCTTTATATGAATCTGCCGTAATGTATTTAATTCATTCTTTGACCCATAGTGGGTTGTTTCCAGAGTTTTGCTTTTCTACACACAGTTGCTGGGAACATACTTAAACATGTTTTTTATTACCCACATGTGAGAGTGTCTTTCTAGGGAATATGACTAGGGGTGTAGAGTTATGCACATGTTTCCCAAAGTGATTGTAATATTTATGCTCCTATCAGCAATGTATAAGAGTTTATATCCAGGAAAGCTCAGCTTTTAAACGTTCTCTTTGTTTAGTGTCTCCTTGAATAGTTACTACCCAAAGGAAAGAAGTAGTATTTGCAAGTGAAATTTGCCTCTTAGGCTTCTACTATTTTATTAGCAAGAATTATTATTATTTTTAAAAATTTTATTTATTTATTTATGGCTGAGTTGGGTCTTCGTTGCTGCGCGCGGGCTTCTTTCTAGTTTGTCGAGTGGGGGCTACGCTTCCTTGCGGTGTGCGGGCTTCTCATTGCGGTGGCTTCTCTTGTTGTGGAGCACGGGCTCTAGGCGCACGGGCTCAGTAGTTGTGGCTCGCGGGCTCTAGAGCACAGGCTCAGTAGTTGTGGCACACAGGCTTAGTTGCTCTGCGACAAGTGGGATCTTCCTGGACCAGGGCTTGAACCCGTGTCCCCTGCATTGGCAGGCAGATTCTTAACCACTGCACCACCAGGGAAGTCCAGCAAGAATTATTGTAAGCAAGCAAAAGGCCAGTAGTCGGAGAACCCAGTATCCAGTTAGTATCTCTTTAAATGTGTAAATATCAGTGTGAGGCTTAAACAGGTCTTTGTCTCCTTGAGGTGGTGAAGCTTTTGCTAATAGTGAATAAGGGTGTGTGTTCATTAAAGCAACATCACACCAGCCTATTATTACTCTCTTACATAGGGTCTGGGACTAGTATAGTGTAGCAGTTGGCAGAATCAGGGTATCAAGGGGTGAGGAGAGCTGCTTCACTTTCTTGGAACCCGCATATTATAGTTATGCTAAGACAAAATTGTGTCCATGATGATGAGAAACATACCCTATCACATCCTATAGCATCATGTGAAAGGGTTGGCTGACACAAAGTTGGGTAGATGGTACTCAGAACATTGAAGGAGATGGAAATGCTCTCTGCTTGTGATTACAGGGAGTTACACCTGGAAAACACAACAGCTCTATGCTCGACCACCAGTGTGGTCCAGGTAGGTGGGTGTCAACAGGGATGGCCATGAGAAGGTGAAGAAAGGCCTCTAGAAGGCAGGTGGCTGGGGGGTGAAGGAAGCCTGCCTAGCAGCATCAGAAAAGCATGTGGGGAAGTGCTCCAGCTCAGAGTGGGACTCAGGGACAGGATGTCAGTTACAAAGCAGGAGTGAGGGTTGGGGGAAGAAGAGATGGGCAAGATGCCCCAGCCCTAGGGGCACTTGAGTAGCTCATCAGTTGCTGTATTCAAGAAACTGAAACTCAAATCCAAGAGAAATGGCAACTCAGTCTCAGGAACAAATTGATGTTATGACTAGTGGTATAGACTGAATGTTTATGGTCTCCCCCACCCCTCACCTTGACGTTAGCCCCAGGATGCCTGGAATTAACCAAGGCCTCCAACTCAACTAGATACTAAAGTCTTGATGACTCCTCACTCATTTGCATCCCTGTAATTATGCTCCTGATCTCTCGTGACCTGGGGAAAGAGAAGAAATTGGAAGATAATAAGTACTGGTATTCCATTTCCTCAAATATTTATCTTTTCACTTAAATTTCTTTTCCCTTTTATTGTATTGTTTCCTGTTTACAGATTTCTTTTTGGTTCCTATCTATTGTTTCTCCATTATAGTTTTCCTCTGCAGTTAGTTGGTTCCTGGATGTAATTTCAGAGTATTTGAGAAGTCGAGAATGATGGGGGAGAAATTGAAAGTGTAGGTACAGAAAGAGATGACAGTGGGGGAATGAAATTTATTGTTCCTTTTGTCCAATGTGAAACCAAAGCTGGAGGCTAGATCATTCAGAAAGAGAATTCAGTGTTTTCTAAACTACCTGCATATGAGAATGACTTGGTGGCGTGACCTGATTCAATACTTCTGAGGAGAGGATAAAGAATTTATTTTTTGTTTGTTTGTTTGTTTTTTGCGATACGCGGGCCTCTCACTGTTGTGGCCTCTCCCGTTGCGGAGCACAGGCTCCGGACGCGCAGGCTCAGTGGCCACGGCTCACGGGCCCAGCCGCTCCGCGGCATGTGAGATCTTCCCGGACTGGGGCACGAGCCCGTGTCCCCTGCATGGGCAAGCGGACTCTCAACCACTGCGCCACCAGGGAAGCCCAAGAATTTGTTTTTTTAGCAAACACTCCCCATGACTATAATAAACCAAATGTGGGAATCAAACTTAAACCTTTTTAAAATAAAGCACCCAAGTTGGACCCATTAGTTCGACTATAGAATTACTGAATATTTTTAGTATTGACAGAGAAAAACACTTTATAAAGTGCTTAAATTTATTTATTTATTTATTTATTTATTTTTGCGGTACACGGGCCTCTCACTGTTGTGGCCTCTCCCGTTGCGGAGCACAGGCTCCGGACGCGCAGGCTCAGCGGCCATGGCTCACGGGCCCAGCCGCTCCGAGGTATGTGGGATATTCCCGGAGTGGGGCGCGTAACCATGTCCCCTGCATCGGCAGGCGGACTCTCAACCACTGCGCCACCAGGGAAGCCCATAGATTGTAAGTTTCTTAATAACAAGACCCATGTCGCATTCTTCTCCGAATCCCTAGGGTCAGCACACCCTCTTTTACAGTGAGTGTAAGCCTTTCAGTGTGACATTTAAAAAAAATAATAAATTTATTTATTTATTTATTTTTGACTGCGTTGGGTCTTCGTTGCTGTGCACGGGCTTTCTCTAGTTGCGGTGTGCAGGCTTCTCATTGCAGTGGCTTCTCTTGTTGTGGAGCATGGGCTGTAGGTGCGCGGGCTTCAGTAGTTGTGGCACGTGGGCTCAGTCGTTGTGGCTTGCGGACTCTAGAGTGCAAGCTCAGTAGTTGTGGCACATGGGCTTAGTTGCTCCGCGGCATGTGGGATCTGCCCGGGCCAGGGCTCGAACCCGTGTCCCCTGCATTGGCAGGTGGATTCTTACCACTGTGCCACTAGGGAAGTCCCTTGTGTGACATTTAAAGTCCTCCAGGGCAGACTTCCCCCAGCCTCATCTTCTGCCCCTCCCTTGTATCCCATGCTTGGCCAAATGAAGTTAATTGCATTCCCCCAATGTATTATGTAGTTAACTTTTAATATCTCTTCTTTTTATTGCCTTGGCTTTCTTGAAAATAGAGCTAACGAGATTGTTGGTTATTAGAGTTACATGGACATGGTTATATAATGGCTTCACAATGCCCTTAATAAATGAAATCTAAAGTGTTACATCTTTCTGAACCCAGAAACTCATTCTGACTTTTTTCTCTCTGAAGAATTATAACATTTTCTGAAGATCATGTTGTCCTCTTCCTTCTTCTGGATGTTATGCAAGGAACTTTGGTTGAAAATGATGAAGTCCCGACTTAGATAGGATAAATATGCAATAGTCACGTCTTTCGGAAGGAAAACATTGACTTTTAAAAATCGTGCTTGCCTGAAAAACAAACCTGAGTGTTTTTTATATTTATGTGTAAAAATGTGCTGCCATTCTTTGCCCTCATTTGTATGTTGAAAAACGATTGCAAAATTGAAGGTACACCAACATCAGCGTCATGTGTGTTTAATATGGAAAATAGCATGGCAACGACTGGACTCTTTATGAACACAGGTACGAACTCTGAAAAACTCACTTAATTTTCCAAATAACGCTTTGTCCTTTTTTGTATGTAAATGTGCACCCCTTTTCATTATTCATATGTATTGCTATTTTATTTACAGTGGAGTTTTGCATAATTTCACCCACTGTCAAATTAGGTTAAGGTCCTATATTTTCAGCTACAGATGCATAAACCTAGCGAAAACGAGACGGTCATGGGGAGCTGGGACAGATGCAGTGTATTTCTGCCTAGATTCTTTGGCCCCCAGCCTCTTGTTGAGGTTCTCAGGGTACAGGGATGCTGATGTACCTTGATAGGGTCCTGCCATATTTGAGAAGTAAGGATTTATAAATAGTCCCAACATCCAGGACCCCTCCTGGTTCCTAAGCTCAAAGTGGTGTCGGCAACGAAAGCAGAGGCAGAGTTAACAGGATCTGCGTATAGTCTCTTGGTTGCCAGCCTTCCTGATCTTCTAAAAGGCCCGTTGCTCCACAAATCTAGAGTACTGAAAGGCCTGGGTTGAATCTCTTCTATTTTCTATAAAATTCTGCGTGTCTTTTGAGGTGGGTCATATATCTTTGCACACTTTTAAAATAATTTCTCATCAGTTGTCCCCCTGAGAGCATACTTTTGTACTTGGCACCGTGGAAAAGGTCTCTCTAGTTTCCCGCAGACATGGGGGCCCTGACTGCTTAGTCAATGGAATACGACAATGTATTAGGGGTATCCTTCCTTTGGGAAGTGCATGTCATAAATCTCACTGACAGATGATTCAGGTCTTAAGGCTCCTAAGCACATAACCTCATTATCAGGAGATGATTGTGTAGTAGACTAAGATCTGCTTATAGCCTTGCAGATTATTATAAAGCACCCCCCCCAATACCTTTTTTTTTTTTTTTTTTTGTGGTATGCGGGCCTCTCACTGTTGTGGCCTCTTCCATTGCGGAACACAGGCTCCGGACGTGCAGGCTTAGCGGCCATGGCTCATGGGCCTAGCCGCTCCGCGGCACGTGGGATCTTCCCGGACCGGGGCACGAACCTGTGTCCCCTGCATCGGCAGGCGGACTCTCAACCACTGCGCCACCAGGGAAGCCCCCCATACCTATTTTTATTAGAAACTAAATTTCTAACTTGCTCAATTTGTTTGTTTATGGCAGCGCTGCTCTGCCAGTCCTAGGAGAAGACAATTTTACATTTAAATGGAATATTCTAACTTTGCTTAGTAAGTAATGACCTAGAAATTACAGTGCAGGGAAATGGGATTTCAGTGTTTCATGAAAAAAGTTCCTATCAGAAGAGCATCATGTTTTTCATTTTTTGGATAGGTAGGCAGATTTCTACCTGTTCCGTGAAACAGTCTTGTTAGAGGGGGAGGAAACGAAAAAGAAAGGCATTAGCGACCAAGGATGACAGTCATTTTAGGTTTTCTGCTTAATATAATCATGATGAAAATGAATGCCCTCGACCAGAGAAAACATACAGTACTGATGCCTTGGGTTGTGTTCAGAGATCTCTCAGCCTGTGAGAACTTCATGTTACTTGGGTCTAGCTTGGCATTGCAAAGTAACTAGCTCTTTTTATGCCAGCTGATCTGTAAGGGACAGAGGACCACACCTTCTTTGCCCAGATTAACACTGGGTTGAGAATTCAGTGAATTTAAGCAGAGATGGTGGCTTGCAACCACAACTAAAAGCTTGCTTAGAGGGAGAAGGAGAAAAGGAGAGGAAAAATGTGGAAGCAAGAAAGATGGCAATAGGAGGTTGGAAAAGGCTGGCAGCAGGTGCAGGGGATGGAGGGGTACATGTGGTACATGTGGCGGAGAAGTAGAAGCTCTCTCCGAATTGTTCAATCAGCTCTGTTTCATTGGCACAGATTCTAGAAGTTTCCTAATTCTTGGGTAGAGCATAGATAGGGTGTATTTCCTACGAAGCCAGATTTATATCCAGCAAACATTATCTCAAGTCGCTGTGCTAGACTCATGCATCCTTCTCTGTGTCTTTGTCTCAAGTTTTTGGATTCGGTACGTGCTTTAGATCTCAGAGCTAGCCAGGCTTTCATGCTTGTTTGGGATACTTTCTAGTTTTGACTTTAAAATGGGATCAGGAAAATTCTGAGAAAGGGAAGTCCCTCTTTTTCTCTGAATTACAGAGTAAATGGACTCATGTTAAAAAATTCTTTTATTCCAGAATGATCCACCTCTGGCTGTACATAAAGCACAAAGTTATCAGAGACATTTTCCTTTGTGCTCTGTGGGCCTGACACGAGTCTGCCTTTGATTCCCAAGGGGGTGTCAGGAAAGCACTGCTTTTCAGATTGGAGGTATAAAAAGGTACTCCATGGAAGGGAATATATTTTATTGATCCATGATTAGTGAGTCTTTTTTATGACACGCTTTGTATTAAATGCGATTTGAAAACCTTCAAAGGAAGATTCGCAGGAATTACTAAGTCACGGCCTGTCGGCATGCCTCCGAATGCAGCCAGAAGCAGGGGAGCAAAAACCTCAGTGTGTAGCAAGATCTCTAAATTCTTGGAGGCACATGACGTGAATCCGTTCAATTTTCTGCTTGTGTTTTTATTTCCAGTGCATTTCCTGACATTTATGTATTTTCTCCTCATAGAAGCACTTATAGTGCCTTGGTACTCAGGCTTATTTTCCAGTATTTCTTCTGATCAAATCAGTAGTCCTCTACTTACATAGTCTGTATGCAGTGGAAGGAAAATCAGAAATGCCTAATGTGGGTCCTAATTCATAAAGAGCCTACTAAGAATCTCACCATCCATGAATAATGCATTGTCCATGAAGTTAACTAGAACATACTCAGCTCCAGTCCATTTGTGGGGAGGGGGCTCTTTTAGGGTCCTTCTGGGTGCACGGGGGAAGGTGGTACTTTGGGAGACCTCTGCACACCTCTCCCTGGCTTCTTCCCTTCCAGGTAGGCTAAGCCTAGGCTTTCTTCTTTATGGTGCTTGTGAGAACTTGGTAGGTGGAAAAAGAACTGTTAGTTTTTCACCCTGTGTTGGATTCATTCACACGTACAGCATAGGATCAATGTCTTTTATCTTGGTGCCAAAGACTTGGGAAAAGCAGATGGTAAATTTCAAAACCCATTTATGTTGTTCCTAACCCCTTGGTATAGCATGGCATTAGGGAAAGAACCAGGTTGCTCTATCAGATGACACCTTATCCAGGTTATGGCTGTTCTTCAATGGCTTTATGTGAAGTCCCACTCTTTTTGTGGTCTTAGAGAAGTTATCTTAAATCTTCCTGTGGCTTAGTTTCCCTACCTCCTTGAAATGTGGCAAAAGTACAGTGTCCATTGGTCTAGTCAGTATTTATCAGGTTCTGGGAATACAGTGGTGAGTGAGCCAGCAAATCCTTCCTTGATGGGGCCTACAGTCTAGAAGGGCCAAGGCAATTAGAGACCTTCCAGAGATAATAACGAGAGGCGAATTCCACATGTAGATGATACATGAGGCCCACAGGAAATGACCTCAAATTGAAGTTAAGATTCACAGTATGAGAGCTCAATATCTGTGAACGCTTGGAACCCAGCAAGGTGAGCTGGTATAACTTGCAGGAAGTATGACTCACTTGTGACTGTAACGAAGAAGGCTTAAACCTAATCATCTGAAGTACCTATATATGCTTCGAAAGACTGAAAGGAGAGGCAAGGAAAAATAAAATAAAAATAAAAGGAGAGGCAGAGAGCAAAACAAAACAGCACGTCCCCAGGGCTGTCCCAGGAAGTGAGGAGGTCGTAGACCTTTGACATTGTCCAGCTATCATTACATAGAGTTGGGGGGAGAAAACAAAACAAAATAGGGTTTTGGGGATAGAATGAATTTGAATCCCAGTTTTGCCAC
Organism: Lagenorhynchus albirostris; assembly: GCF_949774975.1. Taxonomy (NCBI): domain Eukaryota; kingdom Metazoa; phylum Chordata; class Mammalia; order Artiodactyla; family Delphinidae; genus Lagenorhynchus; species Lagenorhynchus albirostris. The sequence continues at coordinate 46,864,146 of NC_083114.1, read as the reverse complement.
TTCTTACTAGGTGCTTGACCTTGGACAAGTCACGTCAACCCTCTGAGCTTCAGTGTGCTCATCTTTTAAAGTGTGCCGAGACAGGGAACTATATTCAATATCTCGTAGTAACCTATAATGGAAAAGAATCTGAAAAAGAATAGAGGTATATATACATGTATAACTGAATCACTTTGCTGTACACCAGAAACTAACACAACATTGTAAATCAACTATACTGCAATAAAAAAATAAATAAAAGTGGGCTGAGAAAGAGTGGTCGTGTGGTCGTGCCTCAGTGCCTTCTGTGGCCTGTGCACTTAGCAAATGTGGCTCTTCCCTAAGGGATGAAGCTCAGATTTGAACCCAGCAGCTAGGTCTTAATTCTGTTACTCCCAAGACTTCAGCATCCTTGCCTTTTTTTTTTTCTTTTTAAATATGGGAAAGAGTACAAGGAAGAGCTGCATTTTAATTGTATTACTGCTTAACTGCTAATTGTTTTGATAGATTGAAAAGAGTCCATTGATTCTTCGTGGAGGAGTACTTGCTGGAGAGTGAGTCAGGCGTCTGCGTTAACTCGTTCAGAAGCTTTTTGTGGCAGATTGATTTAAAAACCTCCCAACAAGATGGGAGGATTTTATTTAATAGAAATATTGTCAGGATGGCATTGAGATTTGGGTGTGGCTTTCAAATCAAGCAATACAAGTTGAATAAAGGTCTTTTCCCTAACAGACAGAAGAATCTTGATGGACTGGGGAAATACTCACCATCATCTTGCAGGGCTTTGCCTGGGGGAGGTAATATTTGCCTGGAGCACCCTCACCCCCACCAGCAGGCCTGCTGGGGAGAGCTGGTGAAATATGGTCACTAGTACTTTCAACCTACAGGGTTACGTGGTTTACCTGCGTTGAAAGAAATGGGTGTGCTCCCAACTGTATCTATGTGGGTTTCCATCCTGGGTTCTGGGGTCAAGGGCAAATAGGAGAAGGTTGCTAAAGAAAAGAAGAGAGTTTCTGTAGCTCCTTCAAAAGCAGGCTCCAGATTTGTATTCTCCAGCCTGGAAGGAATATGTGGTCTGAGTCTCACATGAAGAGAGTCGCAGTGTTCCTTCTTGAGTGTCTTGGTCCTTATTTGGATTCAGTGCTGAAACATCCGGATCAGTTTCACAGAAGAGGTTTTGAGTAGATTCCTTGCAGATCTGAAAGTCACACTTCTGTGAAACTGGTTTTAACACCAATCCAAACCCCACTGGTGTTCCTGTTACATTTTACAGCTATTCATATGCCCCTGTATAAATGACCTCTGCAGAGAAAGAAGAATCACTAGTTCATTGTGCAGGAAGATGGGGCCCTCAGAAATAGCTACAGCTTCTTCAAGACCTGCCACCCGTTCAGAAGGTGCATTGCTTCACCAGAAATCCAGTTTACTTTGGCAAAATTTTTCTTAAAGGGCCAGCTAGTGACTGTTTTGGCTTGGCAGGCTACAAGGTCTCTGGCACAATCATTCAATGCTGCCACTGAAGCTCAAAAACAGCCATAGACAATAGGTTAGAGGGATGAGTATGAGACTGCATTTCAATAAAACTCTATTTACCAAATAGGCCATTGGTCCTCAACCTCTGGTTTGCTGACACCTGCATAGATCATCATAAACTTCCTGTACTCTTCGAAGTATGAAAATTATACTTTGGAGTAAGAAACTCATTTGAATATACATATATGTTTAGAGTTTCTATATTGAAGTATCACAATGTTTTCTTACAACTTATTTAATTTTTATATAAATGTTCCACATTTATTTCCTGAAAATTGGATTTCTCATTTGCATTGTTTGGTAAGGGCACCCATGTTTGATATGAAACAAATTAATTGATAATGTTGGAATTCCTATGCACGTTGAAGTTCACTTTCACTTGCCAACGACGTTCTCAGCACCGTGTTCCGTGCTTCTCTCCTTTGTAGCAAATGCAAGTGTGAGGTCCCTTTGACTCCTTAATACCATGGAGGTGCCATTCCAGGCCACTCTCTCCTAGTCCCAATTCCCCCCGGGAGAAGTTCTCCTGGTTGTCTGGAATGAGTTCACATTAATACGCAGGGCTTTGTGGCACTGTGAGATGCTGGCTACTTTACTCCTTTCCCACCATTTACAGTTTCTCACTATTAAAACCTCCTCCGACTCCTCTCACAGGAGCGTGTGATCCGGATTTGTCGGATTTTCAAAGTCTTCCTTCATTGCACGTGAACATTGGCTGCACCCGGAGCTTGGCTGCGAACTGATTATTCTCACCAGGACCTGTTAACACAAATTCCATCACTCCCAAGGCTAAAAATAAACCGTATTTAGCACTTGGAAGCAAAATTCCAAGCAAATATATAATCTGATTTGATTGAATCTTTGTTGAAAATGTTCATGGTGGAATCAAATGCTTACTTTTAAGGTGGAAGATGGCATTCCTTCTGTGAACAGGTAGATAGAAATCAATTCCATCTATTAACTGATGTAATCACAGAGATTGATGGATGCCTCAGCATCTGAAATGGCACTATTTCATCTTGTTTAAGAGTGCTCCCCCTTAGGGGCTTCCTTGGTGGCACAGCGGTTAAGAATCCGCCTGCCAATGCGGGGACACGGGTTCAAGCCCTGGTCCGGGAAGATCCCACATGCCGCGGAGCAGCTAGGCCCATGCGCCACAACTACTGAGCCTGTTGTCTAGAGCCCGCGTGCCACAGCTACTGAAGCCTGCGCGCCTAGAGCCGGTACTCCGCAAGAGAAGCCACCGCAATGAAAAACACGCGCACAGTAACGAAGAGTAGTCTCCACTCGCTGCAACTAGAGAAAGCCTGCGTGCAGCAATGAAGACCCAACGCAGCCAAAAATAAATAAATTAATTTAAAAAAAAAGAGAGAGAGAGAGAGTTGTCCCCCGCCACCCCCCGGGAATTCCCGGGCCTTCCAGTGGTTAGGACTCAGTGGTTAGTACTATGATCCCACAAGCCACGCGGCCAAAAGAAAAACAAAAAAAATAAGAGGGTTCCCCCCCAGTTGTGGCACACAGCCACTGAGGATCAGTCTTCTATTTAAATCATGGTGCTACATTAGAGGACTTAGGAATATTTAGTGTTTGTGTGTCCAGCTAGTGTCTGTGTAATATAAAAACATACTATGCTTAGGAGATAAAAATATTAATATAGTCATTTGTGACAGAATTATAGATGATTTTAAACTTTCTTATAATTTGTTTTACAAATGCTCAATTATGAATATGTATTACTCTAAGAAAAACAGTACAAAAGCTTTCGAAGTTTTTTTTTGTCTGTGACCCACAGTAAGAAATATTGTACAATTTACATCCCGACCCAGTACAAACATGCATTTATGTATTTATACAATTAAAACAAGCGTTTCATGAAGTATTAGTTAACCTTTGTGCTACCTGTCCTTATCTCCTGATGTTTTCTATTTTTCTATTCTATTTTATTGAAGAAAAAGAGAGAAAGGAAGAAGAGAATGAAGGTATTTACCAACTAAAATGACCTCATGAACCCCTGATGCGTAAATTGAAAAATACTGACTATTGTGCAATGGTGCCAGTCTTGTATTTCATGGGTCAGTAAAATTTCAAAAGAAATTTTGGCACTTGATGTAAGATTAACTCTCTGCTGCTGCTCTGTGCCATAAAAAACTTGGAACGTTGAAAGACCTTTATTAGGTGTTTCTACTTTTGATGAACTGTCCCTTTAAGGATCATTGACATAAACAATGCTTCTTCTAAAAAAACTTTCTGTATTGTCTCACCCTGGAGATTTACCCTTCTTACATTTTCTCCCATCTTTTAACCTCCTGTCAGCCTCTTTATACCTTTATTCATGACGGGAACACAGCTTGTTTGGCAGTTTTAGGGGACAGTTAGAAAATATTCCTTGACAGTGCCATGAGTTTGCAGTTTTTAAGTTGTGGTTTTGGCTAGAGAGGGTGAGCGGAATACTAAGAATAGGGGAAAAATGTGCTTCTGTTTAATTACACGGTAATTTGTAAAACAGACCGGATTCTGTGGCCCTTGAATGCTAATGTAGATTTGTCCTTACTTAAAAGCATAAAGCCGGAGGAATGCATAACTCACACATTTCCACACATTTTAGATCTCCAAGGGCTCCACGTGCATCAGTCTGAAAACCTTTTCTTCGTTTATCTTCGAAGTGGTGACTTTTTTGGACAACGGGTTGTACGTCTATTTCATCAGCAACACCTGTATTTACAATGGCCTCTCTTTGGCGCCCTCCGATATTTTCAGTTTCAGATGGCACCAGCCACACCCCTGTATTTCCCCAGTGGCTTAACCCTCCAGGAAAGTTCCAGCCATCTGAAACTCTCAGGAAACAAGCTGGGTGTGCCTGATAAGGAAGGTTGAACAAAATCATGTAAATTTTTCTAGGATGTTTTCTGTCATAATAGCTAACATTTTGCTGGGCTTGCTATGTTCTAGAAACTTTGTTACAGGCTTTCTGAACATCAAAGAAAAAAATTTAACTCTAAGGAAAAAAAAAATACTCCTCTGCCTTGATCTCTTGAGAGATCTTTGTAAATATCAGCTATTATAGTGTATCCTACCTATGGATTTCGGCTCTGTGGGACTATTGTTCTCATTTAGCCTATCACTATTTATTGAGTGATTATTATGTGCCAGACACTGCTCTGGGCACTAGGGATGTGCAGCCACATGTCAAGGAACGCCTGGGGCCACCAGAAACTTCCTGCTTTCTGCATGGGCGGACCCAGACAATAACGTATAAACATAAAAATATAATGTAATGTCAGGTAGAGATTTAAAAAAGGCAGGATAAAGGAGCAGGGAGTAGGGATGGGAGAAGCAATGGGGAAGGCCTTTGATGAAATGACATTTGAGCTGAGACCTGCATGAATCATGGGAACAAGCCTTGCAGATATTTGGCAAAAGAGCCAATTGCTTCTGCGCTAAATGGTTCTCCCTCTTCTGCTTTTTATAGTTTTCCTGTCTTCTCCTTGCTTGAGCCAGACCAACGGAAGCCAGATCTAGAGAGGAGACAGAGCTACAAGTGTGCCTTAGGGAAGGCAAAGGGCTTAGCTGCAGCTGCAGGGGCAGGTCTGGACACGTGGGTGACGCCGCATAGGGCGAGTGCGGTGGCTGCTATGATCAGCCAAGCTTGCAGGCAGTTGCATCAGAGGACCACCCAGCCGGGGGAGAAGAGGCATCCAAAGAATAGTCCGGCGGCCAGCAGGCCAGCAGAAGTGCAGTACGGGCTGAATGGGGGTGTTGTCAGCAGAGACCACAGGTGGCACTGCTACTCGGGCTCAGAACAGAACCTGGCTCTCCAAGGGCATGGAGCAGAGCAAGGCTGGAGCACAGAAGCAGAAACTCTGGTTTAAGAGAGCACCTTGATTACATATGTTAAGGAGGTCAAGCGTTTAGTGCTTAGAACCAGGGCTGCAGCTTGGGAATGAGTCTTGCAGCAACTGACTTAATACTGACACTTCAGCTATGGAGCCAGGGTCCTGTGTCCCCTCCTCCTGCTCATATAGGATGACCAGAAACTTCTTTGCATCCCTTTGAATGCCATCGGCTGTCTGCCGCTCTCTGTTATACTGCCTGTCCATTTGCACATGTTGATTGCCTCCTCTGCCCAGGAACTCATTAGCTTACCAGCAAAGGGATGCTCTCAACCCTGTTCAGACAGTTTCCTCTTCCGGCTCTCACAGGCCTATAACATAACCTTTACATTCCCCTTGGCAAAATGCTGTCATCTTTTTTGGGGAGGTAGGCTAGAAGCCAAAAGCACAAGATCTAAACTCAGACCACCTGGTTTGAGCCCTGGCTCCCCTTGGCAAGTGACTCAACCTCAGTTACCTCATCTGTAAAATGGGAATAATAATAGCACCTACCTTGTAGGATTTTTGTGAAGATGAGATCCCCCCACAGTGTCTGGACCCATGAGTGTCACTGCTTTTTACATGTCTTTGTGCCCTCACTAAACTGGGAAGCCCTCCAGGCACGTCCCTGTCCTCATGGGGCTGACATTCTACTGGTGGAGACAGACCATAAGTAAGCGAACACAGAAATAAGTAATATAATTTCAGATGGTATTGAGTGTAATAAAGAAAAATCAAATTAGGGTAATATAATCAAGTGACCTAAGGTACCTGTGGGTGCGCGTATGGGTGCTATTTTATTTTATTTTCATAAATAAGATCTTTAATTTGTCACCATTAAAAGTCTGAATTTTAAACAGATTCTTGGACTTGTGGCTCATATCCATCAGCTTGTTCAACTTTAGCACCTGTCTCATCCCCAGTAGCTTTTCTAGAACTACTACCGTTACCATGTAGCTCCATGAGTTTTCCCAATTCAAACTTGGGCTTCTTCAGCTTTTTACTTTTCTAACAAAGACATCATGGAGCAGACAAATAGATTGACAAGCCTTTTCTATGTCTTTTCCAGTGCTGTCGGGAATCCTGCAAACCAGTAATGATATATTAGAATAAACCTACACTTCATTTAATATGGGTGCTATTTTATTTTTAAAATTAATTAATTAATTAGTTTATTTATTTTGCTGCGTTTGGTCTTCGTTGCTGCACGCGGGCTTTCTCTAGTTGTGGCGAGCGGAGGCTACTCTTTGTTGCAGTGCGTGGGCTTCTCATTGCGGTGGCTTCTCTTGTTGCGGAGCACAGGCTCTAGGCGTGCAGGCTTCAGTAGTTGTGGTGTATGGGCTCAGTAGTCGTGGCTCACGTGCTCTAGAGCACAGGCTCAGTAGTTGTGGTGCACGGGCTTAGTTGCACGGCATGTGGGATCTTCCCAGACCAGGGCTTGAACCCATGTCCCCTGCATTCTTAACACTGTGCCACCAGGGAAGTCCCTATGGGTGCTATTTTGAATAAGATGGATGGAGAAGGCTTTTCTGAGGATTTGACATTTGAACAATGGTAGGATCCAAGTGACAATCTGGAGGACAGCCGTCCAGGTAGAGGGAGACAGAGGGGTCAGCAAGTGCTGGAGTGACCTTGGTGTGTTTGAACGAGGAGGAGAGTAAGGGTAGAGCTGGGTGAACAGGAGGAGCACAGACAGGGTGAAGCGAGGGCAGGGGGAGGAGAGGGGACGGAGGGATGAAGAGGGCAGACTGTGAAGGGCTTCAGGGGTCTGACCAGGAGTTTGGGGTGTGGCCTTCTTACAGCAGGAGCCACTGAGAGTTATAAGCAGGGGAGTGACATGATTTTTTTTTATATATAAATTTATTTATTATTTATTTATTTATTTTTGGCTGCGTTGGGTCTTCGTTGCTGTACGCAGACTTTCTCTAGTTGCAGCGAGCGGGGGCTACTCTTCCTTGCGGTGCGCGGGCTTCTCATTGCAGTGGCTTCTCTTGTTGTGGAGTATGGGCTGTAGGCGCGCAGGCTTCAGTAGTTGCAGCACGCGGGCTCAGTAGCTGTGGCTCACGGGCTTAGTTGTTCCACGGCATGTGGGATCTTCCCAGACCAGGGCTCAAACCTGTGTCCCCTGCATTGGCAGGTGGATTCTTAACCACTGCGCCACCAGGGAAGCCCACAGTGGTTGTTTTTGATACGCTTGTTTTGGAGGTGGGAAGGTTCTCACTCTGGACATCCACTGATAGACCTGCAAGATTATGAATTTTGACATGTAGTCTGAAACCGTGCACCTCAGATTGGGACCTGAACCCAGGTGTCCAGGAGTTGAACCCGGCCAAACCCCACAGTCTTCCAACTGAGATCACAGCTGGTTTCAGGACTTAATGAAGCTCAGGTTCTTGACGTCTCATCGCAGAAGGAATTCAGTGAGAGACAAAGTGATAGGTAAGAAGTGGACTTATTTAGAGAGAAACACACTCCACAGACAGAGTGTGGGCCACCTCAGAAGGTTGGAAAGGCCGAGTGACATGATTTGATTTATGTCTCTTTGCTGTATGGAAAGTTGAGGCAAGAGGAAGAGCAGGGATAGAAGGGCACCAGGGATTCTTGGACTTCAGGGATGTTGAGGTTCAGGGATTTGTTCTGGTGGCCTTTCGGGGGAGGTGGGGTGCTCAGTTAGTTTGATGATAGCCTTCTGTGGTAGGTCTGATAGTGTCCCCTCAAAATTCATGTCCACCCAGAACCTCAGAATGTGACCTTAATTGGAAATAGGGTTTTTGCAGATGTAGTCAGTTAAGAACCTCGAGATGAAATCATCCTGGATATAGGGTGACTGGGATCCTTACATGAAGAGAGGACACAGACACAGAGAAGATGGCCTTGTGAAGGTGGAGGCAGAGGTTGGGGACATGCAGCTGTAAGTCAAGGAATGTCTGGGGCCACCGGAAGCTGGAAGAGGCAGGAAGGATTCTTCCCTAGGGCCTTCAGGGGGAGTGTGGCCCTGCTGACACCTTGATTTTGGACTTCTAGCTTCCAGAGCTGTGAGAGAATAACATTTCTGTTGCTTTAAGTGACTCAGGTGGTATTATTACTCTGTTATTGCAGCCACAGGAAACTAATGCAGTTCCTAAGGGTCTTTGGTCTCTTAGGAGATTGCACTGGGGTGGAGGGTGGGAGTCTTTTCAGGAGCTTTGACAGCTCTTTAGACCTCCCTTAACATCAGGGAGGGTGGTCTTAACCAGGAACTTGAAGGAGCATTAGTAGCCCAGAGGAGGCGTCTGATGAATGTTGGTTGAATGAATGAATGAATGCATGAATGAGTGAGTGAATGAATAGGCCTGTCTGTGAATGAATAGGGCCGTGATCTGCCCTGACCATCATTAAATAGCCCCAATTGTGATAATTATAAGCTGCCATCTACAGTGGCATGGATGCCCCTTCTGCCATGTGCCTTCTAAGCTCCTGCAGGTTGAGAAACCAGATTAATTAAGATCTTTGGTAGAATTTGGATGAGAAGGATGGAGTTCCTGAGTGAGAGCCTAAGTGACTTTCGAATGCATAGAATGTGTGGATTTTAGAATCTGGACTTTTAACACTGATTTTCTGAGCTCAGAGGTAATTTTTTTCTTCCTTCCTTTTACATGTTCATTTAGCTGGGTCAAATTAGGAGAACTGGAGAAGCAATCCAGACATATAATCCTCTGCCTCAGCAACAAAAAGCAGTCCTGCTGATGGTTTATTGCTACTAATTTTTTTGTTTTGTTTTGTTTAGAGGTTGAAACTGCTGAACAGTGAGAGGAAACTCCAGGCCACAAAACTTAATTTTATCGTAATCCTGCCAGGGGCCCACCCCCTCTGCTACTATAAATTTCTCTTGGCCTGTCCTGTAGAAAGTGTACATGGCCTGAGATCAAGCTTTTTTTTTTTTTTTTTTTAATTAAACTAATGGACTGCACTCTCCTCCATAAAACACGGGTCCAGGTGGTGATGCCCTGCTGAGCATCGGTCTCTCCCAGGAAGCCTGGCCCTTTGTCTTAGTGATACAAATTCCTGGTCACGTCTGGACACACAGTAGGTACTGAATGAATGCTTCTTTAATTGAAATCAGGGCTGAAATGCAAAACTGGTTGGGCATGTGTACCTGGACAGTGTCCATTTCTATGTCAGTTTCTCTCCTGTGTAGTTGATGAGCTTCCTAATGTTGATTTTTAAAAGAACCAAGAACTGTATTTAGTTAATTTAAAAAAATGCAGACTAGGATTCAGAACAGCTGTGTTTGCTGTTGGCATGGCTGTTATCCTCCTCATGCTGGTGTTTTGTCACAACAGTACCACATTGTAGAAACAAAAGTTTAGAAAGAGGGGCGGAAGGAGGGGGTGGGATGAATTGGGAGATTGGGATTGACATATATACACTAATATGTATAAAATAGATAATAATAAGAACCTGGTGTATGAAAAATAAATAAATAAAATAAAATTCAAGGGAAAAAAAAAGGAAAAAGGATGACTTTTCATCCTCCAGCTACCAGTACAACCTGCAGCCTCAGCTCACAGTACTTAATTTTGTATCTGGTAATAGGGCGCAGAGACAATTCTTTTTTTTTTTTTTAACATCTTTATTGGAGTATAATTGCTTTACAATATTGTGTTAGTTTCTGCTGTATAACAAAGTGAATCAGCTCTGCATATGCACATCCCCACATCCCCTCCCTCTTGTGCCTCCCTTCCACCCTCTTTTTCCCACCCCTCTAGGTGGTCACAAAGCACCGAGCTGATCTCCCTGTGCTATGCGGCTGCTTCCCACTAGCTATCTTACATTTAGTAGTGTATATATGTCAATGCTACTCTTTCACTTCTTCCCAGCTTACCCTTCCCCCTCCCTGTGTCCTCAAGTCCATTCTCTACGTCTGTGCCTTTATTCCTGTCCTGCCCCTAGGTTCATCAGAACCTCTTTTTTTTAATTTAGATTCCATATATATGTGTTAGCATACGGTATTTGTTTTTCTCAGAGATAATTCTGTGAAGCAGATGTGTGAAGGGCTGATCCTTATGGAAGCTAACTTTTTTTGTTTTTTTAATTTATTTTTATTTATTTTTGGCTGCATTGGGTCTTTGTTCCTGTGTGCGGGCTTTCTTTAGTTGCAGTGAGCTAGGGCTACTCTTTTGTTGCAGTGCGCTTCTCTTGTTGCGGAGCATAGGTTCTAGGCGCGCAGGCTTCAGTAGTTGTGGCACACGGGCTCAGTAATTGTTGCTTGCGGGCTCTAGAGCGTAGGCTCAGTAGTTGTGGCGCATGGGTTTAGTTGCTCCGTGGCATGTGGGATCTTCCTGGACCGGGGCTCAAACCCATGTCCGCTGCATTGGCAGGCGGATTCTTAACCACTGCGCCACCAGGGAAGCCCTGGAAGCTAATTTCTTATAGAAATAAATATATTGTGCAGCCCTGGGAAGGGGGCATGAAATTATTTTAAGACGCTTCCTTTTTGAGTGCGTTTGAATATGTTCATGGGTTGTGTAGAATTTTTTGCATCCCGTTATCCAATGTATCACCTTTTGACACATTTCTTGTTTATAAGTATCCCAGCCAGTGATGAATAGAGAAAGAAGATAAAGGAAAAAAATAAAATGAGCAGGAAAACAAAAGAAGCAAACAAGTAAGTCAAAAAAAAAGGAGGGGGGGGATCTTCCCTGGTGGCGCAGTGGTTGAGAATCCGCCTGCCAATGCAGGGGACACGGGTTCCATCCCTGGTCAACATGCCGTGGAGCAACTAAGCCCATGAGCCACAACTACTGAGCCTTCACTCTAGAGCCCGCGAGCCACAACTACTTACTGAAGCCCGTGCGCCTAGAGCCCATGTTCACAACAAGAGAAGCCCTCACACCGCAATGAAGAGTAGCCCCCGGTCACCGCAACTACAGAAAGCCCGCGTGCAGCAATGGAGACCCAACTCAGACAAAAAAAACCCCCAAATCCCCACAAAACCCAAAACCTCTTTCCCAGTAGGTAATAACTTTGGCTGTAAAACTTATCAGACAGGCAGGAGGGGAGTGAAAAGTCTGCCTAAAATGAGAGCTGTCTGTAGGCTGCATTCAGGTTATCACAGGTCACCTGCAGGCTGGAACACAGCCAAAACTAGGGTGAGGCTAGTGAGACACGCCCCTGGGGACCCAAATTGAAGGGGCATCCCCCAAACTCAATAATCACAGTGAATAATATTTTTAATCCATTGTATTTAGAAAATCATCATTAATGCAAAATATTCCCATGCTGAATAAAGTATCAAAATGTTGAGTGCAGGGTCTGACACTGCACTGGCAAACTCAAACTCATTCACCTCTCTCTAACCAGAACGTCACTGAGCTCTCAAAAGGAAAAGTTTCTCCTTACTCTAAGCCTGGCTTTGCTCTGGGTTTGAATTCTAGCTCCTTTAGGACCAGCTCTATGAACTCAGGCTCACGACTCAACCTTTCTGAGCTTCCTTTTGTAAAATAAAGATAGCGCTTTCCATTGCAGGGCTCTGGGGTGGTTTAAAAAATATGCCTGTGATATACTGGGCACATAGTAGATGCCCAATAAACCATAGCATTGGATAATTCATAGTTACTCACAGAGAATTCAGTTCTTCAGGAGACCCAAGCAGGTCCTGCCTCTTACACGAGTCTCTTACACATCTGTCAGGGTTAACACAGCTCTGCTTTCACTTTATAGAATGTCTCAGAGTATAGCCTGGTGCCTGCGCTTTGAACACTCATACATCCGTTCAACTGCTCAGTAACCGATTTCCTGTTTAGTCGTAGCTCCTTGCCTGGGCCGGGCCATGGATGGCAAGTTGATATCTCTGTACCTCCCTCTCAGAGCAACTCAGCCTTCCGAAGCCATCCAAAAGTTAGGTTTGGTAGCAGCTTTTATTTATTAAGGCCTCCTCCATCATTGTGATCTCTCTTGAGTGCATTTCCACACCTGATGGTTCATCAGGATGACGCCTCACCCTTATTGTCACTTAAACTGTCCACAATCCTGAACTGGCCTCTGATTTGCTCCGCAGAGATGGGGCCATATTCCATGACACAGGACTGAAGCTGGGGGCCGAGTGGAAATCACATGGGCAGGAGGGTCGAGTGGGAATCCGGTTACTATTTGATACAGAAAACTGCAAAGCCCCCCACCCATTTTCTCCTATTGTCCAAGGCTGGTGGGACCAACCGTTTTTTTCAGCCTTTCTTCGAATCTGATCATAGCTTCAGAGCTGACAAAGCAGAGCCCTCACTTCAGTTATTCTCCTCCTTAGTTCTAAGGATGCAAAATGAGATGGGAGAATGACAGGAGACTGTCACTCAAACAACTTATTAGATTTTGGGGAGGGGGGTCTTAGTTATCATGAATGGGTCGTACGTTTTGAACATTCATCACTGCGTCCTGCTCTTCAGCGAGAGACAGTTTGTAAAATAGGAACGACATACTTCTGGCTTCAGTTGTGTGTGCTTTGGACTTAAGCTCTTATTTTCCACTTAATTAGTTAATAGGAATGTATCGAGCTAGGCGCAAAATGATACAAAAGATTAGGAGAACGGGATTTTTGACCCTGAAGGTTTATGACGTAGTTGGGGAGAATAAATTGTGCTCGAGCTGAGCCTTTAGACTGATACTCCTACTGCATTTATATATTCTCTCATTTCTGCCCTAGAAATGTTGCTCGAATTTGGCCTCTTCCTCTTTCACACTCTTGTTTTAGGGCTGTCGGCCCTCACTTACTGCCCGGGCTATGGCAGGGCCCTACCAAGCTCTATGGGGGCCTTGAGGCAAAGAAAACTGTGCACCCCTATGTCCACTTATCAAAATATCCTCCCATGTTGACAACCAAGTGGGAAAAGTTAATAAAAGCTCTACAACAAAAAAATACAACTCTATGGAAAGCCTCATGTTGTCCAATCTGTTCCTATATCATTGCCCACCCTTGTAAACCCACCCAGCATGGTGAGGGCTGGGGGGTGGACAGGTGGGGTGGTGCTTGCAGTTTCATAATAAAGCAGGGTGGTAAACCAAAGGGTAACATTCTGTCTTTACTTACATAATTTTTTTTTTCCATCGTGGACTTTCTTGGCTTTAATTTTGATTTCTAAAAAAATATTGCATTAAAATAATATTCATCCGAATCGCTGAGTTCTTTGGCGTCCCCGTAAATTTTGTACCTCCCTCTCTCTGTACCTAATCCTGGCTATGACCTGCTGCAAAAGCCCATTCCAGGCTGTTAGGTGCACAGCTGACAGTGACCTTGCTAACAGACCAACAGTGATCATGTCACTTCCGCATTTGCTCCTGATTGTCTAAGAGGTAAAATCCAGCCCTGTTGGCCTGGCTGCAAGCCTCTTCACAGTCTGGGCCTCCACTTACCTCACCAGGGCATCTGCCCCACCTGGCCCTGTTCCTTCCTCATCACGCCTCTTCAGGACTGCGTCTTTGCCCACACCACAACTTCTGCCCGAGTTTCGCTCCTGTCCCCAAACTCCTTCACCTTGGACGTCCCTGCTTAGCTCTTGAGTTCTACCTGGGATAACAGCTCCCGGCTGGGCTGCCTTTTTGAGTTCCCCAAGTAGGCTTAATTGCTGTTTTCCCATAGAAATTTATTTGTTTCCACTCGATTCCTATCCTGGCTGTTACACTCACGATTCCACTGTGATTTATCTGTTTACCTGTGTCCCCAGTTACACTGCCTGCTCTCCTTGAGGAGAGCAACCGGGCTTTTCATGTCAAATGAATAATGAATACAGCTGGATACAGTGAAAAAAAGCAGTAACAGCAACTATGAAATAATTCATGGAAAACAATAGAACAGCCTAGCGGGCTCTGCTTTTAATGTCAGGCAATTCTGAGTTCAAATGTTGGTTGTCCTTAGCTAGCTTTGTGACACTAAAGTTTTCAGATTTTTACTATGGAAACTTTCAAACATAAGCAAAAGTAGAGAGACCCAGGACTTCCCTGGTGGGCCAGTGCTTAAGACTTTGCCTTCTAATGCAGCGGGTGCAGGTTCAGTACCTGCTCAGGGAGCTAAGATCCCACATGCCAAAAAACCAAAACATAAAACACAAGCAATGTTGTAACAAATTCAATAAAGACTTCTTTTTTTTTTTTTGCGGTATGCGGGCCTCCCACTGCTGTGGCCTCTCCCGTTGCGGAGCACAGGCTCCGGACGCGCAGGCTCAGCGGCCATGGCTCACGGGCCCAGCCGCTCGCGGCATGTGGGATCCTCCCGGACTGGGGCACAAACCCGTGTCCCCTGCATCGGCAGGCGGATCCTCAACCACTGCGCAACCAGGGAAGCCCAAGACTTATTTTTTTGAGATTTATTTATTTATTTGTTTGTTTTTTGGAGGCGTTGGGTCTTTGTTGCTGCACGCGGACTTTCTCTTGTTGCAGCGAGCGGGGGCTACTCTTCGTTGCGGTGTACGGGCTTCTCATTGTGGTGGCTTGTCTTGTTGCGGAGTACAGGCTCTAGGCGCGCGGGCTCAGTAGTTGCGGCACATGGGCTCAGTAGTTGTGGCATGCGGGCTCAGTAGTTGTGGCACGCAGGCTCAGTAGTTGTGGCTCGTGGGCTCTAGAGCGCAGGCTCAGTAGTTGTGGTGCACAGGCTTAGTTGCTCCGCGGCATGTGGGATCTTCCTGGACCAGGGCTCAAACCCGTGTCCCCTGCATTGGCAGACGGATTCTTAACCACTGCACCACCAGGGAAGCCCAATAAAGACTTTTTAAAAAAAGTAGAGAGACCCCCTCTGATGAACCCACATGGGGCCCACCCCGAATGCCCCACCCTCCACTCCTATCCTTGGATTGTTTTTGAAGCAAATTCCAGACAACATATTATTCCAAATAGAATTATTTCAATAAGAACATTAAACTTTTAATTGATTGCAAACTCAATATGAACCACATGCAAAAAAGAGCTGTCAGGGGGTTTGGGTCATGGGGAGGCCCTTTTAAAGCAAGTCTTGAAGGATGAATACGGATTTTGGCAAAGAAAGGTTGTAAGTCGGAAGCTGTAAGTCACGTGTGCGCAAGGGGTCAACAGATTGTTTTTGCTGGAACAGGGGTCAGGGCAGGGAGAGGGAATGGGAAGGAAAACCTAGGTGTGGAACAGATGGGGGGCCAGGCCCTTGATGCTTTAGAGGCAGCCTTTTAGGTGTGTGGGGGGGCTGGGGGAATCTTAGTTTGTGTTCCTTTGAAGGTCTGCACTCAATTGTGACGGGGGCTGAGGACAGTAGTAATATTGATTCAGTGCCCTTCAACTGTCTCTCAGATCATTTTCCTTGTTTACTGATTTCTCCTTTAACAGCAAAAGCAATCGTCACTGGACATTTAAAGAACTGACTCCTCTACCAACCACCAGGCTTTAGTGGAGGAGAAATGAGAACTCAGTTTTCCATGCTGAGCCCTACACTAAGATGACCTGGCAACTGTGTATTTTATCCCACTGGGTTTAATCCTTATTATGAATAACAGAGCGAAGCTTTGTTATTCACAGGAGTTGCATTTCTGCTGCTGGGAGAATTAGCTGCAATCTTATTCGCAAGGTGCCTTCTGATGCAATGAGGTCTTTTGAAGTGTGCATAAATAGAGGCTATTGTTTAGGCATTCGGAGGTAAGGCTTAGATTGCTCCAGAAGTTCCAGTCTGACTCTAGGTATCTTTGTTTGGCTGATTCTTTTTTTTTCTCCCTGGGGCCACAAGTAGTAGTTTTCTCCATATGGCTTTAGCGACTTGCCTCTTCATCACCTCCTGAAACTAGGGCACAACCAACACTTTTTCTGTAGGCTTTTCTGCTTAGAGGAGGAGGAAATTGTTCTGAGTCCAAAAAACAGAATGGAGAAAAAAATGTGCAAGTTTAACTAGGATATCACACAGAAATGGAGCCTTTGGTAAAGAAATAATTTTGTTTCTGATTAAGATTTTTTTTTTAAACTAGGGGAAATAGAAGCATAGTAAAGAGTGAGCCTATTAATTTATTGCCACCTGGAATCTCTTAGGAGACTTTAGGATCTCTGAAGGAGAGAACTGATCATTTGTTTAAGTCTTCGAAGCTCGCACACCCCAGTTCCCCAGCACAATAAGCCTTTCTGGGCCTTTGGAGCAGCGGATATGAAACTTCGTCTTCAAAACCGCAGAGAGAAGTCTCCTTTCTTTGAAGGTGTTTATTTTCTGAAGTTTTTACCTGGGATCCCAGCTAACACACATGGCTGTTTTTTGGTTTTTTAATTTTTTTCTTGCAATGAGAAATTTTAAGATCTACTCCTCAGCAGCTTTCAAACGTACAATCGAGTATTGTTACCCACGGTCTCCACACCAATACATCACATCCCCAGGACTTCTCTCACCACACTGCTTTTCTGGAAAGGCTTATTGAAAATGATTTGTGGGTTTAATCTGGGTGTTTTCTTTTGATCACCTCGGTGTGCATGTGTCCCTAATTGTATGGCTGTCTGAGGTTCTTCCACCCAGAGTGAAGTGATTTTCTCATCTGGAACCAGATGCTTCCAGAATCGGGGCAGCTTCCTCGACTTGTGGGAGGGGGTACCAGGCTTCTCCAGGACCCAGGAAGCTGCCCTTTGTAGGTGCTTCACACTTGCTTTATTCACGACTCCGTCTTCATAATGTTACCTCCGTTTCTCCCCTCCACTGGATCTGTTTAGAGCCACCGGGCCATTCTCTCCTCTTTTGTGACTCTGTGAATCTAAGACTAGAATCTAGTCCTTCCCAAGGGATAAGATCTTCTGCTGCAAAGTCCTTTCTCACCATCCACAGACAAAATCACCATTAGGCCATGTTTACTGAACTGCAAAGGTGGGTGCATCATCTCCTTCAAGCATTAGCACTTTTATCTCTTTGCTCTTCCCCCTGCCACCTGTGCGTTGTCACCCAAGCGATTAAAACCATTTGGTTGTAATTCTTCGATTTGCACTGACCTTCTAAGGGGTGTCCATGTTGACACAGCAAAGTCCCTTCTCTTGCCTTTTCTCCTCCGCCATGTTTGAGCTTGGCTTAAAGGCTTGGTATTTGGAAGAAGTTAAAAGTGATCCAGTGACTTGCTTTGGACGATGCTGATACACACATCTTTGGAAGCCTTAGACTGGGGAGTGTCAATTTAATTTGGATTCTGTCAGCTTGTTGCATTCTGATCACCCGTTTTGAGGGCTTGCTGAGAACCTGAGATTATTTGTTAAACTGCCATTGGAATAAACACAACACTTTTCTTGAAAGGGAAAAGGACTTTTTAAAGAAAGTAATAAGCATACCTCTATATTTTCTTGACAGATATCAAAGAAAAAAAAATCTTCCTGTTTTTACCTTGACAAGACATCTAACATCGCTGGGAGGCTTTGCTTGCATGAGAACTTCAACATTATAATCTAGAAATCTCAAGCTCAACAACTTTCTCTGTCTGGGGATGGGGAAAAGGGATGATAAAATAGTTTTCTATACAGCTGGTTACCAAAATAGTCAAATATGAAAGCTATTTCATCTCCTTTTAAAAGGTTAGTCTTTTGATATATGAATCACAATTGATGCTAAAAGGAAAGTGTTAGAAACAAACTTTTTTTCTCTGCTAGTTCAGGTTTTGAATGTTTTAATTACTTAACTGTTTATTTTTCTGGCAGTGAGGTTAGTACTGGTAGCCAGTGATTACCAACAATTAAAAAAACAAGTCATCTAAGACAACACACACCCAGAAAACCCAATTAAAATCACACTTCGTTTTTTGCTTTTATGGTTTAGAAGTAAATTCGGAATCAGTTTCATGATTCTTGTGGTATTTTTCCAAATTAATGACTTTGGACATTTGGACGCTGAGCTGTGTGAATGCTGAATGTGTTTTCTTCCCTTTGCTATCAATTAGGTATTTAAGAATGCATCTTATGAAGAAATAGCCACCTAAAAATATGCCAAAGGCCACAGTCCTGTATCCTTCCTCAGACGGAATACTGCACAGGAGACTTAAAAAAATTGCGGTTATATGTGTCATAAAATTTACATTTTAAACTTTTTTAAGTGTACAGTTCAGTGGCATTAAGTACATTCATAATGCTGTGCAACCATCACCACTACGCATCTCCAGAACTTTTTCGTCAACCCAAACAGAAACTCATTAAACACTAACTCCTTGTGCCCCCTTTAAACAGATTGTTATATACATTAAACACTAACCCATTAAACACTAACTCCTTGTTAAACCCATTAAACACTAACTCCTTGTGCCCCCTTTCCCCAGCCCCTGGCAGCCACCATTCTATTGTACTTTCTGTTTCTATGAATTTGACTATTCAAGGTACCTCATATAAGTGGCATCATGTGTCTGGATTATTTCACTGAGCATAATGCTTTGTAGGTTCATCCACGTGGTAGCATCTGTCAGAATTTCCTTCCTTTACAAGGCTGGATAATATTCCATTGTATGTAGGTACCACATTCTGTTTATCCACTCATCTGTCAGTCAATGCACAGGAGACTTTTAAATTTAATTTTTGCTCTCATCACACACATACACAAAAAGGTAACCATGAGAAGAAATATGTTAATTAGCTTGGCTGTAGTAATCATTTCATTGTGTATATGTATCTGAAATCATCATCTCAAATGCCTTAAGTACCTATAATTTTTATTTAAAAAAATAGAATAGTATAAAAATTTTACTTTTAATATGTGCCATTTGGCATCTTTCCCCCTAATTTCCTGGCATTCTTTCATTTGGGGGTCATTTTTTGAGCCTTACGTGCTGACAGGTGTTGAGAACACAGAAATGAATGAGCTCTACCCTGCATGCAGGGAACTTCTTTTCTGGTTGGGTAGACAGACCAGGAAATAGGGTCCAAGGCTTGGTGGTGGCCATCCAAGCAGAAAGCAGAGGGGAAGGTGGGTGACTCACTGTTGGAGAAGGGCTACATCCATTGTGGGTGGGAGTGTGGGGGCCTGATGAATGAAGGCCTCTAGGTCATGTTCTAAGTTCTCCTACTCAAAGGCTAGAAATAGATGTCAGCAGAATTAAAGGTCATGTATAGAAGGAGGATCTGATATACTGCAGTACTCCACCTGTAGGCATGATTTCTTGTAAATTATATTCACGTTTTACCGTCAAAGACACTTCTCTCCCCTAAAATAATAGAGCACAACTTTAACTCATTTGGCCCCTATATAGACAGGAGGTTGTGTGGGATGACAAACTTTCAAGCAGTATTACCATACACTGTGCAACACCTTAAATTTTCAAAATCTGATCCGTGCATTCTATTCCCATTTGTACATACAAAGAATATAATTAACTTGTCCATGGTGGAAGAATATAGAATCTGGATCTTCTGGTATTTAGCCTACTGTTCTTTTGTCTATATTTCCTAGTATCCTGTATATAACAATCTGTGAAATTTTTTTGTCCTCTCCATGTGTTAGCCATATGGGGGCTTTGGGAAGGTCCAAGAAGGTAGATCTCCAGGGTGCCAATTTGCACAGTATATTATTGACAAGATGGTAGAACTGATGTGCATTTGGATGGTTGTGGATGAGCTGAGGGCAATAGATGGACTCTGACCCATGTACCCTTAACTTCAAAGAGCAGACTAGTACCCACATTCACAATATGAGAGTTTCAAAGGCAGCGAAAGCATGCGCCTTGCTTTCTAGATAGCAAATTCTATATAGTCTCAGTTGCCTCTGTTATGTTCTGCATTCTGCTCTCCCATCTATGTATTTGTCCCCAGTTTGATCATCATCTTTGGCATGTTTGTTTTGTAATCTGTATCTCTTTATAAAATCTATTGGCAGTCTGCTAGGAACAAACTGACAAGAAAAGCAACATGGCGCCCGCGAGCCTGAGGCAGCGCGCAGTGGCGCGTGCGTGAGCTGACGCGCGAGCAGTGCCCGGTCGCGTAGCCGGGGCTCGGGCGCCCGCCGCCATTTTGTAGGGTTCTCTGAGACGCCAGAGCCGCCGCCGCCGCGATGCGGCGGCTCTTGTCAGGATGGTGACGCCGTTCATCGGACACCTGCCCCAGGAGGGCACAGAGCAGGCGATCCGCTGACTCCTTGAGCAGTGTGGGAAGGTGCTGGAATGTGACATCATTAAGAACTACAGCTTTGGGAATTCCCTGGCGCTCCAGTGGTTAGGACGCCTTGCTTTCACCAGGGAGGGCTCTGGTTTGATCCCTGGTCGGGGCACTAAGATCCCGCAAGCTGCACGGAAAAACAAACAACAACAACAGAAGCCACAAAACTACGGCTTTGTGCACATAGAGGACCAGGTGGCGGCCGAGGATGCCATCCACTACAAGCCGCACAGGGTGAACATCACCGTGGAAGCAGCAAGGATAAGAGCAGAGCTTCAGGGACTTCCCTGTTGGCGTAGTGGTTAAGAATCCGCCTGCCCATGCAGGGGACACGGGTTCCAGCCCTGGTCCACATGCTGCGGAGCAACTAAGCCTATAAGCCTGTGCGCCACAACTATTGAAGCCCGTGTGCCAGGAGCCCGTGCTCTGCAACAAGAGAAGCCACCGCAATAAGAAGCCTGCGCACCACAACGAAGAGTAACCCCCGCTCAATGCAACTAGAGACGCAACTAGAGAAAGCCTGCACGCAGCAATGAAGACCCAATGCAGCCATAAATAAATAAATTTATTTAAAAAAGAAAAAGAGCAAAGCTTCAGCCAAGTTGCACATAGGCAACATCAGTCCTACTTGTACCAACCGGGAGCTTTGGGCCAGGTTGGAGGAGCATGGTTCAGTCATCGAATGTGACATTATGAAAGATTATGCCTTCGTACACGTGGAGCGGGCAGAGGATGCAGTAGGGCTGTCAGGGGCCTTGACAGCACAGAGTTTCAAGGCACACGAACATACGTGCAGTTGTCCACCAGCCAGCTTCGGACTGCCCCTGGGATGGGAGACCAGAGTGGCAGCTGTCAGTGTGGGAAGGAGGGGCACTGGTCAGAAGAGTGCCCCGTAGATTGTACGGGTAGTGTGGCGGACTTTACCGAGCACCGTAACAAACGGTATGGAGCAGCGTGCACACCTGACACCGTTGGCTACGGGGAATCCGTGTGTAACAAGGATGCATAGGGCGCACTCCACCACCAGCCTTACCGAGTCCGCTCTTAGGAGGCAGTGGCAGCAGCAGCTTCCGTGTCCAACTACCTGCAACTATTACTTGTCCCATCTGCTTCAAGACCACAGCACAGCCCCAGGTGAGGATTATGCTAGTAGCTTCTCTTTCCTGTACAGTGGAATCCCTCCTACCTTGCTTTCCTTAGGAGTTGACCCCTTTCCCTGCCTACCTGCAACATCTCCTTTCCCTTTATTTTTATTTATTTTCAAATTTAATTTTCTTTAAAAATTTTTTTCAATTGGCTGCACCTCGTGGCATGCGGGATCTTAGTTCCCTGACCAGGGGATGAACCTTCTCCCCCCCACCCCCAAAGCGCTGCTGGGTCATGACCACTGGACCACCAGGGAATTCCCCTCCTTTCCCTTTAAAATGACCATATGTAGTGACAGGCAACCTTCTACTCTTCTCTGTTAACTCTGGACTTTGACACTGAAGCTAATCTTCTGAAATTGCTAGGACCATTGGGATTTTGTTTGTTGTTGTTTTGTTTTGTCTTTTTATGGCTGATCGTGGTACAACATTAACTGAAATTTAGCCTTGCTTTACTCCACTTCTCTCACTTGTTTTTTAATAAAATATTTTGGCAAATAAACGTTTCTAACGCTTAAAAAAAAAAAGAACAGCAACTGAAGGAAAAGCACTTTCTTAATGTCGTTGCGTGGATGACTGGGTAGACTCTGTAATTAGCCTTTTTTTTTTTTTTTTTGGCTGCACGCTTGCAGGTATCTTAGTTCCCTGACCAGGGATCAAACCCAGGCCCCCAGCAGCGGAAGCGAGGAGTCCTAACCACTGGACTGCCAGGGAGTTCCCTATAATTAGCCTTTTTGATCTTGAGCCCTAAGTTCTTGCTGTTTATGTGAGTCCATAGCAATCTTAACAGTTCAGTGGTTTCAGTGACTATTTCTTTGCTAAGAATTCCCCAAGCCACAGCGTCAACCCCAGACTCTTTCCAGTTTTGCAACTCTTTGCTGGATATTTGTACCTGAATATCTTGACAGCACCTCACAATCAACCTAAAACAGTATTTATGTCACCACCTTCCCCCAAAACTGCTTCTGCTCCTGTCGTCCTTATTTGTTTTAGTGACACCACCATCTTAGCTGCTAAGATTAGAAACTGTCTTCTTTCCCACCACCTCATTAGAAACTAAATAGTTGGTTCTGTGTCTTTTACCTGGACACAGCCTCTTGCTTTTTTCCCCTCATCTCTAAGTCATCTTCTTTTTACACTGCCTCCAGAGTTAGCTTTCTAAAACTCAAATGTGATAGTCACTCAGCCCCCTTCAGATTCTGTAGTGACTTCCCATGACCTATGAGATGAAGTACCAACTTCTTACCAACTTCTTGTTTTCTCACTTATCCCGTCTCTAAGTGCAGCTTGCCCTTTAGTATCACCTATTTCTTTTCCCTCCCCAACTCCTACTTGAGTTTTCATGCCTTCCTGCCTCTGCCCACTGTTAAATCCCTGCCTCAGCTAAATGTCCGTTATCAGGATATTATCTCAAAATTTCCCTCTTCTAAAGGCTTCCCTACCCTTTCTTCTACCTCGAGCAGATATCTGCCCCTTCGCTCCTGTAGTTTTGTTTTAAAACAGCTTTATTGAGGTCTAATTTGCATACCATAAATTCACACGTAAGTATACTGATGAGTTTTAGTAAATCCATGTATTTGTGCAATTCAGTTTTAGTACTTTCTGTCACCCCACAAAGTTCTCTCTTGCCTGTTTGTAGGCAGTCCTTGCTCTCACCCCAATCTCAGGCAACCACTGATCCGCTTCTGCATCTATAGTTTGTCTTTTCTAGAAATGTCATATAAAATCATACAAGGGCTTCCCTGGTGGCTCAGTGGTTGAGAGTCCGCCTGCCAATGCAGGGGACACGGGTTCGTGCCCCGGTCCGGGAAGATCCCACATGCCACGGAGCGGCTGGGCCCGTGAGCCATGGCCGCTGAGCCTGCGCGTCCGGAGCCTGTGCTCCGCACCGGGAGAGGCCACAACAGTGAGAGGCCCGCGTAAAAAAAAAAAAAATCGTGCTACTTTAAAATCATACAATATGCAGTCTTTTGAGACTGGCCTCCCTCAGCATGCAGTTTTTGAGTTCATCCATATTGTTGAGTGTATCATAGTTGGTTCTTTTTTATTGCTGAGTAGTATTCCATTGTGTGGATATACCACATTTTGTTTATCCAGTTACCAGTTGATGGACGTTTGGGTTGTTTCCAGTTTGGGGCTATTATGAAAATACTGCTATGATCATCTGTATACAAGTCTTGGTATGGATGCATGTTTCCATTCCTCTCAGGTAGATACTTAAGAGTTGAATGTCTGGGTCATATGTTTAACTTTAACAGAAACCACCAGGCTGTTTTCCAAAGTGGCTGTTGCATTTTATATTTTACATTCTGCTTTCTCCACATCCTTGCCAATATTTGGTATTATCTGTCCTTTTGATTATAGATATTTTACTGGGTGTGGTGGTATCTCATTGTGGATTTAATTTGCATTTTCTGTAGTCATTTAAAACTGCTTTCTATTGTAGAATGTTGTATTGATATATATCTTCTGATCTGTGCGCTATGCTAGGGTTTGGTAAGTGGATGAATGAACAATCCCATACTTAGGATGAGTGGCCAAATTCTCAGTTATTTTTGGAACAGAAAACACTGATAACTTAACTTCAGAAATGATATAAAAGTCAAGTCTCTTTCCCTGAACAAATTTTTGCCAGAGTTTCTAAGAAGCAATAACCTTGACTGAACTAAGTTTTACTTTCTTTTTTTTGCTCACCCCTTGGTGGGAGGTAATGGATAGGAAATATAGACATAGCAGGAGACGGAGAAAAGAAACAGTCTCTAAACGACTAAGAGCTTGTGGAATAGCTTGGGAGAGAGAACCATTTGGGTTCTTGGTTACTCCATGGTTCCAGGTGTGGGGACTCCATTAATACTGTGACCTCTGCTTCTCCCCACTTGCTTTTCTCTGTCAATTCAAACAGGAGTCTGCAGACATTTTCAGTAAAGGGTCACATAGTAAATATTTTAGGCTTTTTGGGCCAATACACAACATCAAGGACATTATGTAGGTGCTTATATAATGAGAGACTAAACAAATTTCCACAAATTTTATTGATGAAATTCAAAACAGAATAATAATAATGAAAGGGTACAATTTTCTATTATACAGGTCTACTAATAAAAAGAATGGAATTCTTTTTTTTTTTTAATTAATTTATTTGTTTTCATTTTTGGCTGCGTTGGGTCTTTGTTGCTGTGCGTGGGCTTTCTCTAGTCACGGCGAGCGGGGGCTACTCTTTGTTGCGGTGTGCGGGCTTCTCATTGCGGTGGCTTCTCTTGTTGCGGAGCACGGGCTGTAGGCACGCGGGCTCTAGAGCGCAGGCTCAGTAGTTGTGGTGCACGGGCTTAGTTGCTCCGTGGCATGTGGCATCTTCCTGGGCTAGGGATTGAACCCATGTCCCTTGCGTTGGCAGGTGGATTCTTAACCACTGTGCCATCAGGGAAGCCCAAGAATGGAATTCTTTTGAGGAGGATAATACTTTGGTTAATTGGAGTTCAGAATTAGTGTTTCCTATCGTTATGGTAGAAACAGGGCCTCATTCTCCAATGAGGCTTCACTGAAACATTGTGGTCTTCCATCCTGAGAATTCACCAGACTGTGCTGTCTGCATTTGCCCTTATAGTGGTGGAGAACTTTTCACATGGAGGAAGCAGCTTAAGAGGATAAGGTCTGGGGTAAGACTCCTTGGGTGTGAATTTCAGCAAAGACTCAGTAACTAGGAGATCTTTGACTACTTACCTGACCAATCTAGGAGCTTCTGTTCCTTCATCTGTAAAATGGGTCATAGTACCTACTTCACAGGGTTGTTGTAAAGATTAAATACAAAGATTAGATTAGAATGGCAGTTTATAAATACTATTCTTCTTTTGATTTTTTTTTTTCAGCGCTTTAAAAATGTAAAACCATTCCTAACTCACAGGCAGGGTGGCAGGCTGGATTTGGCCTGCGGGATATAATTTGTGGACCCCTGCATTAGAGTATAAACTGGAATTATTGCCACTTACTTTAGAAGTAATGATTGCTTTTCCCCCCTAATTGCAGAGCACCATATGCTCACTGCAGAAAACTTGGAAAACAGAGAAAAGCACCATAAAAAAAAGTCATTCAGAATCTTTACCATCCAGAAGTGCTTCACTGGTGGTCCCTTGTCTTTGTATATATGTATATATATACACACATATTTTTTTAAATTAAAACAAACTCATACCATGCATACTGCTTTGTATCTTTTTTCACTTACTAATATATACTTGTCACTAATAATCTTCTATAACCTTAACCTGAATTTTAATGACTGCATACCGTTCTGTTATACAGATGCATTACAGTTTACTAAAACAGTTCCCAACAACATTAAAGTTGTTTTGAACTTTTCACCGTTTGACATAACTCAGGTGTAAACTAATACACAAATGTTTGTACACATTTCTGATTAGTTCCTTGGGATAAATTACAAGAATTCAGTCCCTGGGTTAAAGAGTATCTACAGTTTTTTAAAAAGATTTTTTGATGTGGACCATTTTTGAAGTCTTTATTGAATTTGTTACAATATTGCTTCTGTTTTATATTTCGGTATTTTGGCCCAGAGGCATGTGGGATCTTAGCTCCTTGATCAGGGATAGAACCTGCACCCCCTGCATAGGAAGACGAAGTCTTAACCACTGGACTGCCAGGGAAGTCCCAAGAGTATCTATATCTTTTAAGTTTTGATGTATCTTGCAAAATTGTTCCCTAGGGAAGGTGTATAGTTCTATACCCTCCCAAGTGACAATAAGAACATTGTCATTTACTGTGGTCTTATATTTTTACTTGGTTATTGGGCTTATGGATTTAAACAGTGAAAACATTTTTATTTTTGAAACAATTCAAATAGATTAAAATGTACAGACAGTAATGAAACTCGCACCCACGTACACACCAGAAAGATTACGCAAGTGTTAACATTTTGCTGTACTTGCTTGTGTTATTTTAAGAAAAACATGTTACAGATTAAAAACTAAGTCTGTCGGGGCTTCCCTGGTGGCGCAGTGGTTGAGAGTCTGCCTGCCGATGCAGGGGACACGGGTTCGTGCCCCAGTCTGGGAGGATCCCTCATGCCGCGGAGCGGCTAGGCCCGTGAGCCATGGCCGCTGGGCCTGCGCGTCCGGAGCCTGTGCTCCGCAGTGGGGGAGGCCACGACAGTGAGAGGCCCGCGTACCGCAAAAAAAAAAAAAAAAAAAGTCTGTCATTATCATCCCATTCTACAGATGAGAATGGGAATCTCATATCATTGATGAGAGCAATCAATCTGCAAAAGGTTAAGAAATTGTGTAAGTAGTAAGAACAGGTAAGTGGTTTTACTTACTGGTAAAGTAAGTAAGAGGTTCTTATTTACAAGAACCTCTTGTAAATAGCATATGGCTAAATTTTAAAAAAAAATCCAGTCTGAGTTTTTTTTTTTTTTCAGTCTGAGATTTTTAACCAGCTATTTTAATCTGTTTGCATTTATAGTAACAGTTGATATTTTAAATTATTTCTCTTATTTCATGTTTTCTATTTTCCATACTTTTCCTTTGCTTTCTTTTTCTCATTTCCTGTCTCTTACTGAATTGAGTTTTATTGGTTCCTCCCTTTTTTCCTCTACTGGCTTTATTATCCTTAAATGTGTGTTCTTAGAAAGCAGTCTAAAATTAACTCCAGTCATCCCCCCTACCAGTTTATTTTCTTTTCATTTAACTTAAATTTCTCCTTGTTTTTGGTATTTTATAGCCTTTGATATTCTGCCATTTAACTATAGCATGTGTAGATTTGTTTTGGTTTATTCTGCTCAGAACTTGCTGTTATTCTCTACATGGGAGATTTATGGCTTTTACAATTCTGGAAAATCCTTAACTATTATCTTTAAAAATATTGCTCCCCTTCATGTCAGCAGCCATGAAAATGTGCCTCTCAGATCTCCTGCTTTGGGAAGCCTAGTTGACTGACCCCAGATGCCATGTCTCAGGATTCACTCAAAAGCCACACTTCCCCTGGGCTGTTACTGGTTGCTGGCTTAGTAAGATGTGGCTACTAGTGCTAGCCCATCCTGTAGGATATAGGACTCTTCTAATGGGGAGTCCTTGAGCCATGACTTTCTGGTCTGAGGTTTCTCCTTGCCCACTCCTTCTCTTCCCAACATCCTTTCTTGGCATCTGCTTATTGGAGGACCCAAACTAACACAGTCTCTCTATTTGCATCATCTGGATCTTGCATTAAATGCATCGGAATAGTCTCATTGTACTCCCTATTCCAGGAACTATTCTTTCATGCCCCTTTTATCTCTGTGATGCCCCTTGGTAATTTCTTCAAATCTGTCTTCCATTTTACTTAATTCTCTCTTTACTTGTGTCTAATCTATTTAACGTATCTGTTGACTTTTTAATTTCAGTGATTATAATATTTATTTCTAGAAGTTCTATTTGGGTTATTTTCATACCTGGCTGTTTTTGGTATTTTTTTCCTCAGGGTTTTATTTCCTACTTTTATGTCTTTCATAGTTTTAAGCATATTTATTTCTTATTCTCTTTTTCAAATTTTAATTTTATTATCCCAAGTTCCTGGAATTCTTTTTTTTAAATTAATTTATTTTTTTGCTGCTCTGGGTCTTCATTGCTGCATGGGGGCTTTCTCTGGTTGTGGTGAGTGGGGGCTACTCTTTGTTGAGGTGCATGGGCTTCTCATTGCAGTGGCTTCTCTTGTGGAGCATGGGCTCTAGGCACACAGGATTCAGTAGTTGCAGCATGTGGGCTCAGTAGTTGTGGCTCATGGACTCTAGAGCACGGGCTCAGTAGTTGTGGTACACAGGCTTAGTTGCTCCGTGGCATGTGGGATCTTCCCGGACCAAGGATTGAACCTGTGTCCCCTGCATTGGCAGGTGGATTCTTAACCACTGGACCACCAGGGAAGTACCCAAGTTCCTGGAATTCTAACAATCTTGTTTGTTGTGTTTGCTGTTTTCTTCTCATGATATATTGTAATTTTAAATTTTCTTATAAGCTGATCTTGAGTGGGGATTACTTTTTCTGTGACCTGATAACAGGCCCCCTCCAGAACAATTTGCATTGCTTCTTCTAGAGATCTCAGGAGTATCACTGGCTTGGGGCCAGTGTTTCTGCTAATTTCTTAGGTTGGAACTTGCTGGATTACTCTGCTCAAGGCTCAGATCTGGATATCCATATTTCAGAGGAGAGGTTTCTTTTTTTCACTCAGAGCCCAGGGGCACACAAAATTGTCCTCTTGGACCCCTTTTCTAGGGTATGAGTTCCCCCCCGCCCCCAGTCTTCACTGAGGAAGCCCCTCTTTGAGGATCCTGCCTCTCCTCAAGTGTTTTAGTTCCAACTCTGTGCCTCTTGGCAGCCCATGGTTCCACCTCCTTTGTCCACTTGGGTTTTAAAATGCAAGTCTGTAAGTTACAAAAGCAGTCTCAGAATCCACGTGCTTTCACTCAGTTTTTCCCTTTCTTTTTCAGGTCATATTTTACCCAGCATTCTTAAGTATTTGTAGTGGGAGGGTTTTTTCCACATTGTCTTAATCTGCCACCCTCTTGCTGCACCTGAAGTCCCATTTACTATATTCAGTTCTGTGCTGCAAGGCTTCTCAGGGTACCAGTTTCTAAGCAGTATCATTAGTGAAACCCATAAGCTCACCCATTGTTAGAAAAGCCAAGTGCTTGAGATCCTATTGAGACTGTAGATATATAGTATGTCCTAAGGGATCTGGAAAAAAAGCTACCTTTGTTTTCCAACCCATGGTCACTTCATTGGTAAATCCAGGAAGTGCCGTAAGATTTTACAGATGGAACTGATGCTTAGAAAACAATGAAATTGAATCATCATCATCATCATCATCATTTCTTTTACGATACGGCCTAGGAACAGAGCTCTTCTGTTTTCCTCCCTTCTTTCTCCCAGCTTTCCCACCATCCTTCTCAATTTGTCCTTTGTCAACAGGGCAGAAAAGAAGGGCTGAAGTGATGTATGGGTATAATCCACTGTGCACTGCTAAAAAGATAAACTTAAATGAAGTGATTTATTACCTGGTGACAGGTATTCTGCCCCCAGAATTGTCTGTCAAAGTGAATGCTCATTGATTTTCCATACTTTCTCTGTCAGCCTCTGGATAGCCATTGTTCATTACAGGTGGATAAGATGCCAGCGTATTCTCGCAGCCTCCGCACTGTGCTGCAGGGGTTAGCCTTTATTTCTGTTCTAGGGCTCAGAACTCTTTGATTCTCTTGCTTTAAACTGTGTATATGAGAAGAGCAAATGCCACTGGTTTCTCAAATTACTCAAGTTAGAAGTAAAACATATTCTGTATTCCCATTTTGAAAAAGCTTCTAGAATCTTCCTACATGAGTCAAATAGATAATAGGTCCCAATACAACAGCACAGGATAATATATAGCTGTCAGGGCAGTGCTTGAGTCAGTCTGGTCTGTCTTAGAATAGAGATGCTCCATATCCTTTGGGAACTAATGAAATAGGTAATTTTCTTTCACTTAAGGGGACCACATGCATATCATATAGGACATGTCTTTCCTGTTTTGCTCCAAACCCATCCCATTGTGTTGGAGAGTGACAAGCAAAATCTTTTCAGCGACCACAGTGCAGCCTTGGGAGTCAGGATCAGTGTCATGGAGTCTCAGCAATGACCAGGTGTTGAGGTGGTCTTAAAAATCTGAGAATTTTGACCTGGCATGAACCTTAGACCATTTAATCCAGTGTTTTAACTGTAGATGAGGAATCTGAAGCCTCAAAGTATGTTATAACTTGCTCATCATCACAGAATCAGTCACACAGCCAGCACTCAACCTGGTCCTTGGACTTCCTGTCCATCACTGTTCCCTGGGGAACTTCTCTTCCACTTCTCACCTGGGTAGCAGTTCCATTTGCTTTCACAATGTACTGCTTGAATTTAAAGATGACTGTGTTGTCAGCAGCTCGCATCATTGAAGTTCATGTGTTTGGTCCTTTGACAAGGAGAGTTCTGCTGATTCTGAGTTGGGAGGAGGGAGCTTAGCTACAATTTTGATTTTTCCTTTTTTTCTATCGTGTGCTTAAGTATGGTGACCTGGACAAGAACACCACAAAGCAGGCACTTTCCAAGTACACGTTGCACTGGAAAAAAGACTGCTTTTATGCAGTTGGGGTGGAGCCAGGGAAATTATTTACATGATGTAATGGTATTTTCTAAATGGCATATTTCAAGGAAAAAGACTAGTTGGATCACTAAATAATTATAGGCAAATACATAGATTGTATTTATATATACACACGTATATATAGTAATATACTAATCGTATATAGCATTTGTATTTTTTAAAACCATAAGCATCCTGTAGTAATTTGGACTTGTAAATGCCTTTGCATAGCAAGTAACAGTTTATAATAGCTAAGGAGAGATGAACACTGATAGTATTTTTCTTTTTGTATCTCTGATTGGCAGGTAGGGGGAATTGAAAGCTTGATTTGGGTTACTTTTTTGTTTATTTATTTATCTATCTATTTATTTATTTATTTATGGCTGCGTTGGGTCTTCATTGCTGCAGGCGGGCTTTCTCTAGTAGCGGCGAGCGGGGGCTACTCTTCGTTGTGGTGCTCGGGCTTCTCATCGCAGTGGCTTCTCTTGTTGCAGAGCACGGGCTCTAGGCGTGTGGACTTCAGTAGTTGTGGCTTGTGGGCTCCAGAGAGCAGGCTCAGTAGTTGTGGCGCACGGGCTCAGCTGCTCTGTGGCATGTGGGATCCTCCCGGACCAGGGATCGAACCCGTGCCCCCCGCACCGGCACGCAGATTCCCAACCACTGCGCCACCAGGGAAGCCCAGTTTTGATTTTTTTCAATACTTAGTTACAATACTGATGAATCACTTTCTTAATTGAATATGTGGCATGTATTTCCACAGTATGCATTTGTGGCAGCATCAGCTTTCCCTGAGCCCATACTAATAGTTCTTACAAGTTAGGCAGGATGTTGCCTTCATGGTATAATGATTTGGTACTTCACATAGTGCTTTGGAGGCTGGAGGAAGCAAATTCAGCCCTCAGAAGTCCTTAACTTGGAGTCGAGAAGCATCACTGATACCAGGAGAAGCTACCTGAATGTGTATTTGGTGGTAAAAGTAAAAAGATATTTTATGTGTCCAGACAAGCAGAGGAAAAAAATATATAGACCTGCATTATATTCATTTTCTTCCCTGTGTTCCCTAGTGGCCTGATTATTCATCTGGCTGAGATGTAAGATCTTTTGAGCTTATAACATAATAGTTATTCATAAAGGCATTTAGGCTGATGGCTTTCTCAGAACGTCCTGCTGTTCAGGATGGACTTCATCTATATTTCAATGAATTTCTAAACGGGAGAAACAGAACATTTTCCCTTTGATTAATTCATTGGTTTTTTTAGTCCTTAAGGACCCATATGCTGGTGAACTCCAAAAGGAAGTCAGTAAAGGAAAAATGGTAAATTGGAACTGAAACCGTGAACTGGCCCCGTAAAAATCTTTGAACGCTGTCCTAAATTCAACATCTGAAATATAATGGGCCAGGCAAAGATTTATGAAAGCTAATTTTAAAAGCTAACGTAAAATTGCACCAAAGAAGGACATTGTTATGAGTTGTATAAAGTTCTTAGGCTGTTTCAGAACACTCTTTTACAACTCTCTGGCTTTTAACCTACTTTGCCCAAGAATCAAGTACTTTAGCAAATTATAACTAGTTAGGTCATAGACACATGCTTTGTGTTCTTGGGCTATTCACTGGGAGTATGCCCTCTGGAACTATGATTTTAAGATTTTACATTATTGGACGTATACCTGTCTTAGAGTGGTCCCCAGAGATCAACCCTAAGATGAGAAATGGGGGAGGTGATCCTAGGAAGCCCAAAGAGGAGCACAGGGCAGTGAGAAAGGGGAAGGAGGGAAGGCAGTAGAGTGTAGAGGAGAGAGCTTCCTACTGATCCGGTATAGAGGAAAAGGCCTTGAAAAACACCAAGGAAGATATCTGTGCCTCAATTCTAGCACCAGTGTGAAATCCCATTTTAAATACCTTGTTGAAAAAGACTTGATAGCTGACATAACTCTTTTTTTGCCGTATAAGTGATCTGTGAGATTGGATTTGCCAGTGTTGAGTTTTTCCCAACTTGAGTACACAGTGTCCAGGAACTAGCAAAATCAGACTTTTGTAGTAGGATCTTTTTAGGACATGGCTCTGTCACCCAGGTATGAGGGGGGCACCTCCTTCTGACGTCCTTTCTCCAATCTGAGTAAGGGAGAACCAGGACATGAGCTTTCTCTCTGGTGCTTGGGGCGTCGGTGGGCTTGGGTCTGAACCTTCTCTGCCTAGTTGTCCTCAAGGGAGCACTGGAGTCCTTGAACTAGAAATTCTCTTCCCAGGATCTACCAGAAACCTCTAAAACTTCAAGGAAGCTTAATTCCCAATGTCTTGGGTCAGATTGTTTTTAGAAGTTGAGGGATTCTCATGGAGATGATATATGGGCCTAGGAGGTGGAGGTGAGGAGAGTGGCAGGGCAGTGGGGGAAAGGGGAGTTTTAGCTGGGTTTCTGGGGAGCTCTGTCTCCTCTTGCCCAGGGGTCAGCCTTTTGTTTCCCTCTCCCATGTCAGCCATTGATTGGTTATGGGCCTCCCTCAGGGCAGGTATAACCTTCTAGGTGGAGATGCTCCCATAGGCCAAAGGCAATTTTACAGACTAGGGGGCCAGATGGGACCCATTAGCAGTCAACACTTACAGCAAACCTTACGTGGTATAAAGGGGTACAGGCAGGGCACTCTGGCCTTACCCAGCAGAGAATAGGGCCAGGCATTCACCTTTTCTTACTCATTCCCTTTAACACAATTCACCGCTCCTCCAAGTGTCCCTCTTCACAGCAGTCCTTTGCCCTTCCAAATTCAGTGTCCTCGGCCCCCTCCCTTGAAAAACTTACTCCTGGACACAGGAGGGGAGAATCAGATGCCCCTGCCTTCTGGCTGAGCTGGACCCCACTGGGGGTTCGCTGGCTCTGGGAGGAGTGGTGGTCCCTGGTGTTGGTGGGAGGTAGGATGGGAGATGATGAAGGCTTTCATCCTGATCCATCTTTCAACCATTTGCTTCCAGAGTCAACCCATGGCAAATAGGTCTCAGCAGTGAATATTAATTTTCTGCCCCAAACTATTTTCCTCCTATATACAGGGCTTTGACCCTACTGTTTGCAAAATAACAAGCTGGCGTTCTTGTGCTGAGGTCCGCTTGATTCCTTCTTGAGCCTGCTTTTGTTCCCATTTTAGCTGAAAAGGGCTTTGAGGCATCCAGATTTTTTTTCCTGACCTCAGATTTCTTTCCAGATACAAGATGGGGAGAGGGAGCTGTGGACGAGTGAGAAAGGTTTCAGGTGTACCTGTTTCATATTTACTCTGACCCAGAGTGACTGGGGTATTAATTTAATGGATGTTGTCACCAAGGCTTTTGAAGTGGCCGTAGTCGGTGACTGAATGGCAGTTACACAATTTTGAATTTGGGAACCAGGTATTGTTCTTTCGCTACACCAACCTGTCGCTTTAGGCATGTTATAAGGTTTGCTTTGCCCACACCCCAACCAGATTTGCTCTACAAGTTAATGTCACTCAGGGTAAACGCTACACTATCTCTGCATCAAAGCCACCTGCCAGCCACAGCCAGGTGTGTAGTGCATTTGGATATTGTGTTAAAATATCTCCATGACCTCTAAGAATAGAACTGCCATAGGTCAGCCTGATATTCTAGAAAGCTGTCCCTGGGACCTACTCCATCCATTAGAAGTGAGTCACTAAATCCAGCCCACATTCAAGGTGGGGGGGATTAAGCTCTACCTAGTAGAGGGAGGAGCATGAAAAAAAGGTTGTTTAGGGGTGCTAAAACCACCACAGTGATTAATAAATGCTTTTGGAGAGATGCTTTGAGGCTATGCCAGAAACTTGTTTCTCCTTTAAAAACTTTCAACATTTACCAGTGGATCTCACCGGCAGCCATTATTACCATCATGTTCTGTTAATGGTTTTCCATTTCTTTCATTCCTTCTATGTTTATTTCTTGGAATTCTTCTGTGAGGTTGTTTTGTCCCTTCTCTTCCATTTATTTATTTATCCACTTATTTTTTATATCAGTATAGACTCAACAGGTATTTGTGTTATTCTCTAGGTGAGAGATGTTTTTAAAAGGGGAAAACAGCCTCTCTGAACCAGGTAGAGGGAGGTGGTGAGGGAGGGTGTGGATGCTGAGGAGGAGGACGTGGTGGAGGAAGACAAGTTCCTGAGAAGGCCGGTGAGAATGAGGTCCAAAAGAGGGGGGGCCTTGGCAAAAATGAGGGACACTCTGTTCTCAAAAACAGGGACAAAGAAAGCTTGGGAAGGTTGCTTTTTTTCTCAGGAAGGAGTTCCCATTAATTATCTTTTGTCTTCTCGGTCAGGATGTTTTTTGGTGACGACAGTAGGAAATTGGCTTTTGGAATTTAAATTTTCTTGGCGGAAATTCCTGGCCTCTGGAGGAGGCTTTCTTGAACCACAGCACTATTGACATCTGGACTGGCTCATTCTTTGTTGTGAGGGGCTGTCCTGTGCACTGTAGGGTGTTTAGTGGCATCCCTGGCCTCCACTCACCGGATGCCAGTGGCATCCTCCCCTGCTTCCCCAGTGTGATCACCAGAATGTATCCTGTGCCACCAAGTTGGAGGCAGTGCCACCAAATGTCCCCTGGAGAATAAAATGGCTTTTGGCTGAGAACCAGTGATCTGAAATAGCATACACCATGCTGGCCATGCACAGAACTCCTGAGTGTTACTTTTGAAAGACTAAGACGATGGCATTTACCTGAGCTCCTGCACAGAGAACTCTGCTGCCCTGGCGTGAACATCAGCGTGGCCGCAGTTGATAAGTGGGTGGGGGGGTTCTGGGGAACAGCTGATGATGTTCTCAGCACACAAGAGGAAATGGAGCTCTGGTTCTCAGAGGGTCTTTGTTCTGGCGAGTGTTGCTGTGGTTATAGCCTTGCCTTCTGGTGGTGGGTTGTTTTGCTTTCTCTGTGGTTTCTGTGTGCGTTTGAGAATCAGCTTCAATGTGATGTCAGCTGGGGACAAGAAGCTCTTCTCACCGATGAGTTTCTGAAAGCCCATTTGTTCTAACTGCAACATGACACTAACCTAGCTTGGGTGCACGTCGGTTGCTGGTAAAGTTGTTTCCTGAGCGAGCCGGGGATGGCGGGGACTCCTAGTCCTTTACAACTCTCGTTTTATTATCCAGAGACACTTCTGCATTTTGACTTTTTTTTTTTAAACCTTTTTTACCTTCAGTTAGTTTTTAACGAGACACTGCATTTCAAACATAGCAAACATGACAGAGATTGAGGAACGAGGGGGAGGCTGAAACGACCTTGCACGACCGCTGATGCCATCTATTGGTGGTTGGCAGAACTGATGCCCTTCGAAGCTTTGTGCATTGCACAGAAAGTTGAAAATTGGCAGCAGAGAACCTTCCTTGCACCCAGGGAGCTTGGGATTGGCAGGACAGGGGAAGAGTGGGGGGGGGGGGCGGTAATGTGGGTTTGCTTCGTAGATCAGCACCAGTCATCGGTGGGTGCCGGGAATCCATATTTAAAGTAATTTTAGGAGGATTTTTCAAGGTACTGGCTAGGTTGCCATTGGGACCTAAAATCCATTGATGAGTCAGTTGTCATTTAAGAAAGAATCCCAGTGCATTGGGCTTTGGGGTGTTAACAGAACAGCCAGGAGATCTCAGCTAAAAACAGTCTCTTCCATAGAATTAACACGGAGCTGGTATTTGTGAAATTTGATTAGTCGGGGACACTATGAACTCATTCTAACCAAGGAAACTAAGACTCGATGAGTAAAATAATTATTGTATTTTATCTTCTTTCAAAGTGCTTTCAAATACTGCACATTTGTTTCTATACCAATCCATTTCGGCCAGCATATCCCCTTTTTCTGATACCAAACTGAGATTCCTAGAGATTAAGTTTCCTGGGTCCACATATCTAGTTGATAGTGAGAGCCAGAATTAGTCCAGCCAGTGGATCCTCAACCCTGGTTGCACATAAGACTCACCTGGGGTACTTAAGAAAAAGCCCAGTGATTGGCATCACTGCCACATATACTGATTTAATTGAGCAGGGGAAGGACTGGGTCAGGGGGTTCCCTTTCAGAACTATAGTGATTCTAATGTGTTGCCTGGATTGAACTGCTACAACTCAGAGTATGGTCTATAGGCCAGCAGCAGAGCATCATTTGGAAACTTGTTAGAAATGCAGAATCTCAGGCCCCATCCCAGAACTTCTGAATCAGAATCGGCACTGTAACAAGATTCCCAGGTGAAGTTTGGAAATACTGGGTGTTGCCTCTGAGGCAAGATTTTCTGAGCTGTCCATTGGTATCTCCACTGGGCACTCCAGCTTTTTTTTTTTTACCATTCAGACAGCATTCGAGGGTTGGGTGGCCTCCACTGAGGGTTCCAGCTTCCCCCTGCCCTATGAGTTCTCCTAGACTGAGAACACAGGTGCTCCCCTCCTCCCCCTAAAAGTCTTGTTCAGTGCTCGCAGGTAGAGTGTGTTTTCACAGGCCCCAGTTTCCGGGTGCATCGTAGCATTGTCACCAAACCAAGACTCCAGTCTAGGTGCCTCCAGGCTCTGCCTGTTAAGAGTGATGGCACCCTGATCAGCCGGTGATGAAAGGGTCACCTTGTGTCCAGCCCCTAAGACTCTCACTTTACCTCTAGCTTAGAGACCGCTTGGATTGGAAAGGAAGGAGGTACTATGCCTTTTTCTTTCTCCCTAAAGAGAAAGTACTCTGGGTCAGTGTTTGTTTTTTGAATATTTGAATGAAATGAAGCCTGTGAGGGCATCTGGGAAACTTTTTGACGTTACAGACAGGCTTCATCCAACCCCAGCTGGGTTTCGGTGGAGGGACCTCTTACCCAGCAAACGCATCCATTGTCTTTCTCAAAGAGATCTTTTTTAGTTCATTTCTTCAAATCCAATGCTATATGAGTGATCTTTTCTAAATCTGTAGCTGCATTTTGGGTAGTGCCTGAAAGAGACACAGAAGTCCCTGTTCAGCCTCTTTTTGGGAAACTGAGAGCCTTGGCTTCTTTTCCACCCGTCCTCTGCAGTTTTTAACAACAAACCCCCTTTGATGAAGGGCCAGTCTGAGCTGGGCAGAGCCAACCATTTCTCCTCACTTCCAAGCTCCCCTCCACCATCTCCTCTCCCTCTTCCAACCTTCCTCCCCGCAGGAACAAAACAATAACAAACGAAACTGGGAAAAAACAAGGGAGGTTTGTCCCCATTTCTGAAATCCTTTGAAAGGATGTTACTGAAAGAGGATTCAGAAGTGCATGGAGGGTTTCTGTGTCTCTTTTTCTGGAAGCGTTGGGAGGTCTCTGTGCACCCGATCTGGAGAGACTGGAATGATCATTTCTGCACGGAAGCCACTCATTAGTGGCTACCAACAAGAAGACCTTGCCAGGTGCTTGTCATGCCTCAGAATTCAGAGGTTTTGAAAAGACCCCAAATGGGGCTTGTGGCTTTCTTCAGTCTTGTTGGGTTTCATTTTTTTCCCCTTCCTCTTCCAGCCACTCTGTTCTCTGTCCAGCGTTTCTCCTCTGTTGCCCACAGCAACCCCAGCAGTTGGTACCGGAGTAGGGGGAGCTGGAGGCCAGGTTACCTCGGAGTCGAGAAATCCTTAACTGATCAAGTCACCAGAGTCATACACAGGAATAGGTTTTCCGGAAAATCTCCCGATTCAAACCACCCTCCACAGCTCTCCCCCACCTTGCCTTTCCAGAGAGGCTTGTTTCTTCTGGTCCCCGAGAAGCCGGTTACTGAGACACCCGGGCCCCACCTCTGGAGGCATCTGTTTACAAACAGTGCTGCGTAAACTCTCTAACGCGTTTCTTTTCAGCTCACACTTTCCCTCCACACAGACAGAGTCCGTAGGCTCTTTTACAGTGGAGGGTGTTACAGAATATAGTATCACTCTCCCTGTGCAGAGAGACAGACTGGGGGAAGAATCAGCCCACGGCCAGTGGTGTAGAATAGTCAGCCAGGCTGTAAGGTTTTTTCTCTTTTGCTCTTTACCACAGGAAAGCGCTTTGTCAGGAGGAAGTGCCAGTGTCGTCATGGAAATAAATGATCAGGCGGTAGCAGCCAGATGAATTGAGCCGTCCTTGATTTCGGAGACCTCTACCATTAATATATCTAAAATTCAGTGTACAAATGAGCATCGGATGACTTGATCTGGGATGCCTCTTGCAATTCTTCTGCAGCTCAATTAGTAAATTTCCTTTCCCTTTGAATACCACAACGCTCTCTGAAACTCAGAGAACCTAGCAGGTAGAATGTTGAAGGAGTTTTCTGAAGGAGAAAAAACAAAGCAAGTTTGGAAACATGAGATAGTGATCCTCATTTGGATCATGCCTTCTGGTATCTAAGTGTACCAGTTCCTTTAAATTCCAAGGACGGGCAGACTCTTTGGATATTTGTCAATGACAAGTGAGTATGGGTTGAGTAAAGGCATTTTCTTCTGCAGTGTTCGTTTCTATTTCCATGGTTTGCCTCAGTCCTTTTCTTTAATTAATGCTGTTTATGCTCACTGATGAATAATTCAGAGTCATTACAAGCAACAGATGTCAGAGGATTCAAAATGACTTTCTCTGAATTATTTATTATTTCCAAAAAAGTAACAGGTTTGTTGAACAAGTAATTGGCAACACAGATGTAGATCAAGGTTTGTCAGCAGGAAACAAGGTCTACTACTGCTTTCCCTTTTGTGCATGTTACTAGCCAGGACTGCATTGTACAGGGGGAGTTTGCCTGACACTGCGTAGGGAGTCAGTTACTTATTCCGGGTGCTGAGTGGGGAGCTGGACCTTGTTTGGTTTTTCCGGTTGACAAAACATAAATAGGAGTTCGTTCAAAAATATAATGAATGAAGGCAGCCTTGCAAACACCTATCAGACATAATGACTTAATGCAGGTCCCCAGAAAGAGGGAACATCTTTGTCTGCAAAGATATGCCGAGAATAGAGACCTGGGGGGAAAAAACCTGACGGATATGTAAAGGTTTGTATATAAAAATGTTCTCTGCAGGGTTGTTTATAACAGAATTTTTAAAAGGAAAAAATGCGGGCTTCCTTGGTGGCACAGTGGTTGAGAGGCCGCCTGCCGATGCAGGGGACATGGGTTCGTGCCCCAGTCCAGGAAGATTCCATATGCCGCGGAGCGGCTAGGCCCGTGAGCCATGGCCGCTGAGCCTGCGCGTCCAGAGCCTGTGCTCTGCAATGGGAAAGGCCACAACAATGAGAGCCCACGTACCATAAAAAAAAAAAAAAAAAAAAAAGGAAAAAATGCAAGTGGCCAACAATGAAAAATTAGTTGAATAAATTTTGATAAATCCAAGCAGTAGAATATTATATAGCCATTAAAATTAATTATATGTATTTTTGATACAGAAAAATATTAGAGAATTCCCTTGCATCCAGTGGTTAGGGCTCAGTGTTTTCACTGCCAGGGCCCTGGGTTCGATCTCTGGTTGGGGAACTAAGACCCTGCAAAATGTGTGGCACGGCCAAAAAAAAGAAAAAATACATTAATATATTAGATAGACGATGATATTAAGTGAGAGAGGCTATATTTCTGTAGAAAACTATGTGTATGTGGTTTTTCTATAGACATAGAGAAAAGTCTAGAAGGAACTACCCCAAAATGTTAATAATTATTTAGGTGGTGTAGGGCAGTGGTCCTCAGCCTTTTTGGCACCAGGGACCGGTTTTGTGGAAGACAGTTTTTCCCACAGATGGGGCAGGGGGGAGGGGGGAATATGGTTCAGGCGGTAATGTGACCAATGGGGAGCGATGGGGAGTGGCAGATGAAGCTTCGCTAGCTCCGCTCGCTTGCGGACTGCTCACCTTCTGCTGTACTGGTCTGCAGACCAGGGGTTGGGGACCCCTGGTGTAGGGTCCAGGTGACTTTTCTTCTGCTTCTTGTATTTTCTCATCCTTTCCACTATAAATATTCATGCATTAGTTAGAGTAAAAAGCCAAGCTGCTAAGAAATCCACAGTATTGAGGCTTAATGAATTTGTCTCTCATTTAACAATTTGAGGTAGCTGTTCCAGATATGCAGGGGGCTCTGTTCCGTTCAGATATTCACAATCCCGGGTTCCTTCCATCCTGTGGCTCCCCCCTTCCCCAGGGCCTTGTCATCTTTTTTTTTTTTTTTTAATGTTTATTTATCTATTTGGCTGTGCCAGGTCTTAGTTGCGACACACAAGGATCTTCGTGGCTGCATGCAGGATCTTTAATTCCGGCATGTGATCTCTTAGTTGCGGCATGTGGGATCTAGTTCTCTGACCAGGGATTGAACCCGGGCCCCCTGCATTGGGAGCGTGGAGTCTTAGTGACTGGACCACCAGGGAAGTCCCAGGGCCTTGTCGTCTTGTACATGGTCAAGGCTGGGTGCTGTCACAAGGAAGAAGAGGGGGCATGGAAGAGACTCTGTTCCCAAAGTGGCACACATCACTTCAGCTCACATACCTTTCCAGGGACACAGTCACATGACTAAACTCAACTGCCAACTACAAGGCAGGCAGGGAACAAAATCCTGATAGGCATCTATTGTGGCCTGCGACAACGCTATGCTACAGAGGAAGGAGAAAATGAATTTTGCTGGAAAGCTTTCAGTCTGTGCTAAATGTATTACCTGTATAAGAAAAAATAATATAAATTTTTTCTAAAGGGATAGAACTTTGGATTAGATGCCTTCCGAGGGCACTTCCTTTAGAAATTAAGCGTACAGAGGAAGTATAAAATTTGGATACCGCCTTCAAGGGATTTACAGTTTGATATAGTAACTAGACCAATAATAATTCAAAGTCTTATATGCAAAGGGCCAAAAGAGGAGCCAGATCAATACAGAAGAGAAAATTGGCTAGGATCGTGGAATAAGGCTTAGGTGATTTGAAAAGTTTGCAATTCTGCTTTGTTGAGCTACGAGGATTACTTGTATCTTTGGAAGAAGAAAAACTATTTATGTTTTGTGATATTTTACAGTAGTATGATCTCCTTTTACATCATCGAGGAACCGAATCATAATTTCCTACTGACCTAACAGTAAGACTCTGATTGACCTTCAGTTAGCTGTTGTTCATTGTAATTCCTTGTTAAATCTGTATTGATCTATTTTTTTAAATAATTTTATTTATTTTATTTATTTATTTTTGGCTGCGTTGGGTCTTTGTTGCTGCGCACGGGCTTTCTCTAGTTGTGGTGAATGGGGCTACTCTTCGTTGCGGTGCGCGGGCTTCTCCTTGCAGTGGCTTCTCTTGTTGTGGAGCACGGGCTCTAGGCGTGTGGGCTTCAGTAGTTGTAGCACACAGGCTCAGTAGTTGTGGCTCACGGGCTCTAGAGCGCAGGCTCAGTACTTGTGGCACACGGGCTTAGTTGCTCCGCGACATGTGGGATCTTCCTGGACCAGGGCTCGAATCCGTGTCCCCTGCATTGGCAGGCGTATTCTTAACCACTGCACCACCAGTATAGTGATCTTATCATAAAATATTTCAGAAGGGCTACAATTTGAATAAAGCTCTTAACAATAATTTGTCAGTTACTTAAAGAATAAACTTAAAAGAATACAGTTTTAAAGTTTCAAAATATGATTATCTAGAGGTATTTCTAGACCTGTTTGGAAGGCAAACCAGAAGTATAATATAGATAAAGGTTTTTTTTTCTCCTTTGGATAGAAATTTTTCTATCTTTGATATTTTTAGTAACCATACGATATATTACCTCCTTCACAATAGGATCAGATTTTGCATATCTTTTGCCTAGCGTCAGATTTTTCAAGTCTGTAGAGTTTAGGCTGTTAAAACCGAAAAATGTTCTGGTTTTATATATAAAACTTTGTAAAGTCAAATGGTGGGTTTTTCTCTCTTTTTTTTTTTTCTTTTTTAAAGTATAGTTGATTTACAATGTTGTGTTAGTTTCAAGTGTACCTTTTTCAGATTCTTTTCCATTATAGGTTATTAAAAGATTGAATGTAGTTCCTTGTGCCATACAGTAGGTCCTTGTTGTTAGTCCCTTCTTTAATCCACCACAAATATCCCTTAAGACATGCTGGAATCCAATTGCCCTGTGATTTGGTATTTCCCTGATAGTTCATGAGGTGCAACAAAAATGTTTGAAGGAAGACAGTAAGAACTGTTTGGTGCTTTAGGTTTTTTTTGTTTTGTTTCATTTTCAGGAAATTCAGGTTGCAGAAGCCCCATAGGGCAAGAATCATTGCAAATGAGGCCCAGATTTGAACATTGCTGTTTTGTAAATTGTGCTTATTCTCATAATAAAGATTTCTACAGCTGGAAAGAACTTTAAAAATTGGGTGATCCAGTTGCCTTATTTTGCAGATGAGGAACCGAGATGCAGACAGGTCAAGTCACTTGCTGAGGTCACATTCATTCGTGGCAAAATTCAGAACCATGCTTTGACTTTCTGTCCTCAGGTCACTATACCACCCCATGCCTCCCTTTATCTTAGGCCTCTGGGGATTGCCAGCTTACTTTCCACCAGTGACAGGAACCTCAGATAGAAACTCCGATGAGGAGAGGGCAGTACTTTCACAGCTCCTGACCTGTGGGAGTGATGGGTTGGCATCGGGATGAAGTGGGAGTGAGGGCACCATCTTTATAACCCAGCTCTTCCTGCCCCTTTCTTTCTTTTTTTTTTTTTGCCTTCCCCTTTCTTGATGCTTTGTCTACTGAACATTTGCAGAGATGTTCTTGATTCATAGTAATAATAAACACGTTAGGGGGCAGAAATTGGACTTGCAGCCAATTTTGTAGGAAGTTTCATTGCCAACACATCTCAAGATACAGAATTTCAGTTTCTCTCTTTATTTTTTTTACCATTATTTAAGAGCGCTGAGAGTTGAAATCTCACAGTGACAACAAAAATATAGTATTTTCTTCTTATTGTAAAAGTGGTCAAAGAGCTGAAAAGCCATACCATTTTTTGTATGTGTGTGTGGTACGCAGGCCTCTCACTGTTGCGGCCTCTCCCATTGTGGA
Source organism: Lagenorhynchus albirostris (assembly GCF_949774975.1). NCBI lineage: Eukaryota > Metazoa > Chordata > Mammalia > Artiodactyla > Delphinidae > Lagenorhynchus > Lagenorhynchus albirostris. The sequence continues at coordinate 46,820,457 of NC_083114.1, read as the reverse complement.
GCACAGGCTCCGGATGCGCAGGCTCAGTGGCCATGGCCCACGGGCCCAGCTGCTCCGCGGCACGCGGGATCTTCCCGGATTGGGGCACGAACCCGTGTCCCCTGCATCGGCAGGCGGACTCTCAACCACTGTGCCACCAGGGAAGCCCAAGCCATACCATATTTTTTTTTTTTTTTTTTTTTTTAGCCATACCATTTTTTAAAATATTTATTTACTTGGCTGCGCCGGGTCTCAGTTGCAGAATGCAGGATCTTTTTAGTTGCGGCATGTGGGATCTAGTTCCCTGACCAGGGATTGAACCCAGGCCCCCTGCATCCCTGCATTGGGAGCACGGAGTCTTAGACACTGGACCACCAGGGAAGTCCCCCATTTTTAAAAAATAATTTTATTCTCCTTTTTTGATCAACATTAAGATGAATTGTCTCTTTGGGGGTGTGATTCTGGTTTAATCGGTCCAAATGTTTTGGAAAATGTTTCATGACCTATAGGTTTATTGATTTCAAAGACTATAAATCCATCTGCCCATCTATCCATCACCTACCTACCCATCTGAGGGCAGAATGGGAGGATGGGAAGTTCCCAGGGAAGTACCAACTGCTTGGATTGGTGGGTAGCCTGGGCAGACTTAGTACTTTATACTTTGATTTTTCTACTTGAAAAGCACGTAGATCTTAATTTTCAAAATATAGCTGTGTTTATAATGGAAGAGAAGTAAAATGTAGCCAAGACTGTTGACTGTCATGGAATAGCCATTCTCCCTTCACCCCTATTAACCCATTTCTTTATTCAGTTTCCTTGCTTGTAACATGGGCATGATACCCAGCTCTGAAAGTGCCTGTGTGATAGATGCTTGTGTTAGTTTCCACTGTCTAGCTTCGCCTAATTAGATTTGTGTTAAGCTTGAGATCATTTATAGCCAACTTTTTCCAGATTAAAAACATAAGCCTTTGTTGAACTATCTCGTCATTCTAAATTGGAACCATCTTGACTTTATATCAAAGAATTCATCTTTAGTTCAGTTACCACATAAGCCGGCTTAATCCTCTAGGGGCTGCTGTCATTGTTAATTTACATCTGACCTTGTTCTGAAAAGAATATTTAAAGCAGTGGAACCCTAATTTAGAACTTGCTGATGCTTGCTTTGCCAATTCGTCTGGACCTGTAAAAACGAGTCCATTTCCCTAAGAAATCAGACTGAAGGCTTTAATAAAAATTTCAGATGCCACCCTAAGAACTAGAACTTCTTTTGATTCTTGCTCATTGTGTCAATGAAGGTGGTTACGCTGAGTATTACCATCTTACAAATAGGGAAGCAGAGAGAGACCCAGTGACTTACCTAAGGTTGGTAGAACGTAGCCACTGGGTTCTCACTCCCAACCACTTGACCAGACTCTGTGTGTGTGTGTGTGTGTGTGTGTGTGTGTGTGTGTGTGTGTGTCTGTGTGTGTGTGTCTGTGTGTGTGTCTGTGTGTGTGTCTGTGTGTGTGTGAGTTTGCTGGTTTCCTGGTGCTCAGGCTACTGGGAGCATCTGTCACAGGCACAGTGGGAATTATGTGGAGCATGCTGGGAAGCGTCTGGCTTTTCATCTGGATTTGTGGATTTATTTTGTAATAGGGTATCTGCCAGACCATGTGCCTGGGAGTCAGCAATAGCAGCAGCTGATGGGTGTTTCTGTGGGAGAAGAACAGACTTGCCAAGTCAGTCTGGCATATCAGGATTTGAGAGACATTGGAACTACAGAAAAAAAATTATTGAAGATGACTCTTAAGATGTCAAGAGGAAAAAAAATGACTTCTTAGGCCAGAAAAGCAAAAGCTATCATACTCTGTGAGCCCTGCGCTGAGAGATGGCTTTTCAAGGGCGGCTTAAACGCGTTAGATTAGTCTGCAATGTGGATTAAGGGACTGTGGGATTTAATAACTGATGTATTAAAGAATGGCCCTGCGAATGTTACTCTGCCATAAAAACGTAACCACTCTAATTGAATTTAGAGGCAATATTAAAATTACTCTTTTGGTGATGCTTCCTAGATATATTAAATAAAATATCAAAAGTCACAGTTGATTAAGCTGAAACTTCAGCATGTGAGAGTTATTCAGCACTAAATTCTGTTGCTAGAGGTTTTTATTTTATTTTTTTCTGAAATGTAAGAAATTTCTCCCTTTACATAATTTGTGGTCATTGCACTATTTCAGTGTGCCAGAAAATGTTCTCGAGTCTTAACGGTGTTTTGGAACACAGTATATCATCTTATCGTTGGGCTGTTTATATAACGAACACTCAATATTTATTGATGGTGGTATTTCGTGAGCTGAATTCTCTCTTATGGGCAAAGAAAGCAATAGGCTATTAAGCTACATATGGTGCTTTGGGTGCTTTTAAGGAGTAATGGTGGAAAATACTCCTTTTCTTCCTCCTCCCGTGGCAGTATGTAGTTTTGCTAGCTTTATGTCTGCACACAAAGACCTTCTGAGAAGATGGCCTTGATCTGAGGTGGTACCAATGTATAGCTGGGATGCTGCTGTGCACATACATACTCCATGGACCACTTCATGTTCCAGAGTTCCATGGACTCCAGAGAGCCTTGTGGAAATCATGAAGCTTCCATGGCAGTTATAAGCAGGGAGTATTTTCCTTTCCATCCAAACAAGGGGGGGATCTTTTCCTTTCCATCCATGGGGCAAACTTGAGACAGGGGGGCGGGGAGGCAAGGAGGTTACGTTTATGTGTCTGAATTCAGAAACATAATGAGGAATATAGTTGAAAAGTATCTATGCATTTGGAGCAGGGGGTAGCGATTAGAAGCACCCAGGAAACCAGATCCCTTCTTGCTCTTCAGGCTGTCTCCTGGAGTCCCAAAAGTGGCACGTCCTGTATTAAAGAGTATTGTGGAATTTATTTGTAAGTATCTATATGAAAAAAACCCATAAAATATGGACGTTGGTTAGAACTTATCACAAATGAGTCATACCGTTTATGTTTCCTTTTCCCTCTGTGGACAAGAACCTCTCCCCTTTTCTGTTATTGCTTAGATTTAGAGAAATTTCTTTTATCTTGCAGAACCTTATGCCAAAGAAACAACTATTTCACTGTGTCTGAGCTCAGTAGAAGGATGTTTGAGTACTTAATGCAACTCCTGTTGAGTGATTGGCTTCTGGCAGAAGTGTTAATATGCAATCTCTTAAAGCAGAAGGTTTACATTTTTCCAGCTGCCAAACTTTGGGCTTCCTGGTGAATCACTGGGACAGACTTTCTTGGTCAAGTGTGAGTGGTGCCCTGGGGCTGCTGGTCCGAGGCTGGGGAAGCATGACAAGTTGTTTTAGATGCCTGGCCAGAGCGCAAACACGTGGGCTTGGGGACCAGCCTCTAGGGCCCAGGTGACTTCCCCTAGAAAACATCTTCACAAGTCATCCCCTGAATAGGATCATCACAGACTGAAGGAAAGGGTTAGGACCATTGATCAGAGAAGAGCTGCAGGTTTTTTTCTTCTCTGTCTGTCGCAGAGGTGTTAGTCAAGAAGAAAGCTTACTCACTTGAAAGCTTTGGATTACAGAGCAGCTAAAAAAGAGCTGCTGCCAACGGAATTTTCTTCTTGTTGAAGTTGTTCTTTGCCCCTAGAATACTAAGCCAAAAGGAAGGAAAAGATGAAAAATAAGCCCCTCTTTCACAATACGTTTGAGTCAACCCATCAAAAAGGAAACCAGAGATTTCTCAACTAACAAATAAGTGGCATTACTGCATTTGGGAATTAGAAAAAGGCTCCTTGATAAAGTTATTTGGGAATTAATCATCAGTTGGCTCCTCGTAGGCGTGGAGCACATTGGAATTCACCTCATCTTGTTTGGAAACTGGCAGCTTGGTGGTTATATAACGTGAAACACAAGGCCTGCCAGCCGGCCCTCATGTGCCCCCTGGGGAGTTGCAAAGCTCTATAACTCTTTCTTGAGTCAGCCAGTCCTGCCAAATAGATTTCAGTGGCCTGGGGTATGTTGTGCGCAGGCCTCAGACGTCAGAATTTTACAGATGACACATCTACCTTTGTGATTTTGCCCTCAGTAACCTCTGCCAACACCAGAGAGAAGTAAGTGAGAGGCACTCATTGGGTACCCCCCTACTTGTTAAAAAATTTACCATCCTAACCATTTTTGTGTCCCATTCAGTACATTCACATTGTTTGTGCTACTATCATCACTGTCCATGCAAGTTTTCTTCTTGCAGAACTGAAACTCTGTACCCATTAAACAATAATTCTCTGTGTCCTCCCTCCCCCCAGCCCCCAGCAACCACCAATCGACTTTCTGTCACTGTTATTTGACTATTCCAGGGACCTCATATAAGTGGGATCATCCAGTATTTGTACTGTGACTGGCTTATTTCGTGTGGACCAACATCCTCAAGGTTCATCCATGTTGTAGCCTATGTCAGAATGCCCCTTCCTTTTTCAGGCTGAATAATATTCCACTGTGTGTATAGACCACATTTTGTTTATCCATTCCTCAGTCGATGGATGGATGGATTGCTTCGACTTTTTGGCTATTGTGAATAATGTTGCTGTGAACACAGGTATACAGATATTTGTTTGAGTCCCTGCGTTTTAGTCTTTTGGATATATATCAAAATGTGGAATTGCTGGATCATATGGTAACGGGCTCCTCTTTTAAAGAGGAAAGGTATCCTAAGAACCTGTGAGTACTTTAAGAGTACAGGACCTGAATGCTTGCTCTGTTCCTCCTTTCTCCAACTCTAGTCCACATGCCTCTGTGGTCACAGGCATGGTGGGGAAAGGTGACCTTGTCCCAGGCTGAGATCACCCATGTAGATCTTCTCAATTTGACCACACATTCATTTAGCCCACTGATGCACAGAGGATGACAAATTGAAGATCACGTCATATAAATGACCCCTCCCTCCTCCTTTTCTTTTTCTTTTCTTTCCTCTTTCTTCTTTCGAAAACTATGATTTTGGTCTCTATGCAGCTGTTTTGGCCTAAACTCCAGTAAACCAATGGCACTCCAGGTTGGCTACACATTGGAGTTACCTGGTTGCTTACTGCCATCCAAAACCCACCTCCAGAGATTGTGATTTAATTGGTTTGAGGTCTGACCTGGGCATGGGGGTTTGGGAAAGCTGAGTGAGTCTGCTGGGCAGCCAGCGTTCTGAAGCACCAGGTAAATGACTAAATATAAATGAATATTTTCTCCATCCCTTTCTTTCTGTCTGCTTCTTAGTTATTTCTTTAGAACACATCTGCAGATTTGTAAATCTCAGCCCACATTTTAAAGACTTTTAATAGGCTTTTCTTTTTAAATTAATGAGCTGCATGATGTAATTTTGAAACAAAGAATGAGGAGACCTGGGTTGTATGCTTGTGTACATCATTATCTAACTGGGGAATGATGAATTACTTGTCAGGATCGCAGGTTTCTTGTGCTTTGGCTTTAAAAAAAACTTGGCTTTAAAATTAGAATGAGGATTGGCAAACCAGTTAGAAGAATGAGATTAAAGATTATTTTTCTTAATTTTTTTTTTTTTTTTGCGGTATGTGGGCCTCTCACTGTTGTGGCCTCTCCCGTTGTGGAGCACAGGCTCCGGATGCGCAGGCTCAGTGGCCATGGCTCATGGGCCCAGCCGCTCTGCGGCATGTGGGATCTTCCCGGACCGGGGCACGAACCCGTGTCCCCTGCATCGGCAGGCGGACCCTCAACCACTGCGCCACCAGGGAAGCCCCTTAATTTTTATTTATTTATTTATTTTTGGCTGCGTTGGGTCTCCGTTGCTGCCCGCGGGTATTCTCTAGTTGCGGCGAGCTGGGGCTACTCTTCGTTGCGGCGCGCAGGCTTTTCACTACGGTGGCTTCTCTTGTTGCGGAGCATGGGCTCCAGGTGCACGGGCTTCAGTAGTTGTGGCGCGCAGGCTCAGTAGTTGTGGTGCATGGGCTTAGTTGCTGCACGGCATGTGGGATGTTCCCTGACCAGGGCTCGAACCCGTGTCCCCTGCATTGGCAGGCGGTTTCTTAACCACTGTGAAGAAGCTGGAGATTAAAGATTTTGTTTTAAAAAAAAAAAGTCCTCTCTGGCTTTAACATGCCATGACTCTGAATGAACAGGTGGAATTGATGGGGAGTGAGGCAGGCCTGTATTGTAGTTCCATGAGTGTGAATTACATCATGTTCTAGCGATAATGAGCAGGAAGATAAAGAACCTTCCCACAGGGTGCTGCCGGGAGTTCTGTCCCAGAAGCAGCCTCGGGCAGTTCTGATCAGTTACTAAAAGGATACAAAATAAAGATCTCCAAAGCTCTGTAGTTAATCAGAAAGCAGGAATGTAGTGCCAGGTAGACTGTAAGAGTGTTCGGGCTTTTTATGTGATGGAGAGAACATAGCAGGACTCTGGTCCAACAGAGCAGAGCGTCAGAGGCCTCCCCATCTCCATGAAAATTGTCACCTCTTTACCACCATCCACCTTGTGCCACATGCTGTTTAAATCTATATTTCTTCTTGGAAATTCTTTCAAAGTTTATACTTCTTTCTCTCCTCGGATCCTATTTGAGGAATGTGAATGGCTCAGGTTTTTTATGTTTGTTTTTTCCTCTCTCTAGATTAACACAGCTAATGTTGAATTATGGTGCCAGGAGCTATTAGTGTAGAAAAGCAGAGAATGCAGTCCTCCCCTGGATACCTCCAGGCATGGAATTTTACTTCCATGGTGACTTCTTAGGCCCATGGGAAAGTGAGAGGCGGTGGCCTCCTGGGGGGCGGCCGACTCAGCCTCTGGAACTGGGAGCCAGAGCCAGCCCCATAGTGTGTGACGGTCAGGATGACGCAGAGAGGCATGTGAATGCAGCCGGCTGCTGCAGCTGGTGCACTTGACTCTGGGCAGGGCGTTCCCAGGAACCCGCAGGACACTGAGGACCGAGAGTGATATAACCCAGATCTGCCAGATGTGGGAGCCAGTGTGAGTCCCGCTGGACAATTCATTAAGAAACATTTTCTGGTCATCTGGGCAGGGAACACTGGCTGCTTCCCCTGCCGTCTGGGGTTGGAGGCACCCAAGTCCACATACCAGGAATCCCCAAGTTTACGAACATCTGTCTAAAATTACAGCCTGATTCTCTGAGCTGACACAGTGCAGAGCCCAGACTCTCTGATGGCCCCTGGCTTGTAATTTGTTAAAGAATTTCAACACTTTGGGTAGTGGAGGATGGGGGGAAATCAGTTAATAAAAACATACATGGAAGTTGCTGTGAGGTTTCTGTACATTCTACTAAGAACAGAAGTGGGATGGGAGGTTGTGAAAAGCCAAAAACTCTGCAGGCATTACGGCCAGTGAAATACCAGAGATTGTGTTCTTCTTTTTTGTTAGATGCGTGCAGAATGTGTCATGGTGAATAACAAATGTATTTCTGAGAAGTTGTACTTTTTTTTTAATCCTTGTGGATATATACATACAATCAGAAAAGTGCATTCATGCACCACTGTGTAAAATTTCACACCCAGGTAACTGTAGTGAGTTGAATGGTGGCTCCCAGAAAGAGATGTCCTCCAGAACCTGTGAATGTGATCTTTTTTGGAAAGAGGTCTTTGAGATTAAATTAGGGCTCTTGAGATAAGATCATCCTGGGTGGTCCCTAAATCCAATGACAGGTATCCTTACAAGAGACAGAAGAGGAGAAGAGGCCATGGGAGAGAAGCCCACGTGAAGATAGAGACAGATTGGAGAGATACGGCCACAAGGAACAGTTGGAGACACCAGAAGCTGGAAAAGGCAAGGAACGGATTGTCCCTTAGAGCCTTCAGAGGGAGCCTGGCCTTGCCGACACCTTGATTTCTGACTTCCGGCTTCCAGAACTGTGAGAGAATAAATTTGTGTTGGGTTAAGCCACCAAGTCTGTAGTAATTTGCTCTGAAAACTAAAACAATAACCAACACCCAGCTCAAGAAATAGGATCCTCATGCCTCATTCCTGTCTTCTCATCACCCCAGGATAACCACTGTCCTGACTTCCAACACCATAGATAGAATTTATGCCCTTGGAACTTATTTAAATGGAATCATATGGTATGTGGTCTTCTGTGGCATGCTTCTTCCACTCAGCACTGTGTGTGAGATGTGTCCTATTGTTGCGTGTTTGATCATTCCCATTGCTGTGTAGTGTTCCATGGTGTGAAGATGCCACAATTTATTTATTCTTCTCCTTCTGGGGACATTTGAGTAGCTTCCTGTTTGGAGTTATTACAAATCGTGCTTTTAGGGAACATATTGTATATTTTGTTGGCGATATTCTCAGGAGTTGAATTGTTAATATGTTCAGCTTTAGTAGATAGTGCCAAACAGTTTTCTAGTTAATTTTTAAAATATCCAGTCATATTTGGAATCCTTTTGTTAAAAGGAGAATCGAGTGGTGAATTCAGTAGCTGTTCTTTAATGTGGATATTTTGTAAGATCCAAGTGTTGGACATAGGGTTTTCTAGGAGCAAGGACCCTCTTCCTTAGGTGGGAACTCTGCATTCTCAGTGAGGAGTACTCCATGTGTCAGAAGAACCCGTCACGGGGCCGGGCAATTGTTAGAGCCCTAACAGAGAGGCTGCTGAGCTACTGACTGTGAATTCTAAATATTCTTAACCCATCACTGGAAAGATGAATGGCACAGCTGCAGTATCCTCCACCTTGAGCGTCAGCAACAAATTTGCAGTCTCGTAAGAGCTCCAGCTTTAACTCTCCTTTCCAGCTTTCAGGTTTAGTTCTACACTCTATACCTGAGAAAGCGATCAAATGATGTGCAGCGTTTCTAAATATCCTGCTTTGATAGGCCTGTGGGAAAAGTACTGGTGTAGTGGAGTAAACTAGATTAAAATTCAAGGCCCCACCCGTCTAAAGTGGAGGCTGCTTCTCAGTTGCCTGATGCCTCTGGACCCTTGTGGGAATAGGGGAGAGTGGGTTTGACCTTGAAGTACTGAAATGGGGCTTGGAAAGGGGAAGAAGGTGTGGTGGCAGCAACCTAGCAATCATTGTAAAAGATGTCTTTTTTTCTTACTTCAGTAGCAATGCATCTTCCTTTTAAGAATGAGAAAAATACAGGTCTGCCAGATAATACCCACGAATCTGACTCCCAGAGTTAACCACTGTTGAATATATTTGCATATACACTGCATGTATAAACCTTCCTTTCAATGCAGACATCTGTTTCTGCAGTTTACAAATATTTATTGAATGCCTGCCATGTGCCAGTCCCTAGGGATAAAGCATGAATAAACAGACAAAACCCCTGCCTGCATGGAGCTGACATTCCAGGGAGATTATGTATAAAATACTACTACTAAAATGAGATCATACGGCACACATTTATTATCAACTGCTTTCTTCTACTGAACAATACTTTTAACGTCTTTCCATGGAAACAGATATTCTGATATAATTTTTGTAGATTTATCAGTGAACAAAACCTGAACTAAACCTCTGCCCTTAAGAAGACTGCCATTATCAGGAGTCAGCCAGCCTGCCCTATCCCTGGGCACGATTTGCTTTGTAACAAATCAAATTGTAGTAAATCAAAATTTGGAAAATAAAAGAGCCTTTGTCAGAGCAAAAGTTACCATTGGATGAAATTTGCCTGAGCACCTTTTATTATGGAACTTGTACTTTGGCATCATCTAGAAATGGGCCAGCCATTGGTAGCCACGTGAGATATTTTCTTTCTTTCTTTCTTTTTTTTTTGGTGGAAGACCAGACTCTTGTTTGTTTATTTATTTTTTCCAGGTTTATTGAGTTATAATTGACATACAACACTGTATAAATTTAAGGTGAGTAGTACAGTGATTTGACTTACATATATTGTGAATTCTTTCTGTTTCTTAAGGAGTGGTGTTTACCTCCTTCAGTCTCTTGAATTTCTAGGAGTGAATATTTCCCGTCTCTCCTACAGTTCATTAACCATGTCATACTCACTAAAGTTATTCTCAATCTTGCTGGCTTTGTCATCTCTGGACTAGCATTTCTCAAACTTTGTTTCCAGGGAAAATTAATTTCCAGGATAAAAGGGTTCCATGGTTGGGAATTCCTTGGCGGTCTAGTGGTTAGGACTCCACGCTTTCACTGCCGAGGCCATGGGTTCAATCCCTGGTTGGGGAACTAAGATCCAAGCTGTGCAGCGTGGCCAGAAAACAAACAAACAAAAAAACCCCACGCACACAAGGGTTCCATAAACTTGAGACATGCTAGGGTAAATAAAGTCACTATGTCCTATGATAAAGGACTTTTCAGAGCCTATTCTATGCCCATTGGCTTTGGTCTCTCTGGAAAGGCGATCTTTTATTCGTTTAACTACTATTTATTGAGCATCCATGAGCCAGATGCTGGGGTTACACTAGTAAACAGGACAGACAAGGTCTCTCTTTGTTTTTTGTGGTTTTTTTTAATTTATTTTATTTTTATTTGGCTGTGCTGGGTCTTAGTTTCATCGTGTGGGATCTTCGTTGCAGAGTGTGGGATCTTTAGTTGTGGCATGCGGGCTCTTAGTTATGGCATGCAGGATCTAGTTCCCTGACCAGGGATGGAACCTGGGCCCCCTGCATTGGGAGCATGCAGTCTTAACCACTGGACCACCATGGAAGTCCCAAGGTCTCTCTTTTCACATGCTAAGTGGTTGAAACAGCCGCAAACACGTAAATCCATACGTGAAATAAATGAATAAGTAACTTCTGATAGTGATAAAAGCTGAAAAGACAGTAAAACAGGATGACATTATAGAGTGGGGATAGAGTGTTTTCACTTTGGGAAATGTTGCTTTTGAAGTGAAACTGTAGCTTTGTGCATTTTAAACTTTTCTTTCTGGTTTACCATTAGTTTTATTATTACTAAGTATATTTTAAAAATCTGCATCTTGGTCTGCCGCTGTTTTAATGCTACTAGTTGACTATTGGAAGTGCAGTCATGTATGACACGATACTGATGCTCCTAGTGACCAATGACAGGCATTTGGCTGGAGTTAGAGCTGGTGGCCATTACCAGATGTGTTAATAGCTATAACAGATGCAGTTGGTACCCTGCCCATATTCCTTCATCTTTACCACTTCAATGCACATTGGCCTGACTTCTGACTTACAGCACCTGCATTTCTTTGCTTGAAGATTTTTCTGGCCTATAGGTCACTTTGCTGCCTATGAAGCAATGCTTCCTGGGAGCAGCCCAACCAATGACTGACATACCCCAGCTCCCTCACCCTTCGGGGTGGGTAATTCTAAGGGGTGTGTCTACATGGTTTTTGCAGGTTCCACCAGTGGGGTTCAGCTCAGTTGTGCAGGGTGGTAATTGGCTTGAAACACACCATTTATTTCATATCTTCCCTTCTCTATATCACTTCCTCATTCCTTTTACCTCCCAAATAAATTGCTTGCACTTGAGTTCTTTTCTTTCTTTTTTTTTTAAGAAGACTCAGGGCCCCCTGCGTATCCATGCTGTCACTTCTCACTCCTGATTTCTCTCCTGTTCCCTTTTCTCAGTTCTTTTCTGCTGGGGGAATCCACGTTAAGTGCTAGCCCATGTCAGAATCAAATCTATGACCTTGAATTCCACTCACAGTGATTAGTCACATAGATGACTGGTCATGTCATTTAGCTGATCATGACAAATGAAAAAAGAGAAGGCAATCTAATGACATCTGTCTACAGAATTACATGAGGGGAACGTGAGGGGAAAACACACTCAACTCTAGAATGATGTGGCCTGTTTTCAGTGGCTGTCTTGACCAATGACTTGGGCAACTGTACATTGCATACATTGACATGTAATTAAATGTGAGTTAGCAGTTTGTAACTATGTATTAGCCAACATAAACTCTGCTTTAAGAAAGTTGGAATGATGTCTTCGTTAACAGCTGCCTACTTTCCTTTTAGTCATTTGATTGAACTGGCAAATCACATTTCTTATTTTAAAAAAATTAATGGCTAAGTACATCTCGATTTTAGCTCAGGTTGTTTTAGAGAACCTGAAAAGCTAGACATTCCTCTTGCTTGGCATCCTGTTATGCCAAAATAATGAGATAAAATAGAAGAAGTTTGGCGCTATTACTAATGCAGCAGATCCTAATAATTAGTTACATTTCCTTTCCTGAAAAGCAAACATCTATCAAAAATCAAATAGTGAAAGTTTATTTTTTACTTCTTAGTTCTCAAGAAATGCTTACAAAGATAGAATGGTTTACGGATTTGGGCTGCAAACTTGAACTTGTTAAGACAACCTTGATGGATAAAGGTTTCTCAACCTAGAGGCTGACATCTTAGTATCGTCACACAGATAGAATTCCAGAATATTACATCCATTTTGACAACAAAATTACATTAAAAAAAAACAGCCTAAAAAATTAACAAAAAAATCCAGCCTATTTTATAGTCTCATTTCTAGTGTTTTTGAAAAGCTATCAGTTATTGTTTCTTCTTGTTTCTCAAATATTTCTATTAATCTCTCATTCTGGACATACAAGAGAATTGTTTCCTGGTCTTCTGTAGCTGGATGAGGCCACATGACTAGTTCTGGCTAATGACCTGTGACGCAAGTGACATAGTGCCACATTCAGCATTTTCTTGCTAGTGTGGGCCCTCCAAGAGTTCTCCCTTCCCCTTTTGTGTGGTGACCAGCAAAGTTCAAGGTGGTGACTGCTCTGTCAACCCGGGTGTCTGAGTGATGAGGAGGATCAGAGCAGTCCTGTTGACCTGCTTGAGCAAGGAGTAAACTTTGGCTGTTCTGAGCCATGGAGATCTTGTAGTTCTTTGTTACCACAACATGACAGACCAACCCTGACTGATACAGCTATGGGCATAACATACAGCGGCTTACAGGGAGAGCACTTCTAGCTGATTCTATTATGTTGTCATGGTGACATTGCTAGAGAGTTTTTGTTGTTGATTATAAAAAACTGAACACATATAATCAGCATTGAGAAATAAATGTCTTTGTTTTTTATTTTATTTAAAAAATATATTTATTTATTTATTTGGTTGCGCTGTCTTAGTTGTGGTTCGTGGGCTCTTTAATTGCAGCAGGCAATTAGTTGTGGCATGCGAACTCTTAGTTGCCACACACATGTGGGATCTAGTTCCCTGGCCAGGGATCGACCCCGGGCCCCCTGCATTGGCAGCGCGGAGTCCTAACCACTGCGCCACCAGGAAAGTCCCTGTCTTCGTTTTTTAAAAAAAAAAAAATTTATTTATTTTGGCTGGACTGGGTCTTAGTTGCGGCACACAGGAACCTTGTTGCAGCATGCAGACTTCTTAGTTGCAGCATGCAGACTCTTAGTTGCAGCATGTGGACTCTTAGTTGTGGCGTGCTTGCGGGATCCAGTTCCCCAACCAGGAATCAAACCCAGGCCCCCTGCATTGGGAGCATGGAGTCTTACCCACTGGACCACCAGGGAAGTCCCTAGAAATAAATGTCTTTGGATATGGGACAGTTTATATGTATTGGCCATCTTTTTTTGTGTGTGTAGAAGTATAGTTGATTGACAATGTTGTGTTAATTTCTGCTATACAGCAAAGTGATCCAGTTATACATGTATATACATACTCTTTTCAATTATGATTTATTACAGGATATTGAATGTAGTTCCCCTGCTATACAGTAGTACCTTGTTGTTTATCTGTTTTATATATAGTAGTTTGTATCTGCTAATCCTAAACTCCTGCTTTATCCCTTCCCCACCCCCTTTCACCTTTGGTAACCATAAGTTTGTTTTCTGTGTTTGTGAGTCTGTTTCTGTTTCATCAATAAGTTCATTTGCATCATATTTTAGATTCCACATGTGTGATACATATGGTATTTGTCTTTCTCTGACTTACTTCACTTAGTATGGTAATCTCTAGGTCCATCCGTGTTGCTGCAAAAGGCATTATTTTATTCTTTCTTATGGCTGGGTAGTATTCCATTGAATACTTCCATTGAAGTATCTTCTTTATCCATTCATCTGTCTGCGGATTCCATGTCTTGGCTGTTGTAAATAGTGCTGCTATGAACATTGGGGTGCATGTATCTTTTCGAATTAGAGCTTTTGTCTTTTCCAGATATATGTCCAGGAGTGGGATTGCTGAATCATATGGCAGTTCTATTTTTAGTTTTTTGAGGAACCTCCGTACTGTTCTCCATAGTGACTGCACCGATTTACATTCCCACCAACAGTGTAGGAGGGTTCCCTTTTCTCCACATCCTCTCCAGCATTTGTTATTTGTAGACTTTTTTTTTTTCTTCAATTTATTTTTGGCTGCGTTGGGTCTTCATTGCTGTGCGTGGGCTTTCTCTAGTTGCGGCGAGTGGAGGCCACTTTTCATTGCGGTGCGCGGGCTTCTCATTGCGGTGGCTTCTCTTGTTGCAGAGCACAGGCTCTAGGCGCATGGGCTTCAGTAGTTGTGGCTTGTAGGCTCTAGAGCACAGGCTCAGTAGTTGTGGCACACGGGCTTAGTTGTTCTGTGGTCTGTGGGATCTTCCTGGACCAGGGCTCGAACCCGTGTCCCCTGCATTGGCAGGCGGATTCTTTTTTTTTTTTTTTTTTTTTTTGGCAGGTGGATTCTTAACCACTGCGCCACCAGGGAAGCCCAGTCCCTAGACTTTTTTTAATGATGCTCATTCTGACTGGTGTGAGGTGGTATCTCACTGTAGTTTTGATTTGTATTTCTCTAATAATCAGCGATGTTGAGCATCTTTTCATATGCCTGTTGGTGTATTGACCATCTTTCATTTGATTATTTTCCACTCCTTATGCTTAGAATTTGGAAATTCTGAAACACAAATGAATTTTTGGTGTTGCTGAGAATTGAATTCTGAGGAGAAAACGTTGCAGGAATTACAGAGAGCATTTTTGGAATAGTGACAAGTGTAATACTTGTCCTTAGAGAAAAAAATGCGAGAGAGCACAACTTGAACTGGGGAGTGGAAAGAACACATTTTCAAAATACCGCCCCTCTAACAAACACTTTCGTGAGGGAGACATTTCCCCTTCCCCATAATTTTCTTCTCCATCTCCTCCTACTGTTGAACTATATAGATTCTTGCATGCGGTAATTTCCCCATGAAAATTATATGAAAAATATTTTCAGTCTTCTGAGCATAACCAAATATGCAGGTTTTTAACTAGTTCCGTGAGGCATCTAAGTCTCATTCCTGGCTTTCTTTGAGTTGAGTCATACAAAGGTTAGTGCTTGTCTTTCCTAAACCAAGTTAGGTTGGGTTCCTTTGTGACAAGTATTACGCTAAACTTGAGCCTTAATCTCCCCTTGTTTACTATGGAATTACTGTGTCAGCCTTTGAATTCCAGTCCACTGAGACACATGGAAAGCACTTACTGTTCCCCTCTGGTTGAGCCCACCTGAGAGCATTAGGTGCAGTTCATTCTACAAAAAATGTTTTCATTTCTGTCAGACTTCTCAAGCGATTTTAACCCAGACTCATACATGGTGATTGAAAGAGTTAGTATTATCACAGATTAGCAGAATTATTTCTATTTAGACCAGAGAAGAGAAGGTTGAGGGTGATACTGTCAAAAGTGGATAAGTGGGTATTTTTTAATTCAGAAGTGATACACAGGGGCTTCCCTGGTGACGCAATGGTTAAGAATCCGCCTGCCAATGCAGGGGACACGGGTTCAAGCCCTGGTCCGGGAAGATCCCACATTCCACAGAGCAACTAAGCCCAAGCGCCACAACTACTGAGCCCACGCACCGCGACTACTGAAGCCCGCTCGCCTAGAGCCCCTGCTCTGTGACAAGAGAAGCCACCGCAATGAGAAGCCCGTGCACCGCAACGAAGAGTAGCCCCCGCTCCCTGCTCATTCCAACTGGAGAAAGCTCTCACGCAGCAACGAAGACCCAACACAGCCAAAAATAAATAAATTCATTAAACAAGTGATATACAAATAACCCACGTATATTTACAGTAAAAGTACTCTTTCAACCTTCCCAATTCTGTCCTTCTCTGCAGAGCTTACCACCATCAAAAATGTGCTGTTTATCCTTTCAGACTTTATTCTGTGCATTTACAAACATGAAAATAAGACTTACCTAGGTTTTTTTTTTTTAACATAAATGTCCACACAAGACATGTTGTGATAAACTCACCTTTTAAAAACTTTATATATAATGGAAGTCTCTCTCTGCAGGTACACTTATATCTACCACATTCTTTTTAGCAGCAGCTCATCAAGTAGATGAACAAAAATGTAACTATTCCCTTAATGATCAACATTCAGGAAGTTTCAATTTCTTGCTATTGCAAATAAGATAAATCTCTATTTCCATAAACTCATTTGTGTGTTTCTTTATGTTTTCACACAGATGTGTATTTTCCCAGGATGGATTCTTAAGGTGGAATTACTGGTCCAAAATATGCACATCTTCAGGACTTCTCTGGCAGTCCAGTGGTTAAGACTCTGCTCTTCCAATGCAGGGGGGGCACGGGTTCGATCCCTGGTCAGGGGACTAAGATCCCACATGCTGTTTGGCGTGGCCAAAAAAATAAAAATATGCACATCTTCAATTTTGGCAGACGTTGCCATCATGCCTTCCCAAAAGCCATATCACTTCATAATCCTACCAGCAGTGTTCCATGATCTCTTTTTTCTCAGTTATTTCTGTTTCCTTCTCTTTCACCATATTTACTGGCTGTCTGTAGAGTTGTCAGATAAAATATAGGATGCCCAGTTAAATTTGAGTTACGGAGAAACAAAAAATAATTTTTTTAGTATAAGTATGTCCCAAGTATTGCATGGGAGGTATTAATACTAAAAAAATTATTTGTTGTTTATCTGAAATTCAGATATAATTGGGTGTCCTGTATTTTTCTTCGTTGAACCTGGCAACTCTAGCTTACCCAATACCAGAGACAAGACCTCATTCGCTCCTCAAGGAACTTACCTTCTAGTGGTGGAGAAAGACTACTGCAAAACGTTGTTTTCCTTACTGCTGCCAGAGGGATCTTTCTGACAAGATCACAATCTCTCCTTATAAAGATGAGCCTTTTCCTTCGAGGTCTGCCCCCCTGCTGGGCGCTAGGCTCATCTTCCCCACCACTAACAGCCATGCCCTCTTCAGCCCTATACATCCTCTCCACTCTCAGCACTTCTTTTGTTTGTTTGTTTTCATTTGTGGTAAAAAACACATGACATGAATTTACCCTCTTAAAAGTTTCTAAATATATAGTACAGTATTATGAACTTTATGCACATTGTTGTACAACAAATCTAGAGCTTTTTCATCTCACATGACTAAAACTCTATACTCATTCTCTGGTAACCCTGGTGACCACTATTCTAGTTTCGTTTCTATGGGTTTGATTACTTCAGATACCTTATTTAAGTGGAATTATGCAATGTTTATCTAGTTTGCGATTGGCTTATTTCACTTAGCATAATGTCCTCAGGTTCATCCATGTTGTAGCATATGGCAGAATTTCTTTTTTTTAAGGCTGAATAATATTCCATTGTATGTTTACACCACATTTTCTTTATCCATCCATTGATGGACAGATGCTTCCATGTCTTGACTATTGTGAATAATGCTGCAGTGAACATGGGTGTCAAATATTTCTTTGAGATTGTATTTTCAGTTCTTTTGGATATATACCCAGAAGTGAGATTGCTTCTGGATATGGTAGTTTTAATTTTTTGAGGAACCTCTCCTCCATACTGTTTCCCATAGCAGCTGCACTGTTTTACATTCCCACCACAAGTGTTCCAATTTCTCCACATCCTCGTCAACACTTGTCATCTTCTGTTTTTCTGATAGTAGCTATCCTAAAGTATGTGAGGGGATGTCTCATTGTGGGTTTTTTTTTTTTTTTTTGCGGTACATGGGCCTCCCACAGGCTCTGGACGCGCAGGCTCAGCGGCCATGGCCCATGGGCCCAGCCGCTCCACGGCATGTGAGATCTTCCCGGACCGGGGCACGAACCCATGTCTCCTGCATCGGCAAGCGGACTCTCAACCACTGCGCCACCAGGGAAGCCCTCATTGTGGTTTTGATTTGCATTTCCCTGATGATTAGTGATGTTGAGTACCTTTTCTCCCACTTTTACCTGTCAACATTCTAGATAAATAAATATGGCATATCCATATAATGGAATATTATTTGGCATAAAAAGGTATGGAGTGGGCCTTCCCTGGTGGAGCAGTAGTTAAGAATCCACCTGCCAATGCAGGGGACATGGGTTCGGTCACTGGTCCGGGAAGATCCCACATGCTGCAGAGCAACTAAGCCTGTGCGCCATACCTGCTGAGCCCACGTGCCACAACTCCTGAAGCCCACGTGCCCTAGAGCCTGCAAGACACTAATACTGAGCCCACGTGCCACAACTACTGAAGCCCGAGTGCCTAGAGCCTGTGCTCTGCAACAAGAGAAGCCTCTGCAATGAGAAGCCTGTGCACCGCAACGAAGAATAGCCCCCACTCACCACAAATAGAGAAAGCCCGCGTGCAGCAACAAAGACCCAACGCAGCCAAAATAAAATTAAATTAAAAAAAAAAAGGTGTGAAGTACTGATACATGCTACAAGATGGATAAACCTTGAAAATATCATGCTAAGTGAAAGAATCCAGACACAAAAGGCCACATATTAAAAAAAAAAAGCCACATATTATGTGATTCCATTTATATGAAATGTCTAGAACAGACACATCCATAGAGACAGAAAACTGATTACTGGTTGCCATAGGCTAGGGAGAATGGGAATTAAGTGCTCATGGGTATGGGACTTCTTTTGGGAGTAATGAGAATGTTCTGAAATTAGATACAGTAGTGGGCATGGTTTTAGAACGTTGTGTGTATATATTAAAAACTAGTGAATATTATATTTTAAAGAGTTAGTTTGGGGAATTCCCTGGTGGTCCAGTGGTTAAGACTCCGAGCTTTCACTGCTGAGGGTGCAATTCAATCCCTGGTCGGGGAACTAAGATCCCACAAGCCATGTGGTGGGGGAAAAAAAAGAGTTTTATGATCTATGAATTCTATCTCAATTAAAAATCTCTTAATTGTCATTCTCTATTCTTAATGTCTTTAGGTTGTTTCTAAAAGTTGAACACCAAGGAACAACATTTATGTGATTGTTGCTGTGTAAACATTTTCACTGCAGGCCCAGGCACTAGGGTTATATTATCTTCTCTACAGGATTAACATCACAGACCACCTAAAAAACAGTATTTCATGCATCAAGGTCCAAATGAATTCTCTGTTTTGTACTATCAACTACAGCTGTTTTGTTTTCCTGGAGTTCCTACTTATCTTTCTTTTTCATGTGGACAAAAAATAATGTTCTTTCATCATCTAGTGTGATTACCATGCTCTCGGTTACAAGACATCCCCTTACTTCTCAGAGCCACCATCATCTTGTCCCAGCCCACCAGCCACTGTCCTCAGTTTCACTGCCTTGGCTCAACATTTTATTGAATTTCTTGTCGTCTTCTTTTCATGTTCTATCCCCTTATTTTGAAGCCTCTTGAATGGGTATACCCTCTTGGAAATTCCGAATAAGAAAAAGTACAGGAGAGATAAACTTTCTGAATCCTAGCATGTCTGAAAATACCTTAATTTTGTTCTACTTTGCCTGTGCCTCAGTTTTCTCATCTGTGCGATGGGGGTGATCATAAATTGCACCTACCTCAGCGTTGTTAATGAGGATTAAATGTGTTAGTGTGCGAAAAGCTGTTAGACAATCTTTGGCACATAGTAAATTTGTTCAGTAAACGTTAGACCTTAATGTTGTAATTGAAGCCCATTAGATGTACCATAGCGTTCAGCACTCTGAAAACGTTATATGGACTAACAGTAAAGTAATAAGATGAAAGTTTGTGTGATTAAGTAAATAATCCTATTACCGTAGTTGCACCGTAGGCTTATGAATTATTCCTTAGTGTTTTTCTTCTCTTATTTCATGAAGTCATAATCAGTGTTGTAGGATTTACTTGTGCTTTTTTTTTTTTTTAGGTCACTAGGCTGTTCTCAGCTCTCTGGATTTTTAGTAAAGCACAGTCTATTCCAGGAAATGGCTTTAAATTGTAATGCAAATTTGATTTAGATGTATGAAAGCAGCTTGGGAGGGTAACAATGCAAGCTACTTAAGGAGTTTGGAAAATTTAGGATATTGAAGATTTAAGGAGTAGTTTGGCTCCGGCACCAAAGCGCTAAAACGTAAAACTGTCAGGCTGATCAATCTGTAGGAGCTGTTCAAGAGGTTTCTCGGGGCATTTAGACTATTGACACTAAGTGATGTCTGCCAGGGGGTAGTCGGTGCATTTGTCAGTCCTGGCCTCACCGTAACCCTTTCTCAAGAAGGAAGGGACAAGGGGTTATGAGCAGGCTCTGACAGGGAGACTGGGTCTGGTCTCAGGTACTCAGGAATGTGCCTGGGGAAGTTTGAGTGAGCTCAGTCGGGTGATGCTAATTAGGTAAAGCGATAGAGGTTGAGAGAACTGTGCGTTCAAAAGATCCTAGGAGGAGGGGAGCAGGCCAGTGTATCTGTAACACAAAACTAGAAAGGAGAGGCGGGTACATGCTCCAGTTAGACGAGGTACCCAGTCAGGGCGTCCATCATGGGCCATGCTGAAGCCTGGGGCTTTATTCCAAGAGTAGTCGAAGGGCTTTGTCTTGGGAAGCAACAAAAACAGATTTATAGTGAGGAGAAGGAAATGGATAGGGACAAGAGTAGATTAGAGCACTCCTCTTTGGAAGCTATTATGGGGTCCAGCAGCGGTTGTATCTTTGACCAGGGCAACAGCTGTGGGATGGAGAGAATCAGTGGAGGTGAGAGTTATTGGGAAATAAATCTCCGGGATGTGCTGGGGGGTGGGGTAGGGAGGCATCCAGGATGATACTTTGGATTTCCCACTTGTAGAACTGGGCAGAAGGTGGGAGAAATTATCACATATAGAACCGCTTCCTCTCACAAATGAGTGTATGGAAGGGACTCAGATTTGAAAGGAAAAGGCTTTCTGGGTAAGTTCTTTGCAGCCCTGGTATTTTCTCCAACCTTCCAGGAGTCTGTGGAGCATCCTTCCCCAAAGGACCACTTGACCACTCTATTGAACATAAGTCGTTTTCATTTTCTTTTGTATCTGTCTGGAAGTTTAGAGAAATGAAAACACGCCAACATTGTATAAACAAAACAGTCACTCAGATCTTCCCATTTTCTCAGGTTGGTGCCAAACAGGTCTTATCTAAAAAGCAAAGCAGCTAAAAAGGCACAGAGGCAATAATTGCTTTGCTATTCCAGGAACTGGCAGCCACATGTGCAAAACTATTAAAGAGCACAATTTCAAACTTCTGCTGAAAAGTTATAAGGAAATGGCTAAAATCTCTCTAGAACCCATTCCTCGCTGGGGCAAAAGGACCTGGAAAACATATTTTAACAAAACAGTGTTTAACGATATTCGTAATTTGAGTCATCTGTCTTTTTTTCTTGGTCAGTCTAGCTAAAAGTTTGTCAATTTTGTTGATCTTTTCAAAGCCAGCTTTTGGATTCATTGATTTTTCTCTGTTACTTTTCTCTGTTTTAGCTGCATCTCACAAGTTTTGATATGTTGTGTCTTAATTTTTATTCCTTTAAAAGTATTTACTAATTTCTCTTGTGATTTCTTCTTTGACCCATTGGTTATTTAAGAGTGAGTTGTTTTATTTACACCTATTTGTGAATTTCTCAAATTTCTTTTTTTTAAATAAATTTCTTTTTTTAATTTTTATTTTTGACTGCATTGGGTCTTCGTTGCTGCGCACGGGCTTTCTCTAGTTGTGGTGAGCAGGGGCTACTCTTCGTTGCAGTGGCTTCTCTTGGTGCGGAGCACAGACTCTAGGCATGCGGGCTTCAGTAGTTGTGGCACGCAGACCCAGTAGTTGGGGCTTGCAGGCTCTAGAGCACAGGCTCAGTAGTTGTGGTGCACAGGCTTAGTTGCTCCGTGGCATATGGGATCTTCCGGGACCAGGGCTCGAACCCATGTCCCCTGCTTTGGCAGGCAGATTCTTAACCACTGGGCCACCAGGGAAGCCCTCAAATTTCTAATTTCATTCCATTGTTGTCAGAGAACATGCTTTGAGTGAATTCAGTCCTTTTAAATTTATTGAAGTTTGTTTTATGGTCTAGCAATTGGTCTATCCTGGAGACTGTTCTTCTGCACTGAAAAGAATGTATTCTGCTCTGTTGGGTGGAGTGTTCTGTTATGTTAGGTCTGGTTGGTTCATGGTGTTCATGTCTTTTGTCTCCTTGTTGATCTTCTGCCTAACTGTTCTATCCATTATTGAGAGTGGGGTTTTGAAGTCTCCAACTGTTATAGTTTAATAATCTATTTCTCCCATTAATTTTTGCTTTATGTACTTCAGGGCTCTCTTAGGAGCATACGTGTTTATAATTGTATCTTCCTGATGGGTTGACCTTTTTGTCATTATAAATTGTCCCTCTTCATGTGGAGAACAGGGAACCCTCCTACACTGTTGGTTGGGATGTAAATTGGTACAACCATTATGGAAAATAGTATGGAGGTTCCTTAAAAAACTAAAAATAGAACTACTGTATGATCCAGCAATCCCACTCCTGGACATATATCTGGAGAAAATTCTAATTCGAAAAGATACATGCACTCCATTGTTCATAGCAGCACTATTTACAATAGCCAAGACATGAAAGCAACCTAAATGTCCATTGACAGATGAAAGGATAAAGAAAAGGTGGAATATTACTCAGCCATAAAAAAGAATGGGATTGACATATATACACTAATATGTATAAAATGGATAGCTAATAAGAACCTGCTGTATAAAAAAATAAATAAAATAAAATTCAAAAAAAATGAAATAATGCCATTTGCATCCACATGGATGGACCCAGAGATTATCATAGTAAGTGAAGTAAGTCAGACAGAGAAAGACAAATATCAAATGATAATGCTTATATGTACAATCTAAAAAAATGATACAAATGACTTATTTACAAAACAGAAATAGAGTCACAGATGCGGAAAACAAAATTATGGTTACCGGGGGTGGGGGGAAAGGAGAGGAGGGATAAATTGGGAGATTGGGATTGACATATACACACTACTATATATAAAATACATAACTAATAAGGACCTACTGTAGAGCACAGGGAACTCTACTCAGTACTCTGTGATGACCTATATGGGAAAAGAATCTAAAAAAGAGTGGATATATGTATATGTATAACTGATTCACTTTGCTGTACAGCAGAAACTAACACAACGTTGTAAATCAACTATACTCCAGTAAAAATTTTTTTTTTAATTCTCTGCTTCATAATAAAAAAAATGTCCCCTTTATTTCTGGTAGTGTTTTTGTTTTAAATTCTACTTTGTCTGATATTAATGCAGCTATTCCATCTTTCTTATAGCTACTGTTTGCATGATTTTTTCCTATCTATACTTTCAACCAATTTGTAACTTTGCATCTAAATTCTCTTGTAGACAGCTTATAGATAGATCTTTTTTTTAAAAAAAATGTTTATTTATTTAGGCTGCACCAGGTCTTAGTTGTGGCATGCGAGATCTTCATTGCAGCATGTTTTAGTTGTGGCATGTGGACTCTTAGTTGAGGCATGAAAACTTGTAGTTGCAGCATGCATGTGGGATCTAGTTCCCTGACCAGAGATCGAACCCTGGCCCACTGCATTGGGAGTGTGGATTCTTACCCACTGGACCACCAGGGAAGTCCCTCTTGTTGTTGTTGTTTTTTAATCAAGCCTGCTTATCTCTGCTTTGGATTGCTTAATCAGCTCACATTTAGTATTATTGATATAGTTGGATTTGTATCTGCTGTTGTACCTTTTGCTTTCTATATCTCATGTCTTACGTCTTTTTATGTTCCTCTGTCTCCCTTCACTGCTTTCTTTTGCATTGAGTGAATATTTTTTAGTGTAGCACTTACATTATTTTAATGAGTTTTTTAAAACTATTTAAAAAGTTATTTTCTTAGTATTTATTCTTAGGCTTACCATATACATCATAATGTATCAGAATTTATTTCAGATTTATACTATAGTGACTTAATTCCAATGAGACATGGAAACTTTAGTCCTCCTCCCTCTTTTTGTTCTATTATTATTATATGTATTACAGCTGTGTGTGTTACAAAGCCCACAGTACATTGTTATAATTATTACTTTATATAATTTTAAGTCATTTGAAGAAGCTGAGAGAAGAAATGGAGAGTATGTATTTATAGAGTTTGTTATATTAACCTATTTATTTACCGTTTCTGGCTCTCTTCATTGGTGTCGGCGGATATGAGTTACCATCTGGTACCATTCCCTTCCTCTAATATAGCTTTCTTCACACACATCTCCTCTGTGCAGTTATTGTCAAATATACTACATTTCTATCCATTATAGGCCCAACAGTACAATTCTAGACATACTGTTTTATACTATTGCTTTTTAAATCAGTTAAGACAAGAAAGGATAAATATGTGCTTATACAATTTTTTTAGTTACATAATTACCTTTATTGGCACTCTTTTTTCATGTGGATTCAAGTTGCTGTCTGGGGTGGTTTGTGATATTTGAAATGCCATTTATATTAACTCCCACTTATTTGTTTTTAAAAAAACAAGAAACCAAAATAACACACAACAAAAGAGGAAATTCTCTTCAGCCATTCTGTTTTTTCCCCATCAATTCTGTAATGCAAATGCTGCTATATATGACACTGTTAACCCTAAAATAGCAGTCACCATACTGTCCGTGGTTCCCCACGTGTCTGAATGCTTGATTTTCCCTAAAAAGAGGTGATGATGATTAGGAGTTGGCAGCCTCTGCACACCATACCTGACATCCAGGCACAAGACCAGAGGATGGAACTGTGCTGAAACAGTAAAAACAGGCTTGTAACAGCCGTCAACAGGCTAGAGCTTAAAAGTCTTAAAAGGAGAGAATTTTAATTGCCTTGATTACTTTGGCAAGATGGTGTTTTGTGTTGTTCCTGCCCTCTGATGACTGTAAATTATGTTTTGTTGAGCTTTTGTTTAATTTTGTTCTGATTATAAAAGTGGTACGTTCTCATTGAGAATATTTAGGAAATTCAAAAAAAAAAGAAAAAGAAATTCACAACCCAGAGATAACTACTCAATATTTTTTTCTTATTCTTAATATTTTGGAGAGTCTTTTCTCCCTTCCTTCCTCCCTCCCTCCCTTCCTTCCTCTCTCTCTAATGTGTATATGTTTATATGTACATATAATATTTAAATGGCATCTAAATTTGGACTTAGTTTCCTTTAAGCCTAAGACTTATATAATAGTCATGTTCCTATCTGTTTATCTTGTTTCTGATAGCCACTTTGCCTATATCACCTAATATTTAATATATAGTGTTCCTATTGTTATTTCTATTTTTTAATTGTTTATAGCTGTAGTTTCTGTTTATACCATAACCAAAAGTTTATCAAAAAGTTCTTTTAAATTTCCAAGTGTGGGGGAATTTCCTGGTGGTCCAGTGGTTAGGACTCAGTGCTTTCACTGCTGGGTTCAATTCCTGGTTGGGGAACTAAGATCCCACAAGCTGCGCAGCATGGCAAAAAAAAAAAATTCCAACTGTTGGGGTTTTGATCTAGACTTATGCTATTTTAAGTGAGGTTTTTTTGAGGGGTGAGGGAAGGTGTGACAGTGAGTCCTGTATAGTTTCATTTGGAATTTATTTAGGTTTTTATTGTGGTTTACTATATGATTAGTTTTTATAAATGTTCCATGAACACATAAAAAGAAATTATAGCCCTTGTTATCATGAATCAAGATCACTTCTTTTTGTTTGTTGTCTGCTAAATCTTTTTTTTTAATAAATTTATTTATTTATTTATTTTTGGCTGTGTTGGGTCTCTGTTTCTGTGCGAGGGCTTTCTCTAGTTGCGGCAAGCAGGGGCCACTCTTCATCGCCGTGCGCGGGCCTCTCACCATCATGGCCTCTCTTGTTGCGGAGCGCAGGCTCAGTAGCTGTGGCTCACGGGCCTAGTTGCTCCGTGGCATGTGGGATCCTCCCAGACCAGGGCTCGAACCCATGTCCCCTGCATTGGCAGGCAGACTCTCAACCACTGCGCCACCAGGGAAGCCCTGTTGTCTGCTAAATCTTTGATCATCCTTTTATTGTAACGTTTCAGTCTCGTTTAGTTTAAGACTTGTCTCTTGTAAGAAAAAATGTCACTGGGTTTTATTTTTTTCCACCCAATATGAAAGTTATTTCCTTTTAATATGGAAGTGTATATCTTTTAAAATTATAACTAATAGTATGATCTTGTTTCATCTTATTTTATTTTTCCTTTAACATTTGCTATTTGCTATATGCATTATATCTTCTCTAGTGATTTGAAAATTCACATCCTGTTTTTTTTTTTGTTTGTTTTTTTTGCAATATATGGGCCTCTCACTGTTGTGGCCTCTCCCGTTGCGGAGCACAGGCTCCGGTCGCTCAGGCTTAGCGGCCATGGCTCACGGGCCCAGCCGCTCCGCAGCATCACATCCTGTTTTAATCCTTCCTTTAAACTTTGCAAAAAGCATTCTCAACCTTTACTTTTTCTGATTATCGAGGTCAAAGTAATCAATACGTGGAACAATATTTTTTGTCTTCCCTCCCCTTCTTCATTTATGTTCCTTCAAGCCACCTCCACCTACAATAAAACATGTAGCTCTCAGAATGTTAATACTTTTTTTGCATTGAATATTATATTTTAAAATTTTAATTTTCAGTCAGTATTTCATATTTATAGTGATTATTTAGACATACTATTTTGCTGGTTTCACTGTACACTACTAGACCTTTTCTGTCTTGAGCTCTTAATTTTGATACTTCTTAGACATCTAGAGGAGATCTTCAAATAGTAGTTTCAGAGAAAGGGATGTGTTTGAACCTCTGCATGTGTACCTTTTATTTTTTAAGTCTTTATTGAATTTGTTACAATATTGCTTCTTTTTTAATACTTTATTTATTTTATTTTATTTTTTTATTTTTGGCTGTGTTGGGTCTTTCTTGCTGCAGGCGGGCTTTCTCTAGTTGTGGCAAGCGGGGGCTACCCTTCGTTGTGGTGTGTGGGCTTCTCATTGTGGTGGCTTCTCTTGTTGGGAGCATGGGCTCTAGCCGCGTGGGCTTCAGTAGTTGTGGCTCGCGGGCTCTAGAGCACAGGCTCAGTAATTGTGGTGCACGGGCTTAGTTGCTCTGCGGCATGTGGGATCTTCCCGGACCAGGGCTCGAACCTGTGTCTCCTGCATTGGCAGGCGGATTCTTAACCACTGCGCCACCAGGGAAGCCACTTGCGTGTGTACCTATTCACACAGATGCCAGCTGGGCCATACATAAAATTGTGGCGTAACTCTCTTTTCTTCCCAAATTTGTTTGCCGATGTTTCTTTCTATTCTGGCCAGCAGCTCTACCTCTTTACCTAGTTTGCACTGGGGCTTCCATCATGGCTTTTTGGCTGTATGCTTTTTCCAGTTGTTGGCCCTCTGTTGTTACCCCATCCTTGAAACCCCTTGCCTGCCCTCATGGGCACTGGGCTGGTATCAGTCCCATTCAGTTCCTTTCCATTTTCTCTCCTTCCTTCCTTAAGTCGTCATGCTGGGGAGACACAACTGTGTGCCAGGTAGACCAGTTAGTGACAATGAAAGTTCACTTGATCGTGGGCAAGCGCATAAATCCTATTTAACTGGCTTTTACCAACTGAAAAAGTACCAATATATTTTAATGTGAAGAGAAATACTGAAGAAAGGAGAAACAAAAAAAGATGAAGTAAGATTTTACACAAACTTCCAGATTAGATGATGCTAAAGATCTCTAGAAGTTTTCTGAATATACAATCTCTCTATAGATTTACGATTTTGTTTGTTTTGTCCACATCACTGCCTTAATCATGGATTTCAGTCTTTGGAAGAAGATGTGGTGGCCCTCATGGGCTGGGGAAAGTAGTAGTTTCTTCAGTTTTAATTGGCTTTTCTGGCAAAAGTTTATAAATTCTGCAAGTCCATGTTATCATACAAGCTGAAAAAAACTTTTTTCCATTTAATACTTTATTTGTGGGAAGTCCCTGGCAGTCCAGTGATTAGGACTCCACGTTTCACTGCCGAGGGCCCAGGTTCAGTCCCTGGTTGGGGAACTAAGATCCCGCAAGCCACGTGGCGAGACCGAAATTAAATAAATAAACAAACAAATTATTTGCTATTTGAATGCTAGAGTAAATTCAGAACAGGAATTGGCAATTGCTATTGTCTTCTATCAATGATAAAAATTCAATTCAACAAACATCTTCTCAATACTTACTATGTGTAATGCACTGGGGTAAACAAAAAATTTTTAAATTCTTATTTGGTAATTGGGTGCTCATTAAATTATGTCCATACAAGGGATATCTTGTGCAGCCATTAATAATTTTTGAAGAATATTTAAAGATATGGGAAATGCTGATAATAATATATTCAGTTAGGAAAAGCACTTTACGAAGTGATATATTTAGTATAATTTCTAATTTAGCTTAAAAACATTTTGAAAGACTAAAAAGAATATGTACCTAAATGTTACTATTGTTTATTTCTGGATGAGTAAGAAAACTCTTTACCATATTCTAATTTTTCTATAAGGAAAACAAATCAATTTAATAACCAGATAATAGTATGATTTTGTTGTTTTTTAAGGATATAGTGCAGCTCTGTAGGATTATAGGGAATAGGCACAATCATCCCCATTTCAGGAATCCACTTTGACCTCTCAGAAAAGGTGAGATGGAAGCTGGGCCTTGAAATGAGGGCCAAATATTAATAGGCAAATACGCAGAAAGAATGATGCGTACACCAAGCAGAAGAGCCCATTGAAAAAATGTGCAGTATTGAGCGGGAACACAGCAAATGAAGTGGGGTGGGTGGTGAGAGAGGCAGGGCTGAGAGGATCTTGAAACTTTGGTAAGGAGGCCAGATTTTGCTCTGCCTATTGGGGGAAAACATTGAAGGTTTTAAATTTGGGGTGAGAGAATCAGAACAAGAGTAAATCTGTGCTCTAGACAGGTGATTCCAAAACGAATAGGTTGAATGCAAGGCCGGAGACCAGAGGCAGGGGAACCCTTAGGAGGCATGCTCCTGGTTCCTTCTGTGTCTCTGGCTCAGCCTTCTCAGTTGTGTTCCCCAGGCTTTCTTCCTTCCTCTCCCACTAATTGCTGGATGCTACTGGGTCCTGCCTCCCATCCCTATTCTGCCTTGGCTGTACCACCTTCAGGATGCTGTCCATTTCAGTGGTCCAGCCTAGGTCTTTTTTATAGACTCCAAACCAGTATGTGTTTAATTATGTCCAGGTCACCTTCACCTAGTTGTTTCCTGACTCCTCAACTTCACAGAAACTTCTGTCTTCCTTCTGAAGTCTGCTTCTCCTCCTCCTCTCTCGAGCCCCGGAACATAGTCCCTTTTCCCCATCCTACCAGTTAACTGAGACAGAAACTTCAGTGTCCTTACAAAACATACAAAGGGACAACTATTGTATGATTCCACTTATATGAAGTACTTAGAATAGGCAAATTCATAGAGATAGGAAGTAGAATGGTGGTTGCCAGGGGTGGGGGGGATGGGAGGGGGATGCCGAGTTAGTGTTTCATGGGTAAAGAGTTTCAGTTTGGGATGGTGAAAAAGTTCTGGTGATGTTTGCACCATTCTGTGGCAGTAATTAATGCCACTGAATGGTATACTTTAAAATGGTTAAAATGGTAAATTTTCTGTGATGTATATTTTACCACAGTTAAAAACTAAAATAAGATAAAATAAAACCTGTTCAACTTGGTTTGAACCAGTTTCTTTCAGACTTATTTGATTATGGAGCTCTCTAATCAAAAGGGGAAAAAAATGTTTTAAAGTGGAACATAATATTCACATCCTTTAGATGTAAGAGGAACATACTTTGGGGAACATTCCACTATTTGAGGGCAAGGAAGAGGAATTAAGTTCCTCATTTCCTCACACACTGCTGGAACTCAATGTATTTCTTTTTAAGAAACATTATTAGAAATGGTGGTTGGGCTTTTATTTAGGAAAATTGTGGGTCAGTTAGCCTTCCCCAGGCTGACCTAATGATATTATTTCTATGGGAGCTTCAAAACACTTTAGCCTGAAAAGGAAATTCTAGGACACAATCCACTCAAATTGGAGGCAGATTTACTTCAACAGTTCTAAGTACACAGTCTCACTTTATGCAGAGCTTTGCAAATTACTTTGAAAAGATAGGAGTTTCTCCCTATTTTGGGTAACTTCTACCTCTCTTCTCTGGGCCACCTTCTGATAACCTCTTGTCCTGCATAGATGCCAAGACTCTTGCTTTGGTTACCTTTCTGAGTTCTTGTTTCAAGAGCCTATCTAATGCCCCAAGCCCTGTACAACTCAAGAGGGTGCTCTTGTGCAGTACACAACCTGTGCAACTGCCCATGTCAATAAACACCCTCAGGTCCCTTTCTTATTCTGTGTACCGTACACCCCAGGAATAGGAATCCTGCCTTGCAATTTCAGCATAGGGTCACCTTTTCCATACCAACTTATTTCTTTTCTTTTCTTTTCTTTTCTTTTTTTTTTTTGCGGTACACAGGCCTCTCACTGTTGTGGCCTCTCCCATTGCAGAGCACAGGCTCCGGACGCGCAGACTCAGCAGCCATGGCTCACGGGCCCAGCTGCTCCGCGGCATGTGGGATCTTCCCGGACCGGGGCACAAACCCGTGTCCCCTGCATCAGCAGGCAGACTCTCAACCACTGCGCCACCAGGGAAGCCCCCAACTTATTTCTTTAACTGAAAAACACATGCTTTTTATAAAAGCTTCAAACCTTACAGAAGTACATTTCCCACAATCCTCTCTTAGGTAATTATCGTTAACAATTGACTATATAATTTTTTTTAGTTTTTTCCCCCATTCATATACTAGTACATGTGTGTGCACTTTACTGAAACTCCTGCTATACCTACTGTTTGCAACGTACTTTTTTTTTTTTTTTTCCACTTAACTATGCATCTGGGGCCTCTCTCCATTTTGGCAAGTAGAGATCTATTTCATGATTTAATAGCTGTATTGTATTTCATTATTTGGATGTACCTTGATTTATCTAGCTGGTCCCATTGATAGACAATTGGAGTTTTTCCAGCTTTGTGCTATTGCGTATAATGAAGCCATGAATAATCTGAAGCATATACATCTTTGCACAATTGCAAAACAGTTTCTCTAGGAAAAATTCCTAGGTAGAGTAACTAGGTCAAATGATATAAACATCTTAAATTTTAATAGATAAAATCATCTTCCTAAAGGATTTAATCACTTCGCTCTCCCACCAGTGTGATCAAGGGTCTATTCCCTCCACCTCAACAACACTAGCAAACCTTTTTCATCTTTACTAATCTGATAGGTGAGAAGTTTTAGTTTGTGTTAAAAAGATTTTTTTTACATGTCTTCCCATTGTAAAATTCTGTAGTGATACTGAATACTTGAGGTTGAATATTTTTCATTTGTTTATCGGCCATTTGTATTTCTTTGAGTCCTTCCCCGGCTTCTACTTGGCTGTGCACTTCAATTCCTCATTTCTGTGCTCTACCTGCCAGGATGGGAAATCTGTTCCCTCTCTTCAGACCCCTGTGCTGACTACCACTTCCTGCCTCAGAGCTGGAAGGAGTGATGTCCAGCCCAGGACTTTTGGTGGGAGAGACCTGGGGTGAGTCCCAGCTGCTCCACGTATCTGTGTGACTTTTGATAATTTTCCTAACTTCTCTATGCCCCAGT
Source organism: Lagenorhynchus albirostris (assembly GCF_949774975.1). Lineage (NCBI taxonomy): Eukaryota > Metazoa > Chordata > Mammalia > Artiodactyla > Delphinidae > Lagenorhynchus > Lagenorhynchus albirostris. Next base: position 46,788,720 of record NC_083114.1, on the reverse strand, counting down.
TTCCTCATCTGAAAACTGAGATGGTAATTTTGCCTACAACAAAGGGTTGCCTTCAGGATTAAATGGGATAATTGTTATGTAAAGCATTTAGTCCTTGCTTCATACAGTGTAAACGTTTGGGAAACACTAACTATTGTTATTATTGCTATAATAAAGTGTACTCTTTGTTTTCTAAATTATGCTTCCTGGCCAGTGTCAGTATTGAGATGGTGAGGATATGGAGAAAGCCTTTGAAAATGGAACGATGCTAAAACATTTACAGTGTTCTTATATCTTCTGCATTCCCATAATTGTCTTGGGGCTCAAACATTAATAAGGCAGCTTGGCTCCGAATATAACACTTTCCAGTATTATTCTGCTTGTGCACATCTGTTTTCTCTCTTTATTGTAACCGAGTTACATGTAATCAGAGGTTACAAACTAATGTGGCTAAATGTAGCTCATCAGTTTCTCATGTTTATAGAGTGTTATGAGTTGTTTTTTAATTTTGGCCAACATTTAGAAGTAGGATGTTCATATAAAAATCTACATTTCCAGCTTTTCTTGAGTAATAGGAAATGTTGACTAGCCTCCACTAGAGCTGGGTCGCTGCGCCGCCTTTAGACAGGGCGTGGGTTCTCCAGGTTCCTATTGCCCGCCCCGCCCCCACGCCGGTTCTTCCCCTTTCCCTCTCCCATGCAGCTGGTTATCATTTATAATTCATCATCATACTTGCTTTCTTGTTTTCCTTAAGGTAGAGGAATATATCCTGGTACCCATGTCTCTACTAAAAGTGGGAAACTAAGACAAAAATTGTATATTGAACATATTTCTATGTATAAGTGAAGGATTGCCCCATGTGTTTAATTTGCCGAGAAAGTGAATCTGTTCATTTTATTTTATTTTTAAATTTATTTATTTATTTTTGGCTGAGTTGGGTCTTCGTTGCTGCGTGCAGGCTTTCTCTAGTTGCGGCGAGCAGGGTCTACTCTTCCTTGCAGTGTACGGGCATCTCATTGCGGTGGCCTCTTTTGTTGCAGAGCACGGACTCTAGGCGCACGGGCTTCAGTAGTTGTGGCACGTGGGCTCAGTAGTTGTGGCTTGTGGGCTCTAGAGCGCAGGCTCAGTAGTGGTGGCACACAGGCTTAGTTGCTCTGCAACATGTGGGATCTTCCCGGACCAGGGCTCGAGCCCGTGTCCCCTGCATTGGCAGGTGGATTCTTAACCACTGTGCCACCAGGGAAACCCCAGTTTGTTCATTTTAGCCATGAGCTTCATTCATTGACCTAACCTGCCCCTGGAGACAATAGAGATGTGAATTCTATATGAATCAGTCCTAACAACCTGCCTCTACTGGGCGTTTAAGCCAGTTAAGCCCTCTCTGCTCCTTTTCCCCAGTGGTTCTCAACCTTAACTTGGAAGTTTGAAAAGATACCGAGGCCTGGTGTTGGGTTGTTCTACCCCCCACCCCCCCGCCCCTCCTCCTGCAAAGAGCAGGAGAGCCTTTTTGGATGGATCAAGGGGAGGAAAGTTTACTGGATTTGTGTCTAAGGACATGATCTGTCTTTCTTGGCATGCTGCCTCTTAGGATCCCCAGCTTTCCCCATAAAACTGAGGGTTATGAGTCCTGGCATTCGTGGGCTGAAAGGCCAAGAGGGCTGATGAAACCAGCCGTGCCCTCCTTCTCAGGGAGGAGAGATGTGCTTCCATTCTTTTCCCTTGGTGTGTTCCTTTCTTTGGACTGCCCGTCCTTCACTCTCAAAGTGGTGAGACATAGAGGGTCGAGCTTTGGCTGTGGACTTGAAGACAGTGAGGCCAGGCTGCCTGCCTGGCTGTCACCCCCAGGACAGCTCTCCCTGGGCAGCAGGGCCTGCCAGTTGCAGGTGGGGAGGGCCGCTCACTAGGCTTGGAACCCCTGTTGGGGCTGAGGACAGAGCAAGTGTGAATAATGCCTCAGCTTGAGCAGCATCTTGTCCAGTTTCCCCCCAAAGTGTGGCTTAGCATGGCCGGTTGAGGACCTGGGTGGTCAGGCCCCAGTGGGAGATCCCTCATCAAATCTCAGCATCATAGAGCACTGACCCCTCCCAGCTTCCACAAGCATACACGAGGGCTCTATCTTGTGTTCGCAGGCAGCCTGTGCTTCCTTTTCAAGTATTTATATTTTATGATCATTTTTTGTTTATATGTCTGTTTCCCTTACTAGAACCTAAGCTCCTTGACGGCAGGGACTGTACTTTATCATTTTAATAACCTTGGTGCCCAGGGCATAATTGGTGTTTGATAAATATTCACTAATGGATTTACATTTTCATAATTTTATTGACTCTTTTGCCATATGAAAAGCTGTTTTCTAGGTGCTATGGGAACATAGGAGGTTTAAAATGTAGTTTATGTTCTGAAGGAACTTGTCATCCAGTTGGGGAGATAAGCTCAATCATTCATTCCTTCAGTCATTCATTTGAACATATACTGAGCGTCTAAGCTCTGGTCAGTTTGGCATTGGGGATATGATATCAAGGTGTGTACTCCACTCTCAAGTGGCTTCCAGTTAGTAGGAGAGATAGATATAAAATGATATAAAATGAGCACAACGTAAGGTGATAAGTGCAATGATAGGATTCCTAACAATTGTTAAAAATATGGAGTAAAAAATAAATAGCTCAAAAGAGTAATGGAGGAACTAACACAAAGCAGTGCATGACTTGGTAGTTGTGATTAGAAGTAAAGCCCAGCTTTCCTAGGGGCCACCGAGGGGACATTGAGAAGTGTCTGCTGAGAAAGCGTCTCCCATGAAATCAGTGGTGCACAGTGCCCCTCCGTACAGCTAAGGTGCAGCAAAGGTCCACCTTGAAAACACCCGTCCTGGGCTTCCCTGGTGGCGCAGTGGTTGAGAGTCCGCCTGCCGATGCAGGGGACATGGGTTCGTGCCCCGGTCCAGGAAGATCCCACATGCCGCGGAGCGGCTGGGCCCGTGAGCCACGGCTGCTGAGCCTGCGCATCCGGAGCCTGTGCTCCGCAACGGGAGAGGCCACAACAGTGAGAGGCCCGCGTACCGCAAAAAAAAACAAAAAAACACCCGTCTGACCTGCTTGACCCAAGCTTATGTGAGCGTGATGCTCTTTTCTCCCCACTATTTAACTAACATCCTATGGAACTGACATTCCTTAAAGTCATTTTAGGAAATGCCAGTGTAGATACCATCTGTAATTAGATAGCTGGTGGCTCTTAACATTTTGCGGGGAGGTGGATCTTTTGAGAAGTTAGCAGTGGGGGGAATTGTGCACAATTCATGCATTCCTTGAAGCCCATCCGAGACCCTTGTCCACGGCCAGGGAAAGAAAAGAAGGGAGCAAATCCCAGGTAGGAGGGATCTGTGGGGGCCAAGACAAAAGAGGATGGAAAAGATGGGTCTTAGTGCCAAGCAGTTTGACTGTGAGGGAGGGAGAGATGGGTCAGAGAGACAGGGGACCACGGTGGAGTTGGAGATGGCCGACTGTGGAAGGCCTGAGATAGCTGGCATGGAATTACCAGTCGTTAATGACCAATTGCCTGTGAAGTTTAAGGGAGATGCAAGGTCAAGAACACATCTAATGGACACTGGAGTCATAGAAGGATTATTCATAGAAACAGGAAAGTCACAGAGCCAAAATCTTCCACATGTCAAAACCTATTATTATTATCATGTTGAAATGCTCCAACTTGCCTTTTTTACCAACCCTGCCCTCCCCCCGCCAACTTGCCCTTATTAATTTGTGCTGAATCTCCCAATTGAAAAATTCACTTTCAGAATTGGATTTGCCATCTAACTGGGCCTCCTACCTTGAACAATTAAAAATCCGATTGGTCTGACTTCTAATTTTAGAAGAAATCAAGCTGACCTTCGTTGAGCTGTTGCCAACGGGAGCCTGTTACCTGGGTGACTAGATTTACAATATGTCAGTATGCAAATACCATCTGCCCAGGAGGAGGAAGGAAGGCCTTCCTCCTCTGAGGGTTGTCAGAAGTTCTGGAAATGTCTTCCTCTGGGAATGGGGAGGAGGCTTGCCAAAGAGGAGGAAAACCAGGAACGATGTGATTTTTCAAGGTTAGAGTCTTTTCCTCACTCTAGGAGTGAGGACAGGAGTTTGTGGTTTGCCTTACGGACTGTCCTGTAAGGTTGATCACTAGGGATATACATGTAAGTCAGATTTTACATTTCTTGGGGAGCGGGGGAGGGAACCAAAAGGGTAGCATCTATCACTTCAGTGTATTTAGATTCAGATGACTGCAGAAGTTTAATGAAGCCTTTGAGTATGCAATTCTTGTTTTCCACAATGCCTTTAGGAATCTAATTTCAATTGTTAAGAGTGTCTGAGCCCGCTGCCTTGGGCTCTCAAGAAGGGTGAAGAGAAGTGGATATTTCATCTCACTTTCCCTCACATCAGCTTGACTGGGGAAGCTGAAGGGATTTTCTCCCCAGAATATCTGTATTCAGCTCCTGTCCTGCACATTGTTTCAGGCTAAGGTTTACAATCACATTTGGAAACGTTCAAATCTGAAGGCAGGCAGGGAAGTTCTATTCCTTTTCATGAAATAACTGTCACATCAGCTGTCAGCTGCAGGAGTTTCTTCTACCCACGTGTTTTGTGAGTCCAAATTAGATGGACTCATTAATTTTAATTTTTACTTTAAAATCTCAAGGACTTGTATGGGTGCGTATGCTTCCTTTAATTGCCGTGTGTCAGAATTTGTGTAGGAGGAAGAGTTTCCAGGAGCAGGGCCAAGAACCTTGGGCTCTTAGCTTCTAATTTTGTCCCCCCTGGTAACTTCCCGTGACCTCCTTCTCTGCTTGCTCTCGTTGGCACTGCCATCTCCCACCTCTTTAAAAAACTCCTAATATCCACCTAAAACTGTCAGCAGCATGAAAGAGTGAGGAAGGTCACTTTACTTCCCAGGGTACTTTCACCCAGCCTTATAAATAAATAGCTTTTCATGTCAAGCAAGTGGCTGAGGAGATGAATGCCAGAGACAAGGGATGGTAAATCCCGGAGCTCGACTGCCTGGTTTCAAATCCCAGCTCTGCTACTTTCTAGCGGGGTGAAGTTGGGCAAGTTACTCAACCTCTGTGTGCACCAGTTTCTTCATTTGTAAAACAGGGATAAAAATACTACTATCTCTTAGAGTTGCTGTGAGGATTAAATAAGTATGAATGCTTTAGGACCATGCTGACCCCAGAAAAGTTAGCACCGTGTAGCAGCATTATTCTTCTTTGCTTTTTTTCCAAAACAAACAACTTTTTATTGAAGTATAGTTGATTTACAATGTTGTGTTTGTTTCTGGTGTACAGCAAAATGATTCAGTTTTTTCAGATTCTTTTCCATTATAGGTTATTACAAGATACTGAATATAATTCCCTCTGCTACACAATAAATCCTTGTTGCTTAGCTATTTTATATGTAGTAGTTGTGTATTTGTTAATCCCAAACTCCTAATTTATCCCCCCACCTTTCCCCTTTGGTAACCACAAGTGTGTTTTCTATGTGAGTTTATTTCTGTTTTGTAAATAAGTTTTGTAAATAAGTTCATTTGTATCGTTTTTTTAGATTTCATATATAAGTGATTTCATATATTTGTCTTTGTCTGACTTACTTTACTTAGTAGTAAGATAATCTCTAGGTCCATTCATGTTGCTGCAAATGGCATTATTTCATTCTTTTTTATGTCTGAGTAGTATTCCATTGTGTGTGTGTATATATATATATACACCACATCTTCTTAATCCATTCCTCTGTTGGTGAATATTTAGGTTGCTTCCATGTCTTGGCTATTGTAAATAGTGCTGCTATGAACATAAGGGTGCATGTATCTTTTTGAATTAGCATTTTTGTCTTTTCCAGATATATGCCCAGGAGTGGGATTGCTGGATCACATGGTAACTCTGTTTTTAGTTTTTTAAGGAACCTCCGTACTGTCCTCCATAGTTGCAGCACCGATTTACTTTCCCACCAACAGTGCAGGAGTGTTCCCTTTTCTCCACACCCTTTTGTGTGGCAGCTTTTATTATTATTTCTGTGTGCATCTTCAGAGGCCCTAGGAAGTAGTGAGGTTTTGCTGTGAGCAAGTAAATGTCCAGAATTTATTTGCAGGCTGTGACTTCCCGCTTCCTTCTTAACAGGCTAGTGCCTATCCACACACAGGTCAAGCCTCATTTTCTGTGTGATGCCCTCCTGGACAACTGTAGTCTGTGCCGCTCCCTTTCTAACCCTCACACACTTTCCGTGTGTGTCGTATAATTAGTACCTTTGGATCTGCTATCTTAGCTCCTAATTGTCTGTAGTGTCATACTTAGCTCTTTGTTGTCCCCGCAGATTAATGAAAAGACACCATGAGCCTGGACAGTTGCCCAGGATGTCTGTTCATCAGACGTGCCCAAGTTTCAAATACGGTGACATGAGCAAGCAAGGCCACACTTGTCCCATAATTTATTCTTGGTTTTTGAAGTCACTTGTTTGACTTTCTACAAGTCACTTAAAATTATCAAAAGTAAGTATGAGACATTATTGGTGAGAATGTCAAATGGTGTACCAGCTGTGGAAAATGGTCTGGCAGTTCCTCAAAAGGTTAAACATAGTTATCATATGACCCAGCAATTCACCCCTAGATATCTACCCAAGAGACATGGACACAAGTCCACACAAAGATTCATACATATATGTTCATTGTGGTATTACTTGTAATAGCCAAAAAGTGGAAATAACCCAAATATTTATCAAGTGATAAATGAACAGACATGGGATAGCCATATAATGGAATATTATTTGGCAGTAAAAAAGGAAGGAAATACTGATACATGCTACAACATGGATGAATCTTAAAACTTTATGCTAGCACTATTCACCGTAGCCAAGACATGGAAACAACCTAAATGTCCATTTAGGTTGACAGATGAATGGGTAAATAAGAGGTGGTATGTATATACAATGGAATACTATTCAGCCGTAAAAAAGAATGAAATAATGCCATTTGCAGCAACATGGATGGACCTAGAGATGATCATACTAAGTGAAGTAAGTCAGAAAGATAAAGGCAAATATCATATGATATCACTTATATGTGGAATCTAAAATATGACACAAATGAACTTATCTACAAAACAGAAACAGACCGACAGACATAGAGAACAGACTTGTGGTTGCAGGGGTGGGTGGGGGTGGAGGAGAGATGGAGTGGGAGTTTGGGATTAGCAGGTGCAAACTATTATATACAGAATGGATAAACAACAAGGTCCTATTGTATAGCACAGGGAGCTATATTCAATATCCTGTGATAAACCATAATGGAAAAATATGATAAAGAATATATATGTATAACTGAATCACTTTTCTGTACACCAGAAATTAACACAACATTGTAAATCAACTATATTTCAATTTAAAAAAAACACACTATGCTAAGTGAAAGCAGTCAGTCACCAAAGGCCACATACTGTATGATTCCATTTATATGAAATGTCCAGAATGACCATATCCCTAGTGACTGAAGGTAGATTAGTGGTTGCCAGGGTCTGGGAGGAGGGGAGAACGGGGAGTTACCGCTAATGGGTGTGGAGTTTCTTTTGGGGATGATGAAAATATTCTGGAATTAGATAGTGGAGACAGTTGCATAGCCTTGTGAATATACTAAAAACTACTGAATTGTATACTTTAAAAAAAAAAAACACAACTAGCAAGCATGAGAAACTACTTAAATCCACTGCAGAGTCTAAAGTTATTTCCAAGATTACTTTTTCAAGAGTAGCTTCACCTAAAATAGAATAAAGAGTGACTTAAACCATAAGAAAAACATGAAAAAGGCAAATTACCCAGAGTGGCTTTTTTTACCTCAAATCTTTGAATATAAGTCATACACGTTTGATTCATAAGTAAATTCTGCAAGACTGTTTGCTGCCTTCTACATTGTGATTCTATAATTTACTACATTCCTGGCTGGGCCATCAAAATAATCCTGAAAGCAGCTTCTATAAGAGAAATAGAAGTGCCTTTTCAGGTCATGCCCACCACCACCCCTGGACTTCCTAAGGTAATAATTCATGGCTGTCTCTTTGTGGTGCCCTACACCATAGTGACTTAACTATTATGAATATGTTGGGGCCTTTTTACGTAAAGGGATTTATTGCATTTTCATCTTCTGTTTGCAGGCAGAGCATTTCAAAGGGACACCCTCCAATTCCCTGAAAAATAACCACCTCAGTTCATCAGTGCTTTATCAGAAAGGTCTTCTGATTTAAATAAATGGTAGAGTTGAAATCTCTCCCAGGGCAGTCGCAAGTACTTATTTGGAAGACAGATTTGACATGCCCAAGCACCACCTAAAGAGAGCCTTACAACAGTGAGATCCAAGAAAGAAATTAGCGTTGACTTTACAACATCATGTGACCACATCCCACCCATTTGGATGGCTATTATTGAAAAACAAACAAAAAATGGAAAGTAACCAGTGTTGGCAAGGATGTGGAGAAACTGGAATCCTTGTGCATTGTTGCTGGGAATAAAATGGTGCAGCTGCTGTGGAAAACAGTTTGGTGGTTCCTTAAAAAGTTAAACATAGAATTATCATATGATCCAGCAAATCCACATCTAGGTGTGGACTCAAACAGATACTTGTATACCAACGTTCATAGCAGCATTAGTCACAATAATAGCCAGAGGGTGGAAGCCACCCAAATACCCATCAGCAGATGCATGAATAAGTATCCATGGTATACACATAAAATGGAATGTTTTTCAGCCTTAAAAAGGAATGAAATTCTGACACATACTACAACATGGATGAACCTTGAAAACGTTATGCTAAAGTGAAAAAGCCCATCAAGAAAGGACGCACATTGTGTGATTTCACTTACATGACGTATCTAGAATAGACACGTTCATAGACAGGAAGTAGATTAGAGGTTACTAGGGAGGCGGAATGGAATTGCTATCTAATGGGGACGGAGTTTCTTTCTGAAATGATGAAAAAGTTCAGAAATGGAAGGTGGTGTTGGTTGCACAACAATTATGAATGAACTTAATGCAACTGAATTCTACATTTAAAAATGGCTAAAACGGGCTTCCCTGGTGGCGCAGTGGTTGAGAGTCCGCCTGCCGAAGCAGGGGACACGGGTTCGTGCCCCGGTCCGGGAAGATCCCACATGCCGCGGAGCGGCTGGGCCCGTGAGCCATGGCCGCTGAGCCTGCGCGTCTGGAGCCTGTGCTCTGCAACGGGGAGAGGCGACAGCAGTGACAGGCCCGCGTACCGCAAAAAAAAAAAAAAAAAAAAAAAAAAGGCTAAAATGGTAAATTTTGTTAACTATATTTTACCACAATTAAAAAATAAAAAAAGAATCCTGTGAGGAACAGCATTCCGATTCATCATTTTGTCTCTGTGTTCTTTTTTCTCCCCACTCTTTGAAAACACGGTGAATTGTATTCATTTCATCACGGCGTTGCCTCCCCTAGGAGAATGCACAGAGATGGAGGATTACTGACTGTTGACGGAGCAAGAACAGGGTCACCACTCGGCCTTAAAAGTACCATTTGATGGAATCTCTCTCTTGGTCATTAGAATAAGTCTGAGATGCATCAGAAAGTTATTTATTTATTTGTATTTTTATTGAAGTATAGTCGATTTATAATGTATTAGTTTCTGATGTATAGCAAAGTGATTCAGTTACACGCACACACATATATTATACATATTCTTTTTCATATTCTTTTCCATACGGTTTATTATAGGATATTGAATATAGTCCCCTGTGCTGTACAGTAGGGCCTTGTCTTTTATCCGTCCTATACAATAGTTTGCATCTGCTAATCCCAAACTCCCACTCCATCCCTCCTCTACTCCCCCTTTAGCAACCACAGGTCTGTTGTCTATGTCTGTGAGTCCGTTTCTGTTTTGTAGATAAGTTCATTTGTGTCATACTTTAGATTCCACATATAAGTGATATCATATGATACTTGTCTTTCTGACTTCCTTCATTTAGTATGATCATCTCTGGGTCCATCCATGTTGCTGCAGATGGCATTATTTCATTCTTTTTTATGGCTGAGTAGCAGTCCATCATGTGTGTGTATATATATATAACACATATTCTTTATCCATTCATCTGTCGATGGACATTTAGGTTGCTTCCATGTCTTGGCTATTGTAAATAGTGTTGCTGTGAACATTGGGGTGCATGTATCTGAAAAAGATAGAATTTTTTGTTTTTTGTGGGTTTTTTTTGCGGTACGCGGGCCTCTCACTGTTGTGGCCTCTCCCGTTGCGGAGCACAGGCCCCAGACGCGCAGGCTCAGCGGCCATGGCTCACGGGCCCAGCCGCTCCGCGGCATGTGGGATTCTCCCGGACCGGGGCACAAACCCGTGTCCCCTGCATCGGCAGGCAGACTCTAACCACTGTGCCACCAGGGAAGCCCCAAAGATAGATTTTTAAATGTAGCAATTCCTGGAAATGTACCCAGTTTACTCTATTTTGCCTGTCTTCATTAACTGTCTCAGGAGAGCAGGAGTTGACAACTGTATACTTTTCTCCATCAGTTATCTGCTTCTTTTTACCAAGGAAGAAACACCCATAGGCTGCTATTGCTTAGGAGAATGGTGCCTTCCCAGCCACATACCCTACGGCTACCTATGGGCTACAGGTACCACTGCAGGCATGTGAAACCTGGGGCCACTCCTCCAAAGTGGGATGAAAACAGATGCTGGAGTTTTCCAGACTTTGAACCACAGATATAACTTGGTCATAACTCTCATCATTGCTCTAGAGTTAGCAGAGCCCTGAAACCACTTGCCGTGTCAACTAGCACTTAAGCAAGCAAAGGGGTTCAGTGACCTTCAAATATTACTGAGATCTTGTTCTAGGCATGAAGTGTCTTGAATAATTCTTGCAAAACATTAAGAACTCCCATTGTTCAATTGTACATGAAGCAGCAAGTGCTTCTCTTTGCATTCAGTGTGCTCTTCTGCTCTCAGAAGTTCTCAAAGACACTAAAACTAATTGCTATCATTCCTACGAGTATATTTCTAGCTTTAACCAGAACAACAGCATCTCTTGATGTCACCCATCATTTTCCTGAAGGATTGGTAGGTACAATAGACTTCACAAACAGGGGCTTTTCTAATTCTGGAAAGAGCCTGTTACCCCCATAAAGCTAGAACTCTCTCCTAGAAACACCTCTGGTTATGAGGCCAAGGTTAAGGAGATGAGCATCGACACAGCAGGGTGTGGCAAGCAGACGGTGCAGGATATATTTCTGGGAAGGTTCTATCTTAGTTTTCTCCCTTTTTGGTCTTGTGATTGGCTGTGGGTTTCTGCTTTGTAGTAAACACAAGAGCCTTGATTGCTTTCTAAAAGTCAGCCCTGTTACCAAACCTCTCCATTTACTTGAGTTGCAGTTGGTTTCACATTTCTTGGCAAATGGTCCCATGGCTTTTACGTCAGCCTCAAGTTCCTTCAGCTCACAGCCTTGTGTCTTCGAGGTGGAACTCAGGAAACCCTCCTCTTCTCCGGAGACCAGGTCGACCTTGTTCATCGCTCTGCCTCCAGTATCTACAGAGCCTGATGTACTCTGTTTGTTCAGTGCACGAACGAGAAGGGACCAAGAGTGTCCCCCAACCAAAGTCTGGAGAAATCCTATGTTCTGCCTCAAGGGCCAACTACCCTTGTGGTTTTGAACTGAGTTCTGGCAGTTCCTGCCTTTGCTCTCTTTGTGGTTTTTCATGCTGCTCTCTAATGGCTAACGTGTTCATATTCTCATTTATCAATACCGGGGGATGACACCTCTTGCCTGAGCCGATGCTTATAAAGTAGGCTCTACTCACTCTGTGTTATCATTTTGGCTTTTCAATATGTGTATCAAATGAGTTCTCAGGGCTAGAATACCACACCCAAGGATGAGTCAGTGTTGGAAGGAGCAGTTAAAATGTGCTCCCTTGGGACTTCCCTGGTGGTGCAGTGGTTAAGAATCCCCCTGCCAATGCAGGGGACACGGGTTCGAGCCGTGGTCCGGGAAGATCCCACATGCCGCGTAGCAGCTGAGCCCGTGCTCCGCAACAAGAGAAGCCACCGCAATGAGAAGCCCACACACTGCAACGAAGAGCAGCTCCCGCTCGCCGCAACTAGAGAAAGCCCCTGTGCAGCAACGAAGACCCAATGCAGCCAAAAATAATAAATAAACTTATTTTTTTTAATGTGCACTCTTACTTTTCATATACTATACCCTCCTGTACTTGGTCAAGTGGATTATGCTGCTGGACGGCTGAGTGTACTAGAAACAATTTACGGTTTTGTACAGTCACAGGCGTGTAGAGTTCTGCTTGCACCAGCACGAAGCATACCCTGAGCCCCTTCCTTGGCATTGAGTTGCTCTATTTCTATTCAGTTTAGTCCAAAACTTAGAATGGGTTAAGCACCAGCCTACAATGCTGTTTATATTAGTTTGTCACAGAAGGTGGATTTTTGAATTAAATGTCAATAACCCAGCTCCTTCTTAAATCTTTTTATCAGCTTTTTCATTCCTGCACCCTGGCATTATGACCCAGTATTACGTAATAAACAAGGCACCTCTGATAGCTGCTTATAAAGATCCAGGAGAAAAGATAAATATGTGATGAAGCATTGATATCCTGAAATATGAGCTGCAGGTTTGTATTTTCTTTGTGGGATCGGATATTGGTTTTCGTGCTTTATTGACCTGGCAGGGAGAGAGCTGACGAAACACCAAGGAACTTTACACCTTCTTTTTTTTTTTAAACCTCACTTGTCTACATGGAGAAATCTGGACATTTGAGTCGCAGAGCCAGAAGGACTGATGGGGCTAGCCAGTCATGTCGTTGCAGAACCCAAATCAGATCCAGCCCTTAGAGGTAAAAATACACACCATACCTTCCCAATGGAATAAAGGAAATGGAATTGGGCTTGTTGTAGAGTTGCTCCCAGGCAGATGGAGGAGCTGGGCTGTGAACTGTGAGCTGGGGTTCTCAGTGACCCTAGTTAAGGTTGGCGGGGTCAGAATGCATTTGTATTCGGTTAATCACTCTTTCCCTTCTGTCAGGCTGTTTGTCCGTAACACTGTCACAGTCAGCACCATATTGCTTGGGAACATCAGCAACAGGAATCCTCCAGATTGCTAATGTCAAAGACATTTAAGTTTAGGGCAGAGCGAGCCAGGCATCTCCCCCGGCATGGCAGGAATCGGGCGTCTCATGCAACATTGTCTCTGGGGGAAGTCATTTTATAGTTCTGTCCCCTTGGCTCAACACCTTCAAATAAGCTTCCAAACCAAAGGTCCATCCAAATATAGAAGTCCCTGTCCTAAAAAAAGTTTTTTCATAATCATAAAAATAGAATCACTGATAGATGGCCACCTTGAGGCGTGAAGTAAGTAAGCGACGGGGGAAAACGACATGTTCCAGGTTTTTTAAAGAATTGTGATGAAATACACATCACATAAAGTTTACCGTTCTAACCATTTTTAAGTGTACAGTTCAGTGGCATTGAGTGCATTCACATTGTTATGCAAACATCAACACCATCCATCCATCCCCAGAACTTTTTCATCATCCCGCACAGAAACTCTGTCCTATTAAGCGTTAACTCCCCACCCCTGCTGGCAACCACCATTCTACTTTCTGTCTCTGTGAATTTGACTGCCCTAGGGACGTCATATAAATGGATGTTCCCAAGTTTTTTTATAACGTTTTGGGAAGTGTTTGATCTGACTACCATCTAATACAATTTTTGCAGAAGGAAATGACGGTCTTGGGCTGATGCTCAGGTTTTCCCCGATTTTTGCATTGTAGGGGTGTGTATGGCAGATGCCTTGTTCTCTTAGCCTGTATAGAACTGTAGCAAGGGACTTCTCTGGTGGCGCAGTAGTTAAGAATCCACCTGCCAATGCAGGGGACACGGGTTCGAGCCCTGGTCCGGGAAGATCCCACATGCCGTGGAGCAACTAAGCCCATGCGCTACAACTACTGAGCCTGCGCTCTAGAGCCCGTGAGCCACAACTACTGAAGCCTGCGTGCCTAGAGCCCGTGCTCCACAACAAGAGAAGCCACCGCAATGAGAAGCGCGTGTGCTGCAACAAAGAGTTGCCCCCGCTCGCTGCAACTAGAGGAAGCCCAGGCGCAGCAACGAAGACCCAATGCAGCCAAAAATAAATAAAGATTTGACCTTTTAAAAAAAGAACTGTAGCAAAATGGAAACAAATGAAACAGATCTTCACCTCCCAGTCAGATGTGTTGCCAAACAGAAGGAGCCATAGCTACAGCGTACAGTTTTACATTTTATAAAGCATATTAATTTGTAAGTTTTTTTCTCACTTGATTGTCACCATGTCCCATGAGGTGTTTCCTTAGTCCCATTTTAATGATAAGAAACTGTGGCTCAGTTAAGCAAATTGTCTAGGGTTACAAAACTCATCAAAGGCAGAATCAGGACTTTGGCTGCAGGTTTTCAATTTTAAAACTGCAGTGCTTTCCACCATAGCACACAGTGAACAATTATCACCTCTCTGGAGGTCCAGGTAATGCCAGTCCTCAGAAAGGGAGAGCTTCTCCAAATGTATGCCTTATTACCAGTGCCCTACCTCGCTAGCTTGGAAACACATGGAAACCCTTGACCTGACCAGCCAGCCTCTGAAGTCTTGGTATGGATTGATGGCCTGACTCTCCATCCCTGATGGTCAAGTTTAGGGCTTAGACCAGCACCATCCAATAGAAATATGTGAGCCACAAATGCCAACCACATATGTAAAGAAACAGGTGAAGTTATTTTTAAGAATATATTTTAGTTAACCCTGTATCTCTAAAATACTATCATTTCCATATGCAGTCAATTTAAAAATTATTAATGAGCTTTACTTTTTTTGTTGTTGTTACTAAGTTTTTTGCTGTTGTTACTAAGTGTGCGTTTTACACTTATAAGCAGTCTCAAGCCAGATGCTAAAATTTCATCAGAGGTACCTGATGTGAATTGAGATTTCATAAAAGTTTTCAGTTTAAACAGTAGATTTATGTCTACTGAATGGTGTGTCTCAGACGTATGTAAAAGTTTTCTTATAGCTGAATCGAGTATCAGTTTTAAAGTTTAAGTTAATTAAAAGGAAAGAAAATTTTAAATTCAGTCCCTCCATCGCACAGGCCCCATTTCCAATGCTCATAAGCTACATATGGCGAGTGGCCACCATCCCGGACAGCGCTGGTTAGTGCTGGACCCAGTAGCACTGCACTAGACAGGGGTCAGCAACCTTTTTCTGTAAAAGGCCTGATAGTAAATATTTTCAGCTCTTTGAACCACACAGTATCTGCTGTGGTATCGTGAGAGCAGTCACAGAATGAATGAGTACGGCTGTGTTCCAATGAAACTTTATTTTAAAAACACAGGCACCAGGCCACATAGTTTGCTGACTGCTGGACCAGAGCATTTGTCCCACTGCCTCAGCTGTGCTGTGAGATTCTAGAAAACAGCTGGCTCTAGCCTCTAGTTTTCTGATATGAGGTTGTTAAAATCTGGCCTCATCACATCCCCTTCCCCGAGTGGAATTACAATTTTGGCACCACTTGGCATGAAGACTGCAATGCACTGGAGTCCTGGGTGATGTTTTATCTTTCAGGCACTCTCTGCAGGGGGCTCCTTGGGCATCGTGAGGCAATTGCTCCACTGTGCTTTGAGGTCCGTTTATTGAGAGTAGAGAAGACTGGGGGAAAAAAGCCAAGAAAAGCATTAAGGGTGATGTGAATAATGTGGCAAACTCCCAGCAATGCCACCTTGTATCACCCTCTGCTCTTTCCTCTCTCCACACAGCCAGAGTGAGAGAGGCAGGAATCATGCACATTTCAAAGATGGAAACATACATGATATCAGGTTAAGTCAGAGGGACAGGTATTTCTCCGTGGTTGTCATACTGTGTGGTATCCGTCTGCTTTGATGGTAGAAGTGGAAATAGTTGTAAATTCTGATTCCCAATCTGGGGCCTTGAAGACCTGAGTCATGACATCAGGGAATAACTCCATCCAGGCTGAATAATGTTTATTGCAAAACAGTGGTTCCCACCTTTCACATCGTGATGTTTGAAAAAGGTATTGGGACTAATGAAGGATGAGAAAGGGGGCAGGAAGGGAGGGATTGGAAGAAAGATGACACCCCCTTGGTTCTTTATGGAGGGGAATATGGGAGCCTGGCCTTGCAGAGATCTCTGAAGCTCAGCAATTGGGGGAAGGGGCAGTTAAGTGAAAGCTTAGGGTTCTACTGAACCTAAAACTTTGGGCCTAGTACTTCTAATGGCAAGGATGCTATTTAGGTGTTGGTGATGGTCAGTTAATAATCCCTTACCATAATCAGGAGTTTTGACTTGGGGTCACCTTTTCTAAAAATCAGGGTTTGAGGTGAACTGTATTAAGTACCTTGGTCGTGCCCAGTCACAGAGTTTGCAAAAGTACAAAGTGATGAAACCCCCTTGGCTTTTCCAGGCATGTTATGCAACTCTGCCTTCCCTCAAGTTCTGCAGCTTTATCAAACATGCAGCGCTGCATGCAAATGGGAAAGATCTGCGTCCCCATGGGTTTTTTTTTTGACTACAGAGAGAATTATTTGGGGTAGCTGTTCTGATGATGGCTCTCATGGAGGCTCAGCCCTGCAGCGCAGAGCTGTCTCTAATCGTGATTGCCTGTAATGATGATTTCCCCAAACTCTGGAATTATAACAGTAGATTTTACAAAGTTAGAGCATAATTGCTCCACCATTCCATATGTGCGCACAGTTTAAACAACTTTGATCTTTCAAATGATATCAGACTTTTGTTCTTCATCTTCTGAAATAGCAAAGTTCAAAGGCAGTGGCTCTGAACCATCCCTCTTTGTTCATCATAATGAGATCTAGGTTTGTTAAAGCAGTTCACCTGTTAGAGAAATAAGGGCTGAAGCTGAGTGGAGAAGAAAGAGTACAGACCCATGGTCTTGAAACCAGCTCTGCCACCTAGAAGCCACGTGGCAGGAGGAAGTCTCTAGCCTCTCGGAGACTCAGCTTCCTCATCTGTAAATATGTACCTGAATCATTGTGAGTCTTAGAAATGAATATAAAGCACTTAATTGGTGCCTCTCACTGATAGGCAATCAGTTAAGCTTTACTCTATCACCACCACCATCATCATTATCAATTCTGTTATCGACTCTCTGGCTTCAATGTCTTCCGAATCCTTCTGAGTCTATGGATTTCGCAGCCTTCATTTCACATACAAGTTTGTTTGGAGTTGGTGATCTGTGATGTAGTATTCTCACTGAATTAGTGATAGAGCTTTGCAAGAATTCAGTGTTAAAAGAGGAAAGAAAAAACAGGTCCCCTAAAGATGGAACCTTTTGGTCTTGGCACCGTCTGGTACTGAGCAAGTACTAATGAAGGCCTTCCCCACTCTCTGCCGCAGTGGTTCTCAGCTTTTAGCGTTGTATTTGGGTAAGATCCCCAACTTCCATCTACCTCAGAGTGTGAATGTAAAAGGGCTGGAATGGCCCAGGATTCAGCGTTTTTAGGAGTATCTCTGGTGATTTTGAGACACGGTTGAAGGACTCTCTGTCCTGCCCTGTCCGCTCTAATTGAGAAGCTTCCCGATGCATGTGTCTTTGAGTCAGTTTGTGTTTTAAAACCTCTGCTTCTGGATGGCCCAGCTCCGATGGCCACAACCAGGAGAACAGGCCTGATTTGCTTGAGCGTGAATAAAGTGACAGCCGCAGGGCCCTTGACCACCTCAGTGTCTGGGCTTGAGTGTCCCGCCACCTCCCAACAATGTCACCCACGTTACTGCCTCCAGCGTCTGTCAGTCGCCCACGGCCTGACGCTATCTTAGTGAGCTAATGCTGGTGTCTGCCCTGCAATGGCTCTTTCAGGAGCCACCAGAATGATCAATGAGGCTGGGCAGCCAGGCCCTCCTCTGGCTGACGGTGAATCAGCCTCTGGCTGCCTCGGCCCTTTCCTTTCAACAGGGCAGGAAGCAATCGAGCTGAGCGCAGCCAGGCTGACTCGCGTCTGGCTAATGGCTTTTCTGTGTCATGCATCGCCCTTGGTCCCATACATTTTCATGGGTGAGTGAGTTGGAGCTCCTGGAGATGGTCCAGGGATAGGCATCCCTTCTGTCAAGTCCCCCCACCCCCGACTAAAGCCCTTGACAGCATTTTGGCTTAGGGGTATCTGCTTCAGAAGTGGGGTCAACACTTTTTTTAAAACAATTGAGGTTTTCAACTAAAGAAAAATGCACAACCTAAAAGATGCAAGTTAAGTTGTATTTGGGGAGCTTACTGAGTCCTAGAGCTCTGAGAAACTGCTCCAAGAGGTAAAGGAGAAGCCAGAATATATAGGAGTTTTTTTTGTCTTTCCTTATAAATTTATTTATTTATTATTTTTGGCTGTGTAGGGTCTTTGTTGCTGCGCGCGGGCTTTCTCTAGTTGTGGTGAGTGGGGGCTACTCTTCATTGCAGTGCGCGGGCTTCTCACTGCGGTGGCTTCTCTTGTTGCAGAGCACAGGCTCTAGAGCACGTGGGCTTCAGTAGATGCGGCGCATGGGCTCAGTAGTTGTGGCGCACGGGCTTAGTTGCTCCGCGGCATGTGGGATCTTCCTGGACGAGGGCTCGAACCCGTGTCCCCTGCATTGGCAGGCGGATTCTTAACCACTGGGCCACCAGGGAAGGCCTGGAGTTTTTTTTATGTGTGGGAAGATGCAAGAGTCTGGGCTCATTGAAATGATTCCTTAGATATACATCTTAACTATCTAGGGCCAGTATCCAAAGCACAGAATGTTACATTTTTGTCTCCATCCTGAATTCCCCTCAGGGCACGTCATTGGGGCTGGGTGGGGTGGGGGGACGTTGTGTGGCTACAGTGGCTAATGGCTTGATGGCCGGCAAACATTCATTGTTTACTGGAATGGTGGCAGCATTCCCTTTCCACAAGGTGGAAATCACGTAACACAAAACTAACCATTTTAAAGTCAATTCAGCAGCATCTAGTACACTCACAATATTGTGCAACCACCACCTCTATCCAGATCCAGAACACTTTCATCACCCCAAAAGGAAGCCCCGTACCCATTGTATGGGTTTGCTCGGGCTGCCATAGCAAAGCACCACAGAATGGGTGGCTTAACCAACCAGAGTTGTAAGGGCTCACAGTTGTGAATGGTGGAAGTCAAAGATCAAGTGTCAGCAGGCAGGGCTGGTTCCTTCTGAAGGCTGGGAGGGAAGGATCTGTTCCAGGTCCGTCCTTGGCTGGTAGATAGCCATCTTCGTGCATCGCTTCATCTCCTATTCTTCCTATGAGTGTCTCTATGTCCAACTTGCCCCTTTGTGTAAGGAAATCAGTCCTATTGGACTAGTGCCCATCCTAATGACCTCATTTTAATTTGATTACCTCTGTAAGGACCCTATCTCCAAATAAGGTCACATTCTGAGGTACTGGGACTTCAACATACGAATTTTGGGAAAACAATTCAACTGGTAACACACATTAAGCAGTATCAGTATCAGTACTTCCTTCCTTTTTATGGCACAGTAATATTCCATTGTAAGTAAACACGTATTTTTTTGAACTCCAAGTACAAAGCAACTGCCAGTGAAATCTCCACCCCCTGGGCAGCTGGACATGCTGTTCCAGGCTTGTGTGCTCATCCGTATAAGGTAGAGTGTTGATCTCACATATCTCCAATCTGTAAACTTTTTCTCACTGTCTTCCTCCTTGAAACAGTATTAGTCAGTCTTTGTGAGCAAAGGGAAGAGGGGAAGCCAAGGCAAGTTTCTAATCCCAAAATTTGTTTAAAAATAAATTTTATCTTTGATTTTCCTCTCTCCTCTCCCTGCTCTTATCCTCAGCACACACACACAGTTACATTAAACGCATTTTAAATGCAGACCCTTCTGGGGGAGAGGCGTGGCACAGACAGGAAGCACTGCCCTTTGAGAAGAGCCAGAAGGCTGCAGTTCCCATTGTCATGGTTACTGGGCCTGGTCCCTCAGGCTGGCCTCACACCAGAACCTTTCCCATTCTGTTCACACTCCCCTCCCGGCACCTGCCTCAGAATGGAAGAGGGACCTTTGGACGTGTGTGTCCTCTCAGCTTTGGAACTGACTGCACTGTTGACTTGTACATTATACATGCCCCCTTAATTTAAAATCTATTTCTCTCTCTTATGCACATGGACAGGGGACCTACATACCTGCTGGCCTGGGCTCTTTGGGAATAACCCGGAGCCGTGATTAGCCTGCTGCAGACTCAGGCCCCTTCCCCCCATCCCTCGGGCCTTGATGATGCTGACGCTGTGTGTTGTTTCACACCGAATCTGTGGAAGGACCACAGCAGTGTCTCATCGCCCTGCCTGCTGATTCTGAGCAGACTTCCTCGGTGTAAAAGTCATTTGACTCCCTCCTTCCTCTCTCTCTTCTTCTCCCCTCCGTCAAATTAGTTTTGTCACTTTGGAAGTTCACTGGGTGAAGAGATGCCTGCTGGCCCCAGGGTTTTCAGAGAGGCAAGAAAGAGAATGGAACAGCTCAAAGATACAGGTGGCACGGACAGTGTTCACATTACATGTTATTCCATTTTATCATTTTCGTGTAAGCACATGTAACTTCTGGCATCTCAGCCTGGAAGGCCCCGCACTAAAGCCCCAGGACTTAAAGATACTGTAGATTTTCCTCCTTGTGGACCAGCCTAAAGGTGGGTCCAGTTTCCACTCATAGTGGGGCCTGGGCATCTGGAGGGTTTTTTTTTTTAAAGCTTCCAGGTGACTCTAACGTCCAGCCACCTTTGAGAACCACCATTCTATGGGACAGAGGCCTCCAGGAGAGTTGAACACTTTGAGAGAGGCGATGGAAGAGACAGGTGACATCTAATTCTCTTGTGCCCAGCAATGCAGGTAATCAGGCAGAAAGAAGGGACAGAAATCACAAACCTTAGCCTGTCTGAGCCTGTCTTGAGCCAAGCAGGATAGGACTTCAGCGTCACTTAACCCTGTAGAGCCAGAGTGGAAAGGGAGACTCCAGCGTGCCCACCTCCCAGCTGCTACCCATGGGTTGGTTGATCGGCTGCCAAACCTTGAAGGCCATCGGCCACACCGGCAAGTATCTGCCAAGGTGATGCAGAGTGTTCACAGGAACAGGCCGTTTCTGCATTCTACTCACAGCTCGTTCTCCACCTTCTTCCTGGGGAAGAGTACCAGCAGGCCCACGTGCCTGCTTTCTTTTCTCAACAGGAAGTGCTGATGCTCTGAGTTGCTTGCGGCGCAGCGGCGGCGGTGGCGCGGGGGCAGTTTTCGGAGGTGAGCGATGGGTCTGACCCCTCTGTGTCTGTGTGTTTTGTAGTACAAAATCGGACAGCTGTACATGATCAGCAAGCACAGCCACGAACAGAGCGACCGAGGAGAAGGGGTGGAGGTCGTCCAGAACGAGCCCTTCGAGGACCCTCACCATGGGAACGGGCAGTTCACGGAGAAACGCGTGTATCTCAACAGGTAAGTCCTGGCAGCGGGTGCTCCGCCTCTGGGCGCCCACCCTGCCCAGGGGCTCCCACCCAGCCCCACTGCAAGACTGAGGTAGAGGCTGTGACTATCTGGGATAAAAAGGTGACTTGGAAAGTCTTTACATCCACCCTCCAAAACTGCCAGTCTAGTTGCTGCCAAAAACAGAAACCCCTGCCTTCTGCAAAATAGTCCTCAAGCGCGTTTTCATCAGGAGGAGCTTTCCTCTTACCTCTCCCAACCCTTCCACGACATGTTAAGATGAAATCTGATCTTAAGAATGAAAGGGCTTTGTCTTCACCCGTGGTCCCGGGTTAGCAGAAGGAAAGAGGCAGCTTTGCCTGTAAGTTGTACAAAAGTAAGTGCTGAATGTGGCCGTGTGCTGTTGGGGTCTTGACTCAGTAAGATTTCCACTTCCTGCCGAGTGACCACTCGGGTGTCCGCAAAGGGAGATGACACAACCACCGGTCACCTGTGACCAAAGTGATATGGAGTACTCGGGTGGTTTCTGTTTCTCAAGTAGACCCATCCTTCCCAAGGTAGAGGTTGTCATCTCTCCTCTGAAAGGGTAAAGATTCAAGGATGATCAACCAGCACTGATCAGGACTGCCATTTCTGTTTTGCAAAATACATTCTTTAATCTCTTCTGTTTTCTTATCACTAATGACATAATTGATTGTTGGGGCTTGTCTGATCTTCTCCCGACCTTACACCCCCCTTCCAGGTCATTTTCTTCCTTTCAGTTTTCTGGGTCAGAACATTTGTAGTCACGTGCCATATTTTCTCAAAAGTAACTGTCTATGTCAGTGAACCAGCATATGACCATTGTGGTCATTGCTAGCATCTCCATGAATACTCTTTACCACCATCTATGGCCTCTCCTATTGGCCTTTTCTCATCCAGAAAGCACTTCCAGCATAGTAGCTGGACTGTGTCCCCAGTTTAAACACTGACGCTTGTGAATATTTCTCCATGCTCAGTGCCACGGTCAGGTGTTTCTGAGAGGAGCCATATTTGGATTCCCTCATTCTTGTATGACCTCTACCCTTCGACAGGCTGAAGGGGACTATTTCTTCTTGATGGGAGGGTTTGTGTTCTGTCAGCGTGTTTGGAAATCTCTCAGACCAATATCCTGACCCTGGCTGATTTAATCTTCCCAGGGAAGCAGTACCAGGGAATTCCTGAGTCACGATGAAATGCAAATGAGATTGATCCTGTTCATCTATCAGTAGCTGTGAATTCCCAGGATTTGGAACCAGTGCAGCCTGCAGCCAGCTGTTGATTTGCAGGAGTAGCTGAGCTCTGGGTCTAGCCTGAGGATGGCTTCCTTGCAGAGAGAGGTTTCTCAATATGCTGCTTTGGCATTCTTAGTGCAAAGGGTGTACTCAAAATCAAATATTGAGCATCGATCACCTCTGTAGAGCAAAGAGAAGTGGGGCAGGGGGGTGGTGCAAGAAAATAGATACAAACCTACAGAAAATTCCATTTCTCAGCAGACGATTGCATTTTCCAAAGTTATTGCCTGGGGAATGTTCCCTGTGTACCAAATTCAAGAAATTAGAAAACTTTATAACTTTTCCTGAAACAGAACAAGAAGTGTCCAGCTGTCTCTGTCATGTCTGTTTTCTCTATCAAAATATATGACATTTATTTTAAAGGAGAATACTAAACATTAGTAAGAGGGAAATTTGTTATAAATAGAATATCTGGACTTCCAGTAATAATAACTAAAAGGATTAATACGGACCCTCCCGCCACCTCATATGACAGACACAGGATGAAATATAACAATATAAAGCTGAGTTCAAAGCAAAGAAAGGGAAATCCTCAGGTACTAGAAATAAAGAGGAAACTAACTGGAGTGGAAAGCAGATGAGTTAATGCTAAGTAAGCTGGGGGATGTCAGAACTGAGTGTGGGCCCTGACACCTAGGGGCTGTGGATGTCATTCCCATAAGGGGACAGGAAGTGTAGCCTCGGTGCATGTAAATGGGGTGTTGGGACTGAGAATGGTGCAAAAAAAATCATGTCTGACAATCAAGGGCTGAGAAAGGTTACTACTCAGAGACACAGATTGAAAGAACTACTAAAGGTTGTACTTGAAGTAAAAGGAAATTGAAACCAAGAAATAGGAGGAGGGAATCTAAAAATAATAGTAAACAAAGAAATTGGTAAACATCTGGACAAATCTGAATGAGCATAGAATGTTTCAAATATATGAATAGTTAGTAATTGGAAATATTTGTGGAATTTAAATAACAGACAATAATAACAGAAGATGAAAGGGTAGTAAGTATAGTTAAAAAAAAAGTACTCTAAGTTGCTAATATCATCTAGGAAGAAAAAAGAGATGTTTATTAATTAAAAAAAATTTAAGGCAGGGACTTCCCTGGTGGTCCAGTGGTTAAGACTCTGTGCTCCCAATGCAGGGGGCCTGGGTTCGATACTGCGTGCCATAGCTAAGAGCCTGCATGCCACAACTAAAAGATCCCACATGCTGCAACTAAGACCTGTCTCAGCCAAATAAATATTTTTTAAAAATTTAAGGCAAATATGTGTATTCAAAATGTAAAGGTAACCTCTAAAAGAATAGTAAAATAATATGTAACTTCCAAGAGAAAACTTGACCAATCCAATGGAAGGCAGAGGAAGAACAAAGAGAAGCCTACAAAAAGCACAGTAAATAGAAAACAAATTTTGTTTGTCAGATGATAAATTGAAATGTGTCAGTGATCACAATAATAATGTGTGTTACACCCTAAACCTGAACCTAGCTCAACAAAGATATGGCAACACTGACAAAATCACAAGTGGCCTAAAGTTATAATGGGAGATTTTAACCTACTTGTTTAATAAACTGATAGATCAAATAGACAAACAATTGAAGAAACATAGAGAAGATGTAAATGACAGAATTACAAGCTTGATATAGTGGACATTAATAGACCCTGGAACCAACATGCCTTTCAAACACACATGAAAAAAACTGATCATACAAAGTAGGCCAGAAACCAGTCTCAAATACCAGAAAATCAATATTGTGTAGATCCTGTTGGCTGATTAAAGAGCAAGACAATAAGAAATTGGTAGCAACAATAAATGAACTCCCTCATCATTTAGAAATGTAAAAATTTCTAAGTATTTCACGGGTTGAAAATGTCAGATACTTATTTTCCCAGCCACCTTTGCAACTAGGGATGGCAAGTGACCTAGTTCCAGCCAATGAGATGTGAGATTTTCCTCCCTGATTAAAAAAGGAAAGATGTTCAAGAGAGGCATGATCTGCTTCTAAGAAAGGAGGTGGGAAATACATGGTGATGGCTGGGAAGGCAACTAATAGTGCCTACCACATGAATCTTGATAACAAAACTGAACAGTAACAGTATAAAAGGGAAGCTTATAGACTGATTTCAGTTAAGAACATAGACAGGAAAATCCTATATGAAACTTTAGCAAATCAAATACCTCAGAGTATAATAATAGTAATTCATGACCTGATCAGATTTATGACTGATTGTTAACATCGATTTGAGAATTTGACAAGATTGCTGGGTATAAAATTCATAATACAAAAATCAGTAACACTATTATAGTGCAGGAGCAATAAATGGAAAAAATAATTTTAAAAAATTCCATTTATAAGAGAAAGGAAACCTAAAGGTAGCCAGTAAAGAATCCACAAGATATACAAAATCTTTTCGGAGGAAAATATAAAACATTAGCAGAGGACATTTTAAAAAACCTAGACAAATGAGAATATTCATGGATGGGAAAAGCTATGTAATAAAGTTGCCATCAATTCCCAAATCAATTATAAATTTAAGGCAAAACTAATTAAAATGCCAACCAGGTTGTTTTTAAACAGAATTTGAGAATATAATCCTAAAATTCCTAATTACTAAAGCTTTATAAGGAGTCTTGATGTCTGGTAGGGTGAGTGTCTCCTACTTACTGAACTTTTCCAGAATTGTTCATATGAATCTTAGGATTAGAAACCCAAGTGATATGAAGAATACCGGAAGAAACCAAGGACATTTAACCTAGAAAAGCTAGACTTGGGTGTATAATGGTTTGATCAGGTGGGAGAAGGATTAGGCGTATGTATTCTAGATGACCTCAAGAGGACCAATTAGACTAAGACCAATGGGTGAGAATGCCAGGAGAAAAATTTAGGCTCAGTTTAAGGAAAAAATCTAAGTATTTGAGCCATCAGAGAACAAAGTAAGGTGACTTATAGTCAATTATGCTGCTGCTGGGGGTGTTTGAGCATAAGCAGAACACACCCTTGTCAGGCTGTCCTTGAGTAGATTCAAACATCAAGTAGGTGGTTAAAATGGACAACCTTTCAGATCCTTTTCAACCCTAATTTTCTATACTTAAAGTCTGTTTCAGATATTGTCTCATCTCCTCTCCAGCATACATAAATGAATAACCAGTGAGGCACAGGAAAAAAATATACCTTTAGCTCCTTTTGCACAAATCTAAAGTAGGTCTATTATTTTATCTCAGAACCAGAGAGATTATGAGAGAGATTAAGAGAGAAAGAAAGAAAAAATTGGTATGTGACATAGCTATAAAATAATAAGTATTTTCGTAATCATAAAAGTAAACCAAACCTACTACTTTGTAGTTACAAACTAGAGTTAACCCACCTCGAGTTAACCCATGTCCTGCATGCACAGGTCATGGGACTGCCATGTTGGTGAGGCTCCTTTGTAATTGTGATTCATTAAATGAGTGTGTATTGAAATTGACAATGTGTAACAAATTGCTCTGGTGTTGGAGAGAATCTCTTAATAATTAAGACATGGTTCTTGTATTCTGATCAAAGTAGGGCCGTAGGTCAACCGATTCCATTATTTGTAAGTTCATCTGTCCACCTTATGAGTGGTGTCAAGGAGGAAAAACTTTTCTTCAGTCTACTTAGTTATTGGTGATTCGGGTCCCGAGAATTAAATTGAAACTGACAGATAAACAGGAGAAAAGACAAGTTTTTATTCATGTACATAGGCAAGAGCATACAGAAAAATGTGACTCAAAGGGGTGGTTAGAATTTGGGGCTTATATACCATTTTTTAAAAATAAATTTTAATTTATTTATTTATGGCTGCGTTGGGTCTTCGTTGCTGAGCGCTGGCTTTCTCTAGTTGCGGCAAGCAGGAGCTACTCCTGTTGCGGTGTGCAGGCTTCTCACTGCGGTGGCTTCTCTTGTTGCAGAGCACGGGCTCTAGGTGCGCGGGCCTCAGTAGTTGTGGCACGCGGGCTTCAGTAGTTGTGACTCACGGGCTTAGTTGCTCCGCAGCATGTGGGATCTCCCCGGACCAGGGCACGAACCCGTGTCACCTGCAATGGCAGGCGGATTCTTCACCTCTGTGCCACCAGGGAAGCCCTTATATACAATTTTTAATGAGGGAGAGAAAAGAGATTTATGGGAAAAGAAATGTATGAAAAATAAATGAGGCCTTAGGAGAATGGATGGGAGACAAGATGGACATTGTGACAAAGTCTATTTAGGTGATTTCTTATCCTGGTGCTTACTTCTTGTCTCTGGTGATCGGAGTCAATCTTCTCTGGTTGTGAAACTCACGGAGAGGGGATTTATGACAGTTGAATTCTTTTGGGAGGTTCTGTTTTTATGCAGATAAGGGGAGTTCAGAAAAAGTGTCTTTCTGCGACTGTTGGATTCTCAAATGTCTTCAGCTCAAAATAATCCTGATGTCACTGTAGCATGTTGTGGACCCCTTCACTGACCACAGGGAAGTGGGTCCTGAGAGTTGGACTGGAAGTAGCCAAGATGTTCCAGTGCCCACTTAATAATTTACACAGAGGGACTTCCCTGGTGGTCCAGTGGTTAAGACTCCACGCTTCCAATGCAGGGGGTGCGGGTTTAATCCCTGGTCGGGGAACTAAGATCCCACATGCCACACAGTGTGGCCAAATAAATAAATAACAACGCAAAGAAATATCAATGTCCTGTGGACCTGAATTCACGAGCTGGCAAAGGGAATGCATGCTCTTCCTTATGTCAATCTGTATGGGAAGACAAATCACATTCAGAAACTGCTTTATTGATTTATTACCCAAAGCAGCTATTTGGGGTATTGGAAGTACTCAGTCCCTGTGTCATCAGGGCCTCCTCTCTGAGTCTGTCTTGACCAGAAAGGACATTTTGTGTAAGGATGTTAGTGGTCCACACAATTATCTGGAGGCTTGAGAATGGACAGCTCTCAGGGCAGCTCCAAGAGGCCAAGAGCAGCAATGATGACAACCATCTTTAAGTGAAACTGACCTTTTCATTCTGCCATTACCATCGTGGCTGCTGTGGGTGGGTCTGAATTGTCCATTTTTTCTTTCTATCATTTGTTCTAAAATTTCAAACATGGGGAGTTCCCTGGTGGCCCAGTGGTTACGGTTACAGACTTGCACTGCTGTGGCCTGGGTTCAATCCCTGGCTGGGGAACTGAGATCCCGCCAGCTGCATGGCATGGCCAAAAAAATTCCAAACATAAGCTTCCCATTGAGTTCCCAGGCCAAGCCAGGCTACTAGTGGGTGGGGAGAGGGACTTCCAGACTGTTTTCCAAAGCGGCTGCACCATTTTACACTCCCTCCAGCAATGTATGAGGGTTCCAATTTCTCTACATAATCACCGACACTTGTTATTGTTCGTCTTTTTGATTACAGCCATCCTAGTGGGCGTGAAGTGGTATCTTGCTTGGGTTTTTGATTGGCATTTCCCTAATGACTAATGACATTGAGCATCTTTTCATGTGCCCATGGGCCATTTATATGTCTTCTTCGGAGACATGTCTATTGAAATCCCTTGCCCATTTTTGAATTGAGCATAATGTCTTTTTCAAATGCCATTTATCCTTCTAGTATTTGCCTCTTATCTCCCAGTACTGTGGGGTTACTCCACTCTCTGGCCCTTCCTGTAGCGTCTGATACAGTTATGTGCAGTACATTTGGGTGGCTGCCTAATGCATTTAGAACATTACATTAGTTCTAATACATTAGTACATTTGGTGGTTGTCCTTGGGCCTTTGATCCAGTTCAGTTAACCAAATAAGTGGTATTTCTTGGCTTGTCTTCAAAAATCCTGGTTTCAACCGGCATCCAGGGAAAGGAGGCAAGATACTAATCAAACTCTGGAACAGCGATTCTAAATAAAACCTGTTGTCCAGAATCATGTGAGGGTGGGGCTTTTCTTTTGTTCCCTTTCATTTTCACTTCATCCCTAGCATCACTCCAATCCCCTCCCACTGAAGCTCATGAGGAGAGGGAATCTGATTGGGGGGAGGGGCATTGGAGAAAAGATGGAGCCTATTTTTAGGCTTGTTTATCAGTCATGAAGTGTCATGTTCTTCTCCACTACTGCTGCTGGATTAATTAGGCTGTGCTGGCAGCTGCCAGTCAGGGAGGGTTGCCAGCTTCTAACGGTGATTCCGCCTAATGCGTGAATCGATTTGCACAACGTGAACATTTCTCCCACTACATGGCTCTTGCCTTGCAGGGCAACCTCTCCTGGCTTCTCGTGGCTCTGGGTAGGAGAGGGTACAGCTTCCCTAAGCCATGAATCCTGTTTAACTGGATAAGCAAAGCCACCAGCTGGTCACTTTACCTTACCTCAGCTCATTGGTAGAGCCTTGTTGCTGTGGCTTGGGTCTTTCTTTCACATTTCTTCTTCCTGCTCTCCCAGATCTTCCCCACAGTATGAGCTAATTGCCCACAGCTCATGTGGCAGAGGGAGAGCCCACTACCCAGGCAACAAGTCAAAGAGGAAGTGTTGGGGCCAGAGACTCTGACCTAAGAGCTTATTTCCGCACTATTTTGAAAGACTCTTCATGGTTATTATTGACTTCTGAATATCCAGAGACGATCTTCATTCATTCAGAAAATATTTATTGAGCACCTGCTGTGTGCCAGGCATCATTCTAGGTGCTGGCTGGGTGAGCAGCAGTGGACAGGACAAAGATCCCTGCCCTGATGGGAACGCGTTCTAGTTATGAGTGACAGGAGTGAAACAATAGCCATGTATATAAGAACATTATATATTTTAGAATATTCAGTCATATATTCTATATATATATTCTATATGTATAGAATATAATATTAAATAAATTAATAGTATTTTAAATATATACTGGATGTTACTTCCCTGGTGGTGCAGTGGTTAAGAATCTGCCTGCCAAGGCAGGGGACACGGGTTCAAGCCCTGGTCCGGGAAGATACTACGTGCCATGGAGCAGCTAAACCCGTGGGCCACAACTACTGAGCCTGCGCTCTAGAGCCTGTGAGCCACAACTACTGAAGCCCGCGTGCCTAGAGCCCATGCTCTGCAACGAGAAGCCACTGCAATGAGAAGCCCGCGCACCACAATGAAGAGTAGCCCCCGCTCTCCGCAACTAGAGAAAGGCTGTGCACAGCAATGAAGACCCAAGGCAGCCAAAAATAAATAAATAAATAAATTTATTTTAAAAAAAAATATATATATATATACTGGAGAAAGTAGAGCACGTAGAGCCTTCTTCCCAACATACCTTTCAGTCCATGCTCTTCTATTTGGTCCCCATCTCAATCCTTAAGAACACGCCAAGGCGTCTCATGCTGCCGGGTCCCCTGCCTTCTGCCCCCTCAGCTACTCCCATGGAACATCACAGAAACAAAATGTTTTGGCCTGGTTGGGATCTTACAGGGCATCTCGTCAAGTGATTTCCACCTTGGTTGTGCCTCGCTCCTGCCTGATGATGTTGACACATGTGGCTGGCTCCCCTGGGTGCTCCCCACACCCCTGCCACATTACCCTAACACTCGCCACATGCAGAGCCTTCCAAGAACTGACACGAGGCAGGCTTCTTTTCCCAGAATCACAGCACAAACTGTCCTTTTTTTTTTTTAACTCCTTGCGGTACGAGGGCCTCTCACTGCTGTGGCCTCCCCCTCTGCAGAGCACAGGCTCCGGACGCACAGGCTCAGCGACCATGGCTCACGGGCCCAGCTGCTCCACGGCATGTGGGATCTTCCCGGAACAGGGCACGAACCCGTGTCCCCTGCATCGACAGGCGGACTCTCAACCACTGCGCCACCAGGGAAGCCCTAATCACATTTATTAAGTCCTTTGTGTCCTTCCTAGAGTTATCCCTCCCGAGCTACACATGCCTTAAATTCATTTTGGGTTCCATTGCCTAGATACAAGGCCATGAAAATTTGATGAAAATAGGGTACTTCACTCCATTTTAAATTTCCTAACTCATATTGTGACCAAACTTGATTACATAACGCACTAAGTTTTTTTCCTTTTAATTCCTGTTGTCCAAATCTTTCCCGACCCCAGAGTATATGGCCCAGAGGAGTATTGGTTGGGATTGATGCAGCCCTGACCCATTTCAGACAAGCCTGAGGTGACGTCTCTAACTCCTGAGCTATCCAAAATTCCACTCTTAAGTCAAAATCCACCACGCAATTTAGTCAAGATTTGCACTTAGTTTTAGATGCTATCCCTTCCAAGGTAGTCTCCCAACCAGGTGTTAGTTCCCCAGAAGTCGCAAAGAGATGGCACAGAAGACGTCCCCAATGGTGTTGATGATGAACAGGAGTTGGTCTAGCTATAAGCTGGGAATAAAGGGTCAGCACTTGTGAGTGTCAGAGGGAGGGGAGTAAAAACAATAAAAAGTACACCTTGGTGGTCACACAGGTCTTCTGGGGTTACCAGAAGAAAGAAAGAAATAGAGCAGGAATGAACAAGAATACAAGAATGTAGGAGAAAAACCTCAGGGTCAAGGAGAAGAGTATAGAGATTAATAATTCTGTCCTGGACCTGCTGTTGGATGTACATAAGTATACGGGGTTGACCCGCCAGTCAAAAATGAGCAGACAGGGCTTCCCTGGTGGCGCAGTGGTTGAGAGTCCACCTGCTGATGCAGGGAACACGGGTTCAAGCCCCGGTCCGGGAAGATCCCACATGCCGTGGAGCAGCTGGGCCCGTGAGCCATGGCCGCTGAGCCTGCGCGTCCGGAGCCTGTGCTTTGCAACGGGAGAGGCCACAACAGTGAGAGGCCCGCGTACCGCAAAAAAAAAAAAAAAAAAGAGCAGACATTGGCAGAGCATCTTCCCCAGTATGCATGGCTTGTGGCATCCCACGGCCCTCTTTAGGACCAAGAGCTGACTCTCAACATTTTCTTACCTTATCACTGTCTCTTTGTGGTCACCAGCTGAAACTGTGCACGTCAAATACAGACTTGAACCCACGTGGCCGGGACTCAGACCCGGTCAAAACCCTGACTGGGACTCGAACCCACGTGGCTGGGGCTCGAACCTGGCCAAAACCCAGACTGGGACTCAAACCCAGCCAAAATCCTGATTGGGACTCCAACCCTCGTGGCTGGGACTCAGACCTGGCCAACACCCAGTCTTCCAACTGAGATCACACACCTGGTTTCAGGACTTAATGAAGCTCAGATTCTTGACATCTCATTGCAGAAAGAATTCAGTGAGAGACAAAGTGATAGGTAAGAAATGGATTTATTTAGAGAGAAACACACTCCACAGACAGAGTGTGGGCCACCTCAGAAGGTGAGAAAGGCACCAGGGTATGGGGTTGTCAGTTTTTATAGGGGTGGGTAATTTCATAGGCTAATGAGTGGGAGGAGTATTCCAGCTATTTCAGGAAGGGGTGGGGATTTCCAGTAATTGGGTCACCGCCCACTTTTTGATCCTTTTGGTCGGTCTTGGAACTGTCACGGTGCCTGTGGGTGTGTCATTTAGCTTACTGATGTGAGCGTATACTAAGGCTCAAGGTCTAGTGCAGTCGACTTGTCCACCATCTTGGACCCATTTGGTTCTAATCAGTTTATGTCATGTCCTCGGGCTGTGTCATTCTTTCAAAGGTTGTACCCTGCCCCCTTCTCTCCTGTTTCAGAACCAGGACAGTCCCATTTAACCTGAGACAAGTTGACCAGCTGTCACTGATGTATGTTCTGTTCCATGTGAAGTAAAGAAGTAAGAAACAAAACAATTTGAAAAGTTTATCTTTGGTAGGCATGGACAAAGGTTTTGGGGAAATGTGGTAGCATTCCACGTCAGCACATTTCCTAATTCCTTAAAGGTTTTAGAATTTTGTCTTTTTCCTCAGTGTCCCTAAAGCCTGAGCCATGGTGAGATGGTCTTGGGAGGTTTAGTCTCGGCCACTGGACCAAGAGGACGTGATTCAAGTCATGCCACCTTTCCAGAAGAGAGGTTCTTGTTTGATGCCAGGTAGTGAGTTTGAATGACAGGCTTCTCCTTGGAATTGTAGGCAGTATACATCACAAAAGGGACAGCAGCAGTGGGGTCTAATTTAATTCCATTTTCCTTTGCAGCCCTGATAAATTATTGCTGCATGGAAAAACGAATTTTACTTTCTCAGACAAAAATGATTTGAATGTTGAATGTGCTCTGGGGAAGTCAGGGGCTAGGAGAAGGTCTCTAGTGGACTTAAAAATATTTAAATGGCATATCACAGAATTTGTTCCAACACCTCCTGTGCCTGGCCTCGTAAATGGATTATACCAGAAGGGCCTCCTTTCCAGACTGTTTAGAAGTCACATAAAATTGTATCAGCCATCTTGGCTAAATGTTATGTGTTTTCGGGCGTTTTGTTGGAAAAGGTATTTGATTATAGTTCTGCATACATTGGTGGATGAAGCAGCTAAGATAAAGATTCTAGAGCCTGGAGTCGTGACCACTTACAAATAGGACAAGTTTCAACATGAGTGGAAAATGGCCAGTGTTTGTCATCTTCCTTCCAGAAAATGATTGTTGCTTAGGGATGTGGTTCTGCTGGGAGACTTTTTAAATGACAGAGGGATTGAGTTATGGAGGGAGGAAGACTTGGGTCCCAAAGTGGTATCAAGAGGAGGCTGGTGAATCTGGGGAGGGGTGCAGTGTAGACGGAACACCCCCCGCACTAGAGAACAGTGGAGAAAGGGCTCTAATGCTCGTAAGGAGACATAAGTACTTTGTCTAAACTGAACAATGCCTAACTTACCTTGGGGAAATTCCACAATCCTGTTTCGGTCCCGTTAAAAGCACAAGAAAACCACTTGCCTGTGAGTAGCTTCCACACCTCCCTGTATGACACTTTGGCATATCACTCTGGGGTGTGGTGGCAAACAGGAGGGCACCTGGGGGACGGTATGCTCGTGACCACTTCCCACAAGCCAGCCCAACGCAACTTTCCCACTCAGTGTTGACCCCAGTTACCCTCCAGCTTCAGTGACTGAAAGAATAAATCCTAGGCGAAAGCTGTAAAAACCCCTGTTGGGAAGCAGCCCCTTCCTTCTAAGGTAAATGAGCAGTTACTGCAGAGATGATTTTATGGGAGTGAGACATTCTGCGTTAGATCAGCAAGAAGAATTGTCCTGTGAATCATAAAACTGCTCCGTGCGCCCCTCATAGCACACCTGAGAGCAGTGGCCTCCATCTGACACTCACCCGGCTTCGGGGGGGCAGGGCGGGGGAGGGGACGCAGCTCTGATTTCCCCATTTGTTTTAGCGCTGAGTATCGGCCTGGAGCTTTCTTTGGGTTAGGTCTGACCAGCCATCGAAAATACGTATTTGCCTTTTAGAAAGCAGGGACTGGATACTGTCAGAAATAAGAGAAACAATTTGGGAAGACATGCAAGGTGCACAGTATTTCACTGGCTCTGGTTGTCATTTAAACCCCATGTCCAAGAGGGGTAGGGGGTTTGGGGTTCTTTTACCTTGATGTCCCCCCTCTCTTAGCTAGATCAGCTTGCAACTCACAACCACTTCTTGATGTTCTTTATTGCCAACACGCAACCTCAGGAGCTGGGAGTCTGCGTCATCGCTCTGGGTGTGAGGTACTGCTAGACGTTGGTGTCCCAGACACTTAGCTGTAGGCACCAGCATAGGAAAGAAACAAAATGGTAGCATCTGGAAAGACAGAAAACGCCACAGTAGAGTGCTGGGTGGGGAATAAAATCATGCAGCCATACTTCAGTAGTATATCATTCTATATATTTAAATATAATATTTAAAGGAATTCTCTGGGCCTGCAGTAAGCTGTAGAGTTTGCCTCAGAAGGAAAACAGAACAAAGCAAAGCAAAACTTAATTCGTCCTTGGTTTACCAAGGGTCTTGGGACCTGTGCCCTTGGGTTTTCCTTGTTTTGAGAATGTTTTCTGCAAATGGCTGCCCGGGTGCCTGTTCCAGAGGAATGACTCTGTCTTTGCATTAGTTTCCTGGGGCTGCAGCAACAAATGGCTGTGAACTGGGTGGCTTTAGACAACACACATTTATCTCCTCCCAAGGTGGAGGCCTGAAATCAGGGTATTGAAATACCTGAAATCAGGGTATTGGCAGTGTTGGTTCTTTCTGGGGAACCAATCCGTTCTCTGCCTCTCTCCTGCCTTCTAGTGTCTGTGGCCATCCTATGTGTCCTAAATATGAACTGAGGACGATTTAACTATGGTAAAGACCAGGGAGGTGGGGACCGAGTGGCTACAGAGAGAAGAGCGGAAATAGAAGTCCTCTGATTTCTCTAGCAGTCAGTTTCTCCGGAAAAATGTGGTAGCAGGGTGAGGCCCTGGACAGACTCTAATTGTCTTTTTTTCTTTCTTTCTTTCTTTCGTCTTAGCAAACTGCCTAGTTGGGCTAGAGCTGTTGTTCCCAAGATATTTTATGTTACAGAGAAGGCATGGAACTATTATCCCTACACGATTACAGGTAAGTCCTTGTACACCCAGTATGTTGCATGTATCCATGCAAGGACATAGGAGGATTCAGATTTCACTGACTGAGGGTGGATTATCCAACCAGGGACTGGTGGGAACGCTGTGATATCTCCCTGACCCTTTGCTCCATACTTTTAGGTCAGCACTCTTCCTAGCAGGGGGTTGGGGGGCTTAAGCTAAACTATTCCATCTTCCTTCTTAAAGTGATTGTAGTAAATAACATATGGAGAAGAAATGGGAAACCCTTTTTAGTGACATTTCTAGAGATTTCATGATTCTTATTTCTCCCTCATTTCTCAGTAATCCCCAAATAATGTTGAGTTGGGGTTTGTTCATAAACAAGTTGTTTATTTTGACTTGTTGGCTTTGCAAATGCCCCCCCCCACAAAACAAAACCTGACTGTAATTTATATAAAAGGTTCTGTTGGGTCTCTCTGCTCCAAAGCACTTCCTTTGCAATAGGATAATATGAAAATCACTTTCTTCCTCACTTGTAGTGGAGTGATAATAACACTCAGTGTTGGTACTGAACTAGACACTGTGGCCAAAAATTTAGAAGGTTTGGTTCCTGCCCTCAAACACATGAAAATTCAAGATCCTATTTGAATGTCATCCTGACAGGGTCTTATTGGTTTTAAAAGCTGCTTTTCCACTTAAAAGATTTCCTTTGTGGTTAATGAAATGCTCTACTGGAATTATTAGTCTTTAATTCTGCTTTTCTAAGGCCAACTCTTTGGTTTTTAATTAGCCACAAACCTATAGGCTAATTGAATCTTATCTTACACTCCTTATCTACCTAGCCACAGAAGTATGTGAAAGAGTTTTGAGAGCAAACATGGAGACACTTAGTATTTATGAAGGTTTAATCCTCGGAAGGTTTCTTTACCACAATTTTAATAATTATATTTCAGCAATATTTATTAGTTCTGTGGTTTTATATTGCATGTAAGTGTGGTCTAAATCATCCTTTTCTCTCTTTTTTCTTTTCCCTCTTGTCCAAATGAACATCTGGGACCAGAATACACAGTAAGTTTCACTTAATCATTTAAAAATATTCAGCCTAAGATCAGTGGAGTAATTGGAACTTCCCTTGTGCTTCTCATCTTATCGATGTAATAAAAAAAAAATAGAGGAATAATTCAGAATCAGAAATATTTAAATGTAGGCTATTACATAGTTATATATAATGCAATAATTTGAATGTTCTCATTTGTTCAAGAGTATGAATGTTAATTTAAAATGCCTTTACATAATTAACTTTGGCTTGTATTTTTAAATAGCTTGACTGCTCTACTTGTGATAGTTCACTGTAATAGAACAGTTTCTAGCAATGTGGTATTAAAGAGATGGTGGTAGTTATCAATGGAAGGTGAGGCTTTTCCTTATAGTCTGTGACCTGATCCCTCATAGAAAGACCTTGAAACAAAAGGTCAAACTATTGAGGTACGTTCAAACTATTTTACTCAGATTGGACAGTCTCGGTGGCTTGATAAAGTCGTTTAATTTCTACCTGTCCTAAGAGCCTGTAGAGTCATTACTTACACTTAAAAAAAAATGTGGGTAAGGTCATTGTGTTGTGGTATTTTCATTTGGATCATTTCCCCCAATGACAAACAGGTCAAACTGTCATAAGAAGAAAATGGTTAACTGAGCTGTGATGGAGTTGAGTTTTTAGTCTTAATCAAAACAGCCAAAGGGGAGAGAGATGGTGAGAACTACATGGAGAAAAATGATTCCTCATGTCCTTGGTATGAGCATGGTACATACATGGCACATAGTAGATTCTCAATGAATAGTTATTGAATGACAGAAGGAATGCATGGGTCAAAGGTAGATGGGTAGTCCCAACAGATACAAGAGTGTCACCTGCTTTGGAGTCAGGTAGGCCTGAATATCCTCTGGCTCTTACTAGCTGAAGTTCTTAAGTAAATGACCCACAACTGCCAGTTCTTGAACTCATGCTGGTCCATTACTGTGTTCTCACCCATCCTGTGCAAAATGAAAGAAAAAAAAAAGTTTTTCATAAAATTAAATTTATTCCACTTAAAGGACTGTTGATAATTAGAACCATCATTCTTGGGTATTAAAATGTCTTTTCTTTTATGAAATGAAGGAATATATATAGCACCCTCCCCGATGTCCCTATCTTTGGGGAAAAAAAGGCAGTTCTATGGCAAAATACAATCTTTACAATTTAGAGGTCAGAGAAACACTGTTCTAGAACAAGGAACTTAACTTCTGTGAACCTAAATTTCTTCCTCTCTAAAATTGGGATAATCCCTTTTTCATAGAGCTACTAGTAGTAAGATTCAATGATCTAACACAGGGATTAGGAGACTTTTTCTGTAAAGGGTCATCTAGTAAATATTTTCTGCTCTGTGGGCCAGTCTCTGTCTCTGAGAAAGCAGCCAGAGATGATATGTAGAGATATGGGCTTGGTCCTGTTTACCCAGGCAGTAGGCTGCATTTGGCCCCCAGGCTATAGTTTATCAACCCCTGATCTAATATATGGAAAACTGTTAGCAAGTTGCCTATAAATAGCAGGCAATTAAGTGGTTCCCGGACAGCACTCCCCAGCCCCATCAATTGCACCGTCTTCAAGAGGAAGACTTCTCGGAATCTTTTGAATCCCGCCTCCATTAACAGTCATGCAGATTAATTCCTTTTAAGCCTCCATTTCCTCATCTGTAAGAGGGGAAAATATGATAACTTTCCTGTGAGGGTGATATGAAGATTATATCAAATAATCCACATGAAATCTCAGCCTAGTCCTTGGTACATGGTAAATCCTCCGTTATTATTATATATCATACAGTGCTGGAAGCTGCCATCATTAAAATGGAAGTTCTATGGACGAATAAATGGGACTATATCTTGGTGCCCCTCAAGGCAGACTGGGCTCGTTAGACTGGACGGTACTAATTTTCTAGGATTTAATTTGATTTTATTGATAGCTGATGTGACCCCATTTCCCACGTCTCCCTAAGCTTGTGCGTGGACTTTTCATTTGAAATGTAATCCATAGTTGCAAGGCCAAGAGAATTCTTGTCCCTATAACTTAGCAAAGGCAGTTATTTGCTGCCTTAGAATTGGGTCACCTTGACTTGACCCGAAACTGATTGTACTTATTCTCCATAAATTCATGACACTGCTGTGAAATATGGGGGTGATTAACAGAGAAATGAAGTCTGAAAAATGTTTAGTGGTATTGTGCTCATTTTTTAAGGCTATGTATTAAAGTACTGAAAACAGAAGGCAACAGAATGGAAACCATGGTTCCTGACAAAGCCATCCCCACAGGGATGTACCTCCCATGGAAGCCTTTCCTGCCAGTCTCCATCACCATGAACCCTGGTCTCTTGTGCCCACCTCTGTGCAGGCCATGGAGGATTTCTGAGGGGCTCATAGCCTTTACTTCTGCCCAGCTTCTGCCCCACAGTACTGCTGCAGTTCTAATCATACAGTTCAAACTTTTAAAGGGACACAAATTATTTCTGCTTGAGGAAATTTGGAGACAAAACATGAAGAAGTTAGAGTTGTATAGTCTCATACTCAGCCCCTTCTGACTCTTTAAGTATTACTTGATTTATTCTAGGCCCTCATGTTTTTGGTCAATTCCTCCCTACTGTAATCCTTGGGATAGTTCCCCAGAGCTGCCGTAACAAAGTGTCACAAATTGGGTGGCTTAAAACAACAGAAATTTATTGTCTTACAGTTCTGGAAGCTAAAAGTCTAAATCAAGTTGTCGGCAGCGCAATGCTTTCTCTGCAACCTGTAGGGAAGGAATCCCTCTTTGCCTCTTTCTAGCTTCTGGTGGCCTCTGGCATTCCTTGGCTTATGGGAGCACCACTGCAATCTCTGCCTCTGTTTTCACATAGCTGTCTTCCCTCTGTGTGTGCCTGTATCTTCACATGGCATCCTCTTCACTGTGTCTCTCTCTTCTTCTTATAAGGACATCAGTCATATTGGATTAAGGACATGCCTTATGCCAGTTTGACCTCATCTTAACTAATTACATCTGTGATGACCCTAATTCCCAGTAAGATCACATTCTGAGGAACTGGGTTTAGGAATTCAACATATATTTAGTGGGGACCCAATTCAACCCATAACATCACCTTTCAATTTTAGGTTAACAGTAATTTATTACTGAGCACCAACAATGTGTAAAGCGTCCTGCTAGATGCTAGGCTTCATTAAGCGATAACCCCTGCCCTTTAGAAAGTCACAGTCTGGTGGGAAATAGTTAGACATTCCAGTCAAAACCTGGGAGTCATCTGCAAGTCCTGGAGTTTTCTGGAGGCAAGGTGGGACAGGCCATCACACAGCTCAGGGGACGGGCTGGCACTCAGACCTGGATGAGCTCTGAGCTGGGCTAACAGCAGAGGTTCAGACCAGAGGGCAGAATGAACGGCACTGGGAATCTGGGCAGAATGAATGGCACTGGGCATCCAGCCAGAAAAGCGATTGCAATGTGAGAGGGAAGGCCCTGGCCCCTGCACTGGGGCCGTGAGCTTCAGAGACAGGACTAGAGTCCTCAAAAATCTGTACAGGTGAGAACAGGACACAGCCCTTTTACATAGGTTACTTGGTCATGAGATGCTGGGCTGATAAAGTTGCCAGCTTTAGCAAGTAAAAATACAGAATATCCAGTTAAGTTGGAATTTTCAGATTAACAGCAAGTAATTTTTAGTATAAGTATGTCTCAAAAATTACATGGGCTATACTTATACTAAAAGAGGGCTCATCTCATGTTTTTTTCAATTTATTTTTTACTTATTTATTTTTGGCTGCACTGGGTCTTGTTGCTGCGTGCAGGCTTTCTCTAGTTGCGGTGAGCAGGGACTACTCTTTGTTGCAGTGCACGTGCTTCTCATTATGGTGGCTTCTTTTGTTGCGGAGCACAGGCTCTAGGCACACAGGCTTCAGTAGTTGTAGCATGCAGGCTCAGCAGTTGTGGCACAGGGAAGTCACCTCATCTCATATTTTATCTGGCAAGCCTGTTAGGGGGAGGGGTGACAGTGGGGCAGAACTGGTCTCAGAGACTAATGAACAAAAATCAGGTTATAAGAACAGGGGCATATTGGCAGGCCAAGGGAAACGGAGGAGAGAGAATTGTATAACTCAGGAAACTGTCCTGCAGTTGACATGCCACATTAATGGTGGGGCCAATCACGTGATATGCCATAACAACGTAAGTACTTCCTGCCTCCGTTAGGATTAACTCAGGAAGTGAAATGGAATGAATGGGACAGAGTAGGGGAAAATAAAGTGAGAGCAGGTGAATACATAGCTGTCAGTAATTCAAGGAAGACCAGTGCTATGTGTTACAGTCGAAGTGCAAACAGAGGATTGTGCAAAGGAGAGAGAAATTCTGCCTGGGAGAATTGTGGGAAGATTTCTTGGAGCAGGTGGGGTTTGAGCTGGACCTTGGGGAGAGTAGAACTCCCACCTGTAGATACCTGTTCTATCTTAGTCTGCTTGGGCTGCGTCACAAAACACCATAAACTGGATGGCTTAAACAATAGACATTTATTTTTCACAGTTTTGGAGTCTGGGAAGTTCGCAATCACGGTATCAGCTGGTTCATTTCCTGATGAAAGCTCTCTTCCTGGTTTGCTGACAGTCCTCTTGCTGTGTCCTCACATGGCAGAGAGAGAGCAAAAGCAAGGTCTCTGGTCTCTTCTTATAAGGGCACTAATCCCATCATGAGGGCCCCACCCTCATGACCTCATCTAAACCTCATGACTGCCCAAAGGCCCCATCTCCAAATACCATCACATTTGGGGGTTGGGGCTTCAGCATATGAATGGAGGGGAACAAACATTCAGTCCGCCATGTGGTCATTCCAGGCTCAGTGGGCATGTGATGTTGCTGGATCCTGGCTGCCCAGACATGTGGAGGCCAGGTGATGGTAGCTTTGAATTTCAGGGCAAGTTCTGCATTTAATTCTCCATAGGGAAGCAACATTGTTCCCGGCTAGTCCACTTTTATTTTCCATCCCAAATATAGCACAGCTTTTCTTTCCATCTCCCCAGTGAGGACCTCTGCGTTTTTTTCTCTCTGGCTGCAGGTGCACACTTTCAGGCCTGCAGTGTTCATTTTGAAGCTGCCTGCCTCCTCCTGACTAGGACTCAGCCGTGTTCTCACGCTCTCTACCCGGGAGGAAGAGCCCACTCTTCTCTCTGACTACAGGGTCTGCTCCCAGGATTTAGGACAGAGGCTTTCAATTGTCTTCATCTTTTCCCCTGTTTTGAATGCTTTTTCACTGGGCTCTTTATCCACTGATCCTTTAATCCTAAATACCTCTTCTTGATGTCATTCCAAGCCCCATATTTCCTATCTGTGCCCCAAAGCAAAACTTCCCCAAAGCCAAATTCCCAACTGGGGTCACCATACTCCACCCTCCCTCAGGGAGGCAGAGGGGCTCAGTAATACTCCGGACAGGTGTCTTTTCTCATATGATTAGTCCAGAGCATTGTATGTCTATTCCTAGGATCCCCTGGGTCTTATTTCTGACTGCCCAGCTTATTACTGAGACCTCATGCTGCCCTCATTTGTGAGAAAATCCAGCTAAGGGAACTTTCTCTTCAGGGTCACCTAGGGCTTCGGTGTTATCACAGTTATTAAGATGTAAAAGCTTTTTCATCACCGTGAGTGACTGTGTGTGTTTAGGATTATGTGGAAATGCCATTTGCCCAGGAAGTGAAAAAAAATATCTTTAGCTCGGTTATAGGAAAAAAAATCTTAATTGTACAGTAAACAAAGAACAACACAACAGCTATTTTCCAGAGGACAGACCATCTAACCAGTTCTTCAAAACCTGCCGGTTCTTCTGAAGTTTATAAAGTCACAGAGGAAGGTGCCCAAGGAGACTGGCTGCTTTCCAAAGTCGCCGATTTTGTTTTTCTAGGGCTAAAAAAAGGCCTCAGTGGAGTATGAACATAGCTCAGCAGCATCAATTCAACCTCAGTAGTAATGAAGGGGGGAAGAAAAGGCTTTTCTTCTCATTTGTAAGAAATTGAAAACTCAAGCTATTATAAGTCGATAGCAGTGACCTAGAATATACAGTTGCTGTATGTATTTTGCTGCCATGAGCACCCACTCCAGCAAAACATCTTTTAATTCGAATCCACAGAAGAGGTGATGACAAATGGAGAGCACTCTTCTGTTAGTTGGAAGGGCTAGCTGTTCCCCAAAGATAGTAGTGGGCTGTCCAGTGCTACCCAACATTTTAATTATTTAGTTGAAAGAGGTAGAAAAAGTCAACTGTAAGAAACCAGGGGGTAGGAAGTGACTCTTGCATGAGAACCTCAAATGGTACTGAGCCACAGTGAGAGATGCGTTTGTTCAGTGTTGGGTTAGTCCCGCTGGGGAAGAAAGTCGGGATGCTCACAATTGAGTCGTCAGTAACCCAAGGTGAACTCGGGTTATCTTCCCAGGAGTGGCACTAGGGAGATAGAGGTATTTTTCTGAAAGCAGCTAACTGTCCTGGATAGGAATTTCACTTTCAATCTTGACCTCATCAGCTTCCCCGATAATAGAAAGAGCTGATGGGTGCTGTGTGTACAGACGGACCTCCATTCCTCTCAGGCCTCTCGTCCTTCTTAAGCTCCCCCTCCCCCACCTTCCACTGAGTCCCAGCCAAGGGCAGTAGAAACCCCTAAATTGCATAACCAGGAAATAGTTACAAGTCTAGGGCAAATACATTATTACACCTGAACTCTAGGAGTGGTCTTGTTTGGAAGGAAATTAGAAGACAATCTGGCCATCTCAGCTACTATGTGAGCTAAGATAGAATGGAGGTCCCTAAATATTCCTTTTTTGGCATCATGGAGATGGGGTAATGATGGGAGTTAAGTCTCTGCATCACAGTTAACCCTGAGTATCCGGGGCAGTATGTAATTTGGGGTGGAGGGGGCAACGGAAGTATCCCTTCTTAGAAATGGGGCCGTATGAGCTGGGACCTGTGAGGGACCAGGCCATAGAAACAGTCTTCCAGCTGGGGATGCTGGATGAGCCAGGCACAGGCCATCCTCCCAGAGAGGGTGGTGAAGTCAGGTGAGTCATGGGTCAT
The DNA here is from genome assembly GCF_949774975.1 of Lagenorhynchus albirostris. Classification (NCBI taxonomy): domain Eukaryota; kingdom Metazoa; phylum Chordata; class Mammalia; order Artiodactyla; family Delphinidae; genus Lagenorhynchus; species Lagenorhynchus albirostris. The sequence goes on along the minus strand of NC_083114.1, from coordinate 46,745,419 downwards.
GGCATGAGGCTGGTGTCATAGAGTCAGAGCAGCCAAGTTCAGAAGTCTTCCAGGTTCAAGAAAACTTAGACAGAAACAGTCTGGAACCGTTTATAACTATCACTAAGATGGTTCATAGCCAGTTAAGTAAAGGAAACACCGGGTTATACTGATTTTACCACATTTTGTTATTGTAGAATAAGAGTATCGTTGTGAATCTCCAAAAGGAGGCTGTAGTGTGCAACACTTCCCACACTCTGTTTGTCCGTGAGACCTCGGATTTTGCAAAGCCAGTCTTCTAAAACTTAGGGATGCTCCAGAAGGTTCTCTCAGGGTCAGAGCTATTACGTGCCCACTAAATAGGCCAGTGGACCAATTCTATTTCAGTAAATGTTACTTTTTCCCTAAATTTTAGTGGGCTAATGTGTTGCCTGAAGATTACTATGACTCAAATACCAGAGTTTTTTTTGAAGAACTCCCAACTGTAATGATTTTTTTTTTTTTAAGAATCAGGTGACACAGAACCTGCAAGTTCTTTTCAAGCAAAGTCAATTCTGTTAGACCAAACAGCCAAGGCAGCAGTACATGGGGATGACAGTGAGCTTATGCATTCTGATTTATTTCACTTTAGAAAATGAACTTGGTTGCACGGGTGAACCAGTTACAAACAAGCTTATTCGCCGAAGTGCCTTTGTCCTTATGCAGGGCTAGGACTTGTCTCCACATCTCAGCAACCCAATTGATTGCTGCCTGGGGAAGACTTTGGAACAGACAGTGTTGTTTGTCCGATTTATCCCAGTTCCATTTGCTCTAGCTGTTCCCAAGCTCTTCTTTGTACATCAAAGAAAATTCATCCAGCCATTTTGGTGGGGGGGAGAGCAGAAGCTAAAATATGCTTCTGTACCATAATGTAGCTTTTAAAGTTATTTGCATTTTTTAAAAATTGAAGTATAGTTGATTTACAATGTTGTGTTAGTTTCAGGTGTACAGCAAAATGATTCAGTTATACACATATATGTATATTTGTTTTCAGATTCTTTTCCATTATAGGTTATTACAAGATATGGAATGTAGGTCCCTGTGCTATACAGTAGGACCTTGTTGTTTATCTTTTTTTTTTTTTTTTTTTGCAATACACGGGCCTCTCATTGTTGGGCCTCTCCCGTTGCGGAGCACAGGCTCCGGACGCGCAGGCTCAGCGGCCATGGCTCACGGGCCCAGCCGCTCTGCGGCATGTGGGATCTTCCTGGACCGGGGCACGAACCCGTGTCCCCTGCATCAGCAGGCGGACTCTCAACCACTGCGCCACCAGGGAAGCCCTATCTATTTTATATATACTATTGTGTATCTGTTAATCCCAAACTCCTAATTTATCCTCCCCTGCCCCGCCTTTCCCTTTTGTGTGAGTCTGTTTCTGTTTTGTAAATAAGTTCATTTGTATCTTTTTTACATTCCACATATAAGCGATATCATACGATATTTGTCTTTCTCTGACTTGCTTCACTTAGTATGATAATCTCTAGGTCCATGTTTGCATCTTTTTTAAACACCGCTAAGAATGACTTTGCAGAGGATAATCACCAAAGAAAAAAATATTTGTTTAAAGGTATTTTCAATAGAAGATTTCCCTAAGAAGTACTCCTTTCCTTCTTTTCTATTTTCTACTTGTACTGAAAATTAGATTTCTCTTCTACAATTTATTGTTACCTATGAATTTGTGTTCAGTTCAAGTTGGTGAGATCAAAGTAATACAACCTGGAAGATTTTGTGGGACAGCTTTCTTTCTGCAAAAATAAAACACATATAAATATGGATATACTGAAATAGTACATTTCAGTGATTAAATAAAGTGAATGCAAGTTGCCCCCATGTCTTTCAACTTTTCTAGTCACTAAGATACTCAGAATACATGATAGTATGTGTTTAAGTGAGGAATTTGCCCAGTTGGTTAAGAGGGGTGATTCTTAACATTTTTAACTGAGAAGGTTTGTAATCTGGAAGTTTCCTCCCTGGCCATATGCCAACCTATATTTGGGGAGTCACTGATTCGTTCCAATCTCTCTTACTTACATGCAGTTCCTTTTCATTTGATGTATTCCGCCTGCTCCTTCACTCGTCCTGCCTCTGTCGTGTGTAGCTATTGGTATTCACAAGCATCCTGGGCTTATTCCTGCCTTGGCAGGTCCAGCTCTAGATTGGATGAGCCTGAATTTAGTTTCCCTCCTCAATTTTCATAGAAGCGCCAGTAGCAAACATTGCCCCGTTGAGAAAACATACTTTCATTCATGCATTTGCTCCTTCTCCCTCCTGGCCTTGCTTCTCCAGTGAGTGGCTGTTACTCAGCATGTCAGAAGAGGGACGAGGCTTCATCAATGGAGGAACTAATGAATGAACAGAAGCCTCAGTGTAGGATGCAGGCTGGTGAGAAGCAGCGGAGAGGCTGTCATTCATTTCCTCACTGTGGGCTGGAATACAAACAGCTGTTTCCTGCTGTATTTCCATGCTCTGCCTTCTACACACTGCCTTCCTCTCACCCTCCCCAACTTCTCTTTCAGGCCCCACCGCTCCTCTTGGCCCCATTTTTCTTCCGATGCAGCCTATATTTGGGAAATCACTCTCTGATTCATCCTCATCTTTATTATTTACATGTGATTCCTTTTTGCCTTCTCTTTGCTTTAAAATTCTTCCACTTTTTTTCTCCACTTGGGTTCCTCATCTCATTTTTCCGGACCGATCTTCTTTGCAATTTTTTTCCAACTATCCTGTCTCTAGGACCACCCACCCAGATGTATAAAATCATATGTGACCCTCGGAACCCAGAACAGCCAAGGAAGCCCAAATATCTCCCCTTCTTTCCTTTGCATCTTTCCCTGCAGGATGACTGAGATTCTGAGTAGATGTGGGACAACCAGACATACACCTTCTTGAAATTGTTGTGTCTATTGAAGATTTTCTATGCACAAAAGAGTATATATATATTACCTTCCAACTATGGGGCAAATTTTCTGTCCAAATGGAAGGATAAAATTTTTCTGATGAAGAATAAAGAAAGTCGAAAGGTACTTTAAAATCTAGGTTGTCTACTGCCTCTACATACAGATTCACCACCCACAGTCTCCTGTTTTACAAACAGCAGAGGCTCCAGCCCCAGATTCCTAGAAGGTAATAAATCCTAAACTCTACACCTATTTCACCAGGTTCACTGGAACATTCTGGATGTAAGTCTTCTGTTAGTGACAGGATGAAGCATTTGCAAATCCAGTTTTATTAAGGATCCCATCTCAAGCTGAAATTCCCTGTATGGCTTTGGAGTGCATTTAATATGATAATATAGAATATAGTACCAGGGAATCGATGTCTTCAGTGGGGTTCCATTAGAGAGAAGGTCAAGTCTATATAGAGTTTTATGTTCATTGATAGGAGGGAACACATGTTGCTTGCAGTCAGAACAAGATGGTCAGAGAGGAATACATTGAATTCCAGATAAAAGCTAAAAGGAAATGATTTTTTTTAATGTTTATTTATTTATTTGGCCATGCTGGGTCTTAATTGTGGCACGCGGGATCTTCGTTGCCGCATGTGGGCTCTTAGTTGCGGCCTGCGGGATCTAGTTCCCTAACTAGGGATGGAACCCGGCCCCCCTGCATTGGGAGCATGGAGTCTTAATCACTGTACCATCAGGGAAGTCCTAAAAGGAAATGATCTTTTAAAAGCCTATAAATACTTCATGTACCCCAAGCCAGCTTCTCAACTCTTCCATTTAATTTTCTTGACTCCAAGCCTCCTTGTAAAGTGTTGCTCTCAGACATGGAGGGATTCCGGCTGCTAACCAGAAACAAGGCATTGAATTATTGGGCTCAATCAGCAGTTTTCAAACTTTTCTTCTTTGGTCCAGGAAGTTCCACGGACACGCCTCACTGGCCACCGCGACCCTGCATAACATTTTATTTGTTTTTTTTGTTTTGTTTTTTTAAAAACAAAACATTTTACCATTTTATTTTATTTTATTTATTTATTTTATAAATTTATTTATTCGTTTATTTTTGGATGCGTTGGGTCTTTGTTGCTGTGCGCAGGCTTTCTCTGGTTGCGGAGAACGGGAGCTACTCTTCGTTGCAGTGTGCGGGCTTCTCATTGTGGTGGCTTCTCTTGTTGCGGAGCATGGGCTCTAGGTGCGCGGGCTTCAGTAGTTGCGGCACGTGGGCTCCTTAGTTGCGGCACACGGGCTCCCCAGTTGTGGCACTCAGACTCCTCAGTTGTGGCATGAGAACTCTTAGTTGCGGCATGCATGTGAGATCTAGTTCCCTGACCAGGGATCAAACACCCGGGCCCCCTGCATTGGGAGTGCAGAGTCTTATCCTCTGCGCCACCAGGGAAGTCCCGTGAATTTCCTAAATGAATATTTCCCCAATTTATCTTTCGGGTACCTCCTGTTTTTCCTTCTTTGGGTTTGTTTAAAAGAGGCACATCTCTCATTGAATGGATGCACATGGACATATTTTCTTTGCTCTTAGTGGCCACAGGGCATGCTGAGGGGCCTTAGCCACCATCACCCCCAACTGAGCACTCAGCTCCACTGGAAACACTCGTGTGCTTTCCTAATACTCAACAGGCAGCAGGATGTGGAGTCATGAGCTTGAACTCAGAGCCAGACAGCCTGAGTTGAATCCATCCCAGCTCTATCATGTAAATGTTATGATTTGGGGCATGCTACGCAACCTTTCCCTGCCTTTGTTTCCTTATCTGTAAAATGGGGGTAACAGCAGTGTATCCCTCATAGAGTTATATGAGGGTTATGGAGTTAATAGATTAATTATTATATACCACGTACTTGGAAGAGTGCCTGATGATAGTTAGTATAGTATCCATACTGTTGTCATTTTTACCTCAGTACTGAGTCATGTCTGTGTGTCTCAGTTGGACATGAGGAATGGTTACCTGGGATCATCATTTTGACCCAAAGGTATTTCAGAACTTTCTGGGATTAAGAAACACTGGGCACTTATAAGTGCTGCAAGGATGTGGAGAACCTGGCACCCTCAGACACTACTGGTGGGGATGCAAAATGGTACAGCCATTTTGGAAAACCATCTGGCAGTTCCTCAAAAAGTTAAATGTAGAGGTACCATATGACTAGCAATTCCACTCTAAGTGTATACCCAAGAGAAATAAAAACATATGTTCACACAAAAACATGTACAAGAATGTCCATGGCAGCATTATTCATAATAGCCAAAAACTGGAAGCAAATGTCCATCAGTTGATGAATGGGCAAGTTAAATACGGTATATCCATACACTGGAATATTATTCTGCCATAAAAAAGGATGCTAAGTGAGAGAAGCCAAACACAAAAGACCACATATTATATGATTCCATTTGTATGAAATGTCCAGAATAGACAAGTCAGAGACAGAAAGTAGCTTAGTGGTTTCTTCAGGCATGGGGTAAGGGGGAGGTGGGAGTGACTGCTAACGGGCACAGGGCTTCTGTTTAGGGTGATGAAATGTTTTAAACTCAGATCATGGTGATGGTTGCACAACTCTGTGAACAGACTAAGAAACACTGATCTGTATACTTGAAATGGGTGAATAATATGGGATGTGAATAACGTTATTTTAAAAAGAAAAGAAAAATCAAGTTCTAGGTTCAGGTGTGGGCTCTGGGACTCCACCAACTTTCTGAAAGCAAGTCATTAGGAGAGGAGCCTGGGATCTGTTTTTAACAAGCCCACCAGATGAAGCATCATTAAGTAAGTTTTTGAAACACACTGTTAGAATATGATTGCTACTTTACTGGTATGGGGAGGGATTAGTACCCTTTAGCTTACAGTTTTCACCATGCGCTAGGTGCGATGGCGGGTATAGCGTGACAATGATGATGATCATCAAAGTGCATGGTGCAGTTCTTCCAGAAGTTTCGCCACTGCGTGTTTTTGAAGTGCAGAGCCCCCGGAGAGCCTCAGACTTGTCTCCCTGGCCCGTTCTCTGCAGCCACCATCCACTCTCGCCCTAGGCAGGTGTGGAAACTGCAGCCAGCACCACCCAGAAACTGACTGTGAAATTCCCAGTGCACTTGCACCTTTCTCTTTAAGACTTGCTTACATTCAGTTTCCTTCTCTTAAGTGTTTCTTATTGCCATGGCAACCCTAATCAATCACTGGACTAAAAATATCTCTTTCACTTTTCCAAAGCATGGCTGTAGTGAATTGAAAATTCAGCTCTGCCGTGTATTTTGCATATGCTACTTTCCTTTCCCAACACGGAACCTGGGTGTGCCTGTGTCTGGAAATTATTCTTGCAGGGGCCCAGGTACTTCACTCGTCTTTCCTGGCATTCTTCTTCCCGACTGCAGATTCTCCCATCACTTCCAATACATACAAGTACACGTGTTTAATCTTCAGCAGAGAACATTGCTTTTCTGCACATCGGTTTTAGGTGCTGGAGATTTCACAGGTACCCGATGATCACTTTGCAATAAGAGGTTCATTCCAGTGGATAACATTATGTTTGAAAGGCAAATTAAAGATGCTCAGATACTGGCTACAAAGGAAGTTGGTCCTGGTAGGGAGCAGATGAAAGCAGTACTAGTGAGACTCTTCTGGCTTGGGAGGATCTAAGCTAGAAAATCAAAGAGGAGATGATAGGAGATCTTTTGCCTTTTTTATCTGATTTCTCCATGATACCAGTGTTATTTTTAGAGGGTTAGGGACAAAATAAACCCTGGGTCTAATAAAGTGAATATTTGTTATGTTTCTCCTGGCCAAGCTGCTTTTCTAGTTAACAAGAGAGAGAAAAAGATTTTTCATGAGAGAGAAGGTTCCAGATCTTGAATGGGCCCAGGGGAGGAAGGAGGGCAGGGAGGGGCCGAAATGACTCATGACGTCCCCCAGGCTCCGGGGGAGTCACTGGCCCAACCCTCTGCCTGTAAGCAGGCTCATCTCATGGGACCCCCTGGGGTTCCCAAATGTTGTTTTTTGATGCTATTTCTTAACTTTTCTGAGCCTCGGTTTTTAAAATAAGGCTGAGTGAACCAACAGGCACAAAGCCTTTAGATCTAGGAAAGAAGAAAGTTCACTGAGATTCTGGTAGTATTCTTGTTTCCCTACATGTAGTTGGCAGGGGATCAAGGAAATCTGAGAAGAGGTGAGGGGAGAGGGCCCCTGTGCAGAAAGAGGAGCTGCTAGGCCTTTAGGTAAAGGAGGACAGTAAGAGGATGGACCTGGAAGATGTGATGACACGTCCTCAAAACACAGCAGGTCAGGGGTCACAGCAAGGCTGGAGGAACCCAAGCCTGCTCTGTGGCTTGGCCACCATCCATGTCATGGGAAGGACCAATCAGGTGTTGTGTTGCTACCACTTCAGCAAACCCACAACCTCCCAAGACATCCTTGCACATACACAGTGGAAGAGTCCCCCTACAGACATACCAGCTCTATTTACTCTCCATATAGTCTGTGGGATTTCATGGGGAGGGGTACAACGGGGTGGGCCAACATTTTTCTAGTATCTGTTCAGCCAGATACTGCCTGGCCTTGGACATTTGTTATCTCACCCCACAGCTGTGAGGTTGGTATTGTATCCATTTTACAGATGAGAAAACTGAAGCTCAGGGTGATTAAGGAATTTGCCCAAAGTCTCAGTTTGTGTGAAAAGACGCTGGCGTTTGAATTAAAGGCTGTCTTCCTCCAAAACCTGCATTCTTTCTACTGAACAACCCTACTCGCTCCCTGTGGGCTAGGTGCACACTGCTGCATCTGGACACCAGTCAATGGCAAGTTTTGTGGCATCAGTTCCTAGTAAATATCGCCCTGGGCAATAAGTAGTGGCCATTGACAAAGTGGATGACATCACAGGTGGAACAACTAAGAAAGAGTACAGATTTCCCGTCCCATTTCCCTAGATATGTTCAAACCTCAAAGTCAGTGATACTTTCCTCACATGAGAACCAAATGGGTGATTTGGCAGGGAAGCAATGGTTGGATTCTTGAGGTTTGGTGTTATATTGGTTTTCTATTGCTATATAATAAATTTCCCACAAACTTAGTTACTTAAAACATCACACATACATTTTCTCAGAGTTTCCACTGGGGCTCAGGTTAGCTGGGTCCTTGGTTCAGAGTCTCAGCCACGGTTCCAATCTCATCTGAGGCTCAGGGTCCTCTTCCAAGCTCTCTGGTTGTTGGCAGGATTCTGTTCCTTGCGGTTGTAGGACTGAAGTCTGGTTTTCTAGTTCGCTGGCCTCCAGGGGTCGCTCTTTGCTCCTAGAGGCCTCCCTCAGGTTCTAGCCATGTGGCCCTCTCAGGATATGGCAGCTTACTTCCTCAAAATCAACCTGCTTCTTCTAAAAAGAAGTCTTACATAATGTAACAATCTGATCACCTTTGTAATCTAATCAGAAGAGCAACTATCCCATCATATTCACAGGTCTTGTCTACACTTAAGGGGAGGGATTATACAAAGTGTGCAAGATTATACCAGGGGCTGGGAATCTTGGAGACCATCTTAGAAGTCTGTCTACCTTGGGTATTTTAAATTTATTTATTTATTTTTGGCTGCATTGGGTCTTTGTTGCTGCGTGGGCTTTCTCTAGTTGCGGCGAGCGGGGGCTACTCTTCTTTGCGGTGCGCAGCCTTCTCATTGCGGTGGCTTCTCTTGTTGCGGAGCACGGGCTCTAGGCACGTGAGCTTCAGTAGTTGTGGCACACGGGCTCAGTGGTTGTGGCTCTCGGCCTCTAGAGCGCAGGCTCAGTAGTTGTGGTTCACGGGCTTAGTTGCTCTGTGGCATGTGGGATCTTCCCAGACCAGGGATCAAACCCGTGACCCCCTGCATTGGCTGGCAGATTCTTAACCACTGAGCCACCAGGGAGGTCCCTACCTTAGGTATTTTAGTCTTTTCTCCATGTTGCTATGGGCCAAATGGAACTTTAAGCATTCAGTGTTCCCAAATGACATGGAGAGCATAAGAATCCTCTGAATCCCTTGGACATCTTACAGTTTTAGCCAGTTGGTGACACTCCTGATGTCTCTCTTCTTGCATCATGTAACAGTTTGGTTGTGTCAGGATTCCCAACTTTTTTTCTGCTCCTACACTCTGACAGTTCCTTCAGTGATATGGAATCCCCCTCACCCTAGGAAATGTGTCAGAATCTTTAGGGGCTGGCATATATTTTGAGAAAGTCCAGGGTTGGAAGGTGGGGTGCTCCCTTCTCCACCCCCTGGATATTTGAGAATGACTAGGTTAGGTGGTATCTTCCCAGCTGGAGCAAAGCCCTTTGTCACAGAAAGCAGATTTAAGCAAACTGAAATTAAAGTAGATGCTCTGATGCCTGAATAACTGGAGGGAAAGTGACTTAAACCATTCCTGATGGCAGTGGGGAGTAGGGGAGGGATCCTGGTGTTGGAATAGTATTGGAGCTTATCATCTCTTTGGTGAGCCAAACACATAGACAACTCATTGTGATGATGGAAAAGGAGATAGTGCTGTGACAAAGGAACAAAGAGAATGCTACGTGCATACAAGGGATAATCATTCTGAAGTGGTTTGAGATGGCTGATGGGTAATATTTAGGAAGGAAATGTCAGGCTGGGGGAACTGTAGGCATAAAAGCATGGTAGCCAGAAGTGTTCCAGGGAATGGAAAGCGGTCTTCTGTGACTGGCCATGGGATGAATACAGGGCAAAGCCGGAAAGAAGATTCGGGTCAGATACAGAAGACTCCAGGTCTTCCCCTTAAGGAGAGAAACTGAGTCAGCAGAACTTGGGGGTTCACTGGATGTGATGGGTGAGTGTAGTGGATGGAATAATGTCCCCCTAAATATTCATGTCCACCGGAACCTCAAGTGTGACCTTATTTGGAAGTAGGGTCTTTGCAGGTGTAATTACTTAAGGACCTTGAGATGAGAGATGAAATCACACTGGATTTAAGGTGAGCTAAATCCAATAACTTATGTCTTACAAGAAGAGGACACAGAGACACACGGAGGGGAGAAGGTGAATGGAGACAGAAGCAGAGATTGGAGTTGAGCCACAGACCAAGGAGCGCCTGGGACCACCAGAAGCCAGAAGAGGCAAGGAAGGATGCTTCCCTAGAGCCTTCAGAGGGAGCACGACATTGCCAACACCTTGATTTCAGACTTATAGCCTCCAGGACTGTGAGAGGTTACATTTCTGTTGTTTTAAGCCACATTCGTGGTAATTTGACAGCCCTGGGAAACGCGTGCAGTGCAGAAGAACAGTCGAGTTCGGTATGGACCATTCAAGTTTGGTGGGCCTAGAGGACCCTTGTTGGGGACAGCCAGTGGGCAACTGGACATGAGACAAGGGCAGTTGGTGTGAAAGATGTCAATTTGGGAGGATTCATAAAAAAGGGTCATGGAAAAGTCAGGAGCAGATGAGATCACTTGGTGCAAGAAAATAGGGTGGAGGGCAGAACCTAAGGGACCGCCTTCATTGAAAGAATGGAGGAGGGAAGAGAAGGCTGGGAAGGAGCTGCTATCATAGGAGGAATTGCTTCATCACATAGAACAGTGTAGAGAGCCCTACAGGGTGTGGATGCAGAATCAATTGCTGCTTTGGAAATTCTTTGATCATCAGTCATTTCCATACCATATTGCACTGGTTGAGAAAAAATGGTAGGAGATGAAAAAGTAGAGCCAGCAAGCATCGACTGTTCTTTTAATAGAGTTTGATTGTGAAGACGAGGAGGAATGGGATTGGTTGTAGCTTGAGGAAGAAACATAACTGAGGGAACTTGATGCTTGTTTGTTTTTTTAAGAATATGACACTTTGGGGACTTCCCTGGTGGTCCAATGGTTAAGACTCCACGCTCCCAATGCAGGGGGCCCGGGTTTGATCCCTGGTCAGGGAACTAGGTCACGTGTGCCGCAACTAAAAAGATCCCACACGCTGCATCTAAGACCCGGCACAGCCAAAGAAAGAGAGAGAGAGAGAGAGGGAGGGAGGGAAGGAGGAGAGAAGGAAGGAAGAAAGGAAGAAAGAAAGAATGTGATACTTTTCATTATATTTTTAGATGGTAGAAAGGAAGCAGGGAGAAGATGCAAATAATCAATGAAACAAGTTTCTGGAGAAGAGACTTACATATATTTTTAACCCTGCACCTATTCTGTGCCAGGCATTGTGCTGGGTTTACCTGAATGATCTCATTGATCTTCTCAGCACGCCTACAGAGTAGAGAAGGAGAGTCCCCATTCTGTAAATGAGGAAACAGGCTGGGGATGGGAAAATAATTTGCCCCAGTTGATACATCTCAGGTCTGATGACTCCTATGTCTCAGTTCTGATCATTATATTATTTTTCCATTGGGATAAAGAAGGCAGCATCTTTCTCTGATTCATGAAGAATAAGAAGCATCATAAAGGAATAAGCAGGACTTCACTGGTGGCACAGTGGTTAAGAATCCGCCTGCCAGTGCAGGGGACACGGGTTCGAGCCCTGGTCCGGGAAGATCCCACGTGCCACAGAGCAACTAAGCCCGTGCGCCACAACTACTGAGCCTGAGCTCTAGAGCCCGCAAGTCACAACTACTGAGCCCGCGTGCGTAGAGCCTGTGCTTCGCAACAAGAGAAGCCACCACACTGAGAAGCTCGTGCACCGCAACAGAGTAGCACCCGTTCGCCACAACTAGAGAAAGTCCGCGTACAGCAACGAAGACCCAACACAGCCAAAAATAAAATAAATTAAATAAATAAATTTAAAAAAAAATAAAGGAGGGCTTCCCTGGTGGCGCAGTGGTTGAGAGTCCGCCTGCCGATGCAGGGAACACGGGTTCGTGCCCCGGTCCGGGAAGATCCCACAGCACTGACCAGCCTGGAGCTGGCCTGGCTGACCCAGGTCTGCCCACTGCCTTGCGGAAACCAGGTGCACTTCTAGCCTCTGGCAGGGTTACCATTCTGACATGAAAATAACCTAAGTCCTTGACTCAAAAATAACAACATCTGTTACCTTGCATAAGAGTTTTGCATTTTGTATTTGGGTTTAATACCCAAATGCTAAAATTCATTTGTTTGACCTTAGTTAAGTGGTTTAGAGATTCAACCGATAAAAACTCCTTGCGGGGTTCCACTCTGACGCACCCAGACCCACCTCCCCACCCTGAACAGCTCTGTTCTCTCGCCACCTTGTACTGTGCACACGTTGGATTTAGCCTCATGAATTATGGGTTAAAAAGGACAAATCAGTTCACCTGAAGCTTGTTATTTTTAAAAGGGTCTCTGCAGGTGTGTGTCCTCAAGTTCACGTGTTGATTGAGAGCTCTGCCGTGGGGCTCTGAGCCGCTCCATCTCCATTCACTATGGGAGGCCCCTCCTTGGAGAACTCCCTGGGTCTGGGTGTGAGGGCAGCAGTTGTGCAGTGAGAGGTTTGAGAGGAGACAGCAAAGAAAGTGTTAATGAATGATCGCAGGGCTTCATTCTCCATAAAAGCAATTACTGGGATTGATTGTTTCCATGTTTCCTTAGTCACGTTCAGCTTGCTTGTTTCACTCAGATTAAGACAGATGAACACCGAATGCACACAGGCATGTGATGTCAGCAGAATTATCAATGGCACATCGAAGGCCTCTGCCTTCTTGCACAGATGCCATTGGGGGGGGGGTCTCAGCTGGGCTGAAAGGGGATCACAGTCACGGTGGGGTGACCGTATGGGGCAAGGGTGCATGTTGTGGACCTCGGGGTTTTAGATAATGCATTCTCTCTCTTTCCTTCCCATGCATGGTATAGTGAGGTGGTTTTCCAACTTAAGCCTGCATCAGCATCCCTGGAGGGCTTGTTAAACACAGATGCCTGGGCTCCATCCCCAGAGTTTCTGATTCACTGGGTCTGGCATTGGCCCCAAGAATTTGCCTTTCTGAGAAGTTCCAGGATCCTGCTGCTACTGGCTCAGAGATCCCATGCTGAGAACCAGTGGGGTAGTCATCAAGAGCATGGACTCGGGGACCAGGCCACAAGACTTTCAATCCCAACTCTACTGTTCACTACCTATGTGATCATGGGCCATTTACCTACCCTCTCTGTGCCTCCGTTTCCTCATCTTTAACACACGGCTGATGATAATAGTTCCTACTTCATAGGGTGGTGACAAGGAATAAAGGAATTAGAACTTGGAAGCTCTTAGACCAGTGCCAGGTGTAGAATATGTGCTCTGTGTACGTTGGATAAATAAATAAAGGAGCCAACCTCTTGGACTGTGAGCGTGTTGGCCCAAGCCTCACTCCTCCAACACCAGCAGCTCCCAGTGGAGTTGCTAGGTCATTTTAGCCGGTAGTCTTGAATCCCATCTCTGGTGGTAGAGAAGGTGAATGCCCTGCTCAGTGCCAGCAGGAGGAAGGCTACATCGACATCCATCAATATCCTCTTCTCGGGCTTCCCTGGTGGCGCAGTGGTTGAGAGTCCGCCTGCCGATGCAGGGGACACGGGTTCGTGCCCCGGTCCGGGAAGATCCCACATGCCGCGGAGCGGCTGGGCCCGTGAGCCATGGCCGCTGAGCCTGCGCGTCCGGAGCCTGTGCTCCGCAACGGGAGAGGACACAACAGTGAGAGGCCCGCGTACCACAAAAAACAAACAAACCAAAAAAATCCTCTTCTCAAGCTACGCTAACCCTTATAGTCTACTGAATACATAGAATGGGCTCAAGGAGACGGGGACTCCAGGATGGTGTGCATTTGGGGTTTTTCTCCCCTGTGCCGACAGAAAGAGAGGCCACATTTCATGTCAAGTTCAGCTGCAGCCTCATACTGATTTGCTGCCCTCTGTGCAAAGTTGGCTTGATGCCCAGCACTGTTACGTTTTATGCACATGATTTTATTTAACCCTCACAATGTCACTGTTAAGTAATCGTTATTTTACCTGTTTCAATATTGCTGGGGTTCGGACAAGTTCAATGACTTGTCCAAAGTCACATGGCTATCAAGTGATAAATCCAAAACTAAAACAAGTCTGTCTGACTTCAGTAATTTATAATCTTTTTTTTTTTACACCAAATTCTAGATATTTTATTCAAGAGTAAAAAGACAGAACACAAACACACACACATTCCACCCTGTGTTAGGCAGGATAATGGCTCCCTAAAGATGTATATGTTCAAATTGCTGGAACCTGAATTAAGATTGCACATGGAATGAAGGTTGCTAATTAACTGACTTTACCTTGGAAAGATTATCCTGGGTCACCTGGGTAGGCCTAAGTAACTTATAATCTTAAAGCTCTACGCTACCGCCTCTAGCTTTACATGAATATGTACATCATGGTTAAGGCTGGTTCCCAGGCATCCAGCAGTGGCAGCTACTCCCTGAAGTGAAGCACCCTGGAACTGGAATTGTCTCTGTTCCCGGGGGTTGCTCTTCTAAAGCCTGTGGTTGGACTCATAAAGCATATTCTTTTGGGAAATGTCCTCTTCGGCGACTTGCCCGATTGCTTAGTTATTCTCTCCGGCCTGACTCCTGGATGAAATCGTGTTCACGTTGCCAAAAAGGTGGCTTTCCTTGCATACGGACATGGAACTAGTATCTTAACATTTCTGATCGTGGACAGTGCTCGCAACCAAACGGTCAGGAGAGCAGCCGGAGGCTAAACTGAAGATGTGAAGAGAGAAAGGACGGTGTGTTGATGAAACTTTTCTTTTTTTCCGTAGTGTTCCTTTCTGCCAAAATTCTCCATTCATATAGAAACCAAGTATGAGGACAACAAAGGAAGCAACAACAGCGTGAGTAGCCCCCTTGCCACCCCACCCCATGCCCCGCCCCAATCCATACCGCGCTCTCCCCTCACGGACTCTGAGAGCCCCTCACAGCTCCTGTGTGGCCAGGGCCAGCAGCACGATCTGTGCCTGGGACCTCAGAGAAGCTCTGGCTTTTCTTCTCATCATTCTGTACTTTCCATGGCCTCTGTGCAGAAATCTCTATCATCTGGAGTGATTGTCTCTGGGGATCAAGAAGGTTGATGGGGACCTTGGAACTCTAGATCATTGGATTGAACACAAATCTTCTCAATGACATTTGCTTAGAAGAATGAATGCAATCAGGTGTATGTGTGCACACATACATGGATACACATATTTTCTGGGCTGTGCATATGTTCACATATTCACACACACACACACACGAATCCCACCTTAAAAAATCAGCGTAACCCTCCAGCAAATGTTTACCTCGTGAGGCATTCTGACTCTCGCTAAATTTTAGCCAGGAACTTTATTAGTATTGCTTAAAATTCACTTCTGACCTGGCTTTTGCCCCACCTCTTTCTGTCGGGGTGATACATTTCTAAATCCCCATCCCCTTGGGAGTGGATGGTTTGACCTATAAGAACCTCACCCTGACATTGGGTTGTGGGTTCCATCAGGACGCATTGAGGGAAGAACCTGTATCTAGAAGCTGCAGGGCTTCACTTATTGATTTCTACTTCATTTTCATGTTTTGCATTTGTGGAGAAAGATGAAAATTGAGGCTGTGGCAAAATGAGTAAGAGAGTTCTGACAAGGTGACCCCTTTGGTGCCGTCATTGAGCCAAGGAGATGCAAAACAAGATGCAGGAGGCCAAGGAGATACCTAAGTGCCCAGAAGAACTATCTAAGGTCATAAACGTTGTCAATTTGAAAACCTTTTTTTGTGAAAACAGTCACTGAGATAAACTAAGAAACTCTCTAGAAGGGACAGCTTTGGCCAGGCTGACTCTGTTTCTTCATGTTGACATCTTCTAGAGATTTCCTGCCCTTGGCAAGAACAATTACTTTTAGAAAATATGGGTGTGTTTGTGCAGAACTCAGGGTGTCCCATTCAAGGTGGAGGCTGCCTGGACAGAGCTTGAGTGGTTCCCAAGAGGAGTCACCCAAGAACTACATTTCATACCAGCATGGTAAGGGAGGACACTGGTTCATTCACTCAGTATTCAACAAGAGCACATCCAGCACTCTCTATTTAGATGTCACTGTGTGAGCTGCATGGATGGTGTTAAAAATTCAGACCTATTTCTCAAACTCCAGGGACTCATGGTTTAGTTTGGGGGGGAACCAACATATTAAATGACTGAAAACATTAGCGCGTTAATGGGCGTCCCTTCCTTTGGTGTGAAGAGTCCCCACTAGTCAACCCTTGGAATGGAAAACGCTTGAGGAGTGACATTCCATAATGACCCATCTATTCACAGGGACTGCCGTGGCTTGTGCCCGGTCACTTCAGCTTCTTGAACTAAGTTAGGAAACCTGAAGATTATCAGGGGTTGACAAACTACTTTATTTGTAAATAAAGTTATTTTGGAACACAGCTACATTCACTCATCTGTGGATATCTAAGCTGCTTTCATGCTACACTAGCAGAATGAGTACTTACAACAGAGCTCGTGTGGTCTACAAAGCCTAGAATATTTACTACATGGCCCTTTACAGAAAAAAGAGTTTGCTAACCCCTGGTCAGAGAGACTCAGATCAGAACGGCATGCACCACATCTCCAAATTTGACCCCTTGATAGATCCATCCCAGCTGAATGCCTTCTCCAGAGTTCCTGAAACTTGCCAGAGAAGAATGCAACCTGCAAGGGTGCTCTTCCCCCAGTAAGTTCAGGATCCTCAATGGTTAGCATCCCCTGGTGGTGGGTGACCTAACAGAGCCGTTTAGTCCCGTGTCCTTGTCAACAGCCTGAAATCAGAGGTACTTTGCTGGCCAACTGCGTCAAAGCTCATTGTCTAAAATAGTGTTGCACAGTGTACCTTGAACCCTTCTTTTCTGATTGGAAAATTAACATGGTTCTTAAAACTTGGAAAACACACACAAAGAAAGCAAAACCAGTAGTAATCCCATACTTCAGAGATAACTGCTGTTAGCATTTTGGTTCATCCTGCAAAGTGTTAATGAATTTACTTTTCAGCCAATTTCCCTAAAATTGACTCATACAACATCCTGTTTTTACCACGTCATGAAGTATCCTTCCCAGTAATATTTAATGGCTGCGCTGCATTCCCTACTTAAATGTACTTCTTTGAACAGTTGACAGTCACTGGATCTTGAAGTGGTCTTGACCATTTTGATGTAGCTGTAGACCATCAGGAAAAGGGTGATAGAGATCAGACATGCCTGAATTGCTTTTCCTGTCACAATTTAAAGAATACGGGGTGCGGGGGAGGCAAAGGGGTTTAAAACATCTTTTAATCTTTCTAGACAAATCGCCTTGCTTTCTCTTTTCCTCTGTCGCTCTGTCCTGTCTTCATGAATAGTTAAAACCCGCTCCGTTTGTAGAGGTATGGAATGGATGTGCGGCCTCGCCTTGATCCTTACAGGACCAGCGTAATCTTCTGGTTTATCCTCAGCTCAGGTCTAATCTAAAAAAAACAAATCACATGGTTATCATTTACTGTCTTGTGTCCCCTTTTTTGGCAAGTGCTAGGGTCTTTTCACTACTCTCCTAGGAATTTAGCTTTGTCACTACTCTCTTAGGAATTTAAAATACCAGGTTAGTCACCCTAAAGTCAGGATCCGTGCTTACAGTCAGCACCCTCTACCCACGCCAAAGGCCAGTTCTCTCTGAGACTTAGGCTGGCCTGCAGGAGAAGCACTGAACCCCAGGGCACCTGTGGGCAGTCCATGTCAACACAATTTGCTTCCTCTGGGAGAAATGCCAGCTATTGTACCCTGTGTTGCCTCCACCTCCACAACTGGCTGGCTCTGAGCCTGCCCGGGGGAGCCAGCTCCTTATCTCTCTGTCATGGCACCCAACTTGCCCAAGTCCGAGTTCACTGAAGAGGCCCTGCATGTTTCTGCCCAGCCTCTGCCTGGCTCTGATCCATAAATCCCCAGGTCTTGCTTCTGAGCTATTGGACCAGACAGGCCAGCCCCAGCTTGATTAGACTTCTTCTTTGCCAATTCGTCTTCCTCTAATTTCCATATTCAGCAGCAGCTGTTGGTTACCCAGCTGGTTCAAGCTTGGTCCCTGGAGGCAGAAAAGGAAGACTCCATTGGTTTTCATTCACACTTGTTAATGTTTCCAAATCAGAACTTGAGAAATATATATTTATGTAATAATACTTCATTAAAAGATAGCTTTGTCCAGGGGTTCAAAACTGGAGCCTTAAGCAGATGGTGTGTGCTGGCATGCTCTTTTTCTGTCCAGGGATGAGTATGGAGTTTCTGGTGGGAGGCAGAATTGCTAAAGAAAGCAGTGCAGTGGTGGGTGTTTCTCTCGTCTCACTGCTTTGCCAAATTATTTAATAAACTCAGGCCATTTCTTTGCATTTTCTGGGTATATAGTCTTATCATTCAGCTACCATCCTTCATACTGCTATCTGCACCCTATTTCCTTCCCTACCTGCCAAAACTTTAATGAAATGGATGATGATAAGAAGCAGTAATTAAATTGAAAGACGCTAGTGATAATCATATTGATTACTGATCGAATAGAGTACATGCTGTTACTCTATTATCAATTACCACCTAAGTCATCTTTTTACATGACCCAATATCTAGTGTAAAAATTGGGATATCTAGATTTAAATATCTTCTCCTCCTTGTTAAAATAAAACTAGTATATTTATGATTGAGAAAACCTGTAAACTGTGATGACATTAACCAGGACACAATGGGGAAGTTGTCTTAAATCGAGGCCCATTTGTTTTATGCACATACTGATGAGAATTCTTTAGGCCTTAATTAGTGCTGAGGAGGATGGCACCATGCCAAAAAGTAAGGCTCTGTTGTTTGTCCAAGGCCATAAATCTAGATCTGGGAGAGTCAGTGCTTATCATTCGAGTGTCAGCTGCTGCCAGGTTACTGTTGTTCATTGTGGTTAATGGGGGGCAGCCTTGCGTCCACTTCCTCTTCCAAACAAAGCAGGTACCACTTAAAAGCAGTGGTTCTCAGCCTTGGCTGCACGTTGGACTCATCTGAGAAGCTTTAACAATGGCTCCTGCTTGGGTTCCACCCATCCTGGGATCCTGATTTAATTGGTCTGGGGTGCAGACTGTTCTAGGGCAGTGCTTCTGACACTATCCCTCTAGGAACACAGAATTCTCCAATCGGAAGTGTGTGGACTTTTTTTTTTTTTTTTTTTTTAGTGAAAATGTATGCATTTAGCTACAACATTTGAAATTAAATTGCAGGTATCATAACACTTTGCACCTAAATACTTCAGCACGTTATCTCCTATGAACAAAAGCGTTCTCTCGTTCTCTTGCATAATAATAATACCATATCACATCCAAAAAATGTAATATTGATAGAATAATATTATTCAATATGAGTCCATATCAGAATTTCTCAAATTATCTCCAGAACATCCTAGCTATTTGTGTTGATACAGGATTCAATCAAGAATCATGGATTTCATTTGATTATCTCTTCTTTTTAGTCTCTTTTAATCTAAATTCTAGAATAGTACCTTTGGCTTTTTTTTCTTAATGATAATGACATTTTTGAAGAGTCCAGGTCAGTTGTCTTGTTTACAATCCGGATTTGTCTGATTGTTTCCTCGCAATTAGATTCATAATAAACATCTTTGGCAAGAATACTACAGAAGTAATGTTGTTTACTTCCCATTGCGTCACATCAGGAGGTTCATCTGCCATTGCCCTGTTATTGGTGATGCTAAATTTGATCACTTATTTAAGGTGGTGTCTTCTAGAACTCTTCATTGCAAAGGTACATTTTTCCTTTGAAATTAATAAGTAATCTGCAGAGTAATCGGGAATGAGCATATTTAACAAGCTCTTATGGTTATTCTTTTTTTAAAATTTTTATTGGAGTATAGTTGCTTTACAGTGTTGTATTTGTTTCTTGCTGTACAGCAAAGTGATTCAGTTATACGTATACATATATCTGCTCTTTTTTGGATTTCCTTCCCATTTAGGTCACCACAGATCATTGAGTAGGGTTCCCTGTGCTAAACAGTAGGTTCTCATTAGTTATCTGTCTTATACTTAGTAGTGTATGTATGTCAATCCCAATCTCCCAATTTGTCCCACCTCCTCCTTCCCCCCTTGGTAACCGTAAGTTTGTTCTCTACATCTGTGACTCCATTTCTGCTTTGTCAATAAGTTCATCTGTACCATTTTTCTAGATTCCACATAGAAGTGTGTGTGGCCTTTTAGAGTCTACCCTCCAGTCAAACCTGATATGTTCTTTTTGGAGGGCGTAGGATATGCCATCCCCACCCCATCTGAGGATCTAGACCAATGATTCTCAATCATGGCTGCATATTAAAGTGACGTGGGAAGCTTTAGACTCGCTGATGCCACCGTCCCACTCCCCAGGATTCTGATTTCATTTGTCTGGGATTGGGGTCCAGTCACTGGGATTTGTAGAGCTCCCGCAGGGGAACCTAAGAGCCATCAAGGCTGAGAACTACAGATTTAAACGAAATATTAAGTGCTATTTAAAACCAACAGTGAACACTTAGGAAATCAGGTTCTCCAAATTTCTTCACTTCTTCATACCCTTGCAAACAGAACAGTTTACAAAAAGCATATTTATAACCACCACCACCCCACACACACGATAAAGGGGCCGGGGGGCACTATATTTCTTCTCATTAGCCATTATTCCTCAGCAGTGAAACTTCTCTGACCAGATGGAAAGCATGTCCAGTTTAGTTCCTGGAAGCATGAGGCTCTGTCCTTCACAGAACTGTCCTTGGAAATTGCCTAGAAAGTTTTTGGATTTTTTTTTTATATAAATGTATTTATTTTATTTATTTATTTTTGGCTGTGTTGGGTCTTTTTTGCTGCGCGCAGGCTTTCTCTAGTTGCGGCGAGTGGGGCTACTCTTCGTTGCGGTGCACAGGCTTCTCATTGCGGTGGCCTCTCTCTTTGCGGAGCATGGGCTCTAGGTGCGCGGGCTTCAGGAGTTGTGGCGCACGGGCTTAGTTGCTCCGCGGCATGTGGGATCCTCCCGGACCAGGGCTCGAACCCGTGTCCCCTGCATTGGCAGGCAGATCCTTAACCACTTCGTCACCAGGGAAATCCCCAAGTTTGGGGAATTTATTTAGTTTCTAGTTCAGCTATGTCATAATGAAAAAACACAAAGTTGTTCTTTGTGAAACAAAAAGATATGTATTGAAACCCCAGCTCTATGACTTAAGCAATGGAGTCTTGGCTTCTTCATCGAGAAAATAGAATAAATAATGCTTGCATCACAGTGTGGAGGATTCGTCCAGGTTAATTTACCTGGAAGCACTTCATAAACTGTAAAGTGCTATACAAATATTAGGTATTGCTTCAGTTATGGTCCTACCTTGGGATTAACTACGTTACAGATGATTTTCTAATGAGACTCTGCTTTTGTCTGAATTGTCAATTAACCATTTCTTGTCAACAAATTTTGAGTACCTACTATGTGCCAGGCATTGTAAGAGGCAATGAGGATACAGCAATAAGACACACAAGGTCTCCACTACTCATGGAATGGGGGAAAGCACATAATAAGCAAGTAAACAAAGGATTCCAGTTGTAGGAAGTGCTAAGAAGGCGATAAATAGGATGGAGGGGAGCTCAGCTAGAAGCCATGTGGTCAGGAAACGCCTCTCAGAAGAGGTGACAAATCATGTGAGACCTGAGGCTGGGAAGGAGCCGACCCTCTGAAGGGTTGTCCAGGCAAGGGGACTATTGTAAGCTGAGTTTGTGTCCCCCCAGAATTCACGTTGGAGTACCTGAGACTATAACTGTGTTTGAAGATAAGGCTTTTAAAGAGGTGATTAAGTTAAAAGGAGGCCCTTAGGGTGGGCCCTAATCCAATCTGACTGTTATCCTTCAAAGAAGAGGAAACTTGGATACACGAAACCAGGGACATGCAAGCACAGAGGAAAGACCACATGAGGATGACCATGTGAGGACACAGCAGAAAGCTGGCCATACTAGACCAAGGAGAGAGGTCTCAGAAGAAACCAAACCTGCCAACACCTTGATCTTGGACTTCCAGCCTCCAGAACTCTGAGAAAATGGAATTGCGTTGTTTAAGCCACTCCATCTGTGGTATTTTGTTATAGCAACCCTAGCACACTAATACAGGGACAAGAAGGGCAAAGGCCCAAGCCCCTGATGCAGCCTGGCATAATCCAGGAACTGTCAGAAAACCAGCAGCCAGAGCACTAGGGATGAGAGCAGACTGGTAGGAAATGAGATGGAGGAAGTAACAGAAGCCAGATCGCGTAAAACCTATGAGGCCGTAGCTAGAGGCTGGATTTTAGCGCAGTGGAAAGTTATGCGGGGATTTTAAACAAAGGAGAGACATGATATTTAGGGTTTGGTTTTTTTTTTAATAAATTTTTTAGTTTGGAATTGTCTTAAATTTACATTAATGTTGCAAAGATGGTGCAGAGAGTTCTCATATACCCTTTACCCAGCTTCCCCTAAATGTTAACATCTTATATAACCATGAATCATTTTTCAGAACTGCAGACTTGATTCAGATTTCACCAGGTTTCCCACTAATGTCCTTTTTCTGTTCCAGCATCCAGTTTAGGATGCCCAATTACAGTGTGTGATTTATGTTTTTCAACGTTTGTTCTGGCCACTCTGTGGAGGGTGGTGGGAGGATGGTAGGAATAGAAGTAATGATTCCAGTTGGCAGCAGGTGCAAGAATCCAGACCAAAGATGATGGTGGCTTGGGCTGGAGAGACAGCAGTGGATAAAGATAGGTATATTTTGGAAACAGACTGACTTTCTTTGGGGGTTGATGCATCAGATGGGGGCAAAGTAAGAATGACCTCAGGATTTCTAGCTTTGTCTTTGGACCCTGAGTGGGTGGTAGGTAACAGTGCAGGAGAATCAGGAAGTCAAGTGCCCCAGCAGGGACACAATCAGTTTGAGATACCAATGAGACTTCCAAGTGGAAATGGTAGGTAAGGAGTTGGATATATGAATCTGGAGTTCAGAGAGAGGTGTAAGGTCATGATTCAGAGATAGAAATAAGTGAGGTTATTTAGGAAGAGGAGTGACAGAAAAAGGAAAGTTCTGGTTGCTCCAGGATGGAGAGCACCCTGGCCCTGAGAAGGTCTTTCCCATGGCTTTCAATCCAGCTTCTGACTATTTTCTTTTCTCCTTGGTTAAGACCAAGTCATTTTCAGTCACTGAGTTGTGCTTGATTTTAGGGAACTAGATTATCTCATTTAGTCAACTACATAGGTCCACCTGAGAAATCTAGTTTCTTCCCCTGGATGGGTGTCTTCTTTGGATGAATTGAGGAAACATTTCAATATTTTGACTTGGCTCAATTTGCATTGCCTTGGAGAGATGGCCAAAAGAGTTCTCCTCCTGACCACAAATAGTTCCCACTGGAAGTTACCAACCGACAAAGAGGGGATTTCACCATCTAAGGAGAGCTCTATTTATTGAGGATTTGTTATTGCAATAGTCGTCATGAAGTTCATTTCATTAGTATTAGTATTTGTATTGATGTTAAAATCAAGAGGGCAGTATGGATGGATGTAGGGTAAAATAATTTATTTACACATTTCAAAATGTACTAAAATTAATTTGTGAAGCAGGGGAGCCCCTGAGAACAGTAGAATCCATATTTACAAGGCTCTCAAGCTGATTATCCTTTCCTTAAATGGCTTCTAATTGAGGATTATAGAAAGGAAAAAGCATTTGCTTTATTTTTAGACATGATGTCTTCAACTTAACCTTAGATTATTATAACCAGCCACCTACAAAATCTGCAGTTTTCTCTAATAAGTCATCAGAACATGCTGAAAAGAAGTTTGCACAAAACACCCCCATTTGCAGTTTTGAAGGATTATTATCCATTTTGGTACATGAAGTGGAAAAGTCAGTGTCCTTACTCAGTCTGTGTCTAATAGTATCATTTTGAGGACAATGGAAAGCATTATATTTCATTCCTTAAGATGTTGCCTTTGCTCTTTGTGGTACAGTTTGCCATCTGAGAGCTAGATGTTAAAAAAAAAACAAACATGTGGGCAAAAAGTGCATCTATCCAGCATGAGGACTAGCTCTCTAATTGACTAGAATCATGATGCAGGTTATGTCTGCCTTCAGGGAGCTAGAGATTATTGGTAGTAATCATTATTATTAATAGATACAGCTCAAAGTAGTATTCGCTTTCTGTGTAGGCCTGGCTCACTGGTGCTCTGGTAAATCTAAAAAAGACCTGACTGTGCTGACCAGTTAGTACTAAGGGTTAAGAAGACAGTTAACCAAACTGGTCAAAAGCAGCAACATCAAAGGGACGAGCCTGAATTCATGGTTAGGAAACCAGTGGACAGAGCCAGAGAAGCAATACCAAGTGTCAAGGCCTAGGTGACCATTTTACAGCTACCATAGTAATAATTGATTCAAGCACGAGTCACCAATGGATGCTAAAACCATTGAGTGAAACAGTATTTGGGAACAGGAATTTACACTGCCTCAAAGTATCATCCCAGAGATTATTTATTAATTATGAACAGTGGAGAAATCTAGTGGATGCCATCAAGTAAGCAAATTTTACATTGCCAATAATAGGACAGAATGACATACTGTGCCTCCCATTGTGATACACTGAGGACACAACGTCACAAATCATAATATGGATTATCCTTGCCAAAAATATTTAACCTGAATCCAATCAGGAGGAAGCAATCAGACAAATCCAAACTGAGGGACACTCCACAAAGCAACTAGCCAAAAATCCTCAAAACACAATGTGTCATCAAAGACCAAAGACCAAAACAAAACAAAAGCCTGGGGGACTGCCCTAGATTAAAGGAGTCTAAAGGAATTCCGACAAGTGAATTTAACACCTAATCCTTGATTAGATTCTGGATTAACAAAAGGGGTGGACTTGTGCAGGACACAGAAAAGATATTATAAGACAATTGGGAAATGAATCTGGACTATATATTACATAATAGTGTGGTATAGTATTGAGTCAATATTAAATTTCTTGCCTGTGATTATTATATTGTAGATATATAGGAGAATGTCCTTGTTCTTAGAAATACATGCTGACATATTTAGGAAGGAAGTACCATGCAACATACTTTTACTCTCATATGGTTCAGACAAAAAAATTTATATGTGTGTGTTTTTCCTTCTTTAAAAAAGTCTTGGGGGCTTCCCTGGTGGCGCAGTGGCTGAGAGTCCGCCTGCCGATGCAGGGGACACGGGTTCATGCCCGGGTCTGGGAAGATCCCACGTTCCACGGAGCAGCTGGGCCCGTGAGCCATGGCCGCTGAGCCTGCGCGTCCGGAGCCAGTGCTCCGCAACGGGAGAGGCCACAACAGTGAGAGGCCCGCATACCGCGAAAAAAAAAAAAAAAAGTCTTATAAAGATAGAGGAACTATTCACATGTTGCAATGAGATGTCAAATAACTTAAAGTTACACAGTGAGTTTTTCTTTTTTTGTAGTCACGAAGCAGAAGCTTTCAGTCTTCTCTCTCTCTTTGGTGATATCCTGATTTCATTAATGAAACAGCAAAATAATTAGCCTAATCATAAATATTATCAGCATCAACACTGATTCTATTCACCCAAAAGATGTTTACAAAGAGGAGATTTTTTGAATTGCAGAAGCCCTAGGTTCTCTCTTGTAATTTCACACTCTGGGCTGTGTCTTGAAGTTTTGAAAAGGCAGATGGAGATGATTCAGACTAGACTTCTAAGTGTACAACCCTCCTAAGGGTTAGAGCCCAGGATATGTACCACCATAGATATTTGTATACTACAAATATTTGTATACTACCCTATTTGCATCCCTCCAAGTACAGCCCTTGCTCATTTAACTGCCTCTCTAACCCATTCAAAGCTCTCTGAAGGCAGACACCATGATTAATACCAACACAGCCTTAAGGCACCTAGGAACAATCTAATTTTTATAGACAAAATTTTGTTGAAGGGCATAACAGAGACCTGAATACATGATAAATACTCCATGTTCATGGATGGAAAGACTAAATACAATAAAGAAGTAAATTATTTCCTAAATGAATCTCCAAATTAAATGTAATTCCAATCAAAACCCCAACAGGATTGTCATAAAATTGAATGTAAAATTCATATGGAGGAATAAAAGTCCAAAAACAGCCAGTATAATTTTTGAATAAAGAACAAGGAGGGAGATTCATCATACCAGACAGCATAACCATAGTTAAGTGTGGTATTGGCACAAAGATAGAAATAGACCCAAGCTGGTAATGAGAGTTTGATACATAGTAGTTAAGGCAGCTTGGAAAGATAAATTTCTCAGGAAATGACATTGGGTCAATTGACATTTCATATGGAAAAAATAAAATATTGGATCCATACCTCTCGCCATGTTAAAAAAAAAACAAAAACAAAAAACTCCTAAAGGAATTTATAAACTTGAGTGAGGGAAGTCATTTAAGAATATACTGTTGGGAAATAGAGAATGGACTTGAGGACACGGGGAGGGGGAAGGGTAAGCTGGGACGAAGTGAGAGAGTGGCATGGACATATATATACACTACCAAATGTAAAATAGATAGCTAGTGGGAAGCAGCCACATAGCACAGGGAAATCAGCTCGGTGCTTTGTGACCACCCAGAGGGGTGAGATAGGGAGGGTGGGAGGGACATGTAAGAGGGAAGAGATATGGGGATATATGTATATGTATAGCTGATTCACTTTGTTATAAAGCAGAAACTAACACACCATTGTAAAACAATTATACTCCAATAAAGATGTTAATAAATAAATAAAACGCTAAATATATATATATATATATATATATATATATATATATATATATATATATACACACACATATAGTTGGGACTTCCCTGGTGGCGCAGTGGTTAAGAATCCGCCTGCCAATGCAGGGGACATGGGTTCGAGCCCTGGTCCGGGACGATCCCACATACCGTGGTGCAGCTAAGCCTGTGTGCCACAACTGCTGAGCCTGTGCTTTAGAGCCCGTGAGCCACGACTACTGAAGCCCACCCACCTAGGGCCTGTGGTCCACAACAACAGAAACCACCGCAGTGAGAAGCCTGCACACTGCAATGAAGAATAATCCCCGCTCGTCACAACTAGAGAAAGCCCGCGTACAGCAACAAAGACCCAACACAGCCGAATATTAATTAATTAATTAATTTTAAAAAATATATTGTTTATGGATACATTTACATATTGTACAAAATATAAAGTTTATGAAAATATGGACCAGATTCACAACAAATTTATGATAGCTGTCAGCATGGAATAGAAAGGAAAAGGACTTTAACTATAAATGTGAAACTTTCTTTGAATAAAGAAAGAAAGAAAAGGAGGGGCAGAATCAAATATGGCAAACCATTTACATGGGTTCATTTTGAGCGGTGAGTAGTGACTCTTTATTATATGATCCTTGGTATTCTTCTGGCCATTGGTCTTTTTTTTTTTAATTTTATTGAAATATAGTTGATTTACAATGTTGTGTTAATTTCTCCTGTAGAGCAGATTGATTCAGTTATACACATATATATTCTTTTTCATGTTCTTTTCCATTATGGTTTATCAGAGGATTTTTAAATTTTTTTTTGAATTTTATTTTATTTATTTGTTTATACAGTAGGTTTTTATTAGTTATCTATTTTATACATATTAGTGTATATATGTCGATCCCAATCTCCCAATTCATCACACCACCACCCCCCCACCCGCCACTTTCCCCCTTTGGTGTCCATATGTTCTCTACATCTGTGTCTCTATTTCTGCCCTGCAAACCGGTTCATCTGTGCCATTCTTCTAGGTTCCACATATATGCGTTAATATACGATATTTGTTTTTCTCTTTCTGATTTACCTCACTCTGTATGACAGTCTCTAGATCCATCCACGTCTCTACAAATGACCCAATTTTGTTCCTTTTTATGGCTGAGTAATATTCCACTGTATATATGTACCACATGTTTATCTGTCGATGGGCATTTAGGTTGCTTCCATGACCTGGCTATTGTAAATAGTGCTGCAATGAACATTGGGGTGCATGTGTTTTTTTGAATTATGGTTTTCTCTGGCTATATGCCCAGTAGTGGGATTTCTGGGTCATATGGTACTTCTATTTTTAGTTTTTTAAGGGCCCTCCATACTGTTCTCCATAGTGGCTGTATCAATTTACATTCCCACCAACAGTGCAAGAGGGCTCCCTTTTCTCCACACCCTCTCCAGCATTTGTTGTTT
The DNA here is from genome assembly GCF_949774975.1 of Lagenorhynchus albirostris. NCBI lineage: Eukaryota > Metazoa > Chordata > Mammalia > Artiodactyla > Delphinidae > Lagenorhynchus > Lagenorhynchus albirostris. Next base: position 46,717,327 of record NC_083114.1, on the reverse strand, counting down.
GTAGATTTTCTGATGATGCCCATTCTAACTGGTGTGAGGTGATACCTCACTGTAGTTTTGATTTGCATTTCTCTAATAATTAGTGATGTTGAGCAGCTTTTCATGTGTTTCTTGGCCATTGTATGTCTTCTTTGGAGAAATGTCTATTTAGGTCTTATGCCCATTTTTGGATTGGGTTGTTTGTTTTTTTAATATTGAACTGCATGAACTGTTTATATATTTTGGAGATTAATCCTTTGTCCGTTGATTTGTTTGCAGATATTTTCTCCCATTCTGAGGGTTGTCTTTTCGTCTTCTTTGTAGTTTCCTTTGCTTTGCAAAAGCTTTCAAGTTTCGTCAGGTCCCAGTTGTTTATTTTTGTTTTTATTTCCATTACTCTAGGAGGTGGATCAAAAAAGATCTTACTGTGATTTATGTCAAAGAGTGTTCTTCCTATGTTTTCCTCTAAGAGTTTTGTAGTGTCCGGTCTTACATTTAGGTCTCTAATCCATTTTGAGTTTATTTTTGTGTATTGTGTTAGGGAGTGTTCTAATTTCATTCTTTCACATGTAGCTGTCCAGTTTTCCCAGCACCACTTACTGAAGGGGCTGTCTTGTCTCTATTGAGTATCCTTGCCTCCTTTGCCATAGATTAGTTGACAATAGGTGCATGGGTTTATCTCTAGGCTTTCTATCCTGTTCCATTGATCTATATTTCTGTTTTTGTGCCAGTACCATATTGTCGTGATTACTGTAGCTTTGTAGTATAGTCTGAAGTCAGGGAGTCTGATTCCTCCAGCTCCATTTTTTTCCCTCAGTCTTTTTCTTCCCAAAGACTGCTTTGGTGGGACTTCCCTGATGGTGCAGTGGTTAAGAATCCGCCTGCCAATGCAGGGGACATGGGTTCAAGCCCTGGTCCGGGAAGATCCGACATGCCGCAGAGCAGCTAAGCCTGTACGCCACAACTACTGAGCCTGAGCTCTAGAGCCTGCGAGCCACAACTACTGAGCCCACGTGCCACAACTATTGAAGCCCACGCACCTAGAGCCTGTGCTCCGCAACAAGAGAAGGCACTGCAATGAGAAGCCCGTGCACCGCAACGAAGAGTAGCCCCCACTCACTGCAACTAGAGAAAGCCCACGCACAGCAACGAAGACCTAATGCAGACAAAAATAAATAAATAAAATAAATAAAAAATTTAAAAAAAAAAGACTGCATTGGCTATTTGGGGTTTTTTGTGTCTCCATACAAATTTTAAGATTTTTTATTCTAGTTCTGTAAAAAATGCCACTGGTAATTTGATAGGGATTGCATTGAATCTGTAGATTGCTTTGAGTAGTATAGTTGTTTTCACTATTTATTCTTCCAATCCAAGAACATGGTATATCTCTCCATCTGTTTGTGTCACCTTTGATTTCTTTCATGTGTCTTATAGTTTTCGGAGTACAGGTCTTTTACCTCCTTAGGTAGATTTATTCCTAGGTATTTTATTCTTTTTGTTGCAATGGTGAATGGGATTGTTTCCTTAATTTCTCTTTCTGATCTTTCGTTGTTAGTGTGTAGGAATGCAAGAGATTTCTATGCATTAATTTTCTATCCTGCAACCTTACCAAATTCATTGATGACCTCTAGTAGTTTTCTGGTGGCATCTTTAGGATTCTCTATGTATAGTATCATGTTGTCTGCAAACAGTGACAGTTTTCCTTCTTTTTTTCTGATTTGTATTCCTTTTATTTCTTTTTCTTCTCTGATTGCCGTGGCTAGGACTTCCAAAACTTGTGTTGAATAATAGTGGCAAGAGTGGACATCCTTGCTGTGTTTCTGATCTTAGAGGAAATGTTCTCAGTTTTTCACCATTGAGAATGATGTTGGCTGTGAGTTTGTTGTATATGGCCTTTATTATGTTGAGGTAGGTTCCCTCTATGCCCACTTTCTGGAGAGTTTTTATCATAAATGGGTGTTGAATTTTGTCAGAAGGTTTTTCTGCATCTATTGAGATGATCATATGGTTTTTATTCTTCAATTTGTTAATATGGTGTATCACATTGATTGATTTGCAGATATTGAAGAATACTTGCACCCCTGGGATAAATCCCACTTGATCATGGTGTATGATCCTTTTAATGTGTTGTTGGATGCTGTTTGCTAGTATTTTGTTGAGGATTTTTGCATCTATATTCATCAGTGATATTGGTCTGTAATTTTCTTTCTTTGTAGTACCTTTGTCTGGTTTTGGTATCAGGGTGATGGTGGCCTCATAGAATGAGTTTGGGAGTGTTCCCTCCTCTGCAATTTTTTGGAAGAGTTTGAGAAGGATGGGTGTTAGCTCTTCTCTAAGTGTTTGATAGAATTCACCTGTGAAGCCATCTGGTCCTGGACTTTTGTTTGTTGGAAGATTTTTTTTTTTTTTTTTTTGCGGTACGCGGGCCTCTCACTGCTGTGGCCTCTCCCGTTGCGGAGCACAGGCTCCGGACGCACAGGCTCAGCGGCCACGGCTCACGGGCCCAGCCGCTCCGCGGCATGTGGGATCCTCCCAGACCGGGTCACGAACCCGTGTCCCCTGCATTAGCAGGCAGACTCTCAACCACTGCGCCACCAGGGAAGCCCTGTTGGAAGATTTTTAATCACAGTTTCAATTTCCTTACTTGTGATTGGTCTGTTCATATTTTCTATTTCTTCTTGGTTCAGTCTTGGAAGGTTATACCTTTCTAAGAATTTGTCCATTTCTTCCAGGTTGTCCATTTTATTGGCATAGAGTTGCTTGTAGTAGTCTCTTAGGATGCTTTGTATTTCTGCTGTGTCTGTTGTAACTTCCCCTTTTTCATTTCTAATTTTATTGATTTGAGTCCTCTCCCTCTTTTTCTTGCTGAGACTGACTAAAGGTTTATCAATTTTGTTTATCTTCTCAAAGAACCAGCTTTTAGTTTTATTGATCTTTGCTATTTTTTTCTTTGTTTCTATTTCATTTATTTCTGCTCTTGACCTTTATGATTTCTTTCCTTTTACTAACTTTGGGTTTTGTTTGTTCTTCTTTCTCTTTTTCCTCTAGGTGTAAGGTTAGATGGTTTATTTGAGATTTTTCTTATTTCCTGAGGTAGGCTTGTAGTGCTGTAAACTTCCCTCTTAGAACTGCTTTTCTGCATCCCATAGGTTTTGGATCATCGTGTTTTTGTAGTAATTTGTCTCTAGGTATTTTTTGATTTCCTCTTTGATTTCTTCAGTGATCTCTTGGTTATTTAGTAACCTATTGTTTAACCTCCATGTGTTTGTGTTTTTTACGGGTTTGTTTTCCCTGTAATCGATTTCTAATCTCATAAGGTTGTGGTCGGAAAAGATGCTAGATATGATTTCAATTTTCTTAAATTTACCGAGGCTTGATTTGTGACCCAAGATGTGATCTATCTTGGAGAATGTTCCGTGTGCACTTGAGAAGAAAGTGTAATCTGCTGTTTTTGGATGGAATGTCCTATATATATCAATTAAATCTATCTGGTCTATTGTGTCATTTAAAGCTTGTGTTTCCCTATTAATTTTGTTTGGATAATCTGTCCATTGGTGTAAGTGAGGTGTTAAAAGTCCCCCACTATTATTGTGTTACTGTCGATTTCCTCTTTTATAACTGTTAGCAGTCGCCTTATGTATTGAGGTGCTCCTATGTTGGGTGCATAATTATTTATAACTGTTATATCTTCTTCTTGGATTGATCCCTTGATCATTATGTAGTGTCCTTCCTTGTCTCTTGTAACATTCTTTATTTTAAAGTCTATTTTATCTGATATGAGTATTGCTATCCAGCTTTCTTTTGATTTCCATTTGCATGGAATATATTTTTCCATCCCCTCACTTTCAGTCTGTATGTGTCCCTAGGTCTGAAGTGGGTCTCTTGTAGATAGCATATATATGGGTCTTGTTTTTGTATCCATTCAGCAAGCCTGTGTCTTTTGGTTGGAGCATTTAATCCATTCACATTTAAGGTAATTATCGATATGTATGTTCCTATTACCATTTTCTTAATTGTTAAGGGTTTGTTTTTGTAGGTCCTTTTCTTCTCTTGTGTTTCCCACGTAGAGAAGTTCCTTTAGCATTTGTTGTAGAGCTGGTTTGGTGGTGCTGACTTCTTTTAGCTTTTGCTTGTCTGTAAAGCTTTTGGTTTCTCCGTCGAATCTGAATGAAATCCTTGCCAGGTAGAGTAATCTTGGTTGTAGTTTATTCCCTTTCATCACTTTAAAAATATCATGCCACTCCCTTCTGGCTTACACAGTTTTTGCTGAGAGATCAGCTGTTAACCTTATAGGAGTTCCCTTGTGTGTTATTTGTTGTTTTTCCCTTGTTGCTTTCAGTAATTTTTCTTTGTGTTTAATTTTTGTCAGTTTGATTACTGTGTGTCTTGGCGTGTTTCTCCTTGTTTTTATCCTACCTGGGACTCTCTGTGCTTCCTGGACTTGGGTGGCTATTTCCTTCCCCACGTTAGGGAAGTTTTCGACTATAATCTCTTTAAATATTTTCTCTGGTCCTTTCTCTCTCGCTTCGCCTTCTGGGACCCCTGTAATGCGAATGTTGTTGTGTTTAATGTCCCAGAAGTCTCTTAGGCTGTCTTCATTTCTTTTCCTTCTTTTCTCTTTATTCTGTTCTGCAGCAGTGAATTCCACCATTCTGTCTTCCAGGTCACTTATCTGTTCTTCTGCCTCAGTTATTCTGCTATTGATTCCTTCCAGTGTATTTTTCTTTCAGTTATTGTATTGTTCATCTCTGTTTGTTTGTTCTTTAATTCTTCTAGGTCTTTGTTCTTTAATTCTTCTAGGTCTTTGTTATACATTTCTTGCATCTTCTTGATCTTTGCCTCCATTTTTTTTCCGAGTTCCTGGATCATCTTCACTATCATTATTCTGAATTCTTTTTCTGGAAGATTGCCTATCTCCACTTCATGTAGTTGTTTTTCTGGGGTTTTATCTTGTTCCTTCATCTGGTACAAAGTCCTGTGCGTTTTCATTTTGTCTGTCTTTCTGTGAATGTGGTTTTCCTTCCACAGGCTGTAGAATTGTAATTCTTCATGCTTCTGCTGCCTGCCCTCTGGTGGATGAGGCTATCTTAGAGGCTTGTGCAAGCTTCCTGATGGGAGGGACTGGTGGTGGGTAGAGCTGGGTGTTGCTCTGGTGGGCAGAGCTCAGTAACACTTTAATCTGCTTGTCTGCTGATGGGTGGGGCTGGGTTCCCTCCCTGTTGGTTGTTTGGCCTGAGGCAACCCAGCACTGGAGCCTACAAGCTCTTTGGTGGGGCTAATGGCAGACTCTAGGAGGGCTCAGCCAAGGAGTACTTCCCAGAACTTCTGCTGCCAGTGTCCTTGTCCCCACAGTGAGCCACAGCCATACCCCGCCTCTGCAGGAGACCCTCCAACACTAGCAGGTAGGTCCGGTTCAGTCTCCTATGGGGTCACTGCTCCTTCCCCTGGGTCCCGATGCACATACTACTTTGTGTGTGCCCTCCAAGAGTGGAGTCTCTGTTTCCCCCAGTCCTGTCGAAGTCCTACAGTCAAATCCCACTAGCCTTCAAAATCTGATTCTCTAGGAATTTCTCCTCCCGTTGCCGGACCCCAGGTTGGGAAGCCTGACGTGGGGCTCAGAACCTTCACTCCAGTGGGTGGACTTCTGTGGTATAAATGTTCTCCAGTTTGTGAGTCACCCACCCACCAGTTATGGTATTTGACTTTATTGTGATTGCACCCCTCCTACCATCTCATTGTGGCTTCTCTTTTCTCTGTCTTTGGATGTGGTTTATCTTTTTTGGTGAGTTCCAGTGTCTTCCTGTCGATGATTATTCAGCAGTTAGTTGTGATTCCGGTGCTCTTGCAAGAGGGAGTGAGCACACGTCCTTCTACTCCTCCATCTTGAACCAACCTCTATCATAGGGTATTGAATATAGTTCCCTGGATGTCGGTCTTTTGAGGTTTGAAAAAGATATTCATCCAACTCTTCTGTTCCATGAGACTCAAACCTCTTCTATTTTCTGTAAAATCCATCCTCAGTTCCTGTCACTTTGCAGTTGCTTCCCAAATATTTGGCTTTTTCTTTCCCCCTCAGAAGAGACCTAATTACTGTGGGAAAACAGTGCACTTCACTTTTAAAAAAAAAGGCACAGCTTTCCTGTTTATTTACCTAGAGCTTTGTGTTTATGTTTGTTGAGCCCAGTTGTTGGTAGCTCAGTGAATGGATTGCTTAAAACAGATGGTGACCGACAACCTTTGGGTCTTGGAGCCATTTGAATGAGGACACTTTAGGAACCTGCCAAAAGCTCGCAGCTGGCCAGGCCCATTTAGCAGATAATGTACTAGATTCAGAGAACTCACTGGCCTTGAACCAAACAGGATCCAAAGCAGAGCTCTGGAGCTCAGTGATAATAGGACTTCATTGTCCTGAACTTCCCCAGCAGTGAAAAGGGGAAAACAATGCCTACCTCAGAGGATGATTGGGAGGATTCAGTGAGAGGATGCATGTCATATACTCCAGAACAATTGTTCTATTCTTCTCTCTAACTTCAGTTATGCTTTGTGGAAACCACTTCAGAGTTAGACCCTTGGCAAGTACGAGATCTGCAAGTGGGGAAATTAATCAGGTTAGTTCTTTTGGAGTGAAGGTGCTGAGTTCTCACATTTCCAAAGCCTATAGTCCCTACTCCTTTTCTACCGTCCAGGAAGGGGCATCCTCAGACATAAGTTGGGAAGTCACATGTTTCTGGGAGCTTTTGAGTTCACTTTTCCAAGGTGAAGGAGGGGAGTGGTCACTGGTCAGAGCCCTGGACCTGCGACCTGTTGGCCTCCTGCCTGGAAGTTCTGGTTTCAGAACCCATCCTTCCTTGGCTCTCAGTCACCTGGAGGGGATCCTGATTGGCACATCTTGACCCCAAGAGGTGACAAGCCACCTGTCCTACTGCTCCAAAGTAGTCATCAACAGCATAGAGGCTGAATGGTGAAGAGGTGAAGGCTGCAGGCACTGGAGTCAGACCAATTGGGTTTGATTCCTGGGTCAGCCACTTAGCAGCTAGTTAAGCATGTTATTCACCTCTTTGTACCCCTGTAAATGGATATAATAATAGTCCCTACTTATCAGGTACTTGTGAAGATTAAATGTGTTAATCATGAAAAGCACTCAGAACAGTGCGTGGTCCACCCCGTCGTACTCAACGTGTTATTGTTATTGGTGTTCCCATATTTCATCAAGTCCAAGGTGGCCATTGTTTTCAATCTTTAACAGCCCTAAAAATGAAACGTGTGTTAGTCGATGGCATCGTGCAGTGATCAGTGGCAACATTTTTCTTTTTTGGTGGTATAACTGGTAGTGTCTTGGGTTCAATGAATTGAGCATGAGACCTCCTTCTGCACAGGATGTTGAGACATCTGAATAGTGAACTTAAGCCCAGAAGATTGTGTGCATATGAAGTGTGAACACTGTTCCGGATTCTGTTGAAGAAAAGGCATTGAATAAATAAGCTCTTCAGTCATCCAGGCCTGGAAGGTTGCTTAACTTTTTCCAGGGCACTGATCTGCTTCCTCATGACGCAAAGGACTTGATAGAGGTCCGAAAAAGGATCACTTGAATCTTCCCACTCTTAGATTCAGAGCCTTCATCTTTATAAAATGAATTTCTCTCTAAAATCCCTGGGTGTTATCTATCTGATTAACACCTCCAAGGACAAAAGTCTCCACTAGTATTTTAGTCTTTAAAAAAAAAAAAGAGAGGCAAGGGGATGATGATAGCTGACCTTACAGAAAAGAAGTTAATGATTTCCAATGGACATGGTTTCAAAGCAATTTTTTCCTTTTGATGCACTGAAAGCATTGCTTCCATCTGCTCCTCTGCTTGTACACAGACTCTGTATTTGAACCAAGCAGCGTGTCAGCTGTTGCCCACCAAATTCTGTACTTGATCTTCTGAGACGGATAGTAATTCTGTCTGAACGATACTAAGCTATTAAATCAAATTTAAATCACATTTCCCCACTAATACCTATTGAAAACCTGTTTCTAGTCCATCAGGCTTTACAGCCTTTCGGTACATAAACTTAGTAAATACAAACTTCATGGAGCTGCATCTGAAAGTCTTTCATCTTGTTTCCAGCCCTTTAAGGAGACAGTCATAGATACCTTTGGAATATGCAGACCATTATGTGGAGTAATAATTTTCTTTGGCTATGCCAATCAGATTATTAATAAATAGATGTTGAAAAGCATCAGCTAAATGCCGTCATGGAGTAGATACTCAGGGGTGAAACCGAATAATTGGCTTTTTGGTGCTGAAGAGTTTTATTATCACTCATACCTAAGTTCAAAGGAAATCAGAAATCTGTCATGAGTTTGAGTTTGTTATTAACTCAACTTCACCTTGGTTGGCTTGTCAAAACCAGAGTGAAGTATTGAAATAAAATATGAAGCGTATTAGGGAAGAACCTCAGCAATGAAGGACACTAGAAAGAATGATTTCTCTAGTAACTTAATTTTTTTTTTTTTGCGGTACGCGGGCCTCCCACTGTTGTGGCCTCTCCTGTTGCAGAGCACAGGCTCCGGAGGCACAGGCCCAGCAGCCATAGTTCACGGGCCCAGCCGCTCCGCGGCATGTGGGATCTTCCCGGACCGAGTCACGAACCCTTGTCCCCTGCATCGGCAGGCGGACTCTCAACCACTGCGCCACCAGGGAAGCCCTAGTAACTTAATTTTGATCTATGGGTGAAGCCTTGTTTTCAGCACCCAGCTAAATTTGCTTAGAACCATCTGGGTCTCTTGAAATAGATGATGTTAAACCAGCTACACCAGTTGCACACATGGTATGCCTTTGTTGAGACTTTTTGTAACAGTTTGAAATAGAAAAAATTACTTTAAAATAAAAAGTAGTTTCATGTGATACCCAGGGTGACTTAATATTCTGCTTTGGCTAAGAGTTCGTATCATTGCATTGCTTCTTCTTTCTAAGATTTCTAAGATACATATATATATATAAATATGTATATATACACACACACACACACACACACACACACAGAGATATTTTGGGGGGCGCACTGCGAGGCTTGTGGGATCTTAGTTCCCTGACCAGGGCCTGAACCCGCGCCCTCAGCAGTGAAAGCGCAGCGTCCTAACCACTGGACTGCCAGGGAATTCCCCAGATTTCTAAGATTTTATTCAAAAAATCTTACTATTGGGAAAAACATTCTTTCTTATACAATTAAGGATAAAAATTAGTCACTCCCTCTGGGTAGAGATTTTTGAGAGTTACGTTTTTGTGCCAGATTTGTTGTCTAGCTGCCCTGAAGACTGCCTTCTAGCACACACTTTGTAAGTTTACACCATGGGGTGTTGAGGAACAGAATGTACAATGGGTGACACTTATCGTTACTCAATGTACAGACAGGAATGTCCAATGTAAAGGACTTTTCCAACTCTGTTTGCTTTATCTTGTACCAAGCCAGTGCCCCTACAGATAACAGGTGTTTGTTACACTGGACAAAGTCAAGAAGTGGTTCTTTGGTCAAAAGATTCAGGGACTTTAACAGGTTTCTCCTGCTGCCAAGTTGTCGGAAGAGTCCGACAGTGTCTCAAGGGCAGTGAGCACCAGCGTTGAGAGATGGAGTTGTAACCATTTTCAACAGACCTAGATTTACTCGTGTTGTTCCCAATCATTATTCGAAACCGACAAGGCTGTAAAGTCTTCTGGTTTAAAGACTGTTCCCTTGGGTGTTCCTTATTCCCTAGAGCTGCAGTAAATTCTTATGTTTTAAAGATTCTTCCCCCTGGATTTTCCTTACCCCCTTGGATCAGTTTTAGAATGATAATGTTCTGAACCAAATAATTGATATAAACCACCTATCCCAGTTCCTACCAGTAATAGAAGTTTAGTAAATACCAATTTTCTTCCTTGATCCCTTTGTCGTAACTTCCCAGTGGGAATCTGAGAAGTCCTTTATTTTGCATTGAAAGGAGAGGATGATCTCAATAATGCATTAATTCATTATACAGGAAATGTTTGTCGAGCATCTGTTTTGTACCAGGAGTTGTCAGTTTGGGGAGGCAAGTACTGTCATTGCAGCATGATGTGATAGGTATTCCAGAGAACACAGGGTGGAGGACAAGACTGAAAAGAAAGGCAGGGTGATCATGCAAGGAGGGACTAGCTGAGAAAACAGGAGACTTGCGGTAGATCAGATGAGAGAGAATGCAGCCCAAAATTTAAAGCACTGACAGAAGAAATGGGAGAGGATTAATTAGGAAGAGAGAGGAGCATCGGTGCCTAATTGGATTTGGGAATGGGTTGGGACGACTGGCTCAGGGGTCTGGGATGATTCAAGAGTTTTGTCATGGATTGGTGGTAGTGCCACCAACTAAGACAAGGAATTGTTTTAAGTAGTTTAGGAGAGGTTGATGAGTTCAGTTTTGGTCCAACTGAGTTTGAAGTGCTTATGGAAATTTTAGTGAAAATAACCAGTAAGAAATTGGACCTATAAATCCAAAGCTGAGACCTAGAGATATAGATTTGAAAGTCATAAAGCAAAGGTAGTTTGAAGCCATAGGAATAGAGGATATTACCCAAAGGATATGTGAGGAGTAAAGAGAGAAGAGGGGTAAGAATGGAGCTTGTGGGAGTTTTGACATTTAAGGGGAAGGAAATGGAAGAGCATCCCATAAAGATGGATGAGAAAAGGGATCCTTCAGAGGTTAGGAGGAGAATTGGGAAGCTAGGAGGTTACAAAAGCTCAGGAAAGAGAGAATGCCAAGAAAGAAAGTGTCACCAGTGACAGTAGCAACAGAGTTCAAGAAGATAGAACTTAAAGGTCATGTGAGATTGAGCAATAAGGAGGTCATTGGTGATCTTTATGAAAACGAGTGAAATGATAGTGGTGGAACCCAGCTTGCATTGTACCAAAGAAGAATTTTGAGATGGTTGGCTCTGAAAGGAAGAAAAGAAATTGAATCAGAATGGGACTCAGGGTTGAGGTGAGAAGCCTATGGAAGACTTCCCATCTTGGTGGAAAGCAAGTTCATGTTCAAATGCCTCTCCTCTGTTCCAAACAGTTAGCAATAACAGATAAAATACAAAAAGAGAAAACAAAATGATATAGCTAGAGTTGTGGAAACAGGACAGAAACTCAGGAGGATTGGGATGCATGGAGTGGCTGGTCTGTGAGTCTGGGGGCAGGTGTTTGTGGGTCTTATGAGGCAATGGAACTAAAAGTGTTTCATGCAAAACAAGGGACCAGGGCTTCCCTGGTGGCGCAGTGGTTGAGAGTCCGCCTGCCGATGCAGGGGACGCAGGTTCATGCCCCAGTCCGGGAAGATCCCACATGCCGCGGAGCAGCTGGGCCCGTGAGCCATGGCTGCTGAGCCTGCGCGTCCGGAGCCTGTGCTCCACAACGGGAGAGGCCACAGCAGTGAGAGGCCCGCATACCACACACACACACACACAAAAAAAAACAAAGGACCAGAGCCAGGTTCAGTGTTTGAAGAGGCTGAAAGCATCTCCATTGGTAAAAGGAAACTGAAAGCATCTTCTATGACCGTTGCCTGGGCCACGGCATAAAAGAACTAGTTTTGCTCTTGGAGGCAACTGTAAAACCTAAAGACTGATGCAAGGAGTGGGGGATGGGTTGGAGACGGAGAAACAGAGCACCAACCAAAAAAAAGAATAAGAAAGAGAAGCTTACTACTCAAAAATACCCCCAAACCAATTGTTAAGAGACAACCAGTATGATCAACAATCAAAACACAAATTGAATGCAAATTAAAAAATTTATAGATGGATCTGATTTAAATAGTATGTTTGTGCTGCTTGAAGGGGGAAATAAGGAAATAATATCCATTTTAAAAGAATGAAGGAATTCCCTGGCAGTCCTTTGGTTAGGACTCCACGCTTTCACTACCAAGAGCCCCAGTTCAATCCTGGTTGGGGAACTAAGATCCTGCAAGCTGCACATGGCACAGGCAAAAAAGTTAAAAATAAAGATAAAAGAATGAGCAATTAAGAAACAAAACAAACAAAAAGAAGTGACTGAGGATTTGAAAAAGAAGCGATTGGAAATTTGGGAACCCAGTTGCTGAAATGAAAGACTCCATAGATAAGACAAACTCTAGACGCAGCTAAAGAGATAATTAGTAAATTGGAAGACAGTATTGAGGAATACAACCCAGTTTATAGCACAGAAGCATAAAGAATTTTAAAAAATAAATAGCTAACAGTACAGCCACTATGGAGAACAGTATGGAGGTTCCTTAAAAAACTAAAAATAGGGCTTCCCTGGTGGCACAGTGGTTGAGAGTCCGCCTGCCGATGCAGGGGACATGGGTTCGTGCCCTAGTCCGGGAAGATCCCGCATGCCGTGGAGCGGCTGGGCCCATGAGCCATGGCCGCTGAGTCTGCGCGTCCGGAGCCTGTGCTCTGCAACGGGAGAGGCCACAACAGTGAGAGGCCCGCGTACCGCAAAAAAAACCCAAAAAAACTAAAAATAGAATTACCATATGACCCAGCAATCGCAGCTACTGGGCATATACCCATAGAAAACCATAATTTAAAAAGACACATGCACCCCAATGTTCATTGCAGCACTATTTACAATATCCAGGTCATGGAAGCAACCTAAATGCCCATCAGCAGATGAATGGATAAAGAAGATGTGGTACATATATACAGTGGAATATTACTCAGCCATAAAAAGGAACAAAATTGGGTCATTTGTAGAGACGTGGATGGATCTAGAGACTGTCATACAGAGTGAAGTAAGTCAGAAAGAGAAAAACAAATATCGTATATTAACGCATATATGGGAAATCTAGAAAAATGGTACAGATGAACCGGTTTGCAAGGCAGAAATAGAGACACAGATGTAGAGAACAAATGTATGGACACCAAGGGGGGAAGGGGGTGGTGGTGGGATGAATTGGGAGATTGGGATTGACATATATACACTAATATGTATAAAATAGATAACTAATAAGAACCTGCTGTATAAAAAAAATAAAATAAAATTCAAAAAAAACCCAAAAACCAAAAAATAGAGTTACCATATGACCCAGCAATCCCACTCCTGGGCATATATACATAAAAGACAAAAACTCTAATTCGAAGAGATACACGCACCCCAGTGTTCCTGGCAGCCCTATTTACAATAGCCAAGACATGGAAGCAGCCTAAATGTCCATCAGTAGATGAATGGATAAAGAAGATGTGGTATATATATACAATGGTATATTATTCAGCCATAGAAAAATGAAGTATTTCCATTTGCAGCAACATGGATGGATTTAGAGATTATTATACTAATGAAGTAAGTCAGACAGAAAAGATAGATTATCATATGATATCACTTCTATGTGGAATCTGTAAAAATGATACAAATGAACTTATTTACACAACAGAAACAACTCACAGACATAGAAAACAAACTTATGGTTACCAAAGACGCAACGAGGGTGGGGAATAAATTAGGAGTTTGAAATGAACAGGTACACACTACTATATGTAAAAATGTAGGTAATCAACAAGGACCTACCATATAGCGCAGGGGACTCTACTCAATATTCTGCAACAACTTATATGGGAAAAGCATCTGAAAAAGAATGGATATATATGTGTATCTATAACGGAATCACTGTGCTGTACACCTGAAACTAACACAACATTATAAAGTGACTATACCCCAGTATAAAATAAAAATTAAATTAAAAAAAATTTTTAAAAGAAGTTAATGAGGGGCTATATTTAAAAAGTGAACCCAGGGAAAGGCATGCGATACAAGAAACAAACATGGGCCCACTGATTGATAAAACATTGTAAATCAGCTCTTGACTGAAGTACCGAGAGGAAGGAGCCAGCAGGCAAGTGAGAGTTTAGAAGTAGAAGAGCAAGGGCCTGTTCCCAGAAGTCAGGGGGTGAGTGGTCTTCATGAGCCCCTTAAAAAAAAAAAAAAAAAAGAGAGGGCAGAGAGCAGGGCACGTAAGGATATGTCTATGGGGAAGGGAAAGTCACCGGCCTCACACCTGATGGCCTCTAGTTTCCAGTAATGTGAGAAGAAAGGTCATCTACTGAAAGGGAAGGAGACAGGGAAGAGGGCTTAAAGAAGAGGATCAAGGTCAAAGATAACCTGAATGGGAAATGGATGAAGGAACCAACTCCAGAAGGGGAAAAGGGTTACTTGAAAGCTTTGGCAGTCTGGTGATTTGGGAAATTTTGAATAAGTTGTGCCACCAGCCTTACTATGTGTTGGTGTCATTTTCCCAGCTGTGCTCTGCAGCCTGCCTGTCGGAGCAGAAGAGGAAACGGTGGAATTGATTCAGGATTCGCTTTCAGTGTGGGTTCAGCAGGGTATGGAAAAGTGGAGTGAGAAAGTGAAGGTCATCGTGAGCCTTGAGTCCAGTGGAGGCTCTCAGGGATCAGAGAGCTCAACCAGGTCAAGGAGAAGCGGTACCAGGAGTGAGAGGATTGAGTTGGACGTTGGAAAAAAAGTACCTAGAGTTTTCAGATTTCAAAAGTGGACTAATTCCAGGAGATTCAAGACCAGGGTGGAGTTTGGGGAGGGAGAGGAAGTGGGGAGGAGTTGAAATGGAGGTAAAGGTCATTGGAGGAGAAGTAAAAAAGGAGTTAGGAGGCTGAGCCTGTGGCATTGCCTGGGCTGTCCGTATGGACACTGAGATCACAGAGACGTGGACATGAGTTGGGATAAAGCAGAACCTGGAATGCGGTCCACGGTGTTCCGGGAAGTGAAGCACCAGGGGTGTCCAGATCACTGGTCTGTAACTAACACCAGTCAGCATGACCATGTGGCTAGAAAACATGAGCCTGAAAGGAAGAGGGTCCCCCAAAGTGCCAATGATTCTACAAGTGACCACTAACCTCTAGGAATTTTAATGGGCTTTTGACTTTTCTCCCAAGCATTGTCTGGAAGTGGATTGATTAGTGATTCTGAATATGCTGCCTCTTCAATACTGAGCTCTGTATCCTAAGGGAGGACATCTCTTGTGCTTCATGCCCAGCTTATCACAGATGTGTGCCAACCCACGGGGGCTGTGGTGTTTGCTACGTGACAGACCCTGGGCCACCTCTTAACCAGAGCCAGTAATCTGAGCAGTAATCACAGAATTCAGTAGTCCTCTCACACCTTTTCCCCAGGCTCCAAAGTCCAGAAGCAGAGTCAAAAGTAACTTCTTCAAGAGTGGAGGGTCATAGTGATAATAGTAATCATCATCACCACCACCATCATCATCATGAAAGTGATGTGGATAATGGCTAGCGATGATGATGATAGTTCTGTGGCTATTTGCCGGAATATTTACTGAGCATGAGCCCAGCATCCTGCTAACCTGTTGTAGCTATGGTCGTATTAAATTCTCACAACTATCATCATCCCCATTTTACAGCTGAGAACTTAGGCTTCACGAGAGCAAGTGGTCTGCCCATGATCAGAACTAGCAAGTGTCAGACCTGGAACTTGATTCTGGGTTAGTTTAGCCTTAAAGCACCAACTCTCATATAACGAATATGCTCTCTTTGGCTCTAAAAATAGAGTTATAAGACTGTATGTGGAATCTGCTGCCTGGGTTTTTTAAGCCTGATTGAAGGTTTAAATTTTCATAGTGAGGAAAGGGAAATAGTCCCTCCCATGTTATAGAAGCAATGTCCAAAAACACTTTTCTTTTCTCCTTCGAAGTTTTGCAGGGCAGCAAATATTCCTAAAAGGAATTGTCATGGTAATGATATCCTTTGTCCTCTTGGCTTGTTAAAAAACTCTATTAGTAGGAAGTTTCTCAGAGGTTTAGAGCCTTATAAGGAAAGTTTATCAACTGGAAGAGTCAGGGAAATTGCTTTCCAACCATGTGTTCAGTTTTTGTATATCTGCCAGTATGAGTGGTGGGACAGAGCTGGGTCATCTTGAGTCTGGCTCCAATCAGATACCTTGGGATTAGAAGGTGAGGATGTTCAGCCAGTAGCGGGATGCTGGTGGCACACGGAGAAGGGGATAAAAATGATCAGATTCTGAGAAAAAGAAGATCTAGGTGGGAGAGAGAGAATGTCCTCAGAGATAAAGGCAAAGGAAATAAGTTAAAAATAAATTGAGGCCAATGATAAACCAAAGGGCTCCTTGAAGGAACAGAGTTGAACCGAGAACTCTATTCCTAGAGCCCAATGTCTGAACAGTTTATTTTCCCTACCTTTTAAGTCCCCACGTGCCTTTCTCAGCTGAGATCCAGTGCCAAAGGACATCTCAAAATACCCACAGCCAAAACTACTCAGCATATCTCGCCACGCAGAGAGAGAGCTCTGCAAAAGCCTTTGTCCTGAACTGTTTATGGATTTTCCATAGTCTGGGCGAGACCTTGGATATATGCCACCTACCAACTGGCAGCCGCCTTCCAGCCTGGGGACAGACCTTGTCCTCGAGACTGGGGAGTCTTCACTGGGTTTGTTGTGACTTTCCTCTGTTTTGCACATTCATCCTGAAAACCTCCCCGACTTTTCTTAATGAAGATTTTAGTTAGGAGAAATTGCATTAGTGGGCTCATGTATTTCTGTCATTCCTTCCCAATTATGTTAGTGGTAAGTGAAGGTAGTACAGTAAACTCCTGTATTTGTTATGGGCTGTGCCTGGGAGTCATAATGGACAATAAAATAATAAGTAATGGGCAGGACGACAGCTCTTAAAACCAGGTCGGAAAACCCCTCCAGCGCCAGACAGGAAAATGGCTCCTGCAGTTACCAGGAAATCTAGTGAATTCAGCTGGCATTCACAGGGCTCCTGTTAGGTACCAGCACTCAAGCCTGACACCTAACATTTCAACTTGAGAGCATTGTGCTGTGTATTAATCTCAGTCAACATTCACAACATCTCAAGGTAGATATGGTTATAATCAGTTTGCAGATGAGGGCACTGCTGCTGAGAGATGTTTAAATAAATTGCCCAAGGCCACACAATTAATAACAGACAAAACTGAGATCCTCAGTCTTTTGATTGTGTGTTCTTTGTTCTTTCCACACTCCACCTCAGCTGCCAAGAAGCAGATCCTGTGGCCAGAGTGGACCTCAGTGGGAAGGCATCAGATGGAAGCTTTCTGCCTAAACTGGCTATCTGAATTAATGGAACAGTGGGTGGTGGGGGATAAATGAGGGAATTATTCAGTAGTTTGGTTGAACAAGTCTTCAATGTGTAAACAAGTCTTACATAAGTCATGAAAAATGGGATGGAGAGAAATGAGAGAAGAGAGTAACAGATAAAAATGTTTTCTTTATCAAGCCTTGGGGGAAAACACTCTTTCCTCAAACACCCAACATGGTATTTCTCTCTCTCTCTCTCTTTTTTTTTTTTTATTACTAAGACAAGTGACCCTTTTTTTTACCCAAACCCAAATTCGGATGCCTTCAAAGAGATGTCTGGAGAATGAAGCATTGCATTGACAACCACCTTTTCTAAAAAGCTCAAAGGAACACCCTTATATTCAGCCAAGTGGCCCTGAAGAGGAAAGGTATGTAAACGCAGGCTGGGGGCCCCTGGCCCACGCTTGAATGACCAGGTGTAGAATAAGGACCCTTTGCCTGGAAGACCGTACATCCATCTCAGAAACATCTTTGAAGCTGAGCTTCATAATGGAAACGCTGACACAACCTGCTCTCAGCAGCCACGATATTAAACAGGCACGGAGCCAGCAGAAGTGGCTTGGAGCCAGGGAGGAGAGATTAGCATCACAAGTAAGAGATTTTAGGCTCTGAGCCAGGAGACGTTTTCTTTTCTTTTCTTTTCATTAAAAAAAAAGAATAAAAAGAAAGAAAGAACCAAAAAAAAAAAAAGGAAAGGTGCAAGAGAACTTATTTAGCAACCCTTTTTCAGGTGGTTCTCCTGCGAATACAGATAAGCATAGAAACAAACTGCTGTCTGTCTGAAAATTCGGCAGTTGTTTGACCTTAAAATGGTCTTGGCAGAAACCCTTGCAACCGGCACCCCCTCGGCTGTCCTTGGTTGGCCCCTGTGCAGAATGGGGTATGTTATCTGCATCAGGGAAATAGTGGCCAGCAAGGTCCATTTTTCACTTGGAGTTGGAGGAAGCTCCATTTGAACAAAAATTGGGTTTGCTACCTTCTTGCCCTACGGAGCTCTAGGAGCTCTAGGAAAGAAACGTGCAGGGGGTGGAAGCTTGTGGAAGCGGCTCCCCGGAAGGGTGAGCGTCAGTCATAGGGCCCAGTAGGACCTCTTTCAAGACAGCTTTTTTCTCACAAGGTGCTCCCTGTGGGATGCAGCCTTTTGAGATTTCGGGAGAGGGAGCCAGCCCCGGGATTTCATGATGCCGCGGAGCCGAGGTAGCATTTTCTAAGAGAGCCATGGGACCGGCCAGCCCCATTCCAGGGCACGCACCAAGCACTGCTCAGAGCTGGACCACTGCAGACAGGTGGAGGTTTTTTGTTGCAGGTAATTCTTGAGACTGGACACCATACCCGGTTTTCCCGTTAACAGTTTCTTCTGGCATTTTAGCTGCTTTCTCCAAAGCAGCGAAACTATTGATTGGTTGTGACTTTTTTTTAAACTTTTAACTTAAAAAAATGTCAGACCTACAGAGAAGTTGCAAGAATAACACAGCGATTCTAGATTCACCCATGGTTAACATTTTTCTACATCTGCTTTGTCTCTCTCCCTAAATATTAACACATTATTATTTTTTCCAGAACTCTTTGAGAGTAAGTTGCAGACGTCATGACCCTTCACCCTTAAAGACTTCAGTGTGCATGTCCTAAGAACAGGGACTTCTCTTATGTAACCACAGTGCAGTGATTAAATTCTGGAAATTTAACATTGATACAATACTATTATCTGATATAGAGTCATATTTACATTTTGCCAATTGTCTTTTATAGTGAACAACCATAAAAACCTTCATGATTTGTGTTTTCATCCAGGCACATACGTTACATTTAGTTGTTACTTTCTTTGGACTTCTTTAATCTGAAGCAATTTCTCAACTTTTCTGTCTTTCATGACACTGACATCTTGAAAAGCACAGGCCATTTTGGGGGATGTCCCTTTTTCTTGTGATTTCCTAACTGTGTTCTCATGATTAGATTCGGACTGGCATCTTTGGTAGAAATTCTATAGAAGTGACACTGAGTCTTGGTGGACTTTCAAAATGCCCTTCCCCAACATGTGTGTCTTCCCTGTGTTTTATTTTCTGGCCTTTGAGAAGACTGTGGCCTCCTTTGGTTTTCCCAGCTGTGTTTATCACAGAGCTGGAGTTGGCGGCCCAGTGTGAGGGCTCTGTGTGGGCTGAGGGTTCAGGCTGACGTGTTCTAGGACTGAAGAAGGAATAGTGGCTCCCTGATCTGAAGTCCCCCTGGGAGAGAGCACAGGGAAAATCCCGAAGCAGGAGTGGCAGGACTTCTAAGGTGGCCTCTAACTTCTGCAAACTGCTGATGGAGCCCTAACAGACTCACTTAGAGCAGAAGTGGGTCTGATGGGATTTGAGGGAAAAGAGGCCAAATTCCCTCCATCCATTTACCTTTTGTACCCAAGTTGCTGAGCTAGAGAATTCCATTTGGACGGTTTTCCTCCTAAATATCACGTCCATCCTATCTTCTTCTTTTCAACTGCTTATCTCTTTTCTAGAACCATCTCTCACTAAACCCATCTCCCACAAAGCTGCCTGAGGGGATCCATTTAGACCCCAAATTTGATTATTTCACAGTGGCTTCCATTGCCAGGGTGGAATCCATCTGACCACTACTTCCCTCTACAGTTTCTTGATTTCATACTCCCTGCCTCAAACATATTCCCCAAATACCACATGTTTATAGAATCTTAAGCATCACCTGGAGGTTTATTAGAACCTCAGGCCCTACCCTAGACCCACTGAACCAGACCTGCATTTTAGCAAGTTTCCCCAGGTGATTTATGTGCACATTAAAGTATAGGAAGTGCTATTTAGAACATGCTGGAAAGTTCTTAAGTTGCCCCTCAGGCTCTTGCTGTCGTTGGTTTTGAGGCATGAGTCTCTAACTATTCTTTGACCTAGGGATTCAGCGTCTAAAGTTTTGCAGTTATTTTTCCTAATTTGCAGGAAGAAGGAAATTTCACGGATGGAATTTTTCTCAATTTTTCTTTTTCCTCGCACAATTTTTTTTCTAAACTTTGACATCTGTTACTACTTGTTGGCTAACAAGATGTCATCTGCTGGCGGTCAACAAAATGAACCAACTACCAGCAAACAAATGCTAATGTTAAAACTCAAAGTTGGGGGCTTCCCTGGTGGCGCAGTGGTTGAGAGTCCGCCTGCCGATGCAGGGGACACGGGTTCGTGCCCCGATCCAGGAAGATCCCACGTGCCGCGAAGCGGCTGGGCCCGTGGGCCATGGCCGCTAAGCCTGCGCGTCCGGAGCCTGTGCTCTGTAATGGGAGAGGCCGCAACAATGAGAGCCCACGTACTGCAAAAAAATAAACAAAACAAAACTCAAAGTTGGTGGTATTTAGTGCAACAGTTCAGTTCCAAAACAGCAAAATATAAGAAAACAAAAAAATTAACTGTTGAGCTTTGATTATATATGAGACATTAAAAGATTGAAGAACACACAGATGAATGAGATACATTTGTTGCAGCCTTTTGCCCACTACCTTGGGGACCACATGGGCTCATAGTGCTGGGGCACTTAATGGGACCCAAGCAGTGGCCATCCTCTTACTAGAGCCCTTGGGGTGCTACCAGTCCTGATTTGCAGAATTCAGTGAAATAAAAGACTTCTGCTGTCACCTGTCAAGTTTATTTCATCTTCCATGTCCAGACGGCTATCCAAACCAGAACATTTCCTCTGGATTCCCCAGTTTGATAGTTTTTAAAACAAAAATCACAATGAGTCTGTTGCCACTTGCTTGATTTGGCTTTACTTGGAGAGATTTCAAAAGCCTGGAGCTGAAAGATAATTGTTCAACCTTTCCTTGAGTGTTAATGACTTATAAGCCTCTAATTTAACCAACGTAGCAACAGCTGAGACAAACCACTTACTATAGGTAGTGTTTCCCCTGGCAAGTCCATCAGGGAGATATGCATTGGGATTTCTGGGAGGCCAGGGATTTAACCATAACCAAATGTTACCCAACATAATGAATTATACACATTGTTGCTTTACTAAAAGGTGATCAAGAAGGGCTTGGCACAGCTTGGCATGACCTTGAAAGATGAGTTGGTGTGAGCCAGGCAGATAGGGTGGGGAAGAGCCTTTAAGGCAAAGGGATGAGCAAGAGCCAGGGTGTGGAAAGTTGAAAGGGTGAGTTGTTAGGAAGCTTGATGCTCAGAGGGGTGAGTGGGGCCTGCCTGGAGCAAGGAAGAGAGAAAGGAGGAATTCTAGGCAGTGTGAGTTGACAGGTAGAAGCAGGTATACTAATTCCATGCATTTGTGTAGCATTTTGGAGTTTGCAAAGCCCCTTCACACCTGGTTATCTCACCTGGCCCTGACTGGTCCTGCTTACTTCTGGATGATGAAATGGAGGCATGGAGGAGTTTCTAGGCACACACAACTCATGAAACCAGGATTAGACCCAGATTTTTATTTTTATTTTTATTTTATTTTTTTTTTTTTTTGAGGTACACGGGCCTCTCACCACTGTGGCCTCTTCCGTTGCGGAGCACAGGATCCGGACGCGCAGGCTCAGTGGCCATGGCTCACGGGCCCCGCTGCTCCACGGCATGTGGGATCTTCCTGGACCGGGGCACGAACCCGTGTCCCCTGCATCGGCAGGCGGACTCTCAACCACTGCGCCACCAGGGAAGCCCTAGACCCAGATATTCTGACTCCTAGGCCCATTCCACCATAAACTATGTTCCAGGGGCAGTGAAGAAAACATGCTAGCATATTGGGAAGAAAACTCACGGGTGGGTGTATATAGGTGGATGGATGAATGGGTGGATGGATAGACGGATGGATGCATGATGGAAACCAGAATCTCAAGAGAAAGGGTATTAAGGATTCTGCAGTTGTCCAGGTGAGATAGAGAATAGAAGGTCTGTCAGGGAGATGGATTGGTGAGATATGGAGGTAGACATAGAGGGATTCATAGGACTTACTGCCTGCCCCGATGTAAGAATACAAAAGAAAGAAGAGCCTAGGGTGACACCCAAGTTTCTACCTTGGACCACAAGAGGAAGGGTAGGCTCAAACCTTAGAGCCCAAAGGGGTAGCGATGAAGACGATGAATGTAATTTTGAATACATTGATTTTTAAAAATTTTAATTTCATTGGAATACAGTTGATTTACAATGTTGTGTTAGTTTCAGGTGTACAGCAAAGTGATTCAGTTATACATATAAATATATCCATTCTTTTTAAGATTCTTTTCTGATATAGGTTATCCCAGAATATTGAGTAGAGTTCCCTGTGCTATACAGTAGGTCCTTGTTGGTTACCAATATCATATATAGTAGTGTGTGTATGTTCATCCCAAGCTCCTGATTTATCCCTCCCCCCAACGTTTTCCCTTTGGTAACCATAAGTTTTTAACCAGGTCCAAATGAAGTGGGCTTTACCTTCCATTAACCAAAATTCCAGAAACAGAGACCTAGGTGAAATAAAAAGGTGTTTATTGGATATTTGTTAACACTGTGGCCTGGGAGGCACAGATTCAAAGAAGCATTTGAATTGTGTTCCACTGGACTACAAAATGGGGGAGGCTTATGAAGGCAAAAAAACACAAGGTTACGGTCAGCTACATGAATTGTTCCTCAAGAATTATAATTGGAGCTGGCAAGGACTAAGGGTGTTTGTTAAGTAAGGATTGGTTGGGGTCTGAAATGGTTGCATGGGGACAAAGGGAGACCTTGAGACCATAAGGTTGCAGCTGGCAGGTGGTGTTTTGAATATGGCTGGAGGTGTCCTTGGGTCAGGTACAGTTCAAAGAAAGTTCAAGTTTTCAGGGTGCAGAGACGTGTCTGAGACCAGATTCTCAATGGCCACCCGACTCATTTTTGTGCGCCTGAACTGTGATTACTCCATTTTCATTTCCATTTGTCATCACTGCTTTATGTCATCGTGTCCTCGCTGCTACCGGATGAGGGAGGAACTAATACTGCTCTTTACAGATGAGGAAAAGTGAGGTCTACTTGTCCTCAGTAGCAACCCCAGGTCACCCAGCCGAGCAGCAGAGCCCAGGTCTGCTGACTCTGCAGTCTGGGCTCATCACCACTGCACTATATTTCCTCTCTCTACAATTTTCTGACTCTGTTTTACATAATAAAGAAGTAAACAGAAACGGGGGCCTAATTACACCATGACCTTGGGTAGCACTCAGGAAGCAGCCCCCTCCCATCTCCTGGCCCATGTCTGTCTTACCCACGCCTGGAGAGCTCCTTCTGGAGCCTTCCGGTCGGCTGCCTGGGGCAGGTCTATGGAGCTCAGCCAGAAGCCTTGCCTAGTTCCCCGACTTTGCCTTGGGAGGTATTTAGAACCAGTCCACACAAAAGGAAAAACCAAACAAAACACAACCTACCAGGAAAATGTAACCATTTGTTCCTTGATTTTGTTTTTTCTGACAGTAGATGCAATCTATCACGAATCCTAAGTGGGTTTGGGCCGGTGTCCATTCCATTGTGTTGCCCAGAGAAGCACGCCAGGAATGAGCTAGAAGGAGACACAAGGCCCTGAAGCACCTCAGGCCGCTTGTTTGGTGAACCAGAGGAGGAACCTCTGTGGCCTCTGAGAGTAAGGCTACTGGCAGCTTTCTTCCAGGACTCTCCGCGTTGTTTTTTGACTTCCCAGTGTGGCCGCCCCACCAGGCACAGGCCTCAGCAAGCCACCTACGTCAGCATTTTAGTCCCTTCCCTTAAGGCTGAGTCAGTAGCTTCTCAGGGAAAAGAAAAGGACAGGTGTCAGGCACATTACTTCTTGTGCAAAGGATTCATTGTTTGGACTCAAAGAAGTTTTCGAGAAGGACAGAATCAACGTCGCCTTGACGTAGCAAACCTCACACACTGAGGCTATTGAGGGCTGGCCCGTCGCAAGCCCGTGAGCATTTCCAGGTGAAATAGCCATTCGTCAACTTGCAGGAAAACCAGCAGTTCTAGTTCCCAGAGGCCACCTTGTGAATTGAAATCAGAAGGAACAAGGAGAAATTGAAACTATTTTAAGCTCGGCTTCTGAGACTTACTTTAGGAAGCATTATTGATCATACTGCAGGGAAACTATACACATTCTTGGGTGTAAGGAGCCAGTACCCACATGTACCCATGTGACATGTTGGCTTGATCTCATGACACAGCCCATGGGTCCAAAGGGGGCTGCGGCCACAGGAAGAATTTGAATCGAGGCTGTTCTGTGCTGAAATCAGACCAAGCTTATGAAAAGAGCCTTGTTACAGCTGCCCTGGGAACCGTAACTTAGAAGCATTTTTGTGCCATTAAAGCCTTTTCAGTAAATGAATTGAGTCATAGCATTTGTGACCCTACTGGGTTGTTTTAATGTACTTTTCTGTTCCTTTCTTAATTAGTTACCATGATCAGAGCACCTTACAAGAACACTGTTTTGCCAGTCCGAATCTTTTTCTCCTCAGTCACCATGTCACTTTGATTACCCAAATGAATCAGGGTTCATCTTTGTTTTCCTGCATGGGACTTCAGGTCACAGCACGAAATGGTTGTCAACCCTCCACTGTTTTTGCCAGCGCTCTTTCTAGACACAAATCCGGGAATTGAAAGAAGTATTCTTTCCCTCACAGGGAGCACACTGTGAATTCATATCTACTGTGTTATGTATGCCCTTTGACCCTTAGGTCTCCTCCCTGCCCCTTCCCCAGGCATCCTTTCCTCTTATATCTCTCTGTGTTCTCAGCCCCAGGTATGTTTATCAGCAGCTTTTTATTTTAAACTTCACTGATGAGCAGTGCCCTGCGTTATTCCTGTCCTTCTGTCTCTACTGTTATCATCAGGTTCCTGCCCGTTTTTGAATTTTCTGCAAGCTTTAAGGTGGGTGGAGAAAGGAAAAGGACAAATCTCCAACACTGGCTGATGTTAAAGAAAAAGTTGTTCGTGACACTTGGTGAAGACAGGCTGACTTCAAGGTGCTGGCATGGTTGGGTTCTGAGTTGCAGACTGCCAACTTCTCCCTGTGTCCTCACATGGTAGAAGGGTCTAGGGAGCTCTATGGGGTCTTTTTTTGGGGGGGGTCTTTTTTATAGGGTACTAATCCCACTCTTGGGGGCTCCACCCTCATGACCTAATCACCTTCCAAAGGCCCCATCTCCTAATACTGTTGCACTGGGCATTTGTTTTCAACATACGAATTTGGGGGCCAGGGGCAGGGGATACAAACATTCAGTCCATAGCAATCCTTAGCTAATTATATATGCAAAGGCCCTATTTCCAAATAAGGTCATATTCTGAGGTTCCCGGTGGGCATGAATTTGGGGGAGGCACTAGTCAATTCACTATGGGAGTATTGATTTCTCTTCTCATAAAGAAGAATCAACATAATACCCTATAACTCAGCCATCCCACTCCTGGGTATGAACCCTAAAGAAGTGAAAATTTGTGTACACACAAATGCTTTTAGCAGCTCTCTTCGTAATTGCCCTAGACTTTAATGGGGGAATAAACAAATTGCTGTACATTCATACAATGGAATACTACTTAGTAAGCAAAAGGAATGAGCTTCGATTTGCACAACCACAGGATAAATCTCAAAGGCATGGTCCTGAGTGAAAAGAGCCAGTCTCAAAGTGTTAAAATCTGTATGATTCCATTTGTAAGACGTTCTTGAAAAGACGAAAACTGTAGGAATGGAGGACGCATGAGTGGTTGCCAGGGGTTGGGGTGTGGGGAAATTGTGATGATAAATTAGTTTCTTGGGGTGGTGAAACTGTTCTGAATCTTAATTGTAGTTGTGGTTGCAAGAATCTATACATGTGTTAAAATTCATAGAACTGTATACTCCCCCCAAAATCAATTTTAAAAAAGATTGTTTCAGGGGCAGGGAGTCCAAAATAAAAAACAAGGATCAACACCTTTCTAAAGGTGCTGAGTTATTTTATTTTTTGTGAATGACGAGATGGCACTAGCTTTCGTGTAAAGTTAATTTTTTTTTAACTTATTTTTTTGTCTGCGTTGGGTCTTCGTTGCTGCACACAGCTTTCTCTAGTTGCAGTGAGCAGGGGGCTTCTTTTCATTGCGGTGCGCGGGCTTCACATTGCGGTGGCTTCTCTTGTTGCGGAGCACGGGCTCTAGGCACGCAGGCTCAGCAGTTGTAGCTTGCGGGCTCCAGAGTGCAGGCTCAGTAGTTGTGGCGCACGGGCTTAGTTGCTCCGTGGCATGTGAGATCTTCCCAGACCAGGGCTTGAACCCGTGTCCCCTGCATTGGCAGGTGGATTCTTAACCACTGCACCACCAGGGAAGCCCCTAAAGTTAACTTCTAAACTTTTGTCTCTCCTCATAGAAAACAAAAATATGGTTACCAAAGGGGAAGGGGAGAGAGGGATAAATTAGAAGTTTGGGATTAACATATACGTACTACTATATATAAAATAATCAAGAAGGACCTACTATATAGCACAGGGAACTGTATTCACTATCTTATAATAACCTATAATAGAAAAGAATCTGAAAAAGAATATATATATATATGTAATTCCTCCTTGCTGAATTTGGACTGGAGTACTTCTTGTCTGATACATACCTTTTAGTACTTATTACTTTATTTTATTTTTTATTTTTATTATTATTATTATTTTTTTTTTGTGGTACGCGGGCCTCTCACTGTTGTGGCCTCTCCTGTTGCGGAGCACAGACTCCGGACGCGCAGGCTCAGCAGCCATGGCTCACGGGCCCAGCCGCTCCGCGGCATGTGGGATCTTCCCGGACGGGGGCACGAACCCGTATCCCCTGCATTGGCAGGCGGACTCTCAACCACTGCGCCACCAGGGAAGCCCTAGTACTTATTACTTTAGTAACAGATTATATCTTATATGGTGCTGTTAATTAAATCTTGCATTGAATCAAGTCTTCTACAAAATCCTAAGGCCCCTTGAAAATGGAGCTTATCTCACACATTTTAAGAGGCACAGTGTTGACCACATAGCAGATGCTTAATAAGTATTTGCTGATTTATTGATTGCTGTAAGCCTAGTGTCTTCTCTTCAGAGCACTGTCGTTGAGTAGGTCCACCTTCAGAACAAATAAGTTACCCAACTCTATTCTGCGGATGGGGGTGGGAAAGAAGCAGAAATGTTTTTCAAGAGACCAAAGAAGACCATCCTTTTTTATCTCTATCATAATGGCGATGGAGAAGACAAGTCACATATTCTTGGATTGGATCATATAGCTTACATATTTGTGAAACAGTCACGATTGTATTGTGTAGGCGTGAAAATGTTCTCGGTGGGAATACCAGTAGAGATGGGGTAATTAAATGATGGTTGTCTTTGTCAATAACTTGGACTATTTTTTTTCCCAGCCATAAGTGCTTTTCAGGCTCTCCTACCAGGTATGGTACTGTTAGAGAATAATCAATAGAACCATGAACCGACTCTAGCCCCATATGCTGAATGTATGAACCAGGGACCCGTATCCCCTGCCCTGCACCAAATCAGTTGTCCACTTTGCAAATCCAGAGCGCTGAAATGAAAGCATTGTTAAAACAATAATTCTGCTTCCAGTGTTCCTTCTTGCTGAACCTATTCTTTGTTAGTCTGTTGCCTCCCCCTGAAACGTCCCAAGTACAGCGAAAAAAAGTTAGAGCAGAACAGCAGCTTAGCTGGGATTCTTTGTCCCCTTAATCATATGTGAAGCATAAAATGAGACGACTAATAGACTTTTCTCAAAATCCCTACTAATCAGCCACCTCTACCTTACATCCTTGGTAGTTTGGACAGATGGCAGGAAGATAAAATCCACACAGCTACTAAGCTTGGATCTTCCTCCCCCCCCCCATTTTTTTTTTTTTAATAATAGAGTTTATTTTTTAGAGCAGTTTTGAGTTTATGGAAAAATCGTGCAGAAAGTACAGACAGTTCCCATCTAAACTTGGATCTTAAACCACAAACTTACTGTTATAGAGAAAGGGGTTGCAGAAGCCATGATTCCCAGGATTGTGGATTTCTGAAAAGCTGCTGTACACAGTGCTCTCCCTGGCTGGGCTATCACAAAATCCAGAAACGTCTAAAAGCAAAACGAGAGATTAAATAAAATCTAGAAAGGCACCCCTGTTCAAGGAAGAAATCTAGTGCGTCATTAAAACACATTCCATATTTATCAATGTACCTTTCCCTTCTGAGTTACAACCACATGACTCAGCATCTGTCTGTATTAAATATGGGGCATGTCCCCTTCTCCATCCTACCCACGCCCATGTTTACCCTCCTGGGAAAATCTTTTTTAAGAATGGAGTTATTAATGGCTACATAATAGTTCATCGAATGGATTTATCATAATTTCCTTGGCCATTCTCCCATACTGGGATATTTTGACTGTTTGCTTTTTTTTTTTTTCCCCCCCTCTCTCTCTGTTTTTTCTTGCTGTTACATTAATGTTACAGTGAAAATCTTTGTACATAAAGCTTTTTGTTTATTTAATATTCTTAAGATGAATTCTCAAAGCTTAAATTTACCAGATCAAAGTATATGGAGATTTTAAAGATGCTTGATACTTAATGTTCATAGTGCTTTACAAAAAAGGGAAAATTACTCCCTTTTCATTTTGGAATCTTTAAGATAGTTTTTACTCAGGAGATTTGCCTTCTCATTATAATATTGCTTAGTTCATATTAAAAGGAGTTTGTTTATTGAGTGTTCATTGTGTAGTTGGGGGGTAGAGTTCAGAAGAGTCAACCAGATTGGCACTGAAATCCATTACAGATGATTCGTGGGTGGGTATGTCTCTGATAAATAACCACAGATGGGAACATTATTATAAGGGATATAGGGGAAGTACCATATTTGACTCCCAAACCCAACTCCCATCTCAAAAAGGGACAAATGCCGCCCAAGAAGCTCCCAAGAGCATGAAGGTACACAGCACCTGTGTCAGGTGAGATCCTGGTGGAGCTTTGGCTTAATGTATCAACATTAAGATGTGTCTCATCCTAAACTATCTCAGCAGATCTCATTCCACCTCAAAGAGCTGGTGGTTGCACCAGAGTTCCGGCAGCCGCTGCCGCTGCGGCTGCCACTGGGGAAGCCCCAGTGAATAGTTAATCTTGCTGTTTTCCTTTGGGGCCTGGCTAATCCTCTGTTTGTAATAGGGTTGGCTTAATTCTGGATCATGCCCTAAACTAAGGATGAAGATGAGGCTGTTTTACCCCCACTGTGGCCTCTGATTACGCTACGTCGTGACCACTGCCACTTCCTGTTTCCCTGCTGCAGCCCCTCTGTGCACCACCCACGTCAGCTGCATGTGGGTGAAGGGGCAAAGAACAGGATGTAGGAGCCTAACATGACCCGCAAGTCACTCACCATCACCGACATTTTAACTGGAAAGAATTCTAGTGGTCATGTGGGTCACTTGATCTCAGCCACACTGGGGCCATAGATCTCCCTGATAATCAGATGAAAGTGGTCAAACCCTCTCTCCGGAAAGAAAGCATCTCCTCAAACGTTGGGTACAATTCCAGGATATTTCACAGCTCCCTGCTACCCATCCATCTAGATGACGCCTTTTATTCTGCAGATAAGGATATGGAGACCCAAAAGAGGTGCTGGGTCCTGCCCAAGGTTACACAGAGGTGATAACTGAATTCAAACTCAGCTGTCCTGATTCCCATTGTGGGATCCATCAGCCAATACTACGAGGTTTCCACTCTATGTTGAGCCCTATATTGGGGATTATAGAAAGTTAGGGTGCTTACCAGCAAAGAAATAGAACTTGGGTTCATGAAAGGAATCTGAGATCAATCAGTAAGCAATATTCGTGCCATAGGTTCTTCTTTGGAAAGTAGAAGCTGATGTCTTCCGGTAATTCAGCAGTCATGTGTTGAGCACCTACGAGCATCTCCTAAAGGCTCTTAATCATTGGGAGATTTATTATTTATTGGAAATTAAGACTCTTTGTCATCTCCAGCCTGAAGAAGATGTTGAGGTCCTCAAACTGATTTTTTTGTAGCTTTTTTTTTCAGGTCCTCACCCTGAAACGTTGACTGTGAAGGTGCTTGGTATTTCATGGACTTGGATGCAAGAATTAAGTGTCATATTGAAGAAGGAGTCCAGAGTTGGAACTGAAAGCTACCTAGGTAGATTCTACTGCAGCCTCAGCAAAAAAGCTCCAAGTCGTTGGGGAGTTCCCAATAATAGCTACTCAGGACATACATTTTTCGGTAGCAGGAAGAGAATCAGAGTCCAGTTTCATCTTTCTGGAAAGAAATAGGAAGTACTCTTGATTGATATTTATCTTCTCGGTTGGGTGCCAAGAGGCAGCCTTTTATCCCTGGAGGAGTCTGGTTGTGAAGCCTGGAGACTTGCCCTGAATCAGAGCTTCTCTACCGACGGGCTGTGTGACTGCAGGCAGCTCTTTTACTTCTCTGAGCCTTGGTTTTCTCATTTGAAAACTGGAAATAATAATACTATCCTGACCTTGTAGTTGTTGAGTCAACATAAATGACTCCTCTCCCTAGCTTGACAGTATATTCTTTCTTTTGTAGCAAATATTTTCTTCCATCTTGTATTTTGGGGAGTAGCTTCCCAGTCTTCCTCTCCCACTAGATGGTAACTCATTAAGGGCAGGAACTCCGCCTTTCTTTTTTTTTTTTTTACAGTGTTTCTTCTAGCAATGTCAGATTCTGAGACACTTCAGTTAATTTTGGCTTTAGATTGAGTTTCTCTCCAACACTCCACTCTCTATGTGGTGTGTCTACATTTTTCAGTGTATCCAGTGACAATGTATGCCATAAATTATTGGCTTTGGGGCCCAAAACTCAGAGTAGAAAGGTAAAGCAATATAATGGAGAGAGTACATGAAGGAGATATGGATTGGATTTGATTTTCCATGGCTGATTTGCTCTGTGACATTGGGCAAAATGTGTAACCTCCGTGGGCCTTCATCTGTGTCACCATTCCTGCCTATCTGCGATGGTGTCATGGCTGCCATATTACATCTGAGATATTTTCTGGTGCAAAGTGGTGGGTTTGGTGGTAAGAGAACTCAGCCCTTCTTATCTTTGCAGCCCCCAAAGCCAAGGGCGCCGTTTTGTATGCAGTGGAGGTATTAGTTGGGGCCCAATTGGGAGGCATAAACCACACAGTAATTTGAACAGGAAGAGTATGTAAGTAATGTAAGGAATTATTAAACTTTGATTGGAGTAACCATAAAGATGTAAAGAGAAGTCAAAGGCTAAGGGAGTAGACGCAAGCAAGAACAAACTTGAAAGGGGTCCACCTCCATGGCTGGAGTTCAGACCTCCTTGCAGGAGTTGTGGTTGTAGCCCACTGGATGGCAGAGAAGTTTGCTGGGTTTCCTGGACCAGAGCTTGTCCACAGTTGCTGGGCAGCAGAAAACAGCCCTCTGGGTTCAGGTGAGATGAGACTGGTGGGCAGGTATATAGGGTCAGGGCACCACTGGCAGTGCGAGGCCTGACACACATGGTGCCTAAATCAGGAGGGCCATGTTGAAGGCCAGGACTCCGAGGTCACCAGGCAACTGTGTACTCCGGGCATGCAGCTGGGACAGAGCAGCACCGCATGTCCCCCGTCCTCCCCCCCACCCCCACCCCAACAGATTCTGCAGCAGGAATAAGATTCAAACTAGGAAGAGAAGCACCCTTCTTCCTGCAGGGTCCCCCTAATAAATGACTTAGTGTCCTACTCGCTGTCAAGGAGAACTTACAGGGTCCAGTCTGTTATCTCAGAGCAGAGACTTAAGGGTGAACTTGGAGCAGAAGGGCAATAATGTAATAATGTGATAATGGGTGATCCAAAAGTATTTGAATTAAATTAGGAAAAGCCACCTAATCTGTCAATAACTCCCTTAACCCCTGTTCATTTTCCCTTCTTTCAGTCCCATAAATTTTACCACCAATAAATGTCAAAGCTCTCTAACTTCTCTTGTAATTTACTCTCTAGCAGCTCATTTGCCTCTGGGGTGTTCCCTTCTGTTTTGTTTTCTTAATGAGGCACATGTCTTCTCTTGCACACACTTTAAAAGAGATTCATGGGAAGAGAGAGAAACACACAAACACCCTGAGACCCAGTGTTTCATTTCACAACTTATTTCTCCACTCAACCTTGAACTTACTTTCCTTCCGTCTCTCCATTCCATTTCAAAGCAATCAACCTGTCCCTCCCAAACACATTGAGAGTGTCCCCAAGCTCTTGACTTCAACTGGCCATGGAAGGAGTCAGAGCTGATCCAGGAACCAGTCTTTCTCTGCCTTTATGGAAAATGCAGTGGCCTCCTCAAGTCAGACTGGGGAGTTAATCTTGAATAAATCTGAAGAGTCCAGTATCTAATCATTATAGAAGAAAATTGGTGACAGAGCAAACAGCAGACTGGGCAGATAATAATCAGCACAGATATTATTCAGAAAGCATTTGGAAAGGACTAGGAGTTTCAACTTGTAAAGAGCCCTCCAGATGCTCTCCTGCGGGAGAGTGTGTTATTAATAGGCTCCAAATTTGTGTCAAGACAATGTTCTTCGGCGTCAACCACTCTGTTCTTTCAAAATATTTCATTCTCTTCTAGAGAGTCAGATTTAACTAGTGTTAGTGGATGATTCCCTTGTAGGAATTAGCTAAACAGAGAGGTAGGGCTACAGTTAAGACTTTCTCCAAGGATCAAGTGATTTGCAAACTTAATCTGTTTACTATCCTTCAGAAGCGTATCCCTTTAGATCAGAAAAAGTGGCAATGGGAAAAAGTAGAGGAACTTAATCTTTCCACTAGAGTGTACATCTATATATGTGGCTGTCTGACATATTTCTTTCTCTTTTTTTTTTTTTTTTGCGGTACGCGGGCCTCTCACTGTTGTGGCCTCTCCCATTGCAGAGCACAGGCTCCGGACGCGCAGGCTCAGCGGCCATGGCTCACGGGCCCAGCCGCTCCGCAGCATGTGGGATCTTCCCGGACCGGGGCACAAACCCACGTCCCCTGCATCAGCAGGCAGACTCTCAACCACTGCGCCACCAGGGAAACACTGTCTTACATATTTCTTTGCAAGTGTTGGACATTCTGGGCCAGTGGAATCAAGCGTAGCTTGGCAGGAAGCCATCTCAGTACTTTTTCAAGCTCCATCTTCTTACCACTGTGTGTACTAAGGAGATCATGCTCTTAAATGATCAAGAATAAGACAGTGGGTAATGGGATTATGGACAATCTTTATTTTCTTCTTTTTCGTTTATCTGTATTTTCTTCAATGAGTGTGTGTTATTTCTGATATTAAATATATGTAAACATTGTAATGAAAAAAAAAACCCCACATTTTTCTTCTCTAAATCTCAGGCTGTATTACTGCTTTTTGTCTCCTATCTACCCAGAACCTTTTTAGCCTCTTCCCTCCCCCTGTTTAGATTAACTGCCAAAAATCAGCAGACTTCCTTTTTGGAAGAAACTTTTGGAAGAGATTTATTTCTTCACTCTTGAACTACTAAAAACAGCCTGTTTTTCTTCTTCCCCTAACCAAGTGGTGATTGATGCTACACCTGCCTCTGATGTGACAAAATGTAAGCGATGAATAAAACCTTTTCGTGATTCTTGCACATTCGGGGGCAGCGTAGAGCTCTCCCCGGGGGCACTGTGCCATGTGAAGATGCTCTGTGGGGAGTTATTCCGCCTCAGGCACTGTTGGGCCAACTTGCAGGCACCTTGAGGATCTCACCCACTGTCACTAACCTTTGATATTGTTGCTGTGCTCTTTCAGATTTTTGACAATGAAGCCAAAGATCTGGAGAGAGAAGTGTGCTTTATCGATATTGCCTGCGATGAAATTCCAGAACGTTACTACAAAGAATCTGAGGTGAGCAATAGATGGGGTGACATGTGGAAGAGAGTCATTCAATCATTCATTCAACAAACATTTATTAAGTCCACACTGACCTGGGACACTTCCATATGTCTTTGTGTTGATTCAATTTGCTTTCACATCTTGCTGGACTCTTTACTGCGGGTCTCAAAATGAAGTCCCTACTGCTTGGGGCCCGTGGTTAACCCCGGCTGCCACTCAATTTCAATGTAGTCTCCTATCTCCCCAGCTCTGCCATCAATCTGGGCAGCAAAATACTCACAAGGCTGAACCACCCAACGATAACTGGCCTATAAAATGCAGCAGCCACCTCTGGCTTCCTGTTTGGCCAGGCCTGGGCCCAGCCTGTCTCCCCCCCTCTGCAGGAGCTGTGTTTTATTTGTACCTTTGGGGTCTAACACAAAGAAAATGCTCCATCAATCCTCCCTGAGTGCATATTGAAACTTGGACAGCTCATCTCTGCACAGAACCTTTCTCTCAAAACCAGAAGTGCCTTCATGCAGCCCTCTCTTTTTTTCATCTTGACTAAGAATAAATTTAAGAGAATATGTGTCTGTATGACTCCCACCTACCAGAATCCATTGTGTACCTCAGTGCGAACTTGCTATTTTACTGTTAGTGCAAGTCCCCATTTGTATCCTGTTAGTATTTTATTAATGGCTGCTGACGGACCTTGGGTGACCCCCTTGGAAATAACGTCCCAGCCCTGCAATGACAACAGATGCTGGGCTATTTTTGTTGTTTAGCAACATTCAGCCAATCACAATATGTTTGGAGTTGGGGCCCCAGTCTCGTCCTTGAGCTGTAACACATGGACCTTGAAACTCTTCCCTCAGCTTGGTTAGGGCTGATTTAAGACATAATAAATAAACCCGGTAAAAATGAATTCTACCGTGACACACACTGGGCTCCCAATGTGGTTCAGATTTTTTTTGCTTCCACCTTTTGGGATTCGTTTGGATATCAGAGTCTAACCCAATGTTAGCAAATGCTTAGCTGCTTAATTGCAGGCATGGGCTCTGCAGCTGCTGTCTCTTTAAAGTCGGGGAGAGGCTGATGTGAATTACTCTTGGTGGGACTCAAGGATGAGCTTTTGAACGTCATCCATTTACATTACACTCTGCAGCCAACCACACTTGTGAATTTTCAGAAGAACAAAATGAAATGCTCTCTGTATAACTGTGGACCTGCTCAAGAGGAGAAGCTTGGCCTCCCCTTGTCTTAGAGGAGGTACTTCTGTGGTTTCATCTCAAGGCCACCAGTACTTATGGGGCTTCAGTGATGTGCAAAGCATCATGCAGTGCATTGGGTGAAGCTGTTGCCCCGTCGCTTCTGTGGCTCCTTGGGCCTGGGGGGCTGCTGTCTTACCTGGACGTCCTGGCCTCTTTGGTAGCTCAAGCCTTCTAGAAAGGCAGCGTTGCCAGAAAACTCTGAACTGATTTCAGCTCTTCCTCTTAGATAGCTTTGGTGTGGTCCTGCCTGGCACTCAGGGAGTTCCCTTCTGATTCGGAGGAAAGTCTTAGGACAGATATGGAACACTAATGACAAAATCAACACGTCTCATTTCTAGTCATTGTGTACCTGACTCATCTCCCTGTGCATTGTGCTCCCAAGAACCACCACTGGAAAGCTTTTTCTCATTGACACAGATGTTCAAGGACCATTTTTTCATGTTTCACAGTCATTCATTTTCCTGGGTCATAAAATATTCTTTTCTAGATGCAGTTTGACCAAGGAAATGAGAGGGGAATAGTCATTCATCCAGTAAATATGTACTGAGTACTCACTGAGTGTCACAGACAATATTTAGATGGGGACGTGGCAATGAACAGAAGAGACACTGAGGGTGTCTAGCAGGGGAGCCAAACAACAAAGAAATAACTACATGAGCACATATGGAGTAAAAGTCACAGGTGCCATAAGGAAGCTTGCAGGGAGAGACCACGATAGGGAAACTGAATTTGAGAGGATGGGATCAGGAATGATGCTCAGGGAGAAATGGCCTGCTGGGACCCGCAGGATGAAAAGAGCTGGGGGACAGTGCTCCAGGGGGAGGTGACAGCATGCATGGGAGTCCCAAGGTGTTACCTATAAGGAAACAAAAGAAGGCCAGTGTGGTTGCAGCAGCAGAAACAGAAGGAAGAATGGCACAAAGGGAGGTTGGAAAAGAGGGTGGGATCATGTTAAGACGCTTAGATTTTATTTACATGCAGTAGGATGCCTTCGAAGAAATTAAAGCTGGGACATCATATGATCCGATTTGTGCTTTTAAAAGATTGCTCTGGATGGAGAAGGGACCGGCCGGGAGCAGAGTGGAAGTCAGGAAACCACTGAGGTCATCGGAGTTGTCTACCTTGTTGATTATTGAAGTTATATGGCAACTTGAAGTGGAGGGCTGGGAGCAGATGGCTTGGAGGTATATTTTAAAGAGAGACTTGACAGGGATTGGTCGTGGACTGGGTGTGAAGGTGAGAGAAGAGGAAGAGTCAGGATGACCTGAAGGTTTACAGCTTGGGCAACAGATAGATGGGGGTGAGAAGAGGAGTGGATTTTGGAGAAAGATGGATGGATTTTGTGATGACAGTGAGACATCTAGAACAAATAGAAGTGGGTCTGGAGCTTAAATGAGAGATCTGGGCTGGAGACAAATTGGAGAGTATTTGGGAAATAGAAGAATTTAAAGTCCTGAGGATGGATGAGAGTGAGCAAGCGTACAGTATAATGGGAAAGGGGTTCGGGTCCGAGCATTAAATTTAGGACAGCAATATTTGGAGATCAGGAAGAGGATGAGGAGGCCCCAGGGATCTACAAAGAATTGGCCAGAGAATTAGAAGGAAAACAAGGAGAGAGCACCAAGGAATGCAAGTTTCAAGAGAGGAGAGGGATTGGTTATGCTTAATGCTGGTGAGAGATCAAATAAGATGAGAATGGAAAACTGTCTCTAAGAGCAGTGGTTTTCCACTGGGGGCGATCTTGCCCCACAAGGATGCTTACAATGTCTGGAGACATTTTTTTTTAAGATTTTTATTTATTTATTTATTTATTTTTGGCTGTGTCAGATCTTAGTTGTGGCACGCGGGATCTTCATTGAGGCACGCGGGATCTTTTGTTGTGGCGTGTGGGCTCCTCTCTAGTTGTGGTGCACAGGCTCCAGGGCGTGAGGGCTCTGTACTTGTGGTGCACGGGTTCCAGAGCACATGGGCTCTGTAGTTTGTGGCATGCAGGCTCTCTAGTTGAGGCGTAGAGCTCAGTAGTTGTGGCGCTCGGGCTTAGTTGCCCCGCGGCATGTAGGATCTTAGTTCCCTGACCAGGGATCGACCCCGGCATTGTAAGGTGGATTCTTTACCACTGGACCACCAGGGAAGTCCCTGGAGACATTTTTGGTTGTCACAACTTGGGAGTGCTACCAGCCACTAACCACATCCTATAATGAACAGGACAGCCCGCCACAACAAGAGTGATGGACCCTCAAATGTCAGTATGCCAAGGCTGGGAAATCCTGCCCTGAAAGTAAAGGTCGTTGGAGATGAATGGAGGTCTGGACTCAGCTCTCACACTCAGAGCCACCCCTGCCTGTCCTGGAGTCTTACTTAATGGATGTGGAGGAAGGGGGCCCCAGAGGGCTCAGCCCTGCACACTCTGTCAAGCCCTGCTTCCCAAACGATCGCCAGCCTACATTACAGGTAGAATTTTTTCTCACTCGCCCTGGCAGTTAGACCACAGAGGAAAAGGCAGACTTGGGAGCCTGCAATAAAATAATAGGAAAAGTATGTTCCGTGGGACTCCCTTATGACCTAAACCCACCATCATTGGACTTCCAGAATCCACACTGCAGTATGAGCCTACCAGAAGGGAGAGAAGTGAGTGTCCTGGGCTGTTTAGGTTGTGTGTCAGTAGCCAGGGACAGAGAATAAGGGAAACAACCGATTCAGAAGGCAAACCACTTCCAAATACATTTCTCCTCTGCACACTGTAAATAATTAACATCCTCCTCCCTGCCACAAGAATTTCTTTCTAAAATGAAATCTGACCTTGTCATTTTCTGCTTAAAAGCCTGGTCCCCTTAGCATGGTCCTCTGCCTTCTCCCCTCCAGCCCTCCCCACCTCTGTTCCTCTCAATTTGGAAGCTTCTAGTCATTACTCTTCAGAGTTCAGCTCAAATGTGACTTCTCCTCTTTGGACTCTCCTGGGCACCCCACTCCCTACCCACTGGCAGCAAGGATTCTGGTCTGTGGCTTCTAGATCATGCTGGCTCGTGCTAGCTCACAGTTATACCCTGAGCTCCACGAAGACAAGGGTTGTCGTCTTCATCACCATTCCCCAGCAGCTAGGACAGAACCAGCACATAGCAGCCACTCACAAAACGGTTGTTGAATGAATGAGTGAAAGCCACGGGCTTTATTTTTTCCTTCTAGCAGTGACAATTTCGGAGCGAGCGCTATCAATGAAAATGCATTTGTGGCCATTAAGCTAACAGTAGTGAATCAGAGTTCCTTATATATATATTTTTTTTTTTCTTTAATCTGAGGCCTACAGCTTTACGAGCTTTTTCTTCCAGTCCATCTTTGTAAGTTGACTATGTCAGCGTCGTAAATAGGAACACATTTTCTGCAGAGAAAGCTGAAATGCTGGTGGGCTCAGTGTATTCTGAGACTTTGAGGCTTATGCATTCAGACCAGGGTTATCTGGGTCACCACTCAGCTCCCGTCACACACACACACACACACACACACACACACACACACACACACACACACACACACACACACACACACACACACACACACACACACACACACACACACACACACACACACACACACACACACACACACACACACACACACACACACACACACACACACACACACACACACACACACACACACACACACACACACACACACACACACACACACACACACACCCTCCATCCAGGCCGAAGCAGGGGATTGAAGTAATTTCTTTTCTTTTTCAGGGGATTGAAGTAATTTCTTTTCTTTTTCCATTTGTCCCTGGAAACCTCCGAACCACATGAGGCAAGAATGCCTCTCTCACTAAGGTGACCAGAGCTGGAAGTTTTCCGCTGGGTGCCCTCTGCCTGGTGGCACAAGGGCCCCCACTAAGCAGAGTTTCAGAAGGACTCCGGAGACTCAGCATCGGCCGGTAGCTCAGCCCAGCGCTCTCTTTATTCTCATTTTGTGGTGCCGTTGTTTCCCAGCCACATCAGGGGCCTAAGCTGCAGCTCCCAAGAACCTCTTAATCTCAAGTTTTTCTCTCCTATCTGTGGCAGGACTCCACAGGGCAGCACTGCATTGTTTAAAAAAAAAGAAAACAGTGTGATTTCTCAGGCCCAGAGAGCACCTCCAGGTGCACCTCCACAGGGCCCCACCAAGGCCCTGCCCCCATTAGAATCATGAAGCTCTTTGCATCAAGTCACATCAGCACCACCCAAGCAGCAAAGACGAAGAGAAGCCAGTGTCTGAGCAGGTTGTACTTGTTATGTGGTCGATACGTGCGTTCTTTCTTCTGCCAAGGTGCCCATCCCTCTGATGCTCTGCCAGAATTTCAAGGTGAAAATCCCAACCCAGGAAGGAGGAACTCAGGCCGATCAGTTGTAGCATGCCCTCAGAGGACACGGGCAGTGAGCCCACACCTGCAAAGCTGAGTTGGCCATTTGCGATGCAGGAACAAATCTCAACACCCAGCCTCCAGGACTGGTCCAGCCTGGACAGTCTCCAAAAGTCAGGCTTAGGGAGCTCTAACTCAGAGGCCTTTGGTGTTGGTCCAAGTCCAGTGCTCTTCCTCCTGGATTCACTGCAGTCGTTTTTAAGGTTCAGCTTCCATTACAAGATCAAGAGGGACCAGAAAAAGTGACATCTCTAGTGGCCTTCCAGGGGTCTGTCCCCGCAGCTCCCCCCCAGAGACACGAATGTGGAGTCATACGCAGTTTCTAAATGTTCAGCCTTGAGTAGAAAGGGGGAAAAAGAAAAAAGAAATGTCATTTTCTGGGAGAGGAAGTTTAGAAGTAGAGGATGTGTTGTGCTTTGTTTTTTAAAAATCTTCATTGATTTTTGTAAAGCAAAGGGGAGTGGTTATAGACCAGTGGTTTCCAACTAAGGCCAGTTTTGCTCCCCAGGGGTCATCTGGCAACGTCTGGAGGTATTTTCGATTGTCACCACTGGCAAGGGGTTGTTTGCTACGGCATCTAGTACGCAGAGACCAGGAATGCTGCTATAAACATCCTGCGATGCCCAGGACAGCCCCACA
The DNA here is from genome assembly GCF_949774975.1 of Lagenorhynchus albirostris. Lineage (NCBI taxonomy): Eukaryota > Metazoa > Chordata > Mammalia > Artiodactyla > Delphinidae > Lagenorhynchus > Lagenorhynchus albirostris. The sequence goes on along the minus strand of NC_083114.1, from coordinate 46,677,154 downwards.
GCAGAGAATTACCCAGCCCGAAATGCCAACTGCGGCAAAGTCGAGAAACTCTGCTGTAGGCCAATCCAAGGACAGGAAATGCAGGAAAACCTATTAGAAGCAAGACTCATTAATTTCTTTCGTTTGCATTTATTAAGTGCTTACTGTGTACCAGGCTCTGTGCTAGGCACTGGGGCTACAAAGGCCATAATCGTGTCTAGTCTCCACTACCCTTTGAACTGGATCCTTTCTTTTTTTTTTAAGAAAAAAAGGAAATTCCTCTTTCTCTTCATTTTGCAAGATGTAAAAGAGGTCTCCATTTTACCAGTGTTAAATAAAGCATAATAATTCTAATGGAGAAATCAGGGAAATTTACAACGTTTTGAACTCGGGTAGCAATGAAGGAGAATGTGAGACTGTCTCAGAAGCAAGTACCCCTGAAGTGGTATGCTTGAAGGTAGGAGAGTACCAGGCAAGTTTTTAGGCAGGATTTGATTTAGAGCTTTCCCTTTGAGTTGGGTGATGAGGGGACTCTTTTGGAACTCAGCCTCCAGGCCCCCTGGATTATAGAGTTTTCCTGAACTAAGGAATCCTTACAAGCCAGTTCATCGGTCACCCGATCTAAATATCTGCTGAATTCTCTCTTAAGGGAGAGAGAAGCGAACAAAGAGATACATCTAACTTTTCCAGTAACTGTCAAGGGTAAGAGATTAAATGCTGTTTGCTAAGTACAACAGGCCCCAGAAAGGGAACAGAGAGATGAAATGAGTAAATATTGTCATACTCAGCTGTACCCTTCAGTACAAAGTGCTTCATCCAAACCACTCTGTTCCCTCAGATTAAGAATATTTTCATGTCGGTCTATATCTTGATGGTTGAGGGTGGTCAAATTTTTCAGTTATCAAAAAAAAAAAATTTTCAGTTATCTCCAAATGGCCAGATTTAACACAGCTGCCTCCTGCTGGGGTCCACTGTGGAGTTCAGTTTGTTGTTGTGCTGTTATTGTCATTTTTTTTCCCTTTTCCCTCCGTCCATCTGCTTCTTTCTGAGAATAACGCAGCTGTTTGGTGATGGGTTCCAATTTGGCGGCGCTGGGCACCTCTGGGATAATAAGAACTGTCTGCGCCCACTGGTGTGGGGCGAAGCCTCCACCACCAAAGTGCTCCCCAGTGATAGCCTCCAAAGCTGGCACAGAAAGCCTGCAAGGAGATAGTCAGTGGAAGGGTCTCCAGTAGCTGCTGCATCGCAGGGCCCTGCGCCTCTCCCTTCACAGGGTCTCCATGAGGCCAGTGCTATTAGAGAGGGAAGCACGTGGTGGCCTCTGGAAGTGGCCGGAGCAATAGATGAGAAGGAAAGCCATTGGAAGAAGAACTTTTTTTTTTCTTGGCTGCATCAGGTCTTCATTGCTGCACACAGGCTTTCTCTAGTTGCGGTGAGTGGGGGGCTACTTTTCTTTGTGGTGCACGGGCTTCTCATTGCGGTGGCTTCTCTTTGTTGAGGAGCGTGGGCTCTAGGCGCGTGGGCTTCAGTAGTTGTGGCTCGCGGGCTCCGTAGTTGTGGCGCATGGGTTTAGTTGCTCTGTGGCATGTGAGATCTTCCCGGACCAGGGCACGAACCCGCGTCCCCTGCATCGGCAGGCGGACTCTCAACCACTGCACCACCAGGGAAGTCCCAAGTTAGGCGTTGTTAAAGTTGGTGTTTATGGGGCTTATAATTAAACATAACGCATACATGACATTATTTTATAAAAATGAGCTCACACGATGCAACTTTGCAACATGCATTTTCTCAGTAACGATATAAGCTTGCCGTCTTTCTGGGGCAGTACACGTCCCTCTAGCCGACGTCGTAATGACTGTATGATGTGCCAGCATATGACTATGCCATTGTCCATGTGGTGGACATTTAGAGTGTTTCCATTCTTTTGCTATTATAGTACTTCAGGCAACACCCTCATGCTATATATATTTTTTGGCATAGTTTTAATATTTCTGTAGAATAAGTTCTAAAAGTGAAATTGTTGTGTCAGTGGGCATGTGGGTTTAAATCTTTCTAGATATAGCCAAATTGCCCCCCACTCCAAAGCCATATTAAATGACTCTCTGATCCACACTTGTGTGGGAACACACTGAATTTTGAAGAAGTGAGATTGGAAAGGCAGTGTACTGAGTGAGAGCAAAGGCGGTGAAAAGGTAGGGAATTCCGCTGCACGTTCAAGGGTCAGTGAGTAACCGGGGCAGAAAAGAAGAGCCTCCAATGTCAAGCCAAGGAATTTGGCTTTTATTCTGCAGGTAGCTGAGAACTTTCAAAGCAGGGTCACCAGCCACCTTGCAAGGCGTCTCAATTTGTGACCACACCAGAGAAACTGACTTTCTCGGGGGGGGGGGGGTGGGGGGGGCGGTGGTGAGGGCAGACCGCTGGACACCAAGAGGTTTAGAACCCTGTAACTCATCAACTTACTTGTCTCCTTCTTCTGCTACCTCTTTTCGTGAACAAATCACCTTCAGCCATATTGGCAGCAATAAAACTTTGTTAATGAAAAGAAACTTTTGGAAATAACAGGGCACTAAACAGTAGTCCAGTCTTCAACAACCCTGGCTGCGTCATTTTTAGACCAATAACAAATAGGTACTCTCTTTCAGTTCTCATTTCTTCCAAGTAAAAGAAAGCTGGCTCCCCAAGTCTTACTGAAATACCACGCCTAGTCCTGGTGTTTAAAACCACTACTGTTCTTTTGGCCTAATCACGTGGAGATACTGCAATGTTGTGAGCAAAGCCAATTTTTATTGGGAGTACTAGGAAAACGTTAGTGCCCAACTCCACCCTAGAGAAAGGATTTTTGTGTTTTTAATTTTTCAAGGGGAAAAATAACCAACTTAAACTGCTGCAATAATTTTCATGAATGAGGTTCCCCAGAGCTCGGTGCCCAGAATAGCAGTTCCAAATCTTACCAATTGGATTGGGTAGTGAAATGCCAAACCATGTGAGTCAAACAAAACTATGGCAAATGAATTCCTAAATATCAGATCAAAACCAGAGATTCTAAGTCTCTGCCAGGAGTGGAGTTGCTGATTGTGTTGCTGGGTCATTGAGTCAATAGAAAGAGCCTTTGGGGAAATGTCCCCATGTCCCCAAAGGGAGGATTCAACCAAGCAAAACATCCATTGAAGGGAGAAACAATTGGGCTTGTTGAGGAGGGATCTGTGCAAAAGATAACCTCTAGAATTCACGGATGGGGATTCCCAGCCCATGCTTTCCTTGAGTAGATGGAGCTCCACCCTAATGTACTAAGGGGCTCAGGCTTTGGGAGGCCTCCCAGGTGATCACAGCCATTGCACTTCATCAGCACCAATGATGATTCACCATCTTGAATCTCTTCCTCCGTTCAAATGAGTGGATGGATATGGAGAGATGAGATGAGATGCAATGAGATGCTGTGATGAAAGGCAAAGCATTAAAGTGCACAGTACTGGCACACAGTTAGCATTTAATAAATGTTCCCTTCTCCCTGCTTTGACACTGGCATTGAGATCTGCAGATGTGTCGCTGGGATGGTTGCTCAGTAGAAACCAAGTGTCTTTGTTTCTTAAGATTTTTTTTTTTTGATGTGGACCATTTTTTTTAAGTCTTTATTGAATTTGTTACACTATTGCTTCTGCTTTTTATGTTTTGGTTTTTTGGCCACGAGGCATGTGGGATCTTAGCGCCCCGACCAGGGATCGAACCTGCGTCCCCTGCATTGGAAGGCAAAGCCAGGGAAGTCCCCCAAGTGTCTTTGGAAAGTGGCTGCCATGAGTGGGGCTCTGGGAGTTTGTTTGCATATTGCTTTTTACTTGTTGGCATGAATGCAGAAGAGAAGCACAGGGTTGGTTTCAATCACTCCAGTCCACAAGATGACAGAATTTGCTGCAGGTACTGCAAGATCCTTCAGAAAATGGAGCCATTTGTACTGCTGAGACCTTTTAAAAAATGTGTTCGTATTACTTCTGTTATTGTTTAACCTGAATTCAGACTGGCATGTGCCTCTTATACTTCACCCCTAAGAAACCTTAGAGGTTGCATTTACTGTTTGTTGTGCCAACCTGGGGCAGTCTGTAGCACTGGAATCCCAGGATGCTACCCAAGGCAGTTTGGGCATTTTATCAACTGTCTACCACAAGCCTTTTACCAGGTGTATTTTAGAAGAATAATAATTAAGACTTTAAAAGAAGGAAGCGGGATCCAAAGGAAAGGCTTTCAGCTAGAAGTGAACAGATATAACCAAGCTCTTCTTCAGTCCCATCTCACGGAGAACCTCCATCTGTACGTTCAAGAAAACAGGCATTAAATCCACAGCTTGCCACCTACATCAGCCCCTGCTATTTTTTGCCTTATTAAAACACCAGGACTTCCTGTCCCTTAGAGCAGAGTTCCCAAATCAGATTAGAATCACCTTAGGAGCTTAAAAAAGTGCAGATGCCTGGGACCCTCTCTGGACCTACCAAACCAGATGCAGTAAGGTGGGACCCAAGGATCTGTGTATGAATGCATCACGTTTGGGGGAAAACCTCAGAGGAGAGCTTCCCAACATTTTTCATGCCATGATATGCACATAGAAAATGATCGGTTTTGATTGGCATGTCAGGGAGCTCCTGGTCACAGAGGACCACCCCCCAGGGTCAGGAGGCCCAGTCTGCTCACCCAGGGGCCAAGGGGACCCGGACCTTGTCACACCTGTTTATCCATTCAAGGTAGGGAAGCTCTGCCTAAGCAAGCTCGATTTACAGTGTTCACATTTTAAAACCATTTTATTGTTACTTAATTTTGTAGAGGCGAAAGGAAACAGCAATGTAAGCCTGGAAGACTGCCCAATCCCCTACCGAGGGAGGGGTCAATACCTTTGATTTTCATTCCATCTGTTGAGAATCTGATACCATCTGTCATCTGTAGAGTCATACTCAATGCCTTCCTTGCCAACCAATAGTATTTTTATAATATACATTTGTGCAGTTTTCTCCTAAGTTGCTGCTGAGTTGGGGGCTGGCTTAGGATCGACCCTCATCCAAATTTATTTTCTTTCATTGAAGACCGTAATCAGTGTCCGTCAGATCCTCTGGCTAGATCTTGCCCAAGCCCTTTCCCAACTAGCTCTAAGAATCTAGGGCTGTGACTCTGGGATGATGGAAGTGATATTTTTTTCTCTTGAGAAATAAGACCTGACCTAGTGATTCTCTCCTCCACTTCCATTGTTTCCGACTCCAAGTACAACTGTTCAGCTTCTGCTCCAAAAATATCCAGGAAAGAATAGGTGCTATTTAGTGGCTTGTCTTCATCTTTTTTTTAATTGTTAAGGGACCCAAAGAAAGACATAGAATTATCAGCTCATTAACTTGGGCCTTATACGTTTCAACAGATTTCTCACAGAATTGCTAAACCTGACTTTAGAGGGACAGGAACTAACTTTTGAGAAAAAGAAAGGTCATTGCTAAGTTATTTTATTCAGTTATATCATTTAATGCTAACCATTCAGTAGAATAGATATTGTTTCCATTTTATAGATAGGGAAACTGAGGCTCAGAGAGTCTAAGTAGCTTGCTGACGTTTCAGGAAGCCTTGATTCAAACCCCAAAGATTGTGCTTCTCCTCCCCCACCAAGCTGGCCCCTTCAGGCAAAGCTGAAGTTACAAACACTGTTGTCTGTCTTTATAAAGCACTCTAGGAAATTTGTTTCCTCCTAAAATGTAATTCGTTAACCCGGAGTCTCACTGACCATATGAATGGAGGATCTTAGGGAAAGACAGAGTAAGTAAGAGGAAGGGCCTTTCCAGTCCCTTGGTTACCCTCCTTAGGTTTAATGATCTGATGGAAGTCGACTCCCCATCTTTTAGGAAAGTTTTCCTCCTTGTGAACATTCTAGAAAATAGTGGGTTGGCCAAAACAAACCTGGTCTGGAAAAAACAAAACGTGGCCATCCCACAGCAGAGTAATACAGGAACCCGTTAAAGAAAAAATAAAAGTCATAGCCCCCAAAGAATACACCCACAGACACCAGTTTAGGAAACATTCCTTTTCTCATTTTTATCATCCCCTCAGCAGTCTTGGAGTTAAATAACTTGCCCAGGTTCACACAGGTAGTAGTCGCTGGAGCAGAAATTCAAACCCACGCGTGTCTCATTGCAAAGCTTTTTTGGTCCCCCACTCAGTTCTGCTCCACAGAACCTCGGGCCCCACAGAGGTGCTTCTGAGCCCAGTAAACAGTGACATATATTGTGTCAAACAATGAAGATTGAAACAGTCCAAGGAATCCACTCATCATTTTTACCTTCTTTATATGTTGGGATTTCAAATAATAATTATATCTGGGAAAACAAAATGAGTTCTAAAGCTAAGATCAGTTTGAAATCTATTCCAGCTTTAAAAATGGAAATCCTTTATTGCCTTCAAATACAGAGTGATTGGCTTATTGACTATCTCTGTCCCAGTTTCTGTTCAACAAGTTGGAGGTCCAAGTTTCCCAAAACAATACCATACATGAGGGGCAAACTAGATTCAGGGACAGTTAATCCAGTGCTGATCACTGTTGCCATGTTGCAACTCATCGAGAATATTTCTTAGTCTGTTATCAGCTTTTTAAAAAAAAATTTTTTAATTGATTGATTGATTGATGGATTGGCTGCATTGGGTCTTCGTTGCTGCACACGGGCTTTCTCTAGTTGCCGCGAGGCGGGGGAGCTACTCTTCTTTGCGATGCGAGAGCTTCTCATTGCAGTGGCTTCTCTTGTTGCGGAGCATGGGCTCTAGGCGCACAGGCTTCAGTAGTTGTGGCACATGGGCTTCAGTAGTTGTGGCTCGCAGGCTCTAGAGCGCAGGCTCAGTAGTTGTGGCGCACAGGCTTAGTTGCTGCGCAGCATGTGGGACCTTCCCGGAACAGGTCTCGAATCCATATCCCCTGCATTGGCAGGTGGATTCTTAACCACTGCGCCACCAGGGAAGCCCCTGTTATCAGCTTTTGATTTCAGAAACTTACACTATCTGTGGGCAAAATTGTATATCCTCAGTATGGATATATGATACGGTTATTAATGCTTCATAGCCTGTGTCCAAACAGCACAGCTAAGATCAGAGTGAGCAGGGACAGTCCACAACACGAAGTCCCAGCTCAGAGTCTGCCAACAGAGCCAGGTCCTAACCGCCCTCCTTTCTGGGAAGAGATTGGCTCCCTGGCTATTAGGATGCTGGTGCCTAGCCTCTCACTGTCACACAACATAAGGCGGGGTTCTCTCCAGTGGGTCTTTGAATAACTTTATTGGTTTTGATTAGAGGTGATCTTGAAAATATAGTCATATCTGTGCCAAAAGGAACAGAGTAGCTTCATGTAACAGGATATTAGGGAGCCGCCTCTTGTTGCTCTGAAATTGGGAACCAGGCCCAAAGCTGGGGACAAAGAGGAGTTACAACGCCACATTCCCTGGGCAGCCGCTCATCACTGAGGCCAGGGACTCCCCAGGGCTGGCCCAGACGGCCCAGCTGGCCCTTTCGCCATGGCACCCATCATCCATCTCCCCTCCATTCCTAGTCTGTATTTGAAGATGGGGGAGGGGAGTTCTCAGAATCATTGGGGGTACACTTATTGCCTAACCCCAAAGCCATGTGACGGGAGAATTCCAAGAGAATTAATTACAGAAACTGGAGCATCTGCAAAAGAAAAAAAAAAGGCTGACTATTTGCTGAGCTGGGAACCTGCAGGTCCACACGCAGCTCCGCCATCCAGGGAGACTGGGGCGAGGCTGCAAAGTGGCCCCAGGAGTTCGTAGGGGAACATAGAGATTGATTGATGCCTGCTGCCCATCTGGAGATTTCTGAAGGAGGAGGCTTGTGGAAGGAGCCCATGGCAAGGGCTCAGATGGAGCTGTGGAGAGTGAGTCTGGGAATAGGATGGGGACGTTCCTTTGGACATTATACGAAATGAAGATAATGTACTACTTTAGAGGTTTGTAGTCAGGAGAATTCCAGGGTGTTTGCCCTGAAACCCACAAATTCTCCAATTCTCTGATACCAACCCGGTGTCAACAATTCACTTCAGTTCTGACACTACCTGGCTTTAGCATCACATAGCACAAGTTCAAGGACTCAGTCCCACAAGACCACTCCCACTTCAGATGCCAGTCACAAGTCCAGGGCCACCACATTAACCAGTATTAACTAGTATTAACTCCTTCCCACAAAGTCAACCTCACGTTCGAGAATTTGCTGGGAAGGCTCACAGAAATCAGGAAACCACTTGACTTATGTTTAACAAACGAACATTTACTAGTTTTTTAGAAAGAGTGCAATTCAGGAACAGCCAAAAGGAAACGATGCACAGGGCAAAGGATGAGGGAGGGAGGTACAAGGTTGCACATCCTCTCCAGGCATGCCCACTGCACCACCACCACCCCACCACCCGCCCCCACCCCCGCCCCAGCACAGTGATGTGTTCACCAACCTGGAAGCTCTCCAGATCTCACTGTCAAGAATTTGTATATTTCAATCACCAGCCTCCCTCTTCTCCCTTCCCCAGAGGTCAGCGGTCTAAGCCCTTGATCTTTCTGGGAACCAGCCCCATCGTGAGGCTATCTAAGGGCTGCACCCTAAGTCACCTCACGTATATTTCTTATACCACAAAGATTAAATGAGAGAGCATATCTGAAGTGCTTGACCCGGGCTCTGGTACCCAGCAAGCATTTGATGAACATTAGCTAGTGTGGCGACTTCCCCCTCCTTCCATCCTCCACTTTCTCCTGACCACCTCTCTCAGGGTTCTCTTTTGCCTTCGTCTCCTCCCCGCCCCCCCCAAAAGGCATCACCAGTGGTCACCCTCAGGGCTAGAGGCTGCTGACTAGTCAATGGTTTTGTGGTTTGTACTCACATTTTCCATTTTAATCTTCCTCTTCTTCAGGTAGAGAGTTTTGAGTTCTCCCGGCCCTGAATTAGAACCGAGAAGGGCTCAGAACACCCACCAAAACACTCCCCCTGCCCAGCCACCTTTCTCTCTGCCTTTCTACATGTCACACACACCTTCTGAGTCAAGCTCCTTTAAGAGTTGCTTTGCAGAGGACTAACAGATCACTCCGTGTTTGCAGTACACGCTAGTGCCAAGAGCAAATGCTTTAAAAATAGCACTTTAGGTATTAACTGCTAACAAAGCAAGAATTGGCTGCTTCTGGCTACAATTTGCATTTGGGATTTTTTTTTTTTTTTTTTAAGCTGATGCATAGCAGGTGACCTTTTAAGTAAAGTTTTTGGCCAGTTCTCAAGTGCACTGTGATGAAAGCTCCTTAGTGCTGTTGGCTTTTTTTTTTTTTAACACCTTTATGAGACCTACCTCACATACCATACAGTTCACCCACTTAAAGTGTAGAATTCAGTGGATTTTAGTACTTTCACAGATGTGGGTAACCATCACCACAGTCAAATTTAAAACATGTTCATCAACCCAGTAAAGAAACCCTGTATGAATTTTATTTTTTTTAATTTATTTATTTTTGGCTGTGTTGGGTCTCCGTTGCTGCGCGCGGGCTTTCTCTAGTTGCTGAGAGCAGGGTTGTGGTGCGTGGGCTTCTCATTGCAGTGGCTTCTCTTGTTACGGATCACGGGCACTAAGTGAGCGGGCTCAGTAGTTGTGGCTCATGGGCTCTGGAGCGCAGGCTCAGTAGTTTTGGCGCACTGGCTTAGTTGCTCCACAGGCATGTGGGATCTTCCCGGACCAGGGCTCAAACCCGTGTCCCCTGCATTGGCAGGCGGATTCTTAACCTCTGCGCCACCAGGGAAGTCCCAGAGACCCTGTATGCTTTAGCTATCACACCCCCTATTCTTTTATCCTCAATCCCACCCCAGCCCTAGGCAATCACTAATCTTCCTATCTCTGTAGATTTCCCTGTTCTAGACGCTTCATATGAATGGGATCCTTTAATATGTGGTCTGTTGGGACTAGCTTCTTTGAAAGCACTTTAATTTTTATGCATATCCCTTTTAGGATTCAGGTTTAAGAAATGTTGGTCCAAATTTGCGGCTAAATTTTAGCTGGTTGAAACGGCCATTCATTGAAGGGGAATGAGAATAATACCACCTTGGAGTCATCAGGAAAAGTTCCTGAATGCAGGAAAAAATCTGATATTTTTCAGATTGGTTAGTTCATCTCTATTTGAGGGCTGAGCATTATGGTTACATAATATAGTAATTCCTAGCCAGTTACTGCTTAGCCCCTTTTCATTTAACATTTATCAAAGACTTCTAATTTCAGTTAACAGGGCACGCCCCTGTTGGCTATAGTCCTTTGTGGTTCAAATTGAAAGCGTAATTAATCACGGAGACTTTATATCTCAGTGAACGTTGGCTAATAATATTGCCTCTGAGATGCAAGCTGCGCTCCAGCCAGGTTGAGATCTCCTGCGGGTTTCTCCTGGCACCTCCCAGGTGTGAGACTGATCCTGACAAACCCAGGGACACAGTTTCACATGGGCTGCACTAATCAAAGCCCTTAGCATCACCTTTGTTCTGCTTTGTCCAAGTGCGAGATGGATGAAATTTGAAGGTGCGACTGACCCCGGGGAGAGGAAAGAGGAAGCCTTCTAAAGAAGATGCGCCCGCGCGGAAGGAAGTGTGACCAGCGAGGTCCATCTGGCCCCGGGGAGAAGCCCTGGCACCAGTGCGGCTCCCTCCGTAAAGATGGGCTTTAATGACAAGGGTCCAAGTTGCCATCTGCCAAGCCTGGGGAGCACCGATAGGATCCAGAGCCAGAGCTCTCACTGGGGGTGAATTTAGAAGCCCCCCAGCTGGAGGAACTTGCAGCCTGGTGCGTTCCCAGCTAGCCAGCTGCTGGGCAGAGCCCTCAAGGCAAGAGCATTGACCGAGTAGGTGAACAAGCTGTGGAAGAGTTACAGGGTAATCTAGAAGACTTGCCTTGTGAAAACCTCTCTGACTTGGTGTTAGAGGTTGGCCTGGTTCCCCACAAAAAGATATGTTGAAGTCCTGACCCCCAGTACCTGAGAGTGTGACCTTACTTGGAAATATGGTCTTTACGGAGGTAATCAAATGAAAATGAAGTTCAGTGCTCTCTAATCCAATATGACTGTGTCCTTACGAAAGGGGGAAATTTAGAGACAGAGACAGACATGCACAGAAGGAAGACGATGTGAAGACACACGGGGAGGACGCCATGTGACCGGGGTGTACATCTACAAGTCAAGGAACACCAGAATTCCCAGCAAACCAAACCACCAGAATTAGCAAAGAGGCATGGAACAGATTCTCCTTTACAAGCCCCAGAAGGGACCTGCTCTACTGACACCTTGATCTGAGACTTCTGGCCTCCAGAACCGTGAGACAATAAATTTCTGTTAAGCCACCCAGTTTGTGGGTGGCTTACCACAAAGTGGCTGTTAAGTGGGTGGTACTTTGTTATGATAGCTCTAGCAGACTTATACAGCTAGGCTCCCCGTTAGGGAAACAAGCTCCACCCTAGCTTGGATGATTACTGGAAGGAAAGGATTGCATTTATCTCTGTGTCGTTCTCAACTCTTCAGGAGGAAGGCTTTTATATAACGCCTGAGATGCTCGAAGTTGTCTGGTTTCAAGGCTGGCCCATCCTGACATGGGGAGATAGCTGCCCAGTGTGTCCACCTGCCAGGGAAGCTCCCAGCTTGGATGGACCAGCTCCTTTGTGTGCCCCTATGTGGTTCCAGAACCTTGGTGAAATCAGTAAAATCCCTTCCTTTAAGGGATCAGCCTACAGTAGGGCAATCTGCTTTGCTCTCTGCTTTGTCAACATGGAACAGTGTTCCTGAAACATAAGAGAAAGAGGGAAAGGAATTGATTCTAAGATTGAAGACTATCATTTGTCCTTGGCCCAGAACCTAGTCATGAGAGTCCAATAAGCAAAAACCCTTTTCTTGGGATTTCTTCCACCACCATACTTAATGGACACTGACAGGTGACAGCTTCCAGAAAATGGAAATGCCCACCCTGCCTCTCACTGACACAAGAACACCAGCATTATGGTGGGCAGCCATATTTTTTGGCACTTATTTTTCTATATACTGAACCACAGGATAACAATAAAGTAAAGATAATCCTGCAGCACTTAAGATATTCCTGCTGCCTTTCTTCTGAGGAGCTGAGATTTGAGGAAATTGAAACCTCTTAAGGATGTTTCAGTATCATGTGCTTCTTAAAGCCCTGGGATATCTCCTGTATATCATGCATCACCTGTTGGGTGTTGGGCTGGGGACTTCACCGACATTATCCAAGTTAAGCCTTGCAACAGTCCCACAAGGGCATTAGTATTAACACCATCCTGCAGATGAGGAGACTGAAGCCCCTTCTGACAGATTGTGCCAGAATTTCAGATGAGAATCCACACGGTCTAGGAGCAGGGAGCCCAGGTCTGGGAGTCAGGTTGACCTGAGCTTGAGGCCTGGAGAACTGTGGGTAAGTCAGCAATCGCCTCTGAGCTTCAGGCTCCTCGTGTGGAGCACAGAGATGACATTTGCACCTTACGGTAGTGGTTAAACCTTGGCTGTATGTTTGGATCACCTGGGGAGCTTTTGAAATCCTGGATGCATGGACCCCACCCAAGACTGATTTGATCAGAAGCATTGGGGATTTAACCGTACTCCTCACCCCCAGAGGTTTCTTTCACAGTTCTGGAGGACAGAAGTTCTCAGTGACGGTGAGGCTCTAGGGAAGAATCCTTTCTTGCCTCTTCTGGCTTCTGGCGGCTCCAGGAGTTCTGTGGTTTGTGGCTGCATATCTCCAACCTCTGCCTCCAACTTCACATGGCCTCCTTCCTGTGTCTTCTTTTCTGTCCCTTATCAGGACACTTGTTATTGGATTTAGGGCCCACCCTCTTAATCTAGGATGAGCTCGTCTCTAGAGCCTTAGTTTCATTACATCTGCAAAGACCTTTTTTCCCAAAGATCTCATTCATAGGTACTAGGGATGAAGACTTGGACATATCATCTGGTGTGGGGGGGTCACCAACCCACTACAGAGAACTTTCACTGTGTTTTCTGATTGCACCGGGTTGGGATCCAGCAAGAGTTTGGAGATGCATAATCTCTCAGTCACACTAAAGTCAAATTTCATGTCCTTTTAAAATAGGCCAGGGCTTCCCTGGTGGCGCAAGTGGTTAAGAATCCGCCTGCCAATGCAGGGCACACAGGTTCGAGCCCTGGTCCGGGAAGATCCCACATGCTGCGGAGCAACTAAGCCCGTGCGCCACAACTACTGAAGCCTGCGCTCTAGAGCCCTCGAGCCACAACTACTGAGCTTGTGTGCCACAACTACTGAAGCCCACGTGCCTAGAGCCCGTGCTCTGCAACAAGAGAAACCAATGCAATGAGAAGACTGCGCACCGCAACAAAGAGTAGCCCCGCTCACCGCAACTAGAGAAAGCCGGCACGCAGCAACAAAGACCCAATGCAGCCAAAAATAAATAAATAAATTTATTAAAAATAAAAAAATACTATAGCAGCTATAGAAAGAAATACAAACTAGAAAATTAAAAAATTTTAAAAAAAGTTGTAAGAAAGATCGACTGCTGTATGAATGGGGCAATTTAGATATTTATGTTCATAAACTCAAGTGAGAGAATGAGAGTTGAAGATAATAATTTCCAGAAGAATGAGTATTTGGGGGGAAGGTGGGGAGGAGAAATAGAGGGGGAGGGGAAAAGGCAGAAAGTTTGTAGTGACCAGAATACTTCATATAAGACCCAGTGGTTTGATTTTTTAAATTGTATTAGTTTATCTATTTATTTTGCTCATTGTCATTCAAAGGTATTCAGCTGGATGTTCGTTTCTGATCTTGAGTTTTGATTAAAGGAGTCCTTTGGTAAATCCCTCTCCCGTACTTCCCTCCAGCTCTCTGAAAGTGAATCCCTAATTATAGGCCATGGATGAGATTTACTAGATGAAATCAGCAGCTGTGGATATGACGCCAGACTCGCAAAAAATCAACACACTGTTGCCATAAAAAGCCCAATTGTTAATTGCTTCTTTGGCATCTGGCTATAACAAAAACACCCTTTCGCTGTTTAATATTCAAAGTAAATGTACTGGAAAGAACATTGGGCTAGAATTAGGGGAGGCGGGGATTCTTATCCCAGCTCTGTTACCAAGTGCCCATGGTTTGGGGACAAAACATTTCATTTTCTCAGGCCTCAGTATCCTTATCCATAAAACCGAGGGTATGAAGTCAAATTACCACTTCCAGTTTAAAAATCCCTTTCCGCATCTTGAAAATACAGCACACTTCTCATACCCATCTAGCCTTTTCCCAAAGCTCTGTTTCACGAATGCCTGATATCATTCTATAATTTTGTGGTTCGATCGGGAGCCACATGTGAATTTAAGTGTCTGCATAGTTTTCACTTTGCAGGCAGTACTTTTCAGGTCTTATTCAGAAGTGAAGTTTGCTGTGAGGCCCCACAACTCTTAATTGCTTTGGAAATGCAATCTGCCGGTGTTCCACGTTTAATATTACAGAGTCTTAACGTCATTCTTGAGATGTCTGGAATCTACACGAAGATTCTAGGATAGGTATCACGTCAAGATCCACAGTGGCTGGCTGAAGGAACAAGCCGAGGCTAGTCCATGAATCAGGGACTCACATTGGGGAGGGGAGCGTGGGGTGCAGCCAGCTGACCCAGGGGCCTCCATCTTCAGGCTTCTCTCAGGCCCAGTGCACAGGACCTGAGACAAGTGAAAGCAGCTCGGGCCACGGCCACACTTCCTTTGTTGACTGGGTCCTTTGTCTCTTAAATGTCTGGGTTGCCAGGAACTTTGCCCTCTCGCTTTCAACTGCTCGCTGGCACTGCAACTGTCCTTTATTTACCCAGTTGCTAACCAGAGTAGGATAACCTCCACTCAGGTTCACGAGGGTTTGCCTGTGTGTATTCTGGTCGGCCACAGCCTGGAGGTCGTGTCTTTTGAGCCTCAAGATAGTTGTCCATGTGCTGATAATCATACTCGTCACTTGCCTCTTGCGGGAAAGTCAAAGGGCAGGTGGGAAAAGAAACCAGCTTCCCCTGTTTAACTCCAGCTCTTGTATTTTAAGTTTCAGGAACTGCTTGGCAGCCGTACATTTCCTTGTGTATAGTTTTCAAGGGTGTAGCTAATTGTATGAACTTTCGGTGAGCTCTGGGAAAAAAGCAAGCAGCATTCCTTCTCTTCATCTTTGGAGATCCAGTTATTGCATCTGTTTTGGCATCCATTTGATGCTCCTGCTTTGTTATCTCTTGCTGAGTAACAATGCATCCAAGAATTTAGTGGCTTAAAACAACAATGTGTTAGTTCTCACAATTCTGCCATCTCGATTGGGCTTAGCTGGGCAGGATCTTCTGTTCCTCGTGGTATATGCTTGGACTGAAACATCAAAGACGGCTCTTTCGCTCATGTGCTGGCTTCTCAGATGGAATGAGCGAGCATCTCTCCACATGGCCCTCCACATGGCAGGCTTGGGCTTCCTCACAGCATGGTGGTCTCAGGGTGATCAAGCTAGATTTTTTACTTTGTGGCAGACTTCCCATTTTCAGCTTCTCTTAAAGACCTGAACTGACACAGTGTCTCTTCTGCCACATTCTTTTGGTCAAAGCAAGTCACAGACCAGTCTAGATTCAAGGGGAGGGGAAGTAGCCTCCACCTCTTACAGGCATAGTGAGGGAGGGAATTGATGGGGGCCATCTTTGGAGATTATCTCCCATAGTCTCCCTGGTGATATATCTCTTCATTTACTGGCCTTCTGTCTTTGTTCTTTTTTTTAAATTTTTTTGTCTCTGTTGGGTCTTTGTTGCTGCACGTGGGCTTTCTCTAGTTGTGGCGAGCAGGGGCTACTCTTTGCTGCAGTGTGCGGGCTTCTCATTGCGGTGGCTTCTCTCATTATGGAGCACAGGCTCTAGGCGTGCAGGCTTCAGTAGTTGTGCCACGTGGGCTTCAGTAGTTGTGGCTCGCAGACTCAAGAGCGCAGCCTCAGTAGTTGTGGCGCACGCGCCTAGTTGCTCCGCAGCATGTGGGGTCTTCCCGGACCAGGGCTCAAACCTGTGTCCCCTGCATTGGCAGGTGGATTCTTAACCACTGCACATTTTGTGGTGTAGGAATACAGGTCAGGCAGGAATTAGTCCCATGGTCTTAAACATCACATCTTTTACCAGCAATTCCAGGGTGCTTTGGAAAGGCATTGCTATCTCTGCCCTGGACTGTAGGGCTGAGCATCAGAGGCTTCACTGACTGCCTTGGGAAGTACAATAATGGCCAACATCAGTTGGGCACTTGCTATGGGCCAAACTCTGTGCTTATGCCTTTCTCATATATCATGTTATTATCATAATCTTTCTAGGCCTATGCACATAATTTCAGTAGCAGTTTCTGGGTTGGTCCAGGTGATAAAAATATAGCTTGGCAAAGTTGGTACTAAAGATTCAAAAATGCTGCCCACACTCAAGTCCCTCCCTCCCCAGAAGTACTTATTTCCTTGGGGTAGTTATTATGCATCCTTCTTTCCTTACTCCCTTCCAGAAACCCTTTTGTCAATTCTGTATTCCATTAATTATATATGTGTCCCACTCTGGTCCCTGTCTACCCCCAGACCCACCATCTTCCTGCCACTGATACAAGTAAGGAAGGACCCTGGAGGAAAGTCAGGGAACAGAGATCATCCAAGTAGAATTGAGTCCATTCTCTGAGTGGAGGGAAGTGCCCTGCAATCACACACAGGCCATACCTTTCAGACCACACATGCACCTGGTGCCCTCGCACAACCCCCAGGGCAAAGAAATCTGGTTGAGGGGAAGCATAATGTAATACCTGGTTCTGTGCCTGCCCACAGGGTGCATTCAGTAAACACAGTTAGGACAATGATTTTTTTTTTTTTTTGGCTGCATTGGATCTTTGTTGCTGCGCGTGGGCTTTCTCTAGTTGCGGCGAGTGGGGCTACTCTTCATTGCAGTGAGTGGGCTTCTCATTGTAGTGGCTTCTCTTGTTGCGGAGCACAGGCTCTAGGCACGTGGGCTTCAGTAGTTGTGGCATGCGGGCTCAGTAGTTGTGGCTCACGGGCTCTAGAGCACAGGCTCAGTAGTTGTGGCGCATGGGCTTAGTTGCTCCGTGGCACGTGGGGTCTTCCCAGACCAGGGCCCGAACCCGTGTCCCCTGCATCAGCAGGCGGATTCTCAACCACTGCGCCACCAGGGAAGCCCCAGGATAATGATTATTATAGTATTACTTTATGCAAGAGTATCAGCAGGGAAACTCCCTGGCGGTCCAGTGGTTAGGACTCTGCAATTTCACTGCCGAGGGCACGGGTTCAATCCCTGGTCGAGAAAGTAGGATCCCGCAAGCAGCGTGATATGGCCAAAAAAAAAAAGAATATCAGCAAACCCAGAGCCAGTGCACACCCTGAAAAACCCTACTGAGGTAGTAGATAGCATTTTTTATATTTCATTTATGTATTTTCATAGCTTTATTGGCATCTAATTTATATACCATAAAGTTCATCCATTTAAAGCGTTCAGCTCATTGGTTTTTAGCATATTTACAGAGTTGTGAGCCATCACCTTAAATCTAATTTTAGGGCATTTTCATCACCTCAAAAATAACTTCGTTCCCATAGCAGTGATCCCCATACTATCTCCCACCCCCGGCCTTAGGCCACTTATCTACGTTTTCCGTACATTTGCCTATTCTAGATATTTTACATACATGGAATTAGACACTGTGTCTTTGGGTGCCTGGTTTCTTTCGCTTGGCTTCCCTTATTCACTTATTTCGTGTAAAAAGATGGTTGAACTTTTAAGTTATCATTTCTTTGATTTTTTTTTTTTTTTCTCCAGGATCCTAAACACTTCAAGTCAGAGAAGACAGGACGGGGCCAGTTAAGGGAAGGCTGGAGAGATAGTCATCAGCCCATCATGTGTTCCTACAAGCTGGTGACCGTGAAGTTTGAGGTCTGGGGGCTTCAGACCAGAGTGGAACAATTTGTACACAAGGTAAGTAAATGGACAGCAGTTCCTGGGCTATGGACAAAGTAATTGTCTTTGTTGTGAGCTGGAGTGCCCAATGCCCAACAGATGTATAAGCGCTGAGCCAACACGAGGTACCTGCATCTAGAAAACCCAGTTTTCATGAAAATGCATTTTGTCTACTGTTTAATTTTCTTCCACTAATAGATATCTTACACTTTATCTCTCATTCTGTGACCTCCATGTCTATTGGGTGAGTATGTTCAGGAAGTTGGGCTTTCAAAATATGCTTCTCTCTTTGGCATCAGGCTAATCTAGTTCCAGAGAGAGGTACTTGTACTTGGTCCTTGGGTACTCAGGTTCAGACAGAAGCACAGGGTTTATCTGTATGTGCAGAGTCCCCCCAAGGACAGATCTCACTCAAAAGATCCTGCAAATGTAGACACCTGAGGTAGAAGTTGCCCCAAGAGACAGAACAGGAAATCCCAGTGGTCCCATTAGATGGTGTACCCCAGCATTTCTGCCCTTTTAATAGTTCTGCTACCAAAGAATTATTAACAACCTCAAAACACAGATTTCAGTTGTATGCCTACTTTGACTAAACATGTTAATGTTGTAGCAGGAACCCATTTGGGGTGATGATTTAAGTTTGTTAGGCTAACATAACTCTTATCCTTATGGAAACTAATGGGAAATACAATGTTGAGCATTGCCCTTTGTAACTCCTATTTTCATGAAAATAAATACTATCCAAGTTGTCTCTACATTCCAGATAGGCTGGATATCTGTTTATTTTTCCACTTAAAAACTGATAAAGAATAGCTTTCTGAAATTCTTTTGGGGGCACTGGAATTTAACCTTAATGCACTGAGCTTTTTGTTACTTAGAGGGATTTATCTACTGATCTTGGGGGCAGTTGACAATAAAATATGTAAATCTTGAATTTGGGTCCAAGAAAGAGATTGAACTTGGGCTCCTGATAATAGCAGACCCTGGAGCAAATTTGAAGCAGAGAAGTGTACTGATCTGCTGAGCTCCAGAATCCATTCTGCCCAGCCCGGGGTGGGAGCCAAGTGGCACACAGAGAAATCAAGTTCTGGGACCTGCTGTGTCCCAGGTATTAAGCAGGAAGACAGTCCGGGCTCTCAGAGTAAATATTTTCCAGCCTCAGCTCTGGGTCGAGCTCCAGCTATATATTCTTGACTTCCTACAACATCCCACCTTTTTTTTAAACCCCAAATGATCTCCTCTTATCAGGGCCACTACCATAGTATGTTTTATTATCTCCTCTTCTCACAAAGCATATTTAGATTGCCACAGGGCTCACTGCGTTTCTTTTCTAGTTTTGAGAATCCATTTCTTTAAAATACTTGCAAGAATTACACTCTAGTAATAGGCATTCCCATTGCCCATTTCCAAATATAATGAAGTGTTATCAACACCCCCAAAACACACCTGCTGTGGCACATGAGCCACTAATGAGTATCTGAGGCTAGCATTTGCATGGGTTTTAAGTGCCAGGGATGCCTTTCTCTGAACACCTTTGTGTTTGAAGAATCTATTCACAGTTAAGGGGGAAAAATGTTCGAAAGGGAGCCATTAGCACATTATTGAATTCTTGTTTCCAGTAGACAGCTGTGTTGTGCTTAATGCAATAGGGTGTATTTACTGATGCCTCAATGCAGTTCTTTTGATTTCCATGAATTTGACACACTCAGCACTCAAGTGTGTATGGCTTCATGTTGTTTCTTATTTTCATTACATGTTTCCTCCTTCCGAATTACAAAAGCCTCACTAGATATCCAGAGGCCTGGAGTAATAAACACTTCATTATGAAAGCTTCCCTTGTTCCTGCAAATTCACTGAATTAAAATCCTTCATTTATTGAAACATGCTTGAACCTTCTGCAAGAGGTTTTTGACAATTGCTAGATTTGTTTGGCAGGAAGAAAGGAATGTTGGAGGGAGAGCGTTGAGTATCTAAGAAATGTAAAAAGGCATATTTACAGAAGAGAGAAAAAGAATACCATGAAATAAAAGCACATAAATGGTATATAACACACAAACCCTCTAGAATTATTTTTCTTAGTCTTCTATTGCCGTTATATGTCACCATAAGAAACAATTTCATTCCTTTTGTCTCCAGTTAAGTTCATTATTCCCATTACGTTCTACTCTGGTTCAGGTCTCTTATTTCATCTCTTTCAAGAATAGTTGACTAAACTGCTCCCCCCCCCGCTTTTATTACATGAAAATCAAGCCTAGAAAGATATTTACTTCTCTTGAATCCCACACCTTCAATTATTTTTTTAAAAAATTTAGCAATATTTAGGATACTTCATTAGAAAAGAGAGAGTTTTAAGTGCTTTTGGCTTAGAAGTGACTTGCTTCCCGGACAAATGTTCTTGATTTCCAACATTTATGACCTCCTGGCACCACTGAGACGTACCCTTCCGCAAAAGAAAAGTAGAACCTGTTTTAGGTAAAAATAAATGAAGAGAAAAATCTTAAGGTGATCAGTCCTAGAGATTCATTCCAGTCACTGCTGTGTGACTGCCAAGTCGTTGTCATTAGTGTGAACAACCTCCAGCCCAACTTTCAAATAAGATAAAGAGATTAATTTACAGCAAGTGTATGGACACCATGGAAAGGGCTGAGAGTAAGTATGTCAGCCCCTAATTGTCATCACATATGGCCAGAGGGATGGAGAAATTTGTAATTGCCGGGATTCCAAGAATTGGGAACCATCCCTTTTCCAGATAGTTTTAATCAAACCTCGTATTCTGTCAAACATCCTTCTTTTGCTTTTTTAGGTGGTCCGAGATATTCTTCTGATTGGACATAGACAGGCTTTTGCATGGGTTGATGAGTGGTATGGTAAGTCAACTTCCCCAAAATGACTCATAGAACAACTTCATAACATGTTGGCTTGGGCTTTCAGTCCATCTGGCTTCAACTGCTACCTAGAAAGACAACAACAAAGGCAGGGCTATTGCTTCCTGTATTGGAAACAGCACTGTCCATGGGACATAATGAAGAAGAATGTAGTGATAGAAGCTTGGTCTAAAATAACCACAACACTTAGTTATTGACTAAGTAGGACCTCAGCATGTTTGATGCTTACATACTTGATAATGCAGGGCTCCATAATTCTCTGTCGGATGGGCTTCAAACCCATCCTGATTTATCCCAAACTTCAAGATCAGTGCCGTGTGAAGCATCATATCAAGTGAAAGCAGTCCTTTGATTTAGAGACTATTGGAAACACCCCCTCACCAAAAACATAAGGACTCTGTAAGAATTCAAGGACAAAGGCATTGGTACCACCTTATTTCTAACTGAGACTATTGTTCTGGCTTTTTTAAAAATGCTTTGGGAAGAATTAAACAAGTTCTGTATATTTTCAGTAAATGGAAAGAAACAAGGTTTGTTTCATCCCATGATGGATGGAGGACCCTTCCCATATCCCCAGTGCTATCATTTTGTCCACATGAATCCTTGACATTCCCAGAATCAGTCATCGGAGGCTAGTGTCCTTGACTATAAAAAGAAACAAACTATAAAAAGAAACAAATGTGACTTGGGTCATATCTGATTGCCTAATGAAATGCCCTTCTCCTTGGCCTTTTCCTAAGTCACATTGAATTTGTTCTTAGTGTAACCTAGATTGCATTTGGGTGCCTTTCTGTCATTGTTCCACCAATCCCTTCCCTCCTCTTAGCAGAAGGTATCAAATTTGAAGTGAAAAGTTACATTGGACTGAATGGGCAAAGACAGTGATTGTTATTAATGTTGTTAGCTGTTTCTGACCACATTTCAAAAGACAGGGTTCGGGCCTCCCTGGTGGCGCAGTGGTTGAGAGTCCGCCTGCCGATGCAGGGGACACGGGTTCGTGCCCCGGTCCGGGAGGATCCCACATGCCGCAGAGCGGCTGGGCCCGTGAGCCGTGGCCGCTGAGCCTGTGGGTCCGGAGCCTGTGCTCCGCAACGGGAGAGGCCACAACAGTGGGAGGCCCGCGTACCGCAAAAAAAAAAAAAAAAAAAAAAAAAAGACAGGGTTCTGTAGGCTATGGGAGTGCTTTTTTTTTTTTTTTTTTTGCACAATTTTCCCAGATCCACGTCTTCTGAAAAGCAAATGCATCTTTGCATCTTCCTGGGTTTGCTCAAATGCAGACCTCTGGAAGAGACTCTTTGGAAAGATCATCATTTGCTTTCTCTTATCACATACCCCGAGGACGCTGCTCACAGGCAGCCATATTTTCACGCCTCCTGAACACATATCTGTGGTTGTCTATTGAGAGACAGAGGGAGGGAGAGTCTCCTGTGATTAATTCCCCAGATCATTAAACAAATCTTTCTGGTTGTTTTTTTTCTGGAGAACTTTTCTCAGATTCTTAAGGGGAGTACAGACACCCCAAAGGTTAAGAACTGCTGGTCTCCCCCAACTAGCGCTCCACCACGCTCCTGGCATCCTTGCCACCGACACTAAGGGAATTTCAAAAGGTTGTTCAAATAAGAGGCTCAAAACTGGTGAGAAGTTTGGCAAGTGAACAGAGGCCTGAAGGGCCAAAACTCTGCCACACTGAAGACCAAGAGACAGGGCACTTCAGTAGATTTCTCTTGAGTGCCAGGATGCCTTAGAGGACTTTTCGGAAAAGGCAGCATCAAAAAGGGTAGCCGTGGGCTTCCCTGGTGGCGCAGGGGTTGAGAGTCCGCCTGCCAATGCAAGGGACACGGGTTCGTGCCCCAGTCCGGGAGGATGCCGTGGAGCGGCTGGGCCCGTGAGCCATGGCTGCTGGGCCTGCGCATCCGGAGCCTGTGCTGCGCAACGGGAGAGGCCACGGCAGTGAGAGGCCCGCGTACCGCAAAAAAAAAAAAAAAAAAAGGGTAGCCGTACCCTGATTAAGAGGACAAAACACTGCAAGCCTGTTGATCAGAAAAGAGAATTTGAGTAGAGGCAAGATATAGAAAAAGAAAATGTGGGCGGGAGTCTAGTAAGGGAATGGCTGGAGTGCAGAGGATGGGGGCCGATTCTTTTCCATCTCACCTGAGCCTGAAGCAAGAAGAGACTTAAAAGACTTTTAGTCCAAATATGTAAAAACAAAACAAAACTCAGACTATTACAGGGGCCCAAAGTTAGAATAATGCATCAAAGGAAGACCTTTAAGATGAGAACATCTACTTAAGATGGGTGAGGTGGAGACAGGAATTAATTCAGAGAGTCTACTGACAAAAAGCCCTTTCTGTATCTGAGTGCAGAAAAAAGCGTGTGGTTTAGCAGATATAGATGGTCAGGGCACCTTGTACTCCCCAGAGAAGGCATCCACCCATTATATATACAATCCTAGCCCCAACCAAAACAAGCAGCGTTTTCACTCAGCAAGGGGTCTGAGACCCACCCCATCAATTTCATTTAAATTACTGGCATCATTGCCCCCAGCTGAGCTGCTTGCCAGGAAAACAGTAGCTCCTTCATTACACAGATGCAGACACTCAGTCAAATAAATGAAAATAGCCCTGCTCACAGCCCCTTATTCAAGGTAATGCTGCAGACTTCGGGCCTTTCAGGTAAATGGCTGTGTCACCGCCCACCAGAACAGACCTTCAGTTTTGGGTTCCTGAAGTTGCTTATTTTTCTTTGGTCTCTACAGGCTCAGTGAGGCTCTCATAGTAAACATGGAAAAGGTTCAAAGTAAAGAACTCCTTTCCTATAGCTTATGGCACTTATTCTGCAAGTGGGCCTGCCACATCAGCGTCCTTGGGGTACTTGTTACAAGTTCAGATTCTCAGACCCCACCCCAACCTGCTGAATCAGATACTCAAGGGGTACAGCCCAGCAATCTGTGTTTTAACAAGCCCTCCAGATGAATCCGATGCTCGCTAAAATTTTAAGAATGACTTTAAATCAGATTAGATTGAAGGGACAGTTTAATTAATTCAATCCAAATTTAATTATACTAGAGAGTGGTAGATGTCTTCAGGGCCAACTGCTAAACTCTGATGCCTTGTAAGCATTAGGAAAAAGGCGCCCCTTCTGGGCAGTTTCAGCAGGTGCCGTCAGCTTAGGGCTGAATTTTAGCTCCATTGACCTCCTGGGCTGTGTGTTCCTACAGTGCCCAAACTGGACACCCTTATGCACTGGCAGCCCAGGATGATCTCTTTCTCCCTGATTAGACTCACCACCTCCAGTGCTTAATTAAGAGTAAAAAAAAAAAAAAAGACACTGTAGATGATGGTGATAATTTCTTGCCCGAGGATTAATTTTGTATCTTTTCTGAATTTCAGCATTTGACTGTCACATAACTATTTCCTAAAACAGATTTTATTCTGCTCTTGTACATTGTAAAATATAACCATTTCCACTGCTGGAGGAACTGAGTTTGTCTTTCAAAGCCTTGATTGGTCCTTATCCATGAGCCTTGGGTGTCTCCTGCATGACTGCAACACTAATCAGAAGAAACAACTGCACATTTCAGAAGGTGGGGTGAAAGGGGAGGTGGATAAAAATAGGCAGCCCTGCTTTACCAAAGCATGGTTTTGCTTCACAAATCTGACAGTATTTTGAGAGAGGAACACAGAGGGTTTCCCAAGGGAGGTTGTGATTGAGTGGAACCTCGTGAATCCTGACCCTTCTAAAAAAGTAGAGGTGGTAGCTCTGGCTAGTATAGATGAAACTCCCTCATGAAAGTGACATAAAAATCATTCTGGAGTCCTTAGAGCAGCCTAACAACGAGAGAAGCAAGCTCAAGGTGGAGAAAGAAGCCAGCTTAGGGACTGGCATTAGCTGACTGAGTTCACCAAGCCAGCATTTCCCAATGGCCTCAGGTTTCCTGAAACATGAACTTGAGTGCTGTGGCCCTTATGCAACATTTTATGTGAGTGTGCTTACCTTCATTTTTCCGGGGAGAGAACCCATTGCTCTCCATCACATTTTCAAAGGGATCTGTGATGCGTCCTCCTCCACCTCCCCAAATTAAGAACTGTGGGAAAAAAATCACAACTATAGATTACAATTCTAGATCTTAGTGGTCTGAATTACATGGAAAGGGTATGCACCAAGCCTTGAGGATTGGCTACTTTCACTACAAAAAAGTAAACTAGTTATAACAAGCATCTGTTGAATTTATAACCATTTTAAAGAGTTTAAAAAAAAGAAAAAAGCACTTCCCAAAGCATGGCCACCATTCTGCTGGAGTCAAAGGTGTATCAAACCTAATTCATGATTGCTGGAGCTTCCTCTGACCAACCACTTGTTTAAGACTTCCATTTAGACTTAGAGAAAAAAAAAAAAATTACTTCAGTAGGCTGAGGAGCCTGGAAATAGAGAGAAAACATTTGTAGAAGGAAATAAAATATAATGTGCCATTGGACAGGCCACTGAATTAGGGTATATGATGCTTTATTAAAATTGTCGCCACTGCAGCTGTGCAATACAATGAAGGAAAATCTCTGCTTGCAGACATTTTGCTCCATGTCATTTGCAGTTTCTCTGTACGTTCAAATGACCTCTATCCTGAAGCCTTTCCAAATATACAGTCTTGCCTTCACTTCCAGTGAAATAAACCTGCCTTCTTTAATAAAATGATTGAAAGAAAATTGCCACCAGAAACAAAGTTGAAAGACTAACAGAAGCTATCTGCAACATGTGTAGCCAACAGAGGACTAATATCTACAGTATATAAATCAAAAATCCAACAACTCAATAAAAAAAAAGGTTAAGAACATAAATAGGTAAACCATGGAAGAAGAAATGCAAATGACCAATAACCTCACTACTAATCACAAGAAACGTAATGAGAACAGCAAGAAGATATGACATTTGCCCATCTGATAGCCAAAGTTTTAAAGAGCGATAATAATCCAGTTTTGGATAGGTGGGAGAACACACTGACAGTTTCTGTATAAAAAGTGATAGTGATAAGTACAAATAACCTGTGACCCAGTAATTCCACTTCTAGATATTTATTCTTGAGGAATACACATGTTCGTGAATATAAATACGAAGCTGTTCAGTGTAGTGTTGTTTATAAGAGCTAAAATCTAGTCTCCATGTAAATGTCCATTAGCAGAAATATGGTCAAGTAAACTATGGTAGACTCATACTATGAATATTGTGTGTAACAGTTAAAAAGAATAAGGTAGTTCTCTACATACTGGTATGGAAATATGTTTTTCCCATTAGTGGAAAAAGTCAGCCAGAATAATATGTATCGTATGGTATACTATAGTATGATTCCATAAATGTGAAATTAAGTGAGACTGTGTGTAATAGTAACATACACGTGAATTCATAGGAAAAAATCTGGCAGTTATCTCCAGAAGGAACAGGGTTGATAAGGGAAGTTAAAAGGAATTACTCTGTTTTCTCTATGTAATCCAGTGCTACTTGAATTATTTCTATGGAAAATAATTCATGCATTACTTGAGTGATTCAATGAGTAAATAATAAGTGAAATCCGCATTTTATAACAAAGCAGAAAATAGTTGAAGCAGACCAAGACTCATACAGAGGTATATCTTGCTTAGTACATGGTTTAAGAAATTGAAGAAGCTTCTCAATTAACGAATCCCCTGAATCCAGAGCTTCTTTGACGAAGCTGAGCTGGTGGTAGAGAAAAGGGTTCTTTCTACCCAGGCCAATTCAGTGTGACCTCTACATGCTGGGACAGAAGTCTGGGGTCTGCTTACTCTCCTCACCTGAAGGAGGACGAGAAAGAGAAGGACAGAAATGGTCTTGCAAGAGGGCAAAGACAGAAAATCTTGCGATGAAGAGAGCATTTATACCCCCAGATTATCAGTCACACTCGTATAGCCAAGTGTCAAAGATACTAGGACATGCCTTCCTTATCAGAAGAAATTTGGTACTAGTTCCAATAGTCTCTTAAATCAGGGAGTTAGGCCAGTGTTATTTAAGAACACTTCATTTAAGAAACTTTACTTAAGAAAAGTAAATTATGACCTTTCAAATCTATAAAGTAAGGGGTGATTATTGATCAGTTTATTTGCAAAATAATTGACATACGATTCCTTTGAGTTTCCCTGATACACATAAGCATTTGTTTGCTGGGAGCAAAGAGATCTGAACCTAAACTGTGAGAAGTCACTCTGATCATTGAAAATCAATCCGTAATGAAGATGAATCATCTCCAAAAGTGTAATCTGTCATTGTGTGTGTGTAATTGAATTTACTAAAAAATTGATTCATGTGTAGATTTTGAGGTAATATACTTTGCTGAAGCAAGACATAATGCATTCTACCAGATAACCTGAATAGGAACATTTTCACTTAATTAGGCTTTCCATAAATTATTGAGGAATATTGAAAATGTTGACATCATTTCCATAAGCGTGTATGGTATGCGGGGATAGTTCAGGATTTAGACAAAAGTACTGGGTTGGCCTAAAAGTTCATTTGGGTTTTTCCATAACATCTTATGGAAAAACCCAAATGAACTTTTAGGCCAGCCCAATATTTTCCTTCAGCATTGGCTGGGACCAAATTATCATCAGCTTTTAGAGAACTACTAGAAATGTTCTTCGGATTTTTTTGTTTTTGTTTTTTGGCCATGCTGCTCGGCTTGCAGGATCTGTTTCCTGACCAGGGATTGAACCCAGGCCACGGCAGTGAAAGCACTGAATCCTAACCACTAGGCCACAAGGGAACTCCCTAGAAATGTTCATTCTTATGTGGTCTAATTGAGAGATTTTTTTTTTTCTTTTAGATGAAATTTTCTGCAACTTGGTTTCTTAACTCTTCATTTTAAGAAAAAAGGAATCATGTTTCTAGAATAGGCAAAAATTCTAGAAAAGTATATCTTACCTATTTGCAAATTGATGGTATCCATCTTCTAATGACCTCAAATAATCGATTTTAAAATAATGTTCTCTTTTTCTTTCTTACAGAAGTAATGCATATTTGATATAGAAAACTTAGAAAATGTAGATAAACAAAAAGGAGAAAATGAAAATTACCTATAATTCCAACTCCTCAAAACAATCACTCTTTTAACATTTTGAAGTGTACCCTTTCAAAAGTCTTTTTTAAGTGTATATAATGCTTTTCTGGTAAAAAAAATGATTTCTTTTACCTCCAGTTTTTTATTTAACAATATACCAAGGACATTTCTCTATAGTGTTAAATATCCTTCTGCATCATTTTTAACCACTGCATAATACCATCAGGCCCCTGAGTTGTTTTCAATTTTTCACTATTATGAACAAGATAATAATGAGTATCTTTGTTATTAAATCTTTCTTCACATCCATAAAAATTGAGATATCTTTGAAAGCCCATAGTCACACAGTTTAAGCCCCTCTCTTAACATTGAGCTAATTAAAAATAAAGAATGATTTCCTTTGAGATTCACTAGAACAAAGAAATGAAACCGCCTTTGTTTTTGTTTTCAAAATTACTGGCATGCCAGCAAGGGGGGAAATAAAGTGTCTAATGAACATATGTATGAAGAAATTTTAAACTTTTAACTTAAAATGACCTAAGTATTCATTCCAGGTGTATTTGTGTTTAAGAATTTTGATAACCAGCCATTGAAATTAAAGTGATTGTATTGAAAGGATGTTATTATTGTTAACTAAGACGCATTTGTTCTAATCACAAAGCAGCATCTCTTTACTGCTTTCCATTTACCTTGATTTTCTAAAAGAAAAGCATGCTCTTTGCTTGGCCAGACTGTTGCTTGGCTTTCTTGATACTTACATTGCTTATGGACAGCATTTTTGATTAACGGTTTCGGGGTGTGGAGGGGGACCATCAGCTAAATAAAATAGCCCAGGTGTGGATTTAGAGCTGCCCTCCATCTTGGCCGCAAGACTACCCTGAATTAATTCATAAACTTCTGGCAAGTCTACCCTTTAGAATTGAAGAGACTCTCACATGACACACATGGATTGATATAAAAAGACACCGGACCACATCATGCAGAAACGACTTAAGGAAAAATTCCAGCTGCACATAACCCGCTCTACGTCCCCACCAAGCTAACTAGTGACCAAGGCAGTAGCTTGATTAACCAATTGTTGTGCATGTACCATTCATTGTAAAGAGTCATGAAGTTAAATTCTGCTGTGAGAGTCTCAGAAGAATGCCCATCTGGGGAAATTGCAAATAAAATGTTGTAAAGCAACCAAGGAGTGGAGTGGGGAGTGGAGGATAAAGCAACAGAAGTATTTAATGTGAGACTAATTGTTATTTTTATGTTTCACCTATTGAAGATAACAGGTTCTTTGTTGAAGTTTTTTATCAGTTGGATTTAGACAAGGCTTCTCAACCTTGGCACCACTGACATTTTGGACCAAATCATTCTTTGCTGGGGAGGCGGGGAGGACTGTGCACTGTAGGATGTGCCACAGCATCCCTGGCCTCTACCCACTACATTGCCAGTAGCACCTCCACCCCAGTTGTGACAACCAAAAATGTCACAAAACTGTCCCCTGTTGAGAACCACTGGATTAAGAAATTAGCATTCTGAAATACTGAAAAAGTGAAGACTCAGGCCAAACATCATCATGTCATGTGCCATTTTATTTAGAGATCAGTGTGGGTGGAAGTAGTGCCACCCATCTTTGTGCTATTATGCTAGACTTGAAGTTCAGTGCAGACCTGTACTCTCTGACACCATGTATTCTGTGCAAAAATACCTCTCTGTGTGAGCATTGCACCAAATCTCACTGGTAGCAGTGAGCATCATTTCTCTGCCCTCTACGTCATGTCTCTTACAATAGCAATGAAAGTGTTCTTTCTGTTGAATGCATTGTTGTAAAGAATCTCCAAATCTATTTTGAAAGGTATATGGAAGGTAAGTATTAGACCACACAGACCTGACCCTGTCCCTTAAAGGGATCTTCTAACCATGCTTTTAGGAGATCTCAGGCTACAGCCCTATCCACGAGCTAATACTTTCTACCCACCTAGCTCATTTTACAAGAATCACCCCTAAATAATTTCCACTCTTTTCAGTTCTAAGACTATTTTGACTTAACTTCCTTTTATTCACTCCCCCTTTGGCTGGTTTGCCTAACTTTATGATTGACTCTTCATAAAGTTAGTGAGTTCCCTGCTTTTTACTCCTCTCTCTGGCTTCTGCTAAGCTGCCATCTTCCCCTGAAGTCTCCCCCATTGAAAGTTTGGATTTAATAACGGAAGTTGCCAACATCTTGACCTTCTTTCAGATATGACAATGGATGATGTTCGGGAATACGAGAAAAACATGCATGAACAAACCAACATAAAAGTTTGCAATCAGCATTCCTCCACTGTGGATGACATAGAGAGCCAGGCCCAAACAAGTGTATGTAGAATTTTTAAAACATGTTGCCCACCCTTTACCAAACATACACATAAACTGATCTTTGAAAAGACTTCAAATGCATCAGTTCTCAAACTTCCACAAAAAAGCGTCATCACCCAGAGGCTGTTGGTGAAGAACCTGAGCTGGGTCTTAATTGGACAGTGTTACCTCTTGCTTCCAGACATTTCCATTCTTTAACGCTGCTTGACTCGGGGGGGTTATTTCGGTTATAAAACCAAGAGCATGTAGAGTGGAAACATTGTGTGGCCTGCACCACAAAAGAACAGAGGGGTGAAAACAGACGTCCTAAGAAAGCTAGACCATCAGTGCCAGTAACTTTTAAAGACATAGTTAACACTCATTCATTTAAGTCGTTCATTCTGGCTCATCTAGTATTTTAGGTTTCTTTACATTTGCTTTGAAATGCTTTCTAGGGCTCTTTATGGCTATCTGACCCAATCACTTCCTTTTTACTTAGGTTCATGTCCAGATGGGGCTGCCATCTATGCATGCATACTGGCTGAGCAGTGAAGGTGTGGTGAGCTAGATCTAGCCCGGGACTTAAGCATCAGAGAACCTGAGGTTATTTAATGGCACATTGGTGATTGAGAGCTGACCGTACGGTGTATGCCAGCATCTTAAATATAGTTCTATCTCAATCATTCGTGCTAATGAAGAGGCGTGACAGATAACAAAGAAAAATGTAATCGCCAAGTCATTTAAATGTATCTTTGGCCAGAGCTGTGATCTCTTTGGGTGCCAGCTTGAGCCCACATGTCTGTTAGCCCCACAGTAATACACGTTAGATATTTAAGAAATTGACAGCGTAGTTACAGAAAATTGACAGATGGCTATCGTTGTAAATGCTTTAGATATGCAAAGACCTTTGGTTGCACTTTGGAAATTTCTAGTGAACTTTTGAGAGCATGTCTTTGGAATGTGCCCTGTAAAACCTATGTGCTGCTATTGGATGCATGTGACTGCCCTTGAGGTTGAAATGGACTTCCTCCCCATTTTGGATGCAGTGATTGGATTTGCAGAAGGCTCTTTGGATCAGGAGGTGTTCCTCTGTAGGCACTGACCAGTTCCTATAGGACTTCCCCCTTCCTCTCTCCCTGTTCTAAAGTTAGAAGTGCTCATTAAGGAGACTGTCCTTGAATTTCTATCACTTTCAATTACCTTTTCTTTAGGAACGTTAGACACCTGTTCCCTCTCAGCTGCTCTCTGAAAGCCACTCACTATATATAAGCACCACAAGACAAAGGAAGCCAGAGGAAAGGGGAAGATGCCAGGTAGCCAAAGGATACTAAACAGTGCTTTCCTCATTCTAAGTTCTTACACCTTATTGAATTTGTTACAATATTGCTTCTGTTTTATGTTTTGGTTTTTTGGCCTGGAGGCATGTGGGATCTTAGTTCCCCGGCCAGGGATGGAACCCTCACCCCCTGCATTGGAAGGCGAAGTCTTAACCACTGGACCACCAGGGAAGTCCCAACGTGGTTACCTTTAAATGCTTACCACCATTTCCCTTATTCTTTGAATTCCATCAAATTGGGGGTCATTTATTTTTCTACATTTTTCTTCTCTATCGTAATGAAAAAGTTGAAATCAAGGGGCTGCTGTCCATCACGAATAAAAACTGCATGGGTGCTCAGTAAATTTAAATCATTGACCTGAGTAGAGACAAACTAGATTGAAATTAGGCAAAATGAACATCCATGGCCACGGGCAATAAGGAAAATAACAGTCTCCTATTCAATTGAGTAGGTTCAATACTTTCGAGGAGGAGAACTTCTAAGAGACTCTGAACGGGAGTGTAAAATCAAACTTCTGTACTTTGGATGATTTCTGCCCCCTGCTGGATGTGTGGAGTGGAGCACTATATTCAGCCACATGTATAGAAAACCTGATTTTTCAAAGATGATATCATTTATTATAGCAGAAACATACTGCTGAGATTTTGCTGACGTTCACTGAAATTTTTCTGAGTCTCAATTTGTTTTTATTTTTCTTATACTTTTTTTAAACATATTTATTGGAGTATAATTGCTTTACAATGGTGTGTTAGTTTCTGCTTTATAACAAAGTGAATCAGATATACATATACATATATCCCCATATCTCTTCCCTCTTGCGTCTCCCTCCCTCCCACCCTCCCTATCCCACCCCTCTGGTGGTCACAAAGCACGAGCTGATCTCCCTGTGCTATGCGACTGCTTCTCAATTTTGTTTTGAAATACCTCCTTTTAAAGAACTTAATCTTATTTGTGAGCTTGTTTAATAGTCTTAGTATTTTTTTAAAGTGGTAAGTTTACAGGTACAGTTCTTGCTATATTCTGAATTTCATATTCTGTCAACACAAGCATAATTTTTTATTTCCTTTGTAAGAACTTTTTCCTTTCAGAAAATTTTAATAATTGTTCCTAGGAAATCCTCTTAAGGATTTTGTTTTTTGCGCAATATTCCTGGTTTGCTCATATGTTATATGACTCTCTGTCTCTCTCTCTCTCTGTCTCTCTCTGTCTCTCTGTCTCTCGTCTCTCTCTCTTTCTCTCTCTCTCTCTATATATATATATCCTAATGATTAATACTATATTAACTCCATAGTTAGTATTTCCAAAGGGGCTCTATGTTTCATACTATTTTATGTGGTATCATCTAATGTGGTATCACCTACTAAGTTCATGGGAGAGGCCACAAATGAAAAATGGGTCTCTGGAAGCTAAAACAGATGTAGAAATCCATGGGCAGCAGATTTCACATTTTACAAGCTTTTAGGCCTTCACTGAGCTTTTTCTAATATGCCCAGTTATCTGTTTTCCCTGTTACCAGTAATAAAATTGGCAAAAGATACCAGGGATAGCCAGACTGAGAGTAATTAATAATAACCATAATAGTAGTAGTAATAATAATAGAGTTTCTAAGAATGAGAGAAGAGATACTAAACTATATAAAGCAAACCGGCCCTAAGAAAGAAGGCATCACTGTATTGTAACACAGTGATATTCCTTCAGTGTATTATGTCTAAAATGTAGTAAGTGTATATAATACGTTATTCACTGTAGTTACATTAGGGAAGGATTTACATTTAAAGGAATTTTTCTTTTTTACTTTCTCACGTAATAACATTTCAGGTATTTGGAAAGTCTACACCATCTGACAATGCCTGTTAAATGAGGCGTCACTGAATTTATTTCTTGAATGCCAAATAATGCTCTTTTTTCTTTTAAATAAAATTCTCACCCATTATGTGATACTATCCTTTTGTTCTCTGCTCTTTTTCTTTTTATGTTTCCTTGAGAAATGGTTTCGTTTTTTTGGTTTGGGGATAGTTAGCAGAGTTTGTTGTTGTTGTTGTCATATCTTACTTGTTTTTTAAGAAGAAATAATTAAAACACAGCGTCTGAAAAATCTCAGGGTGGATACACAGTCAGGAAACAAGTAACCCCTAGAATACATAAAGTATATTCATTGAATAAGAGGATAGCATGTTGAAAAATTCTGATGATCTGCCTATTTACCCTATAAAGGTGAACTTATATTTTCACGATCTAAAGTGGATAATAGTATGTATCATTTTGGGGCCATTGATTGCTTTAATAATCTTCCCTTTATAGAAAAGATGGCCAGGCCTAATAATAGCTCTGCATACCATACCATACGCACAACACACAGACACACACAGCTCCGGTGTGCTTCTGTACTCTCCTGATAAGTTCTTTTTTCAGAATACTTAAAGTACTCACTGAAAAGTGCTTTGGACAACCTTGGATGGTTACTCATAAAGGAATTTTTTTTTTCAGAGGTCTGCCTCAGTAAAAAGAAAAAAATTCAGGGCTTAGCATTTCGATGATAATTTGGGTTTATAATCTGGAGAGATCCCCTTATCATAGAGTTCTGATGGGTCCTTTAAAAACAGGCAGAGAGATGAATCCATTTGCATCTCTTCTAAATACCTGCTCATTTTTTTCTTCTTTCTGTTTTTTTCCTTTAAGACATGACAATGGATGAAGTCCGAGAATTTGAACGAGCCACTCAGGAAGCCACCAACAAGAAAATTGGCGTTTTCCCCCCTGCCGTTTCTATCTCCAGCATTCCCCTGCTGCCGTCCTCAGTCCGCAGCGCCCCTTCCAGCGCTCCATCCACTCCTCTCTCCACAGATGCGCCAGAATTTCTGTCGGTTCCCAAAGATCGGCCCCGGAAAAAGTCTGCCCCAGAAACTCTCACGCTTCCAGACCCTGAGAAAAAAGCCACCCTGAATTTACCTGGCATACATTCTTCAGATAAGCCATGTCGGCCTAAAGCAGAGTAACTTCATAAGAATATTTCATGGGGTTTTATATTTTCGGTTTGGGGTCTTGTTTTTTTTTGTTTGTTGTTTTTTTTTTAATAATCTGGTATAGAAAAAGACTGCTTTGTCACTCAAACATGTCACTTTGATCTTTTGAGTGTGCAGGTAGTTAAGTAATTTCACGTATGATCCCTTAAGTATGCCACACAGCGCCATATTAGACGTAAGACGTAAGACTTGCAAAGGACAGAAGGGATCTTCTGTAGCCACAGCTGGATGCCGGGGAGGAAGCCTTGTTTATTGGGCATTTGATGAGGTTGGCATGGACTTCAAGGGTAAATAAATGAAAACTTTGCACCACTGTGTTACAAGGTGTAGTGAAATAGTGAAGTCAGTTTCCTCCCATCAAACCTGAAATTCTCGAAAATATTCTCAGGCATAATATACCTAATTGTTAAATTTTGAACTGCTCCTTACCAATACTTGAATACCAGTAGTTACTGAGATTCCTATTTGCGTTAGTCTGACTCAGGATTTGGGGCCTAATTAACTCTTTAAATTTTTTGGAAATTTTAATTATCAACATGTAGAGGCTCCAAGTGCAATTAACAGTAACTTATTTATACCTTTCACACAATTTAATAAAGATTCCACTTGTTTCTGTCTTTTAATAACTTTCCCCTTCGTGCCCTTGTGGCCTCAGAAATCTTTTAAGAATTACATGGATGAATGTGACCATAACTGTCTGATTTGGGGATGGTTTGGTTTAGGAACCAAGAGGCCCAGGTGAGGCAAACGTCTTTTTTTTTCTACAGGTACCAACGAACCTTGACCTATCACCTTCCGTCATCCTTTAAGATTCTCAGAATTTGCAATTAATTGAGTAGAATTCATTGACTCTTTACCCACTCAAAGAAGTTCAAGGATAGAGTAAACTACCTGGACTTTAACACTGTCAGAGTTGTCTCCCATCCCCTTCCTCATTTTACTCTTAATAACATCTAGACCTCCCTGAACGGATTGCCCATCACTAGACCTTAGAAAAGATTGTCATTCTCTTGCTCCTTACTTGAAATCCAAATATTGGGAATGTCACAAAAGTCGAGTGAATACAGTCGAGTGGGAGGAGAAAATGAGCA
This sequence comes from Lagenorhynchus albirostris, assembly GCF_949774975.1. Classification (NCBI taxonomy): domain Eukaryota; kingdom Metazoa; phylum Chordata; class Mammalia; order Artiodactyla; family Delphinidae; genus Lagenorhynchus; species Lagenorhynchus albirostris. The sequence goes on along the minus strand of NC_083114.1, from coordinate 46,641,471 downwards.
GAATGGCTGACTCCTATCTGTAGAGTAACAAGGAAAAGTGATAAAAGATGCCCCTCTGTCTAGCTTTCTTTTCTGAGAGTATTGGTAATGCAAGATTAGACTCAAGGTTGATGGGAGACAAGATCACTCACCAAAGTGGCAGAGAGAGAACTCTCCTTTGATCTAAAGAGAAGACTGCCACCTTCGCACCTCACTGCCTTTAAACACAGAAAGAAGAGCAAACAGAATCTGGCATTTCCTTTTGTCCTCCAAGAGAGGAAGAGAACAAGGTAATTGGGCAACTCCAAGGCCCCAGCTAGCCTTCCTGACCATAACCTCCAACCTCAGGAAAGGGACCTTCCCCAAACACAGATTCCAAAGGACACTACATAGACCAAGGAGGGTATCCTCCTCCTCTTACACAGCCTCTCAGCCAGTGGACCCTGCCTGCTTCTCTCTCTCAGAGCACAGCACTCTGCCTAGTGTCCTTCCAGTTAACAGACTCTCCCAAGGTGCAGGTGCTGGCCCCATGAGCCCAGCACCAAGTGTTCTAAGTCATATGTCAGATTGTCAAGATCATTTCTTTATCTATAGGTTGACATTTAGCTTAATAAATAAATAAACCCAGAACTCAAAGGGAACCCATTGCAAATAGCTTAGATCAACAGTGCATCTCTTCCCTAAGAATGATAGCACCATAGTAAGACACCGCCTTTGCATGGTATGGTAGCATGATTTTTGCTTGTGGGAAAACTCAATCTTTTATCAAGACCCCTTGGACTTCTCAGTGGCTCTCTTTCGACACAGTAGCACTTAACAAGAATGTTTCCCTTTGGAAGTAAAATTCTCCTTTCAGAAGACAGTGACATGGTGTGTATATTTGCTTACCATTTGCAAGCTGAAATCAGGATGGGGTGGGATCGTGATTTTTGCATGGAATGAATTTATTTTGTGCGTGCTGTTCACACATCTAGACCTAGTTTTTCTGTTGATGCCATTGCTAATTTTCCATTTTTGTAAAGTAGCTTCTGCTATCCAGGTCAGCAATTCTATATGCTTTAGAAAGCTAATTTCTGGTTTCCTACTGTGAGTTTTCTTTCTCTTATAGCCAGTACAATACCACAGACATTACTTGCAAAACTACCACTGATAGTGTAATTCTTAGCCAACAAATATGTGTGCTCTTAAAGTATGTTCAGTTTTTCTGTCTACATGGGGTTTGTGTGCATTTTAATGGGGGGGGGAGACGGGTGCAGATATTCCTTTAGCTGCTTTGAATATTTAGTCCAGTCATCACAGGGCATAAATGACTTCAGTATTTTATTTGTCTTGATTGTCAAGTGTCATTTCACAGTCTCCATACATGAATTTGTTTATTGTGGGGTACAAGCCTGCGATGAATGTGTATATAGAACATTATTAATTCCTATAAGGCTGGAAACTAAGTGGCTGCATGATGGAAATTTAGAAGAAAAGAAAAGCAGAAACTTGAATTCATTAAGCATGTTTAGGGGAAGAATAGAATCTTAACTCAGTGCCTCTGTCTGCAATGTGGAAACCTTCAACCGTGTTCACCAAAATTGTACTATACCTGTATATATATAAATATAGTGAATCCGACACCACCAGTTTTAAGTCTCTGGTAGCCAAATTAAAATAAATAATCCACAGAATAACACGTATGTTCACCCGATCTTTGTCTCTCATGTTAGTGGAGACCATCAAAATGACCATAGATTTCATTACTTTGAATGGACTTCAAATTACGAAATGCCCTTGTGCTTTTCGTTGGCCATAGTACAGCACTGTTGCTTTAGCTGTGCTTTCCCAGGATAAGAAGCCCTTGGTGTTTTTACTGCATAAACTTTGTCAGAAGTCAGCTCTGAAGACCATTTCATTTTCCTACTTTTGGGCTGGAATAAGACAAAGCAAAGAGGAAGCATAATGACAAAGGAGTCCGTGACATTTTTGTTACTACATGATAACCAAAACAGTATGAGTTCACTGGTGAACGAATTTATAAACCCTTCTGTTTTGGTCTTGCATTTGTGTGAGGGACAATGGCTTTAAGTTATTTGGAGGTATTTATTAGCCATGTTTTTGGTTGTGAAAATAAATCTCTAAATAGCACAATTGTGTGTGTCTAATGTAGACACTCAAAAAACACAAAAAGACCCCCAAAAGTTATGTGGTTTTCTTCCAAGACACTGTAATAAACAGTGACCTAAGAGAATAGATTCTGACACTACTCAAGAAATCATTTTTCCATGAAAATTTCAAGGCTAATGGATTTATGCGTATTTTAAAATTCTACTCGCCTTAGCATCTTTTCAATGGCTCAGAGACGACACGTCACTGGCTGGCATAGGTCAACAACAATTTTACTTTTCAGAGGGGCCAGAGAATAATTTACTCCACGTGTAATGCGTACTCAGATAATCCAATGGGAAAGATTGTTTAAATAGTTTTAGTCCCTTTCTGATCATCTGATTCAGTAGGCTGGGTGACGATATGCCATCTAAGCCATAATTCTTGAAATTAAAAAAAAAAACAGTGACTGCACTTGATCATAAATCATTTAAAACTATTCTTTCCTGCTGAAACCGAGTGTTACACAAGAGCATGGCAATGGCATACAGAGGCAACACATACCAGATTCTTCTGTGTTCTACCTTCAAAACAATCTGTTTCATTTGAAATGTAAGTGTTTAAGCTTTTTAGGAGTTAGTGCAATAAGAGAATGTGAATATGTTGAGACCTTTCCAGATGCTGTTATTGTTATTTTGTCGTTAAGTTAACAGATGCCTTAGGGTAAGCCTCTCAATGTTTTTGCTTAAAATCGAAAGCCTGTCTGTTGAATTGCAAGTCTCCCTTCAGTTTGTGTGTGTCACCAAGGAGAGGTTCTTTGAGTTGATGTTATACCTGTGCCACTTGTATGTAGCTTCAAGTGTAATTTTTAGCGTTTACATTTCGAGCTGAGATCTTGATTAAATGAGTCAATATACCACTGCCACAGCTGAGGGACCAAGTTTTGGGCTGCACAGTGTTATAGACAGCAAGCAAAGCAAACAAAATTGATCCTCACACACGCCATCCTCCTGTGTCATTTTATGGCTGTTTTGTGGTTTTTTTCCCAGTTATTTATTATTGATAATAACTTACTTTTTCTTACATTCTGTTGTAAATAAAGTACAAAGCAATCTTCTTTCCAAGTGTAGCTTCCTCTCTGTCTTTCTCAGATCTTCCCAAGGGAATGTTAACTATTGGGAACTTGGGGGTTGATGGGAAAGAAGCTATCAAGGGAGAAAGAACAAGCCAAAGGCCGGAACTTAGACCCAGTTCTAGGGGACTTGTGTGCAAAGAAGCCTGGTCTGCTAATAGGCGTATGGTGTCTTCAGGGCTGGGCCCTTGGTAAGAAATGCCTGGGTGCCAGCTCTAACTCTCCAGCCAAAAAATACCCAAAGTGAATATAACCCGGTGGGATACACATGCAGACTCATCCATCCACCCATCAGGTGCTTGGTTACCCCTCATCAAATGTGAGGCAAGAGTCTTGAGTGGTAACCAAGGTAAAGCATCCCCCAGGGAATCTGTAGGAACACCACCTTAGGGGGGACACCAGATCCTCTCCACCGCAGGGCAAGCCAGGTAAGCTGCGCTGAAATGGCTCTGACCTGACGGTGGTTTCTCCATCTCAAGTAGCTCTTGTTGTTCACAAAAGCGTCCTCTGGGGACGGGAGGAGGAGCACAGAAATGCTTTAGCACCCATCTTTCAATAGTCTCCTCGGAGCTTAAGCAGAGACACACCTCTCCCTCCTATTCAATCCTGTAACGCGTGTCAGTATCCATATTATTATTCTTTTTATTGAAGTACAGTTGATTTACAATGTTGTGTTACTTTCTGCTGTACAGCAAAGTGATTCAGTTATACATATGTACATTCTTTTTCATATTCTTTTCCCTTATGGTTTATCACAGGATACTGAACATAGTTCCCTGTGCTATGCAATATGACTTTGTTGTTTATCCATTCTATATATAATAGTTTGCATCTGCTAATCCCCAACTCCCAATCCTCCCTCCCCCACCCCCCATCCCCCTTGGCAACCACAAGTCTATTCTCTATGTCTGTGAGTCTGTTTCTGATTTGTAGATACGTGCATTTGTATTATTTTTTAGATTCCACATATAAGTGATATCATACAGTATTTGTCTTTCTCTGTCCGACTTACTTAGTATGATCAACTCTAGGCCCATCCATGTTGCTGCAAATGGCATTATTTCATTCTTTCTGATGGCCGAGTAATATTCTGTTGTATATATGTACCACATCTTCTTTATCCATTCCTCTGTCGATGGACATTTAGGTTGCTTCCATGTCTTGGCTGTTGTGAATAGTGCTGCTGTGAACATAGGGGTGCGTGTATCTTTTCGAATTAGAGTTTTGTCCAGGTATATGCCGAGGAGCATCCACACTGTGTGCCTTAATCTCTGATTGCGCCAGGCCACAGCTTCCTCTGACAGTGCACCATAACACACTGAAGATGGTCGCCAGATTACGTACACTAATTCAGTTAATCAAAACGTGCTTGAGTTCCGAGCTGCAAATTCACCATTACCACTCCTGCCCTGCCATTTTTAAAAATATTTATTTATTCATTTATGGCTGCATTGGGTCTTCGTTGCTGTGGCGCAGGCTTCAGCAGTTGTGGCACGTGTACCTTTTCATTTGTTCTTCAAAACACACGAACTTCCCACACGTAGTTGCTGGCTGAAAGCGAACTCGGTACAGCCAGGCTGGCTGTTTCTTCCTGGGGCCAAACTATATAGGTTGCCTGATGTTAAATGTATAGATATTTATCACGTCACCAGTTTCCCTGTACAGCTTTTAATCATGATGTTATCTCATTTGAGTGTTACTCTTAGATTTCTGCACACCCACGTTCTTTTCTAAAACTTCCTGTTTCCTTCACTATATTCACTTGGGATTTTTTGCCTCCAGCTTCCAACTGTACCTTGGCCTCTCAGGTTTAAGATCAATCATGTATCGTTTCTCCTAGCCCTGCTCTGAAATATCCCTAAATGAAAATGTTAGTCTCAAGCCTGAAGCTTTGATGGCTTTGGAACAACAATCAACCTATGTGTACGTGTACATTCATGTGCATGTGCGTGCATGTGTGCATGTGTGTGTGTGTGTGTGTGTGTGGTGTGTGTGTGTGAGCCTGTAACTTGTGTGGCTGATCCAGACAAGCCCTGTTTACAAGTTTATTATATTGACTTTCTCTGCTTAATTTTTAGCCCTCTAGTATTCCACACCTCCATAAATTCTCCCTTTTCTACAGCATCTAATCTAGTAGGATATCTCATTCAAGTCCAAACATTTAACTACTTCTCCTTCACTTGGGAAAATTGGAAATGGCCTGGAACTAACTTTGCCTTAATATTCTTGCCCGGTCCCAGCATGGAGGACTTGAGCTAATAAGTAGCCAAAGAAACTGGATATGGCCTCAGGTCCTTCTGAATCCAGCCATTCGGTACAGCAACATTAAACAGCTGAATTAAACACCTGGAATTTAGGGGATAATTATGTTTAACTAGAAGTACCAGCTGTCTTCACTAAAGGCAGACACTAAGGACTGGGAATCATCATTTCCCCCTCCTTTAACTTATAGAAAGGAGATTTGGCCGTCTGTTACTCAAGGGTGTTTGAGGGCAGACAAATCTGGACCTTTGTGATTTTTTTTAAAAAATTGTATTCCAAAACAACTTTCCTGCTCCCAAGGGATTCTGCATGCATGCAAGATGCTGACAGTTTACTGCTCTTTAGCAACACTTGGGACTCACTCTGTGATCTTCAGCACACAAGTGATTATATTCAGAGCAGTCCAAAGATAGCTTGCTGCTCTCCATGTGCAGTCTGCTGTTAAAGACAGTCATCAGTATTAACGTGTGCTATACCTCTTCCCAGAACACAACTTGGAAATTTAGAAACATGTCTACGAGTTTGAATTTTCCCACTCTTAGGGTTATTGCATTTCTTTGCATCTTGTTAAAATCTATTATACGGACCCAAGATCGTGAATTTTCTTTTCACCTTCATTAAGTACTTTGGAATTTGCTCTTTCTTCTGCGGAAGGTAACTCATAGATGCATACCTTTCTACAAAACATTTCAAGGATCTTGAATTATTTTATATACACCTTTACGTTTGGTACATAACATGGCCATCATTTTCATAGCTGTGTAATATTCCATTGGGTTGGAAATCTATCATTTACTTAAACATTGCTTTAGTATTTGGCATATAGGTTATTTTCTGGATTTTGTTATCATATATAGGGTTGTTAGGAACATCTTTGTAATATAGTTTATGTCTTTTTTTAAGATTTTTTTGATGTGGACCATTTTTTAAAGTCTTTATTGAATTTGTTACAATGTTGCTTCTGTTTTATGTTTTGGTTTTCTGGCCACATGGCATGTGGGATCTTAGCTCCCCGACCAGGGATCAAACTCGCACCCCCTGCATTGGAAGGCAATGTCTTAACCACTGGACCACCAGGGAAGTCCCTATGTCTTCTTTCTAATTATTTGTTTTGGATAAATTCCCAGAAATTGAATTACTAGGTCAAAGGGTATAAATATATATATATATATATTTTTTATATATATAAATTTATTTATTTTTGGCTTCATTAGGTCTTAGTTGCTGTGCTCAGGTTTTCTTTTTAGTTGCAGTGAGCAGGGGCTACTCTTCGTTGCGGTGCGCAGGCCTCTCATTAAGGTGGAAAGGATATAAATATTTTTATGACTTTGAGTGTTTACTGACAATATCTCTTCCATAGAAAATTGTACCAATTTACAATTCCACTGAGAGTGTATGAATAAGAACATTTGTCTTTTTTTTTTTTTTTTGCGGTACGCGGGACTCTCACTGTTGTGGCCTCTCCCGTTGCAGAGCACAGGCTCCGGACGCGCAGGCTCAGCGGCCATGGCTCACAGGCCCAGCTGCTCCGCGGCTTGTGGGATCTTCCCGGACCGGGGCACGAACCTGTGTCCCCTGCATCGGCAGGCGGACTCTCAACCACTGCGCCACCAGGGAAGCCCCTAGAACATTTGTCTTTTTAAACAAGTATTTGTAGTTTTAAAAGTTCACTGTTCTCAAGTTATTAAGCAATGGCTAGCATCCACTTCCCACGTTAAGTCCTTTGTTTGTTTAATGTCTTAATATTCTCTTTTGGGGTGTTCATATGATGAAGGGCAAGTCTAGACAAAGAAGTTCTCTGATTTATTTAAATGTTCCATGCCTTCCCTAGCTTAGAAATGTTGACTGGCTACTACAGAAAGAAAAGCATAAGGAATTGCATCTTATTGAATAAACAAACATCAATTTTTTAAATTTAATTTTTATTTTATGTAGGGGTATAGTTGATTTACAATGTTGTGTTAGTTTCAGGTGTACAGCAAAGTGGTTCAGTTATACATATGCATATATCCATTCTTTTTCAGGTTCTTTTCCCGTACAGGTTATTACAGAACATTAAGTAGAGTTCCCTATGCTATACAGTAGGTCCTTGTTGATTATCTATTTTACATATTCTAGTGTGTATATGTTAATCCCAACCTCCTAATTTATCCCTCCTCACAGCCTTTCCCCTTTGGTAACCATAAGTTTGTTTCCAGAGTCTGTTTCTGAACAAATATCAATTTTAAGTGATTTTGTTTTCAAGCTTTCATTGATAACAAACATTTAATGCATTTTTACTTGAGTATTTCCTGAAAACTACCATATATGTGCCAACAAGTTTTGTTTGGTTGGTTTTTTTGCTTGTTTTTTTTAACCAAGAGAGAATCAAAGTAAAAACTCAAGAATTTTAGTTTAGAATCAGTGATTTCCTGGTTCTAATAGAACCTTGGTAAGAACAGAGCAGAGTCCTTTCAAAGTCTTTCCATTTAACTTCTTGGAAAGAATGCGATGATGGATTGCACACATGCTCCGAAAAAGGAAGGTAACAGTCTGTGTGTCATCCCCTCCTGAGCCACATGAGAGTCATTCCTGGGGAATAGAGAATTTTTCTCAGGGAGAATGGCCGTTTCTCACTCATAATAAGGACAAGGTATCAGATTTACCTGCAAGTTAGTTCAGAATCTGACTGCAGTCTTTACTTTTTTGTTGTCAGTGTTGTGTGTGTGTGTTTAATATTTATTTATTTTATTTATTTTTTTGGCTGTGTCGGGTCTTAGTTGCAGCATGCGGGATCTTCATTGAGGCATGTGAGATCTCTCACTGTGGCACGGGCTTCTCTCTAGTTGTGGCGTGCGGATTTTCTCTCTCTAATTGTGGCACGCAGGGTCCAGAGCTCGTGGGCTCTGTAGTTGAGGCACGTGGGCTCAGTAGTTGTGGAGAGCGGGCTTAGTTGCCCCGCAGTGTGTGGGATCTTATTTCCCCGACCAGGGATCAAACCTGCGTCCCCTGCATTGGAAGGCAGATTCTTTACCACTGGACCACCAGGGAAGTCCCAGTTTGTGTGCTGATGTCAACTTTCTATTTTGAAATAATTATAGCTGCAAAGGAAGTTACAAAGAAATGTACATGGATGTCCTATACACCCTTAACCCAGCCTCCCCCAATGATAACAGCTTGTATAACTACCATACAATATCACAACCAAGAAACTGACATGGGTACAATCCATAAAGCTTATTCAGATTTCACCAGTTTTACATGCACCCATTTGTGTGTGTGCAAGTGTATATGTGTTTGGTTCTATGCAATTTTATCACCTGTTTAGCTTCATGTAACTACTGCCACATTCAATACACGGAACTATTCTATCACTGCAGAACTCTCGAATACTGTCCCTTTATAGCCAAGCCCCCTCACCCCACCCCCCTCACCTTGCCCCACAAAACCTTTACTTTTAAAAACAAACAAAGGGCTTCCCTGTTGGCACAGTGGTTAAGAACCCGTCTGCCAGTGCAGGGGTACACGGGTTCGAGCCCTGGTCTGAGAAGATCCCACATGCTGCAGAGCAACTAAGCCCATGTGCCACAACTACTGACTACTAAAGCCCGCGCGCCTAGAGCCTGTGCTCCACAACAAGAGAAGCCACTGCAATGAGAAGCCTGAGCACCACAACGAAGAGTAGCCCCCGCTCGCCTCAACTAAAGAAAGCCCGCGTGCAGTGACGAAGATCCAACACAGCCAAAAATAAATTAAATAAATAAATTTATTAAATAAATAAAAACAAAGAAAATATATCATTGAGGCCGTATCCGTTTTTCTTTCTACTAAAACATACTACAGCTCTCAAACACTTTTTTTTTGGCTATTTTTAAATTGCAGTAAAATATACAAAGCATAAAATTTACCATTTTAACTGTAAGTGTACAATTCAGTGGCATTAAGTATATTCACAATGCTGTGCAATCATCACCACTCATTTCCATAACTTTTTCATCATCCCAAACAGAAACTACCCAATAAACAATAACTCCCTATCCTTCCCTCCCTCTAGCCCCCAATAGCCTCTGTTCTACTTTCTGTCTCTATAAATTTGCCTGTTATGGATATTTTCTATAAATGGAGTCATACAATATTTGTCCTTGTGTATCTAGCTTATGTCACTTTGCATAATGTTTTCAAGTTTCGTTCATTTTATAGCCTGTATCAAACATTTTAAAGGATTGTTTTGTGGGGGAAAAATATCTGATAAGCCGGTAAACATACTTTCCTGTGTATTGCATTTTTTAACAGAAGTGTTCTAAAGCTGTGTGATGTTGGCAAATCACTTCATCTTTCTGAGCGTTCATTTCTTCAAGTGTAACAGTAAGTGGCATATTTTATATCTTAATGGCAGGTATGTAAAAATAAGATTGCCACTTGGTAGCAGAAGCTGCTGCTGAAGAATCATGAGAAGAAGAGAGGGTACAGGCAAATTCAGACAAAAGCTCCATGATAAAGAGCAGGTAGGGACTTCCCTGGTGGTGCAGTGGTTAAGAATCCACCTGCCAATGCAGGAGACACGGGTTCAAGCCCTAGTCCAGGAAGATCCCACATGCCGTGGAGCAACTAAGCCCACGCTCAACAACTACTGAAGCCCGTGTGCCTAGAGCCTGTGTACCGCAACTACTGAGCCCGTGCACCACAACCACTGAGCCCATGTGCTGCAGCTACTGAAGCCTGCGCACAAAGAGCCTGTGCTCCACAACAAAAGCCATCGCAATGAGAAGCCCATGCACTGCAAGGAAGACCCAATGCAGCCAAAAATAAATAAATAAATAAAATTTAAGAACTTAAAAAAAGAAAGAGCAGGTAGCTCATGAGGAAGAGAGGATGGCTGCTCCCTAGAGCTCCATCATTATGTGAAGCTCCTTTCATTTTGAGTCTATTTTGAGTGAGTCTCTTCCTTTCAACCACACGAGGTAGCTAAAAGCAGTTGGGAAGTAGGTTGAAATGTCATTTCTAGAAAAAAGTTTTCCAAAGGAAACATACGTAAGAAGTGCAAATTTGTATTCCTTTTCTAGGACTTAAACAAACATTAATAACACCTCAAGTAAAACGAATGGTGTTTCAAGAATAAGGTGAAAGACGTTTCTGCTCGAAAAGAATGGTACAGATGAATCCAGACATGCAAAACCTGCTTCGTTTCCATGCATGCAAGTTGTAAAATAATTATGTTTTACTCCAGTAAAGAGAATTAAATGAGGGTGCTTCGATTTTTAAAACAACAACAACAAACTGATTAATTCAGTTTATCTGGTGGGTCAATAGTGTGTTATATTCAGATTCTTTTGAGAAATATGATGTTATTGTCAGAATATAAAGATGTCAAAAAGTTCCCTTTTTTCTGATATGCTAGGTCTAATTTACATCTAGATGAAAAAGCTTCTTAGCATAATAAGATACCCTCCCCAACCTGATGAATAGCTTTTGAATCAGATCTGATTAATACACAGAAAAGTTTAAGAGAAAGGCCAAAACTTTGTTAATTTGTTTTGCTAAGTAATACCAGCACCTCAGCTGAAACTCTTCATTGATTCCTTTTAAATAAATTTAAACCAAATGTACCCAAAGAAGCATCCATAGCTTGAACATTAGCCACTTCAAATCTGGATCCAAATATGAATCAGTTATTTTCATTGTTTTGGGTGAGTTCCTTTCCTTCCCCTCCTCACTGCATCTTCCTTGATTCTTCAAGTGAAAACCAAGGAAAGGTGGATTAAAAAGTAGAATACCTCAAAATCTTCCGAGGGGACAATCTGAGAGTCTTTCTTCTCAGAGGGGCCGTTGGAACCTATAAAGGGGACCCCTAAGATGTCACGTGGTATTCTCTTCCCTCCTATTTGGAGGTATTTGCTATTTTACTTTCCTCTAAAAGGTGGTCTCCAGCTCAAACATCTGGGTTATTCAAAATGGCTGTACACATAATGGCTCTCTAACCCTAGTCCCAGCCTCCGTAATGCCTGCCACTGGGTCTCCAAGACCTTCCCTCAAATCCACCACCCCATCACCTACCCCCACTGAGACAATGGAAGCCACCACCCTTGTCTAGATTCTAGCAGATAAAGATGTCTTTCTGGGACTTCCCTGGTGGCCCAGTGGTTGGGAGTCTGCCTGCCAATGCAGGGGACATGGGTTCGAGCCCTGGTCCGGGAGGATCCCACATGCTGTGGAGCAACTAAGCCCATGTGCCACAACTACTGAGCCTGTGCTCTAGAGCCTGAGAGCCACAACTACTGAGCCCACGTGCCAAAAAAAAAAAAAGAAAGAAAGAAAAGATGTCTTTCTGACATCCCAAACTCTAGAAAACATTTTGCTATTGAACCATGCTCTCTGGGGTTTTGAATGCTAACATAAAGGTGATACTCATGGTCCTTCAGCTGCACTGAGGTTTGCCTGGTTTCCCTAAAGAGCGTGAGGAAATTTGGACTGAGTTCAAAACAACTGACTCTCAAACTAGCTTTGGGAACATAGCTCTTCTAGAGTTTGGGGATTCCTTGTGTGTGTGCATATTTTTAATAACACTTATAGATACTAATTAAATGTAATTCAGGGAAGAAGTCATCTGTTTTTTGAGATAATGAATTTAATTTTACTGGAATTAAATCTAATTTAGCTCCATAAAAAATAATTTATTGATACGAAAACTACATAAACTGCAAAATTCTAAGCATAAGTGGCCACTCTATTTCCAAACATTAAACTTTAGATGAGAAAAAAAACTAGGTATAGCTAACATTTGCCATGAAGACAGCCCCCAAAAAAAATGTTTAGCAGAAAAGTGGAAATGTTTGTGTCAAAAGCACCAACCCTCTTGCTCCTTTCCTACTGACTTCATTACTAAGACAAAACATAAGCAATTTATAAATCTGTATTTATACAAAAAAAGGTAATCAACTAAAAGTTTAGGCTAAGAATAGAATGAAATTATTTTGGAGGGCTGGTTGAGAAGGAGGGGCTTAGTTGCATTGCTTGTCTTTAATCCATACACACCCTCATACTGACTCATGGGACATGGGAGTGGTGGGAAACAGTTCCCAGAGAGCTGAACAGGGGCCTAGCCCAGACCCACTTGACCTTTCCCTTAGCAGCAATTCCACAAATAAGCCCATCAGTACCCCACCCTCAGGCTGCCCCATTTGCCAGACCAAATAGAGTTTAGGGGTAGAAAGAGTTTAATCAGCCTCAAACCTCTTCTTTAGCCCCATCCCCAAAACACTGAGAAAAACTATTAAGTTACCCTCCTCCTAGGCTGACCTGGGTGCTTTATCTTCAGCCTGCATCCCCTCCTGGCCCTCCTTGTGAACTGGGTCACAGGGCCAATCTCTGCTTTGGTCCTCATTCCTCATTCTGGTCCTGATATAGTTTATTCTATAATCTAGTACAGTCTTTCATCCTTTTTTTCTTTTTCCTTTCCTTCCTTCCTTCCTTTTTTCCTTTCATGGTGCCTGTTATGTAGCAGACACTAGGAGAGCACAGGGGACAGAGAAGTGAGCAAAAATAAATCTGGTCTCTCACCTTATTGTTTAATGGAAAAGATATATAATACTTACATAATCACACAAATAAATGTGTAACTGCTACTTGATACAGGGTCAGTGAAGGAAAGTTACATCATACTAGGAGAGCATAGAACACAAGGAAAAGAGGGCTATTCAGTGGAGACTGAGATGTGAAAAGTATGCGGCAGTTAGTTGATTTAGGAGAAGCTAAAAGCATTCCCAGCAAAGGAAATAGCATGTACAAAGGCCCTGAGGTGGGAGAGGGCATAGCCTATTCCAAAACAATATAGCTTGAGTCAGGAAACAAGGGATATTTGATGAGAGATGAGGCAGGAAAGAGTAATAGGGGTCAGATCTTGCAAAGCCCTCGTGGAAAAGGTTGCCAGATTTACCAAATAAAAATACAGGATGGGGACTTCCTTGGTGGTCCAGTGGTTAAGACTGCATTTCCACTGCAGGGGGCGTGTGTTCGATCCCTGTTCGGGGAACTAAGATCCTGAGTACCGCATGGCATGGCCAAAAAAACAGGATGCCAGGTTGAATTTAATTTCGGATATGCAATGAATAATTGCATAGGATATATTTATACTAAACAATTATGTGTTATCTGAAATTCAGATTCAACTGGGCATCCTGTGTTTTGTTTGTCAGCCCTACTTGTGGGTCAGGTAAGGATTTGATCTTGTTCATCCTGAGACCAAGGTATTAAAGTATTTTAAGCAGAGGTGGCATAATCTGATTAGAACTCTAAATAGATCATACTGGCTACAGATTGGAAGGGGGCAAGTGGAGAAGCAGGGAGACGGAGAAGCAATTACAGTGGCCAAGTAAGAGGGGCTTGAACTTGAGGGGTGGCAGTAGAGAAGGAGAGAGGTGAGCCACTGGAGCGAATTTTAAAAGATAAAATCAACAGCACTTGGGATCTACTCGGGTCCCATTGCTTTAGACACCTTCCATGTGCCGATGAGGCCCAAACCTACATCTCCAACCTGAGCCTCTGCCAGGAATGCCAGGATCCGATGAGCTACCCACTTATTTGGCATCTCAAACTGAACACAGTCAAAATAGAACTCTGGGTCTACCTCCTCAAACCACTCCCTGAGAAATCATCTCCTTCCCCGTGTCAGTAAAGAACATCCCAACCCACCTGGTCCCTCAAGGCAAAACATGCCCTTAATTCCTCTCTTCCTCTTACTGCCACACTCAATCCATCCGCCATCCTGTTGACCCTGCCCACCCTGAATTGGTGCATTTTTTTTCTATCTCCACTATTAGCACCTACCACAAACCACCATCTGTTGCATCTAGAAGAATGCCAGAGCCTCGAGACTGGTATATCTATTTCTACTTTTATTCACCTCTGAACCATTCTCCACTTGGGAGCAAGGATGATCTTTTCGAAACAGAAGTCAGACCTTAGCTTAAAACCCTTCAATGACTTCTTATTGCATTTAGAATATGCCAACTCCTCAGCCAGCTTACAGAGAGCCCTACAAAATTAAGGTCCCTGCCTGCCTCAGTCTCATCATCATCTAATCTCCCCCTCACCTGACCCCTTCTTGTCCATCAAATCTCAGTGGAAATGTCTCATCTTTAGGGAGACTTTTCTTGAGCAGATTGTCTCCCACCACTGGATTGCGAGCTCTCTGAGATGAGGAGCTTCCCCTGTCTCCTTTGCTGAGGAATTCACAGCTCCTAGGCCCTCATCAGTATTTGGGAAATGAACAAATGCATTGGTACAGTTTGGCTCTGGGAGACAAGGGAGAAGTTTCAGGGTTTTCCAACCAGATCTGAAGCCCTGTCCTGCTCTTGCTTCACCCTGATCCTCAGTCCAGTGACTGGAAACTACTTCCGGTGGCCAGACCTTTCTCAGGGTGTTTATTCATTCACCTGCCAGCACTCCCTTTTCCAGAGCTCTGGTCACTGTTCAGGGCTCCTCTGACTTCAACTTGGACCCCTGGTGATGACAAGTTGCCCAGCCCAAACTCTTCCTGAAGATTGTTGGGTTCTGTGAGCATTTGACTCTGCCCACCCATCTAAAACCCCTCAACCCAGGTCTTTTCTCCCATTTCCCTATCATCCTATTACAATTAAACTACAAATGCTTGCTTGACCTCAAATTCCAAACACAGCCATTGGGTTTTGGCATTCAGTGGGAGGGCACTAGCATTAGACTGAAATGTATACAGATTATGAAAAAAGAGCTTAGATTCTTCCTTTATCTCTGATATTTGCTGTGGGAAACATCTTCAGAGGTGTCTGCCTGAGTGCCAGTAATATTGTCCAGTTCATTTCTGTGGCCTCAAAGGCATTTTGAGATTCTAAAACTGGAAAACATAACTCAGAGTAACTTAAACCTTTATTTAAGCACCACTAAAACTTCCATACAGGGCTTCCCTGGTGGCGCAGTGGTTGAGAGTCCACCTGCCGATGCAGGGGACGCGGGTTCGTGCCCCGGTCTGGGAAGATCCCACATGCCGCGGAGCGGCTGGGACCGTGAGCCGTGGCCGCTGAGCCTGTGCATCCGGAGCCTGTGCTCCGCAACGGGAGAGACCACAACAGTAAGAGGCCCGCGTACCGCAAAAAAAAAAAAGAAAAGAAAAGAAAACTTCCATATAATGTGCAGATTTGGTAGAATATTTATATCTACCATCCATCCTGTTCTCAGAATGGTGCTTCTAGAAATGTTCCTTTGGCAAAGAATTTACTATATCCCATTCAAGCAATGCATAAGTCATCAACTGGCAACCTTCCATGAAGAATCTATAATGGGTAACATTCTCCCTTTTGAATATGGGCAGGCATCCCTACTATATAATTAGGCTTATTCATTGTATATTTATCACCTGATTCTATTCTAGGAATTGAATGTGAGAGGCAGTATCTTCCCCCAGCCTTCATAGCTAGGCAGCCAAGTGGCATAAACATGACAAACAATCCAGATAGAATGAACATCCACAGCTCACATTAAAATGTACAGGGTCACAGCTGCCTTTGAAGACCAGCCCTTAAACGTCTCTAACCAGTGATGGATAGCCAGGCCTTGCTCTTGCATCGATTCATCTTGGAAGTGGAACACTTTGACCCGTTCTTATCTTAGGCTAGGTTGCAGAAGACTCCTAGTGCCCTCATTACAGCTGGTGTCCTTCCAAAAAGGACTGCGATCTTCTTAGACTCAAATTTATGGACAAACATGCCAGTGCAGTTCTGGGTTTCTCAATCTGTTAAGTCTTACTTTATCCTAATGGGTCAAGTGTGCTTCCCGTTTACTACAATGGCTTGCCATATAAGGGTGATTTATTCAACAAGCATGTATTAAACTCTATATGGATCAGATACAACTGCTGGTGCCATGAATACAAAGATGTAAAGTGATTCGTTCAATCAAATGGCACATTTTTTACTGAGTGCCTACGAAGTGCTTGGAAATGAGGATGCATAGGCAAGTAGGACAGATAGGGACCGGCTACCCTCAAGAAGCTTATGATACAGTGGGGGAGCCTAGGTAATGAGCAAATAAATAGATAAAATAGTTTAAAACTGTGATGAAAAGGAAACAGGTAAATTGAGTTGGGGGTGGGGTGGGAGGATGGACACAATTTAGTTCATAACACTAATCCAAAAAGAGAAAGAAACAAAGAAAATTTAAAGATCTATCTCCAGTCGCATAATCTTTTCTAGGGCTAAAAATAAGAGTCAGAGTTGTTCCAATTAGCGTCTGTAAGAAGTTCAGTAGCCTTCCTAGAGCAGCTGTTCTTTTCCTTGCCCTAAGGTCTCTTGGGTACCAGGAAGGTGGGGCTTAGTTTTCACTTCCAAGGTGAAAGCCCTCCCACGTTTTCTTCCTATTTTGACTCCCTCAGGGTCTTTACACCTAGTCCAGACTCCAGAACTCAGGAAAGGTTGCTCCATCTCTCTTTTCTGGAACCAGGAACTTTGATCTCACCCTTCCCAGGCAGGTAAACTTGATCCCTATACTTGCTCTTCAAGTGCAAGTCTGAGTACAACCCTTGGCAGTCCTGAGGCCCTTTCAGAGAGTCCATGAAGACAAACTCTTCAGATGTTATTTTCCTTTTGGGGAGTACTACGGAGCTCTTTTGGTATGGTATGACATGTGATACCACAATGGACTGATTGCAGAAGCAGATATGAGAATCTGGTTACCTTTTATTAAGCCAGACATTAAAGAGATTTGCAAAAATGTAAAACAATGCCACTCTTCTCACTAAATTGTTTCTCAAATTATTTTTTATAAAAATGTTATTTATGTTTATATAAAGTTATTTATTTATTTTTTTGACTGTGTTCGGTCTTTGTTGCGGTGTGTGGGCTTGTCATTGCAGTGGCTTCTCTTGTTGCGGAGCAGGGGCTCTAGAACTCAGACTCAGTAATTATGGTACATGGGCTTAGTTGCTTCACGGCATGTGTGATCTTCCTGGACCAGGGCTTGAACCTGTGTCCCCTACATTGGCAGGCAGATTCTTAACCACTGCGCCACCAGGGAAGTCCTATTACTTATGTTAACGTGTTTACATTTATTATTTTCAAATGAATAAATACATATTTCTCAACTCCCCACTTTTAATTTCTAATACAGTTAATACCAATAGATATACCTCATAAAAACAGAAGCTTTTTGCAGTCATCAATAATTTTTAAGAGTGTAAAGGAATCCTGAAATCACAAAGTTTGAGAACCCCTGTTTTAAAATCTTCAAGCTGAAGAAGAGTGAAAGCACACGTGCAGAATTATGAGTGAACTTTCACTCTTTATTCATTAGTCCCCCAAATATTAATGGGACAGGCACTATGCGAGATACTAGTGATAAATCCAGTCCCTTCAAAGAAATAAACGTAATGGGGGAAATACATGAGTAACTGGGCTATTCCAGTACTGGATGTACCAATAACACAGGTGCCCTGAATCAGACATTTAATTCAGTCTCAGTCAGGGAAGACTTCCTGGAGGAGGAGGTGCCTAGCCCGGCATCTCAAACATGGGCAGTAGGTGCAAAACACAGTTCAGTAGAGACTGTGCTGAGAGAAGAAGAAAGGTTTCACAGAGGCCAGGATGTCTAGGCTGAATCACTGTATTTCTTTTCCAAATAACAAAGGGGCCACAAATTCAAAGTCAACCTCCTTAGGCACTTTGAAAAAAAAAGACCTATTAGGGCTTCCTTGGTGGCGTAGTGGTTAAGAATCTGCCTGCCATTGCAGGGCACACGGGTTCGAGCCCTGGTCCAGGAAGATCCCACATGCCACGGAGCAACTAAGCCCGTGCACCACAACTACTGAGCCTGCGCTCTAGAGCCTGTGAGCCACAACTACTGAAGCCCGTGTGCCTAGAGCCCACTCTCTGCAACAAGAGAAGCCACCGCAATGAGAAGACCGCAAACCGTGACGAAGAGTAGCCCCCGCTCGCCACAACTACAGAAAAGCCCGCGCACAGCAACAAAGACCCAACGCAGCCAAAAAAAAATTAAAAAAAAAAAAAAAGACCTATTAGCCTTATTAAGAATTTACAGTAGGGAATTCCCTGGCGGTCCAGTGTTTAGCACTCCATGCCTCCACTGCAGGGGGTACAGTTTCCATCCCTGTTCGGGGAATTAAGATCCCACATGCTGCATGGTGAGGCCAAAAAAAAAAAAAAAGAATTTACTGTAGGCATTTGATTCTTTCATAATAGCTGCATAATCTCCTATCTCCTGTGTTATAATGCTGTGGCCACGAGCAAACACACACAAGGTGATCCGTGTGGATGCTTAATCTAAACTGATGTGGAGGCATTTTGCTTTGTGATGTAGCACATAGTACATATCTGTTAACAATTGCCTATTTACGTGGTTTCGCCCTAAGAACATGCATAATTTATCTTTTTTGAGTTTTTCTATTATTGATGGAATCAGTCATGTTTATCTTAAAAATCTCTCCCAGAAATGGTCTTGCCAAAAATTGTCCAGAGGGATCTTGAACGTCACCTGCTTCATCAGACAAGTCTGAATTTCCTGTAACCTGGAGATATTTCCCCGCGGGTGCTCGGAGAGCCAGGGGGGACAGACAACCTGGGAGGCCCAAAAGGCTGCAGACTAGACCTTTGTGGCGGGTTCTGAGAAGCAGGGGGTATTAGGCATTTCAGTTAGGTACAGCACGTTATGAAGAGTTAATCTGAAGAGAGAAATATTTTTCCTTTGGGACACTGTTCTATGAAGCCATGTTAGTAATTCCCAGAGTTCGCTTCAAATTAAAAAATCTAGTTTATTTATATTGGGCCACTTGCCACGCTCATCCTTCAGCCTCTCAAGTCCGTAGCTGAATAAGGGGCAGCGGATGCAGTACCTAACAGGTAAGATCTCCCCCGCCCGCCCATTCTTTCCCGTCTGGAGCAGTACACCGGGACTCGGCGGTGTGGCCTGGGAAGCGGAGTCTAGACGCAAACTCCAGGCCCCGCCTACCCGACGGCGTCCGCGGCGCCGCTAGCTATCTCTACCCGCCAGAGGTCGCAGGCTCAACGAGCAGGTATCTCAGTTAGCGAGTGACTAATCCAGTCGGCGAGAACTAATCCAGTTCTCACGAGAGAAAGCGCGAAGCCTGCCGGGACGGACGCGCGGCCTTCCGTAAGTTGGACCAAAATGGCAGCCTTGGAGGAAGGCTTCACGTTGGCTGCGCTACCGCTGGGTTCCGGGCCTGACGGACCCCTTGGAGTGGAGCAGAGCGACAAAACAGACCAGTTTCTAGTGACGGACAGCGGCAGGACCGTCATCCTCTATAAGGTGAGAGCAATAGGATCGGAGCGCCCCCGCTGCTGTCTCGCCCCTTTCTGAGTTCGGAGCCGGAACCTCAGGTTTCTCACAGCTTTGGAAAGAGGTCTTGCAGCGGGCTTAGCGGAGAGCCGTTGTGGCCTTTTGGGGACGCTGAATGAGGTCTAGAATCTGACTCGGTTGTTTTCCCGGAGAGGCATATTTCCGAATTGCAGGTGGCAGAGCGTCTAAGTGCACGTGGGCTAGATTCGGAAAGGAAAGGAAAGGAGAGGAAACCTGTGCTTTCGCTTCATATCTCCCGGAGATATCCTTGCTAAGATCCCCTTCTGGGGTCTCTGTCACCCCAGCTGCCCGCAGAAGGGTTGAACGGAGATTGGTTGTGTGGGAGAAGGTGTCACTGCCAGAAACAGTGCTTTAACCTTGTGTCCGTACGCTTCTTACTCACTCATTAAGAGGGAAAGTTTTGTCGGTGTTTTGTTTTGGCTTTTTGCTTTCTTGGCAGTTTAGTAGGCATCTTGATTCCGAGTGACCTGTTTCCAGCTATGGTTCACCCTGTGAATCCTGGATTTGCGTCCCTTGAACTCTACACACCCCGCCCCCCATTTAGCCTAAGGACTGCTTTAGCACATTTTCTAAACTTTGCTTTTAGTGGTTCCATAGAAAGTAATTCTTTCTATGTGAGCTGCTGAACAGTTTTCTGTGTCTTTAAGAAGTTGGGTATCTCAACATCGGTAATCATCAGGGAAATGAAAACCAAAACCACAATATCACCTCACACCTGTCAGAATGGCTGTCATCAAAAAGAACACAAAAAAATGTTGGTGAGGACATGGAGAAAAGAGAAGCCTTGTACCCTGTTGGTGGGAATGTAAAGTGGTGCAGTCACTATGGAAGACAGTATGGTGATTTCTCAAAAAACTAAAAATAGAGCAACCATGTGACCCAGCAGTTTCACTCCTGGGTATATATCCAAAAAAAACCCCAAAAAACAAAAACGCTAATTCGAAAAGATACATGCACCCAGTGTTCATAGCAGCATGATTTATTATTATTTATTGTCTTCCATTCCAAGATATGGAAGCAACCTAAGCGTGCATCAATAGATGAATGGATAAAGAAGTGGTGTACATCTATACAATGGAATACTACTCAGCCATTAAAAAAATAATGAAATTTTGCCGTTTGCAGCAACATGGAGGGCATTATGCTAAGTGAAGAGAGTCAGAGAAAGACGAATACTGTGATAGCACTTATGTATGGAATCTAAAAACTACAACAAACTAATGATTATAACAAAAAAGAAGCAGACTCACAGATATAGAGAACAAACTGGTGGTTACCAGTGGTGACAGGGAAGGGGGGAGGGGCAAAATAGGGATACAGGAGTAAGAGGTATAAACAGTTATGTATAAAATAAGCTACAAGGATATATTGTACAACAGGGGGAATATAGCCAATATTTTATAATAACTATAAGTGGAGTATAGCCTTTAAAACTGAATCACTAGATGGTACACCTGTAACTTATATAATATTGTGCAACAACTATACTTCAATTTAAAAAAAAGCTAGCTGTCTGCTTTGAAGTTTGGGGAACAGGTTGCCAACAGTACACTATACTGTTTGCTTGTTTTGATGCTTCTGAAGACACCATTGGTTTTTACCTGGCTGTCAAGTGGACTTTTTGCAGTTCCTGCATAGGAATAGAGTGGCTGATTAGAATTGGTATGATGCCAGCTATCCTTATTCTGTTTCTCATGCCCCTGTTCAAGGGCACAACTGCATCAGTTTTTTAAATATACTAATATTGTTCATTATCAAAGTGCCGATATTAATTTACTTATTTTCACTTTAGGAACTTATATTTTCATTTTAACTACTCTTTTAAAGTTTTTTTTAAAATTGTAGTAAAGTACACATAACAAAATTTACTATCTTAATGACTATAAGTGTACAGTTCAGGGTATTAAGTACATATATTCACATTGTTGTGCAGTCATCACCACCATCCATCTCCAGAACTCTTTTCATCTGGTAAAACTGAAACTCTGTACTCATTAAATAATAACTCCCAATTTCCCCAACCCCAGGCAACCACCATTCTACTTTCTGTCTTCAGTGGAATCCACATAGTATTTGTCTTTTTGTGACTAGCTATTGTTTTAATTTAGGAGATTTGTTAAATGCTATCGTTTTAATGATTTCTTCCGAATGTAAATTTAATTGCTTTAATGTCTGAAACTGACTTTTTGAATATTGTATGTTCATTTCATTAGGTTTCTGATCAGAAACCCTTGGGGAGCTGGTCAGTGAAACAAGGTCAAATTATAACATGTCCAGCTGTGTGCAACTTTCAAACTGGAGAGTATATTGTTGTACATGATAATAAGGTGAGTTTTAAAACTTTTATATAATATATACAAAACAAATCAAATTTTATTAACTATTCATGTTGTATGTAAATGGAAATTGGAATGCTTTTTTAACTTGTATGTTTTTATTTCAGGTCTTGAGAATATGGAATAATGAAGACGTAAACCTGGATAAAGTATTTAAAGCGACAGTAAGTCTTCGGATTTTCCAACACATTTATTTAGTTTATTGGTGAGACGGAATAATTTGTAATGTAGCAGTTATTTATCTTAAAGTGTCTGTGAACATGACATAAAGGTTATAACCAGTTTTTCATTCTAGCTATCCTACAGTATGTCTTGGTAAAATGTCTCAACTTATGAGTTAATATGTTATAAAATGTTACACGATATGTTATTTTCATATGAGGTTGAGGATTTAAATAATTCATGAATGATACATTTATAGTTATTTCCATGAGTTTAAATGTTTGTGGTGTGTCCCTTGCAAGAGCAAATGAACTTCATTGTTCTCTTTCTTAAAATAGGTAGAACAGACCCTGCAAGTTTTATGCATTATACATTTTTAAAGTGGCACATACTGCAGTGAAAAAGAACCATGACTAACTGTTCCTTTTCTCCTAATGACCTAAAGTATGTTAATTAACTTTGTCTTATAAAATGAAGATCTCTAACTAGGTTAATCTTGAAAATTCTTTATGGCTCTAAATGTCTAACTCTAAATACAATTGGCATATTTTAGAATTGGTTCACAACAGAGCTGATTCACATACAACCACAGTTGTCACCCGGACCCTTGAAACCTCTAGCCAGCTACCTGTGCTGCCACCTGGCTCCAGTCATTTTGTTTACCCTGAAGTAACACGATCCTGAATTTTACACAATGGGTTTTTTTTTGTTGTTTTTTTAATCCGACATATGGTGTTAACTTCTTTTCCTGGGCTTGCAGGCTATGTATACATACATACATACATGCACACATACACACACACACACAAACATATATATATATGTGTGTGGCTCATGTATTTATATATGGCATCTTTCTTTTTCTAATACCAGAACCGCTTATAACTCTGCATTAGTGCCTTTGTTTGTACCTCTCCTCACCTCCAGTTTTGAGAGACCCAGGTTATAGCCTAACCTCCAGTATTTACAGTGGAAAGATAAACCAAAAATGAATAAAAGTGATTACATATGGGGGTGAGCAGGGGAGAGGATAGAGAATAGGATCAAAAGTTAGACTTCTGAATGTATTTTATGTTAGATTTAACTTTGGAATCATACATAATTATGAAACAAAATTGAGTAAAAATGAAAGCATATCAGTCCCTTAAAGATAAGCCTTCTCCGGGACTTCCCTGGTGGTGCAGTGGTTGGGAATCCGCCTGCCAATGCAGGGGACACGGGTTCGAGCCCTGGTCCGGGAAGATCCCACGTGCCGCGGAGCAGCTAAGCCCGTGAGCCACAACCACTGAGCCTGCGCTCTAGAGCCCGTGCTCCGCAGCAAGAGAGGCCACCGCAATGAGAGGCCCACGCACTGCAGCGAGGAGTATCCCCTGCTGGCTGCAGCTAGAGAGAGCCCACGCGCGGCAATGAAGACCCAATACAGCCAAAAATAAACAAATAAGTTTATTTAAAAAATAAAAAAGATAAGCCTTCTATAAATGTCCTGATTCTATTAGGTGGCAGTTCCTTTAGAATAAAAATTTAAATGTTTTTATGTTCTTCTAGTTGTCCGCTGAGGTATATAGGATACATTCAATACAGGGGACAGAACCCTTGGTGCTTTTCAAGGAAGGTGCCATTCGTGGTTTAGAGGCCTTGCTTGCAGAGCCCCAGCAGAAAATTGAAACTGTTATCTCTGGTGAAGAAGTGATTAAGTAAGTTCTAATACTTGCAATTTTTACCAAAAAGAAAATGCACTCTGTGTTTTTTATATTCTTTGCCTTGTTCAAAAGTATTTTGATTATAAACATGATAAAAGTAAGCTGATTGAAAACCGTCTAAAAGACAGTAGCCAAAATCACATCCCTCAAAAGCCTCTGGCGTGATAAGTGATTGAGAAAACTGGGGCCAAATGAGTCCTGTTCTAATAACAGAACTGGATAGTCAGTTATTTGAAAATTAAGTGAGTAATCCCACAAGACCGGAATCTTCTGTCATATAGCCCTGACTGCCAAGGTCAGAACCCTTTCGCCTGAAGAAATGTGCAGCTTGTTAGTGGAATCAGGATAATGCTTTGAGACCCCTTCTTTCCCAGATTCTGGAATAAAACTTGGGAAATGACTGGCACAAATGATAGAAGGAAATCTCACAGTTTTACATCTATCCAATCCCTATTCTTTCATCCCATTTCCTGTTTGGTTAACTTGCTGCCCCTCCCGGCCCACCTGATGTAAACTAAATCTTTAAAGGTCCAAGCAAAGACTTGTACGTAGTCACTCAACAATGTGGACAGTGACCAGTTATATCTTAGACCCAATGAATGCCTCTAAAGTGTGAGCAACTGTATTTGGAGGAAATCTTTACGCAAAAAGATATAGGTGGAGAATCTGGGTTCTAATCCCCACTTTGCCAGAAAATGGCTGTGCAGCCTTGGTTACAGGCCCTTTACCCTCCCTGTGCCTCAGTTCCCGCTGTCACTTGAAGAAGGCAGGTGAGATGCTAATGTTTTCCTGAGAACACTAGGCCCCAAAATGACTCTGAAAAAAGGAGGGGTGGGTCAATTAAGTTTGGGGAACACCGCATCTTGTCTTACATGCCCTTGGTACTTTATAGTTCACGTTATTGTCTTTAAAGTTCTGGGAAGCTCAGCAACTTGCATTTAATCCAGAGATGCATTTGAGGAATGCCTTCTAGGTCCCTGTGGTAGATATTTTGAAACACTGAATTAAGTGTTCTCTGCTACCTCTCTGGCTCTAAAAAATATTTAATAAAAGATAATCTCTTAAATTTAGATTGATGGTGTGTTTCAACTGGTGATTTTGCATTTTATAATGTTTCTTTTTCTTTTTTTAGGTGGACAAAGTTTTTTATGGTATTTAGGCATCCTGTGCTGATTTTTATTACTGAAAAAGTAAGCGATATCTTTAATTCCTGGCCCATTTTGTGACATTTCAGAGTCATCTGTGTGATTTTTAAAACTAAAATTGGACTTTGGTATTTCTTTCAGAAAATTTTAATATATTTTTAAAATACTGAAAAATCTATTAGTTATAATTATTTCTATGCCTGAATTAAATATATTTTATAACTTTTTAAATTTAATTGGACAAGAGGTTTTTAAGCACTCATTAAAGTAATTACAGTGGGGCAACAGCTGGTCTCAACATTTAAATATAGATGGTGGAAATGGGAATATTTTTTAAATAAAATAACTTTTTATTTTCCAGCATGGAAATTACTTTGCTTATGTACAAAAGTTTAACTCACGTATCCTAAGCAAATACACACTTTTACTTGGACAAGAAGAAAAATCGGTTACACAGAGTTTTAGTACATCTGTGCATCGGAAATTCATCTCTCTGATGTCATTAAGTAAGTATTTTTTTTTAACTTTCAGAGTTTATAAATAAAGGGGTATTACAGGATAGTGTTTTAAGTTCGAGTCTTCAGTTTTTACAGTTTTCTGTTGTAGTATTTCCCTTTCCATGCTTCCTTACAAGCATTTATACCTTCACTTTTTGCATTTTGCCATGTCAAGTCACGCAATAGGTCAGTAATTCTCTGCAGGTAAATTTTATGTCTTAAAATTTTATCATAAGCAATAAATAATATAATACCAATAAAAAAGGAAAAATCACTCTTTATTATGATAAGTCCAGTTTTTTTGATATTGTAATTAGTGAACCATGAAATACCTAAGGTTGGTACTGCATGGCCTCCCCATTCCTCTTTTCCAACCTATAGTTTGCCATTCTTTTGAGCAGTGACAGAGACAGATGGGTAAAAGGACACTAACAGAGCAGTCTTGGACTCTTACTAGCCACCATTTTACAGATTATTTTTTAATTCCTTGGAGTTTACCTCTACTTAATGTTCTGAGGTTTAATCCCAGTCTTATGCATCTGGGGGAAAAAATGCCTTTGTGGTCTTCTCTCCCCCCAGCCCTTTATGGCTTCTTTTGAAGTTGTTTTGGGAAGGTTAAGGGAGGAAGAAACAGAGCAGTATTTAGGAAACATTTTCATGTTATCACAGTTTAAAATCTTTGTGAAGTTTTTCAATGTGCAAATGTTTGCAGTGGCTGTTAAGAAAAAGGCTCCCTTCGTTCATCATGTCTAGAGTGTCATTGGAATCCTCTTAATACCTTTGCTTAAGAGGGACTGGTTTTCTTAAAGTTTAACCTATAGGACATATTAATTGTTACACAGAAGTTTGTGAGTTATGTTTTAGCTTTTGAACATTGAAGTAAGGGAATCTGAACCAAAGGGTCATAAAATCTTCATGTAACATAGCTAGAACCACATGAAATTGCCAAAAATACAATTGACCTACAAAACCCAGCAATTTAATAAGGTTTTAGGGTGCTGGAGTAACAAGAAATGTAATATTTAGACCAGAATGCTAATTAATTTCTAATAAGAGATACAGCCTTTTACTGATTGAATTGTCTGTATTCCTGGCAGTCCCCTCATATTTTAAGTTATTACAGATATTTACAATTTTTATTTCATGGTTATCATGACATTTCTTACTGAGATTTTTATTAATATTTCTCCTCCATCAACTTTAGGTTTGTAGTATATTCTTTATGGGAAAGCATAGAGTGATGTGATTATTACATTTGTTTATTTTTCTGGTTGGATTCTCTATCAAATTGGTAAAATCTTATTAACAACTTAGTACATTTAATTATAACCGATATAGAACTATCATTTATCCAATAAGGAACAATAAATACTTGTTTCCAACAGGCTCTGATGGATGTGTATATGAAACCTTGATACCAGTACATCCAAGTGACCCAGAAAAAAATCAGAGGGTAGTTCCATCACTGTTGCTCAAGTCCGTGGTGTCTGGCAATGCTCGAAGTGGTGTTGCACTCACCATCCTGGATCAAGATCACGTAGCAGTCCTGGGACCACCACTATCAGCTTCTAAGGGTAACTAAAATCCAATCAGTTAAGAAGTCCTTTGGATTTTTTCCATCAAAGTGTACTTTTAAGTCTCCTCTTTCTTTTTCATTTATTTATTACCACCCTAATTCATTCTCTTTTTCACTGTAGCTTCCTAATTCTTGAATAGGTCTTTGATTTCATCTTGCCTTGATCAGTTTCTCTAAAACATTTCCTATATCACTCACTACCTTGCTTGTCACCAGTGTCTTAAATAAAAACTGCAAATATCTGTGCCAGCCTGTAGGCATTGGAAACATTGGTAAGACTTGCAGTAGAGGATTGAATTCATACCTTGGTGACATTTTAGCAGAATATAAATTCATTAGTCTTAGACAGCTTGAAATTTGGGGACTACTAGTGTGCTTTTTTTTTTTTTTTTTTTTTTTTTTTTTGCGGTACGCGGGCCTCTCACTGTTGTGGCCTCTCCCGTTGCGGAGCACAGGCTCCGGATGCGCAGGCTCAGCGGCCATGTCTCACGGGCCCAGCCGCTCCGCGGCATGTGGGATCTTCCCGGACCGGGGCACGAACCCGTGTCCCCTGCATCGGCAGGCGGACTCTCAACCACTGCGCCACCAGGGAAGCCCTAGTGTGCCTTTTGTCTCTGTGACTTCAGAGCAGGATTTTCATCATCACCTCACCTCCTCACCCCCAAACACCCCTCCACACAGACAATTGTAGTCTATCATGAAGGACACAGTTGTTCCTGGCTAGTGCAAGATTGGGGTCTCCCAGCCTACACTATAAAACTCCAAATCTATGGTTTAGCATTCAACTCTCGCCACAGTCTAGACCCTGTCCACGTTTTCCAGTCTCTTCTCCCAATTTCAAAGCAAGAACTCTCTGCTTTATTCAGGCCAGGCTCCCTATTGACTACAAACTTGATATGGCCATCCTTGTGTATTTTGTTTTGTTTCTTCTTTTTAAGATAGGAGCTACCACTTATGGTATACTGTCCTGTGCCAGGTGTTTTACTTGTATTATTTCATTATCTGTGTCATTTAATCCTCCAACAACCCTATGAGAGAAAGTCTAGTTATTATCACCCTTATTTTACAAATGAGAAACTGAGATGTTAGGTAACTAAGTAGTGGAACTAGGGTTCAACCCAAGTAGGTTGACTCTTACGCCATATATCTTACCATTCTTAAGTCCTGGCTTTTAGCCACTTTACCAAGCTGTGCTTCTCCTCTCTCAACCCCCATCCTCCCTCTCTAGTTCCTGGTCTAACCCCCAAAAAACTCAGTAACCTCAGTAAAGTTTCCCATGTCTCTTTCCAGAGTTTTTTAAAATATATGCAAATACTACTACTTATTTTTCTTCCTCTTTTTACACAAATGGTAGCATACCTTATCCTCTGTTGTATACCTTAATTTATCCACTTACCTGAGATATCATAGAGAGCCTTCCATAGCAGCATCTGTATTGACTTCTTTTTTCTTTTTAAAATTTTATTTATTTATTTTTGGCTGTGTTGGGTCTTCATTGCTGCACGCAGGCTTTCTCTAGTTGCGGCGAGCGGGGGCTACTCTTCGTTGCGGTGTGTGGGCTTTTCATTGCAGTGGCTTCTCTCATTGTGGAGCACGGACTCCAGGCGTGCGGACTTCAGTAGTTGCAGCACGTGGGCTCAGTAGTTGTGGCACACAAGCTTAGTTGCTCCGCGGCATGTGGGATCTTCCCAGACCAGGGATCGAACCCATGTCCACTGCATTGGCCGGCGGATTCTCAACCACTGTGCCACCAGGGAAGCCCGACTTTATTTTTTTAAGAGGAAAATATAGGCAGAACATTCCGACATAAATCACAGCAATAGTTTTTTGCATCTGTCTGCTAACAGAAAGGAAATAAAAACAAAAATAAACAATTGGGGCCTAATTAAATTTTAAAAGCTTTTGCACAGCAAAAGAAACATTGACAAATCGAACAGACAGCCTACTGAATGGGAGAAAATATTTGCAAATGATATGACTGATAAGGGATTAATATCCAACATATATAAACAGCTCATACAACTCAAAGTCAAAAAAACAACCCAATTGAAAAATGGGCAGAAGAACTGGATAGACATTTTTTCAAAGAGGAAATGCAGATGGCCAACACACACATGAAGAGATGCTCAACATCGCTAATCATCAGGGGAATGCAAACCAAAACCACAATGAGCTATCACCTCACACCTGTCAGAGTGGCTGTCATCACAAAGAACACAAATAATAGGTGTTGGCGAGGACGTGGAGAAAAGGGAAGCCTCGTACTCTGTTGGTGGGAATGTAAATTGGTGCAGCCACTGTGGAAAACAGTATGGAGGTTTCTCAAAAAACTAAAAGTAGAACTACCATATGACCCAGCAGTTTCACTCCTGGGTATATATCTGAAAAAACAAACTAATTCAGAAAGATACCTGGACCCCAATGTTCATAGCAGCATTATTTACAATTGCCAAGATAGGAAAGCATCCTAAGTGTCCAGCAACAGATGAGTGGGTAAAGAAGTGGTGTGGGTGTGTAGATATGTATGTGTGTATATATATTTGTGTGTGTGTGTGTGTGTACATATATATATATATAATGGACTGCTACACAGCCATTAAAGAGAATGAAATTTTGCCATTGCAGCAACATGGATGAACTTGGAGGACATGCGAAGTGAAATAAGTCAGACAGAGAAAGGCAAATACTGTATGACATCACTTATATGTGGACTCTAAAAAGTACAACAAACTAGTGAATAAAACAAAAGGAGCAGACTCAGAGATACAGAGGACAAACTAGTTACCAGTGGGGAGAGGGAAGGGAGGAGGGGCAAGATAGGGGTAGTGGAGTAAGAGGTACAAACTATTATGTATAAAATAAGCTACAAGCATATGTGTACAACATGGAGAATAAGCCAGTATTTTATAATAACTATAAATTGTGAATCACTATATTGTACAACTGTAATTTATGTAATATTGTGCAGCAACTGTACTTCAATAGAAAATTCATTAATTTTTTTAAAAAATGCTTTATTTTTTTAGAGAAGTTTGAGGTTCACAGCAAAATCGAGGGGAAGGTACACAGATTCCCATATGCCCCCTGCCTGCATATGTGTCCACTTCTTGTCATGATATCGCATATCTGTGAATTTCTGTCTTCATTACTCATTTTTCTTCTTAATAAAGCAAGACCTATGTGTTTAACTATGACTTCCCTCCTCCCTCCCTCCCTTCTCCTCACCCCCAGCACCATATATTTATATTTGGCTGACTTCTGAACTTGGGACTTTTTTTTTTTTTTTTTTTAATTTTTTGGCTGCACCACGAGGCATGCGGGATCTTTAGTTCCCCCACCAGGGGTCAGACCCGCACCCCCTGCAGTGGAAGCGCAGAGTCTTAACCACTGGACCTCCAGGGAAGTCCCAACTTCTGAATTTGTATGTCTTATTTTATAGAATGCCTCTCCATATGGAATACAAAATTTCAAACACTACAGACTTCAAAAGAGTTACCACAAGGGACCAGCGGTCAAGTAAGTTTTTGCACTTTGGGGTTTTTTTCAAATGTACTTACTTTTGTGTCTGCCGAATAGACTGTAAGGGAAGAGACCTCTTCGGATCTAAATATTTTATCAGTTTTGATTAAAATAAATTAAGAAATATTTTCTACCTGCGAGATTATATTTAATTTGGTTATTTTTATAGTTTCTTTATGTTTGTCACTTTCAAAAGACTAAATTATAAGCTAATTATAGATCAGGAGAGAACAGTTAGCTAGTTAACAAAACTTTTTAATCTCACTTTGGTTTTATCTTTTTACTTTTGTATTTTGAACTATATCCAAGGGCTGTTACTTTGCCTAATAAATTAGTCTTTTAGGTTATATGTTAAATGTTATCATGGAATTACATAAGAATACTTAAAGAATTAAAATTTAAGGTGACCAGACTGTAAACTTCCTGAGGCAAGGGACCTTGTCTTTTTTGTTCTCCATCATATCTTCAGTGCTTAACAAAGGTACTCAGTAAGTACTGGTTGTTTAGTGAATATAAGATATAAATAAATCAAGATATGGGATGTTGTTGATCATTGTACTTTAGAGGATAAGGAGACTGTTTCTTAGCATAGAATTCTAATTTATATTTAAACAAGTAATTTTCACAAGATTAGCCGTTCACAATTCCACTGCTCTAACAAACTTCACTTTTGATTTCCGTGTTCCTTTGAGCTTTTTGTTCATATACCTGTCTCAGTTTTACAATTTTATAATTGAGATCATGAGACAGAAACTGTTAAATTCTGCTTTTTTCATTTCGTACATCAAAACAGTTTGCCTGTGTTACAGTAGCCTTTGTGAGTATCACGTTAATAGATGTGTAATACTGACAATATTTATTTTAAACAATTCATTTATTTTAAATATATGTGTTGATCAAATTTTTATGAGTCAAAAGAAATTATCTTTAAATTATGCTTTATTCAGACATGGGCAAAAATAAGAGCTTTGTAAACCTACCTCAATTAATAAATTGAACATATGAGATTATTCTGGAAAGTTGCTTAACTTCACCTTATCCTTTTCTGTTATATTAAGATTACTTCCACCACAAGTTATTGTTATAAGTTATATGGCTTTGTTGAATCAGATATTAGAAGAGAAAAAGGATTGCTTACATTTTTTATAACTTTTTTGTAGCTCTGGTATCATGGGGAAAATTTGTTTATGCTACATGGAAAATTTCTAACTGTAATCCCATACAAGTGTGAGGTGTCATCATTAGCAGGTGCTCTTGGAAAACTCAAGCATGGTCAAGATCCAGGTAGGAACTTAAATGTTTTATTACTAAAAACCAATTTATAAACTTCTAGTTTGATATGTAGATTTTCACAGCTATTGGTTTGCATAACCTGTTCTTAGTGTTGAAATTTGCCAGTGTTCATTCAGATTTTATTGGTCAGGAAGCTACCTTGGGAACAGTCCACATTGCAGATACTGCTGCAGGTTAAAGAGCTACACTGCATTTTGAACGCCAGTGTTCTGACTTTAGGGGCAACGGGAAAGTCCTGCAGACAAAATCAGAAATGCTTTTTCCCTCCTTGGTTTACCAGTGGCCTCATCTGTTGGGCACATAGCCTTTTAGGATATTATGATTTACTGATCTGAGGTTATTGGTAGAATGAAATGGACTTTAAAGCCGCTTTTGAATTGTGCGTGAGTGGTTGTTGTTTTATTGTTCTTTGTTTGATTGATTGGCTGGGTAAATACCAATAGGTCAAAAAATTCCAGAAATTGTGTGTTCTGTGTTTTCTTAGACATTCATGCCATGACTCATTTTGTAAACTGGGAAACATCACAGGGATATGGACTTGGATCTCAGAACTCAGAGCAGTCAAAGAGAATCGTAAGTTTGGTAGTTGAAATAGAAATGTTACTACAGATGTTAAAAACAGAAAAGGCTGAATTATTTTAATAATTCATATTTGTACAACTCTTACAACTTGCTCTTAATGATGGGGTGATTTGAAGCTTGAACCCAGTAACCTGACAGCCCTTATCCAAAAGTGATACATGTCGTCTAGTAGTTTTTATGGGCATGTGTGTAAGACCCAGGTGTAAAAATGGACCAGTTTGCAATTAGTAATAATAGAGTATAGAGATTTTATTTATGAAAAATGAAAACCTTAAAGATATTTAAGTTAAAAGTTGAAATAGACCCACTTTTCACTATAAGAAAACCAAACCCTAAAAAAGCTTGTGAATAGACTTCCCTGGTGGCGCAGTGGTTAAGATTCCCCACCTGCCAATGCAGGGGACACGGGTTCGAGTCCTGGTCTGTTCCCACATGCCCCGGAGCAGCTAAGCCCCTGTGCCACAACTACTGAGCCTGTGCTCTAGAGCCCGCAAGCCACAGCTACTGAGCCCGCATGCCACAACTACTGAAGCCCACATTCCTAGAGCCCGTGCTCCGCAACAAGAGAAGCCACTGCAATGAGAAGCCCGCGCACCGCAATGAAGAGTAGCCCCCACTCGCCACAACTAGAGAAAGCCCACACGCAGCAACGAAGACCTAAAGCAGCCAAAAATAAATAAATTTAAAAAAAAAAAAGTTTGTGATTAGAGCAAAAGTGTGCCAGTCTCTTTGGGACATTTTATATTCTTCTAAATGTCTGTTGCATCTTTTGTGTTGTTTTGAGATCCTAATCAATTTACTGAATTCC
Organism: Lagenorhynchus albirostris; assembly: GCF_949774975.1. Classification (NCBI taxonomy): domain Eukaryota; kingdom Metazoa; phylum Chordata; class Mammalia; order Artiodactyla; family Delphinidae; genus Lagenorhynchus; species Lagenorhynchus albirostris. The sequence goes on along the minus strand of NC_083114.1, from coordinate 46,608,055 downwards.
AGTTAAGGAGAAGGAAAATTGAAGTGAGTGTACAGCCGGAGGTCCCACCATCCACACAACTCTTAGCAGCCGTACAGGTAAATTTTAAAATATTAGAAATACGAAAAATCAACTCATGGTTAAAAGAAATCCTATGTACTTTTTATTCTGTCTTCCTCTTGTGATCATTTTTAGAGCTATGGCTAACATTTGTATAGTATATTGAGGTTGTCAGAGTGATGCTTTGGCTTATTTGACTCTCACTAAGCATTTTGTGAGATCAGTGTGATGGTGGTGGCCTCATATCTCATTCACCTTTGCATTGAATGTTTGTAATTTAGCTTCTTAGAAATTTTGATTTCTAAATCCTTGAGTTTTTTTTTTCTTCTTTGTATTTTGTCTTTGTCCAGTAAATTGTAGTATCAACTCCAGTTTCACAGGAATGCATGAATGCTGTTAGTGATTTAAGACAATGTTAAGCTAGGAACTTTTAAGTGCAGAGCGACATTTATTAATGTACCACACTGAACTCTTTACTTCTGCCCTTTCAGAAAGATTCAGAAAAACATATTGAAGTAGAACTACGTAAATTTTTGGCTGTTAAGCGGACCCCGGACTTTCATACTATTATTGGGGATGTAGTAATAGGAATTCTGGGAAGATATAAAGCAGAACCATCGTTTTATCCTCGGAACTGTCTGATGCAGCTTATCCAAACGCGTGTGCTTTCTTACAGGTAAATGTTTCTATACAGGTAAATGTTTCTGTACACCAAACTTTATACACATAACTCTTTTGACCTTGTTTTTTGCAGTTCTGATTTTTATACTCTGTAAAAGCCTTATGAATTATTTGCAATTGAGAGTTTCTTAATATGTATAAATGATTCATGTTTTTGGTCTTAGCTTGTGCCCTGGCTTAATGGAGTCTGCCTTAGAAAAGACAGATGTGCAGATCCTACAGATCTGCCTACAGCAGTTCCCTGACATCCCTGAGTCAGTCACCTGCGCTTGCTTAAAAATTTTCTTGAGGTAAGTTAGAAGCTGATGGTCCTTTACTTTCACTGCATTTTTAATCTATTGTTTTATTTTATTTCTAAAACTTTAAAGTCTTAGAAAATGAAAAATTTTCCAGTAAGTCCAACTACTTGTAAGGATTATTTCCTGCTTTCAATTAACATGATAGCATTGGTGATGACAGTCTTCAAGAAACAGATATCAATATGGAGTCAGTTTCTGACTATACTGCTACTATACAAGATGGGGAAATAGAACAACAAACTGAAATTCTTCAAAATGGTTTCAATCCTGAAGAAGATAACTGTGAGAATTGTGCTCAGGAGTTGATTGAGAAGCCTCAGGCTGCAACAGAGGAGAGCACTTCATGCCCTGTTACAGGGAAAAGAGCAGCGCTACTGTATCCTTTGAAACCATTTCCCTTGTATTGTCTCTTTCCCAGGGATGTAGTCCAATGCCAAGCAAAAACTAAGGGGTAATTAGATAATTTAAGGTGGTTTTTTCCTTTTCTTTTTTTCAATTTTTTTCAGTTTCTGCTTGAAAATGGATTACATTCAATGCTGTGTTCAAACAACTTACTTAAACCTTATTTAAGAAGCTGTACTAAGATAGAAGCTCTATCACTTCTAAAAATTAGTATACTGAATAAACACCAATTATCTATAATAGCAAAATATTCCAGATGATCTCTAGTGACGAGGAGAATGTTCAGTGATAACACTCTTCTAGAAAAGTAGAACTTTTGTATAAATTTAGAAAAATGTTACTGGGGAAGGGAATTACTCATTATTTCAGTAGAAAAGTCTTTATTGGTTGAAATGAGATTTTCCTTTATTCCCAAGTAGAAATGCAATTCTTCATTCAGCATATAGCGAGACGTTTCTTCTGCCTCATTTGAAGGACATCCCAGCACAACACATCACTGTGAGTGTTCTTACGAATCCTACAGGATTTTATTTCTGGGTTAAGTGTTGCTCCTTAACTCTACGCAGCTTCTAGGGCATTCGAAAGGTTATAAAGTTCTTTCATCTGAGTAAGAGATTTCCCAGCCCTCAAGGTGAAAAATCGTGCCTGGGAGACTAGAGTGACCTGGAGGAGGCAGAGCTTGACGTGTTCCTGGTGCCAGACCCGAAGGCCGGGTTCATCCATCTAAGTTAGAAACGAGTAGGAACTAAAAAGAATTGCCCAGAGAAGGATTCTCTCTTCTCTACTTATTATTTACAAACAAAATAAACTCCTCACCCACCCCTCCCAAACCAAATGAACTCTCCTTTGATGGCAGGGAGTGCACTTGATTCATGTATCCCCTGATGTCTAGCATATCTGTTTGATGTACAGTTAAATTCAGTAGCCTCTTAAAATTCTTTCCAGTCTCTTTGTTAGCTTCACATAGAGAAAATTTTCCTATCAAAGTGATTGTTCTTTTTCCCCCCCAACACCTAGCTATTTCTCCAGTATTTGTATTTCCTTTATCTGAAGTGTAGTGAAAATGCTACTATGACTCTTCCTGGAATACACCCTCCAACCCTGAACCAGGTGAGGTAATCTTTTTATTTTGATCTGATGCTGGGAAAAATGTGTTAAATAAAAAAAAGGTGTTTTATTTATATATATATATATATGTATATATATGTATATATATATAGTATCAGAATCTGGAATCCAGGAACTGATTTCTCCCTGTCTCGTGGTTCCTACGACCCTCCTCCCTCACCAGTACACAAACCACTGGAGTGGATCACTCAATTTGGTAGATGGATTTTTTAGAGCCATAATTCTATACTAAGGAACTTAAATTCATCTTAAATTCCTGATTCTTTATTGTGACCCTTTTCAAGAATTTCCTCAGCTTCATTGGGAGAGAGTGATAATAAGTGTCCTCCTAATAACCTAATAATCCCAAGTCCCTCCTAGAGATAACCAATACTAAGAGTTGCATTTATGTCTAGAAATTTGCTTTCTGTACCTTAACTTATCTTTCTCTTGTCTTCCTAATGCAAATTAGATCACGTGCATGCTATTCTGCAGCTTGTCTTTTTTTCACTCATTGCTACATTTTACACATTTTCTTTTTTTTTTTTTTTTGCGGTACGCGGGCCTCTCACTGTTGTGGCCTCTCCCGTTACAGAGCACAGGCTCCGGACGCGCAGGCTCAGCGGCCATGGCTCATGGGCCCAGCCGCTCCGCAGCATGTGGGATCTTCCCAGACCTGGGCACGAACCTGTGTCCCCTGCATTGGCAGGCGGACTCTCAACCGCTGCGCCACCAGGGAAGCCCTTTACACATTTTCTGAATCAGGCTATATACATCTGCCACATTCTTTTTAACCACTGCATACTATTTGATTTTATAGAAAATCTTAATTTGTTAGTCCCCTATTGATTGGCATTTAAATTGCTTACAGTTTTTTGCTATTGTAAACAAACTTTCAGTGAGCATCTTTATAGAAATATTCTTGCATATTATGAGAGAACACCTCTTGGGTAAATTCCCATTAGTGAAATTACTGGATAAAGGGTGCATGCATTTTTAATTTCAAAAATGCCAGGCTAAAAAAAAAAAAAAAAAAAAAAAATGCCAGGCTACCTTTCCAAAGGGTTGTGACAAGAGGTACTATGGCCACCAAGATCTGAGACCTTACTCTCTGCTAGTCAAGTAGGTAACAAGTAAGTGTTTTATTTTAATTTGCATTTCTTTGATAATAAGAAAGGTGGACCATCATTTCTTGCCAATTTATATTCCTTTTTGTGTACTGCTTAATCAGGTTCTTTGTCCAATTTTTCTATTGCATTTCCTGTCTTTATCATTTTGCCTTATAAATTATTCTTCATATATTAAGAGAAATTAGTCTGTTTCTATGAAGTGTATTACAAGTACTTTTTTCCTATCACTCTTTTTTACTTGCTTTAGTGTAATTTTTGCCATAGATGGGTTTTTAATTTTCATGCTGTCAAAATTATTAGGCTTTTCCTTTACTGCTTCTTTTTGGGTACGCCATGCTTAAGGCCCTTCCCACTCTAAGAGTGTAAAAATAGCCATCCTGTCTTCCCCTAGTACATTTCTTTTCCTTTTCTTTGTTTAACTCTTTGATACATATAAAGTTTATTTTGGTGTAGAGAGTTACATAGGTATCAGCTTTCCCCCCTCCCTGCAAATGGATAGTTGGTTTCCTTAATGCTTTTTCATGACACTGATATTTGCATGTTAACACCATTTGAAGGTGTAGGCTACATAGGATACTTTAATAAATGTATAGTAATAATTTTATTTTAGTTCTTGGTACCTTATCTATAATACACGACACCTTATTCTTGGGTCATAGTGTATATTTCAGAATAGGAGATGAGTGGGTTCTTTTTTTTGTAGCTGCGAGTAGTTATCAAGAATTTTTTAAAATAAAAAGTGCTAGCTCTCCCTTGGATTAAATATCACTGTGGCTTTCTTTTTACTGATTAATCTGATGGAAAAGATCCAATTATGCTTGTAAAATGACAAGTAGAAAAGCAGAAAAGAGGCTTTTTCGATTGCTTAGAAATTCCTTCATCTCTAAAATGTTCAGACTTCTGTAAAGAAGACTTATTTTTTCTTATAACTGTTTGATACTGTTATGGACTTTGTAAAGTGAATTAACCTAAAATTAAATTTAAAATCTTAACTCCTTTTCCTGTTTATCTTCAGATTATGGATTGGATATGTCTACTTCTAGATGCTAATTTTACTGTTGTGGTAATGATACCAGAAGCAAAAAGGCTACTGTTAAGTCTTTACAAGTTTGTGAAATCCCAGGTATGTAATTATTTGATTTTACTGAATTCTGTTTGTAACCAAGAAGCACCAAAATTATAATTTATTAAAATTTTTCTTGGAATAGCCCTAAGTAATTGTGGAGGATTTATCCATATGTACAAGTTATGGTAAAAGTTATTTTGGAACTTTTTTCTTTAGATAAGCATTTGTTCTGAGCTCAACAAGATTGAAGTAAGTTTTCGTGAACTACAGAAATTAAATCAAGAAAAGACTAATAGAGAATTATATTCAATTGAAGTGCTGGAACTCTTCTGATATTACCAGTTCTCCTTCATAGACGTTTTATGAAGCTCTTTTATGTGGATTCTTCCTACTCAACCAGGCAAGAGATGTGTTTTGTTTGTGACTGTCTCTTCGGTGACAAGAGAAATGTCTGAGCAAGTACCTAGACCATCACTTATTGATTCTCCTAGGTCAGACTGCAGGTTTCACGTGAAGCTATTCTAGCTTATGGACACTGGTGGGGAGAGATTCTGAAACTTTTAAAAATATGTAACGGAGGTGTTTTTAAGTAAACTTATTTGTGTATTGATACAAGCTGAATTTCTTACCATCCATTTGAATAGTTCTTCTTTTAATAAAAAACCACCATTGAAGAAACAGTGATTCTAGGAAAAACATGGTTTTATCACAGTCGGAAGCTGTCCCAGCTCATCTGTGTTCATGGGGAACAGAAGAGGGCGTTTCCACAGGCAGGGTGGGAAGGGGCCTTGTACACGCCTGTGCTTATCTCCTGCCATCCTCTCCGGTTCTTTACCTCCTTGCACTACCTGCTTACATACCCAGGGCTTGAACATTATCCCTCAGATTACCTCTGTGATTAGGATGTTAATTTCAGTTACAGAAATACATTTCTAGATAGTAAAAAAAAAAAGTCTCTTTTGACCGTAGAATTTCCTGTTTTAACTCGGGTTTAGGACAAACGAAAGGCTTTATGTAGAAGAAATGGATGCTTTTGTTTCTTAAAAATAAACTCAAATTTATTTTTGTTAAAAGTGAAATCACTTTTTCAGGTGATGAACTAAGTTTCCCAAGAGTAACTTGAAACATTTATGAGCTGTGAAAGTCTCTGTTGAATAAATCATTTTGAAATCTCTTTTAACCTGAAAGGTCACAATATATATTTTTTAAATTCCAGTAAATTCTAGCGCATAATATAAGTTCAAGTGTGGTTCTAGAGCCCATGTTATACAGAATCCTGATGGCTCAACTTAATTTGCGTTAGAGAAAGGCTTCATTTAGGTCAGGCACTCTGTTACAACTGTTGCAGTTAACAAAGAGGTTCTCCCTTGTTATTCTTTTTTTTTTTTTTTTAATTGAAGTATAGTTGATTTACAATGTTGTGTTAATTCCTTAGTCATTCTTAATCTCTCTTTAATCTGAGAGAAAAGAAATACCAAAGATAGCAGCATATATTAACAGTTATGCTCACTTTAAGTGGGACCTTTTGCTCAGACAATTTAAACTAAGTGATACAGTACTTCTCAGCAGAAATGAAAAATAGGAGTCTCCACGATGTTTATCGTCTTTTTATCTTTTTTGTGAACCATTTAAGAATTACTTACAGGCACCCAGACATAAAATTGTGTGTTCCTAAGCTTTTCTTAAAACTTTGAACGTTATGGGGCTTCCCTGGTGGTACAGTGGTTGAGAATCCGCCTGCCAAAGCAGGGGACACAGGTTTGAGCCCTGGTCCAGGAAGATCCCACATGCCACGGAGCATCTAAGCCCGTGTGCCATAACTACTGAGCCTGTGCTCTAGAGCCTGTGAGCCACGACTGCTGAGCCCGCGTGCCACAGCTACTGAAGCCCGTGCACCTAGAGCCCGTGCTCCGCAACAAGAGAAGCCACTGCAATGAGAAGCCCACGCACCACAACGAAGAGTAGCCCCCACTCGCCACAACTAGAGAAAGCCAGTGCACAGCAGCGAAGACCCAACGCAGCCAAAAATAAATAAATTAATTAATTAACAACAAACCAAACAAAAAAACTTTGAACTTTAGCATATCCTTTATGATTTACAGATCCTTTTACGGGGGTTAAGATTATTCAGGATTGTCACAGTTTTTAGATTCTGAGTTATTTATGATTTAATTTATAAGAACCCATAATAAGAGACGAATCTCAGGTTGATTGATGAATTCTTTCAGCCAGAGCAAACAAGCAGACGAAATTCATAGATTGACAATAAGCTCTTCACGACTCCTGATTTAATTGTACTTGAAGACAGCTTCTTCAGTGAAACTTGCCCGGTCAGGGTTCAAACTAGCAGAGGCCTTTGACTGAGGAGAGGCCAGAGGAAGATTCCCTGTTCCCTCCAACTTTTGTCTGTTTGGAAGGAACTTCTGTGTAGGGTCCTAATAAAGTCTTTATTATAAAGTTTAATAATTCGGCCTGTAAATATTATGGAAGCAAATTACTGATTTTTAAAATAAGTAGAAAAGTGTAATTGCTTTTAAATACTAGTTGCAAATGATCTCTAGGTTGCCTACAGACTAAGTTAGACTAAATTTAGAAATTAAATAAGGATTTTATAAGGACATATAGAGGATTATTTTTTAATTAAGTTATAATTGATAAGAGACTTTTATAGGCTGAGTTCTTCAAGGCAAGGACTTTGTCTTACCCTTTATGCACTCTAAGTACAGGACCACTGGCACATAATCAGTGTTCAGTAATGGTTATTGAATGAAGTTACTGAATAGTAGATCTTATCTGCCCAATTATAGAGCAATAATTCTGAGGGTTTGCAACAGTTACTTTTTCTGGCAAGTAAATCCTCTGTTCACCACATATAGGCAGTGTATCTTCTGCCTCTGGACTTTTATTTTTTATAACTTAATTATAACTCAGGTTTGTTTCTGATTATATATACTACATCTATATAATAATAAAAGAATTCTTTTCTTTTTCTTTGCCATACCTCATGGCTTGTAGGATCTTAGTTCTCTGACAAGGGATTGAGCCCCTGCCCTGGCAGTGAAAGCACTGAGTCCTAACCACTGGACTACCAGGGAATTCCCAAGAATTCTTCTTTAAACTTCTTTAAACTTCTAAACTTCTAAACTTAAGTTCTCCATCTAGGAAATGGTTTCTTGCTGTGACCTTAATGGTTTTTGAGGGAAATGTGGACTAACAGGTTATCATTGCTACTTAAAAGTAGATGTTTTCTTTTTGCCTCTTTAGTCTTATTTGTAAATATTTGGTGACTCTAACTATAGTGGAGTCCATTCTGGATCATGTAGAATTTTAAAACAAAGATGGATTTTTTGCCCTAGCTCTTTTAAAAATATTTTAATCCTAAAGTAATTGCAAGAAAAAACAATGAATACCCCTGTATCCTTAGCCTAAATTTATCTGTTCCTAACATCTTGCCATGTTAGTTTTACACTATATATTTTTTCTTTTTTCCTGAATCATTAGAGAGTTATTTACAAACATTCAGATTAATCTCATAATTCAGTTTAATCCAATAAATACTTACGTTTAATCCTGTAAAACAAGGGCATTAATTTCACATGACCACAATGCAATTATCAAATTCAGGAAATTAATGTTAATACAGTGCTATTTAGAATGATTACAGTCCTTATTCAGATTTCCACAGTTGTCCCAGTAATGTCTGTTATAATTGGACTTCCTCCTTCCTAAAATCCATTCAAGCATCATGCATTGCATTTAGGTTTCATGTTTCTTTAATTTCCTTTAATGTAGAACAGTTCCCTAGAAAATTGCATTTCTGAAGAATCTAGGCCAGTTATTTTGCAGAATGTCCCTCAGTTTGCATTTGTCTCGTTTCCACATGATTAGATTCAGATTAAACATTTCTGACGAGAATACTACAGAGAAGGCACAGCATCAGGAGGCATTGCTGTGAGTTGTCCTATCATTGGTGATGCTAAATTGGATCACTTAGTTAAGGTAGGATTTACCAGATTGCCTCACTCTAAAGGTACCTTTTTCCCTTTGTACTTCATAAGTAACCTATGTATTTATTATTTATCTTTGAGACTGTGTGAATATCCTATTCTGGAATATTATTCTTCCCTAACAGTGAACCCATTGGCAATTTTTGCATGAATCGGTTATTGCTTTGGTGACAGTTATGGTTGCAAATGTAAAAATTGTTTTGGTATAAATCTCTATTTTTTATTTTTTTATAAATTTATTTATTTTATTTATTTATTTTTGGCTGTGTTGGGTCTTCGTTGCTGTGCGCCGGCTTTCTCTAGTTGCGGCAAGCAGGGGCTACTCTTTGTTGCGGTGCGTGAGCTTCTCATTGCGGTGGCTTCTCTTGTTGCGGAGCACGGGCTCTAGGTGCACAGGCTTCAGCATTTGTGGCTCACAGGCTCTAGAGCGCAGGCTCAGTAGTTGTGGTGCATGGGCTTAGTTGCTCCGCGGCATGTGGGATCTTCCCGGACCAGGGCTCGAACCCATGTCCACTGCATTGGCAGGCAGATTCTTAACCACTGCGCCACCAGGGAAGCCCCCAAATCTCACTTTAAAATGGAATGCTGTGTGCCATGTAGCCGCCATTCTCATCTCTTAAGTCTGCTTTCTAATCTATAGATGGATGAGCAGATAAATGGATGGAGGTATTTCACAGATTTGAACAGTTATAATCACACTGATCATACAATGTGTGGTCTACTTTTTTCACTTAATATTTTCATAAAACCATGTTTTTACATAGTTAACATGTTTTGATTCTTAAAAGTTTCAGACTCAGAAAACAAGAGCTGAGAAGTCTTACCAATAATTTATTCATAAATGTCAAGTGTCTTATCCTGTTCCCACAGCTTTATTTTAGCAAAGCTGAAATGTGATTTTAGATTATACTCTTCCACTTCCTTTAATCATCATCATTATAATTTGGGGATGCTTTTGAAAACATACCCACATCAGTGGAATTTTTGGAGTGCTTTTGTTTGCTTCAGACAAATTTCTCAAGGAAAAAACTACTCAAAATTCTGGACAACTTTTTTGAAGAGACTGGCATTATTTAAAATAACCTCCCCAGAGCCTTTTCATCTCTAAGAAAGCAGTGTACTGTTATTAAAGGGGTTTTAAATAGATGTCTCTCAAGGTTCCACTTTTAGTTTTAGATCACATACTATTACCTAGATTAACATAGCCAGTAATTAGGTGGAATTGTGCTTTTTGTGTGTTAGATGTTTAATGTATAGTACATGTCAGATCCCAGTTGCTGTGATATTCTAGCTCATTTTTAGACTTAGAATATCAAATAGTTTTTTAATTGTATTTTAACTAGTAAAACGTGTACATTTGTATACTTACCATTTAAGCTCATAATATGTTTATGATATATAAGCTACTATATAGTTGATTACATAGCACTTACTCTGTGCCAACCATTGTTCTAAATGCTTTAGAAATATTAATTGATTTAATACTCTTAAGTCTGCTTATCAATCCTGTAAAGTAAGATTTACTGTTGAGGAAATTGACACACAGACCTCAGTTTAGACTAATGGTAACCTTCCATTAGTCTGAGGATGAAAGAATGCTTTGAATCAGAGAGAGAAAAAAATGTAGTGGTGTTTATGCAGCAAAAGTTAGAGAACATGGACAACTTGTTAAGTGGGAAACCAAAAACTATGCTGCTCTGGAGGGACAGATGGGAGTCTGTGAGAGGTGCACATTGTTGCCAAAAAGAAATTTTTAAATTATTTTTCCTCTTTAATTCTGTACTCACCGAGCAATTCACACTGATTTGTTTTCCCAGAAACATAAATACCTTGGTATGAGAGGTGATGAGGTAATTATAGTTTCCTGTAATCCTTATAAATTAACAAATTGAAATTCTTCTCTAAAACTGTAATTTCACGTTAACCTAATTATCCTTGGCTACTTTTCATTTCTGGATGAATTTGTTTGATTTGGGTTGTCAGTGCCAAATTTGTTATTCATTATTATGATATATTCAGACCACAGGGCTTACAACATTTATTTCTTCTGGTTTATTTGGATATTTTATTGCCTCATTGTTAAATGTCTTATATTTTACATTGTACATCAGATAAGGTGTAGTTAGATGTTTTATTTTACTTTACAGTGAACTTGGATACCGAGTACTTCAGGTACATACTTGAAGAAAGGCTCTTGGATTTGCACAGAACACATGCACCATCCTGTATCATTACTAGGTTGGACAGTAGCATGTAATGTGCAATAGCATACACTCCACAAAATGAAATTTGTACCATTTTCATCAGTTTGATTGGTGCATGATTCCCTTAAGAAAATTAGGAAGCTTAAGTCTTCTGTAACCTTTGGTGTAAAGCTTTTAATTTATTTATACGTTGCCTCTCAAAGAGAAATGTACCATTAAGAGGATATAATAGAAATGGAAAATTAGGCCCAGGAAAGGTGGCTACAACATATGGCAACTGCAAAAGTCAAGAAACTTTTAATTTAAGTTCACAAAGACTCTACCTGATTATATATTTTAAACTTTTATTTTATAGGTTCCTCCTCTTTTTTTCTTTTTTTTTCTTTGTATTGTGGAGAATTTCAAACATACAGTAGACAGATTCTGAGTATAATGAATCCCATGCATTGATCACCCAGATTCAACATTTATCAGTATTTTCCCAATCCTGTTTCATCTATACCTCCACTTACTTCCCAGGCATCAGATATTTTCATCCCTGAATATTTCAGTCAGTCATATATTTTTACAAGTTATTTGAATCAAGAAAGTGAAGTTCACGTATTTGTGACTGATAAGTCTCATGACTTTCAGTCTATAGGTTTTCTTCCCATCTCTTGTTTTTTTCTTTTTTGTGAAATTAGGTCATTTGTCCTGTAGAATTTCCTGTCTGGGTTATGCTGGTTATTTCCTCATAGTATCATTTTTCACATTCTTCTGAGTTCATATTTCCTCTAAATTGATATTTGGATGTAGAAATTTTATGAGATGCTGGTTCCTTTGGACTGCAGAGTACAATTTTAAATAAGCTACTGAACCATTTCACGATACCGTAAGTAAGTATAAATTAATATGTTTACTTATATGACGGGTAAGTGTGTGTTTAAATTGATCATGTTTCAAAAACTATATGTTTATTCCCTAGGATTTCAAAGGAAGTTTTGTCTATACCTACACCTTTAATAGGTCGTACTGTTTGCTGTTGTAGTCTTTTTTTTTTTAAATTTATTTATTTTATTTATTTATTTTTGGCTGCGTTGGGTCTTCATTGCTGTGCGCGGGCTTTCTCTAGTTGCAGCAAGCGGGGGCTACTCTTTGTTGCGGTGCGCGGCTCTAGGCTCGTGGGCTTCAGTAGTTGTGGCTCGAGGGCTCCAGAGCACAGGCTCAGTAGTTGTGGCACACGGGCTTAGTTGCTCTGCGGCATGTGGGATCTTCCCGGACCCAGGCTCGAACCCGTGTCCCCTGCATTTGCTGGCAGATTCTTAACCACTGCGCCACCAGGGAAGCCCCCTGTTGTAGTCGTGATGCTGTGTATTTCTCTGACATACTTCTGTTGGCAATGCCTGATTGCATTTGCTATAGGGTGGAATGTCTCTGGAAATGTCTGAAGGGTCAGTTTTCTTACCTGGTCTCTATTATAGATTTTATAGCCACTTTTGCTTCAAATGTCTGCCTTTTTTCCTTCTAATTCTGTAGTTTTCCTTTATATAGTATGACAGAGAAGGCCACGGGGAACTTTTAGATCTTTTAAAGAATCAATATTAATATTTTAGGTTTTGTGCAAATATACTGAGACCCTGAGGGAAACATCAATTAGGACCTTAGGTGTTTGGTTAAAAGGCTTAGGCCTTTCTTGCTGAGCCCCCCGTGCCAGGGCAAATTGGATTATGTTCAGGAAGAGGCAAGGGATCAACCTGTGTTAGGAGCTGTTAGCAGATGAATAGGAAGATGACACAGAGGACATGTTCATTAAATAATTACTGAGTGATTGGAGAAGACAGCTTGAGTGGGAAATAACTACATGATGAAAGAAAAGTTCCCACAAACCAGAAGCTAAGTAAGGAACCAAGGTATTGGTTAGACACAAGCATAAAGTCAGGGGGGAAAAGATAAGGAACTTCACCTAAGAGAGGAGATTCCTCACCTGACCCCTCTGCCAGTGGGAAAGCGAACTTCCATCCAAAGGAGATGCTCAGCCCATCTCCTTTCCCCACAGGCGTCATCAGCAAATGGACTGTATTGCAAACCCGCAACTCATAACACTATTGGGGAATTAGTAAACATAAAAAGCAGAAGGTTTTTTGTTTTGGGGGGGTTTTTTAGTCAGAAAAGTGGGGAGAGGTATTGCTTTTATTGTCTCCATAAATATTTATTGAGCACCTGCTAAGGGGAGTACAAAAAGTGGGAGAAAAATTTCTGCCTTTTATGTGCTTACTATCTGGCAGAGGAGACCTCAAAGCAAAAGCAAATAGCAATACAAGTTCCCCTTTGCACGCCACGTGAGTGTCACCAAGGAGCAGTGCTTCTGGAGTTCTATTCAAGAAATCTACAGCAGTGCTTCCCAAGCTTTAGGCTTCATGAATCAGTAAAATGTCCAGAAGATTTTGGGATCTGACATAAGGTTGCCAAGTTTTTCTGCTAATTAACTTATAAGAAGTACTCGTATGTTGTCCTAATTTTTCTCAGTTCACCTCAAACCTGTGCCAACAGTCATAGGGCATCTGTGTTTTACAGTCATGAAAATAAACAGGTGTGGGCAACAAAGGAAGGGCAATTGTTGGAAGTTTACATCTTCCATCCCTCCCCACTGCTGACCACCCAAAGGCGGGAATGGGGCCCAGTCACTGCTATTTGAGCAAAAGTGGCCCAGTCCTTGGTTTGGTTCCAGGACTTCTCCCAGAGTTTTTGTTAGCAGTTAGGAGAATCACCCACCTAGGAGTACAGGTTGTCCAGAGAAGGTTAAGAATAAGTTTGGTTTCTTCAATTTAAGTGACTTCAATGCTCAAAGCATTCATTTTTAACCTGAGCTAAGACCCTGATCACACTTGGTTGGGGTTCTCATTGAAAGGCAAGCATCCTTTCACTTAACACCCTTAGTGGGAGTTACCAGTTGTTGGTGCTGACTGGGTGCAGTGGTGATAGAAATGCAAACAGGTCCGCTCAGTGAGGCTGGTGACTCTGAATACAGACCAGAGGACGCCAGCTTCTGTCTTTGTAAATGCTGAGCACTCATTCAAATGCAGAATATTCCACTTTAGCTAGGAGCTGAGAAGTATTAGATTTACAGACCTCTTATTCTTGGTCACCCTTGGGGGCGGAAATCACTCTGTTATAATGCACATAATTTAACACATATTCCCCTGGATTTAGCCTCAGTCTTCTGGCTGACGACCCTCAAATTTTTATCTCCAGCTCTGACTTTCCCACTAATTCCCAGATTCGCATTTCCATCGCCTAATTAACATCTCAGATTAGATATCTCAAGTTTAACATAGCCAAAATGGAACTCTTCATTTCCCCCCACATCTGTTTCCTCCTGCCTGGACTTCTGGGGACTTGGAACCACACTTCCCATCCGTCAGCAAGTGCCCTCAACCTTCCCTATAAAATATGTCAGCGCGCCTTGCCTCCGTGTCCACTGCAGCCGTCTTTCCGCAGCTCCGTCATCTCTCACCCTCCCCACTGCAGCAGCCCCTGACTCATCTGATCACTTGCCCTCTGCCTTTTCTCCTATCCGTTCTCTCCAGGGCAGTGAAAGTGATCCCAAAACGTAAGTCAGATTGCTGCACACTGCCCTTTAAAAAGCTTTTACTGATGTACTGATAAATGCTACACTGTGGATGAACCTAGAAAACGTTATGCTAAGTGAAAGAAGCCAGTCACAAAAGGTTATTTAATGTATGATTCCATTTATATGAAATGTCCAGAATAGTCAAATCCATGGAGACAGAAAGCAGATTAGTGGCGGCCAGAGGCTGTGGGTGGGCGGGTGGAGGGAGGAGGGAGGAATAGGAATTCACATTACAACGGTGAATTCTATGTTATGTGAATTCTACCCAGTTTTTTTTTTTTTTTTTTTTTTTTTTTTTTTTTTTTTTTTTTTTTTGCGGTACGCGGGCCTCTCACTGCCGTGGCCTCTCCCGTTGCGGAGCACAGGCTCCGGACTCGCAGGCTCAGCGGCCATGGCTCACGGGCCCAGCCGCTCCGCGGCATGTGGGATCTTCCCAGACCGGGGCACGAACCCGTGTCCCCTGCATCGGCAGGCGGACTCTCAACCACTGCGCCACCAGGGAAGCCCTACCCAGTTTTTTTTTTTAAAAAAAAGCTCCAATGGCTTCTTATTGCAGCCTTTAAACTCGGACTCCTTACCATAATCCGCAAAGCCCAGCACGGTGGCCCCTGGCCCATTCCTTACACTGTGAGCCTGGCCCACAGGCCTGCTCTGAGCAGCCCTGCCCGCCTGCCTCCAGCCCTCTGTTCATGCTGGCCCCCCACCTGCTGTTGTGTCTCCAGCCCCACCACAGGGCAGGCTCCTTCTTAGCCTTTGGGTCTCTACGTTTGAGAAGCCTTTCCTGCCCATTCTACCTCTGCATCAGCTCTTTGCTTCCTCCTTGCACTGATCATGTTACCTACTTGTTTGCTTGGGTTTTCTGTTGCCCCCCATTAAACTACATGAGTTCATGAGGGCAGGACCAAGTCTGTCCTGTATTTCCAGAATCTAGACAGCGCCTGGTTACTGCAGTCTAGAAATTCACAGAATGAATGGGAAAAAAACCTATTTTTTGAGTGTGGAGTAAATGAATGAATGAAGCTTCGACTGTTAAGAATACAGGACCCTTTCTTTGAACTTTGTAATAGGGAAAAACACACATACTACCTACATGAGGTCTTATGGGCAGGAATTGGAGAAAGTGTTTGTATGTCAAGCAGGTGTTTCTCAGGAGACTAATTGGTGCTCCGGACTTGGCTAAAAGCTGCTGGTGACAGAATGTAAAACTTGGCCTGCCTCTGAGGAATGCACAACTTCTTCAGCAGCGAGCCCTCTTTTAGCACAAATGCTAATTCAGGAAAAATACAAGTGTTTACAGGCTTCATTTTTTTTTCCTCTCAGTCAAGATGACATGAGCTTTACTGAATGCTATGAAAAGAGACCAGATATTCTTACAATGAGATAACCTAGTTTATTGACTAGAAGAATCTCATCAAAGAAAATTGTGCCCTGTTACCAGGTAAGCAATTGGGTCTGCACTGAGCAAGCAGCTTTCTAACCTTCTTACCTTATTTTTGGATTGGCTTTAGTTCATCCTATGACCTTCCATGCACTAGCTCATTTTTTCTTTTAATTAACTTCTCCAGGTGAGTATTCCCATTAATTCCACTTTGCAGATGAGGAAACTAAGGCTCAGAGAGACCAGATGACTTGGCCTAGAGTCGCGGCTTAGCTGAAGCACTAGAGCCAAATGTCTTCACACTCTGTTTAACTTTGAGCGAGTTACTCAGCCTTACTAAGCTCCCTTTCCTTGCTTTGCTCCAATCTTATCCTATCTACCTGGGGGATTGCAGTGCAAATTAAATGAAATAATTAATGCATAGAAAATGCCTGGCTATGGTCATAAGCCTTTAATCAGGTTTGCTATTATTACGATTTTTCTCCATTTAATGTCAGGTTGACACTGCCCTTCCAAGGTGGCCTGGAGGGGACTGAGGTCCCCTTCTGTCTGCTCTACATCCAGGTTTCCTGAAAGACCAGAGACCTGGCCACTGGAGCTGAGCGCTGGGATCCAAGGGCCAAGAAAGCCACAAACATGGGTCCTTCCAGCCTCTCCTTACGTGCTCTTCATACCACACACATGCTCACACACACAGATGCTCAGTGCGATGGAATTTCCAGAGTGGACAGGAGAAAGGAATGTATACTGAGACCTGCAATAGGCAGAAAACTAATTCAGCCTGGCTCCATTCCCTGGGCCAGGCATCCCTGGTGTCATCCAGACCAGAGTCCACACCCAGTCACCTCTGACCAACCCTCCAGCCGCTTGGCTCTTCTCCCAGAACCATCCTCTCTCGGGGCAGAGTGTATATTAGCAAGACTCAGAGGGCAGGGGGTGAAAGGGCCCAGAGAAGAGAGAAGGAAAGAAGGCCCTCTCCCCTCCACCACAACCTCCCTCAGGCCGATCCTCTGGGACCACAACACTTTAGCCAAGGCTGTTAGGAGGCAGAAGCTCTGCTCACCCCATCCCCACAATGGATAATGGAAAATTAAAGCAATTCTGGAGATAAAAGTAGTTCTTCAAACCCTCCTTCACATTTTAGGTGAATGAGGGTTGTCTCTGTTCTCTACTTTGTGCAGCCATGGCAACCAGGTATCTTTAAACTTCCATGTTTCTCGAAGCCTTGAGCCCTTAATAAAGAACAGCTAAGCTTTATGCACGTTCACGCTCTTACCCATGCAGAGCACTCTCCGCCCTGTGCCCTGGGTGTTGCCCTTTGCGGTAACCATATACCCTGTTGTTTCACATAAAATGAACTCAGCAGTTTTTTGGGTTTTTTTTTTTTAATTTATTTTTGGCTGCATTGGGTCTTTGTTGCTGCGCGCGGGCTTTCTCTAGTTGCGGCGAGCAGGGGCTACTCTTTGTTGCTGTGCGCGGGCTTCTTATTGCGGTGGCTTCTCTTGTGCCGCACAGGCTCTAGGTGCGCGGGCTTCAGTAGTTGTAGCACACAGGCTAAGTAGTTGTGGCTCGCGGGCTCTAGAGCGCAGGCTCAGTAGTTGTGGCGCATGGGCTTAGTTGCTGTGCGGCATGTGGGAACTTCCCGGAGCAGGGCTCGAATCCATATCCCCTGCATTGGCAGGCGGATTCTTAACCACTGTGCCACCAGGGAAGCCCGAGCTCAGCAATTTTATTTTTACCTTTAGAAATCTCCAATGAAGGGAGTAATTCTGTAGCGTTTTGATTGCTTAAAAACTGGTTTATAAAATTTAAAAAGTGTTTTAAAGAGGTACTCCTGTGCACCTTAATATTAAAATGTAGTGCTATCTTCTTATTGATTATTCCCTTGTAAATGAATCAGTGTTTAACTACAAAAGTGGGTGGAAAGTATGGATGATTGCCCCCTCCAAATTGATACTGTTTTGCTTTAAGACCAACATATGAGCTCAAGATAATTTTAATTTAGAATTTTAAAATATAATTTCCGCTTTCACTACAAAATACATTGCAAGGGTGTAATAGAGGGGGAAGGGTAACCTATAAACTTAGAGACATAAAAGATATGTCAATTTAAACAAACCTAGACAATGTATGACATATATAAAACAAAGAGAAGGTTGGTCTCTGATTAGAGATACTTGATGATAAAAGGACTTATTCTTGATTTTGTTTTAGGTGCTTTATGTTTTCAGAAGGGAAGTTCCTGTCTTTTAGAGCTATATATACTAAAATATTTATGTAAGAAATTATATGATTTCTAGTATTGTCTCAAAATAATATGGGAGAGGGGAAAGTGGGGGGTTTTGGATGAAACATACTTGGCCATGAGTTTGATGATTGTTGAAGCTACAGATGGGTTCGTGGGAATTCGTTATACTAGTCTCTCTACATTTGAAATTAATTTCCCATAATGATTTAAAGAAGAAATTAAATATACACACACATTCAGTCAATACAAAATACTTTCTAAAGATAGGGTTTTTCTGGCTTATTCTAGTCTGTTTGTAAAAACTGTGTTGAAATGGCCAATTGGTCCTGCCCACAGCAGAGAGGTTGGGACCTAATGAAATCCTGATTAGAGGTCAAGTCTTGAGAGCTATTTATTTTGTATTTTTAAGTGAATGAATCACACCTGAATTTCTAATTTTTATGAGTATATAAAACTTCACTATAAATAGTGCTTTAATTTAATCTTTTCTCCCCCCCTCCCCTTTATGTTCACCATAACCCTTTGAGGAATGTGGACACTAAAAATTCAACGAAGAAGCAAACAGGATGAGCTGAGTGACCTGTGCAGGGTAACTAACCCAACTCCAGGGGTGCACTGGGCCTGGCTGCCTCCATGGGGCCCACCCAGTGAGAGGGGACTGAGAGAATGGAGTAAACCATTGGTAAAAGAATGTATCTGTAGGGCGATGATTGTTTTGTAATGTGTAGAAACATTGAATTGCTGTGTTGTGCCCAAGGAACTAACATAGTGTTGTAGGCCAATTATACTTCAAAAACAAACAGAAAAAGAGATCAGATTTGTGGTTACCAGAGGCGGGCAGGGGCTAGGGTGGGGAGGTGTTAGATGAAGGTGGTCAGAAGGTACAAACTTCCTGTTATAAGATAAATAAGTACTGTCTGTAATGTACACCATGATTAACATAATGAACACTGCTGTGTGTTATCTATGAAAGCTGTTAAGGGAGCAAATCCTAAGAGTTCTCATCTGTAGGAACTGGACCAAGTTGTCTTCCAGGGCAGCATGTGTTAACAGAAAGGTATTATGGGATGCCTTAGCCCTTCTTTGCAAACCCCAGTTCTTAGTCGTTATGGAACTTGAGGCAAGTCACTTAAACTCTAAGACTCAGTTTCCACATCTGGAAATGGGATAACAAGATTTGCCTTGCAGGTTGCTTTGATGCTCTCTGCAGTGAATAAGCGCCTGGGGCGCTGTAGGCTCTGTGTGATTGCTGGCTGGCATCTGAATGTGATTAGGTGTTTGGGGTTCAGACTGTTTTACAGCCAGTGTTTCAAACAAGTGGTTTTGATCCCAGGCTATTTCTCCTTTAGCACGTATTAAGTGAGTGCCTACTCGTGCTAGGCATAATTCTGGGTGTTCGGGATACAACGATTGAATTAAATAAACATGGGTCGTGGCTCCCACAGAGCTTACAGACTAGAGATTAGCCCACAAGAGCACCTGAAATAGAGTGTTGATAGTATAGGACTATCAGCTTGTCTTCGTCTTCACAGTTCTGTGGGAAAATGCAGGCCCCATTCCTACTTCAGTGATGGGAGAGCACATCTCACCTCACCCTGCACTGCAGAGGGCTACCTGTTGGCTCCTGGGAAGGTGAGATGGCCAGGGAGCTCCATGAAAGAGTTGGGACAAGTAGAGGGTGTCAGAATCAGGGCAAAGGAAGTTGCATGGGGGCAGGGCCACATTAGGCAGACTGATGGATACCCCGAGTTCCAATATTTGGAAGGGACTTGGTTTGAGAAGAATCCTTCATCTTGAAAACAGGCTCCCTCCCCCCATGTGGATAGTGGGCAGGTTAGAAGTAAAATACAAGATAGCCACATCTCAGAGGTTTCCAGGGTTAAGAGAGAGCACTGGTCCCTTGAACCACTGTCCTCAGGATGTCCTTGGAACATCATTGGAATAGGATTGTCCTTGGAATTATGCTGGGTGTCATTCCTGCCGTTGGCGGGATGCAGAGGGTGATTGGCAATGTCAGAAATGGTGTCAACTTTGTCACAAAGGGGTCATCTGTGCTGCGGTGCCCTAGGGGTGCCCACCTTCGTGCTACAGGCCCTCTCTGAATTCACCAAGGAGTGAACTGCTGGAGGGACTGAGGGTCAAATGGTCCCAAAGTGTTCTGCATGGAGGACTCTCCCAGAGGGCATTCATCCCCAGACCCTTAGTCTGGAAGGAGTCATAGAACACATATAGAGGAATCTCTGAGAGGCTTCAGGCTGTAAATATCTTTTCTGGAATTGCGCTTCTCATAGGAATACGTTTCCCCCTCATTGCCAACAGTTTTCCTTCTGACTCTCACTGAGTTTGGAAAAGCTGGAGGTTGGGCCAGGAGAGAGAACCTACAGGTGTTGCTGATGCAAGTAAGGACTTAGGGCAGGTCCAGGATAGATGCTCAGAGGACACCCAATGCGAGGGTGCTGAGCTGGGCCAAGGGCTGGGACAGGAATGAGGTTAAGACCATTGCGATTCCATAAGGAAGACACAATTTTGTGTTCATTGGAGCTTGTGGTTGAAAACCAGGGAACTGGCCTAGATGTAGAGGTCAGGACCAAAGTGGAGTCAGATGCAAGAAAGAAGGAATCGTAGAAGGTAAATTACATCAAAAGCACAAATGGATCCAGGATTTCTCCACCATCTTCACCTGGCAATAGTCTCCTTGGGGCCTTACCTGTCTTCTATTCAGCTGGATAAGCCATTCAAGTGCCTGTTGATTGGAATCTGCTAGTATTAAGAGACCACTTTTCATTTAATCTTCTTGTGTGATTTGGAAGTCCTCAAAATCCTTACTGCTCAAAGCATGGCAGCAGATCAGCAGTGGCAGTATCCCCTAGGGAGCTGGAAATCGAGAACTGCTTCACTCCTGATCTGTGTACAGGCTCAGAATCTGCATTTTTAACAAGACCCTCAGAATATAATGGACAGATTTCTTCAGGGAGACCCTATGTGATTTAGTGTTGGCATTTTCATACGCTGTTGTTGTATAGTCTTTCTGGAGGATAGTTTATCAATATGCATCAAAAACCTTAAAATTTGCATATCTTTTAATACAACAATTGTATTTCTAGGAATTTATCAGAGATGGGTACAAAGATGTATGTGAAGAGGATGTTCATCATAGTGTGACTTTACAGTAGCAAAAAAGCATAAACAAGCTAAATAGCCAGCTATAGAGCAGTAATAATTCATAAAAAGACATTCTATGCAGCCATTAAAATCACTTTGTTGGACTTCCCTGGTGACGCAGTGGTTAAGAATCTGCTTGCCAACACGGGACACAGGTTTGAGTCCTGGTCCACATGCCGCGGAGCAACTAAGCCCGTGCACCACAACTACTGAGCCTGCGCTCTAGACCCCGTGAGCCACAACTACTGAAGCCTGTGTGCCTAGAGCCTGTGCTCCGCAACAAGAGAAGCCACCGCAATGAGAAGCCCGTGCACCGCAACGAAGAGTAGCCCCCACTTGCCATAACTAAAGAAAGCCTGTATGCAGCAATGAAGACCCAATGCAGGCAAAAATTTTTAAAATAAAAATAATAATAATTTAAAAATAGAGATCGGGGAAGAAAAAGAGTAAGATCAGAGTCACTTATTCCCTCGGCTTCCTCCCTAAGAGCTTACCTTGCTTTGGCTGTCCCTCCATGGAAGGTGCCTTACAAGACAACTCTCTGCACACAGCTCTGCTTCCAGCTTCTGGGAATCTTTCCCTCCTCCTGTCCCTTCAGCCCGGAGGAAGTAACAGTTGGACTGTTACCAGCCCCAGGAGTACTGGGCTGCCCCTCGAGGTATCCCGACGCCATGCCCAGCCTTGGGTAGATAGTCCATTTTTCAAACCTCCTTGCCTGGTCCTAGTTTAAGCATGCCACCTGTTTCCAGCTAGAACTCAAGCACCGTGTTTTTTACCACCACACCATTCTCAAGCTACAGACAGGGTCACGTGAAGATTAACTGTATTGTGTGGGTTCCCACTTATGCCTGCTGTTGGGAAAGGACCTCCAGCTGCCTCAAAGTCTCAGTGGGATCTTTCCGAGCATCCCGCAGACAGTGTGCACACATGCTCGCCAGCAAGCTCTGCCTTCTTCTCGAGGCGTCCGCTCTTTCCTCCACCTTGGCTGCTTTCGGTGATACCTGCTGCCTGTGAAGAAGGTGTGGGATCTCCTCTTGCCATTTTGTCTGATACCCACAGTCAAGAAAGTGTCACACAGGCCCTGCCGTCTTCACAAGATGCTCCGCTGCGGCCTCCCTTGGATGCGGTCGCTCCCATGGTATATCCATCGGGTTTCTACCAGAGAAGCACAACCAGTAGAAAAGGTGTCTATATAAAGAAATCTGTTGCAAGGAATTGGCTCACGTGGTCGTGGGGGCTGACAAGTCTGAAATCTGTAGGGCAAGCCAGGCTGGAAACTCTTGGGCAGGAGCTGATGCTACAGTCCACAGCCACATTTCTTCTTCCTCAGGGAAATCTCAGTTATTAAGGCCTTTCAACCGATTAAATGAGGCCCACCCAGATTATCAAGGATAATCTCCTTTAGTTAAACTCAGTTGATGGTAGATGTCAATAATCACATCTACAAAACACCAGCAACACTTAGGTGTTAGACTGAATAACTGGGTCCGATAGCTTAGCCAGGTTGATATGTGAAACTGTCACGCGTGAATACCACCCACGTCAGTGCGCAGGAGGCCAAAGTTGCATTAGTGTTCTCTGGCAAACTCAGCAGGCTGAAGCGTGCTGTCTGCCATGATAAATCCATGTAGACGTGGGGAGCGAGGCCACTCTCCCTACTTTACCAAAATACTTTGTCACATGGACAAAGTGAAAGGGAACATGATTGCTCCTGGTCCTATGTCTTACAGACTTCATGCTGGAAACAGCTCTTCCAGATTTTGTTCATATATAGCCTAGAAACTGAGACAGTTCAGACCGAGGACGCTGGGTTCCAGGTGGCTGGGTCAGGGACCACACAGGTAAGAGTGACAAGCACCACCTCTACACTCTATCACCTGAAGCTCATTCAGGTGCCAGGTTTGCCTGCCTGAAGCCATCTTCCCCTAGGATGCATTCTTTCCCAGGAAATAACTCGTTCTGCAGGCGACTAGACTCCAGGGCTGCACGCCCTGGCGTGCCTGCATTCCAGGACCCCAGGGGCGCCCACCCCAAAGGGGAGGGGAAGCTGAAAAGGAACTCCAAATGAAAATATCACAGAAAAAGGAAGACTTGTGAAAAAGCATTAGCCAATGAGTATTTTTAATCAGAAAAGAAATAATAATGACAATAAGAAGGGCTATGCAACAATCCAGAATTTGTTGACAGAATTTCGTGACAAAATGGCAAATGCTAAAGAGGACCTAAAACCAAGACAGCGGCTGCAAAGAAAGAGTAGAATTCTTGCAAAATAACAATGAATCAATGGTTTGACCCGTTAAAATGTCCTCCTGCCCAACTCTCAGGCAGGGCTCCTCCTGGGAGGTGCCCCAGCCCCACCCTGTGTACCCTGCCTCTCTCCAGGTAAGGTGAATGCATTCTCTCCCATCTGCTTCGTGGCTTAAGGGGTTAAGGAGTGCCTCTCACACCTGGAATCTTCACTTAATAGAGAAGCATTAGAATCATTACACCTAAAAACAGGTATAAAAAGATGTATAATTAAGAGCTTGTGAAAACACACACACAAAAAAGCACGCACATTAATCACATTCTTGCGTATACAATTATTGTTTTTTTCTGGAAGAAAGCCCAAGAAGCTGTTTGCCTTTAGGGAGAGGGATAGGTGGTAGGGAAGAAAGATTTTACTTTTCACTTAGCTTTTATCTGTAACCTTTGAGTTTTAAAACCTGTACATATACTGAATTTTTTTTTATTGGAGTATAGTTGGTTTACAATGTTGTGTTAGTTTCAGGTGTCCAGCAAAATGAATCTGTTATACATATATCCACTCTTTTTTAGATTCTTTTTATATATTGTATTTTTGTAAAGTGTAAAACCAAGATGCCCTAACATAGTGTGGTTTGATTAATTTAATTAACAATTTAATTTGGTGCATGCCATAGTAGAAGTGCTTGCCATAATATTCTAAGAAGGAAACGTAAGATACATAAGAACTGGGAAGAAAGAAATACATATAAGTTATGAAAACAAAAATTGGGAAAACAAAAATGCCTTACACGATGTCTAAGTTATTTTAGAGAGTAATCTAGAAAAATGTTTCAAACACTAGTAAATCTTTTTATCCCTTGGCCTATGCATTATTGGTCAGGACTCCTTTGGTTGCAGGTGACGGAAATCCAATACAGACTGGCTCAAACAAAAGGAGTTTATCCAAACGAGCTGATTCTGGATCCAGGAGCTCAAAGCAGGACCCCAGGGGTCTGAGCTCCTCAGCAATCCCTGACTCTGGCTTTGTTCTCTGGCAGCCTTCCTCCCTCTCTCTGCTGG
Source organism: Lagenorhynchus albirostris (assembly GCF_949774975.1). NCBI lineage: Eukaryota > Metazoa > Chordata > Mammalia > Artiodactyla > Delphinidae > Lagenorhynchus > Lagenorhynchus albirostris. Next base: position 46,583,416 of record NC_083114.1, on the reverse strand, counting down.
GGAAGAAGCCCTGCCAGTGCCATGCTAACAAGAGCTGCGTAACTCTAGTCCTTAGATGGACTCTCAGAATCCACAACAGTTCCCCAGAAGGACTCTGATAGATCTGCCTAGGTCCTATGCCCATCACTGAGAAGCCTCATGTTCAAATAATGGGGTACTCTAATTGGCAAAGACAATCTCTGTGGTGACCAGACTGGTTTGTTTCTTCCCGGACACAGGAGGAGACTACATTTCCCAGGTGCCCTCATAACTACAGGAAGCATGTACCAATTCTAGCCAATGAAATGTGGCTGAAGAGAGACATACAACTTATGAGTTAACTCCTAAAATGTACCCCCTTCCCCTGCTCATCAATGGTGGATGCATGCACAGGGCTAACCAAGGGCTCCAAAGAAGCCCTACAGAACATCGAAGACACTAAAAGGAAGGCACTTGTATTTCTGAATTTCTGCTTATAGAAGAGCCTCCCATGTTCCACCCCCTCTGCCTTCCAAAACCCTCATCAAGCTATGATATCACCAAGAAATAAACTCAGACTGTGTTAAACCACTGAAATTTGTGGCTTCTTGTTACCAATCTACTATGAACAAGTTGGCTCAAACGCCCACCCCTGAGACGGGACAGGTGGGGACTTCTACTTAAAAGCACATAAGAACCATAAAGTGGAGGAGAGGGTGTTGCCAATGGAAAGGGATGCGTGTCAGACAAAAAAGGAATAGATGAACACCTCAACCCAGTTATCTCAAGTTTGAGGATTCATCCCAAGGAAATAATCCAAGAGGAAACTAAAGTAATTTTGGAAAAAGAAAATGTTTATTGCAGAGCTTTTTTTTTTTTTTTTTTGGCCACGCGACTTGCGAGATCTTAGTTCCCCAACTAGGGATTGAACCCAGACCCTGGCAGTGAAAGTGCCGAGTCCTAACCACTGGACCACCAGGGAATTCCCTGCGGAGCTATTTATAATAGCATCAGATTGGCCATGTCCCCAGAGCTAAAAACCTGGAAGCAACAAAGCAAAATGTGGTCTGTCAGTATACTGGATCCCATTGATACATGGAACCGTTATAGGAAATAATGTTAAACAAATGCCAAGAACAAAAGGATTGAGTTCTCTCCTTATTCCTTGCAAGGGTGCTGGGGCTCAGACTCCCCTGGCAGCTGAGTGGAGGAATTGAATCCTCAGAACCAGGGGTCTAAATCAGGGAGTCCTCCCTGAATCTGAAGGAGGAGGCTGAGCCAGAAATTGTACAGGAGCCCTGGGGCTCACGTTCATGGGAAGAGCCTCCAGAAGGGACATGGGATCAAGGTTCAGAACCAGAGAGAGGAGAGAAAAGTTTGAGCAGATGAGGATCAAACTGGGGAAGGAGGGGAAGCAAGCATCCTGAGGGCATCAGGGGTGCCGTGCTGTCAGATGGTGTTTAGGGCTGACTTTTGGGGGTGGCTGGGCTTGCCCAGTCTTCTAAGTCCCCTTGATAGGGCAGGGCAGGGCATCCCTTCACTCACCCAGCAGAATGTCTTAGTCTTTCCAGAGGAGTGCTTGAAGGGGAGATGGGGGCCATAATCCTTCTGCCAGCTCATACCCTTTCGTTAGCACCAAACGTTGGAGCTGGTCCTGAGGCAGTTGGGGGTCAGTATTTCCTGCACCACATGTCACACTTGCCCCTCTTGACTTGTCTGGACTGCTAGTGTGGGTATGGAGGGTGGTCTGGGGTAGAAGAGAGTAGTTGAGGACAGAATGGATCTGCAAGAAGTGGCATTTCCATCTTCAAGGCCAGGTGGCACATATATGGCAGGAATCAGGTGGGCAGAGCTCTGTGGTAGGCAGAATAATGACTCCCCAAAGATGTCCATGTCCTGTAAATATGTTTGTTACATGGCAAGGGGGTATTAAGGTTGCAAATGGAATTAAGGTTGCTAAAGAGGTAACCTTAAAACAAGAGAAATTATACTGGGTTATCTGGGTGGGCTCCGTGGCATCACAAGGGTCCTTTAAATGTGGAAAAGGTGGGCAGAAAAGTCAGAGTCAGGGAGAGAAATTTAAGATGCTATGCTGACGACCTTGAAGATAGAGGAAGTGGCTGTGAGCCCAGGAATGCAGAAGCTGGCCTCTAAAAGCTGGAAAAGACAAGGAAATGGATTCTCCTCTAGAGCCTCCAGAGGGAACACAGTTCTGCCAGCACCTTGAGACCCATTTCCAACCTCTGATCTCCAGGACTATAAGATAATAATTTGTGTTGGGGCTTCCCTGGTGGCGCAGTGGTTGAGAGTCCGCCTGCCGATGCAGGGGACACGGGTTCGTGCCCCCGTCTGGGAGGATCCCACATGCCACGGAGCGGCTGGGCCCGTGAGCCATGACCACTGAGCCTGCGCGTCCAGAGCCTGTGCTCCGCAACGGGAGAGGCCACAACAGTGAGAGGCCCACGTACTGCAAATAAATAAATTAATTAATTAATAATAATAATAATTTGTGTTGTGGTTTGGTTTGGTTTGGCCACGCAGCTTGTGCCGGGATCTTAGTTTCCCGACCAGGGCAGTGAAAGCGTGGAGTCCTAACCACTGGACCACCACGGAATTCCCAGTAAATTTGTGTTGTTTTTTAAAAAAATTATTTATTTTATTTATTTATTTTTGGCTGCGTTGGGTCTTCGTTGCTGCACATGGGCTTTCTCTAGTTACAGCAAGTGGGGGCTACTCTTCGTCGCGGTGCACGGGCTTCTCATTGCGGTGGTTTCTCTTGTTGTGGAGCACGGGCTCTAGGCACACGGGCTTCAGTAGTTGTGGCTCACGGGCTCTAGAGCACAGGCTCAGTAGTTGTGGCGTACGGGCTTAGTTGCTCTGTGGCATGTGGGGTCTTCCCAGACCAGGGCTCGAACCTGTGTCCCCTGCATTGGCAGGCAGATTCTTAACCACTGCGCCACCAGGGAATCCCAATTTGTGTTGTTTTAAACCATTAAATTTGTGGTGTTGCAGCAGCAATAGGAAACTCATCTCTTTCTCCCCAGGATAAGCGTCATGTAGCTCCTCAGCATGCTGCACAAGGAGATCTCTGAGCTCTCAGAGCCCAACAGTGGGTTTTTTCCCACCCAGGAGTGGGTGTCAGAATCACCTGGTAACTCTTATTTATGTGTTTGTTAATTAATTAATTTATTATGGACTATTTTGAGAACAAAAATATGACAAAAGTCGAACAAACATCCATGTATATTTACCACTTAAGAAACAAAAATCACCAATACAGTTTAGCGTTCCTACCACCCCCCCAAAAAACTGAAAACAATTGTGCAATAATTACCAATATACCCAAGATAAGATTCTATAATTTATATTTTACTATTTGTTTGATCATACATCTATCCATTTCCCCACCTGTCTAGTCATCCATCAACCCATCTTATTTATTTATTTATTTATTTTTGCGATACGTGGACCTCTCACTGCTGTGGCCTCTCCCGTCGCGGAGCACAGACTCCGGACGCGCAGGCTCAGCGGCCATGGCTCATGGGCCCAGCCGCTCCGCGGCATGTGGGACCTTCCTGGACCGGGGCATGAACCCGCGTCCCCTGCATCGGCAGGCAGACTCTCAACCACTGTGCCACCAGGGAAGCCCAACCCGTCTTAATTTTTATGCATGTCAAAGTAAGTTACAAACATCAGTATACTTCATCATACATATCATGTGTTTGTTTATGAGTTTTAAATTTTGTTTAGAGGACTTCCCTTGTGGCACAGTGGTTAAGAATCCGCCTGCCAGTTCAGGGGACAAAGGTTCGAGCCCTGGTCCGGGAAGATCCCACATGCTGCACGGAGCAACTAAGCCCGTGCACCACAACTACTGAAGCCCCCTAGAGCCCACGTGCTGCAACTACTGAAGCCTGCACGCCTAGAGCCTGTGCTCCCCAACAAGAGAAGCCACTGCGATGAGAAGCCTGTGCACCGCAACGAAGAATAGCCCCTGCTCAACGCATCTAGAGAAAGCCCTGTGTGCAGCAACGAAGACACAACGCAGCCAAAAATAAAATTAAAAAAATTTTTTTTGTGTTTAGGTCAGACTTATATACAAGGGAATGCACAGATATTAAATATACCCTTTGATGTATTTAACAAATGCATACATCCGTATAACCCAAACCCCTCTGGAGATGCAGAATATCACCCCGTACTCTTTTCCATTCAATCCCTCCTCCACCTCCCCAGAAGTAACAATCTATTGTGATTTCTTTTTCACCATAGATTTACCTGTTCTAGAACTTTACAAAAATAAAGTGAAATGGTATATCTTCTTTTGTGTCTGGCTTCCTTTACTTAACGTAATGTTTTGGGGATTTGTTTATGTTGTTACATGTATCAGTAGTTGTCCCTTTTTACTGTAAATAGTAATCCATTGTATGAAATACCAGGTTTTTTTTTTTTAAGCCATTCTCCTGGACACTTGAACTATTTTCAGTTTGGGGCTATTACAATTAAAGCTTCCATAAACGTTTTTGTACAACTGTGAGTCTGTGTGTGGTCACGTGTTTTTATTTCTCTTGGGTAAATACATAGGAATAGGTTTGCTGGGTTATAAGGTAGGGTGTATGTTTAATTTTATGGGGAGCTGTCACACATTTTCCCAATGTTGTTGTGCTATGTTTAACTCCCACCAAAAATATACGGGAGCTCTGGTTACTCTACTACCCTCTTCAACATTTGCTATTTTCAGTCTTGAATTTTAGCCATTTCGGTGGGAGTATAGAAGTATCTCATTGTGATTTTAGCTTGCATTTCTCAGATGACTAAATGTTGGAGAGCACTTTTTCATGTATATATTGGCCATTCATATGTTTTCCCTTGTGGAATGCCTTTTTAAATCCTTTGCCTATTTTAAAGATTGAATTGCTTTTATTATTGAGTTTTAAGAGTTCTTTTTATGTCCAGGATATCTCTCCTTTGTGAAATATATATTTTGAGAATACTTGGGACTTCCCTGGTGGCACAGTGGGTAAGAGTCCGCCTGCCAATGCAGGGGATATGGGTTCAAGCCCTGGTCCGGGGAAGATCCCACATGATGCAGAGCAACTAAGGCCGTGCGCCACAACTACTGAGCCTGCACTCTAGAGCCCGTGCTCCGCAACAAGGCCCGTGCTCCGCAACAAAAGAAGCCACCGCAGTGAGAAGCCCACGCACTGCAACAAAGACCCAATGCAGCCAAAAAATAAAATTTATTTTAAAAAATTATAAAAGAAAAGAATATTTTCACTCAGTCTGTGCCTCATGTATTCCTTTTCTTAATGATGTCTTTTAATGAGCAAAAGTTTTAAATTTTGATGTCTAATGTATCAATGTTTCTTTTATGGTTATTGCTTTCTGTGTCCTAAGAAACCTTAGTCTACACCCAAGTGATGAAGATATTCTCCTGTTTCCTTCTAGAAGCTTTATAGTTTCAACTTTCATATTTAAGTCTAGGGTTCTTCTTGAATTAATTTTTGTGTATGGTGCCAGGTAAGGGGTCAGGGTTCATTTGTTTTTTCACCTGGTATGGGTATCCAGTTTTCCAGCAACCTTTGTTGGAAACATTTTCCTTTCCCCACAGGATTTCTTTGATACTTTTGTTGAAAATCAAATGACCTCATAAATATCTATTTATGGCAGGAATTCTGTTTTTTAAAAGTTCTTCCGGTGACTCTGATGTACACCCCTAGGTGCAAGCCCTTGAGGTCCTAACCATTTGCTGGTAAGGTGGTTGGTGATTTAGAACGTTCAAGAAATGGAAGCTGGACTTCCCTGGTGGTGCAGTGGTTTAGAGTCCGCCTGCCAATGCAGGGGACACGGGTTTGTGCCCTGGTCCGGGAAGATCCTACATACCACGGAGCGGCTAGGCCCGTGAGCCATGGCCGCTGAGCCTGCGCGTCCGGAGCCTGTGATCCGCAACGGGAGAGGCCACAACAGTGAGAGGCCCGCGTACCGCAAAAAAAACAAAAAAAAGAAATGGAAGCCATGGTAAGTGTGTGTCAGTGTATTTTGGACATGGGAATGTGCTGAACTGTTAGCAGATTTTACAGTTAAGGTGGGTGGTGAAGCCATGTTTCCTGGTGGGCAGGGAGCAGAGAGAGTTCTCTATAGTTTGATGTATTCCATCAGGAACCCAGAAGAAAGGTCCAGTATAGAGGGTAGAGTCACCCGCTTAGTCAGGGTATCCCTTCCCCAACCATAATGATGTGATGCCTGTGGGCATCATGAGGGCCTGGAGAGGGTATATGAGCCCTTAGGACCGTTGCGGTCTATTCTTAGCCAGAGTACCTGTGATTCAAGGACTCATGGATTTTAGGGACAGTTTGGTGGCCGCAGGGCCACCAAAAGTTCTTTTAAGGGTTTTGAATGATCGATCGTTAGTGACATGCCAAGTAGTGTCTTATCTTATCCCTGCACTGCTGTGCAGGTTCCAGCTGCCCAGGCATTGATGCTTCAGGTGGAAGAGGATCCTGTGCATTCCTTACCTTACCTTTGGGGAAGCTTGGATCTCAGCTAACTGGATGATAGTCTTGCAGAGTTGTTTAGACCAGCAGCAACAAACCTAGCATGGCTGCAAAGTTCTCAGGCCATGGGGCTTTGGAGGTGGGACTTCCCTGCCATCCCCATCTTTTGTGACAGGATATCTGCTAAACAGTTTTGCTCAGCTGGCAAATGTGAGAATCCCAGTCTTTGAAGACTGTGATGAGGCATGAGATGAGCTGAGTGTGTCACGGGCACGCCTGGCTGTCAGGTGAAGGACACCCCTTCTTGAAGGCCACCTTGTTCCCTAGCAAGTCTGTCTTCCCCACAAGGTCAACTTTAGCCATCTTAGGTTTCTTGACATGGAGTCGCAGGGGAGGAAGTCACTTAGGCTGGGGACTTCTTGAGACAGGCCGGAAGGGCTGGCTTTGAGGATGTCAGGCTGGGCTGATTTGGGGGAGGCCAAGGTCAAGTTAAAAAGAAAGAGTTGTTTATCCCTGACACAAAACACAGAGCGAGGCTGGTACCAGAGGAATCCCATTTCTTTTTGAGGTCACTCAGGGGAAACATGTTGGCAAAGTAGGGGATGGACCACCCAGATTCTTGAGCCCCAAGAAACCCGATATTCCAGAATTGCATAGGGGAGGGTGTCCCCATCCCAGAAGACTGGATTCTTTGCCCCGCGTCTCAAGGATACACTGCCCAGAATGAACGAGACCCAGAATGTCAGTCTAGCTCACAAAATTACAGTTCTGGGGATTGGCCTGGAGGTGGCGTGCCTGTCGTTGATCTGGAACTGCTGGACCAAGGCTTAGCCAGGTCTGGCAGAAGGATTAGGATGTCACCAGTGGAAGACGATGCCCCGGAAGGCTTGGCTGGACCTTTTCATCAGCCCCTGGAGAGAGCGGGAGCATTGCCCAAGCCTAAGAGCACTGCCGTGTCTTCCAGCTTCTCAAGACTTATATTGAAATCTGTTTCTAACTCCCATTCCCTCAAATCCAGAGTGATCCAGATTTTAAGTACTATACCCCAGTTTCTTGGTAAACCGTTTCGAATCTAGCCTTACCATGAATCCTTCCATGACACAACTTAAACATTCTTCTGATCAAAATGCACTCCGAGGGTTTACAGGGCAAAGATACATCTGACATCTTTAAGGAAAGTAATGCAAGTGGGGCTAGATGAAGGAGCCAGTAATACTTTTGTCACCCCATGCCCTGCCTCCTGGCTAGCCCCCCCTCAGTGATGTTGAGCCCCAGGTCCCCTAGTGGAGGGATCAGGTAGAAGACCGAGCTGCAGGAGGTCTGAGGCCCCTTGCTAGATTTGGGACTCTGTTCATTCATTTCTGGGCCACAGCTCTGGCCAGGGGATTCCGTCTATACAAACAGGTTGAGGCACGTCTGCAAGACTACCTTTCATTCCGTGCCTCTGTGATCTGGGTCTAGTTTTCTAAACATGATAGAAGGTAGAGAATCAGCAAAGCAAGGTGCAGTCCTGGGTAGTGACAGCTTTAAGACTACAGTAGCCCTGGCTGAGGGCAGTGCCTCTGAAATTAGGTTCAGCCTGGCCATGGTGGCTCTTGAGGTCAGTCCACTGTGTGTGTGTGTGTGTGTGTGTGTGTGTGTGTGTGTGTGTGTGTGTATGTGTGCGCGCGCGCGCGCGTGTGTGGTCCCAGAGCAGCAGATCCTTTCCTTCCAGCCTCAATCCATGGATAGGCTATCCCAGCCAAGGTGTGGGAAGCTTCCCCACGCCCAGCCTCTTATTTATATTATCCCCTCAGCATCAGCTGGCAGATGAGTCCCATGTTTCATTTGCCACGTTCCTTCCCCTAAAAAAAAAGGTCATTCGTTTTATGATCAAGCTAACATACATTCACTTTTGAGTAAAGCAAATAAATGTTTAATAAAATTCTAAACCTCCTAAGACGTTGGCTTTATAGCTTCCTGGCTGAGAAGACGGCATTTGTGAGGGCGAGAAGATAATGAAATGGCTGAAGTTACTGAGGGTAGCTTGTAATTGATCAGGAAAGAAAACTATTCCATCCCTGTGTTGCTCAGTGAAAATGACATGGTAGGAAGACTACATGGGGCTTTGAAAAACCTGTACCTCCTTCACTTCCTATTTGCCAGGGCTGTTAAGAGAGAAGTGAAGGGCAAAAGAAGTAACTCCATCACGATGGAAACCCAGTTTAGGAAAAAAGATCATGTGTAGCTTCCTCCTGCAAACTAAATTCATTTTCTACAGCCAGGCCAGCAGGGGCTGTGAATTCTTGAATGAGATGCCTGTGGTAGGGAGGGGCAGAGGCCACTCTGGGTAACTGTCCTGACAAGCTAAGAAAAATGACATCGGGCGTGGTTGAAAGCTGGCGGCTGGCTGCTTCTAGGATAAATGTTCCCCATGAGTTTGGAGGACTCAGGAATGAAGGAATAAAAAATCACCCTGAATATTTGAACGAATAAAGGCTATTTTCAGGCAATGCAATACTAGCTTGAAACATATGTCTCTTCCCAGTTTGTTTTATTCTTGCCGTTTTTGTTGTTATTACTTTTTTTAATCCTCTCATTCTCTTCATTCAAAACGAGGTAGGTAATTGATTTCTTTATCAAGATGCCGGGCGATACATTTTTCCCGGCTTTCAGGGAGCACAGAAAATCTAAAACCATTGTCTGGCAGATGAAGCTTTCAGCTGCAATCATCTTTATCTTTATCATCAGGTAAGCCTGCTGGCATATATTTTTATTCAGAAGCGTTTTCTTTTACTGGTCAAGTAACATTTTTGTGATTGCATTATCCAAAAATAAAAAAAGAATTTTTTAACTATGATCGACATAAAGCTTGTTAGATCTTTTTTTTTTTTTTTTTTTTGCGGTACGCGGGCCTCTCAGTGTCGTGGCCTCTCCCGTTGCGAAACACAGGCTCTGGACGCGCAGGCTCAGCGGCCATGGCTCACGGGCCCAGCCGCTCCGCGGCATGTGGGATCTTTCCGGACCGGGGCACGAACCCGCGTCCCCTGCATTGGCAGGCGGACTCTCAACCACTGCGCCACCAGCGAAGCCCCATATATATATATATATATATATTTTTAACATCTTTATTGGGGTATAATTGCTCCACAATGGTATGTTAGTTTCTGCTCTACCCATATTTTTTTAATTGTGGACAAATAAGCATAAAATCCATTTACCATTTTAACCATTTTAAACTGTCTAGTTCAGTGGCATTAAGTACATTCACACTGTTGTGCAGTCATCATCCCTATCCCTCTCCAGAGCTTTATCAACATCCCAAACTGAAACTCTGTACCCATTAAACAGTAACTCCCCATTTCCCTCCTCTCACAGCCCCTGGCCACTACATCCTGCTTTCTGTCTCTATGAATTTAACTATTCTAGGGACCTCATATAAGTGGAATTGTATAGTATTTATCCTTTTGTGTCTGGCTTATTTCACTTGGCACGTCTTCAAGGTTCAACCTTGTCGAAGCATATGTCAGAATTTCCTTCCTTTAAAAGATTGAATAGGGGACTTCCCTGGCCGTCCAGCGGTTAATACTCCATGCTTTCACTGCAGGGAGCCCAGATTGGATCCCTGGTTGGGGAATTAAGATCCCACATGCTGCGGGGTGCGGCCAATAAATAAATAAAAGATTGAATAATGTTCCACTGTATGGATATATCCATTCATCAGTTGATGGACATTGGGTTTTCACTTTTTGGCAATTACGAATGATGCTACTATAAACATCTGTGTACAAGTTTTTGCATGAACATGTTTTCAATTCTCTTGGCTGTATACCTAGGAGTAGCATTGCTGGGTCATATGGCAACTCATGTTTAACCTTTTGAGGAGCTGCCAACATATTTTCCACAGTGCTGCCCCATTTTACACTCTCACCAACAACATATAAGGGTTCCAATTTCTCCACATCCACCAACACTTGTTATTTTCCTTTTTAAAAAAATTACAGCCATCCTAGTGGATCTCATTTTGGCTTAGGTTTGAATTTATAATATTTTAATTGTTTAAATCAGGAGAATATATTAATTCTTTTCTTGTATAACTAGTAAAATAATTATTTTACAAAAGAAGTGCATCAAATGTAAAGGACAAAACATATCTAAGGTGCTGTCACTGCAAATAAATTATTCACTTAGCTAACAGAGTTTAAGGGTAAGTCAGAGAAGGGCTCAGGGCTGTTGTGAACTGCAGTGTTCTTCCCAGGGAGACGATGGGATGGTAGAGATTTAACCTCCAGATTTAACCTCCATTTAAATCTCTTAAGTTAAGAGATTTAACTTAAAAGATAATAATCAAAACACAAACTTTTTGAGAACTTCCCACGTTACCAGGCTCTGTGTTAAATGCTTTATGTGAATTTTTTTCAGTTAGTCCTTAAAACAATCCTAAGCAATAAGTACTATTCTTTATTTTTAACAGCTGGGAAAACTAGGACTTAGAGAGGTTATAGAATTATGCAAATCATGCTATTATGTGGTAGCCCCAGGGCTGAATCCAGACCTGATTCCTGAGTATTAACATTGGACAATTCCATGTCACTGTACACACACTTCTCAGTGTTCTCCTATTAATAAAATAATAATTATAGAATCATAATAATTATTATTATCCCTAACTTTTAAAAAATAAATTTATTTATTTTATTTTATTTATTTTATTTTTGGCTGCATTGGGTCTTCTTTGCTGCACACGGGCTTATCTCTTTCTGGTTGTGGTGAGCGGGGCTACTCTTCATTGTGGTGCGCAGGCTTCTCATTGTGGTGGCTTCTCTTGTTGGGAGCATGGGCTCTAGGCACGTGGGCTTCAGTAGTTGTGGCGTACAGGCTCAGTAGTTATGGCTCGCGGGCTCTAGAGCGCAGGCTCAGTAGTTGTGATGCACGGGCTTAGTTGCTCCGTGGCATGTGGGATCTTCCCGGACCAGGTCTCGAACCTGTGTTCCCTGCATTGGCAGGCGGATTCTTAACCACTGCACCACCAGGGAAGCCCCTATTATCCCTAACTTTATTCAGCGTTTGCTGAGTTTCAGGCACTGTACTGGGCTCCTCGTGTGCATTCTTTTATTTAATATGCGTAACAACCCTATGAGATGGGTACAGTGGTCATCATCCCCGTTTTACATATGACAAAATAGAGGTCAAGAAACCTGCCCCGGATTACAGAGTTGCCCCAACACATTTAGTCTTTTTTTTTTTTTTTGCCATACTGCGTGGCATGTGGGATCTTAGTTACCTGACCAGGGATCAAACCCATGCCCCCTGCAGTGGAAGCACAGAGTCTTAACCACTGGACAGCCAGGGAAATCCCCATTTAGGCTTCTTACTGTTGCCCAAACATGCTGGGTCCAGTGAGTGAGTAAGTGAAGGCATCCATGGACATTCCCACCGCCCTAAATTTGCTTCCTCCATTCCCGCAGTCCAAAATAGCTTGTCTGCCTGGATCAAGACCTTCCTCCCCTCCCCACTGGTCCCTGATGATGTCACTTTCTCTGGGCACATACAAGACCATCAGGCCTCACCCATCAAGTTGTTCCAGTCCCTTCAATCCTGTAATAATCCTTTGCTCTTTTTTTTTTAAAGAATTTTTTTTTTAATGCAGACCATTTTTAAAGTCTTCATTGAATTTGTTACAATATTGCTTCTGTTTTATGTTTTGGTTTTTTGGCTGCAAAGCATGTGAGATCTTAGCTCCCAGACCAGGGATCAAACTCACACCCCCTGCATTGGAAGGCAAAGTCTTAACCACTGGACCACCAGGGAAGTCCCATAATCCTTCACTCTTAAGTTACCAGTTGGTTCTCCTTTTGCACATTCAACAACAAACCGCTTGTCTCTACTCCATTCTGCTAGGTATGTTGGGAGGAGATGAATAAGATGCATTTCTACCCTCGGTGGGCTCTCCCCACCTGCAGGTGGAACAGATGTGTAAACAAGCAAATACAACACAGTGGGAGAAATGCAAAAGATAAATACATGTGATGACTTGGGCAACACATATAACCAGAAATAAAGAGATGCATATGCAAGGCTCAGGGAGGATCAGTAGAGCAAACCCAGGCAAGTGACAATGCGGCCCTGAACTAATAAAAATTCATCAGCATATTTTAAAAGGTGTGTAGTGGTGCTGGTTTCGAGTCCTGGCTCCATCATGCTCCAGCTTATGGGCAAATGACATGGCCTCGGGGCTCCAGTTTCTATCTAAGGAAGATAATACCTGCTCCAGAGTGGTGCTTTAATATAGAGGATTAAATGAGATAATATCTCAAAATGTATACGTGCCATCAATGATAATTGTAAATTACTACTGAAAAACATTTTAATACAGAAAAAACCTTTTAGCACAAAGATATTCATGAAGTGTTATTTGTAATAGGAGAAACATTGAAACAAACTCAAAATCCTCCTGGAGTATTATGCAGCCATTAAATTGTAAGTCTGTATTGTAGAATTACAGATACAAAAGCCCTAGACAAAACTGTGTGTGTGGTGTCATCTTGGCTATGTAATTATATTCCAAAAGTCCCCGGGCCTCTCCAGCCTGTGGGTTTAAATGAGGCCATATTTACCTTGTACCCAAATTTCTCTGCTTCATTGCCCCCACCTGCTCCTGCAGACTTTTGCAAATGTTCTGGGTGCCCTAGGGAATAGCTAGAACATATCTGCTTTCCCCTGCCACCCCAATATTCATAAAATGGCTGTACTTATAGACACAGCCACTCTTTCCAGAACTTTGCCCTTGCTAGTACTTCACAGTGGACACCTCTGTGGAAGGTGACCAACCACTGGGTTCACCTGGAACCAAGAGGTTTCCTGGGATGCAAGACTCAGGCTAAAACTGGGAAAGTCCTTGGCAGATCAGGTTAAGTTAGTGACCCTATTTCACTGCACGGAATACTTCCAAAGATGCAAACAATTTAGGTCCCCAGATGGTGTTTGTTTTCTCAGCTGGAGCCAGGCTGTGTTCCTCCCTAAATAAGGACTGATGGGTGAGCAGAATATTTGTGTTTAAATTCAGAGGGCTTTTACTTCTGGTACCAGGGAAGTGAGAAAACTAATCAAATGATTGCTTGAGAAACAGGTGATCAGAGCACAGGTCTGGACAAGAGATGCTCGTTTGGGAAACATGAGCTCATTGGGTGGCAACAGAAGTCACGGGTGTGGGCGAGAGGGTCCAGGCAATGTGTAAGTAGGACAGAAGTGTGACTATGATGACATTGGAGCCAGTAGGTGGAGGGAGATGAGTCCACAAAAGAAACTGAGGGGAGTTGTCAAAGAGATCAGAGGAAAAGTAGGATTAGAGGTTCACAGGTCTGGGGTACAGTTTCCTCAATCAGCCCTTGTTTTCCATTTGGTTATGCCTTACCCCAAAGCCAGTGTTTTTGTTATTGTTGTTGTTTTGTTTTTTTAAATTATTTATTTATTTTTGGCTGCATTGGGTGTTTGTTGCTGTGTGTGGGCTTTTTCTAGTTGCGGCGAGCGGGTCTACTCTTCATTGCAGTGCGTGGGCTTCTCATTGCGGTGGCTTCTCTTGTTGCGGAGCACGGGCTCTAGGTGCGCAGGCTTCAGTAGTTGTGGCGCTCTCGGGCTTAGTTACTCTGCCGCATGTGGGATCTTCCCGGACCAGGGCTCAAACCCGTGTCCCCTGCATTGGCAGGCAGACTCTTACCCACTGTGCCACCAGGGAAGGCCCCCAAAGCTAGTGTTGATACTGACTAATCATTCTCTCTCTCTCTGGTTTTTTTTTTTTGGCCATGCAGTGCGGCATGTGGGATCTTAGTTCCCCATGTGGGATCTTAGTTCCCCCACCAGGGATCGAAGTCGTGCCCCCTGCAGTGGAAGCGTGGAGTCCTAACCACTGGACCGCCAGGGAATTCCCTGACTGATCATTCTCTACATCATGGAATAGACTTCTCTTCCTGTTCTTTCATCTCTGAAATGTAAATGATTCTCCAAGGTCTATATGAGGTGCTCTTCTCTCTCTGCACTTCCGCTCATAGTAGTTTAACTTATCCACGTGGCTGCCGCTTTCATCTCAATGAGGCTGGCTCCCAAATCATACCTCTAGTTTTAATCTCGCTAGAGCTTCGGTCCACATTTCAAACTGTCTCCTAGACATTTCCACCTCATTTTCCCATCAGTAAGCCAAATCCAGCCTACCTAGATAAGAAGCATTGCAGGATCATAAGCACGTTGGAAGGAACCATAGAGATGATCTAATCTAGACCTGCCGAACCAGGGAGCTATGACACACACTAGTGCACAGTGAATGAGGTATGGGCGGGCGGAGATGTTCATCCTCCCAGCCCCCAGCGTGGCTGGAGCCTCTGGACCAGTCACCTCTGTTCACTACAGCCTCATCCTCTGATGACCTTCAGAGAGGGGGGCGGGGTCTGAGAGTGAGCAAGAGGCCACCACTGGCAGCCAGATGCACGGCACATCGTTGCCTACGTAGAGATGCTGGAGGAGTTTGTGTCCCAGGTGCCCAAGGAATGCAAGGAGCAACCAGTGGGCAGGAAGTTGTGAATGAGTGCATATGTGTGGCGGGGGTTCTGTGCAGGCAGCTCAGAAACTCCATCTTCACAAACTTTGATGTTGGATAATTTTGTCTGTTTGTGGCAGATGTGCCACAAAGATGTCTAAACTGTGAACTGACTATTCTAATAGTGTCTGTGTTCTGTAAACTAGGGCTTCAATCATTGTTTTGAAATACTAGCTATGATCAAGTCTGATTGGATCAAAAATCCACAAGAAATTTTATAAGCACATTTGTCAATGAAAGAAGAGGAAGAGCCTTAAATATAACTTAAATATAATTTCTACTGTTGTAAATGTTTGAACGGTTATCAAAGATGGTTTAAATTTCTTTGGGTCACCTACTGCTATACAGTTTCTTGTCATTTAAAGAGATCACTGTTCAAGAGTCTCAGTCAGGAACGAGCTATTTAAAACACAAAGCTGAGAATATAAAATTAGGTACTAGGATTCAAGTTCAAGTTTCTCATGTAATAAAAATGACTTTTTGAAAAGTGTTAACAAATTCACAATTTAATATCTTCTCTAATGCTATATATTTAATTTTTATTATAATCATATTCTATAAAGAAAACATTTTATCACATTCAACAAGCTCCTCTAGTTTTCATTGGATGCTATAATGTGAAACAGTTGGAAAGTACAGATCTAACCCAGCACCTTAACTTATTTATGAGGAAACTGGGGCCCAATCAGGGTGACTCATCTAAGGTCACAGAGCTAATCACTTCCTTCCTAAACCAGCTCCTGTGCTGACTTTCTGAGTCTTACCTGTAGGTCTGTGATACATCATTCTCCAAGTTACCCACATCCAAGTCAACTTATGTTCACTTCCCTCTCTGTCGTATCTCACCCAACCTACATTCCCTCTCACATTGAAGGAATACTCCACTTTATGGGAGCTGACAGCCAGCTGCTTGCCACGTTGGCCTCCAATTTGTAAAAAAACACAGTATCTGCAAAGCGCAGTAAAGTGAAGCATGATAAAATGAGGTATGCCTGTATGTTTATTTCCATTTTGCTGCCACTCCTCCCTCAATTCACACCTTGGTCTCATGGAAAACTCCTGTGACTAGGTGACTAAGGAAGACATTTGAGCTTGGTTTAACAGATGGTATCAGCTGGCAGTGGACTGCTAAGGTGTTCTAGCTACACTTGGAGATGGTCTTGAAAATGGTCTTGGAAGTGGCAAAAGGAAGTCTTCCCAGTGGGCAGAGCTTTGAGTTGTACTTTTGTGGTTCTCTTTGCCTTGAGAAAGACTCTACACCAATTCATGGGCCAGCTGGGTAAGGAGTTAGGCTGGTGACAAGGAGGTTTGGGAGAGAGGATGTAGCTGTAGATGAACCTCAGAATAGACCTAGAAAGTGAGAGTACTTGTATCCTATATGAATATTTATCAAAATGTCCCCACTGCTGGGACTTCCCTGGTGGCCCAGTGGTTAAGAATCTGCTTTCCAATGCAGGGGATGCAGGTTCAATCCCTGGTCGGGGAATTAAGATCCCACATGCCGCGGGGCAACTGAGCCCGTGCACCATGACTACTGAGCACAAAGGCCACAACTAGAGGGAAGCCTGCACACTGCAACGAAGACCCTGCATGCCACAATGAAGACCTGACGCAGGCAAACATAAAAAAAAAAAAAAAGTCCCCACTGCTAAAGAAGCTTTAATAAATTAGTGAAGAAGGGCTTCCCTGGTGGCGCAGAGAGTCCGCCTGCTGATGCAGGGGACGTGGGTTCGTGCTCCGGTCCGGGAAGATCCCACATGCTGCGGAGTGGCTGGGCCCGTGAGCCATGGCTGCTGAGCCTGCACTTCCGGAGCCTATGCTCTGCAGCGGGAGAGGCCGCAACAGTGAGAGGCCCGTGTACCGCAAAAAAAAAAAAAAAAAAAAAAATTAGTGAACAAGATGACTGGACAGGTGGGTGAAGACCTTTTCCTAGTCAACCCAGTGCCTGCTCATTGGGGTCATGAGCTCATCACAGGATTCTCCTCAGCAAGGCTAATCTGTTGCCACTGCAGAATGCCCGTTTTAGAAGGAATCATTATCATGTATTATTTCTGTCATGGTGGTTAAGTGAGTCAACTTCATTGGGAGGAGGTTTATACTGAATTTGGATTTCCTTTCCTACCAGCCACGCCTTCACCATCCTTATCCTAAATGGGTTTACCAAATACCTTATTCACCATCATGGTATCTTATACGTCATGGTATATGTCTTAGTTCAGGCTGTTATCACAAATTACCATAGCCTGTGGGGCTTATAAACAACAGGAATTTATTTCTCACAAGCTGGAAGTCTGAGATCAGGGTGCCAGTGTGGTTGGGTTCTAGTGAGAGCCCTCTTCTGGGTTGCAGACTGCCGACTTATTATATCCTCACCCAGAGAGCAGAGATGGGAAGCAGGCTCTCTCATAATCTTATAAAGGCACGAATCTCATTCATGCGGGCTCTACCCTCATGATCTCACCTAATCCTAATTAACTCTCAAAGGCCCCATCTCCTAATACATCACATTGGGGGGAGGATTTCATCTTACGAATTTTGTAGCAACAGAAACATTTAGTCCATAACAGCATCTGACCAAGGAACTAACTTTACAGTGAAATAAGTAAAGAAACTGGCTGTCCTATCAGATTCACTAGCCCTGTGTTGTGGACCCCGACAACCAGAAGCAGCTGGCTTTAAGGAATAGTGGAATGACCCAGGGAATTCACGCCTACTGAGCCAGCTGGAAGACAAGAGCTTGAGAGCTTGGATTCTATTTACAATGGTCCCTGGGTATTCTCGGGGAATTGGTCCAGGACAGCTCTTCCTATACCCTCCCACCCCCAGATACCAAAATCCAAGCTTGCTCAAGTCCCTTATATAAAATGGCATAGTATTTGCACATAACCTACACACATTCTCCCATATACTTTAAATCATCTCTAGATCACTTATAATACCTAATAAGAACATATTTTGTTTATTTTTAATTTATTTTATATTTTTTGGCTGCACTGGGTCTTCGTTGCTGCGTGTGGGCTTTCTCTAGTTGCTGCGAGCGGGGTCTACTCTTCGTTGCGGTGCGCGGGCTTCTCATTACGGTGACTTCTTTTGTTGTAGAGCACGGGCTCTAGGCGCGTGGGCTCAGGATTTGTGACTCGCGGACCCTAGAGGGCAGGCTCAGTAGTTGTGGCGCACGGGCTTAGTTGCTCCGTGGCATGTGGGATCTTCCCGGGCCAGGGATCAAACCGGTGTCCCCTGCGTTGGTAGGCAGATTCTTAATCACTGCACCACCAGGGAAGTCCCGAGAACCTATTTTAAAGTAGGTTTCTTCCGTTATGAGATTGTAAACTCTGAAGGCTGTCACCATTTTTAATATCTTTCTATTTAAGTACATAGGGTTGTACTTTATATAGTGCAGGATACAGGTTGCACACTTGTAGATTCTCAGCTATATCTGAACTGCATTCATTTTGATCAACCTGAAGTGTTGTTTTTTTTTTAAACTGACAGTTGCCAACATTTAAAAATCAAGAGATTTCATGTGAAATGCACATTTCCACCTTCTCTTGAAAAATTCGAAGGTCTGGCCATTTTAGGCCCACATTCCCAAAGTTGCGCTCTTTAAACAAAACAGGCATTTCCATCCGCCAAAGTCCTCACCTTGCTCACTTGATTTACTTTCACTAGTCACCTGGTCCCTGAAGGCATGTAAGTTTGCCACGCTTGCTGCTCAATGGAACTATATTGAATAAATGAATTTGGCAGTTAATGCTTGTACGTTCATTTTCATTTCACATACGCGTTCTATCCTTCTAACTCCATTATAATAAGCCACTTGGTGGACAGAATCCTGTTAACTATTTTTCCTTAAATAACTTTTTGGTGGTCACGTGCTTCAATAAATATTAATATGTTTATAAAACCTTGCTCTTAGCCCCAGACCACTGCGAGTTGAGTCTCCCTGCGTTGGTCTGGGGATGCCTAAAATTTCATCATTATGATTCGTTCCCTGGGTTAAGCCGAGACTTGGTTACTTGTCAGGTAAAGAGATTAAAATTATTTCCCGATAACACAAACATACAACATTTTAAAGTAGGTATGAGGTGGGAAGTTACCCTTTCCACAGCAAATAAAAAAGTTCTTTCAGAGGTGGTCAAGTTTCTAGCTGGGACCCTGGAAAAGGTGGAGGAGACTGGAATGCAGTTGCACTCTGAAGTTTATCGAAGGCTTTTTGGGTGGGAATTTTATCCGAAGAGTCTCAGAGCGACCCTCGCTCGGGTTCTGGCAGCTTTGGGCGTGGCTTCTGGCACAGCCCCCGAGTAGTTGTCACTGGGATCAATTTCAGGACGCTCCAGAGCCCAGCCTTCGGAGTTTCACATTTCTGGGGGCTCGTCTCCCCGCCCTCAGGTAATTTCCCTCCGTTGCTGGCGCTGCCCTGCCCCCTCGGTCGCTGGAGTCTCCCCCCCTGCCCGACACCCTCTCTGGCTCTTTCAGCATCAGTTTCCCCAAGGAGGCAGGAGGGAGACGAATTTGGGGGCTTCCCTGCCCTCGTCTTGGAGCCGGGGAAGGGGAGATGCGGGCAGGAGGCTCTGTGAGTTCAGGCTCGGCAGCCGGCTCCTGAGGCCTTCGGCCCGGGGCACTTCGCGAGGGAGCGACCCTCTCCTCAGAGCCGCCAGCGGGTGCAGTCCAGCCACGCCGAGAGGAGGGGGCCCGGGGCTCCCCGCCCCCGACCCGGCGTTGCCGCGCTCCCCCTAGCGGCCGCCGTGCGGCCTCGCTCCGTCCCAGGCTCGTCGGCGGCGCAGCTCACGTGACCGCGCTCCGGGCCTGCGGCCGCTGTCGGTTCCCCCAGTCACCGAGCGAGAGGGAAGAAACAAGATGGCGGCTGAAGGCGATCCGGAGTGGGGCCCCAGCAATTCGGATTGAGCCTTCTCCCTCCACCCGCTTCCGCCGGCCGGGCCCCTCCCGCCCGGCCCCGCGGGCCTCCCCACCCGGCCCCGGCGCCCCCCACCGCCACCCCTCCGCCCGCCCCTCCCCCCTCCGCTTTCCCTTCTCCCCCCGCCTCGGCTCCGACATGAGGGGCCGGCGGGGCAGGCCGCCCAAGCAGCCCGCGGCTCCCGCTGCGGAGCGCTGCGCCCCGGCCCCGCCGCCGCCGCCGCCGCCTACGTCCGGACCCATCGGGGGGCTCCGCTCGCGGCACCGCGGCAGCAGCCGGGGCAGGTGGGCCGCCGCCCAGGCTGAGGTGGCGCCCAAGACGCGGCTGAGCTCGCCCAGGGGGGGCAGCAGTAGCCGGAGGAAGCCGCCGCCGCCGCCGGCCCCCCCTAGCACCAGCGCCCCGGGCCGGGGGGGGCGAGGAGGCGGGGGCGGCAGGACGGGGGGCGGGGGCGGCGGCGGCCACCTGGCCCGGACCACCCCGGCCCGGAGGGCCGTCAACAAAGTGGTGTACGATGACCACGAGAGTGAGGAGGAAGAGGAGGAGGAGGACATGGTCTCCGAGGAGGAGGAGGAGGAGGAGGACGGCGAGGCTGAGGAGACCCAGGATTCCGAGGACGACGAGGAGGATGAGATGGAAGAGGACGACGATGACTCCGATTATCCGGAGGAGATGGAAGACGACGACGACGACGACGCCAGTTATTGCACGGAAAGCAGCTTCAGGAGCCATAGCACCTATAGCAGCACTCCAGGTACCCACCCAGCCCAGTTGCTGCAGACTCCTTCCCCACCTCCTCCCCCTTCTCCCCTCGCTCACTCCCTCTCTGGTCTCCCCCCACCCCCTCCTCCCCCCTCAGACAGAGGGGAAATGCGACGGCACATCAAGTGGCAAAAAACTAGATTTACTAGAGGAAAGAGGCGCATTGTTCAAAATGGAGATTGCATTGTTGCAGTTCGCAGGCCACACACTCGCGCTCTCTCTCCCTCTCCCCCCACCAACCCCCTCTTTTTCCTCTTAAAAATTTGTGCCAGTGCAGTGTCTCCACCGGGAGGGTTGAAAGTTTGGCACACACACATCCATTGCATTCATTTTTCTCCCCTTGTTTTGGTTTGGTTTTTTGGAATGAAAGAAGCCTCTTGTTTTTGCAGACCTCTTTGCATTTCTAATGTGGTTTCTTTTAGATTTTTATTCTATATCTGTTCCTAAAAAGGGAATTCAGGATTTAGGTAGATTGTGCCATGCAAACACACACAAAACATGCTTCTCTTCACACCCCGAGCTGTGTGGTTTTAAAAGTGTGTTAAGGAAATAGATCAGTTGGGTTAGTAGGGGAGCCTTATCTGGTCCTGTGTGTTTGTTTTTATTCTTGAGTGCTAATGGGCGCGTGCAACAGTTGCGGGGTAAATGGCCGATTAAAAAGCAAAGCAGAAAAACCAAAGGAAACCAAAACAAATTTAGTATTTCATCTGATTCAAAATCATTTCGGTAAAATGCAAAATAAAATAAGAGGCCTCAGGAACATGCGTCTTAACTAATTTGATGCCTTTGCCTGAGAAATGCAGTTTCCTGTCACCTGTTGCAGAGACGTATAGTTGATCATGCAGACGCAATTGCTGAAGATGAACTTTTGGACCAACTCCCAAGTCACACAGCAGAAGTATAGGGAGATTTATTGCAAAATGACTTTTTATTTTCATTCTGTTTCTGAGGATAACAGTCCTCCCTGATCTGTAATGAATTTCTCCATGGTGACTCCTCTCCTATTTTCTCAGAGTTCCTCTAGGCTGGTGCTGAGATACGTTTTGTTTATTTAAAAAACACACACATACACACACACAATGGCGGCTTTGTATTAAATACGTACTTGCGGCTTACTAAATTGTGAAAAAAACCGTAATTTATAGCGATAACCTACAAGACTTTTCCTTTATATTTTTGTTAATCTGGATTAACTAAATTAGAATCCAGTTTTCAGAGCATTTAAAAAGTAAAGTTCGTGAGAGAATAGGATCTTAACAAAGTGATAAAGGTGTGTCACTTGTTTTTAAAAGAGACTAGGATAGTAGAAGTGGTTAAATTTAAGTGTGTCTGTTTTTTTATAAATACCTAAATACTCATTGGAGGAGTATGAGTATTAAGTCAGATGTAAACCTGTTTAGATTGTCCTAACAGCACATGAAAAAGGTAATTTCTTTTGCCTGACAGAATATCTGCCTGTCTTTGGGGTCGGGTGTGGGGAGAGCTGGCAGGAGAATGAAGGGAATGAATCAAATGTCAAGTGTTTGTGTCCTGTATGTAGAAGGGACTACACACCATTCTTCATTTCTTGCCAACTTAATTTTAGTACATCTTTTATAGTAATAGTTTTTACTTTAAGAAATCACATGTGGTCTTTTCTACCAAGAGCCCAGAATGGAAAGACCCGTGGAGAGTAAATTACACTATTGGAGGAAGTTTTCTCAGATGAGACAGAGCTAAGGTGTTTTGGCAGGGTGGTTCAGCTAACTTTAACTCCTCTTTGAAGGCCTAGAAAATAATATTTAGGGTTGAGAGCCGTGTATATGCTGAGTTAAATTACAGTTTGTGGTTAGGTTTCCTTTTTTAAAAAGATGCTTATATCTTTATGTACTTCCATGACATTTCGTTTTTTCTGATGACATTCATAGTGCACCTTGTGTATGCTTGTCCTATCTTTATGTGAAATTATGGATTATATATGCTTATATTAATCTTATACCACCTGCATTTCCTAGTACAGCGTGTCTCACACAGCCGGTGCTCATCAGAGATTGGTTGGACAGATGATTGTTAGTAGGTGAGAACTTGTAATAGATGAAGTTGTGCTAATTCTACTGTGGGTGCCATAATTCCTAAATATTTTGGATTTGGGAAACTAAATATTGGTCTAATTAGATTTTGATACATTGACCAGGGAATGTTTTTAGCAGCAGAGTTAGTGTGTTTTGAGCTGCTGTTTCATATTGCTTGCCAGGCATTTTCCTTCCTTTATTGGATGTGGTGTTAACGTGTTAGATGTTTTACTTTTTGAAACATTATTTCTCAAGATTATGGTAGAAGAGATGATACATTTTGCGTTCTAAACTTTTAGAATATGTCTGCTTGCCTAGAACAATGCATGACAGTGAGTTGTTTAGGCTAAGCACCTGTTTCATTAGTTTTATTGTCTGTACTTCTAGGTAAATGTATGTGCTTTGGAAGGAAAAATGTATGTGCTTTGGAAGGAAAAATGTTCTAGATGGTTTGATATCCCCAAGCTCATAAATAAATATGTTTGGTGGATTTGAATCCAGCTGTATTGTCAGGGCTCAGAGAGGAATATACTTTATTGGTAATTTAGAGAAGATTATTAAGCTTTGTAAACTAGAATGTTAGCTTAAGTACTAAATATTCAATTCCTAGTATAAGAAATTACTCATTCATTTATTCATATGTTGAGTACTTTGTAGGTAATATACCTGTTGATGCGAAGACATTGGTTGATGTTACTAGCTTAATTTTCTAAAACCATATATTTAAAAAAGTTTATTCACTGGAGGTGAAATGTTTTCCTTTTAATGGAGAGAAATTTTAAATGGGTACGTAAGGTTCTCACATGACAGATATTATTATAGGTATAACAATTTGTTAGTACAAAATTGAAATCATCTAGTTTTGCTTAAATTCAAGGCATTTGGTTGAATGAGGCTTTTATTTTTATTGTTAAAATTTAGAGTTATTTCAGCCTGTAGGTTTTATGACATAGTTTGCCAGTACATTGAGAAGGATTGTGTAGAAAATCTTTTGAATAGGCATTTGGTAAAGTTCTGACAGCACCTTGAAATCAAGCATTTTCTAATTCAAAAAAGTTAAATTAGACTTTAAACAGAATAGTTCTTGCATTTAACTTGTGTGGAACATCTGAGAATACCTAGGTGGTATTTTGATTTTTTTTGTTGTTGTTGTTTTGCGGTACGCGGGCCTCTCACTGTTGTGGCCTCTCCCGTTGCGGAGCACAGGCTCCGGACGCGCAGGCTCAGCGGCCATGGCTCACGGGCGCAGCCGCTCCGCGGCACGTGGGATCTTCCCAGACCGGGGCACGAACCCGCGTCCCCTGCATCGGCAGGCGGACTCTCAACCACTGCGCCACCAGGGAAGCCCCTAGGTGGTATTTTGAAATTTGGAGCTTCTGATGACTTAAGAAAGCAAAAGCGCTGGTGTTGCCCTGGGAGAGTTAGTGATTTATGTCCTCTAAGGCAGGGGTCCGGTACTGGTCCGCAGCCTGTTAGGAACCGGCCTGCACAGCAGGAGGTGAGCGCGAGGAGTGAAGCTTCATCCGCCGCTCCCCATCGCTCGCATTACCGCCTGAACCATCACCCCCCCCCACCCCCGTGCATGGAAAAATTGTCTTCCATGAAGCCCTGGTGCCAAAAAGGTTGGGGACCTGTGCTCTAAGGATTATGACAGTGGAGATGGGTGGCGTAGGTGCCATGAATGAACTGTAGGTTGATCTGAAGCAGAATTTGTTACCTGCTGGCAGTATTTATTCTCACTGGTGTCAACCAAGTATCTTTTCATTGTGCTTGGAATTCCTGATTGCTACAAGTGAGGTACGAAGTGCAGTGGAGATTTAAAGGAGGGTGAGATCATACCCTATTTGGGGGAGTTGGTGTGGGTGTTATGCTTCCTGGATGGACATGTGGCTAGTGAGGATGGACATGTGGCTACTGAGGATGGACAGAAGAAGGGAGGGAGCAGCATGAAGCAAGGCACTGATTCTAAGGTGCAGGCAGGCTTAAGTAACCTGCTTTAGCAAGAGCCTGAGTATGTGAATAGGAAATAAAAAGATAAAGCACCATTGTTGGGCAGTACTTAAGAGAACCAGGCTATAGCATCTCCTCTCTCCCTCATTTGTAGGATAACAATTGGGGTAGATCAGTGATCCTCAGTCATTTTTCACTCCTGGAACACCCAAGGGATTTGCTGTATTCCTATCAGCACCATGTGGGAGCATGAAACAAAACCAAATCAAATGGTGGATACTGTTAAATCACTGATGCAGCCAGTTCTTTCCCCCACAAATTGAGAGAATTAATGGAAGAGGTGATTTCTGAAGTCTCCTCCCCTCCCACCCTCCTGTCTATTTCAGGTCTATTTCATGTGTGGGTATTGGGGATCAATCAGAAGATCTGGAAACAAGCGGGATATGATTTCAGGGGGACATCAGGAAGTTTAGCATTACTTCTGTTCTGCAGGATGGATTGGAAGAGGACAGATAACTGGTGGGGATCTGGATGGGTTTTGTAGCCCTGGATGGGAAGATCAATTCAGGAGGTACTTCAGAATTCTCCAGCATCAGAAGTGTAGACAGAGGAATGCATCAGATATGCCTCTGTAAGAGTGGCAATGCTTTCAGTAGGTACAGGAGTTTAAGATTATAAGGGAAATTAATGAGATCTGTTTTCAGGTATTGGTACCTGAAGAGGTTAAACATGAGAATTAAAAGAAAGAAAATGCGGGCCCCAAAGAGTTATGAAAAAGTTGGACAACATGACCTGTGGGTATTAGAGAGGTGTGTCTGAGGTATGCAATAATAGATGGTCTGTGTACAGCTCAGGCTCAGTACTCTTCTGGTGTATATTTGGAAGTGGAGCTGGGTATTGAAATGTGGGTGTGCAGCAGGAATGAGGATATTAAGGCCAGGAGCTCTGGTCTGTTCCGTTAGGTCTGCCTTTCCTCCCTCTTCAAGACCCCATGTCCTCCCTGTGACTGCAGATCCTTGGTGGGGGGGTGCCAGGGGTGAGAAGGTGGTGGTAGTGGTGGCAGACTGGTAGTCTGGGTGACACAGACAGGAGGAAATCCTAGTAGATGCCCTCTTTGCATTGGTTAGATTGCTCCCTCCCTGGTCCTTAGCCATGCTCTGGGGATCTCTTCCTAGAAGTCTTCCCAGAGTTCTGTTGCTCACCTTGGTCTCTTCTCTCTCTCTCTCTCTTTTTTCTTTTTGGCTGCACCGCTTGGCATGTGGGATCTTAGTTCCCCGACCAGAGATCGAACCCGCGCCCCCTGTAGTAGAAGCACGGGGTCTTAATCACTGGACCGCCAGGGAAGTCCTCTCTTCTCTTTGAATGCCTCTTATAGCAGTTATAGCCTCATCTTCGTAATTTAGCACTAGTTTAGCACTGACCCTCATTATTCTAATTTTTTTCATGCTTTCAGTTCTTTAAAATGATAAGCTTCAGGAGACAGAACATTTCTTAAAAAAAAAACTTACAAAATGCACTTTAAAAGATAGACAGTAAAATGCAGATAGTATTAAAATGCATATAGCTAAATATAACGTTTTAATTGTTTGGTATACTGGTATGTATCAGATTATTCTGTATATTTTTCTAGATACTAAGTTACATTCCTCAAGTATTTTTTGATTGCTGGTTGATTTTTAAAAATAGTAACAGTAAGAGCTAACATTGGACATCTAAATTACAGAATTATTTTTGAGAAGTATTTAATAAAAATTACATTTAAAAAATACCAAAAAATTGGGAATTCCCTGGTGGTCCAGGGGTTAGGACTCTGAGCTCTCACTGACGAGGGCCCAGATTCAATACCTGGTTGGGGAACTAAGATCCCACAAGTTGGCATGGCAAAAAAAAAATTTTTTTTTAAATTATACACACACACACACACACACACACACAGTTTTGCATTTTTAAAATAGCAGCTTTATTGAGATACAGTATACGTACCATAAAATTTACCCTTTAAAAAAAAGTATATTATTCAATGGTTTTTAGTATATTCACGGAGTTGTGAATACATCATCCCTATCTAATTCCAGAACGTTTTTTATCACGCCAACAAGAAACCCATATCCATAGCAGTCACTCCCTGTTCTCTTCCTCCCCTGCTCCATCCCCTGGCAACTATTACTTCATTCTCTGTTGATTTGTCTCTTTTGGAACTTTCTTATGAAAGGAATCATACAATATGTGGCTCCTTTCACTTAGCATAATGTTTTCAAGGTTCATGGATCTTGGAGCATGTAACAGCACTATATTTAAATAATATTCCATTATATGGATATGCCGCATTTTGCTCATCCATTCATCACTTCATGGATATTTGAATTGTTTCTACTTTTTGGCTGTTATGAATAATACTGCTGCTAACCTTCGTGTATAGGTTTTTGTCTGGACAAGATGTGTTTATTTCTCTTGGGTATATCCTAGGAGTGGAATAGCTGGATTATTACAAATACAATTTTAGTAGAATCTTTATAACCAGACTTATTTTGTTCATTACAGTAGTTTTAAAACAGTTCTCTTAGGATGAATGAGAGCTGGTTTGTAAATCTTCCAAAATATCTATGATTTTTGGATTGCTTTAGGTCAGCTTGGAGAATTTATACCAGGGTTTGTCAGAGAAGGAGCAGTGTAAGTGGAGTCGTTTTCCCACATAGTCAGTGTGAGGGCGTCTGGCAGGCTTCGGAGGCACCCACATATGTCAGCCCACCGCAAAATTTTAGGCTGTCATGATACGTGAGAGTCTCAGGATTTTAGATAAATCTTTTATGAATGTCAGGGATCTAGGGAGGTAGCATGTAGCACAGAGTTTTAAAGAGTGAAGGATCTGGAACCAGTCCTCATAGGTTTGAATCTGGGCTCTGTGATGATGGGCATTTTGCTCAGCTCTTTGTACCTCACTTTCCTCCTTTGTAAAATGGAGATATCATAGTACTGAATTCAGGATGTTGTGAAGGCTGAATGGGTTAATGCATGTGAAGTGCCTAGAACAGTGCCTGGCATATATATAGTAAAGATTCAATAAATAGTAGCTATTATTGTCTGTTGATTTGTTCCTGAACTGAAAGTGGATATTCTGTAGGGATATAGGGACCTTACAATGTAGTGAGGTAGTATTTTATTCTGTCGAAAGCTGTCAACTGACTCACAAGGTATAAAAATATTTTAAGCACCACATTAAATAAAAATGTACCTGAAAATAGAGCTTTATTTTCCCCCCTTTAAAAGAATTACTAAATGTTTAACTTACCCATTCAAAACATTCAGTTTACCTAACATCTGATTTATTCTAGAACTATAATAAATAATACATTTCCTTTAGTTATTTACAGGGGTCAGTTAAAGTAGAAATAGTGCTCTTGATAATTTCAGCTCTTTGGTAGTTCCTCTCCTCCATGCCATTTTCCTCTGCCTGTTCCTTAAACACCAGGTTTCCAGGTTTTCAAACCAGCCCCTGGCCCCCTCACTGTCTCCCTCCTTCCCCTGAGATCTCATTTATTCTCAAGTTGTTTTTAAAAATTGCAATGAAAAATTTAAAAATAGTGTAGATTTACTCCTTTGGGAAAATACATATAATATAAAGATGAAAATGAAAATGATCTGTAATCCCACCAACCAAAGATACTCACTAGATATGTTTCTGTATATATATATATATATATATATATATATATATATATATATATATAATTCCACTTACTGTAACCTGCTTTTATCTACACATTTTTTAAAAGTTATAACTAGGATGACACTAAACAAACTGTTTTTCCCTGATATACGGCAAGGTTTTCCCATATCACTGTATCTTTATCAGTCATCCATCCCTAATGATTAGTAATGCTGAATTATCTCTTCACGTGCTTATTTGCTGTCTGTGAAGAAAATCATTGGTGAAGTGTCTGTTGAAATATTTTGCCCGTTTAAAAAATATTTATTTATTTAGGCTGTGCTGGGTCTTACTTGTGGCATACGGGATCTTTAGTGGCAGCATGTGGACTAATTAGTTGCAGCATGCATGCAGGATCTAGTTCCCCGACCAGGGATTGAACCCAGGCCCCCTGCATTGGGAGCGCAGTCTTATCCACTGGACCACCAGGGAACTCCCTTTGCCCAGTTTTTAATTGGGTGGTTTTCTTATTATTGAATTTGGAAAGTTCAGCTAACATAATAATTATTTATGATATATAATTTCCCAAAGCTCTTTTCTCTGTTCCTTTTTCAGAGCATTCTCTTCTTGGATGCAACATCCTGACTTATCTCTCTAAGGATATTTATTATAGTTTTTTTTTTTTGAAGATTTCTTCTGTTTCTTTTGTTTTCTCAGATTCCTTTCTTAGGTTTTAGTTTTTTCTCTTTGATATTGGAGACTTTTTTCAAGTGCCTCGTGATCCTCAACTGTTCATATTTAGGAGTGAAGCACTGGGTAGCACTTTGTGGGTGGCCATGGGTTGTCAGCTGGTGGGTTTCACTGCAGAGTAATTGGGCAGTGGAACCCCAGGTATCAATATTTGTTTTTGTTTTTGTGAATTTTTGTTTTCTCTTTCACTCTTTTTTTTTTTCTCCTGTGAGTCTATTTGGTTTCTTAAGGGAAGATTTCTTAAATCTTTTTTCCTGGGGCTGGGAGTAGGGGTCCGAGGGCACGTGACCAATATCCTGGGAAGCCAGATGAGGGAGGGTGACTAGGGCTCACACCTTGGAGTAGGCACACTTCACTGAATTTCTCTGTTAGGAACCTTGAGCCAACTTTTTTTTTTTTAAGTGTGGTGTAATTGACATACAACATTATCTTAGTTGCAGGTGTACAGCATAATGGTTTGATATATATATACATTGCCGAATGATCACCACAGTAAGTCTAGTTAACACCTGTCAACATACATAGTTACAAAAACATGTTCTTTTTCTTGTGATGAGAACTTTTGAGATCTGCTCTCTTAGCAACTTTCACATATACAATATAGCACTCTTAACTATAGTTACCATGTTGTACAGTACATCCCCATAACTTATTTGTATTGATATTATAACTGGAAGTTTATAGCTTTTCACCCCCTTCACCCATTTTGCCCACCCCCATCCCCTGCTTCTGGCAGCCATCAGTCTGTTCTCTGTATCTCTGAGCTTGCTTGTTGGCTTGTTTTTTAGGTTCCATATATAAGTGAGATCATACGGTATTTGTCTTTTTCTGTCTGACTTATTTCACTTAGCATAATGCCCTAAGGGTCCATCCATGTTGTCACAAATGGCAGGATTTTCTTCTTTTTTATGGCTGAATCATATTCCATATATGTATATTGTGTGTGTGTGTGTGTGTGTATACATCACATTTTTTTAATCCATTCATCCATCAATGGATACTTAGGTTGTTTCATGTCTTGGTTATTGTAAATAATGTTGCAGTGAACATGGGGGGTATAGATGTCTTTATTTTTTTTTGCGGTACGCGGGCCTCTCACCGTTGTGGCCTCTCCTGTTGTGGAGCACAGGCTCCGGACACGCAGGCTCAGCGGCCATGGCTCACGGGCCCAGCCGCTCCGCGGCATGTGGGATCTTCCCGGACTGGGGCACGAACCCGTGTCCCCTGCATCGGCAGGCGGACTCTCAACCACTGTGCCACCAGGGAAGCCCCTAGATGTCTTTTTGAGATAGTGATATCTTTTCCTTTGGATATATCCAGAAGTGGAATTGCTGGATCATATGGTAATTCTATTTTTCATTTTTTGAGGAACTTTCATACTGTTTTCCATAGTGGCTGCACCAATTTACATTCCTACCAGCAGTGCATAAGGGTTTCCTTTTTTCCACATCCTCGCCAACACTTGTTATTTCTTGTCTTTTTGATAATAGCCATAATAACAGGTGTGAGGTGATACCTCATTGTGGTTCTTTTCTCTTTGTTCTAGTATGTTTTTACCTTTTGTACTTCTTTGTTGTCAATTTACCAAGTGTTGAGAGGAAAAGGATATTAGCTCATGTTACATATTTATCATATATAAAGTGAAGTCTCATTAAGTATTTCTTTACAAAACGGTTAAAAAATAACTTATCTAATACTTATTCAGCGTGCAAGGTACTGTGTTAAAACCTTCACAGAGATCCAGTGATGGATAAGAAATGGTCCCTACTCTCAGGTCTTTATTCTTTCAAGAGGGAATAATAAAACAGTGCATAAATGTAAAATAATACAGGGCAGGCTGTGGTAAGTGCTGTAAGAAAAACAATTAAGTTAGGGAGAGAGATCATATTCTATATATTTGGGAGATCAGAAATGGTGTCAAGAACAAGGTTGAATTTGAGATATTTCTTGAAGATTGGGTAGGATTTCTCCAGGTGGAGATTGAACAGAAAGAGAAAGGAGGAGGTGAAAGGTAACAGATGACAGGAAGGTGAACGTTCAGGGACTGCGTACTTGATGTCTGAGTGTGGAGGAGGCGAGACTGTAGAGAAGTGGAGATTATGTTTTGGTCCAATTTGAATAAATGCCAGTCTGAGGAATTTGAACTTAGTAGGCAGTGTGTAGTCATTGAATGTTTTAAAAGTGGCGTATGTCATGATAAAGCTGAGCTTTTTGGGAATTCCCTGCCGGTCCAGTGGTTAGGGCTCCACGCTTCCACTGCAGGGGGCATGGGTTCGATCCCTGGTCGGGGAACTAAGACCCGCATGTCATGTGGTGCCGCCAAAAAAAAAAAAAAAAGCTGAGCTTTTTGAAAAATAATCTGGCTTTGGTGTATAGGATTTATTGGAATAGGAGGGGGCTGGTATAATAACTTTTCATAGCTACATAAGATCCCATCCTAAGGCTTTACCAAGTAGTTAAGCTGTGCTGTACAGTCATTCCTTGGTATCTGCAGGCAGTTGGCGGCTGGACCCCCCCCCCCGCCATGATACCTAAATCTGCTGGTGCTCAAGACTGTTATATAAAATGGTGTTGTACAGTTGGCCCTCGAAATCCTTGGATGCCAAACCTGTGGATATGGAGGGCCGACTGTTTACGTTTGCTGTGATTACCTGTAGTGACTAAACCTTTAGATAAATCTTGGTTCACATTCCTGGTTTTTTTTAAGGCTTTTACTATGTAATACTAATAATTATAAATATTATATAACATATATATTAGGTAATGTATAATATACGTATTATACTAATACAATATGTGTCATTATATTATAAATATTAGAAATATATTTCCACCAGCAGTGTATGAAAGTGCCCATTTCACCAGCACCAGTTATTTATAAACCATCTTTGCATCCAGTGGGTTAAAAGCCCTCTTGTTTCTCTTGTTTGAATTTGCATTTTTGACTAATAAAATTTAATGCTTTCATGACCTCTGACACCCAAATCTCTGTAGTCATGGTTTCCTTCCTGTGTTTTAACTAATGGATGAGTGAATACTTCTTGAACCCCTCCACTTAGAAGTCCTGTAGGCACATCCAGTTCAACATGTTCCAAATAGAATTCATGCTTTAGAGACTGCTCCTAACCTCCCATTTCCTTGTTCAGTGAATAATGGCACTGCCCACTGAATTGCCCAAGTCAGAAGTGAGGAAGTACCAGACTCCTCCCTGTGCCTCACCCTCCATGTGCAGGCTTGTCACCAGGTCTTGTGAAGTTTACATCTTACATATCTCTTAAATATATTTCAGCTCTCTTGTCCATCCATGCTAATGGTTACCTAAATCAGGCCTTCTTTATCCCTTACTTGGCTTCTTAAGGAAACAGCCTGCCTGCCCGCCTGGGCTCCTTTTGTCCATTCATCTCTCATATCCATCTTCCACGTACATACTCCTCTGCTCTGAGACAAATCTGACCATGTTATGCCCTTTCTTAAAAATCTGTGGGAAAATGATTATGTGCTTTAGTGTAGGTGGATAGTTCTGACTTGGCTTTTGCTTCCTCTACCAGCCTCATCTTCTGTTGCTTCATTTATTTGTTCACTTATTTTAAAAATACCTGTTGAGAACCTACTATGTTCCAGGCACTCTTTGGGATGCAGCCAGGAATAAAGCAGACATGGCCCCTGCCCTGACACAGCAGGGAAGGTAGCCAGTGTAACAGTGAGAGAAGTGCTTCCAAAAGGGGCAAGTAAGAATGACTTCATGGGCGTGGGGCGGGGAGTGTCAGAAAAGGCCTCCCTGAAGAGTGACAGGTGAGCTCCAAATGGAAGTAGCCGGCAGAGGGGAGGGGAAAGAGGATTCTAGGCCATAGGATCACCACATGCAATGGACTGGAGGGAAGACCATGAAGGATTTCAAAGCCAGCAGTGCTGTGATCAGGTTGGTGTTTTTTAAAAAAAAGTCCCTCTGGCTATAGAATAGATAATGAATTGGAGTGGGATAAGAATTGATGAAGGGAATTAGGCTGTTGAAGTAGACCAGGTGACAGATTTTGTACCTTGGAGAGAAATATTCAAAAAATAATTTAGTATTTAGGATGTCACATCTTAGTGATAGATTGGTTAGTTGGGATATGATCAAGGTTGAATTGACTTCTAAATCTCCTTTATTTCTCTCTTTATTCACAACTTATTTCTCTTCACCTTTAATTTGATTGTCAAGTAATGCTGAATTCTTTGTAAAAGTTCCCCTCAAACACCTCGTAGTGGGGTTCCCTGGTGGTGCAGTGGTTGAGAATCCACCTTCCTATGCAGGGGACACGGGTTCGATCCCTGGTCTGGGAAGATCCCACATGCCACGGAACAACTAAGCCTGTGTGCCACAACTACTGAGCCTGTGCTCTAGAGCCCGCGAGCCACAATTACTGAGCCCGCACACCACAACTACTGAAGCCCGCTCGCCTAGAGCCCTTGCTCCACAACAAGAGAAGCCACTGCAGTGAGAAGCCCACGCACCGCAACGAAGAGTAGCCCCCGCTCGCTGCAACTAGAGAAAGCCTGTGTGCGGCAATGAAGACCCAACACAGCCAAAAATAAATAAACAAAATAAATAAATTTATTTTAAAAAAAAACACCTCATAGTTATTCACTGCTGTGATGACTAACTCCTGGTCACCCATCCATCACCTTCTCCAGCTTGTCTTCTCTGGTCACCATTCCCTTTTCCTTAGGTGAGACTAAGTTCCTTTACCTCTCCCTAACCCCCCAGGACCATGTGCATTTATGTTTAGTTTCCAAATATTTCAAGGTGTTCTAGGTTTCTTTCTTTCTGTTACTGATTTCTAATTTAATTTCATTGTGTTCAGAAAGCATACTTTGTATGACTTTAATTCTGTAAAACATTTTTAGAGGTTTGTTTTGTGCCCCAAAATGTTGTCTGTCTAGGTGAACGTTCCAAGTGTACTTGGAAAAGAAGGTGTATTCTGCTGCGGGTGGGTAGAGTGTTCCATAAGTGTCAGTTAGGTCAAGTTGGTTGCATTATGAACGTCTTCTGTATCCTTGCTGATTTTCTACCTGCTTGTTCTATTGATCACCAAGAGAGAATTGTTGAAGTCTACAAATATTGTCATGGATTTGCCTATTTCTCTTTGGAGTTCTGTTAGTCTTCATGTATTCTGAGGCTCTGTTATTAAGTACTAAACATTTAGGAAGGATTATTTGACCCCTTCATCATTATATCTTTATTTGTTAAGACATCGTACTGAAATGGACTCTAATTATCTGTCTGTCTCCTTCATCCGAACCTGTCTTAGGGCAGGGAGACTCTCATTCATCTCCCTCTCCTTCGTGCCGCTCAGTCTCTAGCATGCAGTAGGCAGCACAGGTAATTGTTGAACTGAGTGTATGAGTCAAAAAAAATTTCTCTAGATTCTTTTCACCCTTAGTTCTGCCCTGTCCAGTATGGCAGCCACTAGCCACGTGGGGCTATTTAAATTTAAATTGAGTAAAATTCAA
The DNA here is from genome assembly GCF_949774975.1 of Lagenorhynchus albirostris. Classification (NCBI taxonomy): domain Eukaryota; kingdom Metazoa; phylum Chordata; class Mammalia; order Artiodactyla; family Delphinidae; genus Lagenorhynchus; species Lagenorhynchus albirostris. Next base: position 46,548,831 of record NC_083114.1, on the reverse strand, counting down.
ACTTCAGTTCTTCATTGACACTAGCTACATTTCCAGTGCCCAGTAGCCATGTGTGATGTAGAACATTTGGGTCACTTCATATCATCACAGAAAGTTCTCTTGGGCTGACCGTGTTACTGTCGCCAGTCTGCTTCTGCTAAACTGTGAGAATTTACCTAGCATCCCTTTTTCTCTAGCCTTTTATTTGCTCTGAATCCTGCGCGGCCTGGGTAGCCCCAGCACTTGGCTGTGGTTCTTCTCTGTTAAGCCTGTCAGCCCAGCGTTATTTGTGGATGTGATGGTGTTGAATTTCTGCAGTGAGACTTGGGCTCATCTTTGCGACGATGGCATCGTTTGTTGTTCTCTGGGGTAGGGGAAGAGGTAGTCAGCTAACCTTCAGTTTTAGAAAATCTGCCATGGTCCTGATAAAATTAAGCTAAGTCGTAGATGCAGGACAAAAGGGAAAGAATTAAAATTCAGAGACTTTTGGGTGAGAAATTTAGTTTGGTTACTCAGGGAATTCCTGTATTGTAGAAGTTGGTATGTGAACTGAATTGTCACATACTGGTGTGTTGTTTCAGTTGTCTTGAGTTCTATATAAAACCTCTTTCTCAGGAGTCTCTGGACAAATGATTTAATTACTTCAGTAGTTTTCAAGGAAAAGACATCACTTTTTGAGTGGAATTCTTTTGTTACCTAACCAGTATTAAATTGCAATTATGGAATCTCAGAAGATTTGCTAAGAAAGCTCATGCTTACACTCTTCTCTACTCATGGATGTGTTCTAGAATTCACACACCTGGGAGACTGCGTGGCCAAGTGATTCATACTGAATGACAGTGTTCAGTAGGTGCAATTTCTACATTTTGCTGCTATGGCTTCCTGCTTGGTTTCAGGATGTTAACATTGCCTCCTTTGAGGTCTGTTTATAGTGTATTCTATTTATGGAACTTAAAAAGCATTTCAGAAACGCACATATTAATCTGTGTGGAATTTCTCTTCTTGTCCTTTTTCCTTCTAATGCTTGCATAGCTATATTGAGACTTGTCTGAGGAAATAGTCCAGCATTTAAAGTAGCTAATAAAATTTTAGCCCTTCCCATCAGCGCAGTTTTCCCTGTTTTTCTAAACATCAAAATTATTTCACACACTCTTTGCAGTCTTAGTAAATTACCCTTTTCTCCAATTTATGACCATAATCTGCTTTCACAGTGTTATGCAAATAATTAAAAAATTAAAAAGTGATTTTACTGTAATTTCAGATACATATTTGAACTTTTTAGCTTGAGTTGTCTGGGTGAAATGCCTCAAATTTCTGATTCTCTGTAAACTTGGAAGATTGCCTTTATCCAGATATATTATTATCCTTAATTGCCTAAACAGCTTGAGTTATAAAATCTCCCTGCATTTCAGGAGAAACCTAACAATGGGAGCTTGTTTATGGCAGGGGACACAAACTCAAATGCTACAGGGTCCAAGTAAATTAAAGATGTGAAGTGGCCTTTTTTTTCCTTTATTAATACAAAACTGCATTTGCTGTTAAAGTTTATTTGCCTTGAAAAACTAACCCTATTGGAATTTTAGTCCCTTTTTGCTTTTACAGACAGTGCTGTTGTAAATGTGCTAGAGATGTATCTTTAGTCACCCAGCCTGGTGTTTCTATAAGGTAGATTCCTAAGAGTAGGGTGGTTGGGTTACATTTCATAGGCTGAGCCAGGTTATACTCTCATTACTATTGTTCTTAGACCTTCCCTAATCCGTGTTTATGTGGCTTTTAAGTTGACTTTTTCTGGAATTTACCGAAGTTTACTCAGACCTTTAGCGGGTATTTTTGGATATAGACTAGGCCCAAAATCCTTTCCTCATCAATTTATTGGTAAATACACTTATTTATAATATGAAAGCCTGAGGTTTAGCTCCTAAATTGGGAGGCAGATGTCTCTCTTCAGAGTTTTCTGGCCAAGTGGGAATGGAATTTTTTTTATTGCTTCTTAGCTTGAATTTGACCTTAGAGGCGTCATTCCTCTGTGGGCCTTATTAGTTTACTCACCTGTAAAGTGTAGATTGGACTAGATGATCTAATGGGCAAGGGATTGGCAGACTTTTCTCTTAAAGTGCTGTATAGTAAATATTTTAGTCTTTGTGGGCCACACTGTTTCTGCTGCAACTACTCAACTCTGCCACTGTAACATGATAGCAGTTGGAGACAATAAGTAGACAAATGTGTATGGCTGTGTTTGAATAAACCTTTATTTGTAAAAACAGTCTGTGGCTGGCCATAGTTTGCCAACCTCTTTCTGAGGTCTTGACATTCATTAATCTGTGATTTGGATAACTAGGTTAGGAAAAAAGCTTTGAATTTTTAAAATAACACTTTTTTTTTTTTTTTTTTTTTTTGCGATATGCGGGCCTCTCACTGTTGCGGCCTCTCCAGTTGCGGAGCACAGGCTCTGGTCGCGCAGGCTCAGCGACCATGGCTCACAGGCCCAGCCGCTCCACGGCATGTGGGATCCTCCCGGACCGGGGCACGAACCCGTGTCCCCTGCATTGGCAGGAAGACTCCCAACCACTGCGCCACCAGGGAAGCCCCTAAAATAACGCTTTTGAAAGTCTAGTAAGAACTTCAAATTTTATTTTTGCTTTTTCTCTTTATCAGGAAAGAAATAAAGAAAATTTAGAAAACTCAGAAGATAACATTAATATTTTGGTCACTATCCTTTGATAACCAGCTTTGTGTGTATATTCATGAGGAGTACTTACATGTGTAGAAACGTACATATTTTTTATAAAACTGGATAATGCATAATTGGTTTTATGAATCTTTTCCCTTACAGCATGAAATCTTACTGTATCTTTAAATAATTTGTGTATGAAAATGTCTGCTGTCATGGAGCTTCTAATGGAGAGCTCATGGATTTTAAAAATTAATTTTGTATTTAGCCACCTCTTCTCTTTTCTAATAGTTTCTAATAGCTTATTTTTTGATTGGGTTGGAATTTCTAGGAATAACATTTCATCAGCTTCAAACATGAAGCATATACATACATCTGCTTTTCTTATATTTATACCTCCTTTTTGTTTCTTTTCAAATTGCACTGTCTACCACCTCTAAAACAATGTTAAATACTAGTTGAAATGAGAAGCATCTTAGTGCACTTTCTAAATTTAATGGGACTGATGCTAATATTTCACTGTGAATTGTTATGCTGACCATTGACTTTTTTGTTTTGTTTTGTTTTTTGCTGTCCTAATAAGCATAAAGGGATATTTCATTTTGGTTTGGAATTTAAGTGCTTTGTTGCCTATGTGATGTGCATGTATTTTCTCCTGGTCTGTGGCTTGTGTTTCACTCTCTTAACTGTCTAATCAATGAGCACATTTTGTCTCTCCATTAATTCAAGTCTTTGATCTCTTTCATCAGTGTTTTATTGTTTTTGGCCTACTGGTCTTTTTCATATTATTACATTTGTACCTAAGTATTTGATGATTTTTGGTGCTATTACAATTAGTACTTATTTTTTAAATTTGAATTTCCAGTTATTTATTGTTATAATAGAAATATAATTGATTTTTGTGTATTGATCTTTGTGACCTTGTTAAACTCAACTGTTAGTCTAATAGATTTTTTTTTTTTTGTAGATTTCTTGGGATTTTCTACATAGGTAATCATGTTGCCTGGCAAATAGAGATGATTTTATGTTTTCCTTTTCCAAGCTGGATTTTCTTTTTCTTATTGAAGTATAATTGATTTACAATATTGTGTTAGTTTCAGGTGTACAGCAGAGTGATTCAGTTTTATTTAATTCTTTTTTTCGATTCTTTTCCATTATATTTTATTATAAGATATTGAATATAGTTCCCTCTGCTATACAGTAAATCTTTGTTGTTTATCTGTTTTATGTAAAGGTAGTGTGTATCTGTTAATCCCATACTCCCAATTTATCCCTGTCCCCCCTTCCCCTTTGGTAACCATAAGTTTGTTTTCTATGTCTGTGAGTCTGTTTCTGTTTTGTAAATAAGTTCATTTTTACTATTTTTTTAGATTCCACATATAAATGATATCATATAGTATTTGTCTTTCTCTGTCTGACTTAACTTCACTTAGTATGATTTCCTCTAGATTCATCCATGTTGCTGCAAATGGCATTGTTTCATTGTGGTTTTATGGCTGAGTAATATTCCGTTGCGTATATATACCACATGTTCTTTATCCATTCCTCTGTTGATGGACACTTAGGTTGCTTCCACGTCTTGACTATCGTAAAAATTGGTTTCTAATTTAACTTCATATGTCAGAGAACATACTGGGTATGACTAAAAATGTTTAAAAAATGAAGTCATTTGAGATTTGTTTTATGACCCAAAGCATTGTCTGTTTAGGTGAATATTCCATGTGTACTAGGAAATAAGAGTCTGCTGCTGTTGGGTAGAGTGTTCCATAAATGTGATTAACTGTTGTTGATAGTGTTCTTAAAGTCTTCTATATCCTTGGGGATTTTCCATCTACTTGTTCTGTTGATTACTAAGAGAGGAGTGTTGAAATCTACAACTATTGTTATAGATTTGTTCTCTGTCTCCTTGCAGTACTGTATGTTTATGCCTTATATATTTTGTGGCTCTGTTATTAGGTTCATAAACATTTATGGTTGTTGGTCTTTTGATTATTTGACCCCTTTATCATTATGAAATGACCTTCTTTACTCTGGTAATATTCTTTGCTTAAAATCTACTGTTTGATATTAATATAACCAGTTCAGCGTCTTTCTTTTTGAATAGTGTTAGCATGGTGTATCTTTTTCCACCCTTTTCCTTTTAGTTTGTACTATGTCATATATATATATATATATATATATATTTTTTTTTTTTTTTTTTGCCGTGCTGCATGGCATGCGGGATCTTACCCCATCCAGGGATCGAACCCGTGCCTCCTGCGGTGGGAGCGCAGAGTCTTAACCACTGGACCTCTATGGAAGTCCCTAGTATATATTTTAAAGGGGTTCCTTGTTTTGTTTTTTTAAAAAGCCAGTCTTCTGACAGTGAATTTAGGCTATTTACACTTAATATAATTTTTTTTTTTTTCTTTTTTGGCCGTGCCTCACAGCTTGGTTTGCAGGGTCAGTTCCCTGACCAGTGATTGAATCCGTGCCCTTGGTAGTAAAGCATGGAGTCCTAACCACTGGACTGCCAGGAAATTCCCATCTTTTTTTTTTTTTGGTTCCTCCGTTTCCCTTTCCTGCCTGCTTTTGGATTAGTTGAACATTGCCCTATTTTAATTTATTAGCTTTTTGGTTTATGTCTGTGCTATTTTTTTAGTGGTTCCTCTAGGAATTACAAAATACTTATCTACTTAAAGTTAGCATTTTATCCCTTTAAGTAAAATTTAAAAGTGTCACAACCATAGAGGTTCCCTTATCCTAGCCCTCTCCCCAATGCTATAAGTGTCGTATATATCTACAGTTGTCCCTCTGTATCTGTGGGGGATTGATTCCCAGGACCCTTGTAGATACCAAAGTCTCTGGATGTCAGATCCCTTGTATAAAGTGGCACCGTACAGTTGGCCCTCTGTATCAGACTCTACATACATTAAAGCTCCACTAGATGATGTTACAATTTTTGCTCTCAACCACTGTACATATATATATATATTTTAACTGTACGTATTTTAAAGAGTTTAACTGTACGTATGCTTAAGAGTTGAAACAACCTTTTTTGTTTGTTTTTTAATTTCTTGTTCTTCCTTTATTCCTGAAAGTCCAGTTTTCACTCTGGTATCATTTCTGTTTCTTTTACCATTTTTACCATTTGTTTTTTTGTTGTTCTTTCATAATTGAGATTTTATTGGCTGTTTTGAGGATCAGTACACAGACATTTCAATTTGTACAAATTCTTAACATACATACCAAAACTCTAAAAAATCATGTAGTTGTGATTCTTTTCTGAACAGTTATTCCAGTGACTTTCCAACTTAAAATGTGGAGGCAAATTTTCCTTGACAGGATATCAAGTACCAGTATCTTCAAATATTGATATGCTGTTACATCATTAAGTCTCACTAATTCACAATTTAATATCACATACACTACATACTAAAATTGTCGATCGTCTACAGCACATTAACAAAATTACTAGAAGAACTGGACTACCATGACCAAAGATGTTACAGAGTACACAAAATTCTGACCAGGAGAGCCAAGATCAAGGAGTGAGTGGTTTGCTTTAGGAAACTCTGTTAGTTTTCCTTCATCTGAAATGTTTTTATTTTGCCTGAATTGTGGAAGAGTATTTTTGAAGGATATAGAATGCTGGGTTGATATTTCTCTAAGCACTTTAAAGATGTCCCATTCTCTGCGGTTATTTGAATTATTGTTCTCTCATATGTAATGTTGTTTTTTCTCTTGCTGCTTTGTAGATTTTTCTTTAGCTATATGTTCTGGAATTCCTTCCATACTCTGGCTTGCGGGGGAGGGGGGGGCTTTTCTTGATCTACTGGCTAGAAAGATGTGAGTTTCTTGTAGATTCTGTAGTTGGAGCCTCCCTTGAGGCAGGGGCCGGAAGAGGGGGAAAAAAAGTAAAATAACAACAAAACAGGGGATTTCCCTCATGCTCTTCAGCACACAGGGGACCCTTTTCCTCAGTCCTCTGCCTGAAAGACAGGGCTTCTCTGAGTTTTTTCTGTTCATGCTTTTTGCCGTAGATTCACTGTGAGCTTGTTCTATTCCAGGAGAGAAAATAGGGAAACAGTCCTCTGCTTGTTGTTTGTTGTTGCCTCTTCTAGTTTCGACTCCCCTACCTGGTCCTTGTGCTTTTGCTTCCCCCCCTCCCTCCCATAATCCTTTGGTGGTTGCTTTTTCTGTATTTTGTCCAGAGTTTTCAGTTTAGTGGAGCCATTATCTCCAGTGAGCTTATTACTCCATCTTGGCTTGGCTTTGGACCACATTCTTCTTGTGAGCTGCATAGTGTTCCCTTGTGCGGAAGTACAATATTATAGTTTTTTGTTTTAGCCAGTTCCTTACTGGGTGGACATTTAGGTTATATACAGCTTTGGCACTGTTGCAAACAGTGCCAAAATGAATGTACATGTGAGTTATGTTATATGGTAAATTCTTAGAAAGGGGATTGCTAGATTAAAAGGTATGTATTATTCTGTAATTTTTCATAGATATTTACACATAATATGCTTCTGGATTTTATTTGCTATTTTTAACTTTATTTTAATAACTATGATTGACCCATCATTTCTTTTGTGGAGGGGGTGGTACATGTCTTTTGTTATTAGGTTTTGGTGTCGCTGTTATCCTGTTTTTTTTTTTTTTTTTTTTATCTTTTTTTTATCCTGGTTTTTTAAAGACGACTTTTAAAATCTTTTCTTCTTTTTCTGTCCTCTGGAATGTTTTGAAAACCATCCTGGCTGGGTGCTGTTTTAGGGACAAGAGCTCGCTGACATCTTCTTCAGTTTCTCCCATAATTATTGGTTTGTTTTCTGTTCTTTGATTTAGTTTTGGTGTTTGGTAATTCTCTGACGGTCATCCTTTCACCCAGGTTTTAGACTTTATTAGCATTCTTTTAATAGCTTCTGTACCTGTGGCAAGTTCCCTTTTATCATCACCAATTTTATTTATTGTGCTTGGTCCCACCTTTTCTTGATTAGGTTAGTTCTAGTTGTGCCCTGTAGATTGCCTATCTGTCCTCTTTACTCACTCTTCTACCTCCTCTTTGTGGACATTTGAATTTGTGACCTGCGTTCATGTTAGCTATTTAGTCAGTCTACTAGAGCTGTTAAGATTAAAAAGAAGTGTCTTAAAGTCTCCTGCTACTATTCTGTTTCTGTCCAGTTCTTCTTGAATTTCTTATAGTTTTGCTTTATATTGTTTGATGCCAATTTATTTGGTTTATTAATTCATGCAGCAACTAATGCAGGAATCTGCTATGTACCAGGAAGTGTAATAAGTACTAGGCCTGAGAAGCCAAACAAAAATTGTCCTGGGCTTCCCTGGTGGCACAGTGGTTAAGAATCTGCCTGCCAATGCAAGGGACACAGGTTCGAGCCCTGGCCTGGGAAGATCCCATATGCTGCGGAGCAACTAAGCCCATGCGCTACAACTACTGAGCCTGAGCTCTAGAGCCCGCAAGCCAGAACTACTGAGCCCACGTGCCACAGCTACTGAAGCCTACGCCCCTAGAGCCCGTGCTCCGCAGCAAGAGAAGCCACAACAGTGATAAGCCCGTGCACCGCAACAAAGAGTTAGCCCTCGCTCACCGCAACTAGAGAAAGCCCACGCGCAGCAACGAAGACCCAACGCAGCCAATAAATTAAAAAAAAAAAAAAATTGTCCTGGCCTTTGTGGAAGTTGCAGTCTAGTGGAGGCATATGTTAATTGAATGAAACTGTAAGGCTTTTAAGTGTGATAAAATACTATGAAGGAAAAGAGCTGAATGAATGAGGAGCTGGCCACTTGACAGAGTGGGAGAGAGTATTCTAGGTAGAGAGAACAGCTGTGGGGAGGCAGCGAGCTTTGCATGATCCAGGAGGCCAGTGTGGCTGAAGCAGAAAGGAGAGGGGGAGGCTGAGTTTGGAGCAGTAGCCAGGGCGTACGTCACAGAGGGCCCTGTAGGTCTCAGGAAGGAGTTTGGATTTTAATCCAAGTATGGTGGGGACTCACTGAAAGGCTTAAAGTTGGGGACTGGCACAATCATATTTACTTTTTATTAAGTTGTTCGTAACTGTTATATCTTCATTGTAGACTGCATCCTTTATCATTACAAAATCTTTGTTCCATTTAGGGATTTAAAAATTTTTGCTTTGAATTAAACTTTTGTAACTCCTTTTTATTTCCATTTCCTACAAAGAGAAGTGTACCTGGGACATCCTGTTGAAAATAGCTAGTAGGCAGTTGGAAATAATGTCTCTGGAGTTCTGAAGCGAGGTCTGGGTAGAGAAATGCATTTAGAAGTCATTGATATTTGGGTGGTAATTGAGTCCACTGATAACTGGGGGAAAGCAGGAGAATCTGCTGAGGACTAAACTTTGGGGAATTTGCACGTGTAAGAGAGGTGTTTGGCAGAGGGACAGCTGGTCAGGGAAATTGAGTCCTGGGTGGCACAGGAAATTCAAGAAGGATGTTGTGGCCAAATATGTCAGATGTTTTCAAAGAGAGGCTAGGTAAAACAGGTGGTATGTTACAGCACTTTCTATCCCAGGTATCGGTTGATGCTTACAAGTTTGCAGTTAATTTAATAATCTTATTTAATCTTACTCTGTATTTAGGCTGTAACATGATATGTCCTGTTAGCTATATATATTGAAAAAATTGAAACAAATAATTGAAACAATTAGAAGTAAGGAGCTTTAGAACAGATTTTCTGAACTTTTTGCTTTTACTTTACGTAATTTCAAATATGCAGAAAAGCTGGAAGAATAGTACAATGAACACCCAGTATACCCTTCTCTTGGATTCACCGATTTTTGTTGTTTATAAATTTATGTATTTATTTATTTATGGCTGCATTGGTCTTTGTTGCTGCGCGCGGGCTTTCTCTAGTTGCGGCGTGGTGGGGGCTACTCTTCCTCGTGTGTGCGGGCTTCTCATTGCGGTGGCTTCTCTTGCAGAGCACGGGCTCTAGGTGCGGGGGCTTCAGTAGTTGTGGCTCGCGGGCTGTAGAGCGCAGGCTCAGTAGTTGTGGTGCATGGACTTAGTTGCTCCGCAGCATGTGGGATCTTCCTGGACCAGGGCTCGAACCCGTGTACCCTGCATTGGCAGGCGATTCTTAACCACTGCACCATCAGGGAAGTCCCGGATTCACCAATTTTTATAAACATTTTTGCCATATTTGGTTGCTCAGTCTTTTAAAATTTTCTTTTTGCTGAACCACTGAATAGTAAGTTGTAGACATAATAGCACTTCACCTCTAAATACTTCAGCATACTCAAGACATTTAATTTAACATGGATATAACATTACATTTCAAATTTCCCCAATTGTCCTCTATTGCTGTTTTGTTTCTTTATCCAAGATTCAGTCAAGGGTCTTGTACTGCTTTTAGTTGACATCTCTTTTGTTCCTTTAATTTAGAGCTCTTCTGTCACTTTTGGAGAGGGAAGGGTTCTTTTGTGACAGTGACATTTTTTCATTGTCCAGGCCAATTGTCTTTAGAATGTCTCACTGTTTGGGTTTATCTGATTGTTTCCGATAGAAACACACATTATATAGAGAGTTATGGGGTCTAGAAGTATGAAAACACTATAAATATTCTTCTTAGAATTAATACAATAAAAATGTATGAACCAAACTGAAAAATCTACTGTGGCATCTGGATTTTAATCTTGGCATGACCTCACCCCTGGACCTCTAGTTTTGCTTCTGGGTATCATTTGTTGAACACACTTTTTTTGTTTGTTTTTTTTTTGGTTATTACAATAAAACATGGTCTGTGCTCTCAGGGAGTTAACAAATGAGCTGGGGGCACATGAGTAATTGCCTGTAATATAAATGCACTCACACTATAATGGAGAGCTGTACAAAGTGTCAGAGAAGCACAGTGCCTGGAGGCACAGGAGAGGACAGAAGAGGCGACATTTGATCAGGGCCTTGGAAAAGGTCTAGGATTTCTTGCAGCTTCAGCAAATTAAGGCAATATCTGCTTAAAATGTACAGAGAAGTTTTTAAATTAAAAAAGCGAGAAATTAACAAATACAGATGGTGCCCCACGGTGCATATTTTAAAAACCCAAGCATGTAGAAAAGGACCCCAAGCAACAGTTAACACTTGGTGAATATTGTTGCCAGTTCTTCCAAAGAGCTCAGAGAAGAGAGCATCCCTATAGACTCTATGAAGTAGAATTCTATTGTGGAATTGAAAGGAGTGGGAAGTTTTGCCTTAGCAACTGTCAGGTTGTTCAGATAATGTACATAGTAGCATATTCTTCTATTAAGCTAATAATCTGTCACATGGGCCAGAATCCTTGTTTAGTCAAGAAACTCTCTCCCTTGGGCTTCCCTGGTGGCACAGTGGTTAAGAATCCACCTGCCAGTGCAGAGGACATGGGTTTGAGCCCTGGTTTGGGAAGATCCCATGTGCCGCGGAGCAACTAAGCCCGTCCGCCACAACTACTGAGCATGCACTCTAGAGCCCTCGAGCCACAACTACTGAGCCCATGTGCCACAACTACTGAAGCCCTCACATCTAGAGCCCGTGCTCCACAACAAGAGAAGCCACCGCAATGAGAAGCCTGCTCACCGCAATGAAGAGTAGCCCCCACTCGCCTCAACTAGAGAAGGCCCGCATGGAGCAACGAAGACCCAACGCAGCCAAAAATAAAATAAATAAATTTAAAAAAAGAAACTCTCTCCCTTAACCTAGACTGTGTTGGAAATTCACTGACAAATTCTTGCTGTTTGGTTCCCGTACCCGCTCCCCACCCCCATGCAGACCACTTTCCATCCATAGCATTTTCTTCTTGTAGGCTTATTAATGTCTTTGATTAAGCTTCAGCTTCCTTTCACACCTGTCCTATTCTAATCATACCTTCTTAGGCAGCTTCTTGATTCTCTTGTTTGAGTTTCCAAAAAAGCCCCACTTTTTGCTTGGTAGTGGGAATATCCAATTTCGGTAAAGCTGTGATTTTCACACTTGGCTGCACATCAGAATTATCTGGGGAGAAAGATAAAAATACAGATTACTGAGCTTCACCTGGGGTTCTGTAAATTTGAATTGCATTTTGCTACTCTACTTTTAACAGTTTACCATGTGATTTTGCTGCACTTCTGGTTTTAGGATGGATAGTTTTCAAGGCAGCATGTCAAACTTTAATGTGTACGTGAATCACCCGAAGATTTTGAGAAACTGCAAATCCTAATTTAGTAAGCCTGAGATTCTGACTTTATTTCAAGCCTCATAGATAATGCCAATCACATTTTGAGTAGCAAGCTTTGAAGGTAACTGGAATTAGTGGATTTCATCTGATGTGTATTAATTTTTACTCAACAATCTCAGGGATAACCTTTTTGAGTTCCAGGGCAGTGGTTCTCAAACTGTGGACCTCAGACCAGCAGTTAGTATCGCATGGGAATTGTTAGAAATGCAAATTGAGACTCTTTCCTAGTCCTTTGAATCAGAAGCTGTTTTAATTAGAGTCAGCTCTCCAGGTGATTCTGATGCGCAAAATTTGAAGACCAGTGTTCTAGGACTTCTCATGGTAGTCCTCTATTTATTTACATAGTGAGGAGTGAAAACACATTTCTGACATCTGCAAATAATGTAAAGACATCATTTTCTTGTGTAATTGCATAGGCTAGAGTTTGAAACTACTGATTCTTTCAGCAAAGTGTTTCAATTTTACATATATATATTCTTTTTCATATTCTTTTCCATTATGGTTTATCATAGGCTATTGAATATAGTCACCTGTGCTATGCAGTAGGACCTTGTTGTTTATCCATCCTATATATAATAGTTTGCGTCTGCTAATCCCACACTCCCAATCCTTCCCTCCTCCACCCCACCCCCACCCCCTGCTTGGCAACCACAAGTCTGTTCTGTATGTCTGTGAGTCAGTTTCTGTTTCACAGATATGTTCATTTGTGTCATATTTTAGATTCCACATGTAAGTGATATCGTATGGTATTTGTCTTTTTTTTTTCCTTAAAATTTATTTATTTATTTAGTTTTGGCTGTGTTGGGTCTTCGTTGCTGCGCACGGGCTTTCTCTAGTTGTGGCAAACAGGGCAACTTCTCATTGCGGTGCGCAGGCTTCTTATTGCAGGGGCTTCTCTTGTTGGAGAGCAAGGCCTCTAGGTGCATGAGCTTCAGTAGTTGTGGCACGTGGGCTCAGTAGTTGTGGCTCATGGGCTCTAGAGCGCAGGCTCAGTAGTTGTGGTGCACGGGCTTAGTTGCTCCGCGGCATGTGTGATCTTCCCGGACCAGGGTTCGAACCCGTGTCCCCTGCATTGGCAGGCGGATTCTTAACCACTGCACTACCAGGGAAGCCCTGTCTTTCTCTTTCTGATTTACTTCACTTAGTATGATAATCTCTAGGTCCATCCATGTTGCTGCAAATGGCATTATTCTTTTTTATGGCTGAGTAATATTCCTGCGTGTGTGTGTGTGTGTGTGTGTGTGTGTGTGTGTGTGTGTGTGTATGTATTACATCTTCTCTATCCATTCACCTGTCAATGGATGGACATTTAGGTTGCTTCCATGCCTTGGCTATTGTAAATAGTGCTGCTGTGAGCATAGGGGTGCATGTGTCTTTTTGAATTATAGTTTTGTCTGGGTATATGCCCAGGAGTAGGATTGCTGGATCATACGGCAACTCTAGTTTTTTGAGGAACCTCCATACTATTTTCCATAGTGGCTGCACCAATTTACATTCTCACCAACAGTGTAGGGAGGGTTCCCTTTTCTCCACACCCTCTCCGGCACTTATTATTTGTAGACTTTTTAATGATGGCCATTCTGACCAGTATGAGGTGGTACCTCATTGTAGTTTTGATTTGCATTACTCTAATAATTAGTGATGATGAGCATCTTTTTGTGTGCCTACTAAACTCCTGATTCTTTCAGTAAATATTTATTAAGTATTCACAGCAGCAGAAATACACAGACAAAACTCCCTGCCCTTAAGGAGATTACATTCTAGTGTTGATACTAACTACTAGTTCATATATATATTATATATATACATCCATTCATCCATAAGCAGTAGATAAAACTGTTTCGCATGGTTCCAAATTATTTATCCTTTTGTAGCAATTTTTTTTGGTAGCAGTTTCATTTGTTTCATGGTGTTTTTATGATTGATCCATGCCGACATATGTAGCCCTTGACTGCTCTATGGAATTTTATCAAATGGGGAATTCCCTGGTGGTCCACTGGTTAGGACTCCATGCTTTCACTGCTGGGGGCCCGGGTTTGATCCCTGGTCAGGGAACTAGGATCCCGCAAGCCAAGCAGCATGGCCCCCAAAAAAGGATTCTATCAGATGAATGTTCCACAGTTTAATCGTTCCCCTGTTGATGTATATTTTGGTTGTTTCCAGCTTGATTGACTGCTTGCTTTTATACGCAATGTTCAGTGTTCTGCATATGTATAAGGAGAGTTTCTCTAGAGAAGTGTTTTTCTTTCTTTTTTCAGGGGGGTGGGTTGGGGTGTGGCTTGTGGGATCTTAGTTCCCTGACCAGGGGATCAAACCTGGGCCCTCGGCAGTGAAAGCTCAGAGTCCTAACCACTGGACTGCCAGGGAATTCCTGAGAAGTGTTTTTCAAACTGTGGGCTGAAACCAGCATAATTTAAAAGCAGAAAGAGAATGGAATAGAAGGTATTGGAATGGGATGGAAGAGAAGATATTAGTATAAGAGTAGTGCTTTGTAGAACTTTAGTTTTGGGGTAGGTGTGTAGGTAGATTTAAATGTAAAATGTATTTCTTACTTTGGATCATGGGCAAAAAATTTTCAAACTGCCCCTTCAGGGTTGTGTGCACAACCTTAACCTGACTGTTACTGAATTGCTCTCCAAAGTGGTGACGGCACTTACAGTCCCGAGTGTGGTATACCGGTGTCTCTGTTGTTCTCCGTTCTTCCCAAGTTTGTTTGGATGGACTTTAAAATTTTTGTCCATTGTTGAGTATGAAACAGTATCTCATTGTGGTTTTAATTTGCCTTTTCCTGATGGCTAGTGAGGTTGACGTGAATCCCTTTTTTTTAATACAGGAAAATTAATATACTTTATCTGCTAGATAGTAGATCAGTGTTGAAAATGGTAATGAGTGTAATCCTCAATGGTATATTATAAATACATTTCCCTGAATAGTTGAAATATCTTGACTTGCTAATACTAATGATTGACAGTTGAGGGGCTTAAGTGGTTTAATTTTATGAGTTTTCTCTTTATACACTGTAATCTGTGCTCACTTCTGTAAACCCAAATCTTTGAATTTGGCAAAATGACCTTATATTTGTATTCATACAAGACCGTCAGTAGCCATTACTGGCAGCATATTAATATTTTTATATATTTGTATAGATACCTGCCCAATATTTTTCTTTTAAAATATTATAATAAAAATATATGCATGTGGTATTTAAGAATATAAAAGGATAAAAAAATTAGTCTTTCTTTTTTTTCCTCCATTTCTCCTCTCCAGGAACAGCTACTTTAAAAAGATTCATATATGACCTCTTTGATGTATATACTTTATTATTGTTCTCTTTTCTTTTTTTGTTTCTAATTTTGTTTCTCAAATGACATTCTAGTCATTGTTCTGTAGCTGGCTTTTTCATCTACTTAATTATACATCTTAAAGATTTCTTATTTCAGCACATGAATTTTACCCTATTCCCGCATGCGTGCTGCAACTAAAAGATCCCCTGTGCCGCAATTAAGACCTGGCGCAGCCTAAATAAATAAATAAAAAAAAATTGAATCGATTTAAACTCCCAATAATGCTTCAGAATGAACTGGCCAGCATTTAATGCTAACTTGTAAAAGTGCTCACGTTGTTCAGTATGTATGTAGTTGTAGTTTGAATAGATACTATTTTGTGGTTTCCAGCTAGATGATAGAATATAGAATTTATGAACCTTTGTTTGCCTTTCTTCCTTTTACCTTAGAAAGCTAACAGACTTTAGCTTAATATAAAGCTAAATGAACTGTTAAATATTAGAATAATACATGCTTATCCAAAATCTTTCAGAATCTGTGAAAGCTGATATTTTAAAATTAGATATCAAATTAAATTAGACTACTGTTACTCTCTAAGTTAATTTACTACAAAAGAGTACTATCAACAGTTTTTTTTTTAAACATTAACTGTTCTCATTGATAGTCTTGAAATAGCAATTTACTGAGTTTCTCATTATAAAAGGCTTGTATACAGTGTTAGATACTGTTTTAATCAGTACTCTTTTATTTGCAAGCAACAGAAAACCAACATGTTCACTTAAGCAAAAGGGGAGTGGTTTTTGGTTTGTGTGACTGGGAAATTTGTTTTTTAAAAATAAATTTATTTATTTATTTATTGTCTGCATTGGGTCTTCATTGCTGTGCACGGGCTTTCTCTAGTTGCGGCGAGCGTGGGCTACTCTTCGTGGTGGTGCGTGGGCTTCTCACTGTGGTGGCTTTCTTGTTGCAGAACCTGGGCTCTAGGTGTGCGGGCTTCAGTAGTTGTGGCACGCGGGCTCTTGAGTGCAGGCTCAGTAGTTGTGGCGCACAGGCCCGGTTGCTCTGCAGCATGTGGGATCTTCCTGGACCAGGGATCGAACCCATGTCCCCTGCATTGGCAGGCGGATTCTTAACCATTGCGCCACCAGGGAAGTCCTGACTGGGAAATTTGAATGACAGGTTCTGTCAGTACTCGTGAGTTATCAATACTTATCTCCCATTTCTGCTTCTGTCTCTTGTCCTTATTCCCTTCTTCCACAAGGGAGGTAAAGGTGGGTTAGCCACATACAGCCTCTGGCCACCTTCATGGAAAGAACGAGCTTCAGATCACTTCTCACTCAGCATCTGAATATAAAATACCAGGCAAGACTCTCACTGGCCTGCTTTGCCAGTGATCAAGAGGTGGAATACTGTGTTTGGGGGCCCCATCAGAATCACATGGTGTAGGGGAAGGGTAATTCTCTAAAGGGAATGATGCTAGCTAATGCTTCCAGTAAAACAAACGTGCCAGATCTTTCTTTGGCGTAAGAGGTGGGTGTTCAGCTATGGAGGTGGAATGGATACCATGAATAGGTAAATTGTAGGGTAACAAATGATTCAAAGAAGGCTACGAGAATTCAGAAGAGTTTGGGGGAGTTAGAATAGTCTTTTGGAGGAAATGGTACCAGAGTTAAATCTTAGGGTGGTGGTGTTATGTTCCACACCAGTTGGTTTCTTTCTTCATAAGGTCACTTTTATTCATCTTTTTCTTCATTCCCACAGCCAGACTCTGAATCCAGGTCTTTATCTTCTGGGTAGTTGCAGAAGATGCCCTGTGTCTGGTTTGTTCCCCCTGTCCTATTCATTGTATACACTGAAGCCAGAGAAGTCTTTCTGGAACATTCTTATGTCCCTGCCCTGCTGAAAAAGTTTTCATTACTTCATTCAAAGCCATCAACCTACATTACTGCCAGAATAAAGTGCTGTAAAAATGCCTACACCTAACATTTACGGATCCATGTTCTGATCCTAGAACTACTTTTCCAGCCTTTCCTTATGTAATCCTTTACTTGGACTCTGTTTGACAGCATTTTGCGTAAACAGCTGAGAGGAACACAAGGACTGTTTCTATAAGCAGGTTTGTCTCATTTGGTGACTTGTGTTTCTTCTCCTGCATTTGAGGGTATTCCTCTAGGTTCAGTCTTCCCTTTAATCCTTTTCTGCTTTCTCTCATTTATACTTTTGCAAATGAGGCCCAAGTAACTTCCAGAAGACAGTGAAATGTACTGGATTACCATCGTGGTGCTTATTACTAGCATGGTGATTCTGTGATTTAATTGAATCTGCGAAAACTGTATCTTTGTAGTAGATGGATATTTGCTGAGATGGAGGAGGTTTCTTTCTTACGATGTAGGCTCACCAGCAAAGTCTGGCCCAGAGTGATCCCTTGGACTTTTTTCTGCAGAAACTAATGGATATAATCTTATTTGGAAAATCTTTCCAGTGAATGAATATGGGGGGTGCATTGTATAAAATAAAAGATCTTGACCTTTTATATTCTTTAGCATACTTTCTTTTCCTGGTGCCCTGTACCCTTTTAGTTTGTACATGATGAGAATTCACTAGATGTGAGGAGGGCACAGCAATGGGGAAGGGAGGAGGCAGTTAAGAGGTGACCAGCAACCCAAAACCATAGTTAATAAAACAACAATAGCATAAAAATAAATTTAATGTTAATTGATCTCATAAAAAGTCTGCTATTTAAAAGTACATTTGCTATTCTGTAAATATCATTGGAAAGTGTAATAATAATAATAATGCAGGCATGGGCATGGCAATTCTGGAGAAAATTGTTTCTTTCCATAAGTTTCTTATTAATACCTCATAGACTTGTTCAGAGGATTAAATGAGATCTGCTTGCTTGTTACGAACTAAGGTCTCAAATGCTATATATTGATACATTTACATACATATATATTCCTGGACTGTACATTTCATAAATTGGCGAACAGGCACGCCTCCTGTTGCTTAATTTACAGCTAAAAATTATAATCTGTTGTCTGTTTCCTAAGTGAGCCCCGCTCCCCCTTTTTCTCCCAGTATTGGAACCCTGCTTCTCTTCTCTCTTCCTTATTTCTTCTTCCTTTCTGTCTCAGCCCTAACCTTGTGCTTCACTGTGGAACTCCCCATTACATGGCTCTCAGGAAGAACTGGCCAAGGAAAGGGTGCGCTGCACCAGAGAACTTCCTGTCTGATTGCTGAGAGGCATTTCTTAGTGCAGCTGGCACCATGTGAGATCTGTTACGCCTGTTCTCTTCTTTGGAGATGTCTTTTTCTCATTTATGTTCTTGTCAGATCTTTCACAAATGCACTGTTATTTTTTATCATGGTTACCTGTAAACCAGTTAACCCCTCTAGGTAATTGAGAACTGATTATAATTGTAATTTTTTTTTTACTTCTAGTTTGGGATATAATGGGAACACTTTAAATTTAGATTTTCTATAGACTTAAAGATTAGAGCTAAATCATTGCTTCTTGGTATTATTTTAACTTGACAGTTACTGAAAAAATAGAAGTATGCGTCTCTCTTTTTGGGGCTATATGTCCAAATAGGAAAAACCTTAGTTTGTAGAAATGATGTATTGATTTGTAATTATACCATTTCTTTATTTACAGGTAGGCGAAAACCGAGAGTACATCGGCCTCGTTCTCCAATATTGGAAGAAAAAGACATCCCACCCCTTGAATTTCCCAAGTCCTCTGAGGATTTAATGGTGCCTAACGAGCATATAATGAATGTTATTGCCATTTATGAGGTACTGCGGAACTTTGGTACAGTTTTAAGGTTATCTCCTTTTCGCTTTGAGGACTTTTGTGCAGCTCTGGTGAGTCAAGAGCAGTGCACACTTATGGCGGAGATGCACGTAGTGCTTTTGAAAGCAGTTTTGCGTGAAGAAGACACCTCCAATACTACCTTTGGACCTGCCGATCTGAAAGATAGCGTGAATTCCACGCTGTATTTCATCGATGGCATGACGTGGCCAGAGGTGCTGCGGGTGTACTGTGAGAGTGACAAGGAGTACCATCATGTCCTTCCTTACCAAGAAGCAGAGGACTATCCTTATGGACCAGTAGAGAACAAAATCAAAGTTCTGCAGTTCTTAGTCGATCAGTTTCTTACCACAAACATTGCTCGTGAGGAGTTGATGTCTGAAGGGGTGATCCAGTACGATGACCACTGTAGGGTTTGTCACAAACTCGGGGATTTGCTTTGCTGTGAGACCTGCTCAGCAGTGTACCATTTGGAATGTGTGAAGCCGCCTCTTGAGGAGGTGCCAGAGGATGAGTGGCAGTGTGAAGTCTGTGTAGCACATAAGGTTCCTGGTGTGACTGACTGCGTTGCTGAAATCCAAAAAAACAAACCATATATTCGACATGAACCTATTGGATATGACAGAAGTCGGAGGAAATACTGGTTCTTAAACCGAAGACTCATAATGTGAGTAAATCTGGTCTTAAATTTTTGTATGTATTTAAAATTAAGCCAACTTCCTTCATGATTGATGTAGAGCTGTGCTGCTGATGTGATATAAACCTTGGTGATTTAATAATGAGTTGTATAGTTTAATAATTTCTAACTTGAAAGAATATGTACATTAAAACAGTTTTTAAAATTGTAAGGAAAGAAGGGTGTATGAAAAAAAGCAAAATACACACCATTGTACTCAATGCCTAGGATGGAAAGCAGAACGTTACTTACTAGGTGGGATGCCACATGCCATTGTGGGCCCTTCCCCCGTTAGATTCCCTGCAGCCCACCATGAGGTAATCTGCATCCTAACTTTGGTGTTAGGATTTTCTTGCTTCTCTTTTTAGTTTTACTATATTGGTATATAAAATGGAGCAGCAAGAACAAAGAAACTGTCTAAGGAAAGATCAGTGCTGCCATGATTGGTTGCAGCCTCCCAGGAGAAGCCCAACCTGAGGGTTTTCACGAGATTCTTCCAGGCAGGACAGTGGGAAGGGCGGGAGGAAGTCTGGGGAAGTGAGGGTGCTTGGCAGGGTTGTAGTGTGGACTTGGTTTTGGACATCCTGTAGAAGTATGGTCAGAGGGAGTGGGTTACTTTGTATTTTCAGCTTCTAAAGCTTTTCTTTTTAAAATATTTTGTTTATTCATTCATTCATTCGTTTATTTATTTATTTTCTTTTGGCTGCGCTGTGTGACATGTGGGATCTTAGTTCCCCGACTAGGGATCGAACACCCTGTACACCCTGCAGTGGAAGCGCGGTGTCTTGACCACTGGACCACCAGGGAAGTCCTCAGCTTCTAAAGTTTTCAAAGCCTTCTTCAAGCTCTCAGAATTAGGTCAAATCAGAAAATTTGTGGTGAGATGAAATGAAAGAGCAGGCATAGAGAGGAGAGAAGGAACTTCATCAGCACATGGTCAGGCCAAGCCAGGTACAGAGAAGTATCTTAGCCAGGTCCACCCTTAGTTTTTAAAGATGGTACAGAGTAAACAGCGAATTTCAGAATTTTGTACAGTTGTCTTCTTGTAGTGTTGCTGTTGAGAAACCTGAATCCATTCATTGATTCTTTGTATATAACCACTTTGGACTTACCTGGAAACTTGTAGAATCTTCTCTTTGCCTTCAGAGTTTTCTGCAGTTTTCGAGTGATAGGACCTTGTGTGGGTCTGTTTTCATCCATTGTGTGTGTGGTGGGCACTTGCAATCTGACAGTTGAGTCAGTTCTGAGAACTTCCCTTGAGGACTTCCTCCTCTCCTTTTGCCTGTTGTATTTATCTTGAACTATTACTTTATTGAATGTTGGGCTTCCTACTTTGGTCTTCTGATTTTATCTTTTCACTCCAGTTTTCCTCTTTGTCTTCGTCCTCTTTGGAATGTGTGTGTGTGTGCGTGTGTTACTCAATTTTTCTAGATTTCCTTATCTTGGTCTTCAAGCCCTACTATTTATTTTTTATATTCTATCACATTTTTATTTTCTAAGAGCTCTTTTGTTCTTAAAATCATCCTCCTTTTTAAAAAATAAAATCAAATCTTAGTTTTTTGTTTTCTGGAAATAATAATTTCTCTTACTTTCGAGGATGTTATTGATAGTTTTTTCATGTGTTTTTCCCCACAGTGAATGGTCTGTGTTTCTTCCAGGCTGCTTCTTCCTGCTGTGTGTATTGGTCTGTCTCTTCCATCCTCAGATGTCTATTAATCCTTAATTTTCTGCTCCTGATTAGCACTGCGGGATTATACAGCTGATTGGAAGTTCTGAGCAAGTGTGTAGGCCATATCAATTTTGAGCTTAATCGTTGGGTGATTTTCTTAATCTTTTTTCTTGGTGGTCCCTGATGTCACTCACTATCTTTAGTCCTTCCTTCTGAGCTGGTCAGGTGACCCAGAGAGGCCTTCTCTGGTGTTCTGCTTGGAGCATGAGGGTTTGGCTGGCTGGGTGGTGGAGGCGGGCTGCATTTACTATGCACACCGCATTTACTGTGTACATAGCCACTCAGTACCTTGGTTTTCTGTACAGGACCTTTGTTCACACCTGCACCTGGTGTCCCCTGGGCCAGAGAACCTCACTTTTACCTCCTGTAGAGACTAAACCTTTAGTGGCTTGAAGTGGATAGATAGGTGGCCTTGGGATCTGCTCCTAAAACAGCTTTCAAGCACTTCTCTGCTGTCGATACTCCCCTCCTCATTTTGGTGATTGTTGGTTCTCAGCTCCACCCTTTACGTTTCGGATTGGGCTTTCTTGGCTCTGGTTAAAGGCGGTTATCACTTGTCCATTTGCTTTCCTGCTTCCAAAAATTTTTTTGTTGTCTCTCTTATTTTCTCTAATCTTGTAAGTTTAAATCTTTAAAAATATTTCTTAAGTGGTTTTAAGAGGGTTTCAAGAGGGAGCAAACTGAGATGTGTGGATTCAGTCTTTTACCTTAATCCAGAAACTGATATGAGAAACAGTATATGAAGTTTTAAAAGTTTTAAATATACAAAGTATATTTTGTATGATTTGGTTTGGATCAGTTATTTTAAAATTTTGTATAATTTTTTTTGTTTTTTGCCCCCGTATCTCCCAAATATCTGGTTGTGGTGTTTATTGTGCCACCTTTCTCATGTCATGCTATGGAGATGTAGCATGGAAACTTGTGTTGGCGAGGTCAGTACAAAGGAAAAGATAACTGGAACCACATTTTGGTTTGAAGTTTAATGCAGTCTTTCATTCTATGTGAAAAGTCAGTGAGACTGCCTTTCAGGGAGCCTGGTGCTTGTGCTCTCTAGATGTTCAGCGCAGCAGTTTACAGACCCTATCCACTCAGTCTCATGTGCCTTCCCGGAAGGTCTCAGAGTCATCAGGATTGCTGTGAACAAATCAGGAAGTAAATGAAGTCTATTCTGTGCTCCTGTTCTCCCATTCTTTTGTTCCCTTCCCTATCCTGCCTTTCTTCACCCTTTTTGGATGTTCATTCTCACTGCCTCTCACTTCCTTCCCTGTGCTGCTGTTTTGGGCCCCAGACATCCCAAAGGTGCTTTGTCCACATATAGGTAGGCCTTGACATCTGTAATGTAAGGCTTATCACACAATAATCAATGGTGTAGGCCTTGGTGTTAGGGACCTATAGGTGGAACTAGTTGCTGATGGGTTAGTAATAACAATAGCCAACATCAACATTTATTCAGCACTTAATATATGCTGTACAGTTTTTTTGTTTGTTTTTTACATATTATATTTACGTAGAAAAAAAGGAAGTTAAAATTTCAACAGCTTTTTTTTTTTTTTAACAAAAAGTATATCCCCAGCCAGGAAAATGGGTAAATCTAGAGAGATCCTCAAGGAGTTTATTAAACTGTCAACTTGCCCTACGGACAGTAACAGATTTAATTTATCATTGGATTGAAAAGTTCATTTTTATTTTTATATAACCTAAATAGTAAATTTGCCTTTTCTCTGAAAATTTTATACACAATTTTATAACCTTCAAAAATGACAATAAAAAATCAAATTATGTTTATAAATTTTTGTTATTTCAGTATATAAGAACCTTTTACTTTCTGACATTTATGGTTTCACAATATATATCTTAAATTTGTATGTTTACTTTTTTTTTTCTTGTCTTTATCCAGGCCATTTATTACTAGACAGTTGTCATACAGAGTGGTTAAATATTAAAGCTCTGAAACTAGCCCTGGTTTGCATTCCTGGCCTTGTTAATTACAAGTTCTGTGTCATATTAAAGCACCTGCAACCCTTCTAAGCCTGATTTTTTTCACCTATAAAATGAGAATTGTCATTGCTTCATGAATTGTGAATGCTTGTATGTTTATTTATTTATAAAATTTATTTATTTATTTATTTTTGGCCGCGTTGGGTCTTTGTTGCTGCACGCGGGCTTTCTCTAGTTGCGAGGAGCGGGGGCTACTCTTTGTTGCGGTGCGCAGGCTTCTCATTGTGGTGGCTTCTCTTGTTGCAGAGCACAGGCTCTAGGCGCGTGGGCCTCAGCAGCTGTGGCAGGTGGGCTTAGCAGCTGTGGCTCGTGGGCTCCAGAGCGCAGGCTCAGCAGTTGTGGCACACAGGCCCAGTTGCTCCACGGCACGTGGGATCCTCCTGGGCCAGGGCTCGAACCCGTGTCCCCTGCATTGGCACGTGGATTCCCAACCACTGCGCCACCAGGGAAGCCCCTGTATGTTTACTTTAGTAATCAAGACACTATTTGTGAAGTATACCTAGTATTTTTATTATTCTGTTATTTACTTTAACAGCTTTATTGAGTTGGGGTTTTTTTTGTTTTTTTGTTTTTGGCCGCGCTGTGCTGCTTGCGGGATCTTAGTTCCCCGACCAGGGATCAAACCTGTGCCCCCTGCAGTGGAAGCACAGGGTCCTAACCCCTGGACCACCAGAGAATTCCCTGAGCTGTTTATTAATTTATGTATTATAAAATTCTATTGTTGTAGATATACAATTCTATAATTTTAGTAAACTAGCACTGAAAGTCCCACATCCCAGGAAACATTTTCTTCTGAGACAAATCCAAGTGGTTGGTTACTCCACATTTCAGTCATTCTGAAAGTGGTCTCATATCTGTTTACAGTTAATCTTACTCCCATTATCAGCCTTAGAAAATCACTCTGCTGTTTGTATAAATTCGCTTTTTCTAAACATTTCATATAAAAAGAAACATATAATAATATTATTTTGTATCTCAGTTCTTTCACTTAGAATAATGTGTGCCTTACAGTTTTCTAATAAGCATTTTGTATATACTTTTTTTCATTAACCCTTACAACAACCCAGTAATGTGGGTACTATTTTTGTACATTTTATAGATGAAGAACTAAACTCAGAGAAGTTAAATAACTTGCTCTAGGACCTGCCCAAGACTCTATGGCTATTAGGAAGTAGGACCTAGAATTATTTTTTCAGGACCTATTTATAAGAATATTCTCTTTTCTTGTTTCTTCTTTTCTTTTTTTTGACCACACTATGCAGCTTGCAGGATCTTAGTTCCCCGACCAGGGATTGAATCCGGGCCAAGGCAGTGAAAGCGTGGAGTCCTAACCACTGGACCGCCAGGGAACTCCCAAGAATATTTTCAATAGCTAATTTTATACTGTAGTCTAGTTTCCAAGCCATCATCTTGAGAAGTCGGCAATTTGCCTTGTTTTAGCTGTTAAAAGCAATGCTCATAACTGCGGGGAGAAAGATTGTATAATGGTTTTGGCTCTGTTGGGACTGGGTTTTTCTGAGATCTTATAAATTTGAAACACAGGCATTTTTAGAAAATATGACATAAATTAAGTGATGTTTCAAAAAAGTCCTGTTTCTTGATAATTCAATATCAGTATATAAAACAACATTCAGACAAGTAGAAGACCCTTTGAATGTGGTTAAATAGGTGCAAAGCTTTAAAATTACAGGAGTGAAAGGACTTAAGAAGGTACCCATGCATGGATTTGTGGTACATTACCAATGAAATGAAATAATCTAAATAGAACAAATTCTTTAAATTACATGTTTGTCAGGGAAACTATTCACTTACATTTATTTGCTTTAAAAGCTTTAGTCATAATCTCTCAAACTGCCTTTCTTATTGCGTAATAAAGTACACAGAATTTAATGAAAATCTCAGATGAACAAGTATGATACTTTTTTTCATGTGTTGTGACATTTTGACTATTTTCTTTGTTAAAAGTCAGATACAAAGATTTTTTCAATTTTTTAAAATATTTATTTATTTATTTGGTTGCGCTGGGTCTTAGTTGTGGCTCACCAGCTCCTTAGTTGCAGTACGTGGGCTCCTTATTTGTGGTATGTGAACTCTTAGTTGCAGCATGTGTGTGGGATCTAGTTCCCTGACCTGGGATCGAACCCAGGCCCCCTGCATTTGGAGCACCACCAGGAAAGTCCCTAAATATCATTGTTAATAATAATTGTTCCTTGTGAATAATTTGAGTAAATGTGAGATTTTACATCATTTTAAAATTTAGATCAAAACAATTTCCGTTTACGCGCCCCCTTGTGGTAGGTGATATGTGGACTACTGATGAAAGTTTTGAAACCATTGTAAATTGCTCAGCTTATGTTATGTGGAGATCTGGTATATGTTTTCCCTGGAAGTCCAGAAGCTTAAAATGATAAATCAGTGGACTTATTGCCCAAGGGGGTTATGTCTAAAACAAAGTCTGGGGCAGTGAACACTTTAATTGTGATACCAATAGTTTATAGAAACTATTTTCCTCTTATTGCTTTTATTTGTTTAATACTCATTTAAAAATATGTTATTTGAATAGGTTAGGGAATAAAAGAAAAGTTCTTAAACATCAGTTTATAGTCTACCTGAGGAACCAAGATACTTACTGAGCAAACAATTTAGAGATCAATTTCAATCTGTTATGTAAGAAGGCCAGTCTTTCTTAAATATTGCTTTCATTCTATCAGTCCTTTGCTCTCAAATTGGGACTTCTAGTAAAATAGGAACTGCCAGATTAGACGAGCACTGTTTCCTGTCACTGTCTGTTCTGAATAAAATTACCTTGAACACAGCATTTTAAAACTCTGCATTTTTTCATTTTCCAGATGAACTAATTTATGCTTTTTAACCTGTACAGCTTTCCACCTGCACCTCCACGTTCTAGCCATAAGCCACCTATTTACTTGTTGACTCAGTTGCCATCAGACCTACGCCTGTAATCCTTCTGCCTGTGTCCAGTTCTGCATACCAGCAGCCTCCTGGACAAGTCCACATAGCAGGCACCTCAGATACAACATGTCTAAAACTGCATGCATCACTTGCCCCCATTACCTACCCTTCATTCAGTGTTGCCATCTTAGTAAATGGGATCACCATCCTACTGGCTGCTCAGGCTAGAAACCTGGGAATAGTCTTTTGTCCTATGTTGTTTGTTACATCTTTTAATTACCTCTTAAATATTGAATCCATTTCTCTCCATTCTCACTGTCAACATCATCTTGATTAGACTAGTTTAGTAGTCTCCAAACTGGTGTATGTGTAACTCCCCAATTCTCTTCTCTGTTCCATAGCTGGATGATTTTTTTTTTTAAATATTTATTTATTTATTTTGGCTGCATCAGGTCTTTGTTGTGGCACACGGGATCATTGAGTTGCGGCATGCGAACTCTTAGTTGCAGCATGTGGGATCTAGTTCCCCGACCAGGGATTGAGCCTGGGCCCTCTGCATTGGGAGCGTGGAGTCTTAGCCACTGGACCACCAGGGAAATCCCCATAGCTGGATTATTTTTAAAACAGCCATTCTGATCAGGTCTTTTCCCTCCCAAGTTGAAAAACCTTTCAATTACATACTTCCATTTGCTCTTAACAGAAAGTTCACAGATCCCTAATTTTGTGTATTTATTTCTTTTGCTTCCCACCACCCAAAACAAAATCAATAAAAAGCAAACTAAAAACCCGCAAAGCCTTTCGACTAACTTATCCTTCAAGTCAGCCTATTTATGCCATTTCCTAGGGCTTTTTCCTCTGAATTTCTCTCCCTCTTGCACCGTGAAACACATCTTTTTTTTTAAAACACCCATTAAACTTGTAATTATTTGTTTTAAGGTAAATATCATATACTTCATCAGATGAAGAACATAATAGCAACCCTGCAGATTGCACCCACCACGTGCTGTCAGTGTTCGAAGCACTTTATGTGTTTTATCCTCACAACAGCATTTTGATGTAAGTACTGTCACCCCATTTTTCAGAGGGAGAAGTTGAGGCAAGAGAGAGGTTAAGTAATTTATCCAGTATCGTACAACTAGTAAGTGGCAGAATCAGAATTCAGTCCCAGGCATTGTGACTCCAGAATGCGTGCTTTTAACCTCCTCGGGCTGCCTGTAATCTCTGACCCCTGAACCGCATTAGCTTCCTGTGGCTGCTGTAACAAGGCAAAGTGAGAGATTAATTTTCTCACAGTTCTGGAGGCTAGAAGTAAAAAATCAAGGTGTCAGTGGGCCCACTCCCTCCAAAGGCTCTAGGAAAGAATTCTTTTCTTGCCCTTTACAGCTTCTAGTGCCCCAAGTGTTCCTTGGCTTGCTGGCAGCATAATTCCAATCTCTGCCAACCTCTGTCTCTTCGAGAAAGTCTAGGCCTTTTCTGTCAAGTGCCTCAAAATTCTTCCAGCCTTTTCCCATTTCCAGTTCCTAAGCCACTCCCACGTTTTTAAGTATCTGTTATAGCAGCACTTCCTTTCCCAGTATCAAAATCTGTTCTAGGGGACTTCCCTGGTGGCGCAGTGGTTAAGAATCTGCTTGCCAATGCAGGGGACACGGGTTCGAGCCTGGTCTGGGAAGATCCCACGTGCCGTGGAGCAACTAAGCCTGTGTGCCACAACTACTGAGCCTGCAGTCTAGAGCCCACAAGCCACAACTACTGAGCCTGCGTGCCACAACTACTGAAGGCCGCATGCCACAACTACTGAGCCTGCACTCTAGAGCCCACGAGCCACAACTACTGAGCCCACGTGCCACAACTACTGAAGGCCGCATGCCACAACTACTGAGCCTGCGCTCTAGAGCCTGCAAGCCACAACTACTGAGCCCTCGTGCCACAGCTACAAAGCCCGCATTGCCACAGCTACTGAGCCCACACTCTAGAGCCTGTGAGCCACAACTGCTGAGCCCGCGTGCCACAATTACTGAAGCCCACATGCCACAACTACTGAGTCTGCGCTCTAGAGCCTGTGAGCCACAACTGCTGAGCCCGCATGCCACAACTACTGAGCCCGCGCTGTAGAGCCTGTGGACCACAACTGCTGAGCCCGCGTGCCACAACTACGAAGCCTGCATGCCACAACTACTGAGCCTGTGCTCTAGAGCCTGCGAGCCACAACTACTGAGCCTGCGTGCCACAACTACTGAAGCCCTCATGCCACAACTACTGAGCCTGCGCTCTAGAGCCCGCGAGCCACAACTACTGAAGCCCGCGCGCCTAGAGCCCATGCTCCGCAACAAAGAGAAGCCACTGCAGTGAGAAGCCCACGCACCACAATGAAGAGTAGCCCCCGCTTGCCGCAACTAGAGAAAGTCCATGCGCAGCAACAAAGACCCAATGCAGCCAAAAAAATAAGTTAAAAAATTAAATCATAAAAAAAAAGCATGAAATCAAAATCTGTTTTAGTTTCCTAGGGCTGCCATAACAAATTGAGCATAAAATGAGTTGTTTAAAGCAACAGGAATTTATTCTCTCGCGATTCTGGCGGCTAGAAGTTTGAAACCAGCGTCAGCAGGATTGTTTCTTTCTGGAGGCTCAGGGAGACTCTGTTCCATGCCTGTCTCTTAGCTTCTGGTGGTTGCTGGCCTTCCTTGGTGTCTCCTGGCTCATAGGCAAGGGCACATGACTCGAATCTCTGCCTCCATCTTCACATCACCTTCTCCACGTGTCTCTTTGAATCCTCTCCTCCGCTTGTAAGGATAGCAGTCATTTGATTTAGGGCTCACCCTAAATCCAGAATGATTTCATCTCAAGATCCTTAGCTAATTACATCTGCAAAGACCATACTTCCAAGTAAGGTCACATTCTGCAGTTTCAGGTGGACATACCTTTTTGTCAACCCACCACACTAGTGTTCCTCACTCTTACTAGTTTCTGTGGGTTTGTTTAGAAATGAAACTCAAAACGTACTGTTAGTCATTAACCTCTTACTTATCTTGGCTAAGTAAAAGCCAAACAGACTTTAAAATGTAGGCATATAATCTGTAAGTTTGCTATTAATTGTAGTTTTGGCCCATATTTTCATTCCATTCTGTCCTCCCCTGTGACTTCAGGGAAGCCAGGCCAGTTTGGGTGTGCAGAAGGAACGTTTTAGAGACAGGGCTTCTGTAGAAACCAAATTCTAACCCCATAAACAAAGATACTTACAAATTGATGTATATTCATCTAGGAAAGCAGTTGTCACTTTTACAATTAGAACAGATAATCTTGGTTATATAAACTGTGTAAACGTGCCCAAGTACATCAATATTAAAACTTCTTTGAAAGCATTAGCTGTTATTGTTCACTCAGTTTTGCTACTTTATGCTTTTGATGAATTTATCCTTCTGTAGCTTCAAGAAGAAAATAAATGGTCATTGTTGAGTATTATCTTTGATGAGCAGAATGAAAAATAGAGCTATTTTTACTTTGTATTTTTTTTTAATATATATTTTTGGCTGCATCGGGTCTTAGTTGCGGCATGTGGGATCTTTTGTTGCATCTTGTGGGCTTCTCTCTAGTTGTGGCATGCTGGCTCCAGAGCGCATGGGCTCTGTAGCTGCGGCATGCGGGCTCAGTAGTTGTGGGTGTGGGCTTAGTTGCCCCGCTTCATGTGGGATCTTAGTTCCCCAACCAGGGATTGAACCCGTGTCCCTTGCATTGGAAGGCGGATTCTTAACCATTGGACCACCAGGGAAGTCCCCCAGTAGAGCTGTTTCTAGAGGGACATTGACAAAACTGTACATTTAGGGGAAGAATATCAGGGTAGTGACGACTGGAAAACATGCTGTATGAGGAATAAAGTATTTGAGCATGTTTGGCCTGAAAAGAAAAAAAACTGGGTAAAATTATAGATGTTGTGAAAGAGTTGATGGACTGTGTATGGAGGAGGCGTTAGGTTTATTTCAGAGAATTCTAGCAGGCAGAATCAGGATGGATTGGTGGAAACACTAGGTGTGTGTCATCTCTTAAAAGGAAAAAACTTTCTAACAGAGCAGTTCCAATCTAGAATAGACTGCCACCATATAAAGTTGTGAATTCTCTGTTAAGATGAAACTTAAGATTAAAATTAAGTGTTCTCCGTTAAGATGGAAATTATGCAGATGCCAGCATGGGCTAAGTCAGTCAACTGATAAGGACCCTTTTAGTAGCCTGTGAGTTGCTTGAAAAATTGGACAGAATGTCCATTTAATTAAATTTGTTCCCATAGCATCTCACTTTCATGTAGAAATCTTATGCTTATAAATTGTTTTCTACCCCAAAAACGTTTTTATGTAGAATGTTTTTCTTGTTCCATTGAAATTTGTAGATATTTCTGAATCAAGAGGAAAAAAGCAAACAAGGAAAGAATTTGATATCATTAAACAGAGGGAAAATCCTTAAGATTGAAATCTTAGAAAACAAAGAATTAGGCTGTCCTGTAACTCTTGTGCTCCGTCAAAGCTCACTATGTACTTTTTATTTATTTATTATTTATTTTTGGCGGCATTGGGTCTTTGTTGCTGCGTGGGCTTTCTCTAGTTGAGGCGAGGGTAGGCTACTCATGGTTACGGTGCGCGGACTTCTCATTGCAGTGGCTTCTCTTGTTGCAGAGCTCAGGCTCTAGGCGCATGGGCTTCAGTAGTTGTGGTACGTGGGCTCAGTAGTTGTGGCTCGTGGGCTCTAGAAGGAAGGCTCAGTACTTGTGGCGCACGGGCTCAGCCACTCCACGGCATTTGGGATCTTCCCGGACCAGGGCTCGAACCCGTGTCCCCTGCATTGGCAGGCGGATTCTTAACCACTGCGCCACCAGGGAAGCCCCCTATTAATCTTTTTATTTAGAGGATTCTGACATCTTTAACATTTTAAATTGGAGTAGACCATTGTTCTCACTCAGTCATAAAAAGTCAGTAGAAATACCCACTGTAGAGTGAAATCTAGAGCAGCTTAAAAAAATGATTTTCAGAAATTTTTGTAAAAAGCTTCTAACAGAAATATATTAGTATCATATGTCAGCAGATGCTGATTTGAAAGAGGGAAAACAGGAACCCTTTATTAATCTTTTTCTTTAAAATTTTTGATAATTTTGATATCCTTTTATTTATCCATGATTTAATATATCCCTTCTTTGTTCAGAATTATTGAATGTCTCATTCCTGGAATTCTGCTACATTTTAATTTATTTACTACCTTATTAGTAACAATAATATTTTCTGTTTATTGATCGCTAATGATGTTTTCCAGGCACTATGATAGATGCCTTATTATAATACCTTTATTTACCGTATAGTATCTTACAGTGTCCCTCAAGACAGGTACTGTTGTCCTCATTTTACCAGTGAGGTGAATAAAATGTCTCAGAGGCTCAGAGGAGTTGTGGCTTGTCCCCGTTCACATATCTCATTTAAAGCCATATCTTTCTTAAAGTGCTCTTCTTTCAGCTTTGTGAGTTTGCCTTTGAGCAGACAGGAATGTTAGACTCTTTCTTGTTAGGTACCTCACACATACTCCTGAATTCTTCTGAATGAGAGAAGAACTAAGTCACATATGTTTCTTGAAGTCTGGTCCTAGACATTAATTTGCCTTGTGTTTTTAGTTATTAGTGTTGAAGTCTCCACCTCCATTACAAGTGACTGGCATCTTTAGAGAGATTTAAGCAGGAAAATAAGCTGCTGTGCTCTTCTTCTCTCCAGTTTGAGCTTTGATTGTCCGTTAAGAAAGAGGGATGAGGCATTGTTACTTGATTGAGATGACTCCTTCAGGGACCAGAATTTAGCAGAGCATTTACACCATTTGGATGGAAATGTTTCTAAACTATACTGTAATGTGAACCTGCTCTGTACCTGCCAAGTACTGAACACAGTTTAAAAATTTCTGGTTATTCTGCTCCTCGCATTGTTACAGTGATGATCTTAAAGTTGATTGAAGTGTAACCAAGACTGTCCTCCACCAAGTACTCACACGCTCTGAATTTTAAGGTCATGTTTCTGCATGTCATGTTTTTAGATATCTTTCTTTGCTGCTATACTAATTCCTCTCTTCCCACTACTACAAGCAAATTATTTTATCCTAAGCTGCTATGGGCTAGCAAATCAAAATAATTAGAGGTTCAAATAAAATGAGTACCTTGAGTTTGAATGAGACTTGATAGGATCCCTTATGAGCAAATATACTGAGCTTTAGTGCACAATCTTTGTGTGTTTTAACTTCCACTGGATAGATAAAATTGTCAGGTAAGTGCCATTTTGTCTAACATCAAAGTGTTTTTGTGCTGTTTTTAAACAGAGAAGAAGATACGGAAAATGAAAATGAAAAGAAAATTTGGTACTACAGCACAAAGGTCCAGCTTGCAGAATTAATTGACTGTCTAGACAAAGATTACTGGGAAGCAGAACTCTGCAAAATCCTAGAAGAAATGCGTGAAGAAATCCACCGGCACATGGACATAACTGAAGACCTGACCAATAAGGCTCGGGGCAGTAATAAATCCTTTCTGGCGGCAGCTAATGGTGAGAGGGAAATTTTCTTATTTTACTTTTTGTTACATTTCCTGGTATGAAATCACTACAAAATATGAAAATATATTAAAATTTTCAAGTATGATTATTTTAATTCTCTATATTTCATTTTCTCAAGAGGAACTTGTTCATCCTAACATAAATTGGGGATCCTGTGCATTTTAGTGTTTTGTACCTTGCCTTGCTCATTACTGATGTTCCCCAAATTATATTTGTTTCTTTCTTTAATTCAAGAATTTTATTAATAAACCTTTTAGGGAGTCCTATTTTTAATTATGAGAAATGGTATTCCTTTAAAAATTACTCTTTGCTTTCTTTTTTTCTAATAAACTTTTAATTTTAGAATAATTTTAGAGTTACAGAAAAGTTGCTAAGATAACACAGAGGGTTTCACGTACGCTGCAGCATGCTTCCCCTATTGTAACATCTTTTTTTTTTTTTTTTGCGGTACGCGGGCCTCTCACTGCTGTGGCCTCTCCCGCTGCGGAGCATAGGCTCCGGACGCGCAGGCTCAGCGGCCATGGCCCACGGGCCCAGCCGCTCCGCGGCATGTGGGATCGTCCCAGACCGGGGCACGAACCCGTGTCCCCTGCATTGGCAGGCGGACTCTCAACCAATGTGCCACCAGGGAAGCCCGTGGGGGCCACTCTTCATCACGGTGCGTGGGCCTCTCACTATCGCGGCCTCTCTTGTTGTGGAGCACAGGCTCCAGACGCGCAGGCTCAGTAGTTGTGGCTCACGGGCCTAGTTGCTCCACGGCATGTGGGATCCTCCCAGACCAGGGCTCGAACCTGTGTCCCCTGCATTAGCAGGCAGATTCTCAACCACTACACCACCAGGGAAGCCCCAGATCATGACTTCTAAATCTCATTCTCCAGGGGTTCCCTGGTGGCACAGTGGTTGGGAGTCTGCCAGCCGATGCAGGGGACGCGGGTTCGTGCCCCGGTCCGGGAAGATCCCACGTGCTGTGGAGCAGCTGGGCCCGTGAGCCATGGCCGCTGACCCTGTGCGTCCGGAGCCTATGCTCCGCAGCGGGAGAAGCCACAGCAGTGAGAGGCCCGCGTACCGCAAAAAAATAAAAAATAAAATAAAATCTCATTCTCCAATTAAAAAAAGAATCAAGACTCCTTGAGAATTCTAGGGCTGGGGCAAAGAAAATACAAGGTGAGTCTGGAACATCTTGTAGTGCTGGAAAGTGAGGAAGCACAGAAGAAGGAAGGTGGGAAGGAAGTGTGTTTAAAGGTTACAGGACTCATGTGTTCAAAGGATACAGGACTTACCTGGAAGAGCTCCCAATGGCCAAAAGCTGGACCGATTTGAGCAACAAAGTAAAAATGATAGTATTGGATCATAACCCAAAGAACATTATTAATATACAGGAGTCTATGCTGATATAACTTGTGGTCTGCACCCATGCCATAGTATCACTCCACCCTAGTTGAAAGAAAATTAGAGCCATTAGGGATTTAGTGACTTCCAGAAAGTTATGGGACTTCAGAGAGAAATGTTTCCAAATGGGCCTCTGTTTTCTCATTTTACAGTGGAGACCTGAAGATTTAGTAGCCTACCCCCAGGCTCACGTAGTTAATTCAGGTCAGATCTGTGCTAGGTCCTGGGTCTCTAGGTTTTTGTTACTGTACCACACTGCCCAGACTGTGGGTCTGTGTCAGCTTAACAGATTTTCTCCTATGGCAGAGGATATCACAGTAATCTATATCAATCTCAATTTTAAAAGCTAGACTAATTTTCCTTTCTTTTTTTAAAAAGAAATTAGAGCCTATATTATCATGTATTTTCTAGAAGTGAAGATAACCAAATCGATTTGAGTTCTCTAAACATCAAAATGTTACTGGTAATCTTGATCCTTATTTCATAGTTCTTAATGCTTTTAGCAAATTTATCTTTAATAACTTGTATTGAAACTCTTAAGTGGCATTTATAGTACTTTTATACTTGGTATATATGGAAACATAATTTTATTTGTTTTATTATAGAAGAAATTTTGGAATCTATAAGAGCCAAAAAAGGAGACATTGATATTGTTAAAAGTCCAGAAGAAATAGAAAAGGAGAAGAATGAGACTGAGAATAATAACTCCAAAGACGCTGAGAAAAGCAGAGAGGAGTTTGAAGACCAGAGTCTTGAAAAAGACAGTGATGACAAAACACCAGATGATCCTGAGCAAGGAAAATCTGAGGGTAAAAACACTATTTGGTTAAAAAGAAATATTTCATCAGTGTTACTTATGAAAACTCCAGTTTTCCTTGCAAAATGAAAATGAATCTTTTTTATTGCAAACAACTATTTAATTTTACATTTCTGAAGAGGTTAGGATACCCTTCCTCCATATATAGCATGTATAGTCATTGTAATGAGTTTTATATATTGGTGGATTTACTATAATGTTATACCCATATCTCTATTTATACTTCTTAATAAGGTGCCATTTCCCTATAAGACTTTTTGGTGAAAATCACTGTTTTTATACCAGAATATACACTTTTGTATGTGATATAATACGTTCCTTTTTATGTTAACTACTTAAACATTCTTAATATATCAAATATTCTTAAATACCCTTTGGATTACCTGCTGCAAAATTATCCCAGAATCTAATTGCTTCAAAATGGCCATTGAATAGAAGCCAGATTTTTTGGTGATCATTCATTTTTAGTAGTTGACTGAATGTGGCCATTTGTCCTAAAGCAATTTTAAAGGATATCTTTAAAGTTTTGTTGTGCATTTTACTGTAGAGCCAACAGAAGTTGGGGATAAAGGTAACTCTGTGTCAGCAAATCTTGGCGACAACACAACAAATGCTTCTTCAGAAGAGACTAGTCCCTCTGAAGGGAGGAGTCCCGTGGGGTGTCTCTCAGAAACCCATGATAGCAGCAACATGGCAGAGAAGAAGGTGGCATCTGAGCTCCCCCAGGATGTGCCAGGTACAGAGGGCAGTGTATCAATGCCTCTGTAATGGGGGGGAAATCCTTCCCTTTAGTAGTAAAAGCTGAATGTCACCTAAAACTTTAAAGTATGTGTTCATTCATGCTGCTTGCTTACATAAATGCCATCCCTGATTGCTAAGTTGTCACCTAACATTTGGAGTTTGACAGATGTTCTTGCATTTAGTGCTTGAAACTCATCATAATCTTCATGCTTTTTAAAGTTCATTTAGCTGTTTTTGTCTAATAGACTTATTTTTATATTTTATCACCAGACCATAGTGGCAGATATTTTGGGTTTAAATACTCACATACTAATGGCTCAGTGTTGAATGATTTGACCATTCCAATTCTGTATGTACTAACAGATTAATTTTATGTTTGCATGTGGTCATGTAAGTTTTTTTTTAACAACATCTCAAACCATAATGTTACAATAGAAAACCATTGTCACAATATATTTTGACATGAAAATGTAAATTAACCAGTAATAAATTTTAAGCTTTTTAAAATTAAATTCAAAATAAGTTATATCACACCAAGAATGTTATTATGCCTTTCCTTTTGCCTTTTTTAAAAATGAAAAAAAAATTTTTTATTATAGGAGCTGTGTGTATATTTTTGAAAAACAAATCAGAAAATTTAGATGAGCAAAACAAGAAAAAAAATACTGGTAATCCTATCAAAAGTCAATAATTATAGTTAATACTGTATTGGAAATCCTTAAAGAGTTTTTCTGTGTATTATAAGAATGTCATGTAGTTCTTTCCTTTTTTTTTCCCGCCTCTCTTTATTTTAGCCATTCTGGTAGGAATGTAAGGATATCTTATTGTGATTTGAACTTGTAGTTCCCTGGTGACTAAGGATGTTGAGCACCTTTCGTGTGTGTGTGTGTGTGCGTGCGTGCGCGCGCCTATATATGTGTGTGTGTGTGTGTGTGTGTGTGTATATATATATATATATTAGACATTTGGATAACTTCTTTTGAGAATTGCCTGTCAGTTCTTTTGTTCATTTTCTATCAAGTGGTCTCTTTTGTGTGTGTGTGGATGTTTCATTGGCTGGGCTAAGTCCAGTCCCTCTACTCCATCCTGACTGGAAGCAAAAGTTTCTCCATTGATATTTTAAAAAATGTTAACCCAATCTCATCATATTCCTGGAATAAATACAACTTGGTTGTGGTATGTTCTTGCTCTTATGTATTGTTGCATTTCATTTTTTAATATTTTGTTTAGGATTTTTGCGTCAACTTTCATGAATGAGATTGACTTGCAGTTTTCTTTCTGTGATAATGTCTGTGTCAGGATTTGATGCCTAGATTATGCTGGCCTCATAAAATGAGTTGGTACAAGTTCCCACTTTTCCTTTTGTCTGCAAGAGTTTCTGTGGGTTGGTATTATTTATTCCTTAAATGTTTGCTAAAGTCTTCTGGTCCTGGAGTTTTCATTGTGGGAAAGTTATTAATTGTAGATTTCATTTCTTTGGTAGATAGTAGGCTATTCATATTTTCTGTTGTTTTCTTGTGTCAGTTTTAGTAAATTTTATTTTTCTAGGAATCTACCATTTCATTTAAATTTAAGATTTTATTGACATAATAACATCCTGTTTTTTAAATGTCTATAGCATCTGTAGTGATCTCTTTTTTCAGTCGAGAAATTGGTTATCTGTTTTCTCTTAATCATTTCATAAGACTATTAACAATTTTTATGAGTCTTTAAAAAAATAACTTTGGGCTTTGTTTATCCTCTCTATATTTTTTCTAGGTTTTTATCTTATTTTTATTTCATTCCTTTTATATTTTTTCATTTTTGTGAATTTTTCTTCCCTGTCTTTTTTTTCCCAAAACCACTCTATTGAGGTATAATTAATATACAAAAAGCTGTACATATTTAATATGTACAACTTGATGAGTTTGGAGATAAATATATACCTGTGAAACCGTCACCACAATCTATGACATAAACATATCCATCACCTCCAGAAGTTTCCCATACCCTCTTTTTTTTTTTTTTTTTTTTTGGTTGTGGACCATTTTTAAAGTCTTTATTGAATTTGTCACAGTATTGCTTCTGTTTTATGTTTTGGTTTTTTGGCCGTGAGGCATGTGGGATCTTAGCTCCCTGCCCAGGGATTGAACCTTCCTCCCCTGCACTGGAAGGCAAAGTCCTAACCACTGGACCGCCAGGGAAGTCCCTCTCATACACTTTTTTTTTTAAACATCTTTATTGGAGTATAATTGCTTTACAGTGGTGTGCTGGTTTCTGCTTTATAACAATGTAAATCAGTTATACATATACATATATCTCATACCCTCTTTATTATTTTTTTCTTCTAGCTTCTTAAGATGGATGCTTTGATTATTTTTTATTTTTTCTATGTCTGTTGTCAAGGCTATAAATTTCCCTCTATGTACTGCTGTAGCTGCATCTCACAAACTTTAATATGTTATTTTGTCTTTATCATTCAGTTTAAAATACTTTCTAAATTTTATTATGATGTGTTTTTTTAACCCATTGCTTATTTAGAAATATATTGTTTAATACTCAAACATTTAGAGATTTTCTTTTTTTTTAATTAATTAATTTTTGGCTGCTTTGGGTCTTCATTGCTGTGCACAGGCTTTCTCTAGTTGTGGTGAACGGGGGCTACTCTTCCTTGCGGCCAGTGACTTCTCTTGTTGTGGAGCACAGGCTCTAGGCACGTGGGCCTCAGTAGTTGTGGCATGCTGCTCAGTAGTTGTGACTCTCAGGCTGTAGAGCTCAGGCTCAGTAGTTGTGGCACATGGGCTTAGTTGCTCTGCAGTGTGTGGGATCTTCCCGGACTAGGGCTCGAACCCATTTCCCGTGCATTGGCAGGCGGATTCTTAACCACTGCGCCACCAGGGAAGTCCTAGAGATTTCTAGTTATCTTTTTTATTGATTTCTAGTTTAACACACTGTAGTCAGAGAACATTCTGTACATGATTTATGTCCTTTAAGATTTGTTGAGGCTTGTTTTGTGGTCCAGCATTTGGTTAATGTTGATGAACTGTCTCATATACACTTGAAGAGGATGTCTATTTTTAGTTTTGGGGTGCAGTACAGAACAACTAGGTCAGGGTTTTAATTGTGTTGCTGAAATCTATATGTTTGCTATTTTTTTCCCCCCTATGGAAGATAATTTTTTTTAACATCTTTTTGGAGTATAATTGCTTTATAATGGTGTGTTAGTTTCTGCTTTATAACATATGCAAGATACTTTTAAGTTATTTCTATTTACTGTGGGGTTGCCTTTTTATCTTTTAAATATTTTTAGTTTTTGCATTATATATTTTGAGCCTGTGTTAGTAGGTGCACATAATTTTTATATTGTTGAATTAACTATATCTTTGTGAAATGTCCTTTATCTTTAATACTACTACTAAACTACAGAAGCTTTCTTTTGATTAGAGTTTGTATTTTATATCTTTTCTGGAATGGAAAGGTATTTAAAAATAACCCGAGAATTTAAAATCTCTTTCAAAATACATCTACTTTAGAATTTCTTTAGAAATATATACACACATATGTATACATATATATGGATATGCATATTTATTTATTTCAAGCTGTATTTTGTCAAGTCCTGTCAGAGAGCACTATCATTTTCTTATGATAGACGACATTATGCAAAAGAAAAATTATAAGTCTGTGATCTAAAAATCTAAAGGAGTGAGAACATAAGAAAAATGGGCAGATTTCATGATTTCAAATTGGGTATGATTCAGAAAGATTTTATGTGGCTGAGATTGAAGTTTAAACTGAAAAGTTGGGCCATATTTTGGGAAATGTTTGTAGACATCACTTAAAAAAGTTAATCTCTGGGGCTTCCCTAGTGGCGCAGTGGTTGAGCGTCCGCCTGCCGATGCAGGGGACGCGGGTTCGTGCCCCGGTCCAGTAGGATCCCACATGCCGCGGAGCAGCTGGGCCCGTGGGCCATGGCCGCTGGGCCTGCGCGTCCGGAGCCTGTGCTCCGCAACGGGAGAGGCCGCGGCAGTGGGAGCCCCGCGTATCGCAAAAAAAAAAAAAAAAGTTAATCTCTGAATATCTGTTCCTGAGATTTTCCACCACTGCATCTGTATTCCAGACATTTCACTTCAGTTCATGAAAATGGTTATGTTGCTAAAAACGACCCGTTATAGCAAGTGTACTGTTTATTATTCAGTATAACTTCTTTGTAGTTAACAAATAGCTCAATTTCAGAATTACACTTTCGTTCTGGATTTTAGATTAGAAACTTTTGTACCAGATTGCCAGTTTTTCAGTATATAAGGAGAGACAGGGGCATGTGTCTTTCTAGCATCTTAACCTCAAATGTACTATTGAGAATTTGTATTCAAACATATAATGAAGACAGCATTTGTTTTATTAAAGTTATGCCTCTAGATTTAATGACTGGGACTAAGAAAATAGCAGCAGTAGATAAAACTGGCTTTATTTCCATAACTATTTATAATTGCTTTGAAAGTGTTTCCATGGACATATTGAAAGTCTAACATCTGTAAAGTTGAACTATAAGAACATATTAATTTAACCGTTTTCTTAACTTTTTGGGATAACGACATCTTAAAAGATAGTACTTTGCTTTAGGTTTGGATTTTATTGTAAGGAAATTAAGTGGAGGTTAAGAGGCTGCTGATACTGGATGCTGAACTGATGTGCTTCCCGTTTACTTCTACCTCATTGAGTTGATTGATAATGGCTTTTAGAGGTTCTGCAGCTAAATATTACTCTTTTGTTTCTTATTCTTTTTTTTTTTTTTTTTTGCGGTATGAGGGCCTCTCACCGCTGGGGCCCCTCCCGTCGCGGAGCACAGGCTCCAGACGCGCAGGCCCAGCAGCCACGGCCCACGGGCCCAGCCGCTCCGTGGCACGTGGGATCCTCCCGGACCGGGGCACGAACCCACGTCCCCTGCACCAGCAGGCGGACTCCCAACCACTGCGCCACCAGGGAAGCCCTTCTTATTCTTTTAAATGTGTTTGGTTTTAGCTTCTAGTGTAGAATATTTGAACTGTGAGGACTATTGGTAGGTGATATCTTCTTTGTGGTGTTTTAAAGCAAATGCTTGAGATTTCTTTAATCCTAATGAAGTAAGGATGTAAAGAGTTCTAGAGCAATTCCTCTCAACTGAAATGGATGAAAACTTAAGGCAAATTAACTTGGGACAAGTCAACAAAAAAGCTATGTATTATGAGTTATGATAGTCCTCAGCTTGTTAGCACCTTGAAAGTTTAAATGGACAGATTCTGAATTCAGTTTGCTTTCAGTGGGGTAATGGTTTTTTTTAAGATCAAAATACCTTGGGATGGGATTGATTGCCTATTCTTTTATGAAGTACCATCATCTTCCTAATAGCAGAGAGCACTTTCTATGAAGTATTTTAAGATACGATTAGGTGGAATCTCTTAAGTCCTATCCCAGAGTTATTGTCTTGGTTAAAACCATACTTGGGGTGTATTGTATGCTGAAATAGTTTTTTGTGGGCTAGTGTAGAACCCAATCACTTTTTATTATACTTCTGTGAGAAAATGCACTCTGAATTCTGAGCTCATAAATGAGGGGATGTCTATATACTGTTTCATTATTCGAGAAGATGATTTTTAGACAATTATAAATTAAGAATACAGCACATTTCAAAACTAGATCTACAGATGTGAAAGGAATGATTAGTGAGGAATTTGATGCTATTCATGTGAGACTTCTCTTCCAAATATATGCATTTTCCAACATGAGTTAGTTGATTATATTACTGGTTTGCAGCTGTCAGATTTTAAGTTTGCCATTTCTGTCTTTCATGTAGAATTTTCTTATTATGACATGCACGAAAGTTAAGAGAATAGTATAGTGACCCCTCCCCCATATTTTAACACTTAGATTAGAAAATCATCAATATTTTGTCATACTAGTTTTACTCATGCTTTTTTTTTTTAACTGCTTTTTTGAGTGCGGAGGACTCAAATTTTTAAAAATCGCCCCCCTTTGACCCCATG
The DNA here is from genome assembly GCF_949774975.1 of Lagenorhynchus albirostris. Taxonomy (NCBI): domain Eukaryota; kingdom Metazoa; phylum Chordata; class Mammalia; order Artiodactyla; family Delphinidae; genus Lagenorhynchus; species Lagenorhynchus albirostris. The sequence continues at coordinate 46,507,056 of NC_083114.1, read as the reverse complement.
TGTACACTATTAGATAAATCATAATCCTCAGTTAATTGCACTCATCATTGGTCATTACATAGTCCCCCTTAATTTATTCATTCACGTTTGAAATGATCTTTATTAATGAAATAAACACCTAGGAACCTATCACCCAAAACAGAAGTCTAAGTCCTGCTTTGAAACTTACCTGTATCGAGCCATCTCCCTGTTCTCATCGCCTGCATCCTTCTACCCTACCTGAAGTGATTGTCACCCTGAATCCTGTGTTCACTAATATTTTCTTTCCTTTTTATAACAGAAATCCAGTAGAATTAAGACTATTGATACTAGAGGTCAAAGTGATGTATAGACCACATAACTGTTGCTTCATTGAGTTGATCTACATGGTTTGCTAAAAACTATGTATTTCTGTTTCTTTATTTTATTTTATTTTATTTTTGCGGTACGCGGGCCTCTCACTGCTGTGGCCTCTCCCGTTGCGGAGCAACAGGCTCCGGACGCGCAGACTCAGCGGCCATGGCCCACAGGCCCAGCTGCTCAGCGGCATGTGGGATCTTTCCAGACCAGGGCACGAACCCATGTCCCTTGCATCGGCAGGCGGACTCTCAACCACTGCGCCACCAGGAAAGCCCTCGGTTGTTTTAAACTGTGTAGCAAGTGTGTTGTGTTAAGTATGTCTTATTAAGTGTATGCGTTAAGTATAACTTCGGGGAACTTAATCTTTTCGCTTTATATTACTAATACAATGTTTTATGTTGCTGGAGTTCTTTCACATTAACTGTATTACAATACTCCTCTGTGTAACTATACCACAGTTTATCCCCTTTCCTGATGATGTGAATTTGGGTTGTTTCCTTACTGCAGTATTCTAAAGCAAATCCCAGACCTCATGTTATATCAGTCCTACATACATTTCTAAAGAATATGGACATTTTCTTATATAATTACAGTGCCATTATCATTTTAATAAAATTGACAGCAATTCTTACTGTCATCTACTATCCAGTCAATTTAAATTTCCTCACTTAAAAAAATTTTTTTGAACATTGGCTGTGTTTTAAATAACTCAAAATAAGATCCCCGCGTGACATGACATTTGGTTTTATATCTACTGAGTCTCTTAATCTAGAGCATTCTTCCCTTTCCTGACTTTTTAAAGAATCCTAGTATATCCTACTATGGAATATCCCACATCCAGGATTTTCTTTCCTTCTTAGTGTTTAATTTGTTCTAAAGGCTTGATTAAATTCATTTTCAACGACTTTTGGCAAGAATACTTCATAAGCTGTGTTCTGGGTATTTCACATCATATTGCATCAAAAGGCTCATTGTGATGTCTGTATGTTTTACCTTTACAAATTCTAAGATTGATCAGTGAGTTCAAAATCAGCTGTCTATTTGGAAGTTATAGTATATGATTTCTAATTCTATAATTTTTTCAGTATTTTTTTAACTGGAATTCTTCTGTAAAGAATTTTCCCTCATTAACTAAGTCTATTTGAATACCTTGAAATATAATTAGAGCAGAAATAAATGCTTAATTATTTCTCTTAAAATCTTATTTTCAGAGTCAGGAGTTGGTGTCTAGTTACCTTCAGTGGTGATTTTTGAGTTATGAACTTTGGGGGGAGGGGCATGATTTTCTCATTTTAAGTATCTGTTTGAACTCATGGGTCTTTATGTATGCAGCTTGTTTCAGTCAGTTGTAGTTATCATTAATTTGGTTATATTGATTTTCAGGAGGCCCTTTGTGTTGGATTTTGAGTCCTTTTTGCTGTGTATGACCCCAGTAGTCTCTTTTGCTTTTTTGCTTTTTGGCAGAATAAGATGTATGCGGCTTATCTTATACATTTCTTACCCCAGACCTGGAATCAGTAATTCCTGCAAGAAGCCCTGGTTCCTTTTTGTGGGAAATGATATTTAGAGACTGTCATCTGGGCCCAAGAATATTTACTGCTCTTGGGCTCTCACTGCCTCTAGGCTTTTTTATTGGGTAGTGTTAGGAAATAGGTATTTTAGAAAAGAAAAAAACCAATTCATGTTGCCATTTCAAATTCAGATTGAGGATTGCATACTTAGTTTCTTTTTTTACACTTGTATCTCTTTTCCTTTATACTGAATGCCTTAGTTCCTAACAACAGTAAGTTAATTATATACTTGCTTTATCCTGTTATAGATGTCCATTAATAATATATATTATTTTTATAATTATTGTTAATATCCTGATGTGCATTAATAACAGTAATAAGAAATGATTTAAATAGCATAGTAATTTCATAATACCAATATTATTGCTCACAGTAAGAGTACTGAACCGCATTTAAGATTTTTTGCAGCTCTTTATCTTTATACCTTATTTCCAGTAAGAATGTATAGTCAAAATTCTGTGTTCCAAAGTCACTTGAAATAATGTTTTTCTCTGTGTGGTTATGCCAACAACTTGATACACGATTAGGCTGTTTTCTTTCAGTTTTTAGGGGCTGCATTTCTAACTTGAATTTTTAAAAAATGTAAAACATTTACATGATTCCAAAGTCAAACTTTGTAACTGTTATCTATTCAGAGAATTTCCACTTTCATCCCTTCGTTCTCTAGGTAACCATTTCCTTCCTTTCCCTTACAGGTAGCTATTTTTATTAAGTTTTGGTTATTCTTCTAGTGTTATTTTTTTTTTTTGTATAGAAAAGCAAAATATGTGCATAAATTCACATTTCTCTCCTTTTTTACATGAAATTAGCATACTCTAAGTACTGTTCTGCATCTTTCTTTTTACATTTAATCTTGAGATCATTTCATATGTGGATATAATGATTTCCTCAGTCCTTGTTATGGTGCATGATATTTTATTGTATGTACCACCTTTTATTCAGCCAGTGCCGTATTGATGGGCATTTTGTTTTTTCTGGTCTTTTGCCATTATAAATAGTGCTACGGTGAATACCTCTGTAAATATCAGTAAGTAATTTAGTATTTTTGCCAGTGTATTTCAGGGTAGATTGCTAGGTTAAGAGTAGATGCATCTGTAATTTTTCTAGATATTGTCAGTTCCCTTTTATCCAGTTTGCACCATTTTACAGTCCTACAATGTGTGGCAGTACCTCTTTAACCCACCGCCTCTCTACCTGAGTGTATCATGAGACTTGGATTTTTGGCCAGTCTGGTAGCTGAGAGGTAGTTTCTCTATACGATTTTACTTTGCATTTCTCTTACTTTGAATTAAGTGAGCATATTTCCATGTTTAAAGGCCATTTTTCTTTTTTGTGGCTGAATCGCATGGCTTGTGAGATTTCAGTTCGCTGACTAGGGATTGAACCGGGGCCCTTGGCAGTGGAAGCACGGAGTCTGAACCACTGGACCGCCAGGGAACTCCCGCCATTTTCATTTCTTTCGTCACTGTTCATATATTTTTCCCATTTTTCTATCAGGTTGTTGGTTTTTTACTCAAAAAAAAATTTAGGAGCTCATGATGCATTACAGATAGCCTTTGTGATATACTGTCGACGACTTTTAATTTAGGGGATTGATTTAAAGGTATCTTAATAGTGGCAAAATGAAATGCACAGGGAGGCTCTAGATTTCTGAACTGCCGAGGAAAGACCTAGGCTTTCAGTTCATGGTAGTATTCATTTTGATATACTTTTAGGAACTGTACTCTTAGTGATACTATTATATTGGTCTTAAAATTAACAATCACTTAGGCATTACCTTCTAGTTAAATTTGGGGGTATAGAATTCAGGCAGAAAACCTTAGAGATAAATAATCCTGTTTAATTCTGTTTCAAATACTGTTTGAATACTTTATGAAAAGTAAGAACATAAACTTCAGATTTTGAGGGATTTTCTTCACCAAATCAGTTCTGCAGTATCTGGCACATCATAAATTTTGTGAGATTGTTATATCACTTTATTATTCTGAAAGATTGTCTGCTTTGTACTACACACTAAGGTGATAAGAGCCTGAGTTAATACTGGGAGACTTAAAAAACAATTCATAGGTTGTTGTTTGCAATTTCTTTCATACATTGCATTATTCATACATGAGCAGCTTTTTAAAATCTAGCTTTGTAATGCAACCCTAAAACAATTAAATGTCTTTTCTGACAATTAGTTGTTTTTGATGTGATTTCCAATTTAAAAATCAGATATTCTATTTTTCTAGAAGAACCTAACAAGACATGTGACAGCAGTAACACTAGTGCTACCACTACCTCCACCCAGCCTAATCTGGAAAACAGTAACAGCAGCAGTGAACTAAATTCTTCCCAGAGTGAATCTGCTAAGGCAGCTGATGATCCTGAAAATGGAGAAAGAGAATCTCATACACCTGTCTCTATTCAAGAAGAGATAGGTAAGAATACACTTCATACATTGAAAGGAGCTTTTTTATTTTTTTAATTTTTAATTTTTTAAATAAAAGTTTGATGGGGGTGGGCAGATTTGGATTTTGTTTTCCTTTTTTTTTTTTTTTAAACTCAAGTGACACTTGCACTCAGTGTTTTTGTTTTAAAAAAATAAAAAAGCACTTGGGAAAAAATACATCTTTTTCACACCCCCTCCCCAAAGGTAACCACCATTATTTGGTGTGTAACATTTTATATCTTTCTCCGTGCAGTTACATTAATGTATGTATGTTTACAAAAAGTTTTTTTTTTTTTTTAATATAAACGGGATCATTCTGCATGTGTTGTTCTGCATCTTGCTTTTTTCACTCAGTAATACATGTAGGGGTTCTTTTCATGTAATGAATTGAATTTATTCTTTTTTAACTGCTGCATGGTACTCCACAGTACAGATGAACCATAATTCATTTACTATTTCTCTATTAATGGACATTTAGGCTAACAGTTTTTTCATTATTACAACTAGTGGTGCTTTTTAACATCCTCACCATGTATCTCCGTGTACTTGTATTTCTGGCAGTATAGATACAGTAAATGGAATTGCTGGATCATATGGTAGGTACATTTAAAAAATAGTGATGGCTACTGCTTAATTGTACGTTAAAAGGAATTTATACTAATCATTTACATGTATGTGTATTTCTTCATATTCTCACTAAATTTGACATCATCTATCTGTTACATTTTTGCCAATGGTGAAAAGTATTTCATTTTAAAATTTGCATATCCCTGCTTACTAATGTGGTTGACTTTCTTTTCATGTGTTTGCTGAACTTTCTGTGAATTGCTTATTCATATTTTTTGCTGATCTGTTCCTACTGAATTTTGATATTTTTCCCAAATGAGTTTTAGGAATGCTTTATGTATTGTGGGTATTAATTTTTGATTTTACCTATATATTTATATAGTCATTGCTTGTTTTTAACCCTTTCTGTTGTTTTATAAAGAAATTTTTACATTTTTTATGCAGTTAAATTTATCAGTCTTTTTCTTTAGGATTTCTCTGGATTTTGTGTCTTACTAAGGAAGACCATCCCTATCCCAAGAACATACATATATTTTACAGTAATTTCACATAATACTTCTATAACTTTGTTTTTAATCCTTCTGGTGTATAATTTTGTGTATGATATGAGATGGAGATCTGTCTTAATTAGAACCTTTTCAATTGCAAGTGACCAAACCAGCTTAAACTAGCTTAAGTGAAAAGGGAATTTAATTAGCTCATATAATTGGGAAGTCCAAGCCATCACCAGGCATAACTGGACCTCCAGGTATCAAAACTCTTTCCATTTTCCTCTTTCTGTCTCACCTTTTGGATCTGCATATGTTTGTGTGTTAACCTCATTCTCTCCTAATACAGACAGGCTTTCCCCAAGTGGCAGGGAAGATGGCATCAGCGGTTTGTATTCATATCTTTCCAAGGTCTGTGACCCAAAGGCAAGGCCCCTACTCCTGCTCCAAATCAAAAGTCCTTGAGGAAAGAATTTGAGTGGCCTATCTTGGACATATTGTTCCTACTCCTGTGGCCAGGGCAGGCAAGGTATTATGATTGATGGCTCCAGCAAAAGTATATAATTGGAGTGGGGTAGGAATGGTTTTCCAAAGAAGGAGAGATGCTGTGAAGATAGGAAACAGCAAATATCCACAGTTCCACCCTAGCTCAGTACAAACGTGTGTATTCAAATTAAAAAAAGCCTCTGCCTAACATAATGGAAAGATCTCACCCACAACTGAAAATTTTTTCAAAAACTTCTCTCCCAAAATGAACATCTGGTAATTTTAACTGTATCTAGGATTTCTGTGTATTGTGTGTATTATTTTGATTATGTGTGGTTGTGGCTTATCTTGATCTTACAATCCATGAGCCAAATTATGAACTTAGCTACCTGTAACACTCATTAACCTGATGGTGGATGGTGTTCTCTGATAAACCTGGCTGCCCTTTTCTGGGAGGTTTTCTGGGAGAATGGATATGGATGAGAAGTGAGAAGCATACGGGAAGGTCCCCCTTCTGGAGGCCATTCTTCTTTAACAGGCTAGATCCAGCTGACTTCTGTCAGGGATGGCCTGCTGGAAATTGCTGTAGGTTTGAATAATTATACATCCCAGTGTGACAGGTTTGGGGTTTTTTCTGGCAGTAACACCCCCTCATAGATTGCCTGAATACCCAGCTAGTATCTAATGCCCAGAAACTTGGCTCAGAGTCTCTGAGGGTAAACCCCCTCTACTTGCCCAGTTTGTCTGCCCCAGCCCCCAGGTGAGCGAAGTCTGTCTAGGCTCCTGCCTCTTGACTCATTAAACAGTGAGTTAGGGAGGCTAGGGCCAGGCAGCTCTGTACTCAGCCTCCAGGCTGCATCACAGTGATCCACTCCTTTAAACAGGAATGTGGCCTTTGGGCAGGGTGTGCTAGACAATGACCTCCACTCTTAGCCTTGTTCCCTCTCTCTGCTCCTTCAAGTCGTACCCCCAGGGATGAATTTTCTGCCTCCTTTCCCTTATTTGCACTAAACTTAGCAAGTGGCAAAGGATTGACTCTCACCTGTTGGATTGTTGGCTCTAAATTGAGGCGCTTAATTTAAAAAGTGCTGTGCCATTCCCTTTCTGCTTTTAGGAAGTCTGGCCTTGACTAAATGATGTCTAAAAAGTCTTTATTGTAGAACTTCAAAGACAGTCCCAAGAAGTAGCCACTGTAGGGAATTCTCTGGCAGTTCAGTGGTTGGGACTCCACACTCTCACTGCTGAGGGCCCGGGTTCAGTTGCTGGTTGGGAAGTTAAAATCCCTCAAGCCGTGTGATGTGGCCAAAAAAAAAAAAAAAGTTGCTGCTATAGTTCATCATGTTGGCACAGAACTCTAGCATGGGTAGAATCATGGTCTGAGAGCCGAGAGAAAATCGTGGATAGTCTAACTAACCAACTGCTTTGCTACCACACATTGAAGGTTACTAGCCTTCCAGCCTGAGATGGCAAGATACCCAGTACCCCTACCCCATCTTGATTTAGTCAGTGCCATATTTTCTGCTTGGTTTTTCATTTGCCAGTGCCACACTGTCTTAGTTTTTAAAAGCTTTAAATTAAGAAAGAAACATGAGATCTTGTTCAACTGTCTGGCCAGTGGAAATTGGATAGTGATGCAGTCATTTTAGAACGTATAGAAATTTTCAGCTGAAGTGAGATTTTTGGAAAAGCAGAAATTGCTCCTTGGCAGTTACATCTGTCACTTTAAAAAATTAAGATATTATGAAAATGTGAGAGGCCTTTATTGTATCTAAAAAAGCTAATGTAGTTGATTTTCACATGTACAGTTATCTGCATACACAGATAATTGTCTAGATTCTTTAGGAAAGAATTCACTTGACATTTATGTTTATAAGCTTTAAATTATTAGGTATTTAAACAGAACTTCAGTGGAAATCTTTCTAAAATTAATTATATCCTTTACTTTTAATATAGAAATCCATGTCGAATATATAAGGCAATATTTTATTAGTGTGCATTTTGAGTTATGTTTGTTAAATCTGTAGCAGCCCTTCCTCTTTTCTAGTAGCTGAGCTTTAAAACAGATAACCTGGCATGTTTGAATTTTCTGTAAAATAATAAATGACTCACAGTAAAGTTCTGACATACTTTCTTTGGAGTAAAACTTTAAGAATTAATGCATTTGCTTTAGCTGTTCAAGGACTTTTTATTTTCTGGATCTTAGTTGTCTACCAGATAGAAGTTTTGGATAAGTAAGGTGTTATTACTATATGTAATTTACTTACTGTTAGCAATTACTTTTGGCTTTTTATTTGATAACAGGTGATTTCAAATCAGAGAAGTCTAATGGGGAAATAAGTGAGTCTCCTGGAGGTGGAAGAGGAGCGTCTGGTTCAACTCGGATTATCACCAGGTTACGGAATCCAGACAGCAAACTGAGTCAGCTGAAGAGCCAACAGGTGGCAGCCGCAGCCCACGAAGCAAATAAATTATTTAAGGAGGGGAAAGAGGTGTGTTTTTCCTGTTTAAAACAAAAATCTCTGGAATGTAAAATAATTTTTAAAATAGGGGCAGGAAGTTTGTAGAGGTACTTTTGAACTTTATTTTCCTCACTTCCAAGAGTGTAACGAGATTAAAAGTGTTAGGTTTGTATTATGATAAGTATAGCTGTACACCCAAATTTCAATCCATGCATAGAAATGCTGTAAATGGGTAGTATTCTTTCTTACTGTATGGTTAGTTTTATTGTATATAATTCTAAAGAGATAGAGGCTGCTTCTTCACATGTGGGAACAGGTAGGCTATTTGTGGGCTTTATTAAAGATTTAATACTCAATTCTGGCTGTAGTCATTTTAGATGAACCTGCAGCTAAAAGATAAGACTTACCCCTTGATAGCAGAGCACAGTGTATAGAACAGCACAGCATCTCAACTCTGACTGTGAACAAAAAGATTGAAGCTAGGACTCAGTATTTCTGTCTCCCAGCAAGCCGTGATGATAGAATAAGGGCCACAGCTGTGTCTCTCAGATTTGAGAATTATTTGCAGGGTAGATATGCAAGATTATGCAGTGTTTTGTTTTGTTTTGTTTTTTAATGCAGTGTTTTTAACATCAAAGAAATGGCTTTAAGGCAGTGGCTTTCAGGCTTCTTTTTACTCTGACCCTCACTAACACATTTTTCATAGCAACCCAGTACGTTCAAAAGTTTCCTGAAGTAGGGCTTCCCTGGTGGCACAGTGGTTGAGAGTCTGCCTGCTGATGCAGGGGACGCGGGTTCGTGCCCCGGTCCGGGAAGATCCCACATGCCGCGGAGCGGCTGGGCCCGTGAGCCATGGCCACTGAGCCTGCACGTCCGAAGCCTATGCTCTGCAACGGGAGAGGCCACAATAATGAGAGGCCTGCGTACTGCAAAAAAAAAAAAAAAAAAAAAAAAGTTTCCTGAAGTAGTATTTTACCATGTGGGAAGCATTCTGGTATTTTCTTTTCTAGTCTATTGTATTATATTTCATTTTTTTTAAGCTGAATAAGCCCCACTATTGATTTCACAGTCCACTAAAGGATTGGAATCAACTATTTGAAACACTATTTTAACGTATCCATGGGCTCTTATCTAAAGCTGGAATGATAAAAGGAGCAGAAGAAAAGGTATTTTTAGGAATATATGTTTGCGGGAATAGTACATGTAATGCCCTCATGCCCTCTTTTGTCTCTAACCCCTGTATATTGTAAGCTTGAGAAAATGATTGGTGAATGATTTATATATCACACATTTAGTTTCATGTGTATATTTGAGATACATGAAAGTACTTAATAATGTCCAACATATCATAGGCACTTTAATAGAGCTTAGCTTTCTTTCTTTTTGCAGGCATATCTTGGTTGTTTAATTATAAACAATTAGCTTTAGCTTTTAACTCAGCTTTTAAACTTCAGAAGTTTAGGGACTTCCCTGGCCGTCCAGTGGTTAAGACTTCGCCTTCCAATGCAGGGGGTGCGGGTTCGATCCCTGATCGGAGAGCTAAGATCCCACATGCCTCTCGGCCAAAAAACCAAAGCAGAGAAAAACAGAAGCAGTATTGTAACAAATTCAATAAAAGACTTTAAAAAATGGTCCACATCAAAAAAATCTTTAAACTTCAAAAGTTCAGTCATAAGATGTATCTTAACTTATTTTGAATGATAAATAACAAATTATTGAAAGACAATTGATCAAATTTACATATTTGACATAAATAATGGAATCTTCTTATTTTCTTGGTCAGGTACTGGTAGTTAATTCTCAAGGAGAAATTTCACGGTTGAGCACCAAAAAGGAAGTGGTCATGAAGGGAAATATCAACAATTATTTTAAGTTGGGTCAAGAGGGAAAGTATCGCGTCTACCACAATCAGTACTCCACCAATTCATTTGCTTTGAATAAGCACCAGCACAGAGAAGACCATGATAAGAGAAGGCATCTTGCACATAAATTCTGTCTGACTCCAGCTGGAGAGTTCAAATGGAATGGTTCTGTCCATGGATCCAAAGTTCTTACCATATCTACTCTGAGACTGACTATCACCCAGTTGGAAAACAATATCCCTTCCTCCTTTCTTCATCCCAACTGGGCTTCACACAGGTAAAGGAAACTTTTTTGCTCTAAATATAGTAAATATTTACAAAATGATTATTGCAGTTGCATACTTTAAACTGTCATTATTAATGAATTGAATGAAGTCATTTTAGTCAGCAGAACACTGAGGATGTTAGGAATATGAGTAACTTTACTTCTAAAGTTACCGATCCAACACTAACATTGGAAAGATTTCTGGAAAGCAGAGTCTTTATTCCCGGAACCAAGTGGAGTCCAGACAGAGTTCCAGAACATCATAGAAGGTTTAAAGATTTGGAGGACGAATTGACCTCTGAGATTCCTCCAGTGTTTAAAACCTATGATTCTGTGAGGTAGAACCTTCCAGTAGCAGTGTATTTTATACCTGCTTAGCCTAGAAGCATATGCCCTATAAGATGAAGTCTTCATAAATTACAGCTCTTGTGCTTTTAATTTAAGATCAACAAGATGAAATTTTGTTTTTTCCTTTTTTTTTCCCTTCTGAAATTTAGGGCAAATTGGATCAAGGCCGTTCAGATGTGTAGCAAACCCAGAGAATTTGCGTTGGCTTTAGCTATTTTGGAGTGTGCAGTTAAACCAGTTGTGATGCTCCCAATCTGGCGGGAATCTTTAGGACATACCAGGTAAGTGAATTCTGAGCCTTGTGAATGGTGTGTTAGTCTCCCTTTTGGAATATTAGTCTATTAATAATGAAAGTTAATGTGTTGAAAAGGCCATAATAAAGACTTAACTCTTCTTGACCTCATTTTCCTCCTATAAGATGGAGGAAAACATGTAAGATGTAAACCTGAATAAACATTAGTTCTTATTTAGGATATAGGATTATAATGAAGATGAGAAGAGATCAGTTATATGAAAATTAAAAATATGTTCTAAAGTGAAAAGTGTTTTTATTGAATAGAAGGAATGCTTATATTATTTGAATATTTATTCTGGAGTGTGCTAGACATCTTGATTTATTTAGAGTCGAGTATCTGGCCAAAGATCATGTAGCTCCTAAGTAGACCCAGAGTTGTGTGACTTTAGCAGACGGTTACCAAAAAAGATAAATTTTGTGACTTGAATCTACTTTTTAGCCCTAATGGATTTATTTTTTAACTTTAATTTTTAAAAAGTTCTTATTATAAACCTAATATAAGCTTATGGTAAAAAATGTAAATTATTATTCAATGTAAAAAGTAAGGCTCCTTCTACCTTCCCTGCCCCTCTACAGGGCCCACTCCAAAGGTATAATGCTGTATTTTTTTTAAATTTAAATATATTTTGTGTTGCTTTCTACACCTGTGTTTTATCTTTTTTTAAAAAATAAATTTATTTATTTATTTATTTATTTATTTATTTATTGGCTGCATTGGGTCTTTGTTGCTGCGCGCGGGCTTTCTTTAGTTGCAGTGAGTGGGGGCTACTCTTTGTTGCGGTGCGTGGGCTTTTCATTGTGGTGGCTTCTCTTGTTGCAGAGCCCGGGCTCTACGTGTCCGGGCTCCAGTAGCTGTGGCACACGGACTCAGTAGTTGTGGCTCGCGGGCTCTAGAGCTCAGGCTCAGTAGTTGTGGCACATGGGCTTAGTTGCTCTGTGGCATGTGGGATCTTCATGGACCAGGACTGAAACCCGTGTCCCCTGCATTGGCAGATGGATTCTTAACCACTGCACCACCAGGGAAGCCCCCTGTGTTTTATCGTATAATGAAAAATTTTAAGAAAAATAAATATGCCTACTAAATATTTTTCATCTGCTAAGGGTTGCTTTCAGTTTTCTGTAGTGTTTCCCCCCCATAAATCTTATGGATACTCTTTCCTCTCTCCCTCCTATTTTGATTGTAATTGCTGCTACTGGTAGAAGCTTCCACAAATGGAATGGACTTAATTCTTCCTAGGATTAAAAAAAAAAAAAAAAAACAGGGTTAAGTTAAGGTGCTACGAACGGTGCAGCCCAGGAGAGGAGAGCTAAATGGGTGGTGTGCCTGTATTTTTCTCACTGCCGCCTTTTCTCAGGGCAGGGAGAGCAAGGGGAAAGTCAGAGGCAATTGTGAGGCCTATATTTCTGTTTTTCCTTCTTGCATTTACTTCCATGCTTTCCCCAAACTCTTCTGTCCCAACAGTCTCCTATTCAGTGCTCATCCTGAAACTTGTGTTGGTGGTCTCTGGTGGCAGAGACCAATATTTTGAGAACTAAAGCTAAACTAAATGTTGCTAAAGAAAACTTCAGTACTCAAATGTAACTTAAAGTGACTAAGTCAGGGCTTCCCTGGTGGCTCAGTTGAGAGTCCGCCTGCCAATGCAGGGGACACGGGTTCGTGCCCCAGTCTGGGAAGATCCCACGTGCTGTGGAGCGGCTGGGCCTGTGAGCCATGGCTACTGAGCCTGCACGTCCGGAGCCTGTGCTCCGCAACGGGGGAGACCACAACAGTGAGAGGCCTGTGTACCGAAAAAAAAAAAAAAAAAAAGACTAAGTCAAAGCTTTTATAAATTCGTTTCTAAATATTAAACATTCTAATGAAAATGCAATTCATTTTTTTTTTAGTTAGGGTTTTTTCCCCTCCTCGTATGTCATTATGACTAGTCTATTATCCTGTTTTATTTTATTTTTTTAATTTTTTTTGGTGCACTGCGTGGCATGTGGGATCTTCTTTCCCTGACCAGGGATTGAACCCGGGCCCTCGGCAGTGAGATCGTGGAGTCCTAAACTTTGGACAGCCTGGGAGTTCCCATGACTAGTCTTTTAAACCTGTAACTAGAGTTATAAAATTGTATCATGAATTATATTAGTATGACACATCTGGTAATATATATGAAAGAACTTTTTTTAAAATTTTGATGAGGTGATATAAAATAGCATACTCTGAATTTTTAAAAAATTAGAGACCATGATTCATGAAAATTAGAAATTAATAATAGGACTTACACTTTGGCAGTAGTATGGTCACAAATGTTTAGGTGACAGACTTCTAAGACTTGATCCTAAGGCAGTATCTAGAAATTCAACCAAATATTTTATTATAAAATGTTTGTTTATTATGATATTCAATAGTAAAGGTTTGGAGGCAGGATCTTTTTTGAAAAAGTTTATGAAGTCTTGGTTGAAAAACATTAAAGAACACCTAAATAAATGAAAATATATCTCCTGTTCACATATAGGAAGACTCAGTGTCTTGACAACGTCAATTTTTCTCACCTTAATATACAGATTAAGTTCAAACACATTAATAATTATAGTTGGGCTTTCTGTAGAATTTCATAAGATGGTTAAAAAGTTTTTATGGAAAGGGGCAACAATAGAAAAGGTAAATTTGAGGGACGAGGTGGAAGGACTTGCCCTCCCATGTAACAAAACTTACTTGGTAGCTATAATACAGTGGTATAAACAAATAGACCAGTGGTACAGAATAAACAGTCCAGAAAGAGACCAACCCATATATGGAAATACAGTATGTGTTGGAAGTAGCATTGGAAAGGATGAACTGTCTAATAGAAGATGAGGAGGAAATTAGTTGTCCGTACAGTGGTAAATTGAACTTCATTCTTTATATTAGACACAGTAGTCAGTTCCAGGTAGAGTAAATTCTAAATGAGAAAAGCAGACGTTAAAACTCTAAGAAGAGAATATAAGAGATTATCTTTGTGACTCTGGAGCAAAAAAAGTTCTCTTCTTCCTCCCTCCCTCTCTCCTTCTCCATTTCCTTCCCTTTTTCCTCCCTTCTTTGCCTCTCTTTGCTTTCACTCGTTCCTTCTTCCTGCTTTTCTTCCTGCCATACTTCCTTCCTTTTCTCTTCTGATTGTTTTATTTCCTTCTTGATTCATTCAGTATCTCCCCTAACATAGCTAAGGCAGGCTTTATTTATTTCATTTGTAAGAGTGCTGTCTGTCAGATTTGAATGAGTATGCATGTGTATGCCTGTGTGTGTGCACGTACTAAAAGTGACTTTCCTTCTTCACATTTATTATGTGATATGTACATAAGATTGTGTGAAATACATAAGCTATAATGGGTAATAATAAAATGAACACCTGTGAATTCACCATCCAATTTAAAAATAAGAACATTATTATTGCATTTACTTTGCATTCATATTACCTTGCCTTTCCTGAGAGATAACCATCATTTTTACATTTGTGTTTTGTTACACCCTTCCTTTTACTGTGTAGTTTTATCACATATGTATATAGCAGTAAACAGTGGTTTTCTGTGGTTTGAGTTTTATAGTAATGTGTCATCCTAAAAGACTGAATCCTAGACTGGTTGAAGGTGTTTTTCTTGTTTTATTATACTATAATCAAAAAAGGGTTAGTATACACAGTATATTGAAGAACTTCTACAGTTCAGTAAGAAAAAAAATCAAACTATTTAGTAGAAAAAAAGGCCAGAGGTACAAACATAATTTAGGGAAGAGGAGACACAAATAGCCAAGAAACGTGAAAAGATGCTTAACCTCCCTAGTAAGTTGGGGAAAAAGCACATTAAAACTAGGGGTTGGGCCAACATCGTTTTCAATGATGAAAAACTGAAACCATTTCTGCTAAGATCAGGAACAAGATAAGGTTGCCCACTCTCACCACTATTATTCAACATAGTTTTGGAAGCTTTAGCCACAGCAATCAGAGAAGAAAAAGAATTAAAAGTAATCCAAATTGGAAAAGAAGAAGTAAAACTGTCACTGTTTGCAGATGACATGATACTATACATAGAGAATCCTGAAGATATTACCAGAAAACTACTAGAGCTAATCAATGAATTGGGTAAAGTAGCAGGATACAAAATTAATGCACAGAAATCTCTTGCGTTCCTATACACTAATGATGAAAAATCTGAAAGAGAAATTAAGGAAACACTCCCATTTACCATTGCAACAAAAAGAATAAAACACCTAGGAATAAACCTACCTAAGGAGACAAAAGACCTGTATGCAGAAAACTATAAGACACTGATGAAAGAAATTAAAGATGATACAAACAGATGGAGAGATATACCATGTTCTTGGATTGGAAGAATCAACAGTGTGAAAATGACTATACTACCCAAAGCAATCTACAGATTCAGTGCAATCCCTATCAAACTGCCAATGGCATTTTTCACAGAACTAGAACAAAAAATTTCACAACTCGTATGGAAACACAAAAGACCCCGAATAGCCAAAGCAGTCTTGAGAAAGAAAAACGGAGCTGGAGGAGTCAGGCTCCCTGTCTTCAGACTATATTACAAAGCTGCAGTAATCAAGACAGTATGGTACTGGCACAAAAACAGAAATATAGATCAATGGAACAGGATAGAAAGCCCAGAGATAAACCCATGCACATATGGTCACCTTATCTTTGCTAAAGGAGACAAGAATGTACAGTGGAGAAAAGAAAACCTCTTCAATAAGTGGTGCTGGGAAAGCTGGACAGCTACATGTAAAAGAATGAAATTAGAACACTCCCTAACACCATACACAAAAATAAACTCCAAATGGATTAAAGACCTAAATGTAAGGCCAGACACCGTAAAACTCTTAGAGGAAAACATGGGCAAAACACTCTATGACATAAATCACAGCAAGATCCTTTTTGACCCACCTCCTAGAGAAATGGAAGTAAAAACAAAAGTAAGCAAATGGGACCTAATGAAACTTAAAAGCTTTGGCACAGCAAAGGAAACCATAAACAAGATGAAAAGACAACCCTCAGAATGGGAGAAAATAGTTGCAAACGAAGCAACTGACAAAGGATTAATCTCCAAAATATACAAGCAGCTCATGCAGCTCAATATCAAAAAATTAAACAACCCAATACAAAAATGGGCAGAAGACCTAAATAGACATTTCTCCAAAGAAGATATACAGATTGCCAGCAAACACATGAAAGGATGCTCAACATCACTAATCATTTGAGAAATGCAAATCAAAACTACAATGAGATATCACCTCACACCGGTCAGAATGGCCATCATCAAAAAATCTAGAAACAATTAAATGCTGGAGAGGGTGTGGAGAAAAGGGAACACTCTTGCACTGCTCGTGGGAATGTGAATTGGTACAGCCACTATGGAGAACAGTATGGAGGTTCCTTAAAAAACTACAAATAGAACTACCATATGACCCAGCAATCCCACTACTGGGCATATACCGTGAGAAAACCATAATTCAAAAAGAGTCATGTACCAAAATGTTCATTGCAGCTCTATTTACAATAGCAGGAGATGGAAACAACCTAAGTGTCCATCATCGGATGAATGGATAAAGAAGATGTGGCACATATCTACAATGGAATATTACTCAGCCATAAAAAGAAACGAAATTGAGCTATTTGTAATGAGGTGGATAGACCTAGAGTCTGTCATACAGAGTGAAGTAAGTCAGAAAGAGAAAGACAAATACCGTATACTAACACATATATATGGAATTTAAGAAAAAAAAATGTCATGAAGAACCTAGGGGTAAGACAGGAATAAAGACACAGACCTACTAGAGAATGGACTTGAGGATATGGGGAGGTGGAAGGGTAAGCTGTGACAAAGTGAGAGAGAGGCATGGACATATATACACTACCAAACGTAAAATAGATAGCTAGTGGGAAGCAGCCGCATAGCACAGGGAGATCAACTCAGTGCTTTTGTGCCCGCCTGGAGGGGTGGGATAGGGAGGTTGGGAGAGAGGGAGATGCAAGAGGGAAGAGATATGGGAATATATATATATGTATAACTGATTCACTTTGTTATAAAGCAGAAACTGACACACCATTGGAAAGCAATTATACTCCAATAAAGATGTAAAAAGAAAAATCTACAACCAATAAATGCTGGAGAGCGTGTGGAGAAAAGGGAACCCTTTTGCACTGTTGGTGGGAATGTAAATTGATACAGCCACTGTGGAGAACAGTATGGAGGTTCCTTAAAAAACTAAAAATAGGGGCTTCCCTGGTGGCACAGTGGTTGAGAGTCCGCCTGCCGATGCGGACGATGGGACATGGGTTCGTGCCCCTGTCTGGGAAGATCCCACATGCCGCGGAGTGGCTAGGCCTGTGAGCCATGGCCACTGAGCCTGTGCGCCCAGAGCCTGTGCTCTGCAACGGGAGAGGCCACAGCAGTGAGAGGCCCGTGTACGGAAAAAAAAAAAAAAAAAAAAATGTACAGCAGAATGAAACAATTCTTCGCCTGAAAATATATGTAGTGTGATTCTATTTATGTAAAGGTTAAAAGAATGTATGCTAATATAATGCTGTATTGTTTAGGGATGTGGACATTTGTGGTAAAAGTTTAAAGAAGTGTAAGGCCTATATGCTTGACACTTAAGAAATATGCTTCTAAATAAATAACAAATGGTAAAAAAATCATAATGGAAACTAGAAAACATTATGAATTGAATGTTCATGAGAATACAACATAAATTGAAATTTGTGGGAAACAGCTAAAGAGTACCTGGGGAGATGGGTAGCCTTCAGTGCTTACACTAAACAAGAAAAACTGCAAATTAACTAGCTAGGCATGCGTCTCAATGAGTCAAACCAAAGATGGGAAATATGTCAATATTCGATGAAATAGGAAACAGATGTGTACCTTAGATACTATTATATTTACAAACCTCTGATGAGGTTATCAGGAACGGGGCGGCGGGGGGGCGGATAAAGAACAAATAACCAATATCAAGAATGAAAAAGAGGTCGTAACAAACAATATTTCTGAATCTCTCTCACTGATACTTTGGATTTCAAACCTTCACAGAGTCCACTAACATAGCATTCAGGCTTCCTACATCTATAGAGAAAGTGCCCGACTGGACTCCTCCTTTTGGGTGGGGGAAGGGTTGGGGAGGAAGAGTCCCACTGATCTGAATCATTGGATAGTAGGGCAGAGGCCACACTCTTGGGCAAGAAAAGGATTTCTGGTTCAGTTTGAAGGATATCACTGCACCTATCAGTAAGGAGATGGGCAGGACCAGATGATTTCATTAGGAAGTTCTTCAAATTTTAGGAAACGGGTAATTCTGTTTAAACTGTTCCATAAAATAGAAAAAGAAGGAAATCCGGTTCAGTATTATTTCTGTTAGTACAAAACTGTTCTAAAACTTGTTAAATAGATAAATAGAAAATCATGGCCCTGTCTCATTTATTAATATTTACCATTGATTAATAATTAATAGCAAATAGAAGTGTATGCAAGAAATCTTAGAGCATTAGCAAATATAGTCAAGAGTAAATTAAAAGAATAATAAATCATGACTAATCTGACTTCCTCTAGGTATGGAAGATTTGTCTGTTCTTAGGAGATTATTAATACCTTGCTATTTTAAGAAGTCAAAGAAAGAAAACTTTGATTTTCTCATTAGATGTCAAGAAGGTATTTGTTTATTAAGAAGATATAAGTTCATTATTAATTCTTGGTTTATAAAAAAAACTTGGGTAAGTAGAAATAGATGAATGCCCCCTCCCCTTTTTTGTAAAAATGTATTTCAGACCAAACCGTCATGTTTTTTTTCTTTTTTTTTTCGGTACGCGGGCCTCTCACTGTTGTGGCCTCTCCCGTTGCGGAGCACAGGCTCCAGACGTGCAGGGTCAGCGGCCATGGCTCACGGGCCCAGCCACTCCGCGGCATGTGGGATCTTCCCTGACCGGGGCACGAACCCGTGTCCCCTGCATCGGCAGGCGGACTCTCAACCACTGCGCCACCAGGGAAGCCCCTGTCATGTTTTTTGAAGAAACCCTTGAAGTATTCCCATTAACATTTAGGTGGAACAAAACAGAGATCCCCACTATTGCTGTTATCTTTTAACTTTTCTTTAAAGTATTAATGCAATTTACTGAGAGAAATAAAACATAAATAGGTAAATGTAGGGACAGTTATATATAGTTGATCTCATTATATACTTAATTGACTGAAAAACTATAAAACAATATGAAAATTAATTAAGGTGACCCCCATACCGAACAGTCGGTTTTATATATGCAGATAGTAACCATGAAGAAAAGCGGGAGTTCTGAGTTAAAATAACAAATTGAATGAGCACATCTAATTTTGCTCCCCACTGAACTCCACCAAAACTATGGCAAAGGGATTTTTTCAAAGCATAAACCCACAAGGGACAAGGGAAACAACGGAGAAGACAGCACCAGTAAAACTGCAAGCAGTATTGCCAGAGGATGAGTGGTACCCTACCCAGGAAAGCCAAATCCCAAGTCAGTGGGGGAGAACTGAGAATTTTCACCAGTCACGCCATAGAATCCTCAAAAGGCACAAAAGCAGGAAGAGCAGAGCAATGCATGATTCTGTCTCTGCAGTGCACCTGTTTACACATGGTCCTGCCAGGTACCCTGAGTGTGGTGAGCGCACTGTCTTCTAGGCGTTGCTTATGACTGTGCCCTCTGATTGCACCACAAGAGGCTCTTAACTTGTGAAAGGTGACCTGGAGACAAATTCATTTTTTCCTGGGAACCTTCTTTTAATAGTGACAATATTGTTCTTGCTCATGCAGCTAGTTTTCTTCTTGCTGAGTTTTCAAAAGCCAAACTTTATATTGTTTGGGATACACACATAGGTGGTGGTAAAACTATAAAGAAAAGCAAGGGAAATGATAACACAAAAGTCAGGATAGTGGCTGCCTGGGGGTGGGACACATTAGTTTTGGATGTAGTGGTTATTGATAAGGTTCTGTTTCTTAACTTGGTTACAGTTTACATATTTCTAAAAATTACAATGAAGAAAACATCCAACAATGACAAAACACCTCAAACCAGGAATATATTTAATAAATATTTAGGAGCATGTAAAGAAATCGTTAAAACTTTACTAAGGATATAAAGGATACTTTGGGACTTCCTTGGCAGTCCAGTAGTTAGGACTTTGCACTTCCACTGCGGGTTCAATCCCTGGTTGAGGAACTAGGATCCACTTGCCGTGCAGTGGCCAAAAAAAAAAAGATACAAAGGATACTTTGAGTAAATGAAAAGATACATCATATGCTTACATATGTATGTTGCATTTTTCTAAAGATGCCATGCAGTATATTAATTATATTGACTTAATCTATCAAATTTAATATTCATTTGCATTGTGAATAGGAGTTTTCTTCCTGGAGGGAGAGGGAGGCATGACCAAAATGATACAAATATTTCCTCTAGAAAATGTGTAAGAAAAGGGAAGTAGGTATTTCAAAAAAAGAGAATAGATATTTAGAATGTATCTTGAAGCTATGGTAATCAGAATAATTTGTACTACAGAAGAAGTAGAGCAGTGGAATCAAACAGAGAATCCAGAAATAGACGTAAACACATGTGGGAATCCACTGTGATAGCTTTGCCTGTCAGAGAAGGAGATGAGGGCGTGTTTGGGGAAAATATCACCCAGATTCCTGCCTCAGCAAAAACATTCAGACAAATGAGGATTGAAAAATACCCAATATATTGTTAAAAACTATAACAAAAAACTTAAGAGCGCGTGGATTAATTTATGTTTCTGTTGTGGTACTTTCTTTTCAAACAGCTATAAAACCCAGATGCCATAGATGAAAAAGTGGATATATGTATTTAAAGTTCTGAGTGGAAAAATATTATAATCAAATCCAAAAGACAGATGACACACTGAGGAAAAATATGTGCACCACAAATGGAAACTTTCCTTTTATAAATGAAAAAGACCTTTTATAAATGAAAAGCCCATTACAGATAAGACACAGGATTTGAACAGGCATTTGGCAGAAAAATAAATATAAAAGGCCAGTAGACATAAAAAAGTGGTTACTTCTCTCATAAAAAAGTGGTTACTTCTCTCATAATTAAAGAAATGTAAATAAAAACAGTGGGATAGTATTTCTTCTCTCTCAACTGGGCTAGTAATTGAGAAGTTTGGTACCAACTTGAGTGAAGGTGCGGGAAAGCAGGGTTGCTTTATAATTGATGGCAGTGTGGAGCGTACAAATCTGAAGAGCAATTGGGCACCATCTGTCAGCACTTTAAATATAATACTCTTTGGACTCAGCCATTCTACCAGTGGGAAACATAAAGGGATATTCCTCAAGTTTGCTAAGAAACACGTAAAACATGGTTTCCTGTAGCTTTGTTTGTAATAGGAAGAGAAACACAACAAAACCCTGTGGAGGTGGGGAACGGAGTTGAGGCTCAGTCCACGCTCCTGGCCTGGCTCTCTGAACCGAGGATGTGTGGAGGGAGCCCCTGCCCCCAGTGCACCCGCCAGTACAGAGTGGTGTCTGGAGGCTCGTAGTACCAGCGTCAGGCTGCCAGCAGTAGCCAAGATTTCTGCCCAACTAAATGGAATTGAACCCCTGCAGAGCTCACCTTTCCTGCTGCCTTTTCCCATAAGGATTGTGTTGGAGATAGTGAGAACTGTAGAATCTATTCTGGGGGAGCGGACATCACAGTTTAGCTACAATACTACCTCGCTGGCCTGGCGTCAGCAAGATGAAGCCTGTCTTTGATGATGAAGATGGACCTGTTCCCCATGTGAACACCAAGAGCACAAGCTGAGTGCCCAGCTTAACCGTGCGTTCCCAGAGTGTCACTGTACTGGTGTTCTCCCCAGACAGTGCTCCATTCCTGGCCACCATCTGCGAAGATGGCTCAGTTGCTGTGCCAGACCTGGCCTTTTATAGGTGTTTAAAGCTGAACCCACAAAAACCCTGTTGAGAAATACTACTTGGTCGTAGCTCAGTCACTACTTCTTCACTCTGGAGAGCTGAGGCTGGCAGGTTATCCACTATGTTGTGTCTCCAGAGTTTTGCCCACTCCCTGGTTGCAAACTATGGTATCTGAGACTAAATTAGTCCCCAGTGAGAATCCACTCCCTTTCCTCTCCCATCAGTAGTGAGAGATGAATTTTTGCTATACTAGTTGTGTGCAGTTAACAGGCATGAGCTCTTGGCCTGGGGGACACTAGATTCTAGGGTGCTGTAATCACAAGGACACAAAACTTTATTCAAAGTGGAGATAGATAAATAGGAAGTTTTTGGTGGAGGGACAGAGGTGAAAAGAATTAAATCCCCTCTCACATCTTTCTTCTGCTCCCCCAGGTTAACAAAAGATCTCTTTATTCTTTTCACATAGCTGTGCATTTGAAATTGGCTACATCTGGGTAGGGTATGATAAAAGCAATTCTTCTACCACTAGGGCTCTTAGAGACCGGAGCTCCTTTCTTTGTAGATTTTGGTTAATGTTCTTCATTATGGGAAATATTCCCATTCATGAAAACCTGATCACCTTAAAGTAGAACCTCACCACAGACCTGCCCATCTCCTTACTGGTAGGTGCAGTGATATCTATTTTCTTACCTGGAAAAAGAGTGTGGGCTGTGCCCTAGGCCTGATGATTAATGCCCAGTCCATGTGGTCCTTCCTGCCCAACCCTTCCTGTCATCCAGAAGCAGGAGCCCTGTGGGTCCCTTTCTCTGTGGTTGTAGGAAACCTGAGTTCTATGTTAGTGGACCCTCTGAAGATTTAAAAATCCCAAGTACTAGTAGAAATAGGAATATTGGTTGATAAAATAAGAGTTTTGGGATTTGTTGGTCTTTTGGGGGGAAGGAAAGAAGATATGTATCTTCTGGTATGGAAAGATCTAGTGTAGTTTTTCATTGATTAAAGACTGTGTAATTGTATTTATAATTACACAAAAAGGATATTATATTACAGTGTTGATGTATGCATAAATAAGTCATAAGTGAGTATATTTCTTATGGAGAGGCATATGAGAAGGATAGCATGTTCTGTTTTTTTCCTTTTTGTACTATTTGATTTTTTTCCTATTAGAGAATTGTACATCTACTTATTTTTATGAGTCTGGGGTTTCTGGGCTGTGGGATTATAGCTAACCATTCTTTGTTTTTGTCTTCCTAATTTTCAGTACTATATTTTTATCTTTTTTGTTTATATTTTATAGTTGAGTGTAATTCTGTCTTTCTATCCATATATTCTTAGGTTACATAGAATGACATCAATTGAAAGAGAAGAAAAGGAGAAAGTCAAAAAAAAAGAGAAAAAACAAGAAGAGGAAGAAACAATGCAACAAGCTACATGGGTAAAATATACGTTTCCAGTTAAACATCAGGTAATTTTGGTATGATCTTTTAAATTGTGTTAGCCATTTCTGAGACTTTGATTCTGCAGTTTTGAATACTTAGTAATTTATTTTTACTTTTGACACACTTTTAATTAACGTAGTTGGAATGAAGTAATTCTTTCTGGCAATTTTATAAGCATAGGTTTATGTTAGTAGACTATAGGTGAGTCATTAGACCAATTTGTAGAAATTGTTATAAATGTAAAATTGTTCTATATTTTTCATATTAGAAAGGAATATTAAGTTTCTTCATAAATCTTTGATTCTCAGTGAAAATAAAATGGACTGGTAGATTAATTTGCCTGACCATTGATTTTATTTAGTAAAAATGTGTAAAACCACATGTGCTTTATAAAACATTCTCATTCTTGTTTAATCAGCATGTTTTCACTTACACCAGGTTTGGAAACAAAAAGGAGAGGAATACAGAGTAACAGGATATGGTGGTTGGAGCTGGATTAGTAAAACTCATGTTTATAGGTTTGTTCCTAAATTGCCAGGCAATACTAATGTGAATTACAGAAAGTCATTAGAAGACAGTAAGTAACTTAAGCTGTTTTTCCTGCATAATTGTTTCTGATTTGTATTCTTAAAAATTTGTAGTATATTGACTATATTTTGGATGAAAGTGTTTTTCTGCAATTCTTACTAGAATGTGAAAAATTACTAATGTAGTTTAATAATTATAAACTCTAAAGTTTTTAAAATTACCTTTATTCATGGGATTTTGGTATCTAGGATTTTAGCTTAAAAAGATGATAGAATAAAACTTGTTAAAAGAAAGAAGGCCTCAGCTACCTAACTGTTTTTCTAAAATCTTAAATTCAGTACTGCCTGACTTCTTGAGGAAACACAGTCTGGTGACCTCAGCATTGTAACGTTTAACAAAACCAGAAAGAAAGCGATAGAGGCTTCCATAACACTATCACATAAAGGAGATAGTAACTCAGTTTATGCTACTGGCTAATGACTTTATTTATTTATTTTTTGGCTGCGTTTGGTCTTCGTTGCTGCGCCTGAGCTTTCTCTAGTTGTGGCGAGTGGGGGCTACTCTTTGTTGCGGTGCGTGGGCTTCTCATTGTGGTGGCTTCTCTTGTTGTGGAGCACGGGCTCTAGGTGCGCAGGCTTCAGTAGTTGCAGCTCGCAGGCTCAGTAGTTGTGGCTTGTGGGCTCTAGAGCACAACCTCAGTAGTTGTGGTGCATGGGCGTAGTTGCTCCGTGGCATGTGGGATCTTCCCGGACCAGGGCTCGAACCTGTGTCCCCTGCATTGGCAGGCGGATTCTTAACCACTGCGCCACCTGGGAAGTCCCAACTTTAGTGTTTAGAATCACAGAACTCTAGAGGTGAACTGCCCTTTTAGGAGGTAAATATTTTGAAACTCATGTTAAATAAACAAATTATTTCATGAAGGTGTTAAGTGCCATACTGAAGGTCACACAGATGGCGCTTCCGTTGCCCTTTTTGCACTCTACCACGTTGTCTCTCCTTTGTTATCTGAGCAATTTTCAAAAGCAGTTCTGTTCACTTTGCAGCATATTTGCTAATTTATGGTGTGATATGGTCTTTCCTGTGAAGCCCATGCTGTAGTGCCAAATAAGTGCTATGTACACACCTAGCTAACTGATTTGGCTTCCTTGTGAATGGTTCTCATGAAACCTGAACCAGTAGATTTTTGAAACTGTTAATGTGGGAAAGTTGTCACTGAATTACCTTTTAACAGAAAAAAAACATGTATTTTATAGAGCTCACTGGAATTTATATTTTAGGGACTAGGAGTGTCTTGCATATAGCAGATGTTCAATAACTTTCTATTTGCTAAATAGAAATATTCAGTATTCATTTATATTATCTGATTATATTCAAGCTAAATGTCCATTATAATAAATTCTAAAAGATTGTTATAATTTTTATTACTATTTCATTGTTCCAGTTACCTGTGTAGCACTTAGAAAGAATTATAGAGAGCTTTTCTTTAATTGTGTTTGACCTATGTAATAAAATCCAGATTATCAATATGCAAAATATTTAGGCTTTTGCAAATTTATTTTGTGTCCACTTTCCTTAGCATGGGGTTTTCTATTGTCCAAATGCTGGGCCTTTATCTAGCAGGTACCAAGTTGGTCTTGGAGCATCTTTTGAGTCTTTTCCTCCCAGTTGGCAGCAGGGAAGAAACCAGTAGTAAATCAGGCCCAAACAAGGCTACACATTGCATTTGGTTATTTCTCTTTTCTGTGATACAGACTTAAGTATTCTTAACTTGGAATCTATAGATAAACTTCAACTGTATTCAAATTTCAAATGCCATTGAAATTTATTACAAAAGTTTGTGTATGTACTTTTTTTCTGGGTAGGGGATCATAGCATTTATCCAATTCTAACATGGTTCTGTAATACAAAGTATGTTAGAAACCACTGATGCAGACTTTCTGAAGTCAGTGAACAGGTTGAAATAGTCTCATATGTGAAGGCTTCTGAAGTACATCTAAACTGTAGTCATTACTTCTATGCTTTAGGTCAGCTGAGCATATAAGAAAGAATGTAATAGCTTCAACTTTTGTATTTTGGGTTTTTTGAATTAAAAAAAGTATAAATTGCTGGAATATATTTGATAATTTCCACTAAACTAGGTGTATTAAAGTAAATTGCTAATATTTGACATACTTGTAATTACTATATACTTGGGGTTTTTTTAGCTAAAAATAATATGGATGAAAATATGGATGAATCAGATAGAAGAAAAAGTCCACGAAGTCCAAAAAAAATAAAAACAGAGTCTGATTCTGAGAAAGGCGAGGTAAAAGATTCAGATGCTACAAAAGGAGCAGACCAAAGTGAAATGGACATTTCAAAGGTTACTGAGAAGAAGGACCAAGGTAAGGAGAGAAAAGTGTGGAGGGCAGCCTGGGGGTGATAAGAAAGCACTGGATCTAGTTCGCACAGCAGGAAAGGTACTGCAATGTCTCTTTGATAATAGCATTATTGAAACATGATTCATATGCCATATAACTCACCCACTTATAGTGTACAATTCAGTAGTTTTTACTATATTCACAGAGTTGTTCATCTATCACCATACTCAATTTTAGAACATTTTTCATCACCCAAAAAGAAACCTCATACCCACTAGCAGTCAGTCCTCCCTAAATCCCAATCTACTTTCTGTCTCTATGGATTTGCCTGTTTTGGACATTCCATATAAATGGAATCAGGTAGTATGTGGTCCTTTGTGTCTGGCTTCTTTCACTTAGCATGTTTTCAGATTTCATCCATGTTGTAGCATGTATCAATACTTCATCCCTTTTTATTTACAAATGATATTCTATTGTATGGATACGTCATGTTGTGTTTATCCATTCATGGTGGACATTTGGGTTGTTTCTTTTTGGCTATTAAGAATAATGGAAATATGAACATTCATGTACAAGTTTTTATATGGACATATGTTTTCATTTCTCTTGGGTAAATACGTAGGGGTGGAATTGCTGGATCAAGAGATAACTCTATGTTCAGCCTTTTGAGGAACTTACATTGACTTTTGTGAAAAGTTGTTTTTTTAAAAACTAGATAAGTTAGATAATGCATGAGGCTTAACATGTTTTATAACCATAAAATAACCATAAAATACTCTGTACAAAATCTTATGTGAAGGTACTGGTATATGCAATAGCTATCACATACTAAGTTATTTTTCCTTGTGGCATTCCATCATTTTTAGATACTAGGAATCAGAATTTTTAAATATTTGGAATGTATGTGTTTTTTAACCTTTTATAAAGTTTAGCCCTGTCCATTGACCTATTTTAATCATATCAGGAACTTTTAAATATATAGCTATTTATAGTTAAGGTTTTGAGTAAAAATCATAAAAACTGGTATTTTTTAAAGTGAAAATATTATCATGAATTCCACATTTCAGACTAAAAATTACATTTATATAAATGTCTTTGTTTCACAGATGTAAAAGAAGTTTTAGACTCTGACAATGATAAATCCTTTAAGGAAGAACCAATGGAAATAGATGATGATGTGAAAACAGAGTCACATATAAATTGTCAGGAAAGTTCTCAAGTAGATGTGGTCAATGTCAGTGAGGGTTTTCATCTAAGGACTAGTTATAAAAAGAAAATCAAATCATCCAAACTAGATGGACTTCTTGAAAGGAGAATTAAACAGTTTACACTGGAAGAAAAACAACGCCACGAGAAAATGAAGTTGGAGGGTGGAATTAAGGGTATAGGAAAGACCTGCACAAGTTCTTCGAAAAGTCTGTCTGAATCACCAGTAATAACAAAAGTAAAAGAAGGGTGTCAAAGTGACTTGCTTACACAAGAACAGAGCTCTAATGCAAGTAACGATAAATCTGAAGACTTGATTCGGGGATGTTCACAAAATGATTCCTCAATTCTTGGAATCAGTGATCCTGATCATACAACAAACAAACTTTATTCAAAAGATCAAATGCTAGATGATGCCTCCATTCAGAGCGCAGAGACAAACTGTCAGAAACAAAATTCTGTTCGAAATGACGTAAATGAGAGTCTCTCTGACCCTGCCAGTAAAGGCCAGGAGCCCAGTAAGATTAAAACAAAAGGAAGTGATTTTCTCATTGATGACGCTAAACTAGCCAGTGCAGGTGAAATTGGTACTTTGATCTATAAGAACAAAAAACCACTCATACAGGAAGATAATGACACCATTGTGTCTCCTTCCCAGAGCCCTTTACTTCCATCAGTACCTAAAAGTACTGATGATAGAGATATACCATCTCTGTCAAAAGCAATAGACTTTGAAGGAAAATTGGGATGTGATTCTGAATATAATAGCACTTTGGAAAATAGTTCTGATACTATGTCTATTCAAGACAGCAGTGAAGAAGATATGATTGTTCAGAATAGCAATGAAAGTATTTCTGAACAGTTAATAACTCAAGAACAAGGTAGTGAAGGCTTAGAACCATTGAAACATGAGTTTGTTTCAGATAAGACCACTGGAAACTGTGGCGACAGGCTGCAGGCTAAGGTAAATGAAGCAAATGGTAAAAAAACAAGTCAAGATCAGAAATTAGAGGAGAGACCACTTAATAAATGTATCGATCAAATCAATCTGAAAAGTGTCACTGACAAAAAGAATAATGAAAACCGAGAGTCTGAAAAGAAAGGACAGAAAGCAAGTACCTTTCAAATAAATGGAAAAGATAATAAACCTAAAGTATATTTGAAAGGTGAATGCTTGAAAGACATTTCTGAGAGTAAAGTAGGAAGTTGTGACATTGAACCAAAGGTTAATAATATAAATAAAATAATTCCTGAAAATGATATTAAGTCTTTGACTGTTAAAGAATCTGCTGTAAAGCCATTCATGAATGGTGATGTCATCATGGAAGATTTTAATGAAAAGAACAACTTGGAAACAAAATCATGTTTACTGAGGTCTTCGGATACTGAAGGCGACTACCAAGATCGCCTAGAGACCCTGCCATCAACCAAACAGTCTGAGGGTACCCAAGCTACCACGCCTCTACCATCTTGTCCAGAAAGCAGCAGTTCAGCCAATCAGGAAGAAGACATGGAAATTGAAACCTGCGAAGTTAAGAAAGTTACTTCGTCTCCTGTTACTTCTGGAGAGGACTCTAACTTCAGTAATGATTTTATTGATGAAAATGGCCCGCCCACCAACAAAGATGAAAATGTCAATGGAGAATCTAAAAGAAAAACAGTCATCACAGAAGTCACCACCATGACGTCCACAGTAGCCACAGAATCAAAAACCGTGATTAAGGTAGCAAAAGTTGATAAGCAGACTGTGGTCTCTTCCACAGAAAATTGTGCCAAGTCCACTGTCACAACCACCACTACAACGGTAACAAAGCTTTCCACGCCCTCCACAGGCAGCAGTGTGGACATAATCTCTGTGAAGGAGCAGAGCAAAACTGTGGTCACCACGACAGTGACAGACTCACTGACCACCGCAGGAGGCACTCTGGTAACATCTATGACCGTGAGCAAAGAATATTCCACACGAGACAAAGTGAAACTCATGAAGTTTTCAAGACCCAAGAAGACTCGTTCAGGTACAGCTCTGCCATCGTACAGAAAGTTCATCACCAAGAGCAGCAAGAAGAGCATATTTGTTTTGCCCAATGATGACCTAAAAAAATTGGCCAGAAAAGGAGGAATCCGAGAAGTCCCTTATTTTAATTATAATGCAAAACCTGCCTTGGATATATGGCCATATCCTTCTCCTAGACCAACCTTTGGTATCACTTGGAGGTATGTACTTTAAAATGCATTTGGGGGAGGAAGAAAGTTTTTAAAGAATTATCTAATAAAAATATCTCATTTATGAGATAACAGAAATAAGACAGGGAAATATATATTTAATGGGCAAAGTTAGTAATGGAAATAAGATACAGAGAGGTTTTAACCCGGCCAGCTGGTGGGTACTAAAGTTTACTTAGGGAAAAATCTTTAAAGACTGAAAATGTAAGGGAATCCTTTAAAATGAAATTCAGCTTCACTTTTCACAAGACAAAAGAAATGTGTCAAACATAGTTGTTGGTCTAACCTCCCAAGTTATTGCCATGTGTTTGCTTTGGGAGTGAGATAATCACAGAATTGGATAATCACCAACTTTCTGGAATGTTTGTATTTTATTTCTATTAGGTAATTCATAAAAACATAAGACATAGGAAACATGCCTGTAAATCACACAAGGTTCATCGTAATGTAGGAAATCTTCTTGATGTAATTTGTTTGCATGATAGGCATTTGTTTTGGAGTTCTCTGTTATTTATGTGAGAAAAGGTAGTCTGAGATGTCTTAGGGAGTTTCTTTAAACCCAGAAATAGTCTTAATTTAAAAGTTTCTGGGCATTAAGCTTTGGGGATAAATTATAAGTACGTAGAGTTGGCAGTTGTAAGATCATGTAGTTTTAAATTGGGAAAGGATCTTAGAAATTCGTATCTTTTTTAGATGCATAATAATTTGCCTCTGGTCCCAGAGGGACTGAGTTAGGAATAGTGCCTGGTTTTCCTAAATCCCAGTCCAGTACTTTATCTTCTATATCACATTTCACGTATTTGTCCTTGCTTTGTGCTTTTCCATGTCCTTGTCTTTTTATCTTTTCACCCTTAAAATTGAAAAGGATGGAACATGAACATTGAAAACATAAGAGTTCTGTGGGACATGCTCAGAAACTAGGAACGGTCTTGTTTGCAGTGAGATTTCGCTAGGATCCTCAAGTTCATGAAGTCAGCAGGTTCCTGAGCAGACTGCATTTCACTTTAGGCTTCATTTCTGTGTGTCTTTAGTATGGTTCCTTTAAGTTGAAATCATACTTTTCTTGTTTTCTTTATATTACAATTAGCTAGTATTAAAAAAAAAGACTGTAAATGAGTACTCTCTATAAAGGAATTAATTAATATGACCAGTCATAGTTGGTTTGACCAAGTTTTTAATAACTCATCTTTTGATTTGAATTAAAATATCATCACTCCATTACACATTCAATAGAGACAGCTGAAAAGTACAATTTCTCTGCAGGGCCTGCAATGAAGGATTTGCAGAATCCTGCAGGGAATCAAGGAACTCTTCATTACAGTTCATGGATTTGTAGGATTACTCTGCACTTTTCTGCTTTCTTCATTGAGAGCGGTCCCAAAATGTATCCTTGACTGTCCTGCAGGTAACTTCTTTCCCACTGGAAAAGTTACTATGTACAAATACTTTAATTAAAGTGACCTGGCAGTTGTGGAGGCCGACCTTTCTGCTCTTTTCTATTCTGTAAATGGAAGGTAGGCTTGACTGCGAAGCACTTTTCTCTGAACCAGTTCTGTTCACGTGTTGCCCAGGGCCCTTTTCTGCACGGCTGGGTTTCAGAAACCTTGTATTGTTATGTTTTAATATGCACTGGGGGCACAGTTTTTATCTGTTTAGTTAATTTCTCATTTTTTAATGGAAGGAAGTACCTTCCTGTATGTTTTAAACAGATACTGCCTTCAGATATATGCTAACGTCTTAATTTGCTGAGGTTGAGAGAAACATAATCCCTTCTATCTAACGGAGGCATGGGTAAAAATGTAAATTATTCTTGACTTTAGAATGCATTTTTAAAAAAGGTATCGCTATAAAAACCATGCATGTGAAATGCATTTTTCTACTCACACTTGAATAAAATATGTCTGATGCTTAGAGTAGGTGCTAAGAATGCCAAAGGCGCATGTTTGGTCTTTATTAAATTTAACATTAAGGCTGAGCAGTATTGAAAAAGTGAAACTTGTCTCATTGACTCATTAGGGCCTCTTTTTCCCTCCACACTGTCCATTCCCTTACTCCCTTTTCCCCAGGCCCTGATTCTGTGTTTCATGATCACTTTGAACCAGTAGTTTTCTCCATGGTGCTGTCAGAAGGATCCTCCTAAAATGCAGATCTATCCTGTGAATGTTCTGACTGAGCTGAGCAGGCATTTAAAGCGGATGTGTTAACCACCACAGGGCTGGGAAGGGGAAAGCGTTTGTCACCTGTCCACCACGTCTATGAGAAGTACTCCCCTTTATAACCCATGCAGAACTGGCTGCATTGCAGAGATCTCCGTATAGACGGCCGCTGACACTCTTTAATCCTTCCATTCGGTGCAGCACATTTTGGCTTCTGCCTTCTTCTCTCGTGCCAGCTTCATCTCTCGCTGCACCTTCACACCCCTTCCCTCCAGCCAGAGTACACCGGATGTGGTTTTCAGGAAGAAGTGTGTGCTTTTGTACACCTTCCTCCTCAGCGCATGTGTGCCCCCTTGCCTTTGGTCAGCCGCCCCCTCACCCTTGTCCTCTGAGGCTCCAGCAAAGCTCTCATCCCCATCCCTGGGCCCAATCAGGTACCACTCCCTTGTGCTTTCCTCTGTTACAGCTCCTGAGGATGCAGGAAGACATTATAATTCACTTCTGTGTCCCCAGCTCCTTTCACTTAGTTTAACACATAGAAGAAACTCAAGTATTTTTTGAATGAATAAATGAATGGACACGCTCTAATGCATGAGATGTGTTCCCCACCTGGTGGTGTTTCCATTGTAAAATGGAGAAGCTTTCAAGTTGTTGTTTGTTGAGAGTGATTGGAGGAAGAAGAGAGAGAATGAGAAACAACTCTCTTTCCAAATAAATATTCATTTGTTTTCTCCCATGAGTCCAAAGTTCCCTAGGCATTTCTTTAGGGTGTGATCTGAAAGTGACAGACACTTTCCCCCTCTAAGGACATCCTTGCACTGATTAACATTTGCCCTCTAATTTAAGAACCCTTTGTCCAGGTCAGAGGATTCACAGGGTGATAGCACAACAAAGAAAATAATGGTGTCACAGCTGGAGAGGGGAAATTAAGAAGTTGCAGCAACTTTTTGGCTAGAGCTTTCTCTTTCTCACATTGTTTGCTTTTCTAACTTAACGTTAAGAATAGAAAGCATTGCTTTTCAAATATAAATTGTCTAAGACTTACCTTGTATACCTCTATTAGAGGAGGAAATTATTTCGTTTCATAGGCTTTCCCTATAGTACAATCAATCAGTATATTCATTTAAGTATGTGGAAACGTCAATAAAATATTTAATTATACAAAACCACTAATAGAGAATTGACAGCCTAGGGCTGCTTTAAAATGTTCTATGGTTAACTCCATTTTAAGACATGATGTTCATTGCAGTTGTAAATTCATTCTGAAATGTGTTTTTAATATTATTTTTAAAAGAATATCTAATATGTTCAATAACTTTGTATACAGTGTTTAGAAAAAACCTGAACACAGAGATTCCTTTGTCTCCTGACTAGTATTATTCATTGTATCATAGGATTCTAAAACTACACCAATGTTGTTAAAGTAACGTTAGTATTAGCAGCATTCATCATCCAGTACTTTGTGTTTTGCAGAACCACCATTTCAGTACAAAATTTCTGTCCATCTGGAAAGGTCTTATTGGATTTGTGAGGTCTTTTTGTTTTGCTTTTTGAGAAAATTGAAACATTTTCAGTTTGTTTCAGCAAAAATCAGTTAAGATTTTATTCTTCTTCAGATCACTTATCACATTGTCACACAATTATTTCTCCATATATGCTCTCATTCATAATTTTTCTAACACATATTTTAGAATTAGGCTAAATTTATAAAATCTTTGTAAATTGTTGCCATATCAGTCTTACAATGAAATATGCTTTGTTTTACATATTTATATGGCATTTGAGATAACTACAGCCCCTTTGTGAATTGTTAGATGCATGTCATGCCTGGGAACAAAAAAGTTCTTTTATTAAGGGACATATAATAACCAAAGTGCTTATAAAGCCATATGATAAATATTGAAGTCACAATGAGGACAAAAAACAATCCTTCAGTTTAGGGGGGAGAGAGAGAGAGAGAGAGAGAGAGAGAGAGAGAGAGAGAGAGAGAGAGAGAGAGAGAGTGTGTGTGTGTGTGTGTGTGTGTGTGTGTGTGTGTGTACATACATCGTTTTTCTTGGGTTTTTCTTTCAGGTATAGACTTCAGACTGTGAAGTCCTTAGCTGGAGTGAGTCTTATGTTGCGGTTACTGTGGGCAAGTCTGAGATGGGATGACATGGCAGCCAAGGCTCCTCCAGGAGGAGGGACTACACGGACAGGTAGCGGTTTTTTATTTTCGAATTTAAGTTTAAAAGAGAAAAATCTCTTGACAGTTCACTTCATTTTAAGCATGTCTGTTATTTATTAAAATATAGTGCTAGTATTTTAAAAACAAGGCTTTGGTCAAGTTTAGCAACACATGCTATAAAATCCTGGGGGCCGGGCAGGGGGGTTTCACATTATAAGGGTAGTCACTAATGTGTGAACCAGTGTGAATTTTTAAAAGATATTTCTTACCGCACAGTATAAATCATTTAAATTGGGACATCTGGAACCCTGTGCTTGCTGCTGCTCTCCTAGGGTTTTTATTATTTTGACCGAATTTTGCCACCAGGAACTAAGCTGTGCCCAAACAGCATTTTGCTCAGTTGAGAAATTTTCAGTGACGAAGAAACTCAGTATTGTTGCAATCTAGTGATGGTCCTGCAACTGTTCATTAAGCAAATGTTTCCAAAGGTTTAGTCTTTTTTTTTTTTTTTTTTTTGCGGTACGCGGGCCTCTCCTGTTGCGGAGCACAGGCTCCGGACGCACAGGCTCAGCGGCCATGGCTCACGGGCCCAGCCGCTCCGCAGCATGTGGGATCCTCCCGGACCGGGGCACGAACCCGTATCCCCTGCATCGGCAGGCGGACTCTCAACCACTGCACCACCAGGGAAGCCCCTAGTCTCTTTTTTAAAGTACCAGATGTTGTACCTTTTTATTCTCTGAATATTTGGGGTGGTTATTAATACTATGTGAATTAAATCACCATAGAAACATCTGAAACTGAAATCACAACAACAGAAATAATTAAGAGGCGAGATGTTGGTCCTTATGGCATTCGATCTGAATATTGTATCAGGAAAATCATCTGCCCCATTGGAGTTCCAGAAGCACCAAAAGGTAAGGAGTAGAAAGAATTCTTTTCTTTTATTATTTACCTGTTAGCCATATCTTTTATGAATTGAAGTTTGATTATAATTGTTTCTTTAACTCTTTATTCAACTTTTGAAAACAATACTTTTTCATCACAAACTATTCTGTTTTTAAAATGATATTTAATCAGTAAACATAGCAAAATTCCACTAGACACACAGTGATGCCTACAGTCATGGTACCAGGCAGAGGAAGGGTACAAATACCTCTTTTATCAGTAATTAAAGATATGGAGCAGTGGTTGACACCAGACCGTCAGCTCCAAGACTCAAGCCTTTGAGTCTGTCTGGTTGTAGTCCTGGAACCTGCTGTAGAATCTGACACATAAGTGGTCAGTGAAGATTTGTTGACTCAAGGGTTCAAGCTATTGTGTAATACTTCAGTGCTCAGGGTAGAAGTAACCTAAGAGGCATAAAGAGTTACTCAGGAAACATTTATAGACACCTACATGATAGGCCTTAGGTGGCAAATACATAGAACAATGGAATCCAGCCCCTATTCTAAAGGAAGCAAAGAAAAGGTATAATAATTATATACTTGAGAATCAAAATTATTAACACTAAGAAGAGTCCAGTAAGGTGTCCAGATTCAAGATATGTAATTAGACAAAAATAAATAATTTTATTTTACCTGTGTAGTAAAAATACTTAGGGGAACAACTATGAAGAAACATGTAAAAAGAAGATGCTGTCTATAAATAGAAGCTTACTATTTTATAGAAGTTAATTGTCCCCAAATGGATAAATTTAATTTTTTGAATCTTGATTGAATCAACTCAAAAGCTCATCTTGGAGAATAAATGAGAATGGCTTTTTTGAAAAGAGTAACAATAAGGGGGTAGCTGCCCTAATAGATGATGAAATATTAGTATAACTAAAACAATGTCCTGGAACAGGAATAGACAGCTCAGTTGATAGGCAAAGACACACAGATGGAAGAAGGCGTTCCTGACCAGTCGTCAGTCTTGACTCCACAGCCGTTGATGCAAACCACTGCTGTCTCCTTGAATCACTTTTCTTTTCTTGTATCACTTCATACAATCCAGGTCCTGCTGCTGTTTCAGTTTCCTTCTGTTGCTTGCCTGTGATTCTACTGCTTCCCTCTTCCCTGAACATACGGGAAGGTTCAATGCTTGTCTGTCCCTACTTTTTATTTTTAGAATCTTATCACTGGAGATTATATCTATTCTTAATAGTTTCCGATCCCTCCTTTATATTAGTAAGTCTCCAGTCCCTCTTCTCGGTGCCCTGATAGGGAAATACAGATCGCCAGAGTTGTACATTTCAAGGACACCCAGCCCAGCTGGGAGGAACACGCTACGCTTCTTGAAGGAGGTTGTTATCCACATTGCGGTCTGAAGGATGAATTAGGCACCAGTCAAATGAGGGGGAAGGAGGCTAGGAGTAGTGTTCCAGGCAGAGGGAACAGGCTGTGGAAAGGCTAATAGGGCTTTTATATCAGGGGCCAGCAAACCATGAGCTTTGACCCACCATCTGCTTTTGTTAATAAAGTTTGATTGGAACACAGCCACACTTTCTGACTTATGTATTGTCTTTGGCTCCTTTTATGATACAGAGTTGAGGAGTTGTAGTAGAGACCATCTGGCCTGCATAGTCTAAAAGTATTTACCATCTGGCCCTTTAAGAAAATGTTTGCCAGTCCCTGCTTTTCATGATATAAGAGAAGATGCCAGAAGTACTATAATTTAGAAGCTATATTGCTTAAAATACTCCGATTTCTTTTCCAAAGAAACACCTACGCCTCAGAGGAAAGGCCTTCGATCGAGTGCATTGCGGCCAAAGAGACCAGAAACGCCCAAGCAAACTGGCCCTGTTATTATTGAAACCTGGGTAGCAGAGGAAGAATTGGAATTATGGGAGATCAGGGCGTTTGCTGAGAGGTAAGGAAATGGTTTATATGTGATCAGATGCTGAAGATTTTTATCACTTCAGAATTAAAGAATTACCCCTTTAATAGTTTATTCGATATGTCCTAATTTTGCTCCACCTTTTGATTCTCTACCTGTGTATCGTTT
The DNA here is from genome assembly GCF_949774975.1 of Lagenorhynchus albirostris. Lineage (NCBI taxonomy): Eukaryota > Metazoa > Chordata > Mammalia > Artiodactyla > Delphinidae > Lagenorhynchus > Lagenorhynchus albirostris. The sequence continues at coordinate 46,469,966 of NC_083114.1, read as the reverse complement.
ATTAACGTCCTCTTTCTAATTTTTATGAGTTATCTACTTGTCAATTTTGAATTACCTTAATTTAAATATTTTATTTTTAAATTGAAATAATTTTATACTTTTTGTATGATGTGGAACTTAACCAGATTTCACTTAATATTAGATGCCAGATGCCTAGTAGGATACAGGCATACTCATTTTATCGCGCTTCGCAAATACTGCGGTTTTTCCAAGCTGAAGACTTGTGGCAACTCTGCATTGAGAAAGTCTGTAGGCACCATTTCCCCAACAGCATTTGCTTACTTTGTGTCTGTGTGTCACATTTTGGTAATTCTCACAGTATTTCAAAACTTTTCATTATTATTATATTTGTTATGATGATCTACGATCAGTGATCTTTGATGTTACTACTACGACTCACTGAAAGCTCAGATGATTATTAGCATTTTTTAGCAATAAAGTATTTTTTAAATTAAGGTGTGTACTTTTTTTTTAGACATGATGTTATTGCACACTTAGTAGACTACAGTATAGTGTAAGCATCACTTTTATATGCACTGGGAAACCAGAAAAATCATGTGACTCACTTTATTGCGACATTTGCTTTATTGCAGTGATCTGGAACCAAACCCACAATATCTATGAGGTATGCCTGTAGTTTCTGATAAATTCCTCCTTTCTTTCCCTGCAGAGTGGAGAAAGAAAAGGCACAAGCAGTTGAGCAACAGGCTAAGGTTAGTGAACAGAAGAAGGCAGAGGACTTCAAGGCCCAAATGGAGGCTCATCTCAAACAGCAGCGATTGGCTGCCCAGCAGGTGGGGGAGTTGGTACCAGTCCCACCTGGCAGCGAATTGACATTTTTAGCCAAATTTGTGCACACTAAAAGCACAGTAATTTTATATTCATGTGGTTTTATTTTTACATGTATCTCATATATATCTTAATTTCAGTACTTGAAAATAGCTCTGTGGATATACCAAGCTTTGGTTTTGCAAAAAGTGTACACATTTCAAGAACAATGTTTGAAGTATAATTTCTCTTATTTATTATATTTATAATTCAAAGGGTAGTTTCTAAAGATAATTTTTTCCTGTAAAATTCCAATCCGTAAAATCTCTGTAGTCTATGAAAAAGTGAGTTCTACTAAAAGTATAAGTTTGTTGTAATTGGTGGTCATCAGGCTACTGTGGTCTCTTAGTATTTCCATACTGTGATGTATCATATGTGCCTGACTATTTAGGGACCCAAATAAAAGATAATTACCCCTTCCTTCTAATAAGAAGATACTATGAAAGTTTTTAGCCAAACTTGAATATATAAACTTTCAGGATATTGATAAAATAGAAATAGATAAAATAGGTATCATTAACTTAGTTACACATAACTTACTTAAAAATTACATATTACATAAATAAATCAGACTCATTTCCTCATGTTTTACCTTTTTCCTCATATTTTATAAAATATTTTTTCAAGTTCTTGTATACTTTACAGTGGTTTACTATAGGTCATCTTCACTTAGATCAAAGTTTGAGATAAGAGCACTTCTGGATTTTGTCATGTCTATCTCTCCACTCATAGAAAGACTGTCTAGTTGTTTTGTTTTTCATTTTATGGATGTGTTTTGTCATCTCTACAATGTAATCCAAGGTATTACTTTTTGGGGGGGCCAGGGGGTCAATTTCTTTAATTTGATAATGAGCTTTTCTCTGGCAGTTGAAAGTCAGAACCTGAACTTGGTGATGTATTACCTCTCTGAGTCCCCCAAGAACATTGTATTCTTTGCTTTTCCTTCCTATGTGTGTCAGTTTCTGAGGTGATGGACATGCACCTGTATATAGCTTAATTGAACAGAGCAGTATATACTTAATCTATATATTACTTCAGAATTTTTATTTAGGGGCTTCCCTGGTGGTGCAGTGGTTGAGAGTCTGCCTGCCGATGCAGGGGACATGGGTTTGTGCCCCGGTCCGGGAAGATCCAGCATGTCGCGGAGTGGCTGGGCGCGTGAGCCATGGCCGCTGAGCCTGCACGTCCGGAGCCTGTGCTCCGCAATGGGAGAGGCCACAACAGTGAGAGGCCCGCGTACAAAAACAAAAAACAAACAAACAAAAAAATTTATTTAAAATATCTTTCTCAAAACAAGTCAATCTTCATTTTAATGTTTTCCAAACTTAGCAATGAAGATGATCGAAACTTTTTTTTCCATGCAAAAATTGAGAAATAATGACAGCTAGAGTTTAATGACAAACTTGCTGTTTTGAACATGTGTACAAACCCAGCAGATTTTGTGGACATGTCAAACCTGTGATTTCTTCCCCCTGTAATTTTTAAAAAATTTTTATACAATTTTTAAAGGTTGTACTCCATTTACAGTTATTACAAAATATTGGCTATATTTCCCATAGTCAACATTTCCAATTTTTGAAGGCATAGCCCCAGAAAATAACTATGGGTTTAGCTGTTTTGTTTTTCTTGCCTCCTTTATTTTTATTTTTCTTTTTTTTCTTTTTTTTTTTTTTTTTTTTTTGCGGTACGCGGGCCTCTCACTGTTGTGGCCTCTCCCGTTGCGGAGCACAGGCTCCGGACGCGTAGGCTTAGCGGCTATGCCTCACGGGCCCAGCCGCTCCGCGGCATGTGGGATCTTCCCGGACTGGGGCACGAACCCGCGTCCCCTGCATCGGCAGGCAGACTCTCAACCACTGCGCCACCAGGGAAGCCCACCTCCTTTATTTTTTAACTGATCCAATTGGATGACATTTCCAAGAATCCAAAACTAAGCTCCTTTTCTTCTTTTTTTTTTTAAATATAAATTTATTTATTTATTTATTTTTGACTACGTTGGGTCTTTGTTGCTGCGTGCAGGTTTTCTCTACTTGCAGCTAGTGGGGGCTACTCTTCGTTGCGGTGCGCGAGCTTCTCATTGCGGTGGCTTCTCTTGTTGCGGAGCACGGGCTCTAGGCGCACGGGCTTCAGTAGTTGTGGCTTGTGGGCTCTAGAGTGCAGGCTCAGTAGTTGTGGCACATGGGCTTAGTTGCTCCGCAGCATGTGGGATCTTCCCAGACCAGGGCTCGAACCCGTGTCCCCTGCATTGGCAGGCAGATTCTCAACCACTGCGCCACCAGGGAAGCCCTCATTTTCTTCTGAGGAATGAGAAATTATGTAAAATACCTCACATTATTTTAAGGCATAGAGGACATATACAAAAGTAACAGTAAAAAGACTAGGTATGCTGTCTTTGGTGAGCAGTGTTTGATGGCAAGAAATTGTTCAGCATTGGAATTTGATCTTCGTACACAACTCAGCTCCAGCATTTACTAGCTCTGTGACCTTGGGCTGGTTTTACAACCTCTCTAAGTCTCAGTTTCCTCATCTTTAAATCACAGTACCAGCAACTTTATTGGGTTGGTCCAAGAATTAAATAAGATAATGAAGGGGTAAAGGGTTTGCCACCAGGTTTGTAGTCAGTGCCAGCTGTCGGTTTTTTTTGTTTGTTTGTTTGTTTTAACATCTTTATTGGAGTATAATTGCTTTACAATGGTGTGTTAGTTTCTGCTTTATAACAAAGTGAACCAGCTATACATGTACATATATCCCATATCTCCTCCCTCTTGCATCTCCCTCCCACCCTCCCTATCACACCCCTCTAGGTGGTCACAAAGCACTGAGCTGATCTCCCTGTGCTGTGTGGCTGCTTCCCACTAGCTGTCTATTTTACATTTGGTAGTGTATATATATATATATGTGCATGCCACTCTCTCACTTCGTCCCAGCTTACCCTTCCCCCTCCCCGTGTCCTCAAGTCCATTCTCTATGTCTGCATCTTAATTCCTGTCCTTCCCCTAGGTTCTTCAGAACCAGGAAAACTGGACAGCTACATGTAAAAGAATGAAATTAGAACACTCCATAACACCATACACAAAAATAAACTCAAAATGGATTAAAGACCTAAATGTAAAGCCAGACACTATAAAACTCTTAGAGGAAAACATAGGCAGAACACCCTGTGACATAAATCACAGCAAGATCCTTTTTGACCCACCTCCTAGAGAAATGGAAATAAAAACAAAAGTAAACAAATGGGACCTAATCAAACTTAAAAGCTTTTGCACAGCAAAGGAAACCATAAACAAGGCGAAAAGACAACCCTCAGAATGGGAGAAAATAGTTGCAAACGAAGCAACTGACAAAGGATTAATCTCCAAAATTTACAAGCAGCTCATGCAGCTCAATATCAAAAATATAAACAACCCAATCCAAAAATGGGCAGAAGACCTAAATAGACATTTCTCCAAAGAAGATATACAGATTGCCAACAAACACATGAAAGGATGCTCAACATCACTAATCATTAGAGAAATGCAAACCAAAACGACAATGAGGTATCACTTCACACCAGTCAGAATGGCCATCATCAAAAAATCTAGAAACAATAAATGCTGGAGAGGGTGTGGAGAAAAGGGAACACTCTTGCACTGCTCGTGGGAATGTGAATTGGTACAGTCACTATGGAGAACAGCATGGAGGTTCCTTAAAAAAGTAAAAATAGAACTACCATACGACCCAGCAATCCCACTACTGGGCATATACACTGAGGAAACCATAATTCAAAAAGGTCAAGTTGTAGTTTTTACAAGTGTAAACTTAAACTGTCATGTCGATAAGCTGTCAGGAAAAGGCAGCAATCTCTGGGTAAAGAAACGCAAATCGTCTTTAATAACACTATAGTCTGAAAGATCCGATTATACCGTTCTGTATAAAATAGTCTAAAGGATTTTTCTGTAAAAATACTTGAACTGAAAAATATAAATCTAGTAAAATTATTTATTATTTTCAGCTTGTTTGATTGCAGGTTTGCCAACTTGAATAGTGATACTTAAATATTGACATGTTCTTTATGATTGGGTAAATTAACATGACAGGTCCCATCATTTGCTGTCTGTCTGTTCTAAACCCCACAGCTGAATCGCAAGGTATCCCTATCTCCAGTAAGATCACCCACGTCTCTTGCACTTTCAGTCTGAAAGCTTGGACCTTTGCACAGACTGGAAAAACTTGATCATTTCAAATTTATGTTACCAAAAACTTACTGCTTTTAATAAAGTATATGTGATTTAGAGTCATAAAAATGTTGCCTCCCTCGAGAAATTAAATTCAAGTGTAAATTTGTACGGGCATATTTTCAGAAGTTAAATATTTTAGAAATTTGGTGCACTTTCTTAGATTGAGAGGAAATGTGGCTGGACTTCATGCAGAATGGTGTTTTTATTTGGAACGATTTTGGTTCATGATTTCTCTCCCTGACTTTTCTAGAAACGATTGGAACAGCAGAAGCCTACAGTAATTGCAGCTTCCACTACTTCCCCAACAAACAGTACAACTAGTACCATCTCTCCAGCACAGAAAGTTATGGTGGCCCCCATAAGTGGCTCAGTTACAACTGGCACTAAAATGGTACTAACTACTAAAGTTGGATCTCCAGCTACAGTAACATTCCAGCAGAACAAGAACTTTCATCAGACCTTTGCTACCTGGGTTAAGCAAGGCCAGTCAAATTCAGGTACACAACTGTGATTAAATAAAAGATTGCTTTCATTCAAGAAAAAGAAATTTCAGTCCTTTACCTACTGAAATGAAATGTTTCTTTAGAAAAGTATTTTTCTTCTGCAGCTGATTGAGCAAACAAACTGTAACAGTAGGTTTGTTACAGATAATATTCATAATATTACATTAGCAAAACTCCTCTCTTACATTATTTCACTTTCAGCATTTACATGGTTCACTTACTTTGAGTGGAGAGGAATGTTTTCTTAAAAATACAAAATGAGCCACATTTCATGCATTGGTGCCTTCCTAGAAGTCACTACGTTGCTGGTTGTTTTAAATCTGAAGCTTATTAAATGTCTTATACCCCATTAGCCACCAGCACAGCTGCCACATCTGCTACAACCATTGCCAGCACAGGTCAGACGTTCCAAATTACAGGCAATCCAGTCACTATGGCAGGAAAAGTAATTACCAAACTGCCACTTCCTGCAAACAGCAAGATTGTCGCTGTAAATGTGCCAGCAACGCAAGGAGGTAAGGGAAATGTGAAGAGTTTTAATTCACATTTGCCAGATCATACTGTTGCCATTATTTTTCATTTCCTTTTCACTGATTTCAGTCTTCAGATCTCACATTTTATGTAGCCCACTATAAACCCCCGCCACACCTGGTTTCTCCTCAGGAACCAAGCAATACCTGATGTTTTATGAAAGGGGCAGTTATCAATTACTTCTTCATCTTTTTTTCAAGGCGTTGTTCAAGTACAGCAGAAAGTCCTGGGTATCATTCCATCCAGTACAGGTACAAGTCAGCAAACCTTTACTTCATTCCAGCCCAGGACAGCAACAGTCACGATTAGGCCCAATACCTCAAGCTCTGGAGGAACTACAAGCACTTCCCAAGTAAGAGTTCTTTACAGGTTTATTTGGTGTTAACCACATTGGTTGAAGTTTTCAGAATGGCCTCTTCCAGGATTAATCCAGCTTCTAATTTTTCTTTACCTTTTACTTAATCTGTGACAAAGTACTGATTTTTAAAAAAATCTGTTACTTACATTTCAAGTGAACTGTTAATTTTTAACATTTAGTTAATAGCACATTAGTATAGTTTATGAATCATAAGAATTGCTTTCCAGGATTTTACAAAGAAAATGTCTTTATTGAAAACAATGGGCAATACTGGATCACCCAGGAAAACGACGTGCTGTGCAGCTAAGAAGTAGAGTGAAAACGTAATCCACAGCATTAACTAGTCTATCAGCTGATATGCACACATATTAGATACATCATTTCCTTGGCACTAGTATTATGGAAAAAGTTTAATGTTTTGCAGACTTGAGAATGTTCTAAACCTAACACTGAAAATAATATGCTGTGTAGTCTCTCCTTTAAATTAGGAAAGAACTTCTGGTCTCTGATCTTGCCCCTGTGTTCTCCAGGTTACAGATAAGGATTGGAGCTCAGGGAAAATAGGACTCATCATTTTCCTGTGAGCAACTGTGGTGGTTATAGAGCAGAGCTTTCTTGGGTCTTGTATCCTTCCTTTTAGTCTGTAGGCTATTCTTGGTATCAGTGACAAGGAATTTCTTGCGATCTCATTTAAATTACTTTTTTTCCCCTCAAAGTTCTATCTTTATTCTGATGCTTAATATAATTTAATATGTAATGTCCAAGAGCTTCTGTAATTTCTGTAGACATGTTTATCAATATGGAATGTTTAAAGATATCTGTTCTAAGTCCATCATGCTTTAGTCTTTTAAAAACATTTTAATTCATTGTCCTTTGTGTTATTTGTAGGTAATCACAGGGCCTCAGATCCGCCCTGGTATGACGGTGATTAGAACACCACTCCAACAGTCAACACTAGGAAAGGCAATTATTCGAACACCTGTGATGGTACAGCCAGGTATTCATCCATCCAGTATTATCATTTTACATCTAAAGAGTCAGTCTAGGAAATCTATAATATTCTGTATTTGGCACTCTACATACTGGAAAATACCAATATGAATTAAGATTTCGAAGCATACTAAATTTCTGATTCATCATGGGATACACCCATAAGATTTTGTTTCATTTCTGGCATTGTCAATAAGAGAAAAGCAGGTCCAAGTATGCTTGTTAAAAATGTTCTTAAAACCTCTAGTAAATGAGATAGATACATTCAGATCATTGGAGTAAAGAGAATGAGCAAAGAAAACAGTCTGTGTGGCAAAAGATAAAATCAAGGAAATGGCTAAGAAGCATTTAAATGGAAAGCATAAAACAAGATTACAGAGGCAGTGCCTGCCCTTTTTAATGTAAATAAGTTAAAGCTCCCATATTAAAAGTTGAAGCCTGTAAAGATTGAGTGAAAAAAGAAATCGAACTGTGCATTTATGAGAAACATTCCTAAAAGCAAATCACCAGAGAACGTAAAACATAAAAAGATGGTCAAAGACACATGAAATAAAGGACAAAAAAAGAAAGAAAGAAGGGATAGGCAGAGGGAAGACATGCATAATCCTACTAATACTGAACAGAGTCGAATTCAGTATTTTAAAGAAACAATAACTAGGACAAAGAAAGTCACTTTATATTTGGCTTAAAGATATAGATTGCAGTGAAGGTGCAATCTTGGATCTTTAAATAAGATGTCATTGAAGTGTATAAAGCAAAAACTATTTGAGATCAAGGAGGGATTAACAGAAGCATAGTAGACCAGAAACAGACTGTATCAACTTCTGTACCTTTAGGAATACACATTAGTTTTAAATATTTATGAACTATTTGTATGAAAATGGTCTTATAATGAGCCACAGGTAAAACCTTGATGAATTCCGAAAAGTAGAATGTGTATAGGCTACATTTTTTGTAGTAAAGCTAGAAATTAACATTAAGGTAGTATACTAAGAATGCTTACTTGCTTGGAATTTAAAAACGTATGTTCTCAAAAGTAACTTTTATGTTAAAGAAACATCAGATGTGTCATCACAAACAGATTATCAAGTAGCAGCTAAGCCAGGCTGCAAAGCTGAACTGAGAGGCAAATTCATTCATTCAACAAATATTTTTGAGCACCTACTCTAGGCAGTTGAAACACATTGGTGAACAAAACAGACAAAAAAAAAACCCATATTAAATCTTAACCAGAAGTTAGAAAAATATATAAAACAAGTCTTAAATGAAAACAGGAAGAAGGAAGTAAAGTATAAGTAATGATTATAAGACAGAAAAGGCAAATATTAAACCATTTTCTTTTTGCAAGTCTAGAGAAAGGGGAACAAAATGCTAGTTTACAAAAAGTAGGAATGAGAAAGTGCAATAAAAATAGAAGGAACTAAATCTGTTTGAATAACAAGGCATAATTATATACTATGCTTATAAATTTCAAGTCTTAATGACTCACATCAAGGAAAGAAATTTGGAAAGTTGCCATAGTGTTACCTACAAAAAAGAATTCCAGACCTCATGGTTTTATGGATAAAATTCTTTGAAATGGTTAGGAAACAATTTCCTTCTTATAAAAAATAGTTGCAGGCCATAAGGGGAAAGGGGTAGATAAATTCTTTCCCATTCATTTTACAAATTTAGCATAATTCTAATATGAAACATAGCATAATATTTTTTTAAAGGAAATATCCTAATGCCTAAACAAAATTTACCCCAGAGAAGAAAGTATGATTCCTTATTTCAGTTAATGCTACAGAGACAATTGGTAAAATTCAGTATCTATTCATGTTTAAAAATAGCTGTCAGTTAGGCAGCCAACTAAAAGGAAAGATAAAACTAATGTAAAGAAGAAAAGTTTATGGATGATAAATGGTAATATACTTAGACTTGCATATGTGAATATATAGCTTCACATATGAGTGTGTCTGGTGTGTCGTATGAAAAGCAAGGTGGCCAGTGAGGCTGGTGGGGCCCAGTGAAGACAGTAAGAGTCTTAGGAGTTGTGGTCAGAGAGGTCGAGGGTGGATGGATGTGTGTAGTGTGTGTCTGAGTGTGTGCAGGTCAACTTATCCCTATTCCTACCACCACGCTAGCCTTTCCCAAAGTTGAACACTCCCAGGTTGTAATAAAAAGTGTTTTAATTTTTGAATTTTGATGATAATCTAAACATAATTGAACATGTACATATTGGGAATCATCTGAATGACCATCATATAATCAGTCAATACCAGCCCTTTTATCCATCTGTGTTTATGATGACACCGTATCAATACAAGGTGATATAAGGATGTATGTATACATATAGCTGATTCACTTTGTTGTACAGCAGAAACTAACACATTGAAAAGCAATTATAGTCCAATAAAGATAGAAAAAAGAAAATACAAGGTGATAAACGAAAGTAACTTTTCATTAACTGTTCCTCAAACTGCAGTACAAGGACAGAGTGTTGGGGTCCAGAAGTTCTCAACTTCAAGCACTTGTCTATATGTACTGCACTGTTTTTTGATTCATCTTGAAGAATAAGTGGACAATAACCAAGTAAAGTTGAGAAGAAAGAGTAATGATGAAAAACTTACACTGCCAGTATCTATAGCATATTTACAAGCCATCAGAATTTAGGAGCATGATACCAAAGGAAAGCAGACCAACTGAAGTCATGCAGACACTGTGACGCTATCATACTATTTCTGATTGCTGGAATGTGATACTTTAGTGATAGGGTTGGAAAGGGTTCAGTGAAATGGGCACCCAGTGGTGATGGGAGTATGAATGGGTATAACCTTTCTAAATTCAATTTAATACTATGTTCCTGCTATGAATCCAGTAATTTTGGGAGGAGTATATTCTAAGGAAATAATTAGAAGCACATAAAAATTTATAAGCAAGGATTTCACCAGGGTATTATTTAAAAAAAGAAAAAGGGAAAGTGTTCTAAATGTCAAAATAGGTTTAATTTTATACATAATGCAATAATATTAAGCACCGGTCATTTTAAAAAATATACACAGAAATATATATGTAGACATATGAGGAAAAACAGGAAGTGAATACAAAATTTCAGAAATATAATATTTACAAATTAATAATGAATTCAGATTTTATAAGTATAAAATTAGCTGCCAAATAATTACCACCTGCTTTTTCTTCTAGTTTCATCAGGTTAAATGAGAAACAGAAGTTTTTAGAAGACTATGGAGCCATTTCAGTTAAACTTCATTCATTCTATAGATGTTTATTCAGCAGTAACTATGGAAGCACTTGAGCACCTTGCTCTAGTATTGAGGATACAGGGGTTCTTGCCCTCTTGGTTCCTCCCAACTAAGTAGCAGATAGCTGTAACAAAAACTCATTTATAAATATAATTGTCCCAGAATATTCCAGATTCTATATGTTTTGTTTAAAAATCACATTAATTAATTATTATCTTTTCATTTATATTCCTAAGGAAAGGCAGCCTAATGGCACATTTTACATAGGCTCTTCCATCTTCCCTATTGTCATTTTGGCTTTAGATTCATAGGAAGAGCATTATTATTATTTTTTATTTTATTTTATTTTTTGACTACTGCAGAGAGCAGGAATGGGAGAGTGGTTGTTAGTGAGCTGAGTGGAAACAGGCTCACTGACAACCAGGTGGGTCCTTTGGGTGTGGGTATATGGCTGAATGCATCAGTATGTCAGCATCCCGTAAGTCTTTTTGAAAATTGAGAAGAATACATTCATCTGAAGCGTTAAACGACATTTCAACTCAGAGTATTGCTTAGGGCATAGAAGCATTCTAATGTTTTGCTCTTTGCATAGGTACTCCTCAACAGGTTGTGACGCAGATCATCAGAGGGCAGCCTGTTTCCACTGCGATCTCTGCCCCTAGTACAGTTTCCTCAACACCTGCACAGAAAGGACTAACTTCAGGAGCACCCACTGCAAGTCTACAGCCTTCAACCTCACAGCCCCCTCGCCCCCAGCAAGGACAGGTGAAGCTTACCATGGCTCAACTCACCCAGTTAACACAGGGCCACGTAAGTAATGTGACTTCCATTTTAACTTTACAAGTGATCTTACTTACTCTTGCTGTAAGCTTTAAAACACGTACTTAATCTTTGGACGTTTAAAAATCTACTTACTTTTTTAAATGTCTGGTTCCTAGAGTCAAAACAAAAATACTTTTTTTTAAAAAAATTTATTTATTTATTTTTGGCTGCGTTGGGTCTTCATTGCTGTGCGTGGGCTTTCTCTAGTTGTGGCGAGCGGGACCACTCTTTGTTGTGGTGCCTGGGCTTCTCATTGTGGTGGCTTCTCTTGTTGTGGAGCATGGGCTCTAGGCATGCAGGCTTCAGTAGTTGTGGCTCACAGGCTCAGTAGTTGTGGCACACAGGCTTAGTTGCTCCGTGGCATGTGAGATCTTCCCAGACCAGGGCTCGAACCCATGCCCCCTGCATTGGCAGGCGGATTCTTAACCACTGCACCACCAGGGAAGCCCAGGAAAGGCTTTCTTAAAGACAGAAAATACTAGCCATAAAGGAAAAGATTTATAAATTCAACAACCTTAGAAATAAGAACTTCAGTTCATCAAACATTATAAAAGAGTGAAAAGAACGAGGGAAGGTATAACTACAACCAGCCAAGGACTATTCTGCAGAATACATGAAGAATTACTACTACAAATTAAGAAGGAAAAAAATCCAGATAGTTCGGTAGGAAAAAAAGAGCAAACAAACTTGTCGAGAAAAGAGGAAATCTAAACGTCCATAAATCCAAAAAACTGCTGAATTTTGTTAGTAATGAGGGAAATGCATATTAAAACCATATATCTAAGAGATTGGTATAAACTAAAATGTCAGACAAAATCAAGAGACAGCAAAGACATGGAGCAGAATGAACTCTCATACACACCTCGTAGTATTATAAATTGCTTTAGCCACCTTGAAAAACTGTAGACACTATGTAGCAAAGCTGAAGACACATGCCCCACGTCATAGTAGTTCTCCTTCTAGGTATGTTTCCTGGAGAAGTTCTTGTTCGTCTGAGCACCAGGGCGATGGACATGAATATATACAGCAGCATTGTTCATAAGAGTCAAAAACTGGGAACAACCCAAATGTCAATCTGCAGTCAATTAGATAAATAAGTTGCCTTCCTCCAGCAATGGAAGTGAACAAACAACAGCCACATAGAACTACATTGCTGAGCTAAATAAAAAAGCAAGTAACAAACAGAATTACAGTATGATCTATTTGCATAAGATTCAGAAACAGGCAAAACTAGCTACATGTGTAGGGTTATGGGCCTGCTGCATTGCCTACCTGGAGGGGACACCATTTGAATTCTTCCTGAATGGTGCTCCTGAAGTTGTGAGTCTGTGGCCCTTAGAGAGCTATACCTAAGTGGTCGCACTATGAAGAACTGCAGTTATTGTAACAGTGAGAGTAGTGCTTACCTCTAGGGCAAAGGAGGGGAATTAAGACCAGAGCAGGTCACATGGGGGCCTTCTTGGATACTGGCAGTGATGACCTGAATGCTGGTTTTATAGACGTTCACTTTATAATTATTCATTAAACTATACTTGGTATTGTATGTAGTTTTGACTGTTCACAAAAATGTTTTAGAAAAGCAATAGTGAATAAGGCAGGGGTCCTTAACCGGTTTGTGGCCTGTTAGGAACCAGGCCACATGGCAGGAGGTGAGGGGTGGGCGAGCGAGCGGAGCTTCATCTGCCGCTCCCCGTCCCTCCCCGTCCCGCGCGTCACCGCCTGCACCGTCACCCACCCACCCACCCCGTCCGTGGAAAAATTGTCTTCCACGAAACCAGTCCCTGGTGCACAAAAGGCTGGGGACTGCTGTAGTAAGGGACTCCTGAGTAAAGTGCATGGAGCTTAGCATCACTGTAGGAACTTTGTAGCATCCGTTTTGGCTGTTGGGAACTTAGGGTGGCTTGTTTTTACGTTTGCTTTCTAATTCTCCACCATGTTCCTGATGGTTGAGGATTAAGAAGTCCTGGACAGAAGAGGCAGTGCAGATGGAGTTTTTAGTTCCTTGTCCCCATTTGAATGATTACTCAGACATTAGTGACCTTCCTCACATGGTGTTTGCATTCCACATCTAGAACCCTAAGCTTTCTATACGTTGGCACACACCAACACACTCCATAGGTCATTTGGTACATAGTGAAAAAACTGAAACTAGGAGACCTGGGCTTCTCATTATATCTCACCTTGAACTTGCCGTCTCACTCTGGGTAGGAGACTTGAACTTTCTAACTTGAGTTTCCTAATTGGTAGAAAGATTGTAGTAATATTTTCTCTCCCTAATCCACAAAGTCACAAGTCTATTGTGAGAATCAAATGAGGCATGTCTAAAGTATGTCTAAAGATGCTTTGAAAGTTATAAAATAAGATGATTTAAAATCAGAATTTTGTGCAGACCTTAGTTATTCACTTCACACCCTTATTTTATAGATTGGGAAATTTAGATCCAGAGCAGCGATGTTACTTACAGACAGATAACCTGGCTGTCCGTTTGGAGAACTCAGACTGGAACTCTGGATTGTTAGTTCATGCTTTTTCCACTAAACACCATCAATCTTTTAAAATAAATATTCTTATTTTAGCTTATCTGAATTTTTCTTGGTACCATTCCATAGACATTCAAATACATATGTTCATTATTTTAAAGGATCTGTTCAACATAAAAATGGTATCCTTTGAACACGGTTTACATGTTGTGTGTTTTTTCCATAGGGTGGCAATCAAGGTTTGACAGTAGTGATTCAAGGACAAGGCCAAACTACTGGACAGTTGCAGTTGATACCTCAAGGGGTGACTATACTTCCCGGTCCAGGACAGCAGCTGATGCAAGCCGCAATGCCAAACGGTACCGTCCAGCGATTCCTCTTCACCCCGCTGGCAACAACGGCCACGGCAACCAGCAGCACCACCACCACTGTTTCCACTACAGCAGCAGGTAGAACCTGGGCTTGTCGGAAATGCTGCTTGTTAGTGTCACGGGTTGCTAGGTGACAGAGGGGGCCAGAGGGCCGGTCTTTATCTTTGGGAGGATGTGCCTCAAGCTGGTGAGTGTCACAGCTGACTGGTCAGCCTCACAAGAGCTTGACCAGATCTCTTGCTCTGACAGCCTCCCTGTCACCACCATCCCCTGTTAAAAACTATAGAAAGCGGGGGGTTGGCACAAAATAGTAAAGTATCGTGGTGACTGTGCCCACTCCTAACTCCTCACCAAGCCTGTAGGAACTGATTGAGTCATGACGTGCTCTCAGGGCAGGTGGGTATTTCCAGCTCATAACCTATGATTGGGAGCTTCAGGACCAGAGCACTTGGTGAGCCTCCTGCTGCAAGCGGCCGTCACTCACTGGCGTCACGCCATAGGAGAGGAATGTGGGCTGGCCTTAGCCTGGGCCAGAAGACCTGGCTGATTTCCAGAGACTGTGCCTTGCTTTGGAAGCCAGCCCTCTGGAGACTTAGCAAAATGTGCGGAGGGCAGCCATGAACATGGCCCGTGTTCCCCAATTTAGGAGAGTCCTGACCTAGGTGTTTCTAGATGGAGCATTTCTAGGGCATCAATCTTCTGTACTGTACTGAAATGCAGAATTCTCACCTTTAGAAAATCCCCTTCAAATTCTTCTTAAACCACAGTCTCATGTTCTAGAGTAAGAAATATTTGGTCTTTCCTTTTCACAGGTACAAGTGAACAAAGACAGAGTAAATTATCGCCCCTGACACAGGTGCAGCCAGCCAAGAGCCTGCCTCCAGCTCAGCCGTCGAGCATGAGTCCTGCAGAAGCCCAGCCTCAGACTGCTCAGCCCGCACAGCCCCAGCCCCCAACCCAACCCCCGTCCCCAGCTCAGCCTGAAGCCCAGACCCAAGCAACTTCTGCCTCCCACGTCCCTCCTGAAGCACAGCCCACCCAAGCACAGTCCTCCAAACCCCAAGGTGCAGGACAGTGTCAGCCTCAGAGTAATGTCCAAGGACAGTCTCCTGCTCGTGTCCAGAGTCCACCACAGACTCGAATGCGTCCATCAACTCCATCCCAAGTGTCTCCTGGACAGCAGTCCCAGGGTCAGACTACAGCCTCACAGCCGATTCCAATTCAGCCACACACATCTCTTCAGCCACCTTCCCAGGGCCAGCCACAGTCACAACCCCAGGTACAGTCTTCAACTCAAACTCTTTCATCAGGACAAACGTTAAGCCAAGTTACTGTTTCGTCCCCATCCCGTCCTCTGCTCCAAGTACGGCAGCCTCAGCCCCAAGTCCTTGCTGTGCCGCAGCTGCAACAAGTCCAGGTTCTCTCCCAGATCCAGTCACAGGTTGTGGCTCAGATACAGGCTCAGCAAGGTGGTGTGCCCCAGCAGATCAAACTCCAGGTCCCCATTCAGATGCAGCAAAGCAGCCCTGTGCAGACTCATCAGATTCAGAATGTGGTTACAGTGCAGGCAGCCAGTGTGCAAGAGCAGTTGCAAAGGGTTCAGCAACTCAGGGATCAGCAGCAAAAGAAGAAGCAGCAACAGATAGAAATTAAGCGGGAACACACCCTCCAAGCTTCTAATCAAAGTGAAATCATTCAGAAACAGGTAAAGTTATTAAGTAAAAGCAGCATGTTCAGTAGCTTGAATTATTGTGCTGTGCATTAGACTTAGTGTTTGGTTGTGTTAGCTTTCCTTAAATAAGACACAAAAGTCATTGATGCTTCAAGTTAGAAGCAGCACTGGATTGACCAAAACGTACTGAATGACTGTTAATGGTTTGGAACTCTGTTGGATATAAACAGTCAGTGCTTACTGGAAAAACGACGTGTATTTTGGGAGAACTAAGTTGGAAAGAGTGGACTTAGGAAGTTTAAGTATCATTGATATGAAACCTGAAGGTTTAACTAAGTTTGGAAGCCACTTCAGGCATCATAGCAATTTCTTTGCAGTTGTCATTCCTTAGTTTGCACGTAGACTAAGCAAATTTTATAGACAGATTAAACTCATTTGTGTTTCCAGCCACACCTTCGTAAAAAAAAGATTTAAATAGTATTACTCCATAGCATAAATAAAAAGTGGCATTGTGCAGTAGCTTTGTAGTGAAGTAAGGCAATTTAGATGAGTTAGAATTATTCTGCTTGAAACAAAGCCACATGTATAGTGACATCCTCTATAGCATTGCGGGAGAATGTGCAGCGTTCCGCACTAGTCAGGAGTTTGTGTGGGTTTCAAGTGTTCCCAAGTCAGGAGAACCCAGTTCCTGGGTCTCCCGTTTACAGTCTGTGAAACCCGCTTATCTCCCCTGAGCTATATCCTCATTAAAACTCTCTCCCTTTCAGCCACACAGGGTTACTGTAATGATTAAATGAGGTCATGTATGTAGAAGCACTTTTTATTTTATTTTTTATTGAAATATATTTGACATATAACATTGTATAAATTTAATTTAAGGTATATGTCTTATTGATTTTATACATTCACATCTTGTAATATGACTGCCATTGTAGCAATAATTAACTCCCCTATCATGTCACATAATTTTCATTTCCTTTTAGTGGTTGGAATAATTAAGATCTAGTCTCTTAGCAACTTTGATGATTGTAATGTTGTTAGAAGTGTTTTTTTTTTCTCATTTTAACATCTTTATTGGGAGTATAATTGCTTTACAATGGTATGTTAGTTTCAGCTTCACAACAAAATGAATCAGTTATATATATACATATGTTCCCATATCTCTTCCCGCTTGCGTCTGTCTCCCTCCCGCCCACCCTCCCTATCCCACCCCTCCAGGCGGTCACAAAGCACCAAGCTGATCTCCCTGTGCTATGCGGCTGCTTCCCACTAGCTATCTACCTTACGTTTGGTAGTGTATATATGTCCATGCCTCTCTCTCGCTTTGTCACCGTTTACCCTTCCCCCTCCCCATAGCCTCAAGTCCATTCTCTAGTAAGTCTGTGGCTTTATTCCTGTTTCACCCCTAGGTTTTTCATGACATTTTTTTTTCTTAAATTCCATATATATGTGTTAGCATACGGTATTTGTCTCTCTCTTTCTGACTTACTTCAGTCTGTATGACAGACTCTAGGTCTATCCACCTCATTACAAATAGCTCAATTTCGTTTCTTTTTATGGCTGAGTAATATTTCATTGTATATATGTGCCACATCTTCTTTATCCATTCATCCGATGATGGACACTTAGGTTGTTTCCATCTCTGGGCTATTGTAAATAGAGCTGCAATGAACATTTTGGTACATGACTCTTTTTGAATTATGGTTTTCTCAGGGTATATGCCCAGTAGTGGGATTGCTGGGTCATATGGTAGTTCTATTTGTAGTTTTTTAAGGAACCTCCATACTGTTCTCCACAGTGGCTGTATCAATTTACATTCCCACCAACAGTGTAAGAGGGTTCCCTTTTCTCCACACCCTCTCCAGCATTTATTATTTCTAGATTTTTTTGATGATGGCCATTCTGACTGGTGTGAGCTGATATCTCATTGTCGTTTTGATTTGCATTTCTCTAATGATTAATGATGTTGAGCATTCTTTCATGTGTTTGTTGGCAATCTGTATATCTTCTTTGGAGAAATGTCTATTTAGGTCTTCTGCCCATTTTTGGATTGGGTTGTTTGTTTTTTTGTTATTAAGCTGCATGAGCCGCTTATAAATTTTGGAGATTAATCCTTTGTCAGTTGCTTCATTTGCACATATTTTCTCCCATTCTGAGGGTTGTCTTTTGGTCTTCTTTATGGTTTCCTTTGCTGCGCAAAAGCTTTTAAGTTTCATTAGCTCCCATTTGTTTACTTTTGTTTTTATTTCCATTTCTCTAGGAGGTGGGTCAAAAAGGACCTTGCTGTGATTTATGTCATAGAGTGTCCTGCCTATGTTTTCCTCTAAGAGTTTGATAGTTTCTGGCCTTACATTTAGGTCTTTAATCCATTTTGAGCTTATTTTTGTGTATGGTGTTAGGGAGTGATCTAATCTCATACTTTTACATGTAGCTGTCCAGTTTTCCCAGCACCACTTATTGAAGAGGCTGTCCTTTCTCCACTGTACATTCCTGCCTCCTTTGTCAAAGATAAGGTGACCATATGTGCGTGGGTTTATCTCTGGGCTTTCTATCCTGTTCCATTGATCTATATTTCTGTTTTTGTGCCAGTACCATACTGTCTTGATTACTGTAGCTTTGTAGTATAGTCTGAAGTCAGGAAGCCTGATTCCTCCAGCTCCGTTTTTCGTTCTCAAGATTGCTTTGGCTATTCTGGGTCTTTTGTGTTTCCATACAAATTGTGAAATTTTTTGTTCTAGTTCTGTGAAAAATGCCATTGGCAGTTTGATAGAGATTGCACTGAATCTGTAGATTGCTTTGGGTAGTAGAGTCATTTTCACACTGTTGATTCTTCCAATCCAAGAACATGGTATATCTCTCCATCTATTTGTATCATCTTTAATTTCTTTCATCAGTGTCTTATAATTTTCTGCATACAGGTCTTTTGTCTCCTTAGGTAGGTTTATTCCTAGATATTTTATTCTTTTTGTTGCAATGGTAAATGGGAGTGTTTTCTTGATTTCACTTTCAGATTTTTCATCCTTAGTGTATAGGAATGCCAGAGATTTCTGTGCATTAATTTTGTATCCTGCTACTTTACCAAATTCATTGATTAGCTCTAGTAGTTTTCTGGTAGCATCTTTAGGATTCTCTATGTATAGGATCATGTCATCTGCAAAGAGTGACAGCTTTACTTCTTTTCCGATTTGGATTCCTTTTATTTCCTTTTCTTCTCTGATTGCTGTGGCTAAAACTTCCAAAACTATGTTGAATAAGAGTGGTGAGAGTGGGCAACCTTGTCTTGTTCCTGATCTTAGTGGAAATGCTTTCAGTTTTTCACCATTGAGGGCGATGTTGGCTGTGGGTTTGTCATATATGGCCTTTATTATGTTGAGGAAAGTTCCCTCTATGCCTACTTTCTGCAGGGTTTTTATCATAAATGGGTGTTGAATTTTGTCAAAAGCTTTCTCTGCATCTGTTGAGATGATCATATGGTTTTTCTCCTTCAATTTGTTAATATGGTGTATCACATTGATTGATTTGCGTATATTGAAGAATCCTTGCCTTCCTGGAATAAACCCCACTTGATCATGGTGTATGATCCGTTTAATGTGCTGTTGGATTCTGTTTGCTAGTATTTTGTTGAGGATTTTTGCATCTATGTTCATCAGTGATATTGGCCTGTAGTTTTCTTTCTTTGTGACATCCTTGTCTGGTTTTGGTATCAGGGTGATGGTGGCCTCGAATGAGTTGGGGAGTGTTCCTCCCTCTGCTATATGGTGGAAGAGTTTGAGAAGGATAGGTGATAGCTCTTCTCTAAATGTTTGATAGAATTCGCCTGTGAAGCCATCTGGTCCTGGGCTTTTGCTTGTTGGAAGATTTTTAATCACAGTTTCAATTTCAGTGCTTGTGATTGGTCTGTTCATATTTTCTATTTCTTCCTGATTCAGTCTTGGCAGGTTGTGCCTTTCTAAGAATTTGTCCATTTCTTCCAGGCTGTCCATTTTATTGGCATAGAGCTGCTTGTAGTAATCTCTCGTGATCTTTTGTATTTCTGCAGTGTCAGTTGTTACTTCTCCTTCTTCATTTCTAATTCTATTGATTTGAGTCTTCTCCCTTTTTTTCTTGATGAGTCTGGCTAATGGTTTATCAATTTTGTTTATCCTTTCAAAGAACCAGCTTTTAGTTTTATTGATCTTTGCTATCGTTTCCTTCATTTCTTTTTCATTTATTTCTGATCTGATTTTTATGATTTCTTTCCTTCTGCCAACTTTGGGGTTTTTTTGTTCTTCTTTCTCTAATTGCTTTAGGTGCAAGGTTAGGTGATTTATTCGAGATGTTTCCTGCTTCTTAAGGTAGGATTGTATTGCTGTAAACTTCCCTCTTAGAACTGCTTTTGCTGCATCCCATAGATTTTGAGTCGTCGTGTCTCCATTGTCATTTGTTTCTAGGTATTTTTTGATTTCCTCTTTGATTTCTTCAGTGATCACTTCGTTATTAAGTAGTGTATTGTTTAGCCTCCATGTGTTTGTATTTTTTACAGATCTTTTCCTGTAATTGATATCGAGTCTCATAGAGTTGTGGTCGGAAAAGATACTTGATACAATTTCAATTTTCTTAAATTTACTAAGGCTTGATTTGTGACCCAAGATATGATCTATCCTGGAGAATGTTCCATGAGCACTTGAGAAAAATATGTATTCTGTTGTTTTTGGATGGAATGTCCTATAAATATCAATTAAGTCCATCTCGTTTAATGTATCATTTAAAGCTTGTGTTTCCTTATTTATTTTCATTTTGGATGATCTGTCCATTGGTGAAAGTGGGGTGTTAAAGTCCCCTACTATGAATGTGTTACTGTCGATTTCCCCTTTTATGGCTGTCAGTATTTGCCTTATGTATTGAGGTGCTCCTATGTTGGGTGCATAAATATTTACAATTGTTATATCTTCTTCTTGGATTGATCCCTTGATCATTATGTAGTGTCCTTCTTTGTCTCTTCTAATAGTCTTTGTTTTAAAGTCTATTTTGTCTGATATGAGAATTGCTACTCCACCTTTCTTTTGGTTTCCATTTGTATGAAATACCTTTTTCCATCCCCTTACTTTCAGTCTGTATGTGTCTCTAGGTCTGAAGTGGGTCTCTTGTAGACAGCAAATATATGCGTCTTGTTTTTGTATCCATTCAGTCAATCTGTGTCTTTTGGTGGGAGCATTTAGTCCATTTATATTTAAGGTAATTATCGATATGTGTGTTCCCATTCCCATTTTCTTAATTGTTTTGGGATCGTTATTGTAGGTCTTCTCCTTCTTTTGTGTTTCTTGCCTAGAGAAGTTCCTTTAGCAGTTGTTGTAAAGCTGGTTTGGTGGTGCTGAACTCTCTCAGCTTTTGCTTGTCTGTAAAGGTTGTAATTTCTCCATCAAATCTGAATGAGATCCTTGCTGGGTAAGGTAATCTTGGTTGCAGGTTTTTCTCCTTCAACACTTTCAATATGTCCTGCCACTCCCTTCTGGCTTGCAGAGTTTCTGCTGAAAGATCAGCTGTTAACCTTATGGGGATTCCCTTGTGTGTTATTTGTTGTTTTTCCCTTGCTGCTTTTAATATGTTTTCTTTGTATTTAATTTTTGACAGTTTGATTAATATGTGTCTTGGCGTATTTCTCCTTGGATTTATCCTGTATGGGACTCTCTGTGCTTCCTGGACTTGATTAACTATTTCCTTTCCCATATTAGGGAAGTTTTCAACTATAATCTCTTCAAATATTTTCTCAGTCCCTTTCTTTTTCTCTTCTTCTTCTGGAACCCCTATAATTCGAATGTTGGTGCGTTTAATATTGTCCCAGAGGTCTCTGAGACTGTCCTCAGTTCTTTTCATTCTTTTTTCTTTATTCTGCTCTGCAGTAGTTATTTCCACTATTTTATCTTCCAGGTCACTTATCCGTTCTTCTGCCTCAGTTATTCTGCTACTGATCCCATCTAGAGTATTTTTCATTTCATTTATTGTGTTGTTCATCATTGTTTGTTTCATCTTTAGTTCTTCTAGGTCCTTGTTAACCGATTCTTTCATTTTGTCTATTCTATTTCCAAGATTTTGGATCATCTTTACTATCATTATTCTGAATTCTTTTTCAGGTAGACTGCCTATTTCCTCTTCATTTGTTAGGTCTGGTGGGTTTTTATCTTGCTCCTTCATCTGCTGTGTGTTTTTCTGTCTTTTCATTTTGCTTATCTTACTGTGTTTGGGGTCTCCTTTTTGCAGGCTGAAGGTTCGTAGTTCCTGTTGTTTTTTGTGTCTGTCCCCAGTGGCTAAGGTTGGTTCAGTGGGTTGTGTAGGCTTCCTGGTGGAGGGTACTAGTGCCTGTGTTCTGGTGGATGAGGCTGGATCTTGTCTTTCTGGTGGGCAGGTCCACATCTGGTGGTGTGTTTTGGGGTGTCTGTAGACTTATTATGATTTTGGGCAGCCTCTCTGCTAATGGGTGGGGTTGTGTTCCTGTCTTGCTAGTTGTTTGGCATAGGATGTCCAGCACTGTAGCTTGCTGGTCGTTGAGTGAAGCTGGGTGCTGGTGTTGAGATGGAGATCTCTGGGAGATTTTCGCCGTTTGATATTATGTGCAGCTGGGAGGCCTCTTGTGGACCAGTGTCCTGAAGTTGGCTCTCCCACCTCAGAGGCACAGCACTAACTCCTGGCTGCAGCACCAAGAGCCTTTCATCCACACCGCTCCTTAATTTGGGATGATTCGTTGTCTATTCATGTATTCCACAGATGCAGGGTACATCAAGTTGATTGTGGAGCTTTCATCTGCTGCTTCTGAGGCTGCTGGGAGAGATTTCCCTTTCTCTTCTTTGTTCTCACAGCTCCCAGGGGCTCAGCTTTGGATTTGGCCCCGCCTGGCCTGTGCGTGTAGGTTGCCGGAGGGCGTCTGTTCTTTGCTCAGACAGGACGGGGTTAAAGGAGCCGCTGATTCGGAGGCTCTGGCTCACTCAGGGCGAGGAGTGTGGGGCGGGCCCGTGGCGGCAGAGGCCGGCGTGTCGTTGCTAGCCTGAGGCGCGCCGTGCACTCTCCTGGGGGAGCTGTCCCTGGATCCCGGGACCCCGGCAGTGGCGGGGCTCCCCGGAAGGGGGTGTGGACAGTGACCTGTGTTCGCACACAGGCTTCCTGGTGGCGGCAGCAGCGGCCCTAGCGTCTCATGTCCGTCTCTGGGCTCCGCACTTTCAGCTGCGGCTCGCGCCCGTCCCGCGCCCGTCCCCGGAGCTCTCCCAAGCAGCGTTCTTAATCCCCTCTACTCGCGCACCAGGAAACAAAGAGGGAAGAAAAAGTCTCCTGCCTCTTCGGCAGGTCCAGACCTTTCCCCGGACTCCCTCCCGGCTAGCCGCAGTGCACCAACGCCCCGCAGGTTGTGTTCACGCCGCCAACCCCAGTCCTCTCCCGGCGCTCCGACAGAAGCCGGAGCCTCAGCTCCCAGCCCCGCCCGCCCCATCGGGCGAGCAGACAAGCCCCTCGGCTGGCGAGTGCCGGTCGGCCCCGATCCTCTGCACTGGAATCTCTCCGCCTTGCCCCCCGCACCCCCGTTGCCGTGCTCTCCTCCGCGGCGCTGAAGCTCCCCCACTCCGCCACCCGTAGTCTCCGCCACCCGTAGTCTCCGCCTCCGAAGCTCCCCCACTCCGCCACCCGCAGTCTCCGCCCGCGAAGGGGCCTCCCAGCGTGTGGACACCTCTCCTCCTTCACAGCTCCCTCCCGCTGGTGCAGGACCCGTCCCTATCCTTTTGTCTCTGTTTATTTTTTTCTTTTGCCCTAACCAGGTACGGGGGGGGGGTTCCTTGCCCCCTGGGAGGTCCGAGGTCTTCTGCCAGCGTTCAGTAGGTGCTCCGCAGGAGCCGCTCCACGCGTAGATGTATTTCTGGTGTATCTGTGGGGAGGAAGGCGATCTCCGAGTCTTACTCTTCCGCCATCTTCCCGGAAGTCCCAAGGTGTTCCTGTTACAAGTGTTTTAAGCAGCAGAGGATTTTTTTTTTTTTTTTTTTTGCGGTACGCGGGCCTCTCACTGTTGTGGCCTCTCCCGTTGCGGAGCACAGGCTCCGGACGCACAGGCTCAGTGGCCATGGCTCATGGGACCAGCCGCTCCGCGGCATGTGGGATCTTCCCGGACCGGGGCACGAACCCGCGTCCCCTGCCTCGGCAGGCGGACTCTCAACCACTGCGCCACCAGGGAAGCCCCAGCAGAGGGAATTTGAAGATGTATAGTAGTAATCTTAAAAAATTAACGTCATATATAATGTGTTAAAATGCATTATTATCCAGCTTTTAGCACTGTATGGTCCATGAACTGAGAATTATTACAATGTCTGTCTTTACCCTAATCTCTGCACAAGGTGGCAATGGGGCGGGAGTGGGGTGATCTTTAAAATGAATGCCTGGGACGGAGAGCATAATGTTAAAAACATGGTTATTGAAGGATGATAGCTGGGTTAAAATTAGAGCTGTATTAATTCTTTAATCTCAAACAAGTTAGTAAGTTCTTTATGTCTCACTATCTCATTTATAAAAGTTTCCCTACCTTTCAGCGTCGTTAAGGTGAATAAACAAGGTAATGTCAGCTGCTTCCCTGGGCACAGTGCCGGGTATGTGATAAGCACCCGGGCCAGACAGTAGCTCTCATTTTATTTGTATTACGATATAAAATTCTTAGTTTCTTTGGGAAACACATACATGTGCTCAGATTTCTACTGTTGTTACCTGTGTACCAACTTGTAGTCATTATAAAATATGGATTTTTGGATTTTGTTCTGTCCTGAAGGTGGTGATGAAGCATAATGCTGTAATAGAACATTTAAAACAGAAAAAGACCATGACTCCAGCTGAAAGAGAAGAGAATCAAAGGTAGGGAGAAATGTTTATAACCCATTACACTGGGTCTCACTGTATATCAGTCTCTTCTCTTTAACACACACACACACACACACACACACACACACACACACACACACACACACACACGAGTTCTGAGTTTATATTGTTTTTACCTTGATTGAAGTTTATTAAATGAGAACACTCAGTACTAACAGATACTCATAACTGGTTCCAATCGCTCTGAAGCTTTCCAGTCACAGAAAGTTTGTACCAACTGTAAAGACGTAGAAAAATTTTGTCTTAAGTCTTTCAGAAGGAAATGCCCACTATTACATAGATTGTGTATTTCTCTCTAGAATGATTGTCTGTAACCAGGTGATGAAGTATATTTTGGATAAGATAGATAAAGAAGAAAAACAGGCAGCAAAAAAACGGAAGCGAGAGGAGAGCGTGGAACAGAAACGTAGCAAACAGAATGCCAGCAAGCTCTCTGCACTGCTCTTCAAGCACAAAGAGCAACTCAAAGCCGAAATACTGAAGAAGAGAGCACTGCTAGACAAAGACCTACAAATTGAAGTGCAGGTAAGAAGGTATTTTCTATCCTCCTGTGTTCAGTGTTTAGCATCAAATTTTATTCTTCTTTTCCCCTTGAAATTTCCATTAAGCTTAAAATTTGAGCTTGTTTTCTAGATTTTACATTTTTGTCCCTAGAATGAGAAGCAGTGGGACATATGTCTTTTAAAGCATGACAGAGATTTTTGTATCTACATGTATATTGTAATCTCTAAACTAGCCACTCGGGGAGGTTAGTCTTTTGATTAAAACATTTGAGGACCCTCTTGGCAACAGCCCTTATTGTCTGCGACGCAGTCTTTGCCAAAAGTTATCAGGAGCTACGTTTCTGGAGAAAGGTAGACAGAGAAACTGCAAAATAATGTTGAAAGAAAATAAAGTGTGCTTATTAAATAAGACCAGATTTCTTTCTTGACTTGTAAATGATCTGCAGGCATGGCTAATCCTCTGCTTACTTAGGGAATTTGTTGAAAATTGAAAGAAGACATCTATTCATACATATTTAAACAGTTTTTTAAAAGAGAAGTGGGCTATATAAAGCATCCCTAGAAGTGCCTTGTACATTTTAAGAAGGTGAGAGATGTTAAGACAACACTGATCATCCTACTAACAAACACTGTACATAACTGTGAGACATTAGACATCTTCCCACTGAAGTCAGAAACCAGATGGTAGTGCCCAGAATCAACATTATTGCTTAGCATCTCTAGAAATTCTAGCTAAGGTTAAGCCAAAGAAAGAAAGGAGATAAAATTTGTTATCGTGTATATATGATTATTATATCAAAACCCCAAAGAAAAATTATTAAGATCTAAGAGAGAGTTCAGTAAGGTAGTCACTGCTAGATAAATACTGAGATCGCGACCATGGTCCAAGTAAACAAAAATAAGGTTCGGTAATCTTTGATCATCCCCCCTCCAAAGATGACCATTTTAAAATAATTTTAGGATATAGCTTACATATATTACTTTTAATAAATGTATTCACATATAAAAACATTTTAAACAAAATCAGAATCACGCTGGAGACAACATATACTGAACATTTTTCTTTTTCTGCACTGTACATACTATGCAGCCATTTAAAAATGTTAACAACTACTGCAAATATTCTAGTATACAGTCGTGGTGTTGCTTCTGACAGTGTATCGCTTATCCAATGAGGAAGAAAAATTATACTTAAAGGAAACGTTCAGCATTATTTTAACTATAGAATTTATTGCTAAGATGATTTAGTTTGAGGAACAACATTCAAACGTATATGTACTAGCATATTTTAAAATTTATTTTTAATTATAAAGATTTTTTTAATTTTCAGCATATGTGATTGGTCCTTTATATCTACCTGTTCTTATATCATTTATGCTTGCCTTTTTAGAAAATAGACTTCATTTTTAAGAGCAGTTTTAAATTTACATAAAAATTATGCAGAAAGCAGAGAGTTCTTGTATACTACCCCCAACCCCAGTTTCTCCTATAATTAACATCTTGCATTAGGGTGGCATATTTGTACAATTCATAAGCCAGTATTGATACATTATTATTAACTAAAGTCCATAGTTTACATTAAGTTTCACTCTTTGTGTTGTATAGTTCTGTGCATTTGACAAATGAGTGATGTCATATAATCATGTTACATAACAGAATACAGAGTCATATTACAGTATCATACAGAATAGTTTCACTGTCCTAAAAATGTGTTGTCTTCTACCTTTTCCTCCCTCCTCCATCCCCCTCTGCTTGTCTTTTCAATATTTCTTACTCATTTTTAATAGAACTTATGCCTTCATTTAACTCTTTGAATGTCTCATACATATTATAAAGTTTTTTGTCAGATTGTTCTATAAAACATAAAAATTCACTTGGAGTGAATTCAGATTCGGTTATTGATTTTTGTTGGTTGCTTTTTCTTTTTTTTTCTTTTTTTTTTTTACATTACATGTTTTTATTGTTTTTCATTTGATTTTGCATTTGGAATTTTAAGTGAGAGGAGTTTTGTTTTTGTTTCCTTCCTCCAGAAGCCTAGTGTAGCACAGCCAGCCTTTAACATCCAGCAGGGAGCCTGCACTTCCCAGTTCTGAATCTGGAGCCCAGGAGGCCTGCAGTTTTAGCCCTGGTCATGGTTTTGTGTTTCCGTTCCATAGAGACATTTATATCTTATTCAAGCATGGCTGTCTTTTCAGTTTTCTCTTTTTTATATCTTACTACCATGGGAATGTTCTTGAAGAGGTATGTCAAAGTATGTACCTACTACACTGTCTTGACGATCTTGATTTTCCTAAAATCCATCTCTTTAGGCTATAAACACATCATACTATTAGGAATATGAAACTCAAGATTTACTTTCTTCCCTAGGAAAAAGTTCAGACTTTGTTTTTAAATAGAGAAGGACTGTAGAATTGTCACACAGCATATATTCTCAGTTATAAGACTATTTAGACTCCAGATAGAGGAAGGAGGTTCATTAAACCAGGATCATTCTGGTTTATTTGTTAGAATTTTTTTGATGTTTAAAAACTTGGTCATAGCTCTGGTTTAATTACACCAAGCTTGTTCATGAATGCCAATCACAGTGATTTTTCTCTAAGGAAATAAAAGTTCTTTTTTTTTTTTTATTTTTTTATTATTTACTTTTGGCTGTGTTGGGTCATTGTCGCTGCACGTGGGCTTTCTCTAGTTGCAGCGAGCAGGGGCTACTCTTCGTTGCAGTGCGCAGGCTTCTCGTTGCGGTGGCTTCTCTTGTTGCAGAGCTCGGGCTCTAGGCACATGGGCTTCGGTAGTTGTGGCTCGCGGGCTCTAGAGCGCAGGCTCAGTAGTTGTGGCGCACGGGCTTAGTTGCTCCGTGGCATGTGGGATCTTCCTGGGTCAGGGCTCGAACCCATGTGCCCTGCATTGGCAGGCAGATTCTTAGCCACTGCACCACCAGGGAAGTCCAAGGGAAATAAAAGTTCTTTCATCATCATTTCTCAGAATAAGTTGTAGCACTAGGTAGCAGAGGTGTGTCTGTAAAATACCTCACATGGGAAAAAGTATTTTAATTTATGCAAAATTTGTATTGAGAAAATAGCTCTCCTTGCAGTCTTAAATTCTAGCCACAGGAGCACAGTAAATAAGGCACATCTGTCTTACTTTGCTCTGGGCTGGTCAGGCCACATCTGGAGTATCACGTCCAGTTCATGTCGAGACTCACTCTAAGGAGACACGAGGAGATTTGCCGGAAGAAAGCAGCCAGCGAGCGAGGACACTTGAAATCATGTCCTGAGTGATGACTGCAATGACCAGGGCAGGACCCTGGCATGCGGGAGGGGCCGTTCTTTCTACACACTTGCTCATCTTTCTGTCAGACCTCCTTTGAAGAGAGCTAGCAGTTTTCTAGTTGTTGTGTAATCTTCATCTTCTATTTCTAGTTGTTTTAATTGGGTTTAAGGTGTAGTAAGAACCCTCTTGTTTGGAGTTAACAAGACTCCCTCACTTTAGAGTGAACTGTGGAGCTACTCAGACAAGGGAGGTGATGTAACGTCCTCTGGCCAGAACGTTACATAAGTCAGTTGATGGTCTTATATTCTTTGATTGACAACAGGAAGAGCTCAAGAGGGACCTGAAAATTAAGAAGGAAAAAGACATGATGCAGGCCACAGCTGTCGCTGCCACCTCCCCCGCCGCAGCACCGGCACCTCCAGCCCCTCCACCTTCCCCGCCACCTCCACCCCCGCCACAGCACTCGGGCCCCCTAGCCACGGCCACGGCCACGGCCACGGTGCCTGTGGCTTCCCAGAAGAGGAAGCGAGAAGAGGAAAGAGACTCAAGCTCCAAGTCGAAGAAGAAGAAAATGATCTCTACTACCTCAAAGGAAACGAAGAAGGACACAAAGCTTTACTGTATTTGTAAAACGCCTTACGATGAATCTAAGTGAGTAGATCTTTTTGAGCTCTAGTTTATTTTCTTAAAAGTTTAGCTCAGTTTCCAGTTTTGAAGAAAATGAGTATATCAGTAGCAATGTAAATAAAAACAGTTAAAAATAAGGGTAATAATATTTCATCTGTGGTTTTGCAGCTGATATTTTTAACATTGACACTAGAATAAAAGTTTGGTTCTTTTTCCACGTGTTCATGATTCGTGTTTGTCCTTCATCATATTTTCTGTCAGATAAGCTTTCTGTTGCTCCTTTGCTGTCTCCTCTTCTCTCTGGATCAACTCCAGATCAATTAGTAATGCTGTCTGGAGAAAAGTGTATTACTGTCACCACCCAAAGTTGAGATCATCTGTTCTGGAATCTTCCCAACCCCACGATTACATCCAATCCTAAAGACGACCTACATACGAATGGTGCCAAGGGGCTTTTGAGTTTGAGTGGTTTTGGATTTTTATCATGTAATTTTAAGTAATTCTATGGATTTTGTATTAGAATACTGTAACCTAATATTTTTGTCAAAGTTCCCACTTTCTTATTGGGGACAAAAGTCAGAAAAATACAAAAAGTGATTCTTTCACTCATTCCTCAAGTACTACACTCAAAAATTTGATAAGCATGGCAGCTGGAAGCTGCTTTTGACAGTTGTAACTTGTATTTGGTGATATATACAAGATTTTAGAGACAGTAATCCATAAACATGGTTACACTTCTTTTTTTCCTATCATTATTATCACTTAGCTAGGTATTTAGCTTCCATTTTCAACATTCAAATGCAGGCCAAGTTTTTAAAGCCAAAATTAACCACAGTGTTAATTTTACAGTACCCAAAATTTTATTTGATTGTGATAAAAAAGTATGATCATTTAGAATTAGGAATGCTTAATGACTACTGTAAGTGGATGCCTAATCAATTTATAAAATAAAATTGTTTAATGATGTTTAAGCTGTAACATTGAAGCTGCTTTAGTGGTGCTATTTAAATTACAGTCTGTTTGCAAGTGCTAAATCAAAACTTTTTGTTGGTAGATTTAGCTATGTGTTGAATCAAACACAGATCAGTGTAGGCATCTGCACTTTTCATTGTCTTACTTTATGAGAAATTAGACATGATATTAAAAGTAGAACCCTATTGATTGATTTTCCCCTTAGTCCAGTACAAGTCCAGTGCAATTTTTGTAAATTTACTTTCTTTACAAAAGATTTTCTTTCTTTACAGAAAGATCTGCTTATGGAATTTCCTTAAATAACAAGACATTTTGGCCTATTTAAAATATTCAGATCATAGAAATTCATTTCACACACAACTTTTTTTAACACCTAAATTGCATAAAATGCAGCACACGTGTACGTATGCTCATTCTATTGAGTTTGCCTCATTATTTTGGGGATATTTCATATTTTTTAGTTTTTCATTATTCACATTTCAGTATACCGGCTTCATTCATTCCCTATTCTAGTTGGGAAGAGTTAGTGGTTTTTAAGGAGTATTTAGTGATCTCTTGTTCCAAAGTAGGCTCCTTTGGGAATCTAGTGAGAGTGACTAAAACCTGAAATTCAAGTCCTGAACTCACTTCCAGAACACACAGCCCACCACCTGGTGAAGGCAACATACCAAAACGCCCTGAAGGCCTCCACGTGCGGCAGTGAAAATCATGCGGGAGTCATAATTCAAAAGAGAAAAGTTAGTGGCAATAGGATACACCACACAACCATTATTCCTTTACGTTCAAAAGCAGGTTAGGTGGAAGCTTGAGGACTATTTCGATTCCTGTAGGCGAATCTGCCAAGAAACACCTTGGTAGAACCAATGGTATCAGCAAGGCCAGTCTGGTTCCCTGCAATTCACGCTTATTCTTGCCATGACTTTGACAAGGCGTTCCTCCGGAGCATTCGTCAACACTTTGATACACTGTGTGTTTGTCATAGAGATGCTTTTCACTTTACCGTTTGGGATCTTACATTACAAAAGACTTGAGGATTAATTAACTGATAACCCACGGTTACACACTCATACAGCCCCATCTTGTGGTTTTAGATTAACTATCCTTACATCACTCTCCACTCCGTGTGTCCCTGTTTTTGAATTGAAGTAGTTCTTCACCAGCTAATTAAACTGGCCACTCCACATTGTCATACACATTCTACTAACTGAAAAACTGGCCCATGTCATAGTCTGTTAAAATTAGATTAAATTCCAATATTTACTTAGAAAACTTGGTAGAAACTGAATTACTACATGTACCTTTTTTAGTTTTCTTCTTCATACCATGTTTTGACCATTTTTCTTCTACAACTGGCTGACCTCCTGCATGTTCCTTGTAGTGTAACTTCTACTTGGTGTTTGCGCTTTGCTTTGTTTTCAAATTTAAATCGTGAGATACATTTTCAAACCTATCTAAGAAATAGCCCTGATTTTGAAATGGCTTCTGTGGCATAGGTTTGACAGATGTAAGTCTTTGATTCTTTGGCTTTGGTTTTTGTGCCTGTTACAGTTTTACACACATTCATTAAGAGGGAGACATTACCATCAGTGTGTTGTTTATTTTTTCAAATTCCAGTGTGTTTTTAAAGACCCACATTTCACTAAACAGTGTATTTGTTGAAATAGATGTGAGCGACTCTATGTCCCCACACTTGATATAGCATCAGATGCTGTAGTTTGTCAGGGTTAGAATGGTTGGATTCAGGATGTTTAGCTGACTCATTGCAGAAAGTTATCCTGTAAGAACGTGAATCAGGACAGGGAAGACAGACTTACGTACCATGCAGCTCAAAATGACAATTACATTGTCATTTTCATTGTGAATGCTTTTAGGTTCTATATTGGCTGTGATCTTTGTACTAACTGGTATCATGGAGAATGTGTTGGCATCACAGAAAAGGAGGCTAAGAAAATGGATGTGTACATCTGTAATGATTGTAAACGGGCACAAGAGGGCAACAGTGAGGAATTGTACTGTATCTGCAGAACACCTTATGATGAGTCACAGTGAGTTCTGATAAGAGCATCATATTTAATAATTTAGGAAGCCAAATTGCTCTGACTGGTTACTTATTTGTTTTAAAATAAAAAGCAAGGTATTTTTCTGCATATATTATACACTTACATTACAAATTCTTTTCCAATTTTTTTTTCTCTTCTTCCCTCTTTACCTCCCCTTCAAAATTTATGTTGCTTCATAGTGAATGTTTGAGATGCATTGGGGAAAATGTGGTTTAATGGTAGACTTGATTCTTCAATATGTAACATAGAAATTAATGAGATTAAAATGGCCTGACTTGTTTGGACTTTATCAGTGTTTTGAAATGGTGCTTTATTGCAGGTTAGAAAAACACTAATTTGGGTACAAGCTCCGAGACTCTGTTAAACAGCTTTTAGGATTTTGAACTCCCAGTTGGGTGGCCAATATCAGCTTCCCATTTGATATGGTATTAGTTGAAAGATTTTTGTCTTTATTTTGTTTTGAGTTTTGAAGTCAATTAAATGTTTTACATTTTTCTTCATATTGGTTCTCCAATTTTGACAGTGTTCTTAAACCTTTAATGCTTGTTCGTAACATCAGAAATACTAAAGTAACTCATTGGAATGTCAATCTTCAAAAGTATTAAAACAGTTATAATACTAAAACTATTTTATATCCCAGGGTTAGAATATATTCAATGCATGTTTTATTACTTTTTAAAGTAAATTATAAGTAATGTGATCCCATCTGTTTTGAATTCACATTTCCATTTCGGATCTTGCAGATTTTATATTGGCTGTGATCGGTGTCAGAATTGGTACCATGGGCGCTGCGTTGGCATCTTGCAAAGTGAGGCAGAACTCATTGACGAGTATGTCTGTCCACAGTGCCAGTCAACAGAGGATGCCATGACAGTGCTCACGCCGCTAACAGAGAAAGATTATGAGGGTTTGAAGAGGGTGCTGCGTTCTTTACAGGTGAGAAACCACGCTCTGTGCAGCATTTAAAGATGAAATCAATCAGCGTGACCTTGGAAACACGCCTGGGGTTTGACCTTTACAATCTTAGAGCACCTGACTATTTAGTGACTCCCAGCTGAAGTGCTCCACAGACTTCAGTCCGTCCTGTGCCGACTGTTGTTGTTTAGCTAATGCTCATGTTTAAAATGACTCATTATTTTTAACCTAAATTTTATTTTTAAAGAAAACTATCTTACCACCATTGATTGAAAAGCAATTTGATTAAATTCTAGTGAGATACAAATGCTTATCTAAGGCTCTGAGCCAAAGCCTTCCCTCCCTTATTAAAAACAAGAAGGAAGGTGGGGGTGGCTTCTAAGATTAGCAAGCATTAGAGATGTATTCCAGGCATAGGAGTGCTAGATTGACACTTCCTCCTGTTGTAATCATAATTAGAAGCGTTGAAAGAACTGAAACGAGAACAATAGTCTCAATATGTGGTTAAATGTTATTTAACATCACCGTCACACCTCTGCCACATCATTAGCCTGCAGAGGTAACCATTCCACACTTGGAACCCATCCCACTCCAGTTTAATTGGTGTGATTGCAGTGCCAACATCGCTCAGTTGGCAGGTCATCGTGAAGGGACCAGAGTATAGATTCCTTGACCCCTAAGCTAGTGCTCCACCATCCCCGCTCCAGGCCGAGGTTCCAGACCTCTCTTTGAGAACCATTATTACAGAGCATGCTCGTCTGAGATAATCTGTGACTACAGCAAAAATCATCTTAAGTATAAATAATTTCATCTCTCAAGTTTAAAACTGACTCTTCCAGTTTAAAGGTCGATGGATGCAAGAACTCAAATGGGAAACTTAAGTGAAATTGTCATTTCCACCTGACAATAACCTGACAGTATGATGCCTTTTTTTTTTTTTTCCATTATAGGCCCATAAGATGGCCTGGCCTTTCCTTGAACCAGTGGATCCTAATGATGCGCCAGATTATTACGGTGTGATTAAGGAACCTATGGGTAAGTGCTTGAGTTGAACATGGAGTTTTTTCAGAAGTCTCAGCAGCTACTTCATTTATCATCCAAAAAATTGATATTTCATGAACATATGCTGAGCAAGACTGGTGAGAGTCCAAACTGGTATACGGTCATTTGTAGGATAAACTGGGAGCACGTATTAAAGTTCAAGTGTGTGTACCTTTGGACCCAGCAGTTGCATCTCTTAGGATTTACATGTGCACAGGTATGTTGTTCATCACAGCAGTGTTCATAATTGCAGAAATACTGAAAATGAAATAAATAGCCATCAGTAGAGGAGTAGCTACATCAAAGGATGAGCAGAGTATTCTCTACTGTATAATGAGTGAAATCAGTGAACGGATTGGGGTCCTTGTGAGCCTCTCCTCTTTCCTGTCACCTCTTCTTCATCTTTTCCTGAAGGAGAGCAAAGGTAGAAATTCAAGAGAATATAGCCTCATTGCCCAGAAAATAAAAGTGGTACTAAATAACAGCTACGAGTAACTGTACAGTAAGTCCCCTACATAACAAACCTTCAAGTTGCGAACTTTCGAAAATGCGAACGTGCATTCGCATGTCCAGTCATGTAAGTTAGTTCACGTGTCTGGTGTACATTGTCACATGTGTGCATCCTCTACAAGTGGTTGTGCTTTTGTGTACTTTACTGTACAGTACTGTATAGAGTACAGTAGTACAGTATCTTTATTTCAAGCCCAGGATGTCTGGAAGCAAGTGTAAAAGCATCGGTGATGTGGCTGGTACTACTGTATACTTTTCAAGTATACAGTACTATACTGTACTGTAAGATTAAAAATGTTTTCTGTGTAGTATTTGTTTGAAAAGTATTACAAACCTATTATAGTACAGTACTATATAGCTGATTGTGTTAGTTGGGTACCTGGGCTAACTTTGTCAGACTTAACGAACGTGCTCTCGGAACGGAACTCATTCATATGTAGGGGATTTACTGTATTAAGATGAACAGCTACCGGTGATTATATTAAAAATACTTTATCTACGAAAGAAGTTATAGAAATTAAAACATAGCTAAAAGCTTCCAAAACTGCCCCAAAATTAGCTCTAGCTGATGAAAATATTCCAAACGGCCAGCTAAGCATTTTTTAAATGGGTATGGTTTTATTGTATATTTGAAAGTTGCCAGGAGAGTGGATCTTAAAAGTTCTCATCACCAAAAAAAAAAAAGTTTGTAACTATATGCGGTGACGGATGTTAAATAAAAGTATTGTGGTGATCATTTCTCAATATATACAAACATCAAATCATCCGATTGGGACTTCCCTGGTGGCGCAGTGGTTAAGAATCCGCCTGCCAATGCAGGGGACATGGGTTCGATCCCTGGTCCGGGAAGATCTCACATGCCGCGGAGC
Organism: Lagenorhynchus albirostris; assembly: GCF_949774975.1. Taxonomy (NCBI): domain Eukaryota; kingdom Metazoa; phylum Chordata; class Mammalia; order Artiodactyla; family Delphinidae; genus Lagenorhynchus; species Lagenorhynchus albirostris. Next base: position 46,434,302 of record NC_083114.1, on the reverse strand, counting down.
AACTAAGCCCGTGTGCCACAACTATTGAGCCTGCATGCTGCAACTACTGAAACCCGTGTGCCTAGAGCCCGTGCTCCGCAACAAGAGGAGCCACCGCAATGAGAAGCCCGTGTACCGCAACGAAGAGTAGCCCCCACTCACTGCAACTAGAGAAAGCCCGCACAACAACGAAGACCCAACACAGCCAAAAATATATAAATTAAAAAAAAAAATCATCGCATTGTATACATAAAGGTACCACAGTGTTCAATGTCAATTATACCTCAGTTTAAAAATAAAAGGAAAAAATTAAAGGAATTAAAGTTCAAACAGGTTTTTAAGAAAAAAAAAGACAGGGGTTGTATTGACGGCAACTTCAAAGATGCAGAAACATGAAGAAGAGATAAATGAGGGCTTATCTTCGGGAAGAAAAACCATAAATACGTTAAGTAGCCGTTACCTCTATCCTCCTCATGTCTAAGATAGAAGGAATTAATCATTGTACACATTTCAGATTTGAATAATCTCCTTTGAGAAAGTACCTGGGGTGTTTATTTAAATAAATAGATGTCTTTTGCTTCTAAAAATAACTTGATTATAGAAAATTTAAGAAATAAAAAAAGTAAGAAAAGATAAATGCACTTTTGATCTTTTTCTCACTGAATGCTATCACATTTTGGTGTGTTCGTGTGTGTGTGTCTGTGTGTGTATGTGTGTGTAAAAATTGAAAACTTTTTTTTTTTTTTAAATATTGAGATCATATAGTAAATGTTTGTGTCTGGCAGTCATTTTCCTGTGTCATTAATCTTCAATAACATGATATTAATGGCTTTGTATAGTCTGTAAATTGAATATGCCTTAACTTATTTAGCCAAAATTCTTTTCTTGAAGAGCTAAAATGTTTTCCTGTCTTTTTCTTTTCTTTTTTTAATACCACCAAGATAAACAGCATTTTATGTGGGTATGTACATACAGATAATACAGGTCTCCCAAGCATACTGTTGAAAGAAATAGGAAAGTTACAGAGCAATCCCTGGGTTTTAAGCAGTAAACAGTTGTATGTTTTCTAAGGGTATGTACATGTGTTTAGAGATGCATAGCAAATGTCTGGAAAGTTACTAACGTGATTGATTGATTGATTATAAATTTATTTTACTTTTGGCTGCGTTGGGTCTTCATTGCTGTGCGTGGACTTTCTCTAGTTGCGGTGAGCAGGGCTACTCTTTGTTGCGGTGTGCAGGCTTCTCATTGCGGTGGCATCTCGTTGCGGAGCACGGGCTTTAGGCGCGTGGGCTTCAGTAGTTGTGGCATGGGGGTCAGTAGTTGTGGCTCATGGTCTCTAGAGCACAGGCTCAGTAGTTGTGGCACACGGGCGTAGGTGCTCAGTGGCATGTGGGGTCTTCCGGACCAGGGCTCGAACCCCTGTCCCCTGCATTGGCAGGCAGATTCTTAACCACTGCACCACCAAGGACGTCCCCCCTACATCGTTTTTAATTGTATGACGTTAAGGTAATTTATTTAATCACCCCTCCATAATGGATTTTTTGGCTGTCTGCAGTTTTTGCTGCTATAAATGACACTTCTGTGAACATCCTTGTGCATCTGCCCTGTTCTTGTTTGTTTTCTTAGGAAAAATTTCTAGAAATAGAATTTCTGTGCCAAAGGGTGTGTATACTTTTTAGGCTTTTGGTAAGTATTTTCAAATTGCACTTCAGCAGATTGAACCAGTTTCCACTGATAGCATATATCTGTACCCTTTTCTCTGCACACTTGAAAACCCTGAGCATTATCATTCTTTCGAGGAGAAAAAGTTTTCTTTGTAAATACTTATTTCGAAAGAATATGTTTGATGTATAAATGCAGATGTTACAGAGATATAGGGAGTAAAATGTAAAATTTACCACCACTTTCATCCACCTTTAGAGGTAGCCCCTGTTAATAGGCTGATGTTATTTAATTTTTAATTTCTGCTAATTTGGGCAAAGGAAGTGACTCTTTGGCTTTGCCTGTCTTCAGTAACTAGTGATGTGCTTATTACTGTTTGTACTTCTGCATGAGTTCCCTATTTATGTATTTTGCCATTTTGCTCTTGATATATTCATACTGTTGTCAGTGTTACTTAAGGGTTATTTATAAACTAAGGATATTTTAATGTTTTATGGCAATTTTTTGGTCATGTGATAGTTTTTAACATTTTTTTAATTCAGATCTATTAATCATTATGAATTCTACCTTTAGAGTTGTATTTTTAGCCTTTTTCCCTACCCCAGATATATAAATACTTACGTGTATGTTCTCCTAGTACTTTTTATTTTTTAAGGGATACTAATTAAGTTGAAATCATTAAATGTCCAAACACTACTCACATACTTTATTACAGTTAGTCAGGAAGGGCCCAGAACTTAAGTCTGAATATGGTGATATTCGGGCGGGCTGTGTTAAGCTTTCTGCCTACCTGTACAGCTTATGTGACCTACACAGAATGGATGCGCCCAAGTCTTGTTCGGAATTTAATCAGGCTGGGTACGTTTTTGCAGTTGTTCTTGTTTACACGTTTTTCCCCTACCTGCGTAAACTGGAACTATCAAAGACGTGTTTGTGTGTTAAAATATTATATGTATAACATAAAATTGCCATTTTTAACTACTTTTATACGCACAATTCAGTGATTAACTACATTCATTTTTGTCCTTAAATTTTAATTCACCTCGGATTACTTTGGCATATAGTGTGAGGTAGAATTTTTCTTCAGATATAGGTAGGCAGTTGCCTCAACCCAATTTATTAATGAATTCTTCCTGTCTCTGCTTATTTGAAATGACATCCTCAACATAGGTGAAATTCTTACGCTGAATACAGTTATGTCTGTTCCTGTTTTGAATTCAGTTCCATTAATGTTTGTATCATGTTGTGCAATGCCACACGTTTTGTTATCACAGCTTTATAAATTTTTTTATATAAATTTATTTTATTTGTTTATTTTTGGTTGCATTGGGTCTTCGTTGCGGTGCGCGGGCTTCTCATTGCGGCGGCTTCTCTTGTTGCAGACCTGTGGGCTTTAGGCACACAGGCTCAGTAGTTGTGGCGCACGGGCTTCGTTGCTCCGCAGGCTGTGGGATCTTCCCGGACCAGGGCTCGAACCCATGTCCCCTGCATTGGCAGGCGGATTCTTAACCACTACGCCACCAGGGAAGTTCCTGTAATTTTTTTTAATGTCTCATAGATTAAATTTTCTCCCTTTACTTTTATTTTTCAAATGTTTCTTAGATATTCCTACACTTTTATTTTTTGAATGTACTTTAAAATTATTTTCTCAAATTCTAAAATAATTATTGAGATTTAGTTAGGAATTGTGTTATCTATGAATCCTAGATTGATTTGAGATCACTGACCTTTTACTCTCCCAGGTTTTTATGTCATGTTGTATATGGAATTTTCCTTCAAGCACAACTGTCTCCTGGGACCCAGTGTTACTTTGGGTGGATTTAGCTCAGTATTCCACAGCAGTTACCTGTGTACCACCCTAGTAATTTTTTCCAATTCTGCACACTACCTCTACTATTACATACTGCTATTTTTATTCATATCAGCTAATATTTTTCCCTTAAGTTTATTTTAAGTAGACACTTTATATCATTACCAACATAATCGGTAAGTCAGTATCACTTGTCACCAATAAAAGGTAACAATAAAAATTTAAAAGGAAACAAAATTATATTATTAAAGTCTAATAGAAGGATCACAAAACCACAGAGATTTTATTCTTAATTCTGGACTCCTTCTCTTTGTACATGTAAGGTATTTAATCAATTGTTTGCATGTGAAAATGTGTTATACTTAGGTACGTATTCATGTTGGTGTAGTGTTTGCTTTGTTTCAAACCAGTTGAATAAAGAGCTATTCTCTGTAGTTTATTGAAAGTAAAAGACCCTTCTTAACGGTAGCCAAGATTTATCTTTTAGACCCCGAATCAAAAACAAAATTGGAAAAGTGCTGCTGTTTTCTTCAAGAATTGCTACGTAGTCTTCACTGGTAAACCAGCCTGGTTCCAGGACTGCTTGGGCAAGATGTTATGTATTCTTATTTGTCAGAACTGCAGGCAGTATCCACACTGGAACAACCTTAAAGCTTTGAAAATCTTTTACATTTTGTTTTTAAGACCTCGCCACCATGGAAGAAAGAGTACAAAGAAGATATTATGAAAAGCTGACAGAATTTGTAGCAGATATGACCAAAATTTTTGATAATTGTCGTTACTACAATCCAAGTGATTCTCCTTTTTACCAGTGTGCAGAAGTTCTTGAATCATTCTTTGTACAGAAATTGAAAGGATTCAAGGCCAGCAGGTAAGCAGATGTGTTCAGCGCTCTGAACTAATTCAGCTCCTAACGAGAAATTGCTGGGTTTGTTTATGATCTGCTTAAAATTATAGTCACTTTTTAAAATTCAAAAAGCATTTATCAGATGCTTACAGAATGTAAGATGCTGTCTTAAATGCCATGGGGCACATACAAAGATAGTAGTAGTAAGAGTTCTTGCTCTCACTGAGTTTACAGAAGTATAAAAATGACTGTCCTGGGACTTCCCTGGCGGTCCAGCGGTTAGGACTCCACGCTTTCACTGTAGGGGGCCGCGGTTCGATCCCTGGTCAGGCAACTAAGATCCCGCAAGCCGCGCAGCCAAAAAAATAGTTTTTTAAAACTATGAGACTAATACTCAACACAGCATATAGTAGGTGAAATGCTCAAAGACTGGTAGAATTCAACAAAATAATGTTTAAAAAAAAAGACTGTTCTGTAGGGTAGAGTAAGGGGAAGACCACCAAGTGGGGATTTAAGCGCTTTCTCTTTCATTTGCGTTTGCTGTATCTTTGAAATCATAAATTGTTTTATTCTAATGGATTTTATCTGTGGACAAAATTAAACTTTAATCCAAGTCCACAGACCTTTTCTTTGAACCTCTCGTAGCATAAAAACATTGAGCAGCTTTGCATGCTATTCAGGTACTGTGACCTTCGCGCCTTCTGTTTCTGACCTTCCGCACCTGCTCCTCCCCAAGCCCATGACTTTCTTCCTTTCAACGGAAGCCTGTTTCCCTTTTCTTTGAGAGCTGCCACCGCTCTGTAGCCCTGAGATTCATTGTTCACCATCCCCCATCCTCCAGCCCGCAAGCTTGATCCTCCCTAGTCAGATTGGGTAGATCTTGGCTGGGCTGGGGTCTGGGCATCTGTATTACCTAATGAACTCCCACGGGACTCTGCATACCAAAGCATAAGAATCAGTGCTCTACCTAGTCGTTTTTCTCGGAGGAAAATCTTCAGGGTATTTTCTCTCCCTCTCCTGTAACAAGGTAGATCAAGAACTGTACTTCAGAGTCAGTTTGCGTAAACTAAAAGTGAAGGACAAGCACAACTGAAGTATCCAATCACCTTCTCAGCGAAGGAGTCAAAAACTATAGGCAAGGAGGGAAGGAAAGCCGTTGGGCAGGCAGGCTGTGTAGACCACCAACCGAGAGACTTCACAGAATCTCTAAAACTTTCCCATTTTTATCGTTGCCTATCTGTTAACCCGTTAGCTGTAAAACTTAAAATGGAAGAGGACTTACTTAATATGACAGAGTCCCCAGGAAAATAATAATAAAGGAATAAAGAGGGGTAAACTCAGAGTGGTGAAAGGAATATGGTAGAAGTTAGTTAGCTGATGAGATTTCAGCAGATTGTGAGGGACAGCAGATGGAAGGCGGCTGACCGGTGAAGGTGGGCACGCGCAGCCAGATGACTCCTCGCGGGCTCCCGCCGACCAGTAGGACCCCAGACAGCCTCCAACACGGAGACTCTGAAATAGAATCGAAGGCTCTAGAGAGTAGGAGGAGAGAGCGGTTAACTGAAGATCTAAATCTGGGCTGGTCACACCCTCCTTTAACCCCAGTGTGCAGCCTGCGTAGGATGCCCAAAGAACTGGAAGAACACAGGGTTCTTCTCCAAAGAAGGAGAATAAACCGTCTGCAGAGAACTAGAGTAGACAGAAGAGAATGGACCCAGAGGAAAATCCCCTGATCTCTGAAGGATCAGCTCCCTCATTCTAACGCTGGGGCTCTCAACAGGATAATTTACTCACCCCCACCCCGTAAGGGATATTTAGCGATGCCTAGAGACATTGCTGTTTGTCACACTTGGAGGTGGTTAGTGGTACTGGCATCTAATCAGTAGAGGCCAGAGATGGTGCTAAACGTCCCACAGTGCGTAGGATAGCCTTAAAGCAAAGAGTTATCCAACTCCAAAATGTCAGTTGTGTTGAGACTGAAAACTCTGATCTAAAGCAAAGCCTGCCAGTCAGTAAGCCACACACACACACACACAGGGTTCTCCAGGCACCCATCTAGGCTGTTAACTTACTTTTCATAAGTGGGAACAGACAGGGACGGACGGATAGGTAAGGAAAGCCTTCAGTGTAAAGGAGAAAAAGGTCAAGGTGTAACCGAAAAATAGATTCCAGAGAGAACAAGAGAGAGCTTTAAAAAAACAAAACAAGCCTCTAAGTCATGTCCTGAGAGAAATTTTAGAAGATACTGCATCTGCAAAATAGTGAACAGGATATTAGAAATAAAGAACAATCTGAGAAAAAGAGTAACTGGAAATTTTTTTAAACTTATTGCACACATTGAAAGTTAAAATCAAGGAACTCTCAGTGGAAAGAGCAAAACGACAAGGGGATGAAAAATAGGAAAGAAAAAAATGTTATAAAGTATCCAGTATTCATTTCATGGAAATTCCAGAAAGAAAGAACAGAGAAGACAGAGGAGAGGAAATTATCAAAAGACTACTTCAATATAAGAAATATTTCCAAACCAGTGAGAGGCACACAACTTCAAATCCAAGCAAAACTATTCATTCAAAAAATGGTTATTGAGCCCCGGCTGTGTGTCAGAATTGACTATAGCAGCAGATCAAACCAAGTTCCCGCTCTCCACGGAGCTCTTGTTCCTGTGGGATAGAGAGATGGACTGGGGCCGGGGCCGGGGTCGTGGGGTGGAGTGGATAAACAAACGTCTAAGCCAGTCTGGACAAGTGGGAAAAGGTCCACCGCACATATGCATCACTGTAAAACCTCCAGAGAGGCTAAGGATGGAAGAAGCTCTTCTGAAAGCTTGTAAAGAGGATAAAACAACTTATAAATTAACAGGAATTAGACTGGTATCAGACTTTTCTGTAGCAACATGGAATGCTAGAGGATTATGGAAGAATAAATCCAAAAGTTTGAGGAAACATGAAGTCTGTGTCTAGCCAGTCAAACGTAGAGGCAGCATAAGTACATTTTCAAGTCATATAAGGATCAGAAAGGGCTTCTTTTCCTTGCATACTTTCTTAGCAAGTTATTTTAAGATGTGCACTAGCAAAATAAAGAAGCAAGTCAAGAAAACAAAAGACCTTGAATTTCAAGAAAGCAAAGAGAACGACTCTGACCCAGAGTGACATTTGTACAGCAGGCCCATGCAGCAGGCAGTTCAAATTGGAGCAGGAGAATGGAGCACTCCCAAGAGGGATGCGTCTGGAGGGGAAAAATTGATTCATACATTAGATAACTTAAGAATGTAAGGGGGGAATGAAAGTCAATTAGAAACTCCATGAAAGGCAAAAAGTTGTATAGGTTACTAAGAATGCCCTCCTAGCAAAAGATTAGGTGCTACAGAGAAAAATATTTACATAGTCATGTAAACAGTACATTGATTTTCAACTTTTGGAATGTCTGCAGACAAAGCATGGAAAGATTTAATTTTAAATTACGGAGAAATACAACTTGTACTCAAGAAGGGAGGAGGGAAAATGGTTCCACGAGCTCAGTTCTCGTTTGCCATAGCAGGATTTAAACAATATAAAGTTGATAAAATAAGAAATAGCAGTGTAAGAAATCTACCTACCTAAGAACTGAAAGTTCCAGGTAACTCATCCTGGAGAGCCTGGTTTTCAGGGTGAGTGAAGATAGGACCGAGGACCACAGCTTCGTACAAGCCCTCCGTGCTCTTTTGCTTCCTGCTTCGTGCCTCGTGTAGTCATTACTCCAGTTAAATTTCTAGAACTGCTTCTTTCAGCTGAAAAGGCTTTAGCCTTTGGTGGAAGTGGAAGCTGGGGGATTTGAATCCCACCCTGCTGCCAGGCTTGCAGGCAGGACGCAGAGGGGGATGGTGGCGGCAGCTGCTGAGGTGGGCCTGCTGCAAAACCAAGGGACTGGGGGAAGGAGAGGAGGCCCAGAGGCGGGGTCTGCATGGTGAAGGGGCCGCTCGGGAGAGCTTGCCATTTGGTGGTTTCATGTAGCTTTTTATTATATTCTGGCTTATGTAATTTTTATTAAAGAACATGGGAGCCAACTGAGAAGTTTGCTCAAGTCTGCTGATGTAAATAAAATGATATGTGAAGAGATATTAGGGGATTTTTGTTGATTTCCAGATTTAGGGCAGAATGAAACATATATGTAGCCAGTCACTGAAATACTATTTTTTATGGATTTCCAGGGTTTCCTTTGCCGTACTTTCCCCATTTTTAATTTGTGATCTCCAGCATTATTTTCATAACTGTTCTTTGTTATAATTCATCATTTATATCATCCATGTTCTTTCTTTTCTTACAGATTGTGATATCTTTAGTCTGAATTTTTAACTGGAATCAGAACTGGATGTTGGGGTCACTCTTTTATTGTACCACTTGATTACCTAATTCAAAATTGCCCCCCAGAGTTCAAATGAGTTAATATAATTTTTTAATGTTTAAAAAAAGATGTATAGTAGTAAACAATTTATTCTAGCAGCCATGTTGAACAATGTATTTAAGAATTGTAAACTCCGAGAAGACTGTATTTATATACACTATTGCAATAGAACATACTTGATAACTGTACAGTAACTTGGTTTACTAACAAAAGCTGTTAATAAAACTGTGAAACTAGAAAGGACACTTTCTGAAATTTAATAGAAAAATGTGATTTTAATACTGTTATTTTTCTCCTTTTAATATTTTTTTCCTTCATATTCCCCAACTCAATGTAAATAAATGCGTGCGTACGTACACACACACACACACACACACACACACACACACACACACACACACACACACACACACACACACCTTCTACCACAATGGTAATGCTTCTGTAAATGTCTCTATTTGTTCCTTTGGCTAAAAATGTTGTATTGGATATATATATATATATGTATATATATTTATATTTCTTTTTTTTAATATTGGCTTTTTCCAATGAATTACCACGTTTAGTGTACAATGAAAATTTTTAATTTTATAGGGTAAAAATTTCTTACTTGTTCTCATATATTTGCTTGCCAAGGGTGAATGAAAGAACATGGCTGCTTTCCCCAGACAGACTGACCTTGGCATCCGCATAAAGCATCACTGTTTTCAAAAATGAAGGGTGCTTAATTGTTCCCTTTTTTCTGTATTCTGTAGGTCTCATAACAACAAACTGCAGTCTACAGCTTCTTAAAGTTCAGCGTGTTAACCTAACATAAAACACAGCAAGAATCTGGTTGAACTGTTTTAAATTAAGGAGCCAGATGTTTTTAGTCAGGATATCCTGACAAGACTTGACCTAAACTTCGTTTTTATTGGTCATAACAGTCCAATTATATTCTTGGCCAATTTTGTCCAACGGACAAGGGAAAAGCAAAGTCAACGACACCATTATCTTGTCAAGATCAAATGGTTTTACTATTGTGGCAGAAGCGGGAAAACTTTGTTTATTGAAGAAAAAAAAAAAGAAAGAAAGAAAGATAAAAAGATAATATGGGGTCAAGTGTAACTCCATGGAAATGCCACGTCTGCTCTTCAGTGAAGAAGCTGGTTTAGAGTCTCACAGAAAACTTTCAACTGTATTTATTTATTGTTGCAAAAAAGACGCTTTTTTATTGCTGCCCTCATTTGTCAGCTAATTATTTTTTCTTATAAAATCCAGCCCGGTTACATGTAATCCATTCTGTATCTTATCATGATTCCTGTAGGTAAAAGTACAAGACGACCTCTAGATGTCTTTTCTTTCTATGAAAGGAGCTGCTATGTACACATGTGCACACACACACAACTGGGAATCAACAATGAGTTTATTGTTCATAGTAGATAAAAATTAAGCTTGCATAAAGGTTGGGCTAGTGGTCCTGGACTACAGACTCTGTTGCCTTGAATATAACAGTACAATTTGTCATTTACTCTGCACCAGGTTAAAATGAGTAAAATCTATTTGAAGGTATCTTGTTTGTAAACATTTGTCAGATTCTAATTTTTTTTCTTTTTGTATTAAAATTCAATTATGGATGTATATGAAACAAAATAAATGGAGATAATTTTTCTCCCACAGACGGTGTCTTTGAATGTGCGCTAATGATTCTCTGTAAGCCATTGAGGGGAAAGGGAGGGCTGCAAGGTAAATAAATAAAAGGCAGAAGGATCTGATTGTACCTGGATTTCTCCAGGGTAGTAGTGGTCCTTCGTTTTATAATTCCCAGCCCACTGTCATCACATCGAAGAAAAATATTCAGGGGTGCTAATCCTGTTGCATCAATTGATCGGACTAATAAAAAGGTAATGTGACAAAATACACATCGCCTTCATCTGTACGTTATATGATACCAGGCAAATTATCAGTTACAGGCCACTGCTTGTATTTTATGAAGGGCATTTTTTAAAATGACTTCATCCTTTTTGTATTTGTTTGTTGGTTGAGTTTTTTGGGTTTTTTTCCCACATAAGAAGAAGTAGTGTAAGCGGTAGGGGAAAAAAATGGAAGCAGCAGAGGAAGGCGTATTTTGCATGTTTTTCCTTTCAGTGTTCTAATCTTACATGTTGTATTTCTTCATTGTAATAATAGCTTCTGTGAGATCTGCCATAGTTGGTTTATGCAGCTTTGCAAAAATGTTACTAGATTTTGCACTAATTCGTATTAGCTTTGTCCTACCAAGTTCTGGAATTTATCCCATTATTGTTTTTTAAAAGTTTCTTTCTGTTTAATATCACCCTGCTATGCAAAACCTTTCCCGGACCGTAGTTTCTTAAAAGAAAGACGTTGCTAACAGTTCCCAGTTCTTTCTTCTTACAGGCTCAGGTGTACAAGTTATTCTGGGTTAATTTTATCTAATGAAGCCCATTCCTTTTTGTACATAAAAATATCACTTAAACTTATGCTTACAAACTAAAGAGACTAATTGCTCAATATTGAAAACATGGAAACAGTTTTTGCTTAAAATACTAACATGGAAGTAGTCAAATATAGGTTATTTTGTCCTTTAACTTTTAAAAAATGTTACATATTGTATGCACTGTGCTGATGCAAGAATCCTACATTTTAATGAATTATAAAATTATTCTGCATCTCATCATGTCACAGTATTTCTGTACTATTTATTCATATATATAGATATAGATATAGATGGGCTTAATCATTTAAAACTTGTTGCAGCAAGAACTTTCCTACCTGTAGGCAATAGATTGCTATGTTTTTAAGAGATTGTGGCAAATTTAAACAGCAGTTCTTTTTGTACGTAATAGGACATTTCATCCTAGAAAAATAAAGTAATGTTTTTGACATTGGATTTGGTGCGGTTTCTAATGAAACAGTGGTTGGTTGGTTAACATATTTTCTGTAGATGTTGGCATTGCCAGATTGTACAAAAAAGGTAAATTTTGTGGGAATCCTCAGGCCAGGAATATGTTAGTTTCATATATGTATTTAATAGTATAAAGCCTTTTGCAGTTTCTATCACCATATAAATACATAGACATTTTATGGTTTTATCAACTACAGAGCTTTAGTGTTTCAAAAGTAATTTTTGGAAAAACATGCATTCTTATACTGAGTTTCAAAAGCTGCTTTCCTACGAGTATTTGACAAGCTTCTGCTACTCAGTAAAATATACATATTACAGCTATTTTGCTTTCAATAATCCAAGTAGTAGAATGCACATTTGTTATACTGTTTTGATTTTTCTACACAGTCTTTGGGCTTGTATATATGTTTAATTTGCATCAACAGATTTCCTTTGCTAAAAGTATTTTCAATGCTTGTTATATTTCATCTGCCAGGTTCACAATCCTTGAAACCATTTCATAAAATGTATTTTCATAATATTGGTAAGGCTTTTTTCTCCTACCCAAATTCTGCAGGATTTGCACTTTAGTTAATGTCCTGCAGTAGTTTTTAAAAATTGTGAACTTTCAGAGATATTTTCTAAAGTAAAACAATTACCTTTTTATATTTCAAGTGGCCTGGAGTGTTATTAAGAGACTCTTGAGATTTGCTGCTGTTTGTAATCTACCTTCCTGGAATCTGCAAATAAAAGTTCTTTCCCTATTTCTGTTCATTTGTTAGGCAAACTCCCTGCATCTTTGTGTGTTTCTGATACTAAAGAGCCAGTGTGGTGACCTTTTAAATCTACACACTTAGCCTCACGACTGAGGCCATTACCCACAAGTGTCAGATTTCTTGTCCGTAAAATGAGAATGGTGATCTCTCATGAGCAAAGTAATGTCTTGGGGGAAGGATTTTTAATAAACTGAAATATTCTGAAGTACTTCTGGATACTTGGAACAAGATACCGAAAAAGACATTTCCTAGATAACACCCTGCTTGATCTAGTTTGGACCAAATTCAACTAAAGGAAATAAGTGCTGTATCTTTTAAATGATAAAGTCCTGTACCCAAAATTGAAGTTACTCATTTGTAGGTAGTGGGTCAGTTTTTAGGTGTTTGCATATACCTGTGTTTGATCAACCTTAAAAATGATTTTAAGAGAAACATAAACAGTGCTAAGTGATACCTCTCAAAGACAGTTAAAAGCTAGTACAAAAAAAAATGTATGTTTTATAGACCTTTCCCTACCAAAAGAAAAACACTTTTTTCTGCTTGAGTTCCAACAGCTTGATGGAAGGAGGGATGTGTTGAGCTCCTCTCGAAGGCAACAGGGTATTTTATTGTGCCCGTGATCCTTTAGTCTTTGGAACACAAACCATGTGCTAAGGAAAGTATATCAACAGGAGAAAAGGATTCAGAACTACAGTGAATTTGGGAATTAAATTTTTCCATAAAATTAAAAGATTGTACCGAAGGTACTGACTGAATATTGAGAAGATTCTCCTTAAACTTTTTTGCCTAACCTGGAATTCCCAGTCTGTTGTGCACCGCCTCCCGTGCATATATCCCCATATGCACCACTGTTCTACCTCATTTGAGCCTCAATCACTATCTTTTTTTTTTTTTTTTTTTTTTGGCGGTGCCTCTTGGAATGCAGGATCTTAGTTCCCCGACCAGGGATTGAACCGGAACCCCCTCCAGTGGGAGTTCACGGAGTCTTAACCACTGGACCGCCAGGGAAGTCCCCGAGCCTCGCTCATCTTTCATTGCAAAGCTGGTCTTGAATGATGGCCTGAAGTTTAACAACGTTTCTAAGAAACTGGCCTGCTTGTGTTTGCCAAAGTGTACATACTAACCGTGTGACCTCCAAGTATCACACAGATCACAGTTTTGGCACTTTTTGTGTGATTCCAAAACATCTCAGAAACTGAGTATTATCAAAGCAATCTAATCAAACCCTAACCCTCAGGCTTATATCAAAGTGATTTTTTTTCTATCTTTTAAACCAGAGCTATTTATAACACTTCTCTTTATGCTCTAACATCTGACCATCCAACTAATAATTTATCTATTTGGCCGTTTTGTAATTTTCCCCACCATGTTACTCAGGATCACCACTTAGCCATTTGACTTTTAAAAATTCGGCTTTGGTTTTTGTGACCGGTGCTACTTCTGTCTTCGTTAATTTTTATCCTAAAGAAAACTAACACAGAAGCTCTTCATTCACTGCATACTCTAATCTACTGCCAATGGTTTGTGTAGTAATGCAGTGGATTCCCAAGAAGCAATTCTAAGATAATTTTTAATAAGCTTGGGCACAACTCATTCTTGGCAAATACTCTAAAAAATCCCTCAGTTAGTGCTTTACCACGGCATAGTCAGAACCTCTCAACTTTTATTTTACCTCTTTGCCCCCTGTTTGGGACAAATAAGGTAACAGTATCTCCCGTCACAATCAGTTGTTACGTCTTACAGTCTCTCTGTGCTGTCCTGACATCCTGTGTGTATACAGTGCTTCTGTGAGGCCTTTAAAGACTGTGCCATTACAGACTAATGACACATCCTGAGCTCCAGAGTGAATCTCATCTGAGACCAAATGGACTGTTTTTGTCTCTTCAGTGGAGTTCTGCGCAGTAATCTTCAACCATGGATTATCAGTGTCTCTATTCACAGCGTTTCAAATTAAAGCACAGCTTGGTCTTCTGAAAAAAAATTGTTAATGTCTTTGTGGGCTGAGGTATAAAATCAATAATAAATTCAGTTCGTGATTAAATCTTTTTCAAGCCAACTGGGAAACGTTTAAAATTCACGTGCTTGCAAACCGTCATTAAATATTGGTTCCAGGGTTTTTGGCGTAAGTTTGAGAAATGCTTTTTCCCAAACCTTTTGGGGGCTCAGTGAGGCTGAAAAAACCAGGTGCATCCAAGATCTGATTTCACAGAAAGATTTACTGCTTTACAAACACAAACATGATACTTGGTCTTAATAGAAAAATGACATCAGATACACCCAGAATATGTTTGGTATTGGGATAGCTGCCAGTATGGCACAAAACATAGGATTTTAGAAGCAGGGAGGCATGAAAATAAACTATCTTATATTTTGGTACATCAGGAACACTTGTTTGAACAAACATTTGTTTGCTTGCATAAGCCCTTCAGTACTCTAAATGTAAAACTTTAATACTTGTCTCGGGCTCTGACTTTAGTGTTTGATCTAAATGTGATCTAAATGACATTTCATACGTCTGACTAGTGCACTTACTGTTATGTACAGAATTTAAAATGTGATGGTTTTAGTATAAAATTCGGTTTGATACATGATATAAACTATTCAAAATTGTATATTTAAACTCAAGGAAATGTTTTTGTGAACTATTTCTACTGAAGAATGTATTTAAATTAAAATAATTAAAAATGATCAACATGAAGCAGTGATCTGTTATCTGGACAGGTCAGTTATCTGAGCTTGTGTGAGTAACTGGCACACCAGTTGAATAACTTCACCACAGAGCTCAGAAGCATAACCATTTAAGAAGCATGTTGTAAAAAAAGTGACAACTTGAAGATGAGAGTTGGCACTTTGCAACTAGTTCCTAAAGGAGCTGTGTGCCCTGTTCTAAAGGAAAATCCGATTGCTTAATGATAGGCCTTTCCTGTCTTGCTGCTGAATTCCAAGTCTCTTATGATCCAGAAACGCCAGGCTGGTATGTTTCAAATGCACTGGGTGTGAATTGCCCCTTGCACTTGCCCATCCCTTTTCCGGTTAAATCTTTTCACATAGCTGCTGCTGCTCCTGAGAAGTCCATCTCCTGGTCGGAGGCGCCCTCTCAGGACCTGAAGCAGAGCTGTAGGTAGCTGCCTTCTCTTATGGTAGATGTGGCCCATCACAATATACCTGCTGCCTGAAAAAAAAAAAAAAAAAAGCCAAAATATAAATTCATAGTTATCTTTCAAATACCACGTAACAATAAGAAAATGTAAGGCTTTTAAGAAATGCCTAAGGTTGAATCTCTTATCTTGCTGCACATGCTGAATCTCAGACATTTAAACCTCAGACAGCAGGTGGAAATAGCCTAGTGACCTTTATAAGATAATCAGATTACTCAGCCTGTAAACAGCCAGCACTAGAAACAAAGGTCCTAATCACAACAGTGCCAGCAGGATTTTACAGAGCACATCTCTAGAAAGACGTGGGAGTGGGCATTACCCGCCCGCCCCAAACACACACGCCCAGCAAAAGACGTCTCTAAACTCAGTTTAAAAAGCCCCTTAGGCATCCTGTCTGGCAACGGTGTTTCGTCATTCACTCCACTTGTCAACAAATATTGAGTGTTTGCTTTGTGCCAATCCACTCAGTTCCCATCTTTAACCGGAGGCGCTGATGGAATTTAAATCACAGAGTGGCCGAAATAATACCTGTCTTCTAAATTCTATTCATTTTAGAATAGCCCCCCCCCCCAAAAAGGTACTGGGGTAACCGATAGAGACCGGGCTGTGGCATGTCAAAGTTACAATGGTGACATAAAGAACATATATAAAATGATCACTTAGATCAGTTTTAATACCAGGTTTAAATTCTGGGCATGGCTTATTGCAACTAGAGGAGTCTAGGGCTAATATGTGGACTCGGAAGAAAAACCCGTCCGGAGTGATGTACAGGCGGTTCATCTTGTACAGCCCGTCCCGGTCCACCAGCAGAGTCACCAGCCGGATCCCTGTACCGAGGACGTCCACATCATGCACGATTCCGTTGACTGCTGCTTTCAAAAAACAAAGAGTTTGGAGAAATGCATAGCACTCACATCCTCTTCCTCTCCCCAGTGCGTTTCTAACAAATCACGAAATAGTCCACACGGCTCTGGGGCCTGCAGGACCGAGTGGGTGGGTTTCTCTAGGGTTTGGTTTAAGGGTCCCGATGCACAGCCCGGCGCTCTCGGCTCGGAAAGGCTCGCCCCGCGGCCTGGGCTCGGCCGCCCGGGCCCGGGAGGAGCTGCGGGCGGGGCTCACCGAACTCGCTGGCGCAGTAGGACTCGCGCTCGTCCAAGTCCGCCCTGCAGGCGCGCGCGCAGGGCTCGGCGCCGAGCTCCGCATCCTCCCTCTGCTGGGGGCTGAGGCGCGGCGGCGGCGCGGGCGCGGGTCCCGGGGGCGGCGCGGCGGCGCGCGGCCGGTTGGGGTGGGCGGGACCGGCGGGAGCCTCGGCGGCGCGCGTGGGAGGCCGCGCGGCCGGGAGGCGCAGGGCCCGGGCGCGCGCGCGCCGCGGGGAGTCCTCCAGCGCGGGCACGCGGCGCGGCGACGCACGGTTCTCGGCCTGCGAGAGGCGCGGGCTCGGCGGGCCGGCGGGCGCGCGCGCGGCCTCCCGGAAGCCGGCCCGGTTCTCGGCGGCCGGCTGGGGCTTCCGGCGCCGCAGGTCGGACCAGGCGCGGGGAGCGGCCTCGGCTGCGCGCGGCCGCCGCGGAGTCTCGGGGACCGGCTGCGGTCGGGGCCCAGGCGTCTCCGCACTCGGGCCGCCGCCGGGGTCGGGCTTCCGGTTGTGGGGCGGCGAGGCTGTAGGGAGAGAAGAGGAGAGGCCGGGGAGGCCGTCAGGGTAGGAGAGGCCGGGGAGGCTGAGAGGAGAGGTGAGGGGTGGGGAAAGGGGAGACAGAGGGGAGGGAAGGGGACGGGGGTGGGGGGAATGGGAGAGGCAGAGAAGAGAGGGGAGGGAGGCCGAGAGGCGGGGAGGGGAGGGGAGGCCGGGGAGGCTGAGAGAGGAGGGAAGGCGGGTAGAGATGAGGCTGTGGAGGGGAGGAGAGGCCGACAGGGGGGAAGAAGAAATGGCTCTGGGAGGGGAGAGGAGATGGGGGACAATGTAAACGTAGCGTACACCTGCGAGAGGCGACGTGGAGAGGGCAGCAGACATGGAAGTGAAGGAAAGAGAACGGGAGGGGGAAGAGGAAGGCGCCCCGGCTTGTGGTGAGCACAGGTTTCCTAGGCCCCAAGAAGACGGAGATGAGGGTCTTGCCCTCTAAGAATGAGGGCAACTAAGAATATTTTTCTCACCACATGGGAACATTTCATTTTAAGGAAGCTTTGCAAATCAATAGCTTTTCAAATTACAACCACCTATTTGTTCTAGGACTAAAGATAACTGACAACTTTGGTTAAATAACAAACTCTTTTGCCCTTTCTTTAATATATATGTAAACATCCGCCTTTTTGCTATGTACAGTTTGTTGAGAAAGTACCAAGAGCAAACCCCAGGGGGAAAGGTCTCCTATTACAGGTTCTCCTAATTGTTTAAGCGCCCCTGACAACAGAACTATTTGGTTTTCCCATCCGTGTTTACACTGTCATCTTGGTCTGTGCAGAGTCGAGCATCTGTGAGTGGATTTTTATCTGGCTTCTTGGACACCACTTAGTAGTAAACCACAGCTTAGAAGGAGGTTTAAAGCGTGGCTGGGCGCAGAGGCCCCTGGTTAAGTGTCAAAGCACCCGCATCGCTTACCCTGCCCGACCCCCACCGCTTCCCATGGTGGAGGAAAAGCTCCTAAATGGCAAACGGCAGGAAAACAAATTTTTGAAATTGTTAGTGATTTTCCCCAGCTCTGCAGGCAGGTTGGTGAGCAAACTTCAGCAAGCTTAGAAGCTGGGCCAGTTTCCATGCCCAGTTACACAATATCACCTCCCCGTTTGCCTGGGTCCCAGTGCCCTCCAGACGGGCACAAGAGCCCATCTTTTTTTTTTTTTTTTCCTATTATTTTAACGGCTGGTTTTCAGCATTTCTCTCTGGCATCGAAGAGCTTGGTCTGACCATTTGCAGTTCTTGCAACACTTCATTTAAAGTGATTTATCTTGCCAAATTGACAGTCTCCTTTAAAATCAGCTTTCACCCAGCAATAATAGCTGGTTATAGTTCATGTTTTTGCAGAGAGGTTGATTCTGGCTCATTATGTTCAAGGTTGCCCATACACAGCTGAATAAAGTTCTGGTGGATATCCAATTCCTGACTGTCAACTGTTGACCTCACAACTGCTTCCCCATTGATATCACCATCTGTTGTCATGGGAAAGATTGTCTGATATTTGGGTTAAATGCCACTGAAGTCATTCCATTTCCATGTGGAAAAATAACCCAAAGTAAATTACCCTGTAAGGTGCGGAAGCTATTTTTCCCAGAGATAGTGAATCAAACAGAACATCCAAATAAAAGCCAGACAAAAACACCTCCCCGCAGAGAACCTCTTATTTCTTCATTCCCTCAGTAATTTTCATCTCAGGCATGAAATTGTGTGTGTGTGTGTGTGTGTGTGTGTGTGTGTGTGTGTTTTAAAGACTCAGGTGTCCCAAGGCCATTGGTTGCGGCTGCAGGGAGAGGGGAGAAAGGTACGATTTCGGCTCCCTCCGCTCCCAGCCCCTGCGGGGCGCACCCAGCTCCTCGGATCGCCGGCGGGACGGGGACCCGGGCGCTGGGCGGACCCCGCGCTCCTCCGGGCGCCCGCCGCCCGCCGCGTCCCGCGAGCCCGGCCCGCACGGCTCCCGAAAGGCGCGCCACGACCCCTTTTGACACTTTCCCTCCTCTGTGATGG
Organism: Lagenorhynchus albirostris; assembly: GCF_949774975.1. Lineage (NCBI taxonomy): Eukaryota > Metazoa > Chordata > Mammalia > Artiodactyla > Delphinidae > Lagenorhynchus > Lagenorhynchus albirostris. The sequence continues at coordinate 46,415,130 of NC_083114.1, read as the reverse complement.
AGCAACTACTTAACATGCAAAGTTTCTCCAGCCTGCCCGGCTCGCTCGAGATCATTTCAGTAGCTGAACAACTGGCTTCATTCCGATAAAGGCTGCCAAGACACACACAATCTTGGGGACACATTTTGCTCCTTTCGAACAGGAACACGGACCTGGAATCTCCTCTCTGGCAAGCCCTGACCCCTTTCTCGTCCCGCCCTTCATCGCGCCCTCTCCCCAGCTCGCCCCCGGATCCCAGCCCCTCTCCCAGGGCTCAGCGTTTCATCGATCTTACCTTTTCTCTCCGCCACTGGGGCTTCGGGAGATGATCCAACGATCAAACAGAGGAGCCAGAAAGCTCTAGCTGTCATGTTTGTAGACACGGTTCCCAGGCTCTAAAACTGAGCCTGGGCTTTTGCTCTTTCTCTCCCCCAACCCCTTCTCCACCCCCCCACCCCCGTTCATGCTAATGAGGGGCAGCCTTTGGGGAAACGGGAATCACTCACTGAACAGACCATTGGAACAAAACCGAGCTGCAGGGATTTCTCCCACCTCCTTAGGGGGATGAGCACGTGGCCTCTCAAAGTTGTCCCTGGGAACGTCTGTCCTGAGATCTGTGGGCAATGAAAGCATCAAAACCTACACTTTAAACCCGTATGGGTTTGCGGGCCGGGGTTGGGTGGAGGAGAGGGTGGGGTGGCCAGTGGAGAGAAGAAGGATGTTGAGGGGCTGAGGGACAGGGTGGGGGAGTGTGAGTGATAGGGAGATTTGTCTAGATTAAGTCAACAACAAATAGGCAAATTAGAGCTTAAGACAGTTTGGACTTGTGGAAAGGAGGAGATTCCAGATGACAGAAAATTCATCCCAGATTGTCTTAGGGATTCTGAGAGGAACCAAGTCACTACATCCTAGGTCTGGTTACACTGTTTTACTATATATACAATATTTATATTCTAGAATCAGAAAGGAAAAAAGCCTCAGTAAAATAGCTTTTCTTTTCCCTCCCCCTGTCCCCAGTTGAAATTGGTAGCAGGTTGGCTAGATTCATTAAGCCCAGGCGAGTGCCTTTCACCCACCAGGAGCTAGAGAATAAAAAAGTAAAAATCCTTCCCAGCTCTCTAATGATGGCTCATTTCCTCAAGAAAGGTGGATTTTTTTTCTTTCTAAGAAAAACTCATTCACTACTTAGGTCTGAATTCTTGAAATGGCTCTGTATATTTGTCCTGAGCTAAGGACACTGTCCCTCAGACTGAACAGAAACAGCATTCACCAAAGGGGGAAGTAAGCTCACCATAGTAAACCCACAACCTTACCGACATGTATCTCATTTCAACAGCTTCAAATCCAGAAGGAAGGGGAAATGCATTGAGATGAAGGCATTTTTATCTGAAGCACATGAGCCAACAGTGAGATGCAACTGCTAAAAGAAAGAACAAACTTTTGCTGCACTAATATCTTATGTCTCAAAGATAATAGTGCTAGTGGACCGATCAGTTTTGGGCCGGGGGGGGATCATGTTTTCAAGAAAGACACTGGAAAGCTAGAAGGAAAACGACTGGGTGGTGAGAGGGCTGGAATCCATCATGGTCAAGTTCTTTTGGAGGAACTGAGAATAGGCAGCCTAGGCACAGAAAAACATTTGTTATATTTTGGGAAAGAACCAGTAAGTAGAAGTTATGAAGTGACAGATTTAATTTCAGTTTAAGAAACAATATTCTAACAACTGAGATCTCCAAGAAAGCAGGCTGCTTTGAGCTGTTGTGACAATGAGGTCCTGGCCATTGGGGGTATCCAAAGAGAACGTGACTCGGGGATACCGTAGAACAGGTTCCTGAATTCAGTGTGTGTTGGTTTGAGGGATGTGGTGAGATAAATGTGTTCTAGGGAGGAGTTGGCTGTCTAGTCACAGGCTGACAATATGTTGGAGGGGGTCACTATGTCTGTAGTCTGGTTCTCAACTTTCCTCAGCTTGAAACTCAGTTTTGTCAATGGATTAGATTTGTGGGACCAACTCACGTTAACCAAACTCATAAAAAGAAGATGTGTAAACCAGAATGTCACTTATTAATTTGTAATAGGATATAGCAAAGGTGGTTCAGAGGTCTAATTATTAATCAGGAGATTGCCTGTTGAGCACTAAATCAAATTGCTGTTGAAGGTGGGCTAATTTTCCCTCATTTGAGTTTTAGAGGAGCGAATTCTCTGTTTCCTCCAAAAGAGTATATCTCTTCAGTCACTGCAAGGCTTGGGTACACCAGAATCAGTGTCTCCAGATTCTGGCCAAGACCAAAAAACACTGTGAAATTCGTGCTTTGGGGTTTATAATTTATAGATGTCCTTAGATCCCCTTCTTTCACATACTCTTTAAGTCAAGTGGAATAAAATTAACTAGGCTTAAGCTTTCTCAGTTACAACCGGATCTCAGACATAGTGCCTGAGATAATATTCAAGTCACCCAGATCCAGTTTGGGGTGTTCCCAAAACTCTTCTGTTGCAGGAATGTTGTGAATGCCCTGAAGCCCACACCCTGAAATGTAGAGGCAGAGAGCTGACTGGAAGGCTCCTAGAGGCTCCCAGGGTGGCACCAGCCTGGAAGAACTCGCCAGGGTCCAAGGCTGCATCTTGGGCAGCACATGGCTTGCAGGAGCAGAAGCCATATTCATGGTGGAAAGCACAGAGAGCTCGAAGAGACTGAACTATGTAAGTCAGAATGCCACTTTATTAATTTACAACAAGAAATCGACTCAGGCACACCTGCAGGCTCCTGTCAGCCTGGCTAGCGTTCTCTTTCTAAAAACAAGTCACCTGGGAAGCCAAATTACCATCAGAGTGCTTGGTAATATAAGCCAGAGCACAGGGAGTTCGTCCTACAATTGGAATGTTTAAAGGTATTTGTTTCTCATAACCTAATATGTCCACCTTTACATGCCTATCTTCCACATGTCAGGTGGAAGAACCTAAGAGCCTAATTGCCTTCCTCTCTCCTGCCAATTTCTGGCATTTTGAGTGTATCTTTCTGCTTTACAAATAATTGTTGAGCATCTACTGTGTGTTGTATAGTAAAGGATTTGTGCCAGGTTCCTGGCATGGAGCTTCTAACTCTTGGAATCTCCCAAGTGATGGAAGCGTCTTAATGATTCACGAGCTTCCTGGATCACACCTGAGTTTATGCTAATGCAGTGACTCTTGGAGGGCCCCTTGATAGCTTAGGGCTGGGAGCTGGTCATCAGAAAGACCAACCATGTAATTAGAGGGTTGGAACTTTGAGCCTGTCTGACCTCCAGGGGGCGGAGAGAGGCTGGAGATTGGGTTCAATCAGATGGTCAATGATTTAATCCATCATGCCTGCTTAATGAAACCCATTGACAGCTTCCTGGTCAGTGACCACACTGATGTGCTAGAAGGGTGATGCGCTGTGATCCATGGAGAGAAAACCCTGAAGCATCTGGGACCCTCCCAGATCTTGCCCCATGCGTCTCTTCATTTGGCTGGGTCTGATTTGTATCCGTTATAATAAAACTTTGATCGTAAGTAGAGCACTTTCCTGAGTTTTGTGAGTTGTTGTAGAGAATTATCAAGCCTGAGAGGAATCTTGAGAACCCCCTATATTTATACCCAGCTGTCTGAAATGAGGGCAGTCTTGTTTTGGGTCATCTGCCCTTTAACTAGTGAGGCCTGCGCTAACTCTGGGTGGTTACTGTCAGAATTGAATTGCAGCCCACCACTTGGTATCAAAACACTATGTGCCCTGGGAATTCCCTGGCGGTCCAGTGGTTAGGACTTGGTGCTTTCACTGCCAGAGCCCAGGTTCAATCCCTAGCTGGGGAACTAAGATCCCACAAGCTGCGCAGCACGGCCAAGGAAAAACAAAAACAAAGAAACACCATGTGCCAGGCGTTTTAGAAGGTGGAAATACCCGTCGTCATCATCTTTCTTCAAAAAGAGTACAATACTGTTGCTCTGGTTCCCATTAGGTAAATTAGGGTCATGTTCTAGTTCGAGTTCAGGACCATCCTGATTGGGGCTGAGGTCTCCCCAGATTCTTCAGGTTTTCACAGATAGCTGCTAGGTTTACTCCTACAGGCACCAGGCTAGGTCCTGGAATACTGGGACATAAATCCTCCCCTCAAGTGGCTGACAGACTGCTGTGGGGAATAACGTTCCGTTATAGTGTTAAGTGCAATATTAAAAGGCTACAGGAGACATCACATAAACTCTGGTTTGGAATGACTGGGACGCACCAGATAGACCAAGGAGGGCAGGCATTGCAGGCTGAGACAACAGCACATGCAATGGCACCAGGGTACAAGAGAGCATGTGAATCTACCCAGGCCCGGGAAGCATGACGGCACACCAGGGAAGGAGCCCCAATGGGGGAAGATGCTGAGAGCCTCGATGCCCTATAGATGGACCATGGTAAGTAGCTGCTTTTTATTTTTTAATTTTATTTATTTAACTTTTAAAATTTATTGGCCATGCCACTCGTCTTGTGGGATCTTAGTTCCCCGACCAGGGGTCGAACCCAGGCCCTTGGCAGTGAAATCACCGAGTTCTAACCACCGGACCTCGAGGGAATTCCCTAAGTAGCTGCTTTTTAATTCTTGATTTTGTTTTCCTATCACTCTGTGTTACTGTAATGAAAAATTTGGAAAATAAAAATAAAGTAGACACAAGAACTATCTCCATCAATCACTTCCATGGTGGCACAGTGGTTAAGAATCTGCCTGCCAATGCAGGGGACACGGGTTCGATCCCTGGTCTGGGAAGATCCCACATGCGCAGAGCAACTAAGCCCATGCGCCACAACTACTGAGCCTGCACTCTAGAGCTCGCGGGCCTCAACTACTGAGCCCACGTGCCACAACTACTAAAGCCCGCGTTCCTAGAAGCCCGTGCACTGCAACGAAGAGTAGCCCCCGCTCACCGCAACTAGAGAAAGCCCTCCTGCAGCAACCAAGACCCAACACAGCCTTAATTAATTAAGTAAAGGAAAAGAAAAAAAACAACAATCACTGCAATGTTCCCATGTTTTTCCTTCTAGGCTCTTTCTTAGATACCATTTCACACAGATGCCATCAGAGGACCAACACTATTTTGGATCCTGTGTTGTTCACATGACACCATGACAAGGGCACTTCCCCATTTCACCTGTCATGTATACAATTTTGTATTCAATGAAAATTAAAATAACAAACTCTTTGTAGATACGGAATCTCATAAGTCCATAATATGTTCTCATTTAGACAAACCATCATTTGTGAACATTTTAGGCTGTTTTCAATTTTTGCTGTTGTAAAACGTTCCATGTCGCCGTTAACAAAGGAATGAACGTATTGAGACATACTGAAATACTCTAGAGCAGGGTTTCTCCACCTCGGCACTATTGACATTTTGGGCAAGATAATTCTTTGTCATGCATTGTTAACCGATATCTCTGGCTTTATCTACTGGATACCAGTAGCGCCCCCCACCTCCAGTTGTGACGATCTAAACTGTCTCCAGACATTGCGATGTCTCCTGGGGACAAAATCGTGAACCATAATCATTGCTAGACAGCAATGAAATTAAATGAGCTACAATTACAAAAGCAAAGTAAACATGAATCTCATAAACATGATATCAAGTAAAAGAAGTCCGACACAAAAGACTATATACTATGTAATTTCATTTCTATAAATTCACAAATAGACAAAATTAATCTATGGAGTTAAAAGTCAGGTTATGGTTATCCTGGGGATGGGTAGTGACTGGAAAGAATACAGAGGGGGAGGTGTTCTGTGGTGTTGAAGTGTTGTATAGTTTGATCTACTAAATTTTTTAAAAAATTTATTTTTGGCTGCATTGGGTCTTCATTGATGCTCATGGGTTTCTCTAGTTGCCTCGAGCAGGGGCTACTCTTCCTTGTGGTGCACGGACTTCTTATTGCAGAGTGCACAGGCTCTAGGCTCTCAGGCTTCAGTAGTTGTGGCATGCAGGCTCAGTAGTTGTGGCTCATGAGTTCAGTTGCTCTGAGGCCTGTGGAATCTCCCCAGACCAGGGATCAAACCCGTGTCCGCTGCATTGGCAGGTGGATTTTTAACCACTGTGCCAACGGGGAAGTCCCTGATCTATTAATTTTTGATATCTTAAATAAGAAATGTTACTGTTGGGACTTCCCTGGTGGTCCACTGGTTAGGGCTCCCCGCTTCCATTGCAAAGGGCAAGGGTTCAATCCCTGGTCGGAGAATTAAGATCCCACATGTCATAAATAAATTTTAAAATGTTTAAACATTTAAAAAAAGAACAAATTGTTCTTAAAAAAAAAAGAAATGTTACTGTTTATATGGTTGAATCTATTGGTTATTTTTTTGTGATGTCTTCCATCCATTTATAAAAGCTTTTAAAATGTATATGAGTAATGCATATTCATAGCAGAATAATTAGATATTACAGTTAAGAAAAAAGAAAAAAATCAACTATAATCCTATTGTCTAAAAAAAACTACTATAAGTATTTTGATGGATCAATTTCCAGACTTTTGGGAATTCCGTGGCAGTCCAGTGGTTAGGACTCCTCACTTTCACTACTGAGGTCCTGGTTCAATCCCTGATCGGGAAAAAAAATCCGGCAAGCAGTGCGTTGCGGCCAAAAAAATAATAAAGCTCAGAAACTTTCCAGACTTTTCTCCTATACATATATGTACATGTAAATGTGTTATATAACTTCTTTATATAAAAAAGGGAACATGGTATATACATATTTTCTGACATGGTTTTAAATTTTTTAATGATATGGTAACGTCTTTTCATTTCAATAAATATAGGCTTCCATGATGATTTTTAATGACTGAATTCCTAGACTATTACATTGCTGAGTCAAAAGATATGATAATTTCAATCTTTTTACTATGTATTGCTGAATTGTTCCCCAGATATGTATCAGTTTACACTGACCATCAATCAGTGTAGGTGTGTAATAATGAGTATTTCTCCACATTGGAATATCAAAGCATCATTATTTGATATTCTTTCTGTTCTGAAGGGTTGTTTTTTTTTTTTTAAGATTTCTCTTTTCTAAAAATTTACATTTCTTTGATTGCTGGTGACATTGTACATTTTTTCATAGATTTGTTAGCCATTTGGATTTCTTTTGTTAATAGCCTCTTCATATTCTTTGTCTATTTATTATGAATGATCAGATTTTCCTTTATGATTTTAAGAGCTATTTATAGCTTCAGAATTTTAACCCTTTGTCCATTATATATATTGGAAATATTTCTTCACAGAATTTCATTTGGTTTTAAGCTTTTTAGTGATTTTTTGGCCATATAAATTTTAAATTTTGTATAGTAAAATCCATCAATCTTTTTTTTTTTTTTTTTGCAGTACGCGGGCCTCTCACTGTTGTGGCCTCTCCCGTTGCGGAGCACAGGCTCCGGACGCGCAGGCCCAGCGGCCATGGCTCACGGGCCCAGCCGCTCCGCAGCATGTGGGATCTTCCCCGGGCCGGGGCACAAACCCATGTCCCCTGCATCGGCAGGTGGACTCTCAACCACTGCGCCACCAGGGAAGCCCTATCTTTTTTTCCTTTATATTTTCTAACTGGTTTTGGAAGGTGTATAGAATAGGTACTGATTTGTGTATACCCATATTTATTGCTTATATCCCAATATGTGTATATACAATAATATTTCAAATATTGTCCATAGATTCCCTTGGGTTTTCCCAGTAGAAAACTGTATAATTTATAAATAATGATATTTTACCTCTTCCTCTCAAATATTTATAAAACTTTTGTATTGCATTGATGAGAACTTTACAAACTGTTGAATAATATCAATCATAGTCATCATCTTTGCTTTATAGGTATTTCTCATTTACAGGGAACACCTCAAATGTTTCACTTTCAAATGAATAAGACTTCATTTTGCTTCAGATACATCCACATTTCATCCTGGGAATCTGACAAATATTACTATTCTTTTGTTACTTTCTTAATACTGATTTTTTTTTTTTTTTTTTTTTGCGGGACGCGGGCCTTTCACTGTTGTGGCCTCTCCCGTTGCGGAGCACAGGCTCTGGACACGCAGGCCCAGCGGCCATGGCTCACGGGCCCAGTCGCTCCGCAGCATGTGGGATCTTCCTGGACCGGGGTAATGAACCCATGTCCCCTACATCAGCAGGCGGACTCTCAGCCACTGCCCCACCAGGGAAGCCCAATACTGATCTTTTGATTGTGTCTTCCACGTATTTTATCTTCCCACTCATCATTTTTATCAATTTATCTTTTTCCTTTTCATCCTGATTTCATTTTCAGTAGCATCAACTATGCATTTGGCTCCTTCCAATAAGGAATTTAATCCTAAGAAATTATTATTAGTTCTTTTTTGTTGTTCATCCTATTGTTCTTTCATCTGAGTCTACTCCCTGCTTGTAATTTCCTGATTCACAAGGACCATTTCTTATGTTTTGTGAAAATGTCTGTTTCTTGAAATTGTCTTCGGGAATCTTTGTCATCATTATTTGAGCTTTGTCTTCCTCTGAGCATTTTTAAGGGGAAAATAACATTCAGAAAGCTATTGAGGGACTTCCCTGGTGGTCCAGTGGTTAGGACGCAGCACTTTCACTGCTGTGGGCTCGGGTTCAACCCCTGGTCGAGGAGCTAAGATCCCACAAGCCGCAAAGGGTGGCCAAAAAATAATAAAGAAAAAAGAGAAAGCTATTGAAAATAATATAATGAATAAGTGCATAAGCATGACCCAGTTTCCCAGTTTTATCAACTGTTAATAATTTTTTCCATATTTGCTTCATGTTTTTTTAATGTTAAAATATTACAGATATAGTTAGTGGTAGCCAGTCTCCAGGATGACTGGTCCCCGGTGATCCCTACTTCCTGGTATTCACACCTCGTGTAGTTCCTTCCTACTACAAGTCCCCTGTAGTTGCAGCAGGACTCGTCAGAGTGACCAATAGCATATGGAAAAAGTGATAATATACACTTCCAAGACTAGGTTACAAAAAGACTGAACTCTCACCTCTTTCTTTTAGATCGTTTCCTCTGGGGGAAGCCAGCTGCCGTGTTGGGAGAACACTCAGGCAGTCTGTGAGAGGCCCACAGCAAGGAAGCAACTGAAGTCTTCATCCAACAGTCAGTGAGAAGCTGAGGTCTGCCAACAGCTAGTAAGTGAGCCTGAAGGCAGATCCTCTCCCAGTTGAGCCTCCAGATAAGACTGCAGCCCCAGTGCAGAGCTTGACTGAAACCTCCTGAGACACCTGAACCACCCGGTAAACCTCTCCCAGATTCCTGGCCCAGAGAAAGTGTGAGTAATAATGTTCATTGTTTTAAGCTGCTAAATTTTGGGGTAATTCGTTTTGTGGCAATAAATAACTAATACATAGTTGAAGGCCCCTTAGGGTCCTCCCTCATCCAATTTCTTTTCCTTCTCAGAGGTAATCATTATGCTGAACTTGGGGTCTCTACCATTCTCCTGGATGTTTTTCCTACTATGATTTTGTCAACTATGGTAAAAAGATATAAATTAATGATGAAGGGTTTAAAAATTATAATTACAAATTTTGGAACATTCCATATAAATATGCAATTGTAGTTCAATAAATCATCTCTGAAATGAATAATAAAATTGGGAAATCTCTCCCTTCTTAATTTGGGAACTGCTTTGTCTAATATTACAATGAAATGTAAAGGAAAATCTATTGTTAATAACAATAATAATAGCTGCCATCTACTGAGCACGTTCCAAGTATTAAATCTTTGTATAAACATATGAGCTTATACTTTTATTATCCCAGTTTAGGGATAAGAGAAAGGTTAAGTAACTTACCCAAGGTTATACAGCTAGTAATTAATGGATTCCAAAGCTATTAGCTACTACCAGTGCTATTTATATAAGGTAGAAATTAAAGAGAAGGGAAAAGATCCAATTCACATAAATGTAGCTGTTAGAAGGTTCCTCTGCAAATGGCCATGAGGTCTAAGTTGATCATCTTAACTGCCTTCTTCCATCATTTATTCCCTGTTCCTCCTACCCTCAGCTGGGCAGGGGTCTATGCCTGGTAAGGAGACTCAAAACTTTTCTCCTGTAGGACCTGAGTTCTTGGTGGTCCTGTCTTTATTGGATTGCTGTACTTTCCCATTAACTGGGTCTTTGGGACAAGGGCACACTAAGATGTGCCCCCCCAGTGAATCCTTGGATTCCAGACATTTCCTCTTTCCTCCACTAAGTAGCAGACCGTTTTCCCGTTGGTAATCACATCGTTCACCAAGGCTTAGCTCAGGGACTGTCATACCTGGGGCTGCTATAACAAAGTACCACAGCCTGCACGGCTTAAACCACAAACATTCATTTCTCATAGTTCTGGGGCTGGAAGGCTAAGATCAGGGTATCAGTATGGTTGGGCTCTGGTGAGAGCTCTCTTCCTGGCTCCCAGATGGCTGCCTTCTTGCTGTCTCCTCACACGTCAGAGAGAGACAGACAGACAGACAAAGTGCAACAGAGAGACAGAGAGAGACAGAGACATAGAAAGGGCTCTGGACCCTTCTTCGTTTTATAAGGACACTAATCCCATCCTGGGGCTCCACCCTCCTGACCTCATCTAAAAGCCTCACCTCCTGATACCATAACACTGTGGCTTCTACCCATCGATTTGGGGGTAACATAAACATTCAGCTCATAACAGTGACTGCCCCCCTTCTCTGCCTATTGATTCAGCAGCCTGAGGAGCCCCAGATGGCCAAGGGGCAGCCTCAGATCCAATTGAATGGGGCCATGATAGTATTTCCTGGCCTAAAGATCTCTCCACTGGGCACTAGAACCTCTAGACCCACTGAGTCTCAGATCACTGTCAAGGAAAGCAAAAAGATTCTTCCAGGGAATTATTAGGGGTCATAGTGGGAGAAGCCACCCACCCCTACCTCCTCTCCTTCGTTCCTGGACCTGCGCATTCTGGCAGTGTCTAAGTCCAGGAATGGTCGTGCTAGCAGAAGCCTTGCAGGCAAAGAAGACAAATCCATACCCAGAACACGTGTCTGTCCCTGTGAGGACGGGACGCTGTCCGCACATCCCAGTCTTACTGCAAACAAGGGATTATTGTTTTGCCTGTCAGGGTGCGACCCTCCCCTTGGAGAAGCGCCCTCTGCTGGCATTTCCTAAGATCTGCATCCATGAGCATCCTCTTCTAATTGGCATCTATCCGTGTTGGTTCCTCACTGCTTTTGGTAGCCCTTTCTTCTCCTTTTATTTGAGGAGTTGCAGATATCTCCTAGTTTCATTGATGGTGTTGTTTGTGGTTCTGCTTCTCATTCCCCTTGTGCTTTTGTAGGACTTTTCGAGAGGAGTGGAGAAAAATGGCAACTTTACTATAGTTTTTAATACTGAAATCTGGTAAAATTTAAACGTATGATCACTCTGAATGTTAATATCATTGGCTTGTATTTTAATATTAATTCTGGTGTACTTTCTGACATTCTTAAATGAGTTTTGAAAAATTGGACTAATACAATACTAATATTGTACCCTTTGACCCACTCCTCACGTTGCCCCTGAGATTGCTTGGGGACAAAGGAAAAATGATAAAAAAGGGGACAATTAGTAAGACCCTAAAATGTTTTTCATGAGGTCCATCAATAATATAGTCATACCATCCCTGTTTGTCAAGCTTCTAAGGCAGTTCCTAGACAAGGGGCCAGATGATTCTTTGTTATGGGGCTAACCTGTGCATTGTAAGATGGCAAGGTTACCAGGTCTGCCCAGAAGTGCAGAAGGCTAAATGAGTGTTATCCCCAATACCTGCCACCCCAGTCTTAATCAGTGGTGGAAGAACGGTCTCAGAACTGTCTCAGTGGGCCATTTACATTTAATAGTATGAGCCTGGTTGATGATAACAATGCATCGTAAAACTTTCAGACGGAAGGGAGAACGTTTTGTGGACCGTGTGTGTGTGTGTGTGTGTGTGTGTGTGTGTGTGTGGCAATTTTAAGTTATTAGTTCTTAAAATCAGAACTTTTTAATGGAAGCAACTGGACCAAAAATGTGTCAGAGGATTTTGAGACTCATTAAAACAAAGTTGAATGAGAAAAAAAAAAAACCAGTCTACATCACCTAAAATCAACAGTCATGGTGGAACAATTAATATGGAATACTCAAAATAAAATGTACAACGTTTGTGCTGAGGATAGGTGCCGGTGTTTTGCATGGCTAGTTAGCATTCATGCCTCTTTTTCTTTTTACGGAATTACCTCTTCCCCTTTTAGGGAAGAGTTGGTGGGAGGGTGATTCCTTTGTGGCCCCATGAATCAACAGGAGAAAGTTGGGCCAATTGTAAGCTTTTCCTGGGAAACTTGGCTCTGGAGCAAGTGACCCTAGGATGAAGAAAACTATCAGAGGCACTTACTGCAGGTCTAGTTGCGTGACAAGGGGCAATGATGGCAGCAGTGGTGGCCTCCTGACAATTGTCCCTGGCTCTGAGAGTCACTGTGCTTCCAGCTTCTTGCTTTTGGGGGTCCATTGGTGTGTCCTTATTCTGGCTGGTTCCCACGACTGGTCCTCCGGTTTTGCCCCCCTGTTTAGTAAGCACTTCCCTTCCCCATGTCTTTCCAATGAATTCTCATTTGCTTTGCTTGGGTTGGGCTGGTTTGTTTCCATTGTTGGAAACAAGACGGAACTAGCAAAGGAGATTGAGAAATTGACTGGAGAACTGAGAAAAAACACATTTTTCTGGAAGCCTGGGAAAAGGGTGTGTTTCAAGAAGAAAGGGCCAGAGGCTTCCCTGGTGGCGCATTGGTTAAGAAGCCGCCTGCCAATGCAGGGCACACGGGTTCAAGCCCTGATCCAGGAAGATCCCACGTGCCGCGGAGCAACTAAGCCCGTGCGCCACAACTGCTGAGCCTGTGCTGTAGAGCCTGCGAACCACAACTACTGAGCCCACGTGCCACAACTACTGAAGCCCGCGTGCCTAGAGCCCATGCTCTGCCACAGTAGAAGCCACCACAATGAGAAGACCGCAAACCGTGACGAAGATTAGCCCCTGCTCACCGCAACTAGAGGAAGCCTGTGCATAGCAACGAAGACCCAACGCAGCCAAAAATAAACAATAAATAAATAAAAAATAAAATGAATTTCAAACTTCAGGTCAAAGTCAAGCAAGAAAATGACTGAAAGGTATTTCTTAAATTTGCCAATTAAGAGGTCCCTCTCCAGGAGGAGTGTGGCCGGCGACAGAGGAATGAAGAGAACATGGCAGGTGGAGGGAAGGAGACCCTGGGGACTCAGGAGCCGCCCTTGAGGCAACCTGAATGCATGGAGGGAGGTGCCCAGGACTCATGCCAGGTGCCCTGGACCAAGGGTGAGCTTTTAAGGACTGGAGAATCTGTAGAATGTTTGAGGCTCAAAGGAAACAGCCAGTAGAGGCAAACGAAAGACATAGTCAAGGGGGGGAATTAACGGGCTTCCACCTTCTGAGTGTTTATTAAGTGTCAGACAAGTTTCCTGAGGAGAGAGGGGTTCAAAGCAAAATCAGAGGGAGGGACTGGCCTGGGACTGGAGGAGAGACATCTCTTCATGTGAGACAGAAGAGGGAAAACACAGAGGAGATGATGGAGGTGAGGGAAGAGGAAAATGTGGAATTTGCATGGAATGACTTGAATGTGGGGTGTTCAGTAGGCATTGACTTCAGCCAAATGAACTATGGTGAATGAGTCACAAAACATCTGCCAGAGAGAAGGAGCTGGGCTGAGAGGAGAGGCTGTAGGAGAGAAATGAGGTGGGAGGGTGAGCTTGCTGGAGGCTGAGCAGGCCAGTCAGAAGCCCAGAGAGGGGAGGACGTGTGAGGAGTTTGTCCTGCCCAGTCCTCAGGCTGAGTATTGTGTACGAGAGCAGTCTTGCCTTTGGACCACAGAGACATTGTCACTCTCCGTTGTCCCCAGATGCTGCCTACAGGTAGGAGGCAGGAGACAATGCAGCTCCGATTTTTTGAGCACCTACTGTAGCAAGGACCTAATGTGGCCGTCAGCGCTGAGGTACCAAGAATGCAGCTGGAAATTATGTCCTGGGCTTATTTATTTGTTAATGTGTTCCGGTTTTTAAATTCAGCCCTACATTCCTAATCTTAAAAAAGGTGGGGGCCGCTTCCCTGGTGATCCAGTAGTTAAGACTCTGCGCTCCCAATGCAGGGGGCACGGGTTTGATGGGTGGTCTGGGGAACTAAGATCCTGCACGGTGTGGCCAAAAAAGAAAAAAGAAGGGTTGGGGGTAAAGGTATCAGCTAAATTTCCCCATTGATTGTTTAGGGGTTCTTTCTCTAATAAATTTTAATTTTGGAATAATTTCAGATTTACATGGCAGTTGCAAAGATAGAACAGAGGGCTCCCATATACCCTTCACTCAGTTTCCCCTGATGCTAACATCTTATATTACCATGTACACTTGTTACAACTAAGAAATCAACATTGGCATACTGTTGGTAACTCAACTCCAGAATGTATTCAGATTCCACTGGTTTTTCCACTAACGTCCTTTATCTTTTTCAGACTCAAATCCAGGATACCACATCGCACTTAGTATTTAAGTTGTTTTTCAGAAGTAGGACTTATTCCTCGATATTCCTCTTGTACAAGTTTTAGAAGAAGAGTTTAAACTTTTCAAGCTAGTCAACTGAACCAGTCTGACAAACTTAAACTCTGATTGTATTTCTTTTATTACAGTAATTTGCAAATTAAATACACACACACACACACACATACAAACCTTATGTTCCAACTACAATTTGTTGTTCATTATACTTTAGGGGCAGAAACCATAAATTATATTTATTGTATTTGTATGTTTTAGCACAGATAAAAACACAGTTGCTTATATATTCTCCTTAGTACTGGAAATAAATGTTTGGACCCAGCACAGTTGAATCTGCTCACACACCCCTTGGGATAAGAATGGGGAGGAAGTTTTGCATGTGTGGCTGCCCATGATGAAACCCATTTTTAAAAGATAGAAAAAGAAATGATGCCATCTGTCCAGTTGTCAGTTGCTGTTTCCTAAGGCTTTTCTCTTTTAAAGATCAGTGTAAACTAAGCAAGAGTAAATGCTCCCCTTTTGGGTCAGATTTTAGCTTTCACTTGAAAGGTCTCAATTCCAGTGCTGTTAGAACTCGGAGATGCATTTCCTAATTTGTAAATAGGATAGCCCTCGAGATCGCTGTAGAGAAAGCGAAATTACGACATTTCAAAATCTACTTTCGAGCTCATCCGGGCGTTTCTCTCCATCAAAATTAATCTCCGTGCGACCCAGATGGGACTCGAACCCACAATCCCCAGCTCCGGAGGCTGATGCCTTATCCATTAGGCCACTGGGTCACCACGAGATCCGGGTTCTCACCCCGTCCCCTTACGCAATGCTATCATCGCGCACCGCCCTCGCGCTCTGCGGCCTCCCTTCCGGTGGTGTGTGATTTGGGAGCCGCCCCCAGTGCCTGCAGCACGCGCCTGCGCACTCCTGCGCCCCGACCCGTCCCGCCGCCAGAGCCTCCGCGCGCATGCGCAGGGTCTGCCCCACCCCATTGCCCTGGTACTGCGTGGCCCGCACGCGGGCGGCTTTGGGTGTCTCTGGGGGAGCTGTTTCCTCGTGGGTTTGCGGAAGGGTCTCAGTCCTGGCAGCATACTAGGCGCACTTGGTGGGCGGGGGAACTCTAAACAAAATTCCAATGCTTGGCCTCTCCCCGTTCTAATTCTATTTACCAGGGCGGTCCCGGGCCTCTGCATTTTGCAGAGTTCCTGCGACCTTCTTCTGCGGTGAGGTCCTACTGCATCCCCCCAACCTTCCCGTCCCTAACAGCTCCCTCCTTCCCTTTTTTTCCCTGCATTTATTCAAAGTACGTTAATTGGATAACATTATGTGCTGGGAGCTGTTGGGAGTTTGCAGGGTGAACAGGCTTTTCTTCAAATCTGCCCTTCTCCCCCACTCACCTACAAACATTTTTCTCCCCATCTCTTCTTTCCCTCCGAATTGAAGGGAAAATAAATATAACAAGGTCCCTAAATACAAAATAATACGAATTTTGTTTTGTTTTTATCCTAAAGCTAGGTCTTCGATAAAGATTTAGAGATTTTCTGGTTCCATGCATAGTATCTGTATGCTTGTTGCATATAAAGGTGCTGCATTTGTTATTTTAAAAAATACACGATTTCGTTTTCTTCTTAGACACATAATACCTGTTCATTTAAAAATTGTATAAAATGGGGGTAAGCCAAACAAAAATTGAAATTGATTATAATTTTACCATTCAGAGTTAACCACTATTAACATTTTGGTGTGCATCTTTCAAATCTTATGTGTCAGTGTGTTATGTGTCAGTTTTATTACCTGTGGATCCTGAGTCATCCAGGAAATGCTTTTCACAAAAACTAGGACATTATTAGTGAATAATAAATAATCATATAGCAACGATGGTGCAGAAGCAATGGTGGGTAAAACTGACACAGCGAATCAAGGCAGTGACACTAAGCAATAATCGTTATTCTTCACCTTTGTGCAGTGGAGGGAGGGGAGGGAATTTGGGCCAGCTTCACTTAAGAACATCCTTGATGACACTATAAGAATTATTAATTTAAATCTCGACCCTTGAGTACACATCTTTTTAATATTTTGTGGGACAAAATGGGAATTATGCATAAATCACTTTTACCACAGAATTCAATGGTTGTCTCTTGAGGAAAACATTTGTTCAGTGTTTGAGTTGCAGGCTAAACTGGCTGCTTTTTCAGTGGAACATAGTTCTTGAAAGAATGACTGACAGGTAAACTATAATTATTCAGACTTGGGCACACTTGGGTTTGCTTCTCTGGAGCAGCTTCACTCTCAGGCTCACATCATCAGAGCACGCAGTCCACTGGAAGAGAGGGGATATCTCACAAAAGTCTCAGTAAATATTTTACTGCATTGTGTTACATCTTTATCACCAAATTCCTGTGTCTGGGAGATGGAATGTACTGATTGGCTTAGGCCAGACAGACCCTCTCCTGAATCTCCATCCAAACTACAATAGGAACAGTTGGGGGTGTATGCTTTCCCAGGACAAGGTTGTATCTTTCAAAGGCAACTTTCACTTTTGACATTTTACTTCTGTTTCAGGTTATTTTCAGGTGCAAGCACAGAATAGTGGTCAGAGAGCACGGATCCTGGAATGAGATGGTCTGGGTTTGAATCCTGTCTGCCATTTACTCCTGTGCGAACCTGTACAAGTTACTTAACCACCCACTCTTCTGTGAAATGGAACAAATAATAATACTACCTCACAGAGTTGTGAAGATTAAATGTATTCATAAAGGTAAAACACTTAGAACAATTCTGGGCACATAGTACCCAACACTTGCAAGCAAAAGAAAACCCAATTTGGGGCTTCCCTGGTGGCGCAGTGTTAAGAATCCAACCGCTAAGAATCCACGTGCCAACGCAGGGGACATGGGTTCGAACCCTCCTCCGGGAAGATCCCACATGCTGCAGAACAACTAAGCCCGTGCGCCACAACTACTAAGCCCGCGCGCCTACAGCCCGTGCTCTGCAACAAGAGAAGCCTGCGCACCGCAACAAAGAGTAGCCCCCCTAGCCGCAACTAGAGAAAGCCCACGCACAGCAACAAAGACCCAACGCAGCCAAAAAATAAATTAAAAAAAAAAAGAAAACCCAATTTAACGAGCTTAAACAACAAAGGAAATGTATTGGATGATGTAATTTCAAAGTCATATAAGCAGCTTTCTGAGGTAAGGCAGGCTGTTGATCCTGGTTTCTCTAAAACTGTCTAATTCAGATTTCTAGGACTCACATCTCTCCGTTCAGAAGAACAGAGCCTGCTTTCCAACCTCTAATCATTAAACAAAAGGCACAGGCTTCCCAACTGGATGAATTTAGGTCACATGACTTCCCCAGAACCATTCACAGTAGCCAAGAGAATGCCTTGTAGTGACTGGTTTGGAGGTGAAATCCTTCCACATTTTTGCATTTAGGGAGATAGGATTGTGCTGATTGGTTAGGTGGGAGTAGAATCAACCTCCTATGACTCTCATAGCTGCTACACAATGAGTGAGGCTGGCAAAAGTGCCTGCGAGAAGGGATGAAGATAATTGTTTGAATTTATCTATAGTAAAAAATAAGCCAATACAGCTTTTCTTAAAAATACCCTTTTCAGAATACAGAAAAGTTGCAAAAAGACAACAAAGTGGCCCATAATCCTGAGGTTCTGATAACCATCATTGATGCTTTTTTAAAAAGTACAAGAAAATACAAACATTTTATTCAGAAATGTATAAAATATAGCATAGATCATTACTATAACAATTGACAAAATTTGAACACAGACTATAAATAAGTAATCGCATCAAAGTTGTTGTCTTGAATTTGATGATTGTGGTGTGGTTATATAATAGAATTCTTACAAGATATAAGCCGAAATATTTAGGGCTAAAGGGACATGATTTCTCAGACTTGCTCTCAAATGGTTCAAAAAGTAATATGTAAAAGCCGTGTGTATATATATTTACATAGAGAAAGAAATAGTAAATGTGGCAGATGTTAACATTTGGCAAATATGGATAAAGATTTGCAACTCTACTGTATTTGAAATTATTAAAAATAAGACTGGAGAAACAGGCATAATAAACCTTTTGTTACCATATTTATGCCTTCTATGCAGTCTTTTGCATGACGCAAGTTAAACAACAACATCAACACCACCTAAAAAATGCAGCACATATCTGCCTTACCCCTCCCCTCCTTGATGGCCAGAAACCCCGGCCAAGTTCCTTCTGAGTCCTATCAGGGGAAAAATGCATAGCAATATATTTCTATATCAAGATTTTGAAAGAGAATTATTTTGGGAATCATTTGTGGTACTTGTTTAAGGCAAACATCCAGGGAAACTACCATCCACCGTACAGGCATAAACCCACTGCTAAAAGCCAACGCTCCAGCCATGGCTGACTGGGAACTGGTCCTTCGCGCTGCATGCCGGGATCTGGAGTCTTTCTCCTCCGAACTGCAAGGTGCTCTGGGATAGCCCGGCCTCTCCCTTATCTCGCGATGCTATCCTCTCTTCTTCGGGGCCCTCTGACCCCCGCCCCAACGTGTTTTTCAAATCCACCAATGGGCGCATAGCGTAAGCTCGAACCAGCCAATCGGAATGCGGGGCCACCGGGAAATTTAAATCGCGCCGGCCGGCTGCTCGAGCCACACCGTCCTCTGGCTGACCGTGGTGGACGTCTTGAGTGCAGTCGATCCGCAGCCTGTGCGCCCCGCACCGCCTCCTGTGGAAGCTTGAGCCGGCTGTGTAGGTACGAACTGAGGCCGCAGCCCGGCCCGAGCGGCAACGGCTGGCCCGCAAGGCCGCGCTCGAATTGCAGGCGGCGGGAGGGGAGGCCCGGGGTAGGTGCCGGGCCTGGCTTTGGCCTCTCTGGTTAACGAGGTCTCGGGGGCGTAGTTCGTTGGCGAGACGGGCGTTGCACGATGCTTAGCTGTAGGTCTCGAGGCCCTCCGAACAGCCGCGATTGTCTTTGAGAGAGAATCAGAGTGAGGCCCGAGGAGGAAAGCCTCGGTAGGAGGCCCAGCGCCTCTGGCTCCTCCTCCGCCCGTTCCCGCTGCTGCTTCCCCGAAATGGGGTCGGGGGTGGGGGCGTGGGGCAGGGGAAGGGACTGGAGATGGAGGTCGCAGTTGCAAGTTCTGTCTCTTAACACGTAGGCCCAGGTTTGGTTGTGTCACAATTTCGTAAAAGAACAGAATGGAATTAAAGATAGCCACTTGTAAGGAAGACTTTTACTTTTGTGCTCTCTTGGAGAATGCTCTTAAGTAGCTGAGTTTGAGTGAAGCACAGCTGATATCAGCCTAATTTAGTGGATTCGCTCAGAATTTCTGGAAATGAAAATGTATGCGAGATGCTGAAGATGCAGAACTGCGTCGCAGGTGTTCAGGGTGGGTGGGCAGGAAATTTTATGAAAGACTCCACAATGTAACGATGAATCCGATTTTTAAAAAATTTTCAGACGTGGAGAATGTACCTGTTTGGGCCTTTTAAAGACAGTAGAGGCTCCAGAGGATCGGAATTTATGGCCCCTAGGACATAGATTTTAACTGTAACCTCATTTCCCCTACTTTGTCTTCAATTAACTATTTATAGATCCCATATAGAGTTTAGAGGCACACTGTCCGGTGTGGTAGTCCCCAAACGCATGTGGCTAGTCTGAATTGAGTGATGCTGTAAGCTTAAAGTCCCTGCAAGATCTCGAAGAAAAAAGAATGTAAAATATCTCAGTAATTTTTTGATGTAACGTGTTGAAATGAGAAAATATATGTTGGGTTAAATAAAATATATTATTGAAGTTAATTTCATTTTGTTCCTTTTTGCTTTTTTAAAAATGTGGCTACTAGGAAACTTAAATTTATGCAGCCTGCATTATATTTCTGGTGACAGTACTGCTCCAGGAAGTTATCAGCCCTTCAGAGGGGAGGGGCCGAAGATCATTTGGCCAAAGCTGTTTAATAGTGCTGAAAAAGGAAGTTCTTCCTCTAATATAGAAATGTAGACTCAATATGTGTTTGATGATTCCATTAATGCTCATCTTATTGCACATCAAAATGATAAAAGGGAAATTTTTTTCTCTCCCTCATCTTACAGCTTTCTCCCTTTGTCTCATAACCATGTCCACCAATGAGAATGCTAATTCACCAGCTGCCCGCCTTAACAGATTCAAGAACAAGGGGAAAGACAGTACAGTGAGTACCTTCTGTTGCTTTCCTATGATATTTTTTAAACGGGAATATATTTGGAAAGGGGGTCAAAATTTTGAGCGAATTTGAAAAAGTGCCCTCACTTGGCAACAAAAACTGATTGTAATAGGTGAGATAATATGTTGTCTTTTCTCAAGGAAATGAGGCGGCGCCGAATAGAAGTTAATGTGGAGCTCAGGAAAGCTAAGAAGGATGACCAGATGCTGAAAAGGAGAAATGTCAGCTCTTTTCCAGATGATGCTGCTTCTCCACTGCAGGAAAACCGCAACAACCAGGTAAGGATATTTTAGCTTATGAATTACGGTAAACCCAGAAAAATCAATATGGGGCTTTTCTTAGAAATTTAAATAACATTCCTAGCTTTGTGGTTTTAACTATCAAATGTGAAGATCTGTTTTTGTGTGCTCCCCGGCAGTAATTCTGATGGGTTGTCTTTTTCCTGCCCACCCTCCGAAATCTACTGAAGCTGATCCTAAGGTTGTCTTTAGCTCTGATCTCCCTTCAAGTTTCCCTGCATTTTCAGTTGCCAGCTCATACCTTGACCTGGCCATTTAACTGTTAATTGAAAGTTAATCATGTCCAGAACCATCTTATTTCTACCTCTTTCTTTCTCTTTCTCTTTCCCTTCCTTCCTTCCTTTCTTCTCTATTTTTTGTACTTGTCACCAGCTTTATTCAGGTCTTTTTCCTCAGTACTGAAATACTTTCAGTAGTCTCCTAATTTTATCTTTCCCTTCATTCTGTGCCACATACTACTTACCTAAAAATTTTCCTAAAATTCTGCTTTAAACATCTTAGAAACTTTATGGTTTTAAATCTTTATTTTTTGAAGGTTTTTTGTAAATTAGACCCATCTTAGATTTTCAAATTTATGTATTTCATCTTTCAAAGATATTGGGCACTTTCCTACTTTTTTCATGTTATGCTTTACTTTAGCGCTCCGTATTTTATCAGTTTTTTTTTTTTAATTGAATTCCACCTATGCGCTATTTCTCGAGTTTTATACTCAAATCCCATCTTCTCCTTATAGCACTCTTTGGTTAGCCTAACAGGAAAAATGCTCCCTTCTTAGAATTCCTGTAGCACCCCATTCTGCACCAAAAAAGGAGAGTAAATTCTGTATAACACTATATACATATAACACTATATACATATATATATATATATATATGTATATAGTGTTATACATATAGCCATTTATTATATGGTTGTTTGCTTGTCACATTTTCCTTGTTAAGTTGTAAGCCTATAGGGAGAAAGGGACACTGTCTTTTTGAGCTAACTAGCATTGGTTCTCAAAGCAATGCTACAGTTAACTCAAACCTATGATCACAACCTATACATTTATATTTGCAACACTACTATGGAAATGAATAGATAACAAACTTAGATATGAAAAATCCCAGCATATCTAAATACAAGTGATTTAGACTAAGGTAGGAATAACCTTCGCAGTGCTCTAATTCATTTTTTTAAAGTTGTTCACAGCTACTTTATCTAGTGACTAAATGCTGGGATACTCCATTACTTCAGACTTTGTTTAATCATGACACCAAGTTTGAGAATTGTTCTACATATTAAAAATGAATATTTCATTAACAGGCAAATTTTAATGTAGGGCTAAACTCTTAGTAACTGATTATAAACTTAGGGTTGGGATTTTATTGTTTGTATTTAATCCTTTTTTTAAAATAAATTTATTTTATTTTATTTATTTTTGGCTGCGTTGGGTCTTCGTTGCTACACATGGGCTTTTCTGTGGTTGCAGTGAACAGGGGCTACCCTTCATTAGCGGTGCTCGGACTTTTCACTGCAATGGCTTCTCTTGTTGTGGAGCACGGGCTTTAGGTGCGTGGACTTCAGTAGTTGTGGCACACAGGCTCAGTAGTTGTGGCTCACGGGCTCTAGAGCACAGGCTCAGTAGTTGTGGTGCACAGGCTTAGTTGCTTCGCGGCATGTGGGATCTTCCCGGACCAGGGCTTGAACCTGTGTCCCCTGCATTGGCAGGTGGATTCTTAACTGCTACGCCACCAGGGAAGTCCTGTATTTAATCTTGAAAATGATAATTTGCAAAATTAATTCCATTTTCTTGTAGGGCACTGTAAATTGGTCTGTTGATGACATTGTCAAAGGCATAAATAGCAACAATTTGGAAAGCCAGCTCCAAGCTACTCAAGCTGCTAGGTAAGCCTTGTCTGCTATAGCATGGATAACCTAAGAAATCAGCCTTTTTACATTTTTTGGTGGGAAAGTGATGAGCAGGTGGTGTGGGTAAAGTAAAGTTTAAGCCAGGCCTAGGCCTATTTTCATTAGAATCTTCCCTTAGGAGGATGTAAATTTTTCTGTAATTGCCTAAATTCCATCTACCTCTAGTGATAATCACTGTTAACCTTTTGGTGTACTTTTTAACAAAATTACAAAGTTTTTGTCGGAGTGGCATTTCAAGTCTGTCAGGGAAAGGAGGAATTATTCAGGAAGTGGGATTAGCTATCCCTAATAGCTAATGGGAAGGAGGTGCTATCCCATTTATTTAGAATGGTCCATCCATTTAGGAAATAAATATATGTAGACTCTTATCTCCCACCATACACAAATATTTGTGATATCCATAATAGAAAGGGTTAATAATTTCTGTAGCTTGACAGTGTGGGGAAAAGCAAATCCAGTTGACAAATGATCATGGAAAAGATGTTTAGCTTCACTAGTGGTCAGAGAAATGCAAATTAAATTAACAATGAGAGTGCAATGCTATCAGATTGTCAAAGTTTTTAAAAAGTGATAAGATCTAAAGTAGATTTCTGCAGAGATGCAGAGAGAAGGTTCTACATTATTGGTAATATCTCAGTTTTGGAAAAAAAGTAGTTTACGACGCAACTTATGGTAGCGCCATGCAGCC
Organism: Lagenorhynchus albirostris; assembly: GCF_949774975.1. Classification (NCBI taxonomy): domain Eukaryota; kingdom Metazoa; phylum Chordata; class Mammalia; order Artiodactyla; family Delphinidae; genus Lagenorhynchus; species Lagenorhynchus albirostris. The sequence goes on along the minus strand of NC_083114.1, from coordinate 46,391,492 downwards.
AGTCTGCTCAGCTCCTCTTAAATTCCAGAATGTCTCAGCATTTAGTGCTTTACTGTAAAAGGTTGTTTAAAGTTCTAAACTCTTGAGTTGCATTTTAAATTGTTTTTTTATATGAATGTGTTTTGATAATCACCTTCAATTTTTGTTTTTCTTTTTGCTTACCCTTAGGAAGCTGCTTTCCAGGGAAAAACAGCCCCCTATAGACAGCATAATCCGGGCTGGTTTGATTCCAAAATTTGTGTCCTTCTTGGGCAGAACTGATTGTAGTCCCATTCAGTTTGAATCTGCTTGGGCCCTCACTAACATTGCTTCCGGGACATCAGAACAGACAAAGGCTGTGGTAGATGGAGGTGCTATCCCAGCATTCATTTCTCTGTTGGCATCTCCCCACACTCACATCAGTGAACAAGCTGTATGGGCTCTAGGAAACATTGCAGGTACTTGGATTTAAGATTCTTTTGACTGAGTGTCTTCAGTCATACTGAGGTTAGTAGAAGTGCCTTGTCATAAGTAATAGTGACGTCTGTGTTGGGTTTTGAACTTACTTGCTTCCAGTGCATATAAGGGGTGGAAGTGGCATCTAATTTAAGGAATTTCTGAGAGTGTTTTCTTTGCTTCAAGACACTGGTGCACTCAGTCACTGAAATTGATGGTGCTAAACAAGTAGTTACGGTTAACTTTTGCCTTTTTTTTTTTTTAAAGGTGATGGCTCAGTTTTCCGAGACTTGGTTATCAAGTATGGTGCAGTTGACCCGCTGTTGGCACTTTTGGCGGTTCCTGATTTGTCATCTTTAGCGGTAAGTTACTTAACATACATCAAGTTATTCATTGATTCTAATTTTCCCACCTTCTCAAAAAACAGAGCACTTCATTGCATTTTTCTTTTCCCCTAGTGTGGTTACTTACGTAATCTTACCTGGACACTTTCAAATCTTTGTCGCAACAAGAATCCTGCACCCCCCTTAGATGCTGTTGAGCAAATTCTTCCTACTTTAGTTCGTCTCCTGCATCACGATGATCCAGAAGTTTTAGCTGATACCTGCTGGGCTATTTCCTACCTTACCGATGGTCCAAATGAACGGATTGAAATGGTTGTGAAAACTGGGGTTGTACCCCAACTTGTGAAGCTTTTAGGAGCTACTGAATTGCCAATTGTGGTAAGTTAACTTTCAGGTGAGAATATAAACTCTAAGGAGCATAATCAATTGGTACTAATATTGACATATTGTCTATTTTAGGCCATATAATGAGCTTCTTACTTGTCAAAACTTTTAGGGTATAGAGATTTTGAGCAGTGCTGGAAAAGATAAAGGATAACCGCCAGCGTCAACATTTTTTTCCTTTTCAGACTCCCGCGCTAAGAGCCATAGGGAATATTGTCACTGGGACAGATGAACAGACTCAGGTTGTAATAGATGCAGGAGCACTTGCCATCTTTCCCAGCCTGCTTACAAACTCCAAAACTAATATTCAGAAGGAAGCTACGTGGACAATGTCAAACATCACGGCTGGCCGCCAGGACCAGATACAGCAAGTTGTAAATCATGGATTAGTTCCATTCCTTGTTGGCGTTCTCTCTAAGGTAATGAAGTCTTAGGACTTAATAAGGGATTGTTAGTGTTTATGGACGGGCACTTGGTAGATTCTTAATGTACTAATGTTAAGTTCTACTTAACTGCCTTTGCTAAATAATAGTCATTTCTTTTACTTAAGCTTGGATAGAACCAGTTGGTAGTTTTCGTCACCGTTTTTCTAAAACAGTACTTTTGGAATCTTATTTTTATGACCATTCTGAAATAAACCTGTTTCCTTATGTTAATTAGGCCGACTTTAAGACACAAAAGGAAGCTGTATGGGCTGTGACCAACTACACAAGCGGCGGAACAGTTGAGCAGATTGTATACCTTGTTCATTGTGGCATAATAGAACCGTTGATGAACCTCCTAACTGCGAAAGACACTAAAATTATTCTGGTTATTCTGGATGCCATCTCAAATATCTTTCAGGTAAGTCTTAAGAAGGTGGCATGTGTTTGAATTTGGACTTGATAATTGGTTTGCTATGAAGGTGACTGGGGTGGGGGCAGCTGAGCTTACTCAGGGGGCCACAGAATCAGAGAGACATTTATGGGGGCCACACTCTTGATAAAAGGTGTGACAACGGATTGTAAGAGAGATAAAGGAGATGACAGGTGAATGATGTCACCTGAATTGAGGTCAGGTACATATGTGGACACTATTCATACCTATTTATTTTGCCAAGAGTTTTTAATTCCCCAGTTTCATACTGAATTTTGGTGAAATTAAATTTGAATGACCTAGTTAATTATATTTTTCTTCTGGTTCCGTTCCTAATTGATCCAAGCATGCTAGCACAGGGCACTTGTCATAGTGTTTGGTGGTAGGTAGGTCTTACTCAACAACTTTAAACTTCAGATTATGGAAATTTGTACATACCAAAGTTGAGTTTAGAATAATGATCCCTAGTGTATCCATCACCTAGCATAAATAATTGTCAACATTTGGCCTCTTTCTACTCACCTTACCTAAAATTTTATTTTTTTTAAATTAATTAATTTATTTTTGGCTGCATTGGGTCTTCGTTGCTGCGTGCGGGCTTTCTCTCGTTGCGGCGAGTGGGGGCTACTCTTCGTTGCGGTGCGCGGACTTCTCATTGCGGTGGCTTCTCGTTGTGGGGCACGGGCTCTAGGCACATGGGCTTCAGTAGTTGTGGCATGTGGGCTCAGCAGTTGTTGCTCACGGGCTCTAGAGCGTAGGCTCAGCAGTTGTGGTGCACGGGCTTAGCTGCTGCACGGCATGTGGGATCTTCCCAGACCAGGGCTTAAAACCGTGTCCCCTGCGTTGGCAGGCGGATTGTTAACCGCTGCGCCACCAGGGAAGCCCTAAAATTTTATTTTGAAGCAAGTAAGTAATTTCATTTTTAAAAATTTATGTTTCTTCTAAAAGTTGAGAACTTTAAAACATATTTAGCCACAATATCATTCTTACACCTAATAGGTTCTTGATATCATCAAATAATCTAGTCCAGGGAATTTGTTTTTTACATACCGTAGGCCCTCTTTACTCTTGGACAATGGTTCTCTTCCTTGACTACATACATTTTGGGATTATCTGGGGTGCTTTTACACTAGTAATTTCCAATTCCCATCACAGACCAATTGAACCTGGATATACCGTCATTTTTAAAGTTGCCGAGGTGATTTTGATGCACAGAAAAGATTGAGAACTATACTGTGATCGTTGTGGCTGAAGGCTACAGAAGTAGTTGCTAAGAGCAAGTACAGGTCTGATTCCCTTGAATTTTTAAAAAATGTAAAATGTAGATAAAAATGGAGATAGTTTTATCTCATAGGATTATGGAAGGAACTGTTGTGTTTATTTCTGTCTGATATATATTGATAGTCAAACATAGACATTGTTTTCTTCATTAAAACAGAACATTCAAAGTTTAAGCTACTAAACTTGGAAATTTTTTTTTAGGCTGCTGAGAAACTAGGTGAAACTGAGAAACTTAGTATAATGATTGAAGAATGTGGAGGTTTGGACAAAATTGAAGCTCTACAAAACCATGAAAATGAGTCTGTGTACAAAGCTTCATTAAGCTTGATTGAGAAGTATTTCTCTGTTGAGGTGAGTAACCTGGTAATGTTAATAAGCACTGGGAAAATACACACTTAGGATTAAGCCCGTAAGATTTTTTTTTCCTCATACTTCTTTAATGAGCCCGGATAAATACAGTAAAATATTAGTGTAAGTAGGAGATGACATACATATTTGCTCCTTTAATGTTTGGCTTGATGATAATACCATCTTTGTAACTTGAGATATTAAAAAGTCACCAATTTACTTTCGAATGAAAAGCCTCACGAATCTTAGAATATCTTTTTTGTTGTTGTTGTTTAATTTATTTATTTGGTTGTGCTGGGTCTCAGTTGTGGCATGCTTGTGGGCTCCAGTTCCGTGACCAGGGATCGAACCTGGGCCCCCTGCATTGGGATCGCGGAGTCTTAACCACTGTGCTACCGGGGAAGTCCCATGAATCTTGGACTATCTTGAGACTAAGTTTGTGTAGGAGTTGGAGAAGTAGGCCGACCCCACAGCCATTCTCTGGCCTAATCCGTTTTGCTCTTGCCTACTGAAAAATGACAGGTTAAAAAAATCTCTATTTTTCTGTTAATTGTAGAAACTTTCTTTAAAAATTTTTTTCTTTTAATATTATAATTTTTTATTGAAGTATTGTTGATTTACAAAGTTGTGTTAATTATTGCTGTACAGCAAAGTGATTCAGTTATACATATATATATATTCTTTTTTGTATATATTCTTTTCCACTATGGTTTATCATAGGATATTGACTATAGTTCTCTGTGCTGTACAGTAAGAACTTGTTTATCCATTCTATGTATAATAGCTTACATTTGACGCCAGCCTCTCACTCCATCCTTCCCCTATCCCCCTCCCTCTTGGCAACCGCCAGTCTGTTCTTGATGTCTGTGATTCTGTTTCACAGATAGGTTCATTTGTGTTGTAGTTTAGATTCCACATGTAAGTAATATCATACAGTATTTGTCTTTCTGACTTATTTCACTTAGTATGATAATCTCTAGTTGTATCCATGTTGTAGTAGCATTTCTTAACCCATTCAGAATCTTCCCCTCTCAGGCAAGTTCAGTATCCCTCCCTCCACTACTTGAGATATTGAAGTGTGTTTCAGGATTAAAGGTGAAATACACAAATGAAGACTTTAAGAGTGAATACCTTATAGGCATTATGCTAAGTGAAATGAGTCAGACAGAGGAAGACAAATACCATAAGATCTCTCTTATATGTGGAATGTTAAAAAACACACACACAAGCTCATAGATATGGAGAACAGATTGGTGGTTGCCAGAGGTGGGAGAAATGTGTAAACTTTTTTTTGTTTTTGTTTTTAGCCTAAATAAATTGAGATAAAAGAAGAAAAAAGTAAATATAGACTTCTAGGCAGCTACCTCTTAGAAATGTGCCATATTTATGGGATTATATTGTTTGTTTTTAAATACTTCCAGGAAGAGGAAGATCAAAATGTTGTGCCAGAAACTACCTCTGAAGGGTATACATTCCAAGTTCAGGATGGCACTGCTGGGACCTTCAACTTTTAGATTGTACCTCTGAGGCATAAAGTTGTTTGTTGTGTACTATGTTTGGTAGAAGTTTGTCTTACTGTTTCTCTACTAAGAACTCTTTACACGTGGTTTGTCATTGTAGCACTTTTTACAAAGAAACTATACTTGAACAGTTCCAAACTGTACATACTGTATGAAGCTTCTCCTCTCAATGGGTTTCTTATTTCTTTGTGGAATTTCATATCTTGCAGTGTCCTGTAAATAAAGATTAAATTCCACCCTTTTCTTTACTTCACCATGCCGATGTGTTAACTTTCTAATTTAGAGCTCTTAAAGGCTGCAAATGAAGGGGAGCTGAATTGAACGGATGTGACTCTAACCAGGGGTGTAGTTTTGGTTGCAGACATCATTTAATGTAAGGTTTGTTATGTCATCAAGGATACAAGATTGATAACTTCCTGCCCACTTCTGAATTCTGGCTTTGCTCCAGGCTGCTTCCCCTCTTGGTTGGTGAAAATGGCCATTGGCACTTCCAGTCTTCACATCCATTTCACACCAGTCAGAAAAATTTTTTTCACAAGTTTTCACCAAAGAACAAATAAAATTTCGCAGAAGCCCTGAGCCAATGTCTTCTCAAGGCTTACTGGCCAGGGAGATGGGATAAAAATCTTAAATTTAATCATAAATTTCTCCTGGAGCTACAAGTGGAATTCATTCCTCTGAAATTTCAAGGCTGAAAGTGGTTTCAAGGCTGCACCTTGGCGTCAACAACTGGGAAAGTTTAATTGGTAAGGGGTGGGGTTGAAATAGTGTACTTAAGTTTTTAATTTAATCCCCAGGTGCTCCATCTGTGCAGCCTGGGTTGTGAAAGCCACTACTTGAAAGAGTTGCTATGCTGTTAGCAGAAAAGGAAGGAGTTGGGGGGTGGAGTGTTAGCTACAGTATCCCAGAAGTCTCAGGAAAACGAAATGCATCTTTAAAGTACAACTGTTAGTTTCTGCCTTTTTTTTTTTAATTTATTTTTGGCTGCTTTTTTGACTGGTGGAAAAGTGATGAGCAAAGCCTCCACTGCCTTTTTCCACCACAGAAGATAAAAGCTGGGACTTCCCTGGTGGCACAGTGGTTAAGAATCTGCCTGCCAATGCAGGGGACATGGCTTCGATCCCTGGTTGGGGAAGATCCCACATGCCGCGGAGCAACTAAGCCCGTGTACCACAACTACTGAGCTTGCGCTCTAGAGCCCTCAAGCCACAACTACTGAAGCCCATGTGCCTAGAGTCCGTGCTCTGCAACAAGAGAAGCCACCGCAGTGAGCAGCCCATGCACCACAACGAAGGGTAGCCCCTGCTCTCTGCAACTAGAGAAAGCCTGCGTGCAGCAATGAAGACCCAACGCAGCCAAAAATAAATATTTTATAAAAGCGGGGGGTGGGGTGGGAGGGGGAGGAGGAGAGAAGTAACCAGACTGCGGCTCTGCAGCCTGTCCTCCCTTCCCTGCCTACCTCGTGCTCCACTCCCCTTTTTCCCTCCCCTTTCCCCAGCCTAAGTCCCTTCTTGGTTGCTGCATCCAGAAGTCTTTCACTTGAGAAAATGTGGAAGTAAACCTGGACATCCTAGGCTTTTGCTTTAAGGTAGGTGGAGCTTTATGGCTTTAAAGGGACTAGTGTAATACACACTTTGATAAGAGTACAAGGCCTGGATTTGTTAGCGTAAAGGCATGACTCAGTGAAGTAATGGACGGGAGGCAGCTGATTTCTAAAAATACATTTTCATATTTTAGATAAAATTCTTAACATACTAGTTTCCTTGGAGTTAAAATCCAGAGAGCCATTTGTATGTTCTTATTGAACTTAACTGGATAAAATCTTAGGTATTTTTTGAGGTTTTATATTCAGCTTGATTTTAAAAAGTGATAAAACACTGTACAGCCACCAACTTTTCCCTCTTTCATAAAATGTCTAAATTGCTTTTATTAATGCACTACATTTTTAAGCTAGCAGTTTTAAATGTCGTCTAAGATTTTAATGATCTTTGCCTATAACTGATTTTTTTTTAAGACTAGACCTTTGTTTTATTTTTTTATTTTTGTTGTGTTGGGTCTTCATTTCTGTGCGAGAGCTTTCTCTAGTTGTGGCGAGCGGAGGCCACTCTTCATCGCGGTGCGCGGGCCTCTCACTATCGCGGCCTCTCTTGTTGCGGAGCACAGGCTCCAGACGCGCAGGCTCAGTAGTTGTGGCGCACGGGCCTAGTTGCTCCGCGGAATGTGGGAGCTTCCCAGACCAGGGCTCGAACCCGTGTCCCCTGCATTAGCAGGCAGATTCTCAACCACTGCACCACTAGGGAAGCCCTGTTTGATTTTTGTATTAGTTGTAAGTAAGGGTGGGAAGGTAACACAGAATTTTAGTGAAATATAAAAGTAAAAACTGCAGACACTTATTTTGCTTGTTGCAAAAATCTTTAAAAAGTTAACGTTATTGGGACTTTCCTGGTGGTCCAGTGGTTAACACTATGTGCTTCCAATGCAGGGGGCTGTGGGTTTGATCCCTGGTTGGGGAGTTAAGATCCCACATGCCACGCAGCCAAAAAAAAGTTAACATTATCATTAGAAGATTGAACGTCAGTGTTAAATATTTCCCGGAGTATTGATTCTTTTTTTTTTTCTTGGCTGTGTTGGGTCTTCTTTGCTGCGCGTGGGCTTTCTTTAGTTGTGGCGAGCGGGGGCTACTCTTTGTTGCAGTGCACGGGCTTCTCATCGCAGTGGCTTCTCTTGTTGTGGAGCACGGGCTCTAGGTGCGCGGGCTTCAGTAATTGTGGCACGCAGGCTCAGTAGTTGTGGCTCACGGGCTGTAGAAAGCAGGCCCAGTAGTTGTGGCTCACGGGCTTCGTTGCTCCGCGGCATGTGGGATCTTCCCAGACCAGGGCTCGAACCCATGTGTCCTTCACTGGCAGGCGGATTCTTAACCACTGTGCCACCAGGGAAGTCCCTGATTCTTTAAATTGCTACATTGTATCTTGGCTTTAAATCGTATCAAGCAACTTAACTATTTTTAGAATTAAGGTAGGAAATAAACATTCCTTTTCTTACTGATGTTTGATTTTTTTTCCGTCCCTCTCTTCAACCTTTCTGTGGCTGCATCACTGAAAAGAAATTCTGGATAATTTCTTGTTACAGTAAATCCTCATTGTTGAATAGGATTTTTGCTTCAGCATTAGGCCTCTTAAATTGCTCTTGTTTATTCATTTATTTATTTTTTTGAGCTTCTCAGAACCAAGAATTAAAACCAAAATTGTGGTCACCAAAGTGGCAGGTTCCTTTCCATTAGCAGTGGAAGCAAAGTCTTCAGTTTTGTTTGTATGGGCAGTTGGAAACCTTGTGAGCTACAGGACCCCAAGTTCAGAAGGCCATTAAGGAAAGTGTAGCTGGCCACTCCTTCTCTCCCTCCACCCTTGCTGAAGCTTGCCAAGACCCAGCTGGCTGATTTTGCAAAGCCCTTGAAATATGTCATTAATGGTTCTTTCTTTTGAGGTTGGGCTGTTGACCTAATTTGTGATTAACAAAACCTGGCCAAATCATGCGGTGCTCCCCGCCCCCAAGGGAAAGTGTTCGTGAAAAGTGTTTTAGTAAGGTCGCTGATTCAACTTTCCTAACCCCAGCTAATAAAGATGATAAAAAACACTCAAGCTATCAAGTAGGGCTTTTTGAGGGCAGAAGAGCAATTTAATTTTGAGCACTTGTATGTTAAATGGCATGTTTTGGGCATAGTTTGAAAGCATAATTCTGGTGTCCACAAATGCCCAGTTTCTCCTAAACATTTGGGACAGTTTCATAACACTGTGTAGGTGTTGTAGTCACCAAACCCTCTTAAACTGATCAGTTTGTTCATTCCCCCCATGCTTTTCACAATCAAAAATGTCTTTCCCTGTCCTAGTTTGGAGAGGTAGTGCTATGGAATGGACTAGTAATTAGGAGCCAGATCAGCCTGAGTTCAAAATCTGTCTCTACTGTATTTTAGTGAGTGAGTGACCTTTGGGCTATTAAAGTAGCACAATCTCTGATGTAAAATATAAGTACAGGTACTAATTACTATATAGTATTAATATCCTAGCTAAGTATCGTAGCCATAGAACAGCTATTCCCAACCTTTTAACAGCAAAGTTTTCCTTCAGTTCTTCCACAGGCCTCTATTTTGGCACATTTTATCTCCTAGACTAAGTTTGTTATTACTCTCCCTTTTTTTCCCCCCTCTTGTCAGTCACAGATATACATCAACATGAGACTTTACATGGCTTGTTTCTGTACTCAATGGTAGGAGTCTATCCCAACGTTGGATGTTCTGTCAGCCTTTAGTTTTGTTACAGGCTTGCCAGAGCTTTCCAAACTGGAACTGGCCCAAGGCTCACCAGCTTTTTCTGGGATGGCCTTTGCAGCTAAACCCTGCAAGAGCTCTGAGTTCTCTTCCTGTGCCCCGCCCCCATTCCCCTTTCTCTGAATTCTGTTGAGCAGTTTATTTGGGGCACCAGCCATGAGAACAGCCCCATCTGAGCCACCCAAGCCAGCTTGGTAATGGTTTGCTTAGAAACTTGTCACTATAGACAACAAATTGGCCTTTACTTAAGAGTGATATAAAGTTCCTTAAGTGAGCAAACATTTCACAGTGAGACAGCCAAACAAAGCTGTATTTTCTGCTCTGAAAAAGGTTGGATGTTTAGAAAACAGGTTCAGGTAGAGATATTGGAAGCTTAGCCACAAAAACAAGGGAACTTGAGGAAGGATTGGATGAATCAGAAACTTTGAATTCATTCAAAATGAATGAAAAGTTGAAGGATAATATAAATATCTAAGGATCAGAAGGCTGTTCTGATTGTAGCTACGATAGACACATATGATTTTTTTAGCAAAACTGTTGGACAACAGGAGAAATGTGGGAAAACACGTAGAAATGAGAAGACCTTTTCAAACTCTTTGGCTTGGACCAAACTTTTAGGTGACCAGTGAGTATCCCCCCACTACATTTTTGACCATCTTTTCAGCCAATGTCTGTCATTCCAAGGAAACATTAACTTAGTGAATATGAAACTTCTTTCTTTTCTTTCTTTTTGGTAACTTTGTAAAATAACTTGTCCTAGTTACAAAACTAATGCTAATTTTGGAAAATTTAAAAAATACAACACCACAAAGATTAAAATAGCCTAAAGTCCCACCATTGGATTGTATATTTTTTCATAGATAGGAATTCTTTTTTTTCAAGTTATTTTAAACTTTATTAAAAAAGAAAACAAGGAAAAAATATAACCACAAGGCATTTACTTAAACACATGAACAGTATTGGATTTTTTAAATTGAGGTACAGTTGATTTACAATATTAGTTTCAGGTGTACAACTAATTGTACAATAGTGATTCAAAATTTTTATAGATTATACTCCATTTATAGTTATTATAAAATATTGGCTATATTCCCTGTGCTCTACAATATATCCTTGTAGCTTATTTGTTTTATACATAGTAGATTGTAGAGATAGAAATTTTTAATGTGAATAACCTGAGATCCAGGATACACCTTAAGGGGCCCATGAACCCCTGAAATCGTATGCAAAGTTTACTGTTAGATACATGAGTATGGGGTTTTCTGAGAAAGGGGCTCATAGGCTGATGAAAATTAGGTTCTTAAAGGTGTAGCCACCTTCAAAATATTAGAAACTTCAGGTGTAGATCTTTCCAATTTATTTTCTACACATTTGAGGCGTGCTTTATTATCTTTAACGTCACCATCTGAGCCCGCTTCACGCAGTCCTTTAAGACCTCAGGCCAAGAATTTAGCTGTAATTTGACTGAAGAGCTCAGGTTGAACGGGAGTTTTAACTGCTGTCCCTAAAAGATGGCATTTGGTGGACATTCATTCCAAAAGCATGATGAAGCACACGAAGAATGTGGTGCCTTTGTCCCCGGCAAGAGAAGATGGCAGGGGTTTGTATTTCTCTCTTTGGCCTCAAGTTTGGCTTCCCTGGAGGCCCCAGAGGGCGGGCGGCAACAAAAATACTGTTTGGCTCCCCATCCTGCTGCCAGGTCTCCGAGAGGCAAATCACACACTTCCCAGGGTTGGATCCTGAGCACGGCTGCCGCAGGGGGAGTGGTTCCTAACTGTTCTTAAGGAAGCAGGGAACTTGCCTGGCCTTCACCAGCATAATCAGATCTGTCATTCTCTTCAGAAATTGGCTTTCTTTCTAGGCCTTGTGCTTTGCTCTGGATGTAACGACTGCCATTTCCCCCTGGTATTTCTGCTGTGGTAATCATGCTTGCCCTTCTCCTAGGAGGCTGGGGGAATTTGCTAGCCAAAGTCACAGCTGGCTCCCAGATGGCTCTCCGTCCCGTGACCTCACCAACATCCCAACATCGATTTGCTTGGGAGGCTTAAACTTGGCTTGGGGGGCAGGATGCCTGTGGACCCCACCCTGAGAGATTTATGGGCTCAAGCCTTGGAGAGAGCAAATCTCTAGAGGTGGGATGGGACTAATCAGTTTCCTTTTGTTGCACATTCTAGAATTCTGCCTAAAACAGAAGAGGTTGACCTCATTCTTACCCCACCCTGGAGATTAAGTGGGGGTAACTAGATAACTAGCAAGCTATTACTGATGATGCTAAATTACCTGGCAAAGAAAGTTTCTCTCTGTCTCCACACACACGCACGCACACGCATGCGCGCGCGCACACACACACACACACACACACGCTAAGAGAGTTCTCTTTCAGGGAATGTTCTTTCGGACACTGAGTATGACATCAAAATGATCTAACAAGATTGCTATCTCCAGTTCCCAGAATGAGAGTATCCATCCCATTCAGGTGGAAATGAGCAACAGAGCCCGAATAGTTTCTTGTTGCAAAGAAATTCTTCGGGGTTTATTTCCTGGAGATAATGTAGAGAATGCTAGCAGGTTTCTAACATACTTCAGCTGTTCAGGAAATACTTTAAATAATTTCCTGCTCTAGAGAATAGGAGGAGGGCCAGAAAGTTGGAAAGTATTACTCTCTTTCTTTATGGTCTCAAATGCACTTCCCAAGGACGCCTTCACTATTCACACACACGCTCCTATGAGCTCTTTTCTGGCTTACCCCAGCCTTTTTATGTGGGAATGTTCTTTTAAAGAGTGTGGCGAGAATCCCAGTAACTTGGACTTCCCATAGCATCCTGGCCTGAGCTTCCTAAGGAACTTGACAAATATGAACTAATTAAGCTTGGAAAGCCCCATGAGAGTCCTCCCAGCCGTTGCTGAAATGCGGCCAGCTCTGAGGTGGAGCTGAAGCTGTTTTTGCTCTGCACAGCAACAATTCAAACAGTGGAGAGGAAGGAAAGCCAACAGCCAAATGCAACTGGAGCTACAAGGAAGCAGCAAGTTAGGCAGTATGTAATTAATTGCCTCCTTGATTTGCTTTCTGTTGCATTCAGTGGGGTTCAAATACTGGTGTTGAAATTGGGTCATTTAGACTTTTGAGGTAGATTTCAGGTAATTGCAAAAAAATTTAACAAGTCTAAGGTGAATTTTTATCTAAAGCAGTGTTTCTCAATCAAAGGTGATTTTGCAACCCCCAAGGGGATGTTTGACAATCTGGAAACATTCGGGGTTGTTGCATCTTGGGGAAAGGGACGCTACTGGCATCTGAGTGGGTAGACGTCAGGAATCCTGCTGAATGTACTATAATGCACAGAACAGACCCCCCGCAATAAAGAATCTTGTCCAAATGTCAATAAAGATCTTGTCCAAAATGTCGATAGTGCTGAGGTTGAAAAACCCAGATCTGAAGGTTCAAAGTGACTCAGTGTTGGCTTGTGTCTTCCCTCTTAGCCATATATCTTACATTGGTGACCTTTCAGCCCATTCAGATCTAGGTCTAAGCTCCTGGAAGCACCCTGGGTTCCTGGGCTCAGCCCTGCGGGTGATGACAATCTCCCAAACTATGGGGTGTTGAAGACACACCTCTCACCGCACCAGGTGCCCTGGGAATCGGGTGCATTGTGCATCTTGTGAGCGATCTTTGTGGAAAAGGAACCACTTTTTGCACGGTTCCCGGTCAGGCCCCAGAGCTTTGAGGTCCTGTTTTTCCTGCAGTGAATGAGCTGCTCTGTTTCTCTGACAGGGCCTATTCAGCAAGCAGCTATTTCTTTTCTCCTTCCTCAAGGCCCAGCTGCCAGGGAGACCGCAGGCTGTCACCGTTTGTCCCACCTTCAGCAAGAGGCAGCCACAGGGAAATTCAGCCAATAGACAAAGACCAGGAATTTTACTTCAGTCTTTCTTTTTTGCAAACTTAAAAACTGGGGAATTCCCTGGTGGTCCAGTGGTTAGGACTCTGCGTTTTTCACTGCCGAGGGTGTGGGTTTGATCCCTGGTCAGGGAACTAAGATCCCATCAGCTGCACAGCACAGCCAAAAAAACCCCCAAAACCCCAAAGCAAACAAAAAAACTCTTAAAACCTGTCCTTCATGGAGAAAACCTGAGAAACCTTCATCTCCCCCAGGGAGCCCCCTGGACATCCCCATGTGGCCCCTCCCTTCTCTCTGCTGCCCCCTTTGGCCTCCTCCTCCTGCCGCCCTCACCAAGCTGTGTCTACCTTGTTCCTTGGGGGAAGGGTGTCCCCTCCATCCTGCTGCCCATGGGCAGCCTGAGGGCAGCGTCCAAGTCTTGGTGCCCCCTGGGTTCCCCCAGGGCCCAGCCCTGGGCACTGGCCCACCCAACACCCCAGGTGGACATTTAAAGGCAGAAAGTCCAGTCAGATCTCACCAGATGGGTGCTGTGGATGCCCGAAAACTTGCTCCAAATGCCGGGCAGCCTACGGCCTCGGGGCTCGTATGGTGGATCATCTGCTCCTTTTCCAGTCGAGTCAGAAGGGCTATTAAAGTGACCTGACAACTGTCTTAGCCTCCTAGAGCTGCAGTAACAAAATACCACAAACTGGGGGGCTTAAAGAACAGAAATGTATTGTCTCAAGTTCTAGAGGCCACAAGTCTGAGGTCAAGGTGTCAACAGGGTTGGTTCCTTCGGAGGAATGTGAGGGCAGGGTCTGTAACAAACCTCTGCCCTTGACTTGTAGATGGATGGTGTCTTCCCCCTGCCTTTCTTCACGTCATTGTCCCTCGATGCGTGTCTGTCTCTGTGTCCAAATTTCCCTTTTTAAAAGGACTCCATTCGGGAATTCCCTGGTGGTCCAGTGGTTAGGACTCTGTGCTTTCACTGCCAAGGGCCCGGGTTCAATCCCTGCTTGGGGAACTAGGATCCCACAAGCTGTGCAGAGTGGCCAAAAAAAAAAAGTAAATAAAATTTAAAAAAAAATAAAATAAAAGAACTCCATTCATATTGGATTAGCGCTCACTCTAATAACCTCAGTTTAACCTGATTACCTCTGTAAAGACTGTATTTCCAAATAACGTCACATTCTGAGGTCCTGGCGGTTAGAACTTCAACATATTTTTTTTTTTTTTTTGAGGGGAAACTATTCAATCCATAACAACAACTAAATGCAGTCCCTGATCTGGGACTGGATCCTTGACTGGGGGAAAAATTATATTAAAGGGATTATTGAGGCCATTGGCAACATTTGAATATGGCCTCCCGGTTGGATGATGCTGCACTGCAGGATGGAAACAGCACAGAGGCAGGGCAGCGCGTGGCAGTGGAGGGCAGAGATGGGCCAGGATGTGGACAGTAGAGGCAGAGACTCTGTCTCTTGAGAAAAAACAGGGAAAAAGAAGAACATGAAACCAATTTGCCTTTAAAAGGTAAAACTCAAGCCGGTGGCAATGAGAAGGACATGCTCCCTTTCTTCTCCCTGTCTCCCTAACAGAGTAAAACTGGAACAGCAAGTACCCCTCCGGTTCATGCAGCAGCCAGAGGGACTTGTTTTCTGTTTGTTTTTTGGCTGAGTCGTCTGGCTTGTGGGATCTTAGTTCCCCTACCAGGGATCAAACCAGGGCCCTCAGCAGTGAAAGCCCGCAACCTAATCACTGGACCACCAGGGAGTCCCTGGGACTTGTTTTTTGGCGAAACTTGCTCACTCTTAACGACATCTTCCCCTGGATTTCTCCGTTTCATTTGTCTTTCTTTAATATACTTTTTTTTGTGGGGGGGGAGGGGGGTGCTGTGACACACGGCTTGAGGGATCTTAATTCCCCAAGCAGGGACTGAACCCAGGCCCTCAGCAGTGAGAGCTCAGAGTCCTAACCACTGGACTAACCTGGGAATTCCCATGACTTTTTTAAAATTTACTTTTTATTTTATACTGGAGTACAGTTGATTTACAATGTTGTGTTAGTTTCAGGTGTACAGGAAAGTGATTCAGTTATACATATACATATATCCATTCTTTTTCAGATTCTTTTCCCATATAGGTTATTACAGAGTATTGGGGAGAGTTCCCTGTGCTATACAGTAGGTCCTTGTTGGTTATCTATTTAATTTAATTAATTTATTTATTTTTGGCTGTGTTGGGTCTTCGTTGCTGTGCACGGGCTTTCTCTAGTTGTGGTGAGCGGGGGCTACTCTTAATTGCGGTGTGCGGGCTTCTCATTGCAGTGGCTTCTCTTGTTGCAGAGCACAGGCTCTAGAGCGCGGGCTTCAGTAGTTGTGGTGCATGGGCTTAGTTGCTCCGCAGCATGTGGGATCTTCCCAGACCAGGGCTTGAACCCGTGTCCCCTGCATTGGCAGGTGGATTCTTTTTTTTAAGCGTAAACTGTTATTTATTTATTTATTTTATTTATTTTTGGCTGTGCTGGGTCTTCGTTTCTGTGCGAGAGCTTTCTCTAGTTGTAGTAAGTGGGGGCCACTCTTCATTGCGGTGCGCGGGCCTCTCACTGTCGCGGCCTCTCTTGTTGTGGAGCACAGGCTCCAGACGCACAGGCTCAGTAGTTGTGGCTCACGGGCCTAGTTGCTCCGCGGCATGTGGGATCTTCCCAGACCAGGGCTTGAACCCGTGTCCCCAGAGTCTGCAGGCAGACTCTCAACCACTGCACCACTAGGGAAGCCCGGCAGGTGGATTCTTAACCACTGTGCCACCAGGGAAGTCCTATCTATTTTATATATAATAGTGTGTATATGTTAATCCCAACCTTCTAATTTATCTGCCCCCCCACCTTTCCCCTTTGGTAACCATAAGTTTGTTTTTAAAGTCTGTGAGTCTGTTTCTATTTTGTAGATAAATTCACTTGTATCATTTTTTTTTTAGATTCTACATATAGGTGATGTCATATGATATTTGTCTGTCTCTGTCTGACTTACTTCACTTAGTATGATAATCTCTAGGTCCATCCATGTTGCTGCAAATGGCACTTTTTCATTTTTTAAGGCTGAGTAATATTCCATTGTATATATGTACTACATCTTCTTCTTTTTTTTTTTTTGGCTGCACTGTGCAGCCTGTGGAATCTTAGTTCCCCAACCAGGGATCGAACCCTCTCCCCCTTCAGTGGAAGTGCAGAGTCTTAACCACTGAACCGCCAGGGGAGTCCCTGTGCCACATCTTCTTTATCCATTCATCTGTCAATGGACATTAGTTTGCTTCATTTGTCTTTATTTGATTTTATTGAGGTAAATATACACACAGTAATGTGTGTAAAATGCTCTAATCTTAAGCGTATAGCTCAATGCCTTTTTATCTATGGACACACCCAGGTAACCACCATCTGGATCAAGATATGGGACATTTCTGGGACCCCAGAAGGTTCCTTCAGGCCCCTCTCCAGTCAATCACCTACTAATCTTTCCCTCAACCCTCCCCTCCATAACCTTAACCCCTAGTCCCCACTCCCCAGCTGCCAGAAGTAACCACCAATCTGACTTCAGCCACAGAGGGGTCTTTAAAAACACAAATCATATCCTATCATTCCTCCATTTCATACTTTCCAATGGCTTCACATCACACTTAGAATAAAACCCACTGCAGCCTGCAAGGCCTTCTGTGAACTAGCTGCCATCGGGCACCCACCCCTCTGACCTCATCTCTCACACTTTCCCAAGCGCACTGTGCTCCAGCTACACTGGCCTTTCCTCTATTCCTCAAACTGTAACCTTGCTGCTGCCACAGGGCCTTTGCTTGTGCTGTTCCCTCTTCCTGAGGTAGTCTCCCCACACATCTCCATGTGACTCATTCTTCTCATCCTTAGGTCTTGCCTCAAATGTTACCTCTTCCTAAAACCTTCATGACATCACCCCTTTCCCTAATCACTATCCCTTTACTTTGTTTGCAGTGCTTTTATTTCCCGAAAAAGCATTGCTTATAGGCCCAAGAACCCTAAAATCTCAGTGGCTTAACACAAAGAGGTTAGTTCTTGCTCACATCACATTCTGATGCAGGTTCGTGTGTCTGTGTGTGTGGCGGTGGGGGGGGGGGCTCTGCTCCACGTGCTCATTCAGGGACTCAGGTTTCTTCCATCCACAAATGGCTCTGTCATTTTCTAGGGGTTTAGTATCTGACCAACCAAACAGGGAAGACAGAGCATGGATGACCACAGCTGTGTTCTTAGGGACCAGGCCTGGAAATCACATACATCACTTCTGCCCACATTTCACCAGCCAGAACTGTTCCGTGATTCTGCCTAACTTCGCAGGAGGCGAGGAAGTGTAGTTCAGTGGTGTGTCCAGGGAGAGGAGGACTTGGATATTCGTGTGTACAGGGTTTTACCTTGTCTGCTGCACTCATCACAGTACCCAGAACAGTGGCAGGCATATGATATGCATAAAACAGGCATTCACACTGAATGCACACACACACACACACACACACACTCACTTTCCCAATAGATGGGCACAAAGTGCCTTCATGATGGTACCAGTGAAAACTCAGAAAACTGGGACAACAATTTGGGAGAAATGAAGAGAAGGCACATATCAGTCATGGAATTAGATCCGCAAGGGAGAGAAGAGACTAATTCCACCTCCTCTTTCTCAAATGGGTAAACCGAGGTGCAGAGAAGGGGAATGACACATCCCAGGTGGCATCACCTCCCCCACTCTCTTCTTTGCCCTTTTCTTGGGCTGCTTTTTTGTCACCCTCCACATTACTTGGTAAATAGTAAGGAACCAAATAGCTAATCAAACCTTAATTCAATCCATCTCCCACAGACCCCATCGGCTCTGTTCTAATCTTCTACACATCTGCTCCTAATCCCACCAGATACATCAAACCAGCCCCACCCACCAGGACCCTCCCCCCCTGCCACCCCAAGCCTCACCCACCGTAGCACGAAACCAGCCTCTGAGGCCAAAAACTTTTGCTTTAAACTTTGAAAGTTTTAACAGGGGTCTTCCCTGGTGGCGCAGTGGTTGAGAGTCCGCCTGCCGAGGCAGGGGCACACCGGTCCGTGCCCCGGTCCGGGAAGATCCCACATGCCGTGGAGCGGCTGGGCCTGTGAGCCATGGCCGCTGAGCCTGCGCGTCCGGAGCCTGTGCTCTGCAACGGGAGAGGCCACAACAGTGAGAGGCCCGCGTACCGCAAAAAAAAAAAAAAAAAAAAAAGTTTTAACAGGAAGAAAATAAACCTGCCTTCCTGCCATCTGGAGGTATCTGAAGCACCGATGTGAAGAACAAGATGTTTCTAAAACTTCGGAGATGTAACCTACCCCAGATCCAGAGTTGACAGTGAGTGAATTCTTTTGGTTTCACATAGGAGGGTGAGAAAAAAATGCTTTCCTTACGATGGCCTAGAGTCAGAGAAAGTGGAAGTTATTGGTTTAAAAAAACTCAAACCAATGTACTTTTTGCTCCTGGTGGATTAATATTTTATGCGTGTTGAAAATGTAAACACAAGGTGTGGGGCTTGTTATGAGAAGCAACAGGGGGGTACTGAGTTCTGTGTGTTATCAGGTAGGGAGGGATTTGTGAAAGCTGGTGGCTTCCTCCTGACTGGAAAACCCACCACAGGGAGGCAGTAGAGCCTAGTGGTTAAGAGTGTGGGCTCTGGAATCAGACAGATTTGAGTTTGAATTCTGACTCTGGCACTGCATAGCTGTGTGACCTCCAGAAAGTTACTTAACTGCTCTGTGCCTCACTTTCCAAGTCAGCCAATTGCGGATGAAACTAGTATCAAACTCCTAGGGATGTTTTAAGGGTGAATAGATAAACAGCTCAACAAGTAAGCTCTTAATTAGTCTTAATTTAAAAAAGCAGGAGTTTAAGGATGGAGGGAGACAAATTTCAGACAGATAGATAAGTGAATAGATTTTTTTGAGAGCACAATATATTTAAGACTGTGCAAAATGATCTAAACAGTTACCCAAAGAACCTGTCCCCAGTCCTCACCTACAATCACATCCCACTGTAATCATGAAGCAAATTTCAACAGCTGCTTCAGAGAAAACTTGGCGGCCCTCCACAAAGTTATTCCTCTAGCTCTTTCTTGTCATGCAAAGGCTGTGTAATTTGTTCCATTTTGCTTTTGAGTGTGACAGCCTTTCTCTTAGCCTTTGGTTGAGTGTATACACACACATGGAAATGATGTATATTCTAGAATTATTTTGTTAATATATAATAATTATATTATGGAATAGAGTATGCAGTTATATTTTAAAATTATGTATAAAATTTATCTTTGGTTTTTTATTTTGAGGTTTTTTTAATTTAGGATTTCACAGAGATGGGGAAGGCTGCTGCTTCTGCTCTTTTTCTTGTTTCAAGGTTTCAAGTAAGAGCTTAAAGCAGCAGCTTTCAATTTTGTGTGTTGATTACCCTGAGCAGTGTCCGAGTTTCAGGGGGGTAGTTAGATTGTGGCTGGTAGTTAGGTGGGTGATTGTTTGAGGGATTGACATAATTTTTGGAAGAAGAGAGGGGTTAATTGGGTGTATTAGAATCTGGGTGATCAGATGATCCACTTTTTTTTTTTTTTTTTTTTGGCTGCACGGTGTGGCTTGTGGGATCTTAGTTCCCCAGCCAGGGATCGAACCCGTGCCCCCTGCAGTGGAAGCTGAGAGTCCTAACCCCTGGGCCACCAGGGAAGTCCCTGGATTCCTCACTTGTGAAAGGAAGAGAGAGAAACCAAATGAGAGAATAACTCTCCCGCAGTTCCCCTGGTAAAGCAGAGTTGAGCTTGAACCCTGGCAACTTCTAAGCTACTCAGGAGGAATTATTTAGGGCTGGAGAGATTCCAAATGAGAACTAACATTCATAATAGTGATCACTGAGTGAGCACTTATTATGTGCCAGGTACTGTACTAAGTATGCCCCTTACATACTCGAACCTCTAAGGAAGCCTTATTGCACTCTGTAAGGTGGGTAGTATCTATAAGCCCTTTTAACAGATAAGAAAACTGAGGCACAAGGAGGCCAAATGGTTTGCTAAGGTGTAACCAGCCTCTCTGGTTTCACCTTCTTCTCCAAAGGACCAAGGAAGGTGGTACCCTAGAACCCAGACCCTTTTGCTCTGCAGACCTGATTTCTGGCCGGGGCTCTTAGCCACAGATGAGAGTCCCACTGAAGCCGCGTGGCTCCCAGGGAACACCCAGGAGGGCACCGGAGAAGAGAAGCTGGTTGCATCTGGCAAAGAGGCCATGTCCTTTCTATATATTTGAGGACAGCAACAGGCGAGACCAAGGTAGGAAGCTGAGACCTCCACTGGCTGGGATGTGAGACTCAGAGCTCTCCTCAGACTGAATCAGCTCTTTTTTGGCAGCTGCCAATTTTTGAAGAGGAAAGAACTAATGCCAGGCAGAGAAAGGGCCAAAGCTGGATGGTTTTAAGAGATGTTTTCCTGATGTGCGTTCCTTCAACTCAACAGCTATTCTTTGAGCCTTTAATATGAGTCTGGGAAGAAAAATAGCACATATACCCTGACATGCATTGCCTCTCTCAATTCTCACAAACACGTGGGTCACAGGGGCAAGGATTCCACCTTTACAGAGAAAGAAACTGAGGCTCAGAGAGGTTAAGGAAGCTTCCTTTTGGAGTCACACAGCCACCAAATAGTAAAACCAGAAAATGAAATATCATCTGTCTGTCTCCTGCCTCATACTGTCAGAGATGGTACTAATTGCTGGGGTACAAAGCCTGGAAGAAAAAGTCCTTTCTTCCCCCCCTAAGATTTTTACTACCCGATAGAAGAGAATACTGGTATCCAAATGACCAATAGGAATGGCAGACACGGAGAGCTTTCTGGGTTTGAATGGGCCTTTTGTCCCCGTGACTCTAATAGGCTTACTGTGGCCCGTGAGGAAGGAATTTTTGTTCCCATTTTCCAGATGGAAAAACTGGGGCTCAGAGAAGTTAAGAAATTTCTCCAGATTCCACAGCAAGCAGTTGTGCCTTCCCAGCCAAGGGAGGTACCACGGGAGGCACAGACAAGCCCTGTAGGTGGAGGCGATTGCGTTTGGTGTGTGCACAGATCCAGCTTCATTCTGGTCCTGAAATGAGTCATCAGCAAGTCATAGAACCTGCCCCTCTGTACACATGATGATGCTGTTTTGTACATTAGGCAGAACTGGGCCCAGATAATGGGGTTCTAAGCAGATGGCCTCATTCCAACCACAGCCCCTTTGCAGGCCCTGGGGAGCTGGCCAGGCCTGGTGACCCACAGAAGAGGTGATGCTGTGCCCTCGTGTCTAAGCAGCAGGCTTGGCCAAGTCTTCTGGGCTTCTTCCAGCTCAGAAACCCGTTTGCTTTTACCCTTCGATGTGAACCAGAGGTGGAGCAGCTCACTCTGCAGGGCAGAGACCACTGCAGGGGGCCATCAGAAGCAGCAGCTGGTAGCTCAGCCCCATCCCCTCTTTCCCGCTCCCCTCCCACATCCCATGCCTCACTGGCACCTCCTGCACCTTCCCTCCCCACCAACAGGAAATGACACTGGACAGATCTCAGAAGTCTATATGTCCCAGACTGTCTCTCTAGGAATTTTATGGGCCTCCAGTTTGCTCTATGTGTCATATCCTTTCCACTCAAAGCATTTTTTTTTAAAATAGGAAAAAATGAAACAGGAAAAAGTGAGTGTCCACCTTACCCCCTCATGATCTTGGGCAAGTACTTTATTTATGTCTGCATGGGCTTGTGGATTCAGTGGGTTACTGTCCATTACTCTCATTACTTAGTTTGATAATTAAATTATTCCCGGTGTGGCTGGTGGGAGCCCACTCAAGCTAGTTGCTGTGTCCTTTGGCCATGATCTGTCATTCTTTGAGCTTTCTAGCACTAGATGTTCTAGGCTCATCTTGTATTTTCCTGTTTCAACCCTGGAATCAGCCATTTCTCCAAGGAACATGGTTGGTTTTAGTGAAAATGATATTTCGAAGTCAAGATCTGAATACTGACTGTGCTCATTGCTACCAGGGCAAGGCCTCCCAGTCCCTTTCAGTGGACAGAGGGAGGGAATGTAGGTGTGTACACACACACACACACAATATGACACACACATACAACATGACATACACACAATCATTTACATCTACATTTATCATTTTAAAAAACTGTGGTAAAATACACATAATGTAAAATTTGCCATCTTAACCTTTTTATTTTTTTGAAATTTATTTTTGGCTGCATCAGGTCTTAGTTGCGGCACGGGATATCTTCGTTGAGGCATGCGGGATCTTTCGTTGTGGTGCGCAGGCTTCTCTCTAGTCGTGGCGTGCGAGCTCCAGAGCATGTGGGCTCTGTAGTTTGCGGCATGCGGGCTCTCTAATTAAGGCGCACGAGCTCAGTAGTTGTGGTGCACGGGCTTAGTTGCCCCGTGGCATGTGGGATCTTAGTTCCCTGACCAGGGATTGAACGCGAGCCCCTTGCATTGTAAGGTGGAGTCTTTACCACTGGACCACCAGGGAAGTCCCCCATCTTAACCATTTTTAAGTGTACAGTTTAGCGGCCTTAAGTACATTCACATTGTTGTATAACCTTCACCACCTTCCATCCACATCTTGCAAAACTGAAACTCGACCTATTAAACACTCATCTCTGTAATGATTCATGTATCTCTGTATATCCTGCAAGCCATGAGTTCACACTGTGTCCGATTTCCATCCAACACCACGGGGTTCGTTCCAGCCTTCTCCCTTCCATACTTGTCACTCTCTTCTTGAACAGCCATGCTTTCCTCTCACTGTTGGCCTCTGACCCCTCATTCCAGGCCACTCCTGGATGGACACTCTTCCCACCCTGCTCGGGCTCTGACTCCTTATGTCAGGTTCCCCGCTACGTGGGCACCCACTCTGGGTCACCACATCTCCCCACCTCCTTCGACGGTGGGCGCCCACCTTGCTCTGTCCCAACTAAGTTTGAGGACTGAATTGTTTGAGAAAGGAAGAGAAAGGGGAAAGGGATTTGAAAAGGAAGAGCTACTAGTCCCATGATTTAAAAACTAAACTACAGACTTTATTCAGGTCTCACCAGTTCTACTCACGACCTTTTCCGATCCCAGCATCCAGTCCCAGGTACCACGTTGCACTGAGTTGTCCTGTCTTCTTAGTCTCCTCCAATTTATGATGGTTTCTGTCGATCCTTGTTTTTCTTTATCTTGACACTTTCAAAGAGTCCACTCAGACATTCTGTATAACCTTCCTCAATTTGGGCTCGTCAGATGTTTTCTCATGGTAAGACTGGGGATGTAGATTTTGGGAACAGGTACCGAAGAGATGAAGCGCCTTCTGATTATAGCTTATCAAGGGGTGTGTCATATCACACGTGTTAGTTACATTTTAAAGATGGAGAAAACTGAGATTCCAAAGGTTTCACCTGCCTAAACTCACAGCCAGCAAATGGTGGAGGGAGGATTTGAAACTGTGCCTTTCTGAGCTTTGTGCCACTTGCCTTGTTTGAGAAGAACTGGCCAGTGTGGGAGATGAAAAAGGTCCCTGGTATTGAAGTGAAGGGTGGGATGTGGGGAGACGTTACATCCATATTAGTTCTGTCAGCCAGGGTGATTCACCACCCATGGTCTCTTCCCCAGAGCCCTGTCCAGTGTTGTCTTAAATTCCATGTCTGGTGCAAGAGGCAATGAGGGCTCCTCTTTAAATAGAGCTGGCAAGCCCATCTTTTGTCCATTAGATGAGATTGTCTGGTCTTTGTGCCTCTACTGCCAGGATGAAAATAATCTGATAATTCAAAAATGATGCATTTTCCATGAGTTATATAAGAATCCTATAACCAAACCAGGTAGCAGTCACAAGGCGGCTGTTCCCCCCACCCTCCTTCCAGCCTTCAGTTTCTCCTGCTCTTTGGACCTCTCCCAGTGGGATACCTGCAGAGGAGGCCATCCAGATGGAATTGGCTTGTGGATGATGGTGACATCGGCTTTCCTGTGCCTGCTCTTGACCTCTTTGCCTATCAGTTATCAGCAAAATCACTATCACTGCATCAGAAACGACAGAACATCCTAAGTTTCAGAGTAGAAGTTCTAAACATGTCTTCTGGGCAGTGGTCAACCAGCATATGTGTTTTGTTTGGCCCTCACTTAATTTAAAAAGTGTAAAATTAGCTCACAACATGAAAAAAGTCAGGAGCTCATCATAAAAGTCTGGATTTTGGCTTCTCTTGAAAAATCAAATGAAGCAATAGATGGTCCACATTCTCCCATGGCAGCAAGTGGCTGGAGCTGAGTAGTGGCTGCCTCTTTAGCCATGGTGCATGTGCTCCATTTCACTCTAGTTCTCACCACTCCCTGCTACTCACCACCCTCAGTCTCAATCACTTGGAATGTCTGCCTGGCTTCTTTTTTTTTTTTTTTTGCGGTACGCAGGCCTCTCACTGTTGTGGTTTCTCCCGTTGTGGAGCACAGGCTCCGGACACGCAGGCTCAGCGGCCATGGCTCACGGGCCCAGCCGCTCCGCGGCATGTGGGATCCTCCCGGACTGGGGCACGAACCCGTGTCCCCTGCATTGGCAGGCGGACTCTCAACCACTGCGCCACCAGGAAAGCCCATGGTTTCTTTTTTTAAATTGATTTTTATTGGAGTATAGTTGATTTACAATGGTGTGTTAGTTTCTGCTGTACAGCAAAGTGAATCAGTTATACATATACATATATACACTTTTTTTTTAGATTCTATTCCCATACAGGTCATTACAGAGTATTGAGTAGAGTTCCCTGTGCTATACAGTACGTTCTTATTAGTTATGTATTTTATATGTAGTAGTGTGTATATGGCAATCCCAATCTCCCAATTTATCCCCCCCCAACTTTTCCCCTCTGCAGCCATAAGTTTGTCTTCTACATCTGTGACTCTATTTCTGTTTTGTAAATAGGTTCATTTGTACCATTTTTTAAGATTCCACATATAAGTGATATCATAAGATACTTGTCTTTCTCTGTCTGACTTCACTCAGTATGATGATGTCTTGGTCCATCCCGCCTGGCTTCTGAAGGCATTTTCGTCCACAACCCCTGTGTTAGATTCTTACAGTTTATTTATTCACTCAACAAACACTCACTGAGCCCCTACTCAGACCAAGTTCTGTGCTAGGCTCCTAGATCATCAGCATACACACTAGTGATTCTAGAATCATATGGTAAGTCCCTGATAAATCCTGTTGATGAGAGCATTGAAGCGGGGGCTCCTAGCTCAGCCTGGAGGGGGTCAGGGGAGACATCCTGAAGGAGACACACACACCCTTAAAAAGCCAGTCACCATCTAAATAAGGTTTATGGAGGAAAGCTGCTCCCTTTACTCCGGGACCCCTGACCCTGGGCAGAGCCATCTGCCTATCTGGACTCGTCGTGTAGTTTACTCTTCAGTGGCCTCAACTTTCCACTAATTCTTACCACCTCTTCCTAGAGTAGGATTTTCTGCATTTATCTCAAGACCCAGCTGCAGCTGTGAGGGGTTCAGGGCGTGTGAGAAGGACAAGTAGGATGCTCAGCTGTGGCTTGAGATGACATCAGGGCTGGAATGATCTACTGTGTGAGCAATGGAGGCTCCATTCTTTGGAGTTTATTTATGGATTGGGAGGTTCCTTGAGGCAGGCAGGGGAAAGAGCAAAAGGCTTGGAGTCACACAGATTCGGTTTAAGTCCTGGTTTTGCCGCTTTCCTGCTGTGTGATTGTATGTGGGTACTTGCACTCTCTGAGCATGTTTCTTCCTCTTTAAAATGGGTCCGTAGGGTTCCCTGGTTGTGCAGTGGTTAAGAATCTGCCTGCCAGTGCAGGGGAAATGGGTTCGAGCCCTGGTCCGGGAAGATCCCACATGCCGCAGAGCAACTAAGCCCATAAGCCACAACTACTGAGCCTGCACTCTAGAGCCCACGAGCCACAATTACTGAGCCTGCGTGCCACAACTACTGAGGCCTGCGCACCTAGAGCCCGTGCTCAGCAACAAGACACCACAATGAGAAGCCTGTGCACCATAATGAAGAGCAGCCCCTGCTTGCTGCAACTAGAGAAAGCCCATGTGCAGCAAGGAAGACCCAACACAGCCAAAAATAAATAAATAAAATAAAATTTTAAAAAAAGTTTAAAGAAAATAAAATGAGTCAGTAGTGTTTATTCACATGGTTACTTTCAGTTTCTTGTGTTATGTATGTAAAGTTGCAAGAGTAGTGCTGAGAACATGAACTCACTACAGACACTCATCATCATTTAAAAAAAAAAACCCATGGGGCTTCCCTGGTGGCGCAGTGGTTGAGAGTCTGCCTGCTGATGCAGGGGACATGGGTTCGTGCCCTGGTCCGGGAGGATCCCACATGCTGCGGAGCGGCTGGGCCCGTGAGCCATGGCCGCTGAGCCTGCGTGTCCGGAGCCTGTGCTCCACAACGGGAGAAACCACAACAGTGAGAGGCCCGCGTACCGCAAAAAAAACCCCCCAAAAAACCAAAAAAAACCCCCATGCATTCTTTTATGGGTGTGTGTGTAATTCTATGAAATTTTATATGCCGATTTTCCTCCAAATAAGGGGGAATCCTCCTGCCTGATGTGCCTTGAGCTGGGATGTCGATTTTTCCTGCCTTTAGACTCAAACTGAAACATCAGCTTTCTGGGTTTCAGGCCTTTGGACTCAGACTGGAACTACACCATTGTCTCTCTTCCGTTTCCAGCTCGCCAACTGCGAAACTTGGAACTCGTCAGCCTCTGTGATCATGTGAGCCAATTCTTTATGATAAATCTCTCTCTCTCTCAAACTCTCTCCCTATTTGTTCTGTTTCTCTGAAGAACCCTGACTAATACAGGACTATTACAAACAAAGCTGCTATAAACATTGGTACACAGGAAAACACATGTTTTCATTTCTCTGGGATAAATTCCCAGGAGTGCCACTGCTGCATCTTATGGTAAGTGTATATTTAACTTTATAAGAAACTGACAAACTGTTTTCTAGAATGGTTGTATCATCTTTACATTCCCACTGTTCATCATTTTTATTATTTTACTATACTAGTTAAATTCATTAAATATGAAATGGGCTGACACTTTCCGAATTTAATGAAGGCTGGTCATGGAGGGATTTTTGCCCACTTGTATTATAAATCGCAGCTATCACGTGCATCCTTGTTTTAACTTTCTATTTACCGGCCAAGCACAGAGGTCTGCAGGGTTAGAGATTTGAAATAACAAACCTGGCTGCCTCAGATTTTCTTGGCTGGCACCAGGTCTTGCCAGGTCTTTGAATCAGCTGGGTGCAGGAAAGGGTCACCAGGAAACTCAGGCTGCTGGACCCGACAGGAAGTGTGGGACGAAGCTTACTCTGGGTCTGGCTCGTGGTCAGCCTGGCTGGGGCCTGAGGCTTCCAGGCCGGCTCAGCATACACTGTCAGGAAACAGCCCCGGCTCTTTAAATCACCCCACCCCTGAAAAATAAATTCATAAGCAAGAAAGCTCTGAGCTCCTTCCTTTGAGAAATAGCATCTTAGAGGCTGGAAGAAAATCCACTTGCAGAGCAATTATGACCATGTGCTTCTCAGGCTCCACACACTCACAAGTCAGTGACTGTGGCTTTGGGACGTCTCTTCCTGGAGGACACTAGTCTGGAGTTGTCTACGGATGCTTACTGCCATGACCTTCTCCTTCTACCCTCCCTGCATGCCTCCCCCCAAGTTCACTTGTCCAGAAGTATTTTTTTTTATTTAATTTTTATTTTTGTTGGCCACGCCACGTAGCACACGGGATCCTAGTTCCCTGACCAGGGATCGAACCCATGCCCCTGCAGTGGAAGCATGGAGACCTAACCACTAGACTGTCAGGGAATTCCTGTCCAGAAGTATTTATCTTGCCTATGGTTATGATTATCTAAGACTATAATTTTTCTTGGCTGCGTTGGGTCTTTGCTGCTGCGTGCAGGCTTTCTCTAGTTGCGGCGAGTGGGGGCTACTCTTCGTTGCGGTGGCTTCTCTTGTGGTGGAACACGGGCTCTAGGTGCTTGGGCTTCAGTAGTTGCAGCATGCGGGCTCAGTAGTTGCGGCACGTGAGCTCAGTAGTTGTGGCACACGGGCTTAGTTGCTCCACGGCGTTTAGGATCTTCCCAGACCAGGGATCAAACCCATGTCCCCTGCATTGGCAGGTGGATTCTTAACCCCAGGGAAGTCCCGATTATAATTTTAATATATTGCATTTTGGTAATGATAAATAGATTCAATCAGACATCACAACTGTATGAACCTTTATAGTTGTATATTGTCTCGCTGGAGTCTTCCAACAACCCTATGGTCTAGGCAGGTGAACTCTTAACTCCATTTTATTAGGAATTTCTCAGGACTAGGACTGAGATTCTCAGCTATTAAGGCACTTTGCATAGGTCCCATAGTTGTTAGTGGTGGAGCTGAGCAGGAAGCCAGGGGACTGAGTGCTCGTTCAGAATCTTGCCCCTCAAACTAGCCTGGAGCTTCCCAGTATGGAAGCCAGGGGCCACATATGGCCCTTGAGCATTGAAATGTGGCTGGTTAGAACTGAGATGGGTGGCAAGAGCAAAATACACATCGGCACATCGGTTAAGAAACTTAGTATGAAAAAAGTAATGAATGTACTATATCTCCTTACTGATTTTTTATATTATTTAAAGCTGAGATGATATTTTGTATATGCTGGGTTAAACAAGTATTTTGGAAAAATAAATCCTCCTCCCAGTTGGTTTTTTTTTTTTCAATGTGACTACTAGAAATGTAAAATTACACACATCTCACATTGTATTTCTACTGGACAGTGCTGCTGTAGACCACATCACAGGCATTTTTTCTTAATAGAGGAGAGTTTTAGACGTATGATGTCATTCTCTTGTAAAAGCGTATTCATCCCAAGTGTCTGCTCGCTACACAGCATTTATGCAGATTTCTCCCCACCGTCTTTAAATGTCACCCTTCTTTGATAAATGTGGGGAAAGGGGGTTTGTCTCCTAACTGTTCCTGAATGGTTATCGACTTTCTTTTTGCTCAGATTTTTTAAATTGCAGTAGAATATGCATAACATAAAATTGACCATCTTGGGCCTTCCCTGGTGGCACAGTGGTTGAGAGTCCGCCTGCCGATGCAGGGGACACGGGTTCGTACCCCAGTCCGGGAGGATCCCACATGCCGCGGAGCGGCTGGGCCCGTGAGCCATGACCGCTGAGCCTGCGCGTCCGGAGCCTGTGCTCCGCAACGGGAGAGGCCACAGCAGTGAGAGGCCCGCGTATCGCAAAAAAAAAAAAAAAAAAAATTGACCATCTTAACCATTTTAAAGTGTGCAATTCACTGGCTTTAAGTGTGTTCACAACATTGTACAAACATCACCACTACCCATTTCCAGAACTTTTTTTATCATCCCAAAGAGAAACTCTGTACCTATTAAACAGAACTCCCCATTCCCTGCCCCTAGCCCCTATTAATCTCTGTTATATTTTCTGTCTCTATGAATTTGCCTATTCTTAGTACCTCATATAAGTGGAATCATATATTTGTCCTTTTGTATCTGGCTTATCTCACTTAGCATAATGCTTTCTAGTTTCATCCATGTTGCAGCATGTATCAGAACTTCATTTCTTTTTAAGGTTGTAATATTCGATTGCATATATACACCACATTTTGTTTATCCATTCATGTGTTGATAAACATTTAGGTTGTTTCTACTTTTGGACTATTGTGAATAATGCTGCTGTGATCATTAACTTACAAGTATCTGAGTCCCTGCTTTCAGTTCTCTGGGGTATATACCTAGCAACGGAATTGCTAGATCATACAGTAATTCTATACTTAACTGTTTTTTTGTTTTTTGTTTTTTTTTTTTGGCCATGCGGCATGTGCGGTCTTAGTTCCCTGACTAGGGATCGAACCTGTGCCCCATGTATTGGAAGCACAGAGTCCTGACCACTGGACCTCCAGGGAAGTCCCTATGCTTAACATTTTGCAGAACCACCATACTGTTTTCCACAGTGGCTGCATCATTTAATATCCCCACCAGCAATGCACGAGGGTTCCAGATGAGAGGTTACCTTTTAAAACATCTGTATTCTAACATCCAAATTAATGCATACCCATTATAACAAATCCAAACTATATCAAAGAATAGGAAGTTCAATGTGACTTGGAGGTTAACTGCACTGAGAGTTGGCCATGTATCCATCTGACCTTTATTTCTGCTTGTACATGGAAAGCTGTGCTTCTCTGCCTCCATTCCTGCCCCCCTACACTCCATCCTCTGCACAGAGTCACAGTGGGCCAGCCTCTTAATACAAAGCAGAACATATGGCTTCCCTGCCTGCAACCCTCCCTGGACCTCCCATGTCACCTTGTATTTATGCCAAGTCTGGATGGTGACATCTAGGCATAGGTGGAACCTAGCATCTTCCCCAGCGGCATCTTCTACCACCTCTCTCTCTTGTTCACTCCGTTCCAGCCATTCTAGCCTCCTTTCTGTGATTCAGCCTCACCAAGCTTGATTCCACGTCGGGACATGTGTGATTTTTGGTGTATGCAAAGTTTGTCATTGCTCCCCCTGCCTCTCACCCAGATCTCTGCTCAGCATCACCCTGTCAGAGAAGCCAACCATGAACGTCCTATCTGCTGTCCAGATACTTGATCCCCTCAACCTGCTCTCGCTGACAGTATAGTATTTATCACCACCTGCTTTATATAATCTATGTTCATTTTCGGTCTCCCCAGCTAGAACGTAATCTCCATTAGAGTCGGAGCGTTTTCTCCTCTGTTCATCTCGTCTCCCCAGTGCCTAGAACAGTGCCTGGCAAGTAATAGGTGCTCCTTTGTTAGGTACGTCTATTTGTTAGATGGATGGATAAGTGAATGAATACACACGCATATGAAATATGCATATTTTTATTTACAAATAGTTTATTTGAAATGCAACTGTATTCAGATCTGCTCATGAAACGAGTGAAAGTGATTGCGCATTGAGAGACCACAACCAATTATCATGATGTGACTAGAGCAGTCTCGCATGTACATTCAAGGCAGTGATGCCGTCTTAAATATGGAGCAACTTTTTAAGCCATCACATGCACTCCAGAGCTCATTTGCTTCCGGCAATCGAGTGTGTGTTTTGCTTGTCTATGGGATAAATTGGCAAACACTCTTGATGCCACAGAGCAGCCTGTAAGACTGGACTTCTGACACAGGGCTCCAGCTTCATTTCCTCATGGTCTCCCAGGGAGGACAGGCTTCTGAGCAACCTCTAAGTCATATACCTGTATGCTGTCCTGAGCCTTCTCCGGGGGAGAAGCGGGGGAGGGAAAGAGCGGTTTACAAACTCCAACGTAGGATCAGCAATGCATTTTTTTTTAATCAAAGTATAATTCATTTACCATAAAATTGACCCTTTTGAAGTGTATGATTCAGTACTTTTAGTCTATTCACAGAATTATACAACCATCACCACTATCTAATTTCAGGATATTTCTTCACTCCCCAAAGAAACCCCGTACCTATTAGCAGTCACTCCCCGTTTACCCCTCCTCCCAGCTATAAGCAACCACTCATCTGCTTTCTGTGTCTCTGGATTTGCCTCTTCTGCACATTTCATACAAATGGGATCATACAATATGTGGACTTTTATGTCTGGCTTCTTTCACTGAGCATAATGCTTTCCAGGTTCATCCATGTTGTAGCGTGTATCGGTTCCTCATTTATTTATTTATTTCTTGAGCTTTAACATTTAAAAAAATTTTCAACAGCTTTGTTGAGATATAAGTTCCTCATTTATTTTTATTGCCAAATAATATTCCTGTTGTATGGACATATCACATTTTGTTTATCCATTCATCAGTCGGTGGACATTTGGGTTATTTCCATTTTGGGGCTATTATGAATAATGCTGCTATGAACATTGTGTACAAGTTTTTATGCAGACATATGTTTTCAGTTCTCTTGGGTATATAGCTAGAAGTGGAATTGCTGGGTTATAGGGCAACTCTACGTTTAATATTTTGAGGAACTGTCAAAGGTTTTCCATTCTCACTAGCAATGTATGAGGGTTCCAGTTTTTCTGCATCCTCACCAACACTTCTTATTATCCATCTATTTGACTATAACAATCTAGTGGATGTGAAATGGTATCTCATTGTGGTTTTGATTTGCATTTCCCTAATGGCTATTGATGTTGTGTGTATTTTCATGTGCTTATTGGCCACTGGTATATCTTCTTTGGAGAAATGTCTATTCAGATCCTTCACCCACTTTCTAATTGGATTATTTATCATTTTATTGTTGAGTTGTAAGGGTTCTTAGTATATTTTGCACACTAGGCCTTTATCAGATATATGATTTGCAAATATTTTCTCTCATTCTGTAGGTTGTCTTTTCACTTTCTTGATAGTGTCCTTTGAAACACAAAAGTTTGAAATTATAACGAAGTACCATTCATCTATTTTTAATTTTATTGCTGTGCTTTTGGTGTCATATCTCAGAAATCATTATCTATCAAAAGTCACAAAGATTTATGGCTATGTTTTCTCCTAAGAGTTTTACTGCCTTAGCTCTTACAATTAGGTCTTCGATCCATTTTGAGTTAAATTTTATATGTGGTGTGAGGTAGGGGGTCCAACTTCATTCTTTTGCATGTGGATATCCAGTTGTCCCAACACCATTTATAGAAAAGATTAATCTTTCCCCACTGAATTGTCTGGGGACCCTTGTTGAAAGTCAATGGACCGTAAATGTAAGGGTTTATTTCTGGACTCTCAATTCTGTTCCTTTGATCTGTATGTCTATCTTTATGCCAGTAGGGCACTGCCTTGATTACTGTAGATTTGTAGTAAGTTTTGGAATTGGAAGGTGTGAGTCCTCCAACTTTGTTCTTTTTTTTTTTTTTTGAGATTATTTTGGTTATTCTGTGTCCCTTCCATTTCTATATGAATCTTAGGGTCAGCTTGTCAATTTCTGCAAAAAAGGGCTCCATGTAAAAAAACTGTTAAACACTTTAAGCAAAAGTTCAGAGTTTAATATAGTATCCTCTGCACCTACTATCTATTTGAGTAACTTTTAACATTTTGCTATATTTGCTTCCAATTTTTAATTTTATTTTTAAGGAAAGGAGTTTGCTACCATTAGTCCTGAAGTGTAACTCTAACCAATCTTGTTTCCTTTCCTCCCTTCTCCAGAGGTAACTACTCTCCTGAATTTCTATGATGTCTTCATAATTCTACAACATATATAGCAACCACAAATAATATATAGAATTGTTGTTTGGGCTATTTATTAACTCTATTTAAATTATATCATGTATATATTATACTTCTGCATGTTTCAATTTACTTATTTATTCATTTATATTTTGGCTGCATTGGGTCTTCGCTGCTGCATGCGGGCTTTCTCTAGTTGTGATGAGCGGGGGCTACTCTTCGTTGCAGTGCACAGGCTTCTCATTGCGGTGGCTTCTCTTGTTGTGGAGCATGGGCTTTAGGCGTGTGGGCTTCACACAGTAGTTGTGGCATGTGGGCTCAGTAGTTGTGGCTCACGGGCTCTAGAACGCAGGCTCAGCAGGTGTGAAGCACAGGCTTAGCTGCTCCACAGCATGTGGGATCCTCCTGGACCAGGGTTCGAACCTGTGTCCCCTGCATTGGCAGGCAGATTCCTAACCACTACGCTACCAGGGAAGTCCCCATTTCAGCATGCTTTCAAATTTATGCTTCTGAAATTTATCCATGATGATATATGTAGCTCTAGTTTTTTTTTAAGCTTCTGCGTGGTATTTGTGCATGTACAATCCTACTGCAATTTACTTATCCAGTATTTTTTGATGGATACTTGAGTTGTTTGCAGTGTTTTTGCTATTACAGAGTTGCAGTGGACATTCTTGTTTCTCCCTCTTTGGGTAAGTGAGTGAGAGCTTGCTTATGGTGTAAACCCAGAAGAAAATTGATTGATTGAAGGATTTGTTCACCATTGATTTTCACTAGCTGTGGCCAACATTTTATTCAAAGTGGTTGTACCAATTTACACTTCTGCCAGCTGTGCATGTGAGTTCCTATTTGTGCACATCTTGGCTAACGCTTGACATTGTCAGTCTTTTAAATTCTTGCCAATCTGAAGGATGTAAAGTGGTCTCTCAGGGTGATTTTAATTTCCATTTTCCTGTTAATGAGTTTAGGAAATCTTCCCTCACACTCTTGACCATTTCTGAGTTTCCTTTAAAATACTTTGTCCATTTTTCCACTTGGCTTTTTGCCATTTTCTTCTTGCTTTGATAGGAGTTCTTTATTTCTTCTGAAAATGAATCCTAAAGTCTGTGTCTTTATTTTCGCTGTGATTATGGCCTTTTATTTTCCTTTCTTTCTTATTTTCTTTCTTTTGGTACAGAAGTGTTTATTTTTCCCAATTTTATAGTTTATCCTGTTTGTGTCTTATTTAAGAAATCTTCTTCTACCCAATGCTATAAAGACTATTCTCTATATTTTTTTCTGAAAGTTTTAAAGTTTTGCTTCAGCATTTAGGTCTCCAATCCATCCAGAATTTATTTTTGTGTATTCTGTGAAGTAAGGATCTAACTATTTTCTCCCATTCGTATAACTAATTCTTCCAGCACCACTCTTAAATGATATAGCCCTCTTATTTTCACTGATTTGTAATGTCCCCTCTGCCATATATTGTTTTTATATGATATAGGTTAGTTTCTGGCCTCTCTATTCTGTTCCATTGGTCTCTTTGTTTTTCCCTGCATGAATACCACTCTGTCTTTATTATACTATTATTACAGCATTTGGAAGGGCAAGTCTCACTACATTGTTCTTCTTCAGCTATTTCTTAGCCTTTTAAAAATTTTTATCAATTCAATAAGAAAAAACTATTTAGATTTTTACTGAAGTTTCATTATAGATTATAAAGTATAGATTAATTTTTGGGGAAAATGACATCTTTACAATATTGAGCCATCTGTGAACAGGTTATATTTCTCTGTTTGTGGATATAGGTCTTATTCTTATGCCCTTCAATAATGGTAGGTGATTTCTCCATAGAGGTTTTGAACATATTTTGATAGATTTATTCTTAAGCATCCTAGAGCTTATGTTGTTATTGTACAAGGGATTTTTTTTCTAATTGATTATTCCATTGTCTAAGAACGCTGTCAGGTTTTTGTATTCTGACATTATATCCAGACACCATTCCCAACTCTTATAAGTCTAGTATTTTGTCCAAAGATTCTCTTGGAGTTTCCTATGTAGTTATTATATCTTCTGCAAATAAATGCTGTTTGTATCTTCCTTCTTAATTCTGATACCTCTTAATTTCTTTTTCTTATCTTTGTTGCATTGCCTAGTCCTTCCAATACAATGTTAAAGAGAATTACTGACAATGGGCTTTCATTTTCTTTTTCTGGTCTCAGAGAGAAGGCTTTCTGCATTTTCATTATTTTTCCTAAACACATTGATAGAAAACTTCATCAGGTTAAGGAAGTTGGCAGCTAGTCTGGCTTCCTATGAGTTTATTATTATTTACAAATGTTGAATGCTATTGAATGCTTTTTCTGCTTTTATTGAGATGATCATTTTCTTCCTTAATCTATTAATACAGTAGATTACATTCATTTTCTTTATTATGAAATACATCAAACATAGAGAAATAGAGAACAAACAAGAGCACCAATCAGAGTTCCTGGTTGTAGGATGCAAGAATCAACTCTAGCTGATATAGGCAGAAAAACAATTTTTTTTTTTTTTTTTTTTTGCGGTATGCTGGCCTCTCACTGTTGTGGCCTCTCCCGTTGCGGAGCACAGGCTCCGGACGCGCAGGCTCAGCGGCCATGGCTCACGGGCCCAGCCGCTCCGCGGCACGTGGGATCCTCCCGGACCGGGGCACGAGCCCGCGTCCCCTGCACCGGCAGGCCGACTCTCAACCACTGCGCCACCAGGGAAGCCTGAAAAACAGTTCT
The DNA here is from genome assembly GCF_949774975.1 of Lagenorhynchus albirostris. NCBI lineage: Eukaryota > Metazoa > Chordata > Mammalia > Artiodactyla > Delphinidae > Lagenorhynchus > Lagenorhynchus albirostris. The sequence continues at coordinate 46,355,131 of NC_083114.1, read as the reverse complement.
TGAGGAGGAGAGTGGCCTCTCTCAGAATTTTAGGACCAGTCCTTTGAGTTCTAGATACATTGCTGACACCTCAAGCACTAAATGGTGGTGAATCCACCAGCAGGACTGCCACAGTTAAGCCAAGAACTCTATCCTGTGTCACTAGAGATGGAGTTACTCATGGCCCATGCAACTCTGGGCTGGATGTGTTTGAATGGCTGAGCCTTGGTCATATGCTCGTACCCTAGATACATGGGAAGAGGGTTCAGATGCTGGGTGGCCAAAAAGAATGAGAAATGCCCACTATAATTATCAGCACTCAAGTCCCCACTAGCTAGCTTGGTCATTAAGGGACACAGATTAGTGCAGTTGTTACGAGCATAGGTTCTGGAACCAACTTGCATTAGGTCAGTAGCTGTGTGACCTTGGATAAGTTACTTCACTTTTCTGTCCTTTCCCATCTGTAAATTATGGATAACAACAATAGCTACTTCATGGGGTTCTAGGGAGGATTAAATGAGTTGATGTATGTAAAGATCTTATTACCAATACTTGGCATATAAAATGCTATTTAAGCTATATAAGCTATTATATTGGTTAGGATCCCACTCGAAATTAGAGGCGAGTTTAATAAAGGGATTATTTACATAGGTGTGTGTATCAGTCAGGGTTCTCCAGAGAAACAGAACCAATAGGAGATACAGATATAGATATAGATGTATAGAAAGGGATTTATTGTGAGGGATTGGCTCATGCATGATGGAGACTGAGAAGTTCCGCAATCTGCCATCCGCAAGCTGGAAGCCCAGAAAAGCTAGTGGAATAAGTTCCAGTTGAGACCCCAAAGCCTGAGAACCAGGGGAGCCAATGGTGTAAGTTCCAGTCCAAGTCCAAAGGCCTGAGAACCAGGAATGCCAATGTCTGAGGGTGGGAGAAGATGGATGTTCCAGCTCAACAGAGAGAGCAAATTGGCCTTTCCTCTGCCTTTTTGTTCTATTCGAGCTTTCAGTGGATTGGATGGTGGTCATCCACATTGGTGAAGACAACCTTCTTTACTCAGTTTACTGATTCAAATGCTAACCTCTTCCAGAAACACCCTCACCGGTGCACCCAGAAATAATGTTTTAGCAGCTGTCCGGGCATCTCTAAGTCCAGTCAAGTTGATGCATAAAATTAACCATTACGGTGTGGGGCAGTTGTAGAGGTCGCCAGGATTAGGAACATTGGGCAGCCTTTACCACCTTTAGACCCGGAGGGGTAAGAAGAAGGGCAGTTACTGGGATATAGATGTAGAGAAGGCTGTGTGGATTGGGCCCCTTGACTGCTCATTTGGCAGGGCGTTTGGTCAAGGGATGTAGCCAATCTACAGTGACCCTTCAGGGAGGGAGAAAAGGGAATGGGTCTTCTAAACCCACTCTCCTATCTCTTGTGAGCACTCCCTTTGGCCAAACATGAGTGGTTACCAGAGGTGAGGGGCCCCATCATTGTAGTTCACACAGGGCATCCTCCTATGGCACAGAGCAGGGCACAGAGGAGGATGGAAAGTGAATCTGGAGGAGAGGGCAAACAGAAGCTACCATCCCAGTCTGCAATTTTGCCTGTCAGCAGACACTCTTCCTTCATCCATTGAGAAATGAGTGTCTTTGGTAAAGGGGGCCCATTGAGTCTCATTAATATTATGTCATTGCATAGTGATGTCAATTTGGCCCTACTACCACTCTCAGCTGAAACTTCAGCTTTTCTTCATATAAGCTAAAGGATAGAAAAAAGAGGTGACAGCCCCAGCCTCTGTAACAGGTCATGAGGCCCAAGTTGCTCCCAGAGCCGCCAGCTTCTACCACTAACTCTACTGTCCCCTCACCTTCTACCAGCTCCACTGGACAGCGTCTTTGCTTGATGAGACCTTGGTGGTTTGGTCTTTATTGGGCACCACAGTTTTTCATTGATCGGTATCCCCGAGAAAGGAAGAACTAGGGGACACCTCAGTGAATCTCCTGGGTTCCAGACATGATCCTTCTTTTCCTCCATTTTGCAGCAGAAATCAAAATTTCCCTTGAAACCAGAATCAATCACCCCACCCAGTAGAGGGATCTCCTTCTCCGCCCGCTGGCTTAGTAGCATGAAGATCCCCAAATGACCAGGGAGAAGTTTAAGCTTCCAATTCCTTAGAACCATGAGTGTGGTGGAACAATTACCTAGTGGAAACAGTCCCCACCTCAGGCACTAGAACCTTCAAACCCCCAAATCCAAGGCCAAAGGGAGGTAAAGCAAGACTTCTTCAAGTGCATTATTAGGTATAAGAGTGAGAGTGGCCATTCCTGTGCGACTCCTGTTTCCTAGACCTATGCTTTCTAGTTTTGAAGAAGACAACTCCAAGTATTGGCAGCTTTTTAAAACATAAAGTCACACCTAGTAGGCCAACACACCTACCCCACAGGGTGTCATCTCCTAGCTGATCCTGTAACTGAGGCTTCAGTAGTGCATTCTTCTCTTTTCCAAACCAGCTGCTTCTGGGTGGTGGGACATGTGTTAAGACCAGTGAATTCTGTGGATGTGAGCCCATTGCTGTACTTCTTTTGCATTAAAAGTGTTTGGAGATGACATCTTGTGGAGTATACAGTGATGGACAAGCTATTCTGTAAATCCACAGATTATGATATTGGCAGAAGCACTGCAAGCAGGGAAGATGATCTGAACCTGGAATATACATCCGTTCCTGTGAGGATAAGGCACAGCCCTGCCCATGATGGAAGGAGTCCACATGTTACGAGGTGGCTGGCTGGTCTCTCCACCCTGGGAAGGATGCCATATTGAGAGATTAGTGTTGACCTCTGTTTGCAGAAAGGGCCCTTAGCAGTAGCAGTAGTCCAATTAGCTTGGGTAAGGGGAAGTCTTTGTTGCTGGGTCCAGGCATAGATTCCATTCTGGCTGCCATGGCCACTTTGGCCATGGGCATTGAGGAAGCACTGGGGTGAAAGGAAAAAGAGCCCAAATGACATCCACAGGGTGGATCATCCTATCCACCTCATTTATGGGCATATATGTGGCTCTTATTAAGCATATATGTGGGGCATAATTATTTTCACATCCTGGGCCCATTCCAAAGGGTCCATCCTCATAGGTCTCCCACAGAAACTTAAAAAAATTGTTTTTCTTTTGATGTGGACAATTTTTAAAGTCTTTATTGAATTTGTCACAATATTCTGTTTTATGTTTTGGTTTTTTGGCCTCGAGCCATGTGGGATCTTAGCTCCCCAACTGGGGATTGAACCCATGGCCCCTGTCGTGGAAGCACAGAGTTTTAACCACTGGACCACCAGGGAAGTCCCTATTTTTTTTTTTTTTTTTTTTTGTGGTACGCGGGCCTCTCACTGTTGTGGCCTCTCCCGTTGTGGAGCACAGGCTCCGGATGCACAGGCTCAGCGGCCATGGCTCACGGGCCCAGCCGCTCCGCAGCATGTGGGATCTTCCCGGACCGGGGCACGAACCCGCGTCCCCTGCATTGACAGGTGGACTCTCAACCACTGCGCCACCAGGGAAGCCCTATTTTTGGTTTTTTAAGGAACCTCCATACTGTTTTCCATAGTGGCTGCACCAATTTACATTTCCACCAACAGTGTAGGAGGGTTCCCTTTTTTAAAAAAAATTATTTGTCTGCATTGGGTCTTAGTTGCAGCACATGGGATCTTCATTGCGGCACGCAGACTTCTCTCTAGTTGTGGCACATGGGCTTAGTTGCACCGCGGGACTTGAGATCTTAGTTCCCCCACCTGGGGTTGAACCCACATCCCCTGCATTGGAAAGCAGATTCTTAACCACTGGACCACCAGGGAAGTCCCTAGGAGGGTTCCCTTTCTCCACACCCTCTTCAGCATTTGTTATTTTTAGGCTTTTTTAATGATGGCCATTCTGACTGGTGTGAGGTGATACCTCATTGTGGTTTGCATTTCTCTAATAGTTAGTGATGTTGAGCATCTTTTCATGTGCTTATTGGCCATCTGTATGTCTTCTTTAGAGAAATGTCTGTTTTGGTCTTCTGCCCATTTTTTTGATTGGGTTGTTTGGGTTTTTTTTTTGCTTTTTTTTGTCTTTTAACTTTTTTTTTATTGAAATAGAGTTGATTTACAATGCTGTGTCAATCTCTGCTGTACAGTAAAGTGACTCAGTTATACACATAGAGACATTCTTTCTTTTCCATTATGGTTTATCCCAGGAGATTGGATATAGTTCTCTTGTTTTGTTATTGAGTTGTATGAGCTGTTTGTATATTTTAGAAATTAAGCCCTGGTCAGTTGCATCGTTTGCAAATATTTTCTCCCATTCTATAGGTTGTCTTTTCATTTTGTTTATGGTTTCCTTTGCTGTGCAAAAGCTTATACATTTGATTAGGTCCAGTTTGTTTGGTTTTGCTTTTATTTCTATTGCCTTGGGAGACTTAGAAAAACATTGGTACGATTTATGTCAGAGAATGTTTTGCCTATGTGAGGGAGTATTCTAACTTCACTGATTTCCATGTGGCTGTCCAACTTTCCCAACACCACTTGCTGGAGAGACTGTCTTTTCTCCATTGTATATTCTTGCCTTCTTTGTCAAAGATTAATTGACTGTAGGTATGTGGGTTTATTCTCTAGAAACTTCTTGTCACCAACTTTCCAGTCTTGTACTTTCTAAGCCCCTGACCAGTCAGCCAACCCATTAGCCACTGGCAGTCTGTCAGTGTGGATCCATATCACAGGCCACCTTTCATTCCATACAAAGGGGACAAACCAGTGGGAAGATTTTCCTTCACCACTGTTGTTCAGGGCTATGCCTGAGTGGGATGTAGTTGTCATCTACTTCAGCTGATGCCAGTGGACAGTATGAACTCAGCCAGAAACCAGGCCTACTGGTTCTTCTTCCTCCTCTTTTAACTGGTCATAAGGAAACTGCCTTGAGTCCCTAGGTATAGGATTGAGGGACAGATGACAAAGCAGCGGGAACACCTTGTCACCCGCTCATTTGAACACCTGTGCTTTCTGGATCCTCTCAGGCCTGGATCCAGGTGTACCAACTGCATTTTATAGTGGAATGCTGCCGTGCATGTGACTTGGTGGCCTGTGATCCGGTGTTGACGCTCTACCTGGGCCCAGAAGCAAACCAGGAGCTGCTTTTCAAATGGAGAATAGTTACTGGTAGAAGAAGACATGACCTTTCTCCAATCTGTCACTCTCCTGTTGGGGCTTGTCAGTGCGCCAGAGAGTATCTCTGTTGGCCAGACGCTCTTCCAGTTTCATTAGGTGTGCTGAGTCATAAGGCCCAAAGGCAGGGCAGTCTGCACTGTAGCCTGGATTGCTAGAGAGCTCTTTCTCACTCTACGCCCCACCAACACTGGCAGACTTCAGGTCACCCAGAGTGGCATGTCCAAATGTGATATATGCCATCTCTGAAATTCAGAGGTCTACCAGGGTTGCACCTTTTCCCTCATGGTGAACAATGCAAAGTGCAAAAACTTATCTTTTATTTTAGAAGGGATGTTCTCACATGCCCCAGACCGCTGGACCCTAAAAACTTCACAATACGGTAGGCTTTGAAAGGCTATGCAGTTTATCTTCTACCCTCTGGAATGTGTTGGTTTACTAAGATATCTAAGGTGATTACTGCTTGCAGCTCATCATTGTAATGAACCAACGTGATGTCTGTGGGCTAGCAAGATTATCGACGCTTTCTGGACTAGAATATGAGGGAGAAAGGAGAGCTAAGGGAGCCCTAAGGCAAAACAGTAAAGATCATCTGTATTGGTACCTCCTTGTGATTTTCTGCCCTGCTGGGCATAGGGAAAAAGTGTTTTTCTGGTGAGTAGCTATGTATTAAGTGCCTAGAGTTGTAGCTGTAATTGGCACAGCTGGCACCTGATTACATTGGGTAAATCTCCTGACATTCTCCATAACCACTTGGGACTTACATATTCAGACAGGGGTGTTATAGGGCCTGTCCTTGCATATTTCAGGTCTTTGATGGCGGCACTAATTACCGCAGTTTCCCTAGGGGTTTGGCCTTGGTTTGGTTTTTGGTTTTTTGTTTGTTTGTTTTTTGTTTGGCCGTACCACACAGCTTGCGGGATCTTAGTTCCCTGACCAGGGATTGAACCTGGGCCCATGGCAGTGAAAGCGCCGAGTCCTAACCACTGGCCCGCCAGGAACTCCCTGTTTTGTTTTTTCTGTTTATTTATTTATTTATTTTTGACTGCATTGGGTCTTCGTTGCTGCGCGTGGGCTTTCTCTAGTTGCGTTGAGCGGGGGCTACTCTTCATTGCAGTGTGCGGGCTTCTCACTGCGGTGGCTTCTCTTGTTGTGGAGCACGGGCTCTAGGCACGCAGACTTCAGTAGTTGTGGCACGTGGGCTCAGTAGTTGTGGCTTGCTGGCTCTAGAGCGCAGGCTCACTAGTTGTGGCTCACGGGCTTAGTTGCTCCGTGGCATGTGGGATCTTCCCGGACCAGGGCTCGAACCCGTGTCCCCTGTATTGGCAGGTGGATTCTTAACCACTGTGCCACCAGGGAAGTCCTGTTTTGTTTTTAATTGAAGTATAGTTGATTTACAATGTCATGTTAGTTTCAAGTGTATAGCACAGCAGTTCAGTTATACATACATACATATATGTATTCAGGTATAGCTCCCTGTGCTATACAGTAGGTTATATTTTTTCTGTATAGTAGTATGTATGTGTTAATCCTGACCTCCTAATTTAGCCCTCCCCCCACCTCCCTTTCCCCTTTAGTAACCATAAGTTTGTTTCCTATGTCTGTGAGTCTCTTTCGCTTTGGAAATAAGTTCATTTGTATTTTTTTTTAAAGATTCCACATACAAGTGATATCATATGATATTTGTCTTTCTCTGTCTGACTTACTTCACTAAGTATGATAATCTCTAGGTCCATCCATGTTGCTTCAAATGGCATAAGTTCATTCTTTTTTATGGCTGAGTAATATTCCATTGTATATATACACCACATCTTTATCCATTCATCTGTCTATGGACATTTAGGTTGCTTCCATGGCTTAGCTATCGTAAATAGTGCTGCAGTGAATATTGGGGTGTGGTCCTGTGTTTTTTTTGCAGTACACAGGCCTCTCACTGCTGTGGCCTCTCCCGTTGCAGAGCACAGGCTCCAGACGCGCAGGCTCAGCGGCCATGGCTCACGGGCCCAGCCGCTCCGCGGCATGTGGGATCCTCCCGGACCAGGGCACGAACCCACGTCCCCTGCATTGGCAGGCAGACTCTCTACCACTGTGCCACCAGGGAAGCCTGTGGTCCTGTTTTTGATTTGCCATCCTGGTGGGGCATTGGGTAAGAGGGAAGTTCCATAGCTTCTATCTGGACATTCCTACCATAATATCCTCACTGCACAGGTCAGAGCACCAATGTGGGAATTCTGCCCTTTATTGAGTGTATGGCACTGTAACAGATCGCCACAAATTTTGTGGCTTTAAACAACGCATAGTGATTATCTCACAGTTTGGGAGGTCAGAAGTCTGAAATGGGTCTCAATGAGTTCAAATCAATGTGTCCACAGGGCTCCATTCCTTTCTGAAGGGTCTAGGGAAGGATCCATTTTCTTGCCTTTTTTAGCTCCTGGAGGCTGTGTGCATTCCTTGGCTTGTGGCCTCTTCATTTTTAAAGCCGGAGATGGCTGTTCAAGTCTTTCTGCATCACTCTGACACTGACTCTTCTGCCTCTCTCCTCCACATTTAAGGATACTTGTGATTACATTGGGACCACATTCTCCAGGATAATCTCCCTATTTCAAGGAAATCTGATTAGCGAACTTAATTCCATCCGCTCCCTTAATTCTCCTTTGCCCTGTAAAGTAACATATTCACAGGTTCTGGAGATAAGGATGTACACATCTTTGCGGGGGAGGACCATTATTCTGCCTACCACACGAAGTATGTGTCTTCCTTGTATACATTCAGGGACTAGGAAAAGAACCACAGGGCCCTGGACCTGGGCCAGGATTCTGTTTACATCTGGTCTCCGTAAATTCTTATTCTGACTAGTAGACTGCAGTGGTCTTTGGGGTCTCCAGAGACATCCATTCAGAGCCAATATCTAAGAACCCCGAGAAAGTCTCAGTGTATCTTTTCCCCTAGTGCACAGCCACCATGGTAACTGGCCCTGGGGCCCTCTATGGGGGGTTTGGGGAAATATTCACAGTATATACCTGTGACTGCATTACAGACCTTGTCTCAAAAGGTCTTGGCCTCTGTCTCAGTCAGTGGGACCTGGATCTGGAAAATGGTAGCTCTGGGAACTGCACAGGACGCCACGGCAACTATCAGGGAAACTTGAGTTAGATTTCTACCCACCAGACCTGGAATTTTTCCTCCTTATGTGTCAAGTAGCATCTTCTGAGGCCGCTCACCTACTTAATTCCCAGGAACCCTGTGATCAATTGGCCATCAATAAAGATCCCCACAAGTCAGTGTAGTCTGATTACTATTCCTCTCTGTTGTTTATTAAGTAGTAATTGTGCCATGTGGTGTCTGACAAACACCCACCTGGCCTCTACCCTTCTGGCATTTGGCTATTCTCATTGAGATCAAAGACTCCTATTCCTCTGTGGCACCCTTGACCTTACCTCCAGTCCACAGTGACAGTCACCACAGAGCTCCTGAAGGAGACTGGCGCCCCCTCACATTTCTGTAAATGTCTTGGTAAAGGGAGTAGCCTCCAGGCCTTGAGGTAGAGGAAGGGAGATATGGTTGGCTGAGAGGTCACATATAATTGACTCATTTAAACATCCCTATTTCTTTGAGTTTTCAGACTCCTACAGTCAGCATGCCAGGGAATTTTCGGCACCTCAACCTCATTAACTTTAGGTCACAATTAAATTCAGTCTGAGTTAGCCATTGTAGGAGATTATTCATGCTAAACTCCAATGCCCGAACCTGGCTACATCCACGTCCGTGAATTCAACCCAATCAAACCTTTATTTACCCTCCTTAGGTTACTGTGCTTAGAATCCATCCCCAGGCATATATGCTCCCAGGACTCTTCCTGTGAATTGGCAAGGTCCTGCAGCTCTTTCCGTGCGTAGGCCATCTCCTTCTGGGGCAGGCCAGGTGGGCTAAGTTGGGAATCTAACACTCCTTTTGGTCCTGGAGGAATGAGGAGATTGGACATCCGTTTTGTGAAGCAACCATGCTAAACGCAGTCACTGAAGGCAGGGGTGAGTTGGCCCCCCAGACAGGAGAAGGGTTACCTGAGATGAAAAGGGAAGTTCAAGGGGGTTTGAGAGTTCAGACTTCTCACCCTTCTCTGTAGCTACTCAGATGTCCCCATCCTAAGCCTCAGGGTCCCACCACTTCCCCACTGTGCCCTTCTCTGAACATTTAATTGGAGCTGCATTTCTGCTTTATGTAGAGTGAGGTCCTAGGTTCAGTCTTCAGCCATATACAGTCTGCAAGGACAGGAAATGAGGGCTCCTTCAAAGCTGCCACCAAGCCTTTCTCACCGTCCATTGGATTCTCAGTTCGACGTTCACAGCTTTCAGTTTTTCCTTTTCCCCACGTATTTTCTCTGGTGATGTCACTAGAAGCCAAGTGACTCCACAATCTTTATAATGACCATTATTGCCATAGTATAAAAGTGCCCAAGTCCTTCCAGATCCTAGTGCCTTATCCTCTACCTGCCCTTCATCCCATGCCACCCCCAATAAGCTGAGTGATGATAATGCCACCGAACGCCATTGATGACACATGACCCATCTGTGCCCACCACTCCTACAAGGAGGTTATTGCCGGTCTCCTCAATTATATAAACAATCCATCACAGGATTCTATTTTGAGGGGCTGCCCTGGGTACCGGGCCACCCCTGGTACCAATTAGTAGCAGGAAACAGGTAGCCCATTCAAATTGGGTAATATGAGGAGAGCTTACTGAAAGGAAGGTGAGGAAAACAAGGAAGAGTGGAATGCTTTGCCATGCCTGGTCCTGAAAGGGCAAGGGCAGGAGTGGTGACTGAAATCCAGAGGTGGAGAGGGCTGCCTGACAGGAGCTGTGACCTTCGGTCGAGGGATGTAGCAGCCCGGTGGCAAGCTCTCAGACAGGCAGCTAGAGGAATGAGCACCCCGACCATGGTCCCTTCCTCTGGTGTTCTCTTGGTGCCCCCATTGGCTGAGCGTATCAGAAACCAGGGTGAGGAAGCCCACTGATGTGGCCCTTAGATACCAGGGACATAAAACAGGATGGGGAAGGGTGAAGAGTGGATTTGAAGGATCAAAATGTCCAGCAAGACTGTTATTATCATATGTATAATTCTGATGTTTAGCAATTCTTGAATTCCTGAGATCAATCTTACTTGATCATTTTAATTTATTTTCTATTCCCTAATGACTCTACTCGGCAATTATATTGTTTGGGATTTTTAATTCTCTGTTTTTATTTTCTAGCCAACGAAAGGATCGTTTCCCCAGTTGCAATTAGTTTTGAGGGAAATGTCCTTGTACTGGTGATTCTTCTTTTTGTGAGAGTCAAGGGGGTTTGTCCTAATGTTCTTGTCCTTAATATCCATCCCCTACCATACAATACCAGGAGAATATTTTCCTATTCTTTTTTTTTAAAAATGTTTTCCTGTTCTTTTCCAGATCTCTATGCCACCTAGTTATAGCCTTACAAGTCAATGGAACCCAACATTTGCACATCATGATACACACAGAAAGTTGGACTTTTGCCTGGGGTGCTGGGGTAATCCACCAGGCTGCTCGTGGCTGGAGATACCCATCATGCCGGCCTCCCCTAATTGCCTGAAGGGCCGAGGGGACCACCCTCTCAGGCTCACCTCTACTCCGTTTGCCCCTAGATGTGGTTATTATGACCATGTTCTAGTCTGTAAAATGTGAGGAGAAATAATGTGTTCAACTTCCAGGCTGCGCCCTTAAAGGAAAGTTGTACCTTCCCCTTCCTTTCACCCGCTTCTTCTGGCTAGAGTGTGAATGTCATGGGTTGAGCCGTCTTGAACCATGCTCTTGGGATGGAGGAGCAACAAGACAGAAAGAGGCTGGCCCCGACAGCTAAGGACAGCTAACAGAGAGAGAAACTTAACTTCTTTTTTTTTTTAATAGATGTTTATTGGAGTATAACTGTTTCACAATACCGTGTTAGTTTCTGTTGCACAACAAAGCGAATCAGCCATATACATACACATGTCCCCATATCCCCTCCCCCTTGAGCCTCCCTCCCATCCTCCCTATCCCACCCCTCTAGGTCATCGCAAAGCACCGAGCCGATCTCCCTGTGCTATGCTGCTGCTTCCCATTAGCCAACTATTTTACATCCGGTAGTGTATATATGTCGATGCTACTCTCGTTTCTCCCCAGCTTCGCCCTCCCACCCCATGTCATCAGGTCCATTCTCTATGCCTACCTCTTTATTCCTGCCCTGCAACTAGGCTCATCAGTACCACTTTTTTTTTTTTTTTTTTTTTTTAGATTCCATGTATATGCATTAGCATACGGTATTTGTTTTTCTCTTTCTGACTTACTTTACTCTGTATGACAGACTCTAGGTCCATCCACCTCACTACAAATAACTCCATTTTATTTCTTTCTATGGCTGAGTAATATTCCATTGTATATATGTGCCACATCTTCTTTCTCCATTCATCTGTTGATGGATATTTAGGTTGGTTCCATGTCCTGGCTACTGTAAATAGTGCTGCAGTGAACATTGTGGTGCATGTCTCTTTTTGAATTATGGTTTTCTCAGGGTATATGCCCAGTAGTGGGATTGCTGGGTCATATGGTAGTTCTAGTTTTAGTTTTTTAAGGAACCTCCATACTGTTTTCCATAGTGGTTGTATCAATTTACATTCCCACCAACAGTGTAGGAGGGTTCCCTTTTCACCACACCCTTTCCAGCATTTACTGTTTCTAGCTTTTGTGATAATGGCCATTCTGACTTGCGTGAGGTGATATCTCATTGTAGTTTTGATTTGCATTTCTCTAATAATTAGTGATGTTGAGTATCTTTTCATGTGCCTCTTCGCCATCTGTATGTCTTCCTTGGTGAAATGTCTATTTAGGTCTTCCACCCATTTTTTAACTGGATTGTTTGTTTTTTTCGTATTGAGCTCCATGAACTGTTTGTATATTTTGGAGATTAATCTTTTGTCTGTTGTTTCATTTGCAAATATTTTCTCCCATTCTGAGGGTTGTCTTTTTGTCTTGTTTATAGTTTCCTTTGCTGTGCCAAAGCTTTTAAGTTTAATTAAGTCCCATTTGTTTATTTTTGTTTTTATTTCTGTTACTCTAGGAGGTGGGCCAAAAAAGATCTTGCTGTAGTTTATGTCAAAGAGGGTTTTTCCTATGTTTTCCTCTAAAAGTTTTATAGTGTCTGGTCTTACATTTAAGTCTTTAAGCCATTTGGAGTTTATTTTTGTGTATGCTGTTAGGTAGTGAAACTTAGCTTCTTTAAACCACTGTTATTTTGATTCTCTGTCACAGCAGCCAAATCCATTTCCTATTTAATATACCATTCAGTATATATTGACTTAACCTTATGATTTAAAATTTTCTTTTACATGGTGATTATTTTAAAAATTATAAGCAATGAGAAGCAGCCATGGACCAAGTGTGGACCCAAAGCAGGCAGCTCTGAGGCAATTACTGATAAAGTGTAGAGTTGTATTAAAAGCCTGCACCTTGGAATCAGACAGTCCTGGGTTCAAATTCTGATTCAGCTAATACCTGCCTGTGGTCCTAGGGTGAAGAATTTAACTTCATGGGTCTCAGTTGTTGTTGTTGTTTTTCTTTTTTCTTTTTTTTTGGCTGTGCTGCATGGCTTGTGGGATCTCAGTTACCCCACAAGGGATTGAACCCGGGTCCTGGCAGTGAAAGCGCTGAGCCCTAAACAGTGGACGGCCAGGGAATTCGCTCGGTTTTCTTATGTGTAAGATGCTGTGATAACTAAATCTTCTAGCAGCATTCAGTGGCCTAGACAGGGCTTTAGCCCATAGGAGCTGCACGCCACTGCCCTCTCTCCCTAGGGATTTGTCTCCCTCTCTGCCTCTTTTCCTCCCATCTTGTTCTTGATCTCCTGTGCTTTCTTTACTTTCACTTTCTGGGTTGCTTCTGCCTTAAGCAGGACTCCTATGACCAGTTGGTGTGTTTTACCTTTAGATGCCTTCAGGAGGCCAGGAGGTCTTCCTGGCTGACCTGTTATTTATTCTCCCTTCTTCTGCAAAGATGCTGCTTCAGCTCACGAGGAGATTCTCTCTCTTTCTTTCTCTCTCCACGGGACCGGACCATGGGCTGCAGAGAAATCCCCCCGGCACCATGGTGACCAAGCCCAACTTTGTGACCCGCCAGGCCATCCCGTCGGTGCAAGCCATCCCCTTTCTTTTCCTTTACCTTCCCTCTTAACCCTGAGGAAGTCCAGGACAGGGAGCTGGCACCCTGGGCCACCAAGTCAGTGGTGAGGCACGGCTGGCAGTGGAGAATGTTGGGCCAGGACTGTCCCGGGCCTTTGATACATCAGATCTTGAAGGAAGGCCACCCACTCTTCTCCATATTTCTCTGGGGGCTTGTTCCTGGGAGTTGCAGTACATGTTTGATACTTCCTTGGAGAATGTATGCAGGAAAAAAGAAAAGAAGAAAAACAGAGAGGGAAGGAAACAGGAACCAAAATGTCACTTATCCCGTGAGGGAGCTGAGGCCCAGTTCTGAGTCCCTCTATCGGCAGAGGGGAGCCCGCTTCCTGTGGTGGCCTCGTTTCCCAGGCATGGGTTCCACCCTGGCCCCGAAGGTCCCAAATCACCTCACCCTTCCCTGAGAACTCGACTTCTTGTACAGACACAGAAAGGTGACCAGTGTCTGGTGGCTTGATGGGACAGACTTGTAGGGACTTCCTGCCTTTTGATGCATGCCATTCCTGTGAGCTGGGCTGGGCCTCTGAAGACGAGAGGACCCTTTAGACTTCCTGAGTGTTTCAACATTTGGACTCTTGGGGTTTGTGGTCGGAGACACTGGCATGAACATTGTGTTCTATAATGTGTGCCTTCTGGGCCCAATAAAGTTAACAAGCAAAGCTTTGTGCAAACCGCCCCCTAACCAAACTGACCCAGAGGGTCTGAATGGCCCTTGACCTTGCTGCCTTTAGTGGAGGATGAGTGAATGGCTGGCTGGCTCTGGGAGGACAAGGGGAACTGCCCGGCTGAGTGGGAGGTGACAGCATGACCTTCTACTGAACCATCCCCTGACCTCCACTCCAGCACCTTGGAGCTCCCTCCACATGTCACTAGAGATTTCTCGATATTGCTAAGGGCCACACGTATGTTACTGCATTCTAATCCTCTTCTCACTTTCAGATGAGGAAACAGAGGCTCAGTGAGATTAAGCCATTTCACGTGAGGCCAAGTGGGAGAGTCTGGGGAGAGGTTGTGGCTGGTTTCAGCCCGGTGAAGCCTCTGCTGAGTGGAAGGGGTCAGCGTCCCCAGCGGGTCCCCTTCCTGGTCACTAGTTCTCCTCTGCCTCCCAAGCGTCCATCCCCTGTCCCGGCGACTGTTTCCAGGGTGGACATGGGACCTAAGCAGGCCCAGTCGAATCTCAGAGAGCGTGCCTTTCAGAAACTTCCAACCTGACCTGGGTAGAACTGTGAAAAGGGGATCTCTAGCAACTTAGTCAAACTTGACCATGTCTCCCCTCACCCCCCATGATTCCGGGAATAGGGTGACTAACCCTCCTGGTTTTCCTGGGACTCTCCTGGTTTTAAAACTCAAAGTCCCATGTCCCGGGAAAAACCCTCATTCTCAGGCAAACTGGAAGGGTTGTTCACGCTACCGGAAAGATCGGTTGCTTAGCCTTCCATCTCCAGCTTCTAGAAAGGAAAAAAATGAGATGGGAGTAAGGTGAGGGGAAATTACAGGCGAGGAGAACTCAAGACAGCCTAGAGGTGTCCCCACCTTTCTGGCTGTCACACAGAAGAGGGGGCTCAGAAAAAAGATGGACCAGTTTCTGCTAAATGTGACCAAGGGCTGGGGTGGGGAGCTCCTCCTGTGGGAGCATTTAAAAGAGAATTTAGCAGAATGGATGCCTGCTTTGGGGCCCACCTCCAGGCCATTCCCAAGATGATTCCATGTCTTCCATCAAGAAAGATCCCTTTGTTTCTCAGTCTACAGGAAGCACATAGAAGAATGTAGATTTTTACATATTGATGTAAAAAGATGCTCATGACAAATTGCTTAAGCAAAAAAAAGTAGGTTGCAGATGCTTTGCACCATATGAGCTCTTTTCTGTAAATAAATGTATTAGAAGAAGCCTGCCAGGATGAGACCTCCTGCTACCTTTAACGTCTTATCAAAGACAAACTTAAAGATTGTTGCTTTGGTTTTCAGAGAGGAAGAAGACAAAATACCTCAGCTTTTCTTATAATACTCATAATGTTCATAACAACTTTCCAAGCTTTGAGCTGCTCACTGCATTTCACGATAAACACAAGGCCCAGAGCTTGTCTGGAGATTGCTGTGGTCACGCCAAGTGTTGAGAGAGTTTTCTTGCTTTTTCTGTTCTTCTGGGAACTTGAATTAATGCATCTGCCCATTTCTATGCCGAGCACTGTGTTTGTGGTTCTTTTCTTTTTTTTTTTTAAATTTATTTATTTATTATTTATTTTTGGCTGTGTTGGGTCTTCGTTTCTGTACGAGGGCTTTCTCTAGTTGCGGTGAGCGGGGCCACTCTTCATCGCGGTGCGCGGGCCTCTCACTGTCACGGCCTCTCTTGTTGCGGAGCACAGGCTCCAGACGCACAGGCTCAGTAGTTGTGGCTCACGGGCCTAGTTGCTCCGCGGCATGTGGGATCTTCCCAGACCAGGACTCGAACCCGTGTCCCCTGCATTGGCAGGCAGATTCTCAACCACTGCGCCACCAGGGAAGCCCTGTGGTTCTTTTCTTAAACAGCCAAGTTAATTTTCATCAAAAGTTTCCTGGTACAGGTTTTATGACATTAATGCCCTTTAGCCAAAATGCAGAGTCCAAATTTTTGAGCCCACCAGGGCAGAGCTACTGTGGAGAATCTGCAGGAACTGTTTTTCTCTCTTCTGGCTGCCAAATAAGACTTCAGGCCACAGCCTCCATGGTCTTGAGGCTAGACCACCTCAGCAATGCTGGGAGATTCCTCTGCTCGGGCACTTGAGCGTGGGCCCTGGGCTCGTTCAGGCCAAGCTTGCTTCCTTGCCCACTCTGGGGAAAGGCACAGAAAGCAGGTTTCCTGGAGATCCGTGGGCAATGGGCTTTTAGACCGTCTAACCTCTGACCTCAAATCAAGATTAGTAAAATGACTTGCTAGAAAGGTACTCCCTTTGACATTTCCTACAGAGCCTTAACACAGCCACTCTCGATCCTCTCTCTGCCCCTGAGTTATTCCTCCCCCAGATGGCAGACACGGCACCAAGACGTGCTGCCTCGCCAAGTGTTCATTTCCTCACTCACATCATCCCCAGGAAGACGCTGGCACAGAAGCAGGTTAATCTCACAGCCCACCAGAGCCGGCTGTGGGCTTGGAGTCAGCGTTCTCTCCCCTTCAGCAGTCAGTCACCCAAGCTGGGAACCTCAAAGAAGGAAACACCTGTTCGCCCTGTCTTAGGGTTGGGCTGCACATTCCCCAAGATACAGTGAGTCACCATGAGACCATGGAGCAGAACTTACTCATCCCCCAGGAATGGACCCTTGGAAGGCTCCAGAATGACTAGCCTCAAGTGTTCTGTCTCAGGCACAGGGCATTTCTCCCCCAACCATGTCTGCAGTCACTTCCTCTCTGGACACATCCTGTTTCTGAGAGCAGGCAACTTGCCAGGCAGATCGCAGCCTCTGTTGCTGGAAGCAGACGGGCGGAGACATCCTTCCTCTAATTTCTAGTACCTAATCCCATCTTCCTTCCCAGTCAGAGATATTGATCAGCATCTCCGCTTTTCCCAGGTCCCTGCGTGCCAGGAAGGGAGAGTATAGAAGGAAAATGCTTCTATAGGCAACTCCAACTTACTGGAGATGCTTAGAAACCACCTCTGATTTGTCATCAGCTTCTCAGGCACAGGTAATCAAGAAAGGATCTGGGGCAAGGATCCTTTCCATCCATTCATTCACTCAGACAATAAATATTTATTTAGTACCTACTATGTGCCAAGCCTATTCTAGATGCTGGGCTACGGAGGTAAACAAAACATAAAAATCAATGTCCTCATGGCAATTAGGTATGATCCACTGGCAGGGACAGCTGATAAACAAGATAAAACATATAAAAATTATGGCATGTAAGAGTGATAAATGCTAAGTGGAGAAAACAAAGCTGGGAAAGCAAATATGAAATGCTGAGCACAGAGGGAAGTATGAAATGTTCAACAAGGGGGCTGGAGAAGTCTTTGCTGGAAGAAGAAGTTTTGAGTAAAGACTGGAAGGAGGCAAGGGAGTGAGCAGTGGGGGGCAAGAGCATTCTAGGCAGAGGCAGTAGCACGTGCAAAGGCCCTGAGGTGGAAGTGTGCCTGGGCTGTTTGGTGAACAGGGGAAAGGCCAGTGTGGCTACAATGGAGTGAGGAGGGGAAAGGCACAGGAGTCAAAGTCAGAGAGGTAAAGGGAGCCACACCATGCTGTAACCTGTGAGTAGTAGTATGGACTTTGGTTGTCACTCTGTGATATGGGATGCCACGGGAGAATTTTAATAGAAGAGTGACAGGGAGCCAGGAGACCACTTAGATGGGCACTGCAATAGGCTAGGGGAGAGATAATGATGGTCTAGAGAGGTAGGGCAGGGGGTATGGTGACCAGTGATTCCAGAATATTCTGAAGATAGAGCTCACAGGATCTGCTGATAGGATACGGGGTATGAAAAAATACAAGGAGAAAAAGATAACACCAATGTTTTTAGCTCAAGTAAATTGAAGAATAGAGCTGCTATTAATTAAGACGGGGACCCCTGTAGGAGGAGCTGGTCCAGGGCAGAATATCAAGAATTTGGTTTTGGCCATAGAAAGTTTGAGATGCCTATTAGACATCCACGTGGAGTTGTCGAGTAGGCTATGCAGACATGGGTCTGTGGTTCAGAGTAGAGGTCCTGGCTAGAGATATAACTTTGGAGTCATGCTTTTAATGCTGGCTCCAGCTAGCTTGGGTTTTATTTCATGTGCTGAACTTTTGAAAAATATAATCTTTAAAGACTTCTAGTAAGTGATCCTTTAAAGATGTAGGTCAGATTATGCGATTTCTCTACTTTGAACCTTCAAATGATTTCCCTTTTCACTCAGATTAAAAAGCAAAATCTGAGGACAGTTTGGTAGCGTCTACCAAAGAAAAACCCATGCCCCCAGATCCCATCCCTGATAGGTACTCAACTGAAATGCATACTCACGTGTTCCAAAAGACACAAACGAGAATGAATGCTCATAGCAGTATTATTCGAAATAGTCCTCAAATTGGAAACAATCCAAATGTTGATCAGTGGTAGAATAGAGAGAGAAATGGTAGTTTATTCACACAGTGCAATACCACACAGTAACGAAAAAAACAAACCATGACTATACATAACAACATGGACAAATCTCATGAACATAACATTAAATGAACAAAGTCAGACACCAAAGGGTAATACTGTATGATTCCATTTGCATGTAGTTCAAAAATAGGCAAAATTAATCTACAGTAATAGAAGTTGAAGTCGTGGTTATCCTTGGGGTGATAATGACAAAGGAGGCATGAGAGAGGCTTCAGGGCTGCTGGCAGTGTTCTGAAGTTCAGTTGGGAAGGTGGTTTAAATGGGTGAGTCCAGTTGGTGAAAATTCATTGAGTTGTACATTTACAATTTGTGTACTTTTCTCTACCTGTGTTGTATTTCTATACAAAGCTTACACAAAGTCCTTATCTAAAAGGCCCTGCATGGCAATGCCACGCCCTCTCCCCAACCCCCTTTTCCGACTGCACCCAAACTTTGCTCACTCCACTCAATATGTTGTTCTCCAACATACACTGTTGGTTGTTCCTCCCTTGAGGGTTTTGTACTTCCAGCTCCCTATGCTTCCAGATCTCTACACAGCCTGCTTCCTAGCCTAATCAAGTCTCTGCTTGAACTTCTCCCCATCAGAGAACTCTCCCCTGACAAACCTCTGCGAAATAACATCTTCCACCACTTTTGTCTCCTTACCCTTCTTAATCTTTCCTAAGCATTTACCACTGCTTTACATATTATGGGTTTCTTTCTTCATTAATTTATTGTCTATCTCTCTTACTAGAATCTAGATTGAGAATAGATACTTTGTTTTCATTCATTGTTGTATTTGCAGTGCCTGAATCGGGGCCTGGCACATGGTAGGTGTTCAGTAAATATTTACTGGATGAATTAATGCAATATACAGCACAAATAAGCCAGACATGGTTCCCGCCCTCATTGAGAAAAGAACGCTTAGATCTTTAAAAGGAGTGTAAATAGTCTAGCTAGCTCTGAGGTAGGAGTTGTATTTCTTTGTGTTTTCATAGGGTCTAGGACAGGGACTGACCTATAGAGCGGATTTTCAATGAATGATTATTGTGGTCTTCAAAGCTACATTTCTGGGCTTAGAAATTCATTCCCTCAAAGAAAGAATGAAGACAATTGACTGAATAAATACATGAATATTTTTAGTCCCATCTGGTTTCCAAGCCATAGAAAGGAGACTGGATCCTAGCCCACCGGCAAGTTCTTGAAATCAAGTTTGTGTGTGTGTGTCTGGTGTGCTAACACCATCAATTTATTGGAGATCACCAAATTGTACCACATTTGGACATCTTGACAAGAGCACTACATTCTGAGTAGCAATTCTAGGGTATCGGGGCTCCCAGCGTGCGGAGACTGGACTTGTCTTGATAAGTAGGATTAAGGCAGGGCAGCAAGGAGCTCTAAGTAAGAACTTAAGACAGGGCTCCAGAAAGGGAACCCTCCTACACTGTTGGTGGGAATGTAAACTGGTGCAGCCACTATGGAGAACAGTATGGAGGTTCCTTAAAAAACTAAAAATAGAGTTGCCATATGATCCAGCAATCCCACTCCTGGGCATATATCTGGACAAAAACTCTAATTCAAAAAGACACAGGCACCCCTATGTTCATAGCAGCACTATTCGCAATAGCCAAGACATGGGAACAACCTAAATGTCCATTGACAGATGAATGGATAAAGAAGATGTGGTACTTATGTACAATGGAACACTACTCAGCCATAAAAAAGAATGAAATAGGGGGGTGGGAGGGAGGTCCAAGAGGGAGGGAATATATGTATACATACAGCTGATTCACTTCAGAAACTAATACAACATTGTAAAACAATTATACTTCAATTAAAAAAAAACTTAAAAAAAATGAAATAATGCCATTTGTAGCAACATGGATGGACCTAGAGATTATCTTACTAAGTGAAGTTAAGTCAGGAAGAAAAAGACAAATAGCATATGATATCACTTATATGTGCAATCTAAAATATGACACAGGGACTTCCCTGGTGGCGCAGTGGATAAGACACTGCACTCCCAGTACAGGGGGCCCGGGTTTGATCCCTGGTTAGGGAACTAGATCTCACGTGCATGCTGCAACTAAGAGTTCACATGCCACAAGTAAGGAGCCCGCCTGCTGTAACTAAGGAGCACGTGAGCCGCAACTTAAGACCCGGCGCAACCAAATAAATAAAATAAAATATGACACAAAAGAACTTATTTACGAAACAGACTCACAGATATAGAGGACGAACTTGTGGTTGCCAAGGGGAAGGGGGAGTGGGGGAGGGATGGATTGGGAGTTTGGGATTAGCAGATGCAAACTATTATATGTAGAATGGATGAACAACAAGGTCCTACTGTGTAGCACAGGGAACTATATTCAATATCCTGTGATAAACCATAATGGAAAAGAATATGAAAAAGAATGTATGTATATGTATAGCTGAATCACTTTGCTATACAGCAGAAATTAATATAGCATTGTAAATCAACTATAATTCAATAAAATAGATTTTAAAAAGACAGGACTCCAGATTTGGGGAGGAACAGGGACATTGGGTAGGGGACCAAGGAGGACAGGTCACTAGTTCAAGGATGTGCCTGGGCTGGTATCTTGGCTGGGAGTCTCACGTCCATTCATATCTTCAAGTTGGCCATCCCTGCCCTGTTCTGATAGTGATGTGAGCATTTGGCCACAGCGTGCAATAGGCTTCACCTGCATTGCCCAACTCTAAACCCAGAGTGCTGGCCTCCTGGGTGCCTGAGAGGATCATGGGATTTAAAGGGTTACATGACTGGTAATAACCCTCCTCCTGCCTGTTGGGTCTTTTATCCCACCAGCTCACATACCTTCTCAAATAGTAATTAACCTCCCCACAGCCCCAAGTGGAAGCTAGAGACTTTAAACACAGTGTTCCTTGTTCAGCTGGGAGAAAAGAGGCAGGAGCACTTCTAAGTGTCTTGGCTGGAGGGCACGCACAGTGAGTCAGCGACATCTCCCAGGAGGGGAGTCTGGAGTCCTGTCCACAAGTGACATGTTTTACTTTAATCACTACCCCACCCAGCGCCTTCTTGTCGCTTCCTTCACAGCTCTGTGGTGTCTGTTACCACTCCTCCACCAGCTTGCCCTCTCCCAAAAATGTGTTGGAATTTTTCAACCATGAGATATTTTGCTTCCTTTGTTTTTCTTCTTTCCTCATAGGTTTGTAATCTTTTTATTTCTTTACTATCATTGTAATGAGGTCTCCCGAGACAGAGGAGAAAAACCCATGTGGACAGTCTGCCATTATTAAAAATTAAATTTGAAAATTATACTGATACCACCGCTTTCAAAAAATTCAGGGAAAAAAAGGTAGGGGGAATCTCTTGTCTCTCCTCCCAACAAAACCACTATTATCCTCTGGTGTTTTGCTCATATGATTCTTTGCTATGCATGTTTTCAGAATGTGGTCATATTCTTGGTTTGCATAAAGTTTATATCCTTCCTTTTTCACTTGACATTTGTATCAGAAGCATTTCCCCTACATTTTGACATACTCTTTTTAATCATCGCTTTAAAGGGATTTCATCAGGGAGATTTACAAGAATGCACTTTAACCAGAATCCTATTGTTGGTCTCTGTTATCAGATATTTAAGGTGTCCCTGGTATTCATAAGGGATGTCTATACTCGGTTTTTTTTATAAACTAGAAGAAGGTATCACTTGAATGTTTTCAGTGAAATTTGATATATTATAAGGGTATATAAATTAATGGGGGATATAGATAACTAAAAAAAAAAACAGTGTTGGAGACAACTGAGTAGCCAACTGGAAGAAAAAAACCCTCAAATCCGTATCTTGAACTAGGACATATTTCAAGATCACCAAATATTTAGATGTCCAAAAAAAAAAAAAAAAACCCTAAGAAGCTATAAAAATACTTGAAAAATCCACTGGAGAATTTTTTTATTATTTCATAAATGAAAATCTTGTCCAAGTATGAAACGAAGTCCAGCATCCATAAAATTTAAAAATGAATAAATATGATCATATAAAATCTAACTTCTTCATGGCAGAAACCTCTATACAAACTGTCAAAAGAAAAATGACAAACTGTGAAATACATTTTCGATTTTGAATACAGAAAGGGCTAATTTCTCTAATATATTAAGAGTTTCTACAATGGGTAAGGGAACAAGCCAGTAACCTAGTGGAAAATGGTCAAAGACTATATAGAGAGATTTCACAGAAAAGGAAACAAAATATTCTTAAACATATGAAAAAATGTTCACTTTAAGAGCAATTCATTGGAAAATTACCTGGACAGTAACACTATTTCTTCAGATTGAGAGAGACCAAAAATGCAGTTTAGTTTCATGGTTAAGATCCTAAACCCTAGCTTAGAGAACCTTGGTTTGAATCCCCATCCCACCATCTATGAGTTAGGTGGGTACGTTTACCATTTAACTCATTGATTTATCATGAGCAACGATGCCCTTTTGTGATATTGTGATTTATACATTTGGTCTTGGTCCTGTGGCTGGCACAGGGCTCCTAAAACCCTTGGAATTTCCGAAGTGAGGAGAGTGGTAAAGGTGTCTTTTGTTATGTTAATATGATCTACGGTTAGGGGCTGGTTGCCAGGAGACCCAACCCTGTAATTAGAGAGTTAGCACTTTCAGTCCCACCTCCCGACCTCCTGGGAGTGGGAGGGGCTGGAGATTGAGTTCAATTACCAATGGCCAGTGATTTAATCAATCATGCCTGTGTGCTGAAACCTCCATAAAAACCCAAAAAGGAGAGGGTTCTGAGAGCTTCGGGGTTGGTGAACATGTGGAGATTGGTGAGGGTACCGCTTTGGGAGAGAGCATGGAAGCTCCTTACCCTTTCCATGTACCTTGTTCCATGCATCTCTTCCATCTGTCTGTTCCTGAATTAAATCCTCTTGTAATAAACCGGTAATCTAGTAAGTAAAATGTTTCTCTGAGTTCTGTGAGCTGCTCTAGCAAATTAATTGAAACTAAGGAGTGGGTTGCTGGAACCTCTGATCTGTAGCCGGTCAGTCAGAAGTACAGGCAATAACCTAGGCTTGTGATCAGCCTCTGAAGGGGGATGTGGGCAGTCTTGTAGGACTGAGCCTTTAACCTGTGCAATCTGACGCTATCAGATAGTGCAGAACTGAATTGAACTGTAGGATACCCAGCTGGTGTCAGAACATTGCTTGGTGGTGTGTGGGGGAAACCGCTATCTACACATGGGAATTTGGGTGCAGAACCCTTTTGACTTTATAAGGGTATTTGTTGTACTGTTGACTAATTAGCAAAAGATTGGAAACAACCTAATAAAGGATGGGTTAAATAAGTTAAGATATAACCAAGTTATGCACTGAGAGGGATGAGAATTAAAGAAAACAAGGTGTGAAAAAGATTATGTATTATCAGTTTCCAAACTGTAATATTGGCTAGTCCCTAATATTGTCCCTAAGCGGGGGGCTGGGACAAGATTTCACTGTGTATCCCTTTGTATTTTTTGAGTTTTGAGTGAAATTTATTGCCCATTCACAGAAAACTAACGTTTCCATTTTAAAAATAGAAGCTGCCCGCAGTAGGACTGATCTTTTTTTTTTTTTTTTTAGAGATCAAAATATCAGCTTTATTATCAATGAAATAAAGAGCTAGTTGACTTGTTCTCCAGTCATGCTCTCTGCGAGATCTCCCTCGTTAGAGAGAACTGCCGACCTTGCCTCGGAGGGACAGAGCCCATCTTTGCATTAGGAGACCATTAGCTTTCAAGGTGAGAGAACCAACCCCTCAGGGGTGGGGCCATACATGCTCAGTTCCTTTTCCCAAAATCACTCATCAGATGAGACACCTCTCTGTTGAGATGGAATGAAGACTGATCTTTTTAAAAAATTTATTATTTTTGGCGACGTTGGGTCTTCGTTGCTGGGCGTGGGCTTTCTCTAGTTGTGGTGGGGGCTACTCTTCTTTGCGGTGCGCAGACTTCTCATTGCAGTGGCTTTGCCTGTTGCGGAGCATGAGCTCTAGGCGCGCAGGCTTCAGTAGTTGTGGCTCGCAGTCTCTAGGCGTGCAGGCTCAGTAGTTGTGGCACACAGGCTTAGTTGCTCCACAGCATGTGGGATCTTCCTGGACTAGGGATCGAACCCGTGTCCCCTGCACTGGCAGGCGGATTCTTAACCACTGCGCCACCAGGGGAGCATAGGACTGATCTTTAGGAAGACCCCCTTGGGTGGCTCCTTGTGGTCAGGTACATGTAAAGCAAAGAGCACCCCAGACTCTGAGGGCTTCCAAGAGTTCAGAGTGTGAGACCATTCCATCCAAACTCTGGACGGCAGAGCTCAAAAGTTGTGGGGAAGTGGTGGGAAAATCTTCGCTTAATGAGACTTCATAGTATTAGTCTCACTAATGGGCTGAGATGATCCTCATTGTCATCCAAAAGACACCGGAGGGTGGGGGCGTGGGGTGGGGGAAGGGGCTGGGGGAGGAACTCACCAGGGTGGGCCAGGGAGGGGCTGGGGCCGGAAGCCTGCCCTCCTGGGGGAATGAGCAGGGGTAGCCAACCTGTGCCCAAGTGCCCAGCAGCCTCCTTCCAACCCTCTGGGAGAGCCACCCAGCAACTGTGGCAGAGATGGGTCCCTTTGGTGACTGACCCATTTTCTTAGTCAAAAAGAAGCACAGAAGCTTTTGGGGAAAGCTTCTTGGGATAAAAGAAAGACAGCAACTTGTCTCCAGTCATGTAAATTATAAAGAAGATGGGTCCTTATTTTTGTCCCTTTGCTGGAGAAACAGGGCACATGCTTAAATAATATCATGAGCAGTTTTCTACTTAGTGCTTTCTCACATCCTATATTATTGGTTTTTTGAATCAGATTCTGAGAGGTGAGATTATGGTAAAGCTATGGACATTTTATATATGACTTTGTCAAAGAGTTACATCCAAGTTATATATTTCCAGCTGTGTAAAAGACAGAGTCCTTCCACATGAAGACTTGAGCATGAAAGTTCATAATCACCAAAGAGTAGAAACATCACAAATGCCCATGATGAATAGATAGACAAAAATGAGGTCTATTCATACAATAGAATATTATTCATTAATGAAAAGGATTGTAATACTGACACATGCTATGACATGGATGAACTTTGAAAACATTATAGTGAGTAAAAGAAGCCAGTCACAAAAGACCACTTACTGTAAATCCATTTATTTGAAATGTCCACAATAAGCAAATCTAAAAAGGCAGAAAGTAGATTTGCGGTTGTCTACTGCTGAAGGAGAGAGGGATGGGAAGTGACTTTTAGTGGGTTCAGTGTTTCTTTCTGGGGTGATGAAAATGTTCTAAAATTAGATAGTGATATGGTTGTACAACTCTGTGAATACACTAAAACCCACTGGATTGTACACTTTAAAAGGATGAATTGCATGGCAAGTGAATTATACCTCAATAAGGCTATTATAAAAAAAAGGCAGTGAGCTCTATGAAACTCTAACATGAGGTTATTCTTTATTGTTGTATTTTCCTGATTCAATTAATTATACATATTTTAACGTTTGAATAATTTAAAAAATTTTTATAGGGAAACCTTTATTTTTAAAAATTTTTATTTTTTTAACATCTTTATTGGAGTATAATTGCTCCACAATGGTGTGTCAGTTTCTGCTTTACAACAAAGTGAATCAGCTATACATATACATATATCCCCATTAAATATTTTTGAATATTAAAAATTTTTCTTTGAACTACATGTGCAAGTACTTTGTCCATTAATCGTTTGGGTTCTTGGGGTTTTTTTCTTGTAAATTTGTCTACATAATAAAAATATTAAAACTTTCCTAATCACATTTGGGAACAGAGTGCAGTCTGTTTCTTTTACTTTTGTGTTAATTTTTCTTGGGTCTGCATAAGTTTTAAAAATAATTTTATAGAGTTAAATGCATAATTTTTTCCTTTGTAGTCACTTTTATTGTTTTTAGGCTTGGGAAGTTATTCTCTGAAGGAAATAATAAAGAAAAGTAAATGAATCAGAAATAAGTTTGAATTGATAAACAAATTGAAGGGCTGATTCTTTGAAATATTAAAACAATCTGATGATCTAAGTAGACCAAAAAAAGGGGGAACCCTCATGATAACTACAATTAGAAATGAGGAAGAGAATATAATATCAGATGGGAAGAAACCCCTTAAAAATTAAAACATATGATGTTCAACTCTATTCTAGTAAATCTGCAATTCTTGATGAAGTGGAAAATTTTTCAGGAGAACTATAAATGACCATAATTGATCCATGAAAAAGTAGTGTATCAGAATAAGCAAACAGGTACGGAAGAAACTGAATATGTATGTCATTAAAGAAAACAAATAAATTCCAAGAAAGTCTCTGAGTTCAGAGAATTTGCCAGTCCACACTGTCAGCTTTTAGGAAAAGAAAGGCTGGTGGGCATGTAGTGAGACTGTGTCTCATTTTTCTGAAAAAAGGCTGTATCTAGAAAGAGTTCATGCCGTTTGACCTCAAGGTAATCCCAGTTCTAGGACTCAGTCTAATAAAATGACCAGGGAGTCATGAGCAAGTGTATCTTTTTTTAATATATAAAATTATTTATTTATTTATTTTTGGCTGCATTGGGTCCTTTTTGCTGCGCACGGCCTTTCTGTAGTTGCGGCGAGCGGGGGCTACTCTTCGTTGTGGTGCATGGGCTTCTCATTGCAGTGGCTTCTCTTGTTGAGGAGCACGGGCTCTAGGCGTGCGAGCTGCAGTAGTTATGGCACGCAGGCTCTGTAGTTGTGGCACGCAGGCTCAGTAGTTGTGGCATGCAGGCCCAGTTGCTCTGCGGCATGTGGGATCTTCCCGGACCAGGGCTCGAACCCATGTCCCCTGCATTGGCAGGTGGATTCTTAACCACTGTGCCACCAGGGAAGCCCAGCAAGTGTATTCTTTACAGATGTAAACTAGTGGAAAATTGGAAACAACCTAAATATTCATCACTATTGGAATGGGCAATAAATCAAGTATATTTACAGGATAAAATACTGTATAGCCGGGCTTCCCTGGTGGTGCAGTGGTTGGGAGTCCACCTGCTGATGCAGGGGACATGGGTTCGTGCCCCGGTCTGGGAAGATCCCACATGCCGCGGAGCGGCTGGGCCCGTGAGCCATGGCCGCTGAGCCTGCGCGTCCAGAGCCTGTGCTCCGCAACAGGAGAGGCCACAACAGTGAGAGGCCCGCGTACCAAAAAAAAAAAACCCAACTATATAGCCACTTATAATAATAATATTTAATGATATGGAAACAGTCTCATGATAGGTGAAAAATCTGGATGTAAAATTGTTTTTACAGTATGATTACAACTTGGTTTAAATTTTTTTTATGTTTATGCATAAAAACACAAGCTGGATTGAAATATTAATAGTGATTTTATCTAAATATTAAAAATTTTCTCCTTCGTACTTCTCTGATTTTCCAAATCTTCTACATTGAACATGTATTACTTTTATAATCAGAAAAATATTATTTAAAATACATAAATTTGCATAGAATCAGCAGTCAAAGGAAATATACAATGGTTATCTTTGAGTGATAGATAAGTCATTTTCAGTTTCTCCTTTATAGTGTTTACCATTTTCCAAATTTTATAATGAGCAATTTTTCCTTTTTCTATAATAAACATTTAAAAAAACAATCAATCTCCATAGGCTAGATAACCTTTTAAGTATATTTTTAAGATTCTCATAATTACTTTTAAGAGAATGTTAAATACACATGGTAAATATCACATTGTACATATTATTTTGTAATTTATTTTCCCTTAAAGTATTATGACCATTTTTAATGAATATTTTAATGCTTTTAAATATTCATCTAAGATATAATTTTTAATGGCTTTGTATTTTCTCATTATAGTTTTTACCAGATTTTGATTTTCTAATTCAAACTCTGCTTCAATGAACATTCTTATTCATAAATCTTTCTCAGATACTCCTCCAGTTTAAGTTCTCCTCAGTTTCCTGAATGACGGTAGCTCAGCCTCTGATTTCTCTCCAGCGCAACAGGACACTTATCCCCTCCCCAGGTGGGCAGTCCAGATCAGTGCCCCCACAACTTGAATGTGCATTTGAGTCACCTGGGCATCTTTTTTTTGAACTGCAGGTTCTGATTCAGTATGTCTGGAGTGAGACCCAGCACTTATTTCTTTTCTTTTTTTTTTTAAATAAATTTATTTTTTTATTCATACTCTTTATTTTTTTTTCTGCATTGGGTCTTCGCTGCTGTGCACAGGCTCTCTCCAGTTGCGGTGAGCGGGGACCACTCTTCGTTGCAGTGCGCAGGCTTCTCACTGTCGTGGCTTCTCTTGTTGCCGAGCATGGGCCCTAGGCACACGGGCTTCAGTAGTTGTGGCACGTGGGCTCAGTAGTTGTGGCTCGTGGGCTCTAGAGTGCAGGTTCAGTAGTTGTGACACACGGGCTTAGTTGCTCCACAGCATGTGGGATCTTCCCGGACCAGGGCTCGAACCCGTGTCCCCTACATTGGCAGGTGGACTCTCAACCACTGTGCCAGCAGGCAAGTCCCCTAGCAGTTTTTTCTAGTGGGCTTCCCTTGAGGTCCATGCTGTGGTTCTGCAGACCACATTCTGAGGAGCAGGTTCAAAGCCAGTGTATCTTCTGCCAATTCAAATGACTCAGAAAGCCTTCTTCCTGTCTCAAGGTCTGTCTCAATAGAATTCTAATCCCAACTCCACCACACTGGTCATGGCTCCTCCCTGCAAAACCATGTGGAAGAATTTTAATTCACCTGAATGCGATCTCTTACCAGTTATTTTAAGGCAGCTGATGTGTTCCTCTGAATTTTCTTTCTCAGCTTTTCATTCTGCATGGGGCATGGCTTGAAGTGCCTCAGCATCTTGATTTCTTTCTCCTTTGTCCTTTTTACAGTATGGCACCCAGAACTGAAAGTATTGCTTACGGCGCAGGCTGATGGGCTGTGGGTAGAGGGCGACTATCATGACCCTCATCCCCAATAGAATCCTGCTGTGAATTCAGCTAACAGCCCATGACACTGGAATGACTCATGGTGAACCCACTGTCAGCTAAGAGCCTGAAATTTCCACAGGGGGTGTTGTTGGTTCACATCTCCCTCAGCTTCTACTTGAGCAATTGAATCTGAATCTAAGTGACCCAAGAGATCCCTGTTAAGCTCCAGTTTTCTCACTTGAATTTGGCATAGGGCTGTCCTTGTCTCAGAGAAAAATGCTATGACCACAGGAAGGGGGCGATGTTGACTCAGGGATCCCACCACCATTTGGACCAATACAAAGGTGTTGCTGGTATTTGCAAATTACTGTAAACCTTTATTGGCTTCATTTAGGAATCTTGCCATTGACAATCACATTTCTGAAGAAGGAATCTACAGCAATTGATGATAATGCAGAAGTTTTTATTTTTAGTTTATTGAAGTAAACTTTGTCCTAACTAACCATTTCCTTTCCCCTGCCCATTTATCCAATATGGGGTGAAATAATTTCTATTAGTAATATGTAATGTTACTAACATATGAAATATGATTTTATACTCTTCGTGGAAAATTCAGAAAACATCGAAGTTAAAGAGGAAAATAAAAATCCCATATGATGCCATCATCTAGTTGATGATGTCATGTAGTTGATACACCCTTGTTGGTGTATGTCATTGGTTGGAGTATGTCATCCTTTCATTCTTTTTTATTTGCATTTTTTTTTTTTTGGCTGCACCACACAGCATGTGGGATCTTAGTTCCCCAAGCAGGGAATGAACCCGTGCACCTGTATCAGGAGCATGGAGTCCTAACCACTAGACCGCCAGGGAAGTCCCTGCATGTTTTTAATCTTACTAAAAAGCCAATATTTTAAACTTTTATTACATGCGTAACAGATGTTCATTATAGAAAAAAGTGGAAGTATAAATATGCAAAAGAAGAAGAAATAGAAATCCTATTATCTAGAAATGACTTCTTGTTACATTTGGGTGTGTTTTTTTTAAGATGTTTAAACCTGCATATATATTTTATTTTTGTTAATATATTTATACAGTAGTACTATATTATAAAGGTTTTTTTCACTTGACAGCATATTGGAAGCATTTTCCCACATAAAGAAATATACATATTAATAATATTTAGGGACTTCCCCAGTGGCGCAGTGATTAAGACTCTGCCTGCCAATGTAGGGGACACAGGTTCGAGCCCTGGTCTGGGAAGATCCCACATGCTGCGGAGCAGCTAAGCCCGTGAGCCACAACTACTGAGCCTGTGCTCTAGAGCCCGTGAGCCACAACTACTGAGCCTGTGTGCCACAAGCACTGAAGCACTCGTCCCTAGAGCCCGTGCTCCGCAACAAGAGAAGCCACCGTCCGCACACAGCAACAAAGACCCAACGCAGCCAAAAATAAATTTAAAAAAAATTTATATAAAAAATGTTTAATATTTATGCATTATAGGTATGCTATATATCTAATATTTTAAAAATATGTTTCTACAATACTATTATTATTATTATTATTTTTTGCGCTACGTGGGCCTCTCACTGCTGTGGCCTCTCCCGTTGCGGAGCACAGGCTCCGGACGCGCAGGCTCAGCAGCCATGGCTCACGGGCCCAGCCGCTCCGCAGCATGTGGGATCCTTCCAGACCGGGGCACGAACCCGTGTCCCCTGCATCAGCAGGCAGACTCTCAACCACTGCGCCACCAGGGAAGCCCTACAATATTATTTTAATGGCTGAATGTATTCCATAATATCAATGTACCATAATTTATTTAAGTGTCCCTCTATGGTTCAATATTAAGACAGTTTGTTATTTCTTGCTGGGATATAAAGTTTTTATTCGAAACAGAATCACTCACTAGATCATGTGTTCTCAACTTCTTTCTTAATATGTACTACTTGGTGATGCTTAACTCAATGTTCTTAAATATTTTTAATTTATTTATTTTTTAATATTTATGTATTTATCTGGCTGCACTGGGTCTTAGTTGCGGCATGCGGGATCTTTGTTGCGATGTGTGGGCTCCTTAGTTGCAGCACGTGGGATCTTTTTAGTTGTGGCATGCGAACTCTTAGTTGCGGCATGTGGGATCTAGTTCCCTGACCAGGGATCGAACCCAGGCCCCCCTGAACTGGGAGGCTGGAGTTTTAGCCACTGGATCACCAGGGAAGTCCCCTCTTAGCTTTTAAACTTAACTTTATTACAATTATACATTTCAGTGTGCTAATATAGTTTACCTACTTGGCATTTTTAATGGCCAATATGGCATTCTCTTAGTTGCGTATATTATAGATTACTTAGCTATAACGTAATCACAAATGGCAATTTGAAATTGCTATTTCCAACAAGAAAATTCACAATGAACGTTGGACAATACAGTAGATAGCGTTTGTTTTTATTTTCCATGTATCTTTCTATTCATATTCATGAACATTTTCTATATCCATGCCTCTACTCCAGGCTGTAAAAGCTAAGCCAACAGAACCTCTCCTTTCAGGCTACTCTACCATGAGGGTAGGCAGGTTTCACTTTGATTTACCCAGAGTTCTTTCTTGTGACTCCTGCATGATGATGCAGGAGAGGAGTTCCCTCCATGGCCTTGACTGGCTGAATCACTTTTCATGGTTTCGGTTCTGTGGAAAACTATTCTAGAGAACATTTAGTGAACTGACTCTGAATGGTTTCACAGTGTGAGATTTACTCTGTAAGAATATTATTTCACCTGTAGTTGAAGCAAGTTGCTAGTTTTGGCAATCCCTCTTTTGTTATGAGAACTCACATGAGCCAAATTCCACTTTCAGAAACGATGCGGGCCAAGCTTCATGCTGTGTAAGTTCATACCTAAAGATGGCAAATTTCTGAATGGGTTCATAAGATGAAAAACAACTTACTTGTGCTCACTGCCTTTCCTTAGAAATTAATTCCAGAATGTTTTAAATGCCTACATACAGTCATAGATTTAAACTGCTAATGACAGTAGTGAATGAATTCAGAAACAAGGCATATCAATATTTTCAGATGGATTACACCACATGCTTTAATAATTTTGCAAATAGGGAAATTCTGATATTGAAGGGAAACCCTCTTAGTTCCTATAAAGATAATATGTCATCCTGAAGAATATTTTTAAAGACAGCAACTTGAAAATTAAGAATTCCATTCAAGTTTGACAGGGTTTGGTACAATAAATATTTGATGAATGAATGTATAGTTTATATTTATTCTACCAGGATAGTAAAAAATATGGCTCTAGTCTCTCTCTCTCTCTTTTTTTTTTTTGCCGTGCCTCGAGGCATGTGGGATCTTAGTTCCCCGACCAGGGATTGAACCCATCCCCCGTGCATTGGGACCGTGGATGGAGTCTTAACCACTGGACTGCCAAGGAAGTCCTTCTAGTCTCTTGATTGCCATATGGAATATCTTTTGGTGGGAGCACAAGACTGGATGTCATTTTGTCTTTGTTTTTTGTTTTTTTTTAAATTTGCGATGCACGGGCCTCTCACCGCTGCGGCCCCTCCCGCAGCGGAGCACAGGCTCCGGACGCGCAGGCTCAGCGGCCACGGCCCACGGGCCCAGCCGCCCCGCCGCACGTGGGATCTCCCGGACCCGGGCACGAACCCGCGCCGCCCGCATCGTCAGACGGACTCCTAACCACTGTGCCACCAGGGAAGCCCTGTCTTTGGGTTTTAACATTTGGTTTTCAGATGCTCTCCTCATGTTGTCTTATTCCAGCCTCAGTCTATTGACCACGGTGCTACTTTTCTAATTCTCTGTACTGAATCCATGTTCCACTTCTTGGCATCATCTGCCAACTCTGGTTAAGAGTCCTTGCGCTCTGGAAGCCTAGGTGATGTTGGCCATGAAATAGGCCAACCTATTGATCACTCCCTAAGCTACAACTATGGGAATGAGGCATAATGTTGCACAAAAGTGTTTATTGCATTAATCTTTCTGTGGAATGAGAAAAGAAAATCCTTTTTCAGCTCAGTCCCTAATAAAGTAGTAACTTTTCCTAGAGCCGAGTTAGGATTCCATAGGCCTTACATGGTTCCACTCTGCCCAGGCTCCCTGTGAACAAGCCCAAGCTAGCCTGCTGGAGGATGAGAGACCACGTGGAACAAAGACAAGCCATCCCACCTGAGGCCACCTTAGATCAACCAGTCCCCAGTTGATCTGCTAGCTAACCAGCAGCTGACCAAAGATGCATGAGTGAATCCAGCTGAGCTCAGAAGCCCAGTCTAAATTGCTGACTCATATAATTGTGAGCTAAATAAATGATTGTGGTTTTACACACTGAATTATGAGGTGGTTTGTTACAGAGCAAAAGTGAAGTGGTTCACCCTGCTGGGGAGGTCTGGTTACATCACAGGTTTAATAAACTGGCTCAATTTTACTTGATTTTGAGATAATCTTTGGAGTTATCCTATTCTTCCCTAACGTCCTCAGTTCTACCATAGCACATTAGTGTGGTGATGGAGGTCGTGGGCACTGTAGTTGCAGACCTGGATCTGAATCCCTCTTAGGAGCGGCATGCATTGGCAGGCGATCTCTAAACCACTGTGCCACCAGGGAAGTCCCTGAACCTTATTTTCTTATCTGTAAAACATGGAAAAGAATATCACTTGTGGTTGCTTATCCAATATCTAGTCCTGGCCCCCCTATTTCCTTTCTAACAGAACTCTGATTCCGTTCAGGTATTCATACATCCTCTGCATTGTTCTCTGAATTCTCTACATAGCCTAGATCAGGAGTGATTCCTGATTAGTCTCAACTAAATCTTGGAAACTCCATTCTGCTCGCCAATGATTAGTTTCAGAGTGGGCTAGGATCAAATTCTGACCGATGAGAGCTGAGAGGGAAAGATGCTAGTGTGAAGGGGCTTCTGGGAAGGATTTCCTCACTCCTAAGAAGCAGATGAGGAAGGGATGATCTGTCTCTTCTGAAGACTGTTTGGTCTGGACACAAGGCCTGGGACTGTCATAGCCATCTTGTGGTCATGGTTACTTGAAGGCAAAACCAAAGCCCTGAGGAAGGCAGAGGCATGAGATGGAAAGAACCTGGGTCCTTGAATGTATCACTAAACCACTGAAACTCCAATTACGGAATCAACCCTGTCTCAGAGCTACTTGTTATGTGAAATAATAAATCTCTATTATTTAAGTTTGTCTGGGTCAGGTTTTCTGTTTCTTGCTAATCCAAGCATCCTGAATGATATATCCTTCAGGACAGCATCTGGCACGTAGTGAGCCCTCAATAAGCATTAGCTCTTTTTTTTTCTTTTTTTTGACCGCCCCACTTGGCATGCAGGATATTAGTTCCCCCACAAGGGATCGAACCTGTGCCCCCTGCAGTACAAGTGCAGAGTCCTAACCACTGGACCGCCCGGGAATTCCCAATAACCATTAGCTGTTGTTAGAATTGTATTGGCGGCTTTCCCTCAACCAATAACTAGTTTCAGATTTCACAGATCTTGGAAAAACACTTTACTGAATTCTACTGACCCTCCCAGTTATGATGCTGTGCTCTTTACCTATGGCCTTAGATCTAGAGCAGGGGTTAGCGCTATGCACGGTAGGCCAGATCTAGCCCACCGCTTGCTTTTGTAAATAAAGATTTATTAGGACAAAGCTACACCCATTCATCCATCGCTGCTCTTGCATTACAACACCAGAGTTGAGTAGTTGCAGAGGGGGCTCTATGGTTGGCAAAGCCTGAAGTATTTACTCTCTGGCCCCTTACAGAAAAAGTTTGCTGGCCTGTGTTTTGGAGCCAATTCTTTACCTCCTCAATGATTATTCACTCAGAGACCTTATTAACCAGGCAGATTACAGCTTCCACCCCAGAGATTCTGCTTCCCTGAATGTATCTGCTAGGACTCTTGTGGGCAAGTGGCTGAAGACCTGACCCAAACTATGTGATGGCTTTAGGAATGGCTGGATCCAGGGGCTTAATGGGATAATCAAGATCATATTCCACTCTCTTCATCCTTTGGCCCCTCTTCCTCTGTGTTGATTCTAATCTCAGACAGTGTCTGCCATTGAGGGCCACAATATGGCCCTGCAGTGTCTGTCCTTCCTGGTTTATGTTTAGTGGGAAAGAGGTAAAATCTTTCTCAACATGTTTGGTAAAACTTTGGAGAATCACTGTGATTGATTTGACCTAAACATTGAAAGTGCATTCTAGAGAGCAACAGATAATTCTCTTCTTACCCTTTGTATTTTATGTATTGTTTCCTCATTCGTTGTCTCCCTCCACTAGATTACAAGCTTTAAGAACAGTGCTCAACGCTATCATATGCTTAGTAAATATCATTTTGAATGAATGAATGTATATGTATATTTATTTTGGAATTGGGATCACTCCTCACGTATATTTTTGTTTTCTGCTTTTAAAAAATTTATATATTTATATCATGAGCATTCCTTTTATGCCACTAAAGCTGTTTGGATTGCATTCCAAAGGCAACAAGCAGCCACTGAAGGTTTTTAAGCAATGGTTGACATTGGCCCATTGGCTTATGAGCCATGTTGATCTCATTCTGGCCCATATTCTCTGCATTACCCATAAAGACTGCATCATACAAATATTTCCACATCTCCTCCCATCCCACCCTTAGAGAATTATGTTGTAGCTACTACAGTTTTTATTTTGAAGATGATTGGATATGACTGTTTTTTAGAGCCTGCTCGTGTTGCTCAGTTGTCCAAAGTAGTTGCAGTTGAGCGATGCGCCCGCTCCCTTTCCCCCGGGGCTGGGGCTGCTACCTCATCCTGAAAAGATGTGTTGCTTCATGATATCAGCTTACAGCAAACCATGCACAGATAACTTTTCAAACATTTCATTGTAATACTTCCACGCTTAAATCACCAAATTGGCTTTGGAAACTATGCAATCCCTTCAAATTACATTCTCTTTTAACTCAGAATTCACAATATCATAGGGCAGTGTGTATACTTAAGACATTTGAAAATGGGTACATAAAAGCTGCCTAGATTTACAGGATTTTTAATTTTTTTAAAAAGCACACTATTATAAATGTAACAAATGATGAAAATCAGTTATACAATGTGCCTTTTTACCTGTATTGTATATAATATAATTGGGTATGGAAGGGATTGAGAGGTTGTTTTAGTTTCCTAGGGCTCTCGTGAGAAAGTATCACAAACTGGGTGGCGGAAAACAACAGAAATTTCTTTTGCCCCCGTTCTGAAGGCTAGAAGTCCAGAATTAAGGTGTTGGCAAGGCCATGCTCTCTCTGACAGTACGGATAGAACCCTTCCTTGCCTCCGCCCAGCTTCTGGTGGTGGCCAACAATCGCTTGGCTTGCAGCTTCACTCTCCGATCTCTGCCTCTGTCATCACATGGCATTCTTCCTGTGTGTCTCTGACTTCAAACAGCATTTTCCTCTTCTTTAAAGATACCAGTCGTATTGAATTAGGACCCACCCTAATGGCCTCATCTTAATTAAAGACCCTATTTCCAAATAAGATTACATTCACAGGTTCAGGGGGTGGAGTTTAGGACTGCAACATATCTTTTGAGGGGGACAAAAATCCAACCTGTAACTGAGGTCATCTAGCCCATCTCTCTACTGGACGTATGATCTGCTGTGTAAGATCTGTCCAGTCGTAAGACTTACGCACAAAGTATGATAGTCAATTTAGGTCAAACCCAGGTAGGTGGAGTAGGGGCAGAAAGAGGGTCCTGGCACAAGATCGTCCCACACTTACTAGGGTGAGATAGTTGCTGTTGTATTGACCTAGTTATAGAAATTGGTTGCAGAGCTGGGTGGGTAGGATAAGGTCTAAAGAGTGATGCAGGGAAAGTCCGGTGCTGGGCAGAGCACAGAGAACACTGGTGGGGAATCCAGCTGGCTGGTAGCAAACATTCTGGGTAGATGTTTAGATGGGTGGGATGGTCATTATCCTCTAGATCACCACTGTTCAATAGGAATATAAAGTGAGTCACACTTGTAGTTTCAAATTTTCCAGTAACCATATTAGAAAAAGTAAAAAGAAATGGGGAAATTAAGACTTTATTTTACTTAATCCAAGATATCCAAAATATTATCATTTCAATATGTCATTAATATAAAAAAGATTAACATATTTTGCCTTCTTTTTTTTTTTGCCCCGTACTAAGTCTTTAAAATCCAACGTGCATTTTATACTTGCAGGGCATCACAAGTCATATTTCAAGAGCACGATAGGCATATGTATTAGACTGCACTAGATCCTAGAAGTGCTGCCCCTGGGTGGTAGGATCCAAGCCACAGGCTGGGTTGTAGGTGAGACTCAGTTCTGGGGAGAACACAGGCAGGAACAAGGCAGAATCTAAGGGTGTTTAGGGAAGAGTTTAGGACAGCCTGAAGAGGAAAATGTGTTCCAAGGAGAGACAAGGTGAATGAAAGGGGGAGGGATCCGCTTAAACTTGCTGAAGTAAGGGATGGGGTGATTATTCTGCACTGTGAGATCCCTTGGAAATGAATTGTAAGAAGTCACACCTGGGCTGGGAGTACTGGCAGGAAATTGGTCACTCTCTTTGTTTCCCTCTCTAGAGTTATGAAGCCTCTTATCTCCATTTCTCTCTGCTTGTCTGTTTTGTTAGTCTCCTTCTACACACTCATTTCCTCTTTTATTTACCTAATTGAACCTTAAAATGGCTTCCTCAGCTGCTAACTCTAGGATATCTCCGCTCAGCTCCCCACCACTAACTCAGTGGCTTAGTGTTCCATTTCATGTTCCAAGGAGAGAAAATCTGATCTGCCACTTGGTCACTCATCCACCTTTGGCTCAGTTAGCTGAGGCCAAGCTCACCTAAGTACAAACGGAGCCACCCAGGCTCATCCCTAGTCTAAGGCAGTGGTTCTCAAAGTGGGTTCTCCCCACCAGCAGCATTAGAAACATAAATTCAGGGCCCTCACCCCAACCTATTGAACCAGTGTCTCTGGGGGTGGAGCCTAGGATACTATGTTAGAGCCATGGGTGAGGGCAGATTCCCTCAGAAGAGGATGTGGGTAAGGACTACCATCTTAGTACAACAAGGTAGAGGCGGAGAAGGCCAGAGCTGAGGTGAGTAGCATGGGGGAGCCCACACCTGGAGAGAGAGGTCCCAGATGTGACTGTAACTTCCATCACTGGGGACCAGGTGTGCTGGGAGGGTGTGAGGGAAGGGGTCACAGAGAACAGCTCAGAATGTGACCTAATCCTAAATCATGTCAGAACAGGACTACATGTGAGGGTTTTAAGTGAACCTAACTTTGAGGACCTGGGACAGGCAGAGGCAGAGAGGAAATGAGTGGAGGTTGGAGAGGGAGAGTCAGGTTGATAACAGCAAGTATTGGGGTGCTTGGCTGCTTCATCAGTTACAAGCTGATTTGGAGGAAGCTAGAACTAAATATTAAATCAAATTAATAACAGTTAAACATTAAAGAAAGTTGAATTTTTAAGCAGTGGTAGAAACTGCTGAGTGCCTGATGTTTGCTTTTTCCATGGCACATAAACTGTATTAAATTTGAAATTTACACTACAAAAATAGCTTCACAGGAGTACCATTATTAACATAAACTTACCTCTGACAGATTTTTTATTACTGGAGACAACTCTTCTATGTACAAAATGTATTAACGGCTGGAGCAGAAGAAAAATACCAACTACAGATGGTAAGCATTTTCTTGCAAAGTCACATCAAATTTAACATTAGCCTTGGAAAATAGAAACATATTTAAACAAAAGATTTTAGATATTCTTAGAACTCTGTGTAGATTTTCACCTCTGGTCTAGGATACCATCATAAAGAGTGCAACTTTAAGTGATTAAAATAAGTTAATGAAAAAGTTTACCACTTCTGCTCAAAAATGCTATTTAACGTGTTGTTACAGCATTTTCATTGGCAGGTTCTATTAAGTGGCATTTATGGAAAAAGACATATTTTATTGGTATAAAATAGGTGGAGTCAGTATACTTGAGAAAGATGCCTAAAACAATGATTCGATAAAAGGTGCACAATTCCACTGAAAGCAAATTAGAAGTCATAAGGGAATAAAAAGGCTTTGAAAAGATTTTCTGCAATTCCCATACCCATTAGAGACCTGTGCAAGTACAATTTACATTAGAAGTAGATTTCTATTTTAGGCAGAAAGAAAAGAGTGAATTCCTAAGAATTGTTATTACTCCCTTTCTTTCTCAAAAATATGTCTAAAAGTGTTGCCATGATGAAGCAATGCTGTGCATCTAATGCTGAAATGTAATCCAGTGAAAGTTTAGCTCTCCTGAACAGTATAAATGGTTTTATTATTTTTTTTAATTTATTTATTTATTTGTTGGTTATTTTTGGCTGCGTTGGGTCTTCGATGCTGCGCGCAGGCTTTCACTAGCTGTGGCGAGCAGGGGCTTCTCATTGTGGTGGTTTCTCTTGTTGCCGAGCACAGGCTCTAGGCGCGCAGGCTTCAGTAGTTGTGGCACACGTGCTCAGTAGTTGTGGCTCGCGGGCTCTAGAGCGCAGTCTCAGTAGTTGTGGCGCACGGGCTTAGTTGCTCCGCGGCATGTGGGATCTTCCCGGACCAGGGCTTGAACCCGTGTCCCCTGCATTGGCAGGCGGATTCTTAACCACTGCTGCGCCACCAGAGAAGTCCCTAAACTATTCTTATATGAATCGTTTTTTTAAACAATGAGATTTAAACTTACATGCAGGCAAGAGTAAACAAATCCTCCTCTGCATATTAAGCATGTATACATTTTTCTGAATTGTCACTTACATATTTGAATGTACTGCTTTAAACTTCACAACAGGCAATCTCCACAGCTCCTCCATTGTGTTCTGAAATCCTAACTTTTGTTACCTAATACAAAGCTACAAATTGTGTTAGTGGGTGGTTGGGAACAGTGGGTGCCATTAGAATGGGGCAAATGCGTATGTATACATCAGTTTGCTAAGTTTTATTGCCATTATACATCTAGTCGTTTAAATTGTGATCACAACTATTGTTGAAATTGATTAGGGTATCTTCAGAGCTTCTGTAGCACAAAGAAGCATTTCTAAAGGAACTTGTTCACTGCTTTGCGCATAGTAGGCACTCAGTATTTGTTGAATGAATTTCTAGCACCGTCCCCTGAATTTCTAGTCTAACTTCCAGAACTTTATATAATTTTTGGATCACTTTAATTGTAGGGCTGTATCCAGACTGATGAGATGTTCTTGGAGGTAACTTGATCTGGAGAATAAAATGACATCACTGATGAATT
The DNA here is from genome assembly GCF_949774975.1 of Lagenorhynchus albirostris. Classification (NCBI taxonomy): domain Eukaryota; kingdom Metazoa; phylum Chordata; class Mammalia; order Artiodactyla; family Delphinidae; genus Lagenorhynchus; species Lagenorhynchus albirostris. The sequence continues at coordinate 46,314,418 of NC_083114.1, read as the reverse complement.
AAAAGAAATGACTGACACTGACTTAGGATTAAAATATATCAGACTTTATTAAACATTTAAAATTGCAATAGTAGTAGTCTTAAGCAAAACTAATAAGGCACACAAAAAATCCCCCATGCATACGTTTGCATGCATACATACAACTTTTTATTCTGCTTTTAAACTTGATTATTTGTAAACTCTTCTATATTATATGGTCTTCATAATTGCCATTTAAATGGCATTAAAACCCATGCTGTTGATGTAATTCGCCATTAGGCTGTTAGCTCATCCCCCTTTTGTTATTAACCGAAGTTTGCAAAGAACATCTGTACTATCATATCGAGAATAAATTCCTAACAGTGCGATTACAGGGTCAAAGGGTAAGGTACACTTATTTTTATTTCATTTTCTATTTTTTCCCTCCTGAGATAACGAAATACAGTACTGTACGAAGAGCTTTTCATACATTGCTCTCGAAGGCTTATCTTGTTAATTATCCTTGCAGGCATTATTATCCTCCTATCCTTGAGCTACAGCTGAAAAAGGAGCCCAAGCAGGCCGGTAACCTGATCTCGTTCACCAGGTGAGTCCTGGATGGTGGTGGCAACTACGATACCAGGAGCAAAACACCCCGGGGGATTTGCTGGAACCCTCGGTAAGGGAATAGTGTCTCTTCCCTCACCCCAGCGACGCTCAATCCGGAGCGCAGCGGATTCGGTTATCACTTTGCTCGCCCCAGCCTCTCAGAGCCCTGCACACAGTGGGCGTCTAATAAAAGCGGTCTGCATTGCACTGACAAAAGCTCTCCGTTAAGCGGGATGAACACTGGCACCACAGACCTCGGCGCCGCCACTCTTCTTCTTTGCCCGCTCCTTCCTCAAGTTCCTGCATGGGACAGCAGGACACACCAACACAGACCGACGCGCCCAGGCCGAACCCGGGCCTGGCGCCCCAGCGCCCCAGGCACCCTGCGCGCGCCTGCCCAGGCCCCGCCCCCGGCCCCGCCCCGCCCCGCCCTCCGGCCCCCGCCCCCGTCGGTCCCGCCCCCCACCCCCCCCCGTCTCCTCCCCGCCCCCGGAGCCGACGAGTGGCGGCGGCGGCCCCAAGACCCGGTTCCCTCAGACAAGAGGGCGGGTGGAGGAAGCGGCCGAGCCCCGAGTACTGCTCCGGCGCCGCCAAGCACCGCCCGCTTCAACCGACCGGCCCCGTCGGCTCCTGGGCCTTGCCGAGCCGCGAGGAGGGAAAGGCGGAGGCGGCTGCGTGGAGGCAGCCGGGGCGCGGGAGCGGGCGGAGGCGGCGCGGCCGGCCGCGGCTGCCGCTTTGTTGTGCGTCCCGGGCCGAGGAAGGAGAAGTGGGAGGAGGGGGGAGCTCGGCGTCCCGCTCCCTCCGCGGCTCATGGCGACGACGCTCGGCACATCCGGGACCCTCCGGCCGTGGCGGCCGCGGCGCCGGCTGCTCGGGCCCCAGCCCCGGCCGCTGTGGTGACTGCGCCGCGCCTCGCCGTCGCCCCCGCCCCGCCCGCCGCCCGCCGGCCCCGGGCCCAGCGCCGCGGCCGCAGCCCCGTCGCCGCCCCCGCCGCCGGGGACATGTCTAACCCCGGGGGCCGGAGGAACGGGCCCGTCAAGCTGCGCCTGACAGGTGAGGGGGTTGGGCGGGCGGCAGGAGCCGGGCCGGGGCGGCCGCGGGGTGGCCGAGCCGGCGGGGGGGGTGCCTGTGGCCTTGAGAAGGGCCAGGGTCGCGATCAATGGTGAGTGGCGAGTCGGGAACGTGGGAAGGCCTAGTTCAGGGAGAGTAATTGCAAACCACTCTGCCTTGTTTGGAAATTCTTACAAAAGCCAAGGGTGACTCGGGTGTCTTTTGTTGGGGGGGGTCCCCCGGTTGGAATTCCTGGCGGATTTGAGGTCGAAAAGCCTGGTCTGAGAAGCACGGTTCTCTCCCGGGGCGTCGGGGAGCAGCCCTTGGGCTACTGCCCAGGTGGGGTCGTGGAGGGGATGAGGAGCTCCTGTGGAGGGGATTATTGAATCCGGCTGCTGACTGCGCGCAGTAAACACTCCTTAAAGATGGAGCGCTTAACGGGAGAGAGAGTGTGTGTGTGTGTGTGTGTGTTCCCTGGTTGTTAACTTGTTCGCCCACTTGTGCCCGCGTGCAAAACCTTCCCTCTCTGCTGCCAGCCACAGCAGCCGGTGCCACACACCTGAAACGCACGGCTTTGAGAGGGAAGGAGACTGAGGTTGACTTTTCCGGTGTGTCTGTCTGATCCGACGACTCGGGCTCATTGTACCCTCTGTGTTTTGGAAGTGTTTGATTGTAGGGTAGCGTGTTTGGGGTTTTTCCTTGTAGGCCGCAGAGCTTGTGTCTCACTGCTAACTCTAGACCTGCTTTAAAAACACCTTTTTTTGGGTCCATTTCTAAGTATGTACTCAGACAGACTTTAAGCGAAGTTTTCTCTCTCTCCCCACTCTCCTCCCCTTCCCTTTTCTAAATGGAAAAGAATGTCTGGAGGGGTTGCTAGATAGCAGGCTTTTCTTACAAAGTGTTTATGATTCCAAGTGCATGAAATCTTTAACGTTACAGGTACATTATGCTTACAGCGCCGTTTTTGATATTCTTACATGGTCGTGTTACCCCAGTATAAGGAAAAATTATTTGGGGTTTGAAAAGTGTAATGGAAACCACTGTACTTATCCTAGTTTCAGTATTCATTCTTAATTATCCACGTTGATATTCAGATATGTGGTGAGAAAGGTGGCTTTCCTTAGAGAATCTGTGTGTGTATGTGTGTGTGGGTGCGCGTGTAAGAATAAACTGTAATTATGTTTGCCTCCACTAGACTTTGAGATTTATATGGACTAATTTTGTAATTGAATGCTTGTGTGTCACATCCCAGTCCACTGGCTGAACTTTCGAGATAAAAACTTGCAGTGAATTAGGTATTTGAGAATTTAGCCTGACTGTATATGTTGGCTGCAGTTTTTAAAATATATTACTTTCATGACAGTTTTACCTTCCTTAGGGAAGATTGCAAAGAATCATTAACTGAGTGGTTCTTAATGGAAAACCTGGATTGGGAGATGCCTGTCTCCCCTACTTCCCCCCATTCAGTTTCCTTATTTTCTTAGGAAGCAATGGAAACCTTTATAAGGGATCTTTGTTGCTTTAGAGTTTATCTACTCTATCTGTTCCTCTCTGGAGTCAGTCCTGTGTCAGTGATGGTGGAAAGAACCTGTGATTCCAGGTGTGCAAAAAGTATTAGAAATTGGCTGGTGGCCACTTAATTCCTTCTAGGCTGTATACACAATAAGAAAATGAGGGAGAAAACAGGGATTTTGATTTTCTGCAGAATGAGTTTGAGGTTTTTAGTGTGACTCAACAGATCTTAAAGTGTTTATCTGTGGTTTCCTTACTGAATATGATACATTATAAAAATTCACGAGTAAAGTTAGGAGAAAAGATTACACTTATTCCCTATCCCTCCAAAAAAATACTGGGCTAAATTTGTAGAGTGATTTTGTATTTTTACATTTTTCTGAGGAATTTTAAATACACTGTGTCCCCTTAATTGTAAAAACAGTTTGAGATACTCTCAATTTCTTAAAACCATTGGGAATTTGTCTCTGTCATATTTTAAGAGAAAACTATTCAAATATTAAAAACATCGCCCTCTCCATTTTGGTTACGTATGGTGGATTTTCTTGTTTTGCCAGGAAAGTTAACATGTATTTTTTCATTTTTGTTCGTTTACAGATTAGATGGTATAGATTTTAACAAATAAGGTTTCAAGAGCTGGATTCAATTAGCAGCTTTTTAGGACATAAACATTAAAGAGTTAGATGGAAAAGATTGTTTTGACTGACTGGATAAATGACAGGGCTGTGTTTGATGTGCGTCCAGGAATTGGTCTGGAGCTGGTGCCCAACTTTTCAGTCCATCTTGAGAAGCCAAATAAAATATTTAACCTAGGCCTCGTTTTGTTTAAAAAAAAAAAGTTGATTCTTTGTTAAGACCTTAAGAAATGTTTGGCATACCTTTAGACTAAGTGTTTAACAGTTCATTTAGATTCAGGTTCCATAAGAGAGGAAAATTAAAAGAAAAAAAAACAGATCCTGTAGTGATTTTTTATTTGGTTTACAATACACTTGGGCTGTAAGATGATTTAAAGTAATTGTTCTTTGCTTTAAGTTAATACCATACTAGTATTTTAAATTTATAGACTGTCTTTGATTCCCAGGTACCTTATGAATTGTAGTTACTCAATTATATCCTTAATGTAGAGTTGCCCCTTTACTGAAAGATGTAAACAACTCTTGCATGGTGTCTGTCTGTCACACACATACATACACACACACACTCTCATAGACACACTCTCACACATACATACAAACTGAAGGAGAAATATTTGAACCATGAGATCTCTGCCCACAACAGATATTAAACTTTTCCACATGTTATTCCTGAGACCACAGTCAACTAGCAAACTGTTTAGTATTTGTTGATGCAAAGAAGGAAGGGCTAATTTAATCCCAAATTTGAGATTCCTCAGGTCATTGGTGGTTGAAATCTGATTTGGTCCATCAAGCTACTTCTATTTTTTATGACACTTTAACACTTGATCATTAAAATGGGCTGTACGGTAAAGCTATCAATTTCAACTAGTATTTGTAGAGCAAATTGATTATAAAATGTAAAATTTGTATACATTATACTTATGAATAGGCTTTTCTTATGATGGTTTGGATAGAAGATATTCTTTGATGATAAAAAAATTGGGAGTAATTTTTTATATTACTGTTTTTAAAAAATTAATTAATTTATGGCTGTGTTGGGTCTTCGTTTCTGTGCGAGGGCTTTCTCTAGTTGCGGCGAGCGGGGGCCACTCTTCATTGCGGTGCACGGGCCTCTCACTATCGCAGCCTCTCTTGTTGCGGAGCACAGGCTCCAGACGCGCAGGCTCAGTAATTGTGGCTCACGGGCCCAGTTGCTTCGTGGCATGTGGGATCTTCCTAGACCAGGGCTCGAACCCGTGTCCCCTGCATTGGCAGGCAGATTCTCAACCACTGCGCCACCAGGGAAGCCCTATGTTACTGTTTTTTAAAACCAAAGGCTGGAAAAAGCAGTTAGTATAATTTCTAATATTTAAAATTCTTAGATATGGAGAAATAACAGATTACTTCTCCAGAACATTTATTGCAGACCTTTTTGTAATTTAAATGTTTTCGTACAGTGCATCTCATGTTCTTAATTTATAAAACCCTAAGCAGTAATGAGGTTAACCTTGTCTATAGCTAAAGGAAAATTACCTTTAAAAGTCTCACTTTAGATATGCTGGTATCTTAGTATTGTTTTACTGCATATTTTATTGATTCAAGGCTTTAAAAATTACAACTTGATTATACCTCGCAGTTTTCTAAGTGGGAATGTGCCTGTACACCATAATGACTTGTTCTAGGGGCGTTAGTGATTTGAATGTCCCCAGTTCATTTTTTTTTTTCTTGGTTTCTGAGGAGGAAGCCAATGTGGCTTAGCTCCTTCCTTTTCTCTTAAGTTTCTCTCTTCTAGTCAAACCTTCAGGCCGGGGGGCTGAACCTGCCTAGGTGCTTCATGTAGTTTGGTTTTCATTGGTGAGTAAAAGAGAGAGAGAGAGAGAGAGAGAGAGAGAGAGTGTTTAATCATGGATTCTACTTTTTTCCTCTTGGTTGAACTATAACTATCACAACATACTAACATGTCATTTATTTAGCATGTAATTTAGCATATTTAGTATATAACTCAAGTTTTCAAGGTAAATGAAGATCCATGCTTTAACCATGCAAGGTTTTAATTTTAGCTATTTTTGATGTCTTTTAAAGATTTTGAAGGCTTTTAAAGATGTAATATGGCCTACTCCTTTCAAATAGACCATACTTAACAGAACTTAATGTTTTATTTATGATTCAGTATCATTATGTATATAAGTTATTGTGCTGTTGTAATGTGTAGTACAAGGATATCATCATGGTATGTAGAGAGAACCGTTTGACTCTGGCTGTATGGTGACATGTTTAACCCTGTTCTTACTGCTTTTTCTCTCTTTGCCTTTGTTTTTGTTTACTGTTACTTTCTTTGCTCTAAGAAAGCTGAACCCTTGAAATGTACTGTTGTAATCAACACTGTTATGTGTTTCTGTATGAGGGACATGTACTGAATGCTTATTAAGTGCCAGACACTGTATTAAGTTTACATCTGTTATTACTTTTAATTCTCATAATAGCTTCAAGAGGTAGGAGAAATTTGGAGAGGTTAAGTACATGTCAGAACCCAAGCTGTCTGTCTAGAAAGCCTGTTACAAACTTAGAGGATTTTGTGTGGAAAATAAAATAATTTCATTTATTTGGAATTACCCTTGTCCCTTGAGATACTTGCTTATCTTTTAAGGCTCAACTCAAGGTACCCTTATCCACAGATCTTTCCTTGACCTGTGTTGACCTTTCCTCTCTGACTAAGAGGCTCTTCCTCTAGCATCAGACCTAACTCAATGAAGGGCATTTGTTGTCTGTGCTGTAAGCTCCATGAAGGCAGAATCCTGTTTCAGCATGCATTAAGAGCCTTTTGGCATTTTATTTTGAATGAATGCTGGAGACATAGAAGTAATTCTCTGTAGTTTTATACATGTTTTTTATGGCTGATGCACTGGGTGTGAGTGGCAAGAGGTGAGGCTTGTAGACAGGGACCAACCCATTTTAGGACCTTGTTATATTTTGTCAAGAAGTTTGACTTTTTTTTTTTTAATATAGTGGGAACCATTGAAGGATTTTAAGCTTCAATATATTTGATGTTTAGAAACGTTAATCTTTGGGCAATAGGAAGGATGGACTGGAATGGGAACCACGAAGACTGATTTTAGGATAACCAGTTAAGAGAATCTATACAACCATTGTTCATATTTTTTTCTTGTTTTAACTTTTATTTCCAAATTCTGTTATTATAGATAATTTGTAAACATCTTGGTATGGATAATTTTTTTTTTTAAGGATTGTTAGGATATTTCCATAGAGAGAGTGCTGTTGCATTAAAGGGTGTGGATCTTTTTAGGTTCTTGATTAATTTTTCGTCAGACTGTTTCCTAAAAGAATTGTGCCTGTTTAGAGCAGCATTGAATAAATGTGTCCCTCTTAATATTCTATTACAAGAATTGGCTCTTGTTTTTTAAAATGTTCGCTAACTTCATGGCATATAGTATTTAACATTTTCTTGTGAAGTTGAATATTTTCCTGTCGGTTTACTAATTATATTTCTCTTTGTTGCCTTGTTTGGTCTTGTCCTAGTTACCACTTAGGCCATTTGTGTTTTTCTTAGTGATCTGCCTGAGAATTAAAAAAGATACTAATCTTTTGTCATATTTGTTACAGACGTTTTCCCCAGTCTGTTATTTGACTTTTAATTTTGATCATTTCTGAAAGAAAAATGATTTTGAATAAATTTGTTACTTTAGGAGTCAAATTTGTCCAACTTTTCCTTTGTTTTTCCTATCATTTCTATACTTAGGAAAACCCTTTTCTTCAAGAGGCTTAGTAAATATTTACATTTTATTTTAGTATTTTTAGAAATGGTTTAGGAAGATGTTTCCCCCCAAATTGCTACTCAGTCATCTCATCATTATTTATTAATCAATTTTTCCTTTCCATAGTGGTGTGATATCTTTTTAGTTATGTTAACAAATTAGTTATAATAGTCAGATTATCTCTTGTTCGGTGCCATACTCTTCATTATTGTAGCTTTATAATTTAGTTTAATCTCATTGTGCTGGAAATTTTTTTGACTCTTTTTACTTATTTGCTCTTACACGTGAATATTAAAATTGTTAAATTTAAAAAGAAATTTCATTGGGATTGTAATTAGAATGCAATTAATTTGGGAAAAGGAGGCATTTAAGTGTTTTTAGTTTTCCCACCTAGGAATATGCTATGTTTTTACGTTTATTTAAGCTTTTGTTCATATTGCTTAGGATAGTTTAATAGTTTTCTTCCTATGTTTTAATGTAATTCCAGCTAATCTAATTTATATTTGTGGCATATCCATTGTATTTTCTAACCTTAGTTATTGGCTTGTATTTAGGATTGCAGTCATATCTATTTTTGCTTGATTAGAGCAACTTTGCTGAACACTAAGCCTACTAATATTTCACTAATGCTAGTTTTCCAGGTATCAGTATTTGGCATTTTTTACAGTTGAATGCTAACATTAAAATTTTTTTTTCTTTTGTATTTTTCCACTAATACATAATTAATTGAACAAAGTGAAGAATTTTGTGTTTGTTTTAGAATCGTTTCTAAAGGCATTGACTTTTTAAAAACCGCATTTGATATGAATTAAGAAATATCAACATGTGTCTTAAGTTTGGCATTTGGTTTCTTACTAAAAATTGACAGCAGACATAAAACTTAGTTTAAAATAAATCCTGATTTTAGGTAGGAATTCCTATATAGATGATTGCACAAATGGCATTTCTTTCTTTCCCAAAAGTTTCCTCCTGCCTCTTCACAGCCAGTCTCCTCATATCCCCAGTTCTTGACAACCACTGATTTACTTTCTGTTTCAATAGTTTTACCTTTTCTAGAATTTTATGTAAATGGGATCATACAGTATGTAGTCTTCTGATTCAGGCTTCTTCTCACTTAGAATAGTGCTTTTGAGGTCCATCCATGTTGTGTGTCAGTTGTTTGTTCCTTTTAATCCTGAGGAATATTGCATTATGCACACATACCCCATTTTGTTTATCCATTCACAAATATCCACAGACATTAGTTTCCAGTTTTTTGCCATTATGTATAAAGCTGCTATGAACATTTGGGTACACCTCTCTTTGTGAACATGTTTTTATTTCTTTTGGGTAAATGTTTAGGATTGTTGGATCATATGGTAAGTATGTGTTTAACTTAAAAAAAAAACAACTGCTAAACTGTTTTTCAAAGTTGTACCATTTTGTATTTCTACCAGTGTTGTCTGAGAGTTCCAGTTGCTCCCAATCCTAGCCAACACTTCAGCACTTGCTGTTGTCAGTCTTTGATTTTAGCCATTCTAATTGGTGTGTAGAGATTACTTCAGTGTAGCTTTAATTTTAATTCCCTTTGACCTACGGCGTTAAGCATCTTTTAATGGACTTATTTATCATCTGTGTATCTTTGGTGAATATCTGTTCAAATCTTTTGCTCATAGTTTTAAAATCGGGTTGTTTTCTTATTATTGAGTTTTGAGAATTCTTTTTGTATTCTGGATACAAGTCCTTTATCAGATATGTGTTTTGCAAATATTTTCTCCTAATCTGTGGCAATTTTTCCCCCCTCAATAGTGTCTCAAAGAGCAGAAGTTTTGAATTTTGATTAAGCCCTGTTTATCAGTTTTTTTCTTTATGGTTCATGCTTTTTATTTCCTATATAAGAAATCTTTTCCTAATCCACAGTTCTAAAAATTCTCTATGTTTTCTTCTGCAGTATTTATAATATTAGCACTTACATTTTGGTGTAGGACCCTCCTAAATTTAACTTTTTAAAAATTTGCTGTGAGAAGTAAGGGTCAGGTTCTTTTTTTTTTTTCATATGGATATCCAATTTTCCTAGCACCATTTGTTAAAATGCTTTTGTTTCCTCCGTTGAGTTGTCTTGGCACCTTGGCTAAAAATCAGTTGACAACATACATGTTCTATTTCTGGACTCTATTCTGTTCCTTTCATCTATAATTCTTTTCTTTGTAAGTTTATTATTTATAATTCACACTTTCCTATTACTGTAGTTTTAACTTAAGTCTTCTGATTTCAAACATTGATTGAACTTTTCATAAACATTTTGATAGTTTAATAAGCATAATTGAGTCTTTAATTTAGGACCCCATACTACTTTAGGATCTTGTAATGCTTTAGAGCAGTGGTCCCCAACCTTCTTGCCACCAGGGACTGGTTTCGTGGAAGACAGTTTTTCCATGGACGGGCAGGGGATGGTTCAGGCGGTAATGTGAGTGATGGGGAGTGGCAGATGAAGCTTTGCTCGCTAGCCTGCCGCTCACCTCCTGCTGTGCCACCCGGTTCCTAACAGGCAACAGACAGTTAGCAGTCCGTGGCCTGGGGGTTGGGGACCCCTGCTTTAGAGCCTGTTTCATTTATTTAGTCAACAAATATTTATCAATTTCTTGACATGTGTCAGACATGGATTTTTAAAAAAATTCTATAGTACCATGAATGGAGATATAAGAAATCAGAATAAACCTAGGTTGGGCTCAATATTTTTCTTTTCAACATTTCTATTATGAATCTTTGAAAAGTTTATTATTATTTTTGTCTCTTACTGATGAAAGTGGATTACAATAAGCATGACTTAACAAAGTTTGCTGTTTACCAGCTATCAGCCCTCTCAACTCATTTTTGGAAAAAGGTGGGATAAAAAAAATAAACATATCTAAAATGTGGCAATAGAAAAGAAAGGATATAATTGTTTTGTCAAATGTGGGTTGGATTATGGTTTTTTAATTTTATTTATTTTATTTTTTATTTTTTAATTTAAATTTTTTAACAATTAATCACTTAACTTGGTTGTGCCGGGTCTTAGTTGTGGCAGGTGGGCTCCTTAGTTGCGGCTTGCTGTCTCCTTAGTTGCAGCATGTGGGCTCCTTAGTTGTGGCATGCATGAACTCTTAGTTGCGGCATGCATGTGGGATCTAATTCCCTGACCAGGTATCAGACCCAGGCCCCCTGCATTGGAATGGCAGAGGCTTACCCACTGGGCCACCAGCGAAGTCCCGATGGTTTTCTTAAACTTATATTTTATATTATGAGCATATTTTCCTATAAGACAAAAGAAAGGAAGAAACTTAATTTTTGAGGTATAGTTGATTTACAATGTTGTATTAATTTCTGCTGTACAGCAGAGTGATTCAGTTATACATATATATGCATTCTTTTTTAAAATATTCTTTTCCCTTATGGTTTGTCATAGGATGCAGAATATAGTTCTCTGTGCTGTACAGTAGGACCTTGTTGTTTATTCATTCCGTATATAATAGTTTACATCTGCTAACGCCAACTTCCCACTCCACCCCTCCCTCAGCCCCCTCCCCCTTGGTAACCACAAGTCTGTTCTCTATGTCCCTGAGTCTGTTTCTGTTTGGTAGATACGTTCATTTGTGTCGCATTTTTAAAAAAATTAATTTATTTTTGGCTGTGTTGGGTTTTCGTTGCTGTGCGTGGGCTTTCTCTAGTTGCAGCGAGTGAGGCTACTCTTCGTTGCAGTGCATGGGCTTCTCATTGTGGTGGCTTCTCTTGTTGTGAAGCACGGGCTCTAGGCGCGTGGGCTTCAGTAGTTCTGGCACTCGGGCTCAGCAGTTGTGGCTCTCGGGCTCTAGAGCGCAGGGTCAGTAGTTGTGGCACGCGGGCTTAGTTGCTCTGCGGCACGTGGGATCTTCCTGGACCAGGGCTCAAACCCGTGTCCCCTGCCGTGGCAGGTGGATTCTTAACCACTGGGCCACCAGGGAAGTCCTGTGTCACATTTTATATTCTATATATAAGTGATATTATATGGTATTTGTCTTTCTCTTTCTGACTTACTGATAATCTCTAGGTCCATCCATGTTGCTGCAAATGGCATTATTTCATTATTTTTTAATGGCTGAGTAGCATTCCATGGTATATATGTACCACATCTTTGTCCATTCATCTGTTGATAGACATTTAGGTTGTCTCCATGTCTTGGCTATTGTGAATAGTGCTGCTGTGAACCCTGGGGTGCATGTATCTTTTTTGGATTAGAGTTTTGTCTGGGTATATGCCCAGGAGTGGAATTGCTGGATCATATGGCAACTCTATTTTTAGTTTTTTGAGGAACCTCCATACTGTTTTCCATAGTGGCTGCACCAATTTACATTTCCACTAACAGCGTAGGAGGGTTCTCTTTTCCTCCACATCCTTTCCAGCATTTGTTATTTGTAGAGTTTTTAACGATGACCATTCTGACTGATGTGAGGTGGTACCTCATTGTAGTTTTGATATGCATTTCTCTAATAATCAGCGATGTTGAGCATCTTTTCATGTGCCTGTTGGCCATCTGTATGTGGAAAAAGCTTAATTAAAATCTAAGATGACTTTTTTATTTGACCACAGTGCATTCCTGGGAACTGTCACAAAGCAGACATCTGTAATGTAGACCTATTTACTGTTATTGTTGGAGGCAGTTGGGATGTTGTAGAAAGAGTATAGAACTTGGAGGCAGAAAATTTGGGTTCATATCCTAGTTATGCCACTGATAAGCTTTGTGCCTTTAAGCAAGTCACTTATTTTCTTGGTGCCTATGCTTTTAGTTATAAATGCATATTTAAAATGAGTGTTGTTGGGGCTTCCCTGGTGGCACAGTGGTTGAGAGTCTGCCTGCCGATGCAGGGGACACGGGTTCGTGCCCCGCTCCGGGAAGATCCCACATGCCGCGGATCGGCTAGGCCCGTGAGCCATGGCCGCTGAGCCTGCGCATCCGGAGCCTGTGCTCCGCAACGGGAGAGGCCGCAACGGGAGAGGCCACAACAGTGAGAGGCCCGCGTACCGCAAAAAAAAAAAAAAAGAGTGTTATTTATTTTAGGATCCTGCTAGATAAGAAATAATGTATGTGAAAAATACTGTTCAAGCTGTAAAGTATTCTGTTAATGTATTTTGACATTTTTGATCAAAGATTATGTTTTATTTTTTAATTAATTTTTATTGGAGTATAGTTGATTTACAATGTTGTGTTAGTTTCTGCTGTACAGCAAAGTGAATCAGTTATACATACATCTGTTCTTTTTTAGATTCTTTTCCCATATATAGGTCATTACAGAGTATTGAATAGAGTTCCCTGAGCTATACAGTAGGTTCTTATAAGTTATCTGTTTTACATATAGTAGTGTACAAAGATTGTGTTTTTTTAACATCTTTATTGGAGTATAAATGCTTTACAATGGTGTGTTAGTTTCTGCTGTATAACAAAGTGAATCAGCTATACATATACATATACCCCCATATCCCCTCCCTTTTGCTTCTCCCTCCCACCCTCCCTATCCCACCCCTCTAGGTGGTCACAAAGCACGGAGCTGATCTCCCTGTGCTATGAGGCTGCTTCCCACTAGCTATCTTACATTTAGTAGTGTATATATGTCAATATTACTCTCTCACTTTGTCCCAGCTTACCCTTCCCCCTCCCCGTGTCCTCAAGTCCATTCTCTACATCTGCGTCTTTATTCCTGTCCTGGCCCTAGGTTCATCAGAACCATTTTTTTTTTTTTTTTTTTTTAGATTCCGTATATATGTGTTAGCATACGGTATTTATTTTTCTCTTTCTGACTTCACTCTATGACAGACTCTACGTCCATCCACCTCACTACAAATAACTCAATTTCGTTAAAGATTGTGTTTTAAATAAAGTAGTCATAACCGATTATATGCTGTTTTATAGGAGCAAGTGCAACATTAATAATGGTTAATATAGGTATTGATTTAAATGAAATCATGTCTTATAAAATAGGCATAAATGTTTTGTACACCTTGGGGTACCAGTGTGTTGTAAGGAATTCATATAGTTAAATTAGCTATTGTTATAATTAAAAAAATATTTAATTTATTTGGCTGTGCCAGGTCTTAGTTGCAGCACGTGGGATCTTTAGTTGTGGCATGTGGGCTCTTTAGTTGTGGCACATAAACTCTTAGTTGTGGTGTGCACGTGAGATCTAGTTCCCTGACCAGGGATTGAACCTGGGTCCCCTGCATTGGGAACGTGGAGTCTTTTTCACTAGACCACCAGGGAAGTCCCTAAATTAGCTGTTGTTATAATTTTTATCTTTAAATGATATAGCAAACATTTAGACAGTTAATTGTATTCTCCCTCAACCCCTCCATCCAGTTTTGGTAAGAAGTGGAAGAGCTTTGGAGAGTAATTTGAATGGCTCAGGATTTTGGAGATGGGAGAACTGTTTGGATCCAAGTCTTCAATGACTTTCTGCTGGTACTTTCAAAAATAGCCTGTAGTTTCATCTATTGCCAGTAGATGGAGATATTTCTGCACAGGTAGATGTCAACAGTGAGTAAAGACCTGTAAAACACAAACCCAGAGTGTAAATAAGAGTTCTTGAAATAGAGTTGGAGAATTAGAAACTATCAAAGGTGATGCTGGCTTCTAATGCATACCCATACTTTAGGATAAACTTTCTCATATAAACTCTATGTTACATGTACAGGAGCAATACAAAAATTATTTTTGTTATATTAGAATTGCAAACATTGGTAGTTTATTCAACTTTTTTTTTTTGTTTGATCTTATGTCATCAGGCTTTAAATATAACTTTCTCTAGTGAAGTAGAAAACTTATTGCTTGGTCACATTATTCAGAATCATATAAATTTAGTACTATAAATAAGGTTGAAAGAGCTTTCTTTTTTTTAAATTTATCATCTTAATCTTTTTTTAAAATTATTTATTTATTTATTTATTTATTTTTGGCTGTGTTGGGTCTTCATTGCTGTGCGCAGGCTTTCTCTAGTTGAGAGAGAGCGGGGCTACTCTTTCCTTGCAGTGTGCAGGCTTCTCATTGAGGCGACTTCTCTTGTTGCGGAGCACGGGCTCTAGGCGTGCGGGCTTCAGTAGTTGTGGCACACAGGCTCAGTAGTTGTGGCTCGCAGGCTCTAGAGTGCAGGCTCAGTAGTTGTGGCACACCGGCTTAGTTGCTCCGTGGCATGTGGGATCTTCCCAGACCAGGGCTCGAACCTGTGTCCCCTGCATTGGCAGGCGGATTCTTAACCACTGCGCCACCAGGGAAGCCCTGAAAGAGCTTTCTTAAAAAAATTGAATTTTGTAAAGGAAGAAGAATGAAGAAAAAATATTTTTAAAGATTCTTCTATCTTTTTAAAGTAAAATAGTATTTGACACATTCAAAATACCATGTCTAACACAGTACTTGGTACATAGTATATCTTCAGTAAACTTTTGTGAATTAAAGAATGATTCATGAAATTGAAAAAAGCTTACATGGTTTAAGAGGACCTCATTTGAAACAGATAATAGAATCTCTCTTTGTGACATTATTACTGAATTAACTGATGTTTGTACCTTAGTAATTTTGACAATGTTAAGTTATAAAGATAGAGGACCAAAGTATTCATTCAAGTTCGTATTTGACTTGATGGCTAGAACTCCTTTACCATACTCTGCAAAATTTACTTCTCAACAAAGTGAAGATCAGTCTGATAGTCACTGCAAAAAGATCTACTTTTGCATGTCACCTAAGAAATTCACATATATAACTAGTCTGTCAGTGTTAGGAAGAAAATTAATATTTTTTCAGAGCTCTATAGTTTTAACTTGTTCTCATTTGTTATCTAATTTAATTACTGTTGAGATCCTGACTTTACAAGTATTCTAAACCAGTGAAGGCGGAATGTAATCTTTTATCTGATGAAATTTTTTTCTTGAATCTTTTGAAGAGAATAGCAACTGATTTTTTTGAGGGAACAATTGGTACAATTATTCAAATTCCATAGAAATTAGGCTAGTTGTACCAGAAATCTTGTGTAATAAAACATGAATCCTTGTACATTTTAGTTTTCTATTTCCTAGTTGTTTTGAGTTTTTCTTATTTTAGATAGGTAGGAAAGCTTAGGTAGTAAACCAGTCTTTTTCTTACTTTAAAATAGGGTTGGTGATGATATTTCAAGTTTCTTCTGATTTCCAGTTTGGTTATCTCAAGTCTTTTTTCTCTAACTAGAAAGAGGACTTGGAATGGTGGTGAGATATTTACATATTCATTCAGTGATTATTTGTTGAGAGTCTTAACATGCACCTTACGCTGAGGTGTAGGTTCTGGGATTTCAAGAAGAGATTTGGATCCCGATCTTGCTTTCAGGGAACCTACAGTGTAAACAAGTAGAGACAAGACTTGATGGATGAAATAATTGAACAGTCAGTGCTAGAGTTAGTGATACATACAATGAGGGTGAAATAAAAGAATGAAAGCCCATGGATATTTTTAAGGGAGCTCAATTTCCAGATTCTAAAGTTGATCAGTTTTTCATATTTTCTTCCTTTCACTTTACAAAAGAAAGGCACATCTCTAGGCCATCCCAAATAGTACATTGTCCTGGGGTAAGAGGCCTTCCAGGGCACCTAAGAGACAAATTAGAATATTGATAAGGTTATTGAGAAGGCAGTGACTCCAATGACTTAACATCTTTTCACAAGTCACGTGGTTTCAGCCCTTCAATTTCAACAAAATTAGGGACCCGATCAAGTTGTTAGTTGATCATTAAAAATAATTTTCATAAAAATAAGTTTTCTTAGCACTTACATTTATAAAAATGAGAAATAGGAATAAAATATTTTCAATAAACATTCATTGATAGACACATGAACGAATTGAAAATAAGATAACCTCATCCATGTCATGAAGAGATACATTTCCAATTCTTCTTTTCCTCGTCCCGTTCCCCCTTTTTGAATAATTGGTTTGTTCTAATCCGTATGCAGGAAGGGTCTACACGTTGTATTTTGTTGGTATGTCTGAAGTCTTTTTTAAAGTATAGGCCCATTGCCCCCCTGCCCACCTTTGTTCTTTGAATTTTCTTTGAATTTACTTATTATAGAAACCAGATCTGTTAAATACCTTCATCTAAAAACTCTGTGATTTGGTTCTAGTATTGTTTCCCATCATGCCTGTGTCCCATCATATGCCTATGTTACACCACTCTGAATTCCTCACTCTTTCCTATTCTTTTCACATTTTCTTATATCTCCCAAGTTTTTGATGGTGCTCTTTACTTAGACTCTGTTACAGTACTTTCTTCCTTACCTAGTCACCCTGCCCAATCTCCTCGGCTATTAAGACAGCTGAAGCATTTTCTCCTCTGAGAAATCTTCCCAGACTTCCCCAGGCTGAGTTAGGTGCCCCCGTCTTAACAGTTAGGGTCCTGATAGAAACAGATAACATTCTCACAAAAGGTGAAAGAGAATGTTGTTAGGGGACTACTTAGAATAAATGGGCAGGGTTAAGGGAATCCAGTTAGGTATGGTGTAGCACCTAGGGACTAGCAGTGATAGGAAGTTGCATCATCTTTGGGCAAGAAAGGGAAAGGGAGCAAGTAGTCATGGGAACGCAGAGAGACCCTTGCTGTTGCTTCTCATTTACTGAACCCAATTTCAGGCTGGAGGGTAAGGGAGCCCAGTTCCTGTAGTCTATTACGTCAGCCTCCTAGGACACTAAGTGCTGGTTAAAGGATGGAGAATGATCTGAAGGAGCCAATAGAAATATCCAAAACACCCTCATTTATATTCCTACAATACGTTAGCATACTTCGTTGTATCATGAATTATACTGACTTAAAATTCATTGGTTGTATTGATGTTTTCCCCATAGCACTGTGAACTCCTCTGTAGCTATGAACTAGCTCTTACTCATATTTGCCTACCCACAGTGCTCATTAGATATTTAATTAAATGAATAAAAGTTTAAAAAAGAGATGAATGAGATACATAATTTAAAATGTCTGTTCTACTTAGTGGTAATGTGTGGTGATTCTTAGTTCAAAAGAGTAAATCTAATACTTTTTGCTTTGTTTGGCAGTTTTGATGCTTCTGCAATAATTGACTCACTCTTTTTGGTTGAAGAAGGGCCAGGGATTAATTTAGGCCATAATAGGTAACTTCTGTATTTAGAAGGATTATAATGCAAGACTGATTTGGCTGAGCTCAGTGGCATGGTAAATGTATTTATGCACTTCCTTTTGCTATGGGTGAATCATGATGCAGGGAAAGAATCTGTAGAGGCTATAAGGCCATACAATTAAATTGATTTCAGGAAGAGTGTGCCTTACTTAACTATTATTAGACTTTCTCTGGATTATTACATAGCTTTTTCAAATCTCTTAAGTAAATGAAAGCTGGTCTTGGGACTTCCCTGGTGGTCCAGTGGCTAGAACTCCACACTCCCAATGCAGGGGGCCTGGGTTCGATCCCTGGTCAGGGAACTGGACCCCACATGTCGCAACTAAGAGTTCGCATGCCGCAACTAAAGACCCTGCATGCCACAATGAAGATCCTGCATGCTGCAAAGACTCAGTGCAGCCAAATAAATAAATAAATAAGTAAATATTAAAAAATAAAAAAATAAATAAATGAAAGCTGGTCTCTATATGGAAAAAGGCACCCTTATTGCTAGCCAAATTCTTCCCCTCTCCCCAATAAGTTGAACTAATGATCATATATTTGCTATAAAGGCTTGTTAGAATTGCTGCATAAAAAATTACTCCAAAACTTAAAGGTCTAAAACACAAACAATAATTTTATTATCTCTCGTGATTTCTGTGGATTAGGAGTTTGGAAAGGGCTCTGCCGGCTTTAAAAAAAATTTTTTTTTAATTAATTAATTTTATTTTTGGCTGCATCGGGTCTTAGTTGCGGCACACGGGATCATCCTTGCGGCACGTGGGTTCTTCATTGTGGTGCACAGGCTTCTCTCTAGTGTGGCGCCCGGGCTCCAGAGTGCGTGGGCTTTGTAGTTGTGGCACGTGGGCTCAGTAGTTGCGATGTGTGGGCTTAGTTGCCCCACGGCATGTGGGATCTTAGTTCCTGGACCAGGGATCAAACCTGTGCCCCCTGCATTGGAAGGTGGATTCTTAACGAGTGGACCACCAGGAAAGTCCCTGCTGGCTGGTTTTGGCTCAGGGTCTGTCATGTGTTTTATTCAGATGATGGCTGGAATTGGAATAGCTCGGGGCTGGCTGGGGATTTATCTCTCTTCAGGTCATCTGCGAGCCTCTCCATGTGATTTCACTGCACGAGCTAGTTTATGACAGCTCCAGGGCAGTTACACTGCTAACATGACTGGCTCAGGGTACCAGCAGGAATTGTCAGGAAACAAGGCGAAAGCTGAATCTCCTTTTCTGACTCAGCCTAGGAAGTCCTTGTTACATTTTATTGGTTACAAGCAGGTTACTTACAAGTTCTTCTAGATTCAAGGGGAAAGAACATAGATTGCATCTCTTGATGAAAAAAGTGGCAAAGAATTTGCAGCCATTTAAAAAACTGTCATAGGTGACAGTGGTGGCAGCTACCACTGCTACTTCTTTTGTTCTTTTGGTTGGACTCCATGCTCTTTGGTATCCTAATCTAATACATACTATTTTCCAGCTTTTGTAATTGAGTTATTTTATGTTCTGCCTTTGAAGTTTCCAGGAATTTTATTACAGAGAACTTAACAAAAGAAATTTTCAACAGTTTCTAGAAGAGTTATGATAATTTGTTATTAAAATCCATAAGTTATTTTGGTAAATGATAAGAAAGATACTCAATGGAAACAGAAGCAGACTGGTAAAAAGAAATAAGGCAGATAAATACTATTTGAATAAAATAATTTCTGCAAGTATGTGAATTAAATTCTTTAATTCTCTGGAATGAGTTTTATATTGAAAAAATATTATAATTCAGAGCTAATAATCAGAGTTTTAGTGCTCCCCCATCAGGTCTGCATTATTTTTCTTTAACCCTTTTATAATCTATTCCCCATGGAGCAGTTTCATAAATTAAAAAAGAAAATGTAAATTGGATAATTTTACTGCTTGCTTCAAACCCTCCAGTGGCTTTCCATTATACGCTGAATGAAATAGACATTATTTGAACAAGATCCTGTACAATCTGGCCTTGTCTTTCCTTGGCTCATTTTGCTTTAGTAACATTAGTTGTGTTTTGATGTCTTGAAAAGGCCAATCTTTTTCCCACCTGAAGGCACCCCCACCCCGCTTTTGTTGCCGGGGTCTTCTTTCTCTACTTATTATTTTTTCTGTGTCAGTTTATGATTTCAAAGAGTTCCTAAATACTCTGTCTAAAGTGGCTTCTACCGTCATTATTCTCCATCATAGTATCTTGTTAACTTCAGAGGACTTATTATAATTTTATTTATTTATTTATTTTTTTGCGGTACGTGGGCCTGTCTCTGTTGTGGCCTCTCCCGTTGCGGAGCACAGGCTCCGGATGAGCAGGCTCAGCGGCCATGGCTCACGGGCCCAGCCGCTCCGCGGCATGTGGGATCTTCCCAGACCAGGGCACGAACCCGTGTCCCCTGCATCGGCAGGCGGACTCTCAACCACTGCGCCACCAGGGAAGCCCTACGATTTATTTTTATATTCACTTCTTTACCTGTTTGTCTTTTTAAAAACTTTAAATTTTAGATTTACAGAGAAATTGTGCAGGGCAGAGACTGTGTGTTTCATTTACCTAGAGTAATACTAAACACTTAGGAGATACTCTGTAAA
The DNA here is from genome assembly GCF_949774975.1 of Lagenorhynchus albirostris. NCBI lineage: Eukaryota > Metazoa > Chordata > Mammalia > Artiodactyla > Delphinidae > Lagenorhynchus > Lagenorhynchus albirostris. The sequence goes on along the minus strand of NC_083114.1, from coordinate 46,294,159 downwards.
TATTTCTTAGAAGAACAACTACTAGAAAGATGTCTTAAGAGTTTATAGTCTAACCTCTTCCGCACTTTATGTGAATAACATGCTCACGGAGGTCATGTGTGTCTTCTTTTAAGTCCATGGCTAGTTGGCAAGTCCCAAGTCTCCAGAGTAGTGCTAGAAACCACATCTTGTGATAATCCAATTTGTTGTATTTATAGGTGAGTTTACTGTGAAACTAATGAAGCTTAACTTTCAGGATCCTATCTGAGAGCCTGGGAGGGACCCTGGCAATGAGTTCATGGTCACTTTAAGAGGGGGGGAATAAGGAGGGTGAGAGAGAGATGCAAGAGGGAGGGGATATGGGGATATACATATGCATATAGCTGATTCACTTTGTTATACAGCAGAAACTAACATAACACTGTAAAGCAGTTATACTTGAATAAAGATGTTAAAAAATTGTTTTATTAGTATATATTATATTTATATACAGAAAGAGTGCCAAGCTTATAAGTGTGCAGCTTAAGACTTTTCACAAACTTAACACGCCTATATAACCAGTGCCCAGATCAAGAAACAATATTTCCTGTACGTTGTCACATAGTTATGAAGGATTTGCAAATGTACTATATCTTAACCACAATCAGTTAAGATTGCTGTCTCTTTTTACACTGATTTCCCTTCTCTCATACTTCTCCTCGTGTTGGTGGCACTGGAATAGCTGTAGGCATTTTGGGCATCTGGCTATGGGGAAACTGACTTGGGGATACATTTAGTTGGGTATTAGCAGGATATGTTGATGTGGTTCACAGTCTCTTCGTGTATAGTCAAGGTATTGCTAGCCGTCTGAGTACAAGGATAGTGTGTATGAATACTACACATTGTGTTAACTCATTTGGCGTTGTGACATAAACATGCAGTCCTAGAGATGGTATAGTGATATGAATATGTCCCATGGCATCTGGCACCTGAAGTATGTAGTTAGTGGAGCAAAAACCAAGGTTTGATGCCAAAAGGCCAGTTTGTGAAAAATTTTTCCGAATCTTAAAGCTTCATATGAAAGAGACTTGTTAGTAGTTTTCCCAAGTTTGGCCACAATCTTAAAAGTTTACATAACATTACCAATAATGGCTCTGTGCTAAAAGAAACTTTTCTAAGTTTTACAACAACAACAAAAATATGTTCAACTATGCTAGAGAAAAGACTGAATTATTTTTCTGTTATCTCTATAGAAAATGATATTATAAAACTCATGGGAAAGTATGATACTAGCATAAGGGTTGACATATGGGTCAATGGAGTAGAATCGAGAGTCCAGAAATAAACTCATACATCTGTGGTCAATTGATTTTTCCACAAGGGTGCCAAGGCCACTCAATGGGGAAAGGTTAGTCTTTTTAGCAAATGATGTTGGAACAATTGGATATCCACATGCTAAAGAATGAAGTTGTACCGCCACCTCACACCATATACAAAAATTAACTCAAAATGGATTAAAGACCTAAATATAACAGCTAAAACCATAAAAACTTTAGATGGAAACACAAGACCTTGGAGTGGCAGTGATTTCTTAAATATGACACCAAAGCACAGGCAACCAAAGAAAAAACCAAATTGGACTTCATCACAATTAAAAACTTGTACCCCAAAGGACACTATCAAGAAAGTGAAAAGAGGGAATTCCCTGGCGGTCCAGTGGTTAAGACTCTGTGCTCCCGATGCAGGGGGCGTGGGTTTGATCCCTGGTTGGGGAACTTAGATCCCACATGCTGTGTGGTGCAGCCAAAAAAAAAAAAAAAAAAAGGTAAAAAGATAACTCATAGAATGGGAGAAAATATTTGTAAATCATAATATCTGATAAGGGTCTAGTATCCAGAATATATAAAGAACTCTTACAACTTAATGACAAAAGGACAACCCAATTAAAAAATGGGCAAAGACTATGGAAAACAGTATGGAAGTTCCTCAGAAAACTTAAAATACAATTACCAAATGATCCAACAATCCCAGTGCTGGGCATATACCCGGACAAAACTATAATTCACAAAGATACATGCACCCATGTGTTCATAGCACTGTTCACAATAGCCAAAACATGGGAGCAGCCTGAATGTCCATCAACAGATGAATGAATAATGAAGATGTGGGGAACTTCCCTTGTGGTCCAGTGGCTAAGACTCCACGCTTCCAATGCAGGGGGCCCAGGTTCGATCCCTGATCAGGGAGCTAGATCCCACATGCTGCAACTAAGAGTTCCCATGTTGCAACTAAAGATCCTGCACATGCAGCAACTAAAACCCGACACAGCCAAATAAATTAAAAAATAAAATATTAAAAATAATAAAGATGTATATATATATATATATATATATATATATATATATACAATGGAATACTACTCAGCCATGAAAAAGAGCAACATAATGTCATTTGCAGCAACATGGATGGATCTAGAGATTATACTAAGTGAATTAAGTCAGAAAGAAAGAAATACCATATGACATTACTTCTGTGGAATTTAAAATGTGGCACAAATTAACCTATCTACTAAACAGAAACAGACTCACAGACATAGAGATCAGACTTGTGGTTGCCAAGGGGGAGGCAGGGAGGGAGAGTGATGGACTGGGAGTTTGGGGTTGGTAGATGTAAACTATTACATTTAGAATGGATGAATGGCAAGGTCCTACTGTGTAGCACAGGGAACTGTATCCAGTCTCCTGGGATAAGCCATAATGGAAAAGAATATTTAAAAAGAATGTATATATGTGTAAAACTGAGTCACTTTGCTGTATGGCAGAGATTGGCGCAACAATGTAAATCAACTATACTTAAATTAAGAAAAACACAAAAAAACCCAAAAAACGGGCAAAGGATTTGAGTAGACTTTTCTCCAAAGAAGATAGACCATTGGCCAATAAGCTTAATGAAGAGCTGCTCAATATCATAAGTCATTAGGGAAATGCACATCACAATGAGATACCATTTCATACCCACTAGGAGGGCTATAATAAAAAATGGGAAAATGACAAGTGTTGGCAAGGATTTTCATACATTTTTGGTGGGAATGTAAAATGGTTCAGCTACTGTGGCAAAAGTTTGGCAGTTCCTCAAAAAGTTAAACATGGGAATTACCATATGACTCAGCAATTCTGTTCCTAGCTATATAACGAAGAGAATTGAAAACATATGTTCACACAAAAACTTGTACACAAATGTTCATAGTAGCATTATTCATAATAGCCAAAATAGTTGGGTGGAAACAACCCAAATGTTCATTAACTGATGAATAGGTAAATAAAATGTGGTATATCTATACAATGGAATATTATTCAGCTATAAAAGGGAATGAAATACTAATATTGATACATGCTACAACATGGATGAACCTCAGAAACATTACACTGAGTGAAAGAAGCTAGACACAAAGGGTCACATATTGTATGATTCTAGTTGGAAAATCTATAAAGACATAAAGTAGATTGATGGTTGCCAGGGGACACGGGAAGGGAAGAGTTGAGAGTGACTTCCCAGGTATGGAGTTTCTTTCTGGATGATGGAAATGTTCTGGAATTAGATAGTGGTGATGGTTGTACAGCATTGGGAATATACTAAAAACCATTGAATTGCACAGTTTAAAATGGTGAGTTTTATGTTATGTGACTTCTATCTCAATAAAACAAATTGCAAAAAACCCCTGTCACAGGGGAAGAGGTACTCAAAGAGTACGCAGCCAAGAAACTAGGAAAAATGGCTTTATAGGGGGTGTGTCAATTAACGAAAGTATTATTTTCTGGTTTTTATAATGTTTATGATATTTGTCAGCTTGTTAAAATTTATGATTTATCATTTTAAATTGAATATTTGCTTTCATACCTAATTTTGTATTATTCTAAAGTGGGGCCCCCAAACTATAAACTCCAGGCTCTACAAAACCTGGATGCACCCTAAGATGTATATTAGCATCAGATAAAAATGATTCAAGAGCTGTGCCGTCTTTTTAACCATGAGGGATTGAACAAATGTTTATTTCTGTTCTCTCCCAAACCCCATTCAATGATAGTAAAGGGATAAAAACAGCATACACCTACAAGAGCAAAAAGAACAGAGGAGGAGACAGCAAATAAATGATGTCAGAAAGTTTCAGGAAGATGGAAGGTAGTTGGAGCATATAATTTAGCTGAGAAAGTAGAATATAAAGTATTTGCAGAGGGCGTACCAAATCCTTGCTGTATTCCAGCTAGTTCATATCACAGATCTCTAGAAAAGACTCAGGAATTGGAGGCACCAAGTATCTCTGGGGGTACAGATGAGATGTGAGGCTGAAAACGAGAAATGTTTTAAAGTCTGTGGAAGGTTCTATTTGTATATATATATTATCCCAGGAAGCCTGATGAGTGTTCTTCCTCAACCCTCACAGAAAGTTAAAGACATTTTGGGAAGAAAGTTAACCAGATTGGCTCCAGGGGCAGGGATACCTGGCACTGTGGAAGGTAGGGGAGAAATGCTCACCTGAAAATGAGGGGACTGGCAACATTTTAAATAGTGAAACTCCCAGCCCGCCTCTGCTGTTCAGCTGCATGAACACTAGCACCCAATTAAATCTTTTCTCCTTTATGAAAAAGTCTTCTCTGGAAAATATTGGACAGCTCAAAGAAAGCACTAATAAATACTTATATTTAGAGTGTCCTAATGAAACAGCTAGGTCACCCTGCTAGACACCCTACAGTGAAAGTTATCAGTTGTTAGGTGGGAGAGAGAAGGCCTCACCACTCCTTAAACTTTCACTTGCACATGAAGAATTAGAAATGGCACTGACCTCTCAACAGCAATATCAGAACTGAGAAGACAGTTGAGCAATGCCTTTGGAATTCTGAGGGAACATGACTTCCAGTCTAGAATCTAACCATTTGCTCATCAAGTATGAAGGCAGAATAAAGGCATTTTGGGGCATGCCAGATCTGAAAAAATTATTTCTACTTATCCCTTTTTAGGAAGCTACTGAAGGATATATCCATCACAATTAGGGAACATACTATAAAAAAGTAATACATGGGTGATTGTATCCTTATACACAAAGGGAAAGGCAGAGTCAAAGGGAAGTCAGTAAACCTAAAGCCTGGGGAAAAATACTTTCAAAGTCTGTGCAACGTCTTGTGTATTTTTTCTTGGGAGAGGGTCTGTGTTGAGATTCTTGTTTATAAACAAACAAAAGCCAAACTTGTAAAACAAACAAACAAACAAAAAACATTGCCAATCATGAACATTATCAATTTTTTAGTGTTTGACAGTCTTGTAGGTAAGAGAAGAAATGACATGTTTAAAGAATTTTGAGGGACTTCCCTGGTGGCACAGTGGTTAAGAATCTGCCTGCCAATGCAGGGGAGATGGGTTCGAGCCCTGGTCTGGGAAGATCCCACATGCCGTGGAGCAACTAAGCCTGTGTGACACAACTACTGAGCCTGTGCTCTAGAGCCCGTGCTCCTGGAGCCCCTGCTCCGCAACGAGAAGCCATGGCCATGAGAAGCCTGCGCACCACAACAAAGAGTAGCCCCTGCTCGCTACAACTAGAGAAAGCCTGCGCGCAGCAACGAAGACCCAACTCAGCCAAAAATAAATAAATAAAATATAAATAAATTTAAAAAAAATAAAGAATTTTGAGCTTGATAGTCTTTTTTAAAAAAAAAAACTTTATTGGAGTATAATTGCTTTACAATGTTGTGTTAGTTTCTGCTGTATAACAAAGTGAATCAGCTGTACGTATACATATATCTCCATATCCCCTCCCTCTTGCGTTTCCCTCCCAACCTCCCTATCCCACCCCTCTAGGTTGTCACAAGCACGGAGCTGATCTCCCTGTGCTATGCAGCTGCTTCCCACTAGCTAGCTATTTTACATTTAGTAGTATATATATGTCAATGCCACTCTCTCACTTCATCCCAGCTTACCCTTCCCCCTCCCCGTGTCCTCAAGTCCATTCTCCACGTCTGTGTCTTTATTCCTGTCCTGCCCCTTGGTTCATCAGAACCTTTTTTTTTTTTTAGATTCCATATATATGTGTTAGCATACGGTATTTGTTTTTCTCTTTCTGACTTCACTCTGTATGACAGACTCTAGGTCCAATCACCTCACTGCACTTGGTAGTCTTTTATTAGTCCTATTGATAACTTTTATTGTCAGAATTTTTTCTTTTTCTTTGCTTTGTCAAGTACTTTATGGCTTTATTGCTAAAATACTTGCTGTTAGAAAACACTCAAGTTTTAGAGCTGGCTGAGAACCAAGCTCTAAAATTACCTTAACCTGGGATATGTAGACCTTTAAGGAGTTTGTGCATTGGCTCCAGGTGGGTACTGTGAATCCCCTGGGTTGTATATGTGGACAATACTCCCCCCCACCCGCCTCCACCCAGCCTAGGGTCCAATTTCATATCGCAGAAAAAGAAGCTCAGAGAGGTTAAGTGACTTACTCAACAGTGGTCTTCTGATTCCTATTTTGGTGTGCATTCTCCTGTTAAATCATGCGGTCTTCAAAGTCCTGAATTAGTTTCATTTTTGTTACATGATCAACTTTTAAATTTCTTGAACACTGTGTGTAATGATTAAGATGAATCTAGGAACTGATATGAATTTCTCTTGAGTGATAAACTGTGTTAAAACACCGAGTTTTATTTATTTATTTTTTATTTTGGCCGTGCCGCGTGGCTTGCAGGATTGCAGTTCCCCAACACAGATTGAACCTGGGCCATGGCAGTGAAAGCACTGAATCCTAACCATTAGACCACCAGGGAACTCCCCAAAACACAAAGTTTTAAGATGTGACTAACCTCAGGGGGACAGGCAACATAGGGATAGGGGATTAAGAGGTACAAACTATTATGTATAAAATAGGCTTCAAGGATATATTGAAGGGGAGTATAGCCCTTTTTTTTTTTTTTTTTTGCGGTACGCGGGCCTCGCACTGTTGTGGCCTCTCCCGTTGCGGAGCACAGGCTGTGGACGTGCAGGCTCAGCGGCCAGGGCTCACGGGCCCAGCTGCTCCGTGGCATGTGGGATCCTCCTGGACCGGGGCACAAACCCGTGTCCCCTGCATCGGCAGGCGGACTCTCAACCACTGCGCCAACAGGGAAGCCCTAGCCCATGTTTTATAATAGCTATAAATGGAGTTTAACCTTTAAAAATTGTGAATCACTGTATTGTACACCTGTAACATATTATACAACAACTGTACATCAATAAAAAATGTGACTAACCTAAAATAATGAGACATTTCAAATAGTCATCATTATGAAGAATAAAATTTTTGTACTTTTCTGTTTGTGAAGGAAAAAACTGAAAAAAATAAAAATTCTAGAAACATTCTTAAAGTGTGCATCTCACACACATGTTTTTTAGTTTTGGTTGGGGGGGAATTGTTGAAGAATGAATATTTAGGGAGACAAGTTGGGTTGCTTTATCTACTGTGTTGAAATTTTTTCTAGAATGTAAATCTCCTTTTCTGCCCTGGTTAGTAATATCTTAATGGCTGTTTCGGGGTCTTGTACTCTTGTAGTTTGGAAGTCAGTTTGAATGCATTTTAGCATTGAAACCTTAAGTAATGTAGGAAATTGGATAGAACACACATTCCTAAGCTTTTAGTTAATTTTGGAAATAAAGCTTAAGGACTAGTATACCTTTCTGTGACTTGTCTCTTGAGCAATTGCTGAGCTTAATGCTATATCTTGTCTCTTACTAGGCTGAAACCTCCTTAGGGGCAGGGCAGGGACTTATTTTGTGTAATTTGTATCAAGCATATAAGGAGAAATCAAAGGTTATTTATTAAATAATCAGTCCTCAGTTTAAGTCCATTAGGGTGTATTGTAAAGATTGAAATTATTGTCAGTTTGTAACATTGTTTAAGCAAAACTGATTACAAGATAATACATTTTAGAAATGTAGAAAATTACTAAGTTTTAAAAAATTACTAATTATTTAGAAAAGTAAGTCATTACTCAGAGATTACCTTATATTTTGGAATTACACTGAAACATTTTCTTTTGTTAATAGTATACGGCCCAGAAATATGTTTTAATAGGGATATCACTTTCTTTTTCTAAGTGTAAAAATACATTTATATTGATATGCAGTCAAGGACTTTCTTTGCCTTTTTTCTCTATTAAAACTTTTAGTTTTAAACTTCGCTACACAGTGATGGGAGAAAGATCAGAGTTGCCTTGGGGTAGTTATTTGGCTTGAACCATGAAGAACAAGACTTAGGACTTGGGAGTTTTCTGGTCGTCTAGTGGTTAGGACTCGGCGCTTTCACTGCCAGGCCTGGGTTCAATCCTTGGTCAGGCAACTGAGATCCCACAAGCTGTGTAGTCGCAGCCAAAATTAAAAAAAAAAGTTAGGACTTGTTCTGATATTGTGATTGATTTTGAGGTGAATTGAAACAGGTTGTTACCCAGTTTTTATATCTTTTTTTTTTTTTTGGCGATATGCGGGCCTCTCACTGTTGTGTCCTCTCCCGTCGCGGAGCACAGGCTCCGGACGCGCAGGCTCAGCGGCCATGGCTCACGGGCCCAGCCGCTCCGCGGCATGTGGGATCCTCCCGGACCGGGGCACGAACCCGCGTTCCCCTCATCGGCAGGCGGACTCCCAACCACTGCGCCACCAGGGAAGCCCCAGTTTTTATATCTTTTATGCATGATTTTAAAAAGTTAAAAACATTGAATAAGCTAAATGTGTATGTGTGGCAAATTGTACAGAAGATTGTACAGTGAAATAATTAATTTCTATCTGCTCCCTAAACAGTTTCTCTTTTTAAATTGAACTGTAGTTGATTTACAGTGTTGTGTTAGTTTCAGGGTACAGCAAAGTGATTGTTATACATTCTTTATATATTATTCTTTTTCAGATTCTTTTCCAATACAGGTTATTACAAGATATTGAGTATATATAGTTCCCTGTGTTCTACAGTAGGTTCTTGTTGGTTATCTATTTTATATGTAGTAGTGTGTATCTGATAATCCCAAACTCCTAATTTATCCCTCTCTCCCCTTCCCCTTTGTTAACCATAAGTTTGTTTTCTATGTCTGTGAGTCTGTTTCTGTTTTGTTTTTGGCCGTGTCATGGGGCTTGTGGGAATCTTAGTTCCCTGACCAGGGATCAAACCCAAGCCTGGCAATGAAAGCGCTGAGTCCTAACCACTGGACCGCCAGGGAATTGCCTGTTTCTGTTTTGTAAATAAGTTCATTTGTATCATTTTTTAAGATTCCATGTGTAAGTGATATCATATGATATTTGTCTTTCTCTGACTTACTTCATTTAGTATGATCGTTTCTAGGTCCATCCATGTTGCTGCAAATGGCATTATTTCATTCTTTTTTACGGCTGAGAAGTATCCCACTGTATATATATACCACATCTTCTTTATCCATTCATCTATCAGTGGACATTTAGGTGCTTCTGTGTCTTGGCTATTGTAAATAGTGCTGCTATGAACATTAGGGTACATGTATCTTTTCTAATTAGTTTTCTTCTTTTCCGGATATATGCCCAGGAGTGGGATTGCTGGGTCATATGGTAGCTCTATTTTTAGTTTTTTAAGAAACCTCCATACTGGTCTCCAAACAGTTTCTTAATGTGGCTCCCCCAGATATAATTAGTTGCCAGTTTCACCTACTTTGTAAATTGCCAGCTGCTGAAGTAGAAGAGTCTTACAGTTTTGCCCCATTCTCTTTGGGAACCTCTTCTGTCCCACTCTCAGTCCAAGTAATTCCAGTGGTCTAAACTGATCTCCAGGTGGAGAGAAGCATGAGCAAAAGCAAAAGATATAGGGACTTCCCTGGGGGTCCAGTGGTTAAGACTCCACGCTTCCACTGCAGGGGGCGCGGGTTCAATCCCTGGTCCAGGAACTAAGATCCCACATGCTGCGCGGTTCGGCCAAAAAAAAAAAGGAGAAAAAGCCAAAGATATAAAATGTCAGGTGTACAGTAGGGTAGGGAGGGGAAGAAAGGAAAACCTGAGGTCAGATTGTACAGTGACTTAAATGATAGACTAAGTCTGGATTTTATCCAATAGGTAGTCAGGAGTTAATAAACATTTCCAAACAAGGGAGGAATTTTAGATTTATAATTAATTCTCTATTCCTTCCAACCCTAATTCTCAAACCTTACTTTTTCTTCTTTGAAATCTCTTAACCTATCCTTCCTTTCCCATTCTTACTCATTCCACTACCATAATCCAGTCCTTATTACATCAGACTGAGATGGTTGCCATAGTTGACAAACAAATGGTTTCTCTACTTTGAGTCCTTTGTCCTGCAGCCCATTCTGGACATCACTATCAGATTAATGTTACTTAGAGCTTCACTTTGATCAGGTCTTTCTCCTGCTCATAAACTTTTAATGTCTCCTTATTTTTGACAGAGTAAGATCCAGACTTCTTAGCCTGTCATTCAAGCCATTCCAATAATTAACCCAGTCTACCTTTTAAGCCTTATTCTTTCCCTTGATTCTAGAGAACTTGGAATGTTCCGTTTTATTCTCTCATATATCTTGCCCCTTTCATTTTAAAATTTTGTCTTTATTTCTTCCTCCTGGGTTATCCTTTCTCTAGTCACTGGTTAAAAACCGTACCATCCTTAGAGTTCAGTTAAAGTTATACCTCCCTTGTACAGCTTCTTCAAATTATTTAGAAGCTAGTTTTAGTTCTTTCCTCTGAAATCTCAGAACTCCTTGTACTTAAGGCACTTAATGCTTTCTGCTATGCTTGTTTGTCTTAACTGCCTTGCTAGATGATGTAACTTAGTTATGGTGTTTATTTTCTACACACAGTACCTTCATATACTTGTGTGCTTGACAAATATTTGTTCTGTTAATTGCACTTTCCTATTTTGGACTGTCTTTTGTGCTGGCTATAAATGTTTTGGTAGTTCATTTTAGCACTAATTGTTTAGCACTAATTTGATAGTAGTTGTTTTATGTTTCTTAGTCATGGCTTCTCAACTAGACTATAAGATTCTTAAGGGCAGGAAATATGTCTAATCTGTACTTCCAGAATTCTTCCATACTGTATACATAATGTTTTTCATTTTTCAAAATAGTGCTGAGATGCTCCTGTCTGGCATGAAATACTGGACAACTGATTATTGGACTTAGAGCTTTTTTAGTAACTGAAAAGAACTTAAAACATGTTTCTCAGAACCCTAAAAACACATACATTTGTATGAAAAAGAAATAAACACAAATATGGAATTTCTATAGCTTTAGATTTAGGTTCTATTGTAAGGAAACAGAGGTTCAAGTAGCCCCTCCCTTTTTGGGGTGCAAACACAATATGATACCCTTTTCTATAATTTAAATTTTCCTCTGTTCAAATAATCAAAAGCTTATCTACTTGAAATAGTTTTATAGAAATTATTCTGAGATGAGTGCCTTTTTCTGTGTTTGAAATCTGAATTTGATGAGGTAATTGGTTTTATGACAACTCTGTGTGTGTGTTTACAATTTGTCATAATGTGTCCTTTACAGTTGCCACCTAGTGTAGTTGATTTTTTTTTTTGAGGGGAAGTGTGTATTATTTTGAGAGTTATGTTTATATACTAATGGCAATTGTGTTTAATAATTGTGTGTATTCTTGTGTCTTAGTAATTTTTTCCTTAAAATCACAGAAAAATCAGTACCTTCCATTTTTCAGTATTATGCTAATCATCTTGGAGTATTTGAACGTTAAATACATAAATAAAATAAATGAAAACATAAACACATAAGGACCTGTGGCAAAAATATGCTTGTGTGCCTGTCCGGTTTTATAACAGATGTTAATATGGAATCAAATTGCAAGTATTGTCTGCTTTTGAAGTGGAATTTGGCAGTTTGTGTTCAATTCAGAGACTTTCAAACAAGGCAGAAAACAAAAGGAGAAACAATTTGTTACTTATAATAATTTAGATTAAAAATAAGTAACTCTTGGCTCTTTTATTGTTTTTAAAAACTGCAGATATATTCTCTACTTTATAATGCAGATTTTTGAAGTGTAAATTATTTAAAAATCCAGAAAGTACAATAGTATATGTTAAACATTTTAATTTTCATTGTTTTTCAGTTACACAAGTATTATAAGTCTACATGCTCACTGTAAAAATTTCAAACAGTATAGAAGTATATAGAGTAAGAAGTGTAGGTTCCTCCTCGTACCTTGTCTTATTCTCTTCCCAGAAGTAACTACTGTTCATAGTTTAGTGTATGTATAAGTTTTCTAGATTTGCCCTATGCATTTGGCTTATACACACTCACATAGTATTTTTTTCCTTAATAAAACATGGATATAGAATCATACTGTACCAAGTGTTCTATCACTTTCTTTTTTCACTTAATTTATCTTGAAGTTATTCTTTTTTAACCATAGAATAGATAATATAAAATAGTAGGCAAAAATACTGGCAGTAATTAAAAGTAGAGGGTACTTGTCTTCTATTGCTGAATACTTAGGTTGTTTCTTTTTAGCTGTTATAGTTACCCAGTGAACATTCTTGTGTGTGCATCTTTTTTTTTTTTTTTTTTTTTTTTTGCGAGCATTGCGCAGCTTGTGGGATCTCAATTCCCCCACCAGGGATCGAACCCGGGCCCTCGGCAGTGAAAGCCTGGAGTCCTAACTACTGGACCGTCAGGGAATTCCCTTGTGTGTGCATCTTTTGGTTCATATTTTAGTATGTCAACAGAATATATTCCTAGAATTGCTGAGTTAGGATAATTGTATTTTTAAAAAATATTTATTTGGCTGCGCCAGGTCTTAGTTGCGGCACTCAGGATCTTCGTTGTGGCGCTCAGGATCTTCATTGTGGCATGCTGGTTCTTTAGTTGCAGCATGTGGGATCTTTAGTTGCAGTATGCGGGATCTTTTTTTAGTTGTGGCATGCAAGCTCTTAGTTGAGGCATGTGGGATATAGTTCCCTGACCAGGGATCAAACCTGGATCCCTTGCATTGGAAGCTTGGAGTCTTAGCCACTGGACCACCAGGGAAGTCCCAGGATAATTGTATTTTTTTTTTTTTTTTTTTTTTTTGTGGTACGCGGGCCTCTCACTGTTGTGGCCTCTCCCGTTGCAGAGCACAGGCTCCGGACGCGCAGGCTCAGCGGCCATGGCTCACGGGCCCAGCCGCTCCGTGGCATGTGGGATCTTCCCGGACCGGGGCACGAACCCATGTCCCCTGCATTGGCAGGCAGACTCTCAACCACTGCACCACCAGGGAAGCCCGATAATTGTATTTTGATTGCTGTCAGATACTGCAAAATTGCTTTACAAAAAGGAGGAATTAATTTACATTCATAGCCATGCACAGTAAAAAAAAAAAAAAGTCTGTTTCTTTATAATCCTGAAAATACTGAGTTTTAACAGATCTTTAAAATTTTTGCCAGTTCAGTGGGTTAAAAATGTTACCATAATGTTTGTTTCAAGTTTAATCTCTTTGGTTCTTAGTGTGGTAATCATATTTTCATATTCTTATTTGCCATTTCTACTTCTGTGAATTCCATGTTTATACTGTTTTAACCATTTTTCTATTTTGTCTGACAGTTTTCTAAGTGATTTGTAGAAGCTCTTTATATGTTCTGGATATTAGTCCTCTGTTAAATTCTATATTTATTTTTTTCTGTCATTTCTCTTTTAACTTTGTTTTATGGTAACTTTTGCCATACAGAAGTTTTAAAATGGTTACTTTTTGTGATGAGATTCAAATTTAATATTGCATAAAGATCAGATCTGGCATTATATGGAACTGACATTATTATACTAGGTTTTAACTTTTTAAGAAAAGTTTGATAAACCTTAACTGATCATAGTTTCATTTCATTTTCTTGCTGTTACTATAACATGGACATTTATTGATTGATTGCCACGCTGTGCGGCTTGTGGGATATTAGTTCCCCGACCAGGGATTGAACGCGGGCCCCCTGCAGTGGAAGCAAGGAGTCCTAACCACTGGACCCTGGCATGGACTTTTAAAAATCATCCTTCTAGGGCTTCCCTGGTGGCGCAGTGGTTGAGAGTCCGCCTGCCGATGCAGGGGACACGGGTTCGTGCCCCGGTCCGGGAAGATCCCACATGCCACGGAGTGGCTGGGCCCATGAGCCATGGCCGCTGAGCCTGCGCATCTGGAGCCTGTGCTCCGCAACAGGAGAGGCCACATGGTGAGAGGCCCGTGTACCGCAAAAAAAAAAAAAAAAAAAATTATCCTTCTAGGTATAAAGTTGCATACAGGCTTCTTTTGTTCCTAATTTTAAATAATAAGGACAGTAATTTAAATAGTTGGATTATGTCAGATGATATTGAAATGATTCAAGTCTTAGAGGGCAGTAATTTCTATCTGTATAGCTTTTTTTTTAAAGTTTTTTTCCACAGAGTTGATTTCATTGAGAATTTATGCTTTTTTCTGAGAAAAGAAAGCCTAGAAGACGTGTTTGTTTTTTGTGAAAAAAAACAGGAAAAAGAAAGTGAAATCTCGTATCACTTTGGTCTGAAAGCTCTTTCTCTTTTATTTTTTAAATTTATTTTTTGTTGAAGTATAGTTAATTTACATTGTTTCTGGTGTACATCTTTTCTGTTTTAATATGCATATCATTATGTACTTGAACAAGAGATTCTACATATACACAAATAGAACTTGTGACTCTTCAACAATTTTGAGCATATTTTCTGTGAAGGTACTCTGGGGGAGATTCTGTCCTTAAATGATTAGCAACTAATTCTAGTCATGTTTAACCCCTCTCAAAATATGAAATAATTGAAACTAAAAAAATAACAAAATTCATCTTGACCAAGTAGATTTTTCCCAAGATTGTAAGGGTGATTTAACTATAGAAAACATGTTAAGTGATCACCACATTAACAGAATAGAAAAAGCATATGTTCATCTTAATTGATGTAGGAACAAATTTTAGTACCCATTTATGTTAAAAATTGCTTGTTAGCACATTTAGAAGAAACTTACTTAACTTGGTAATGGATTATCTACTAAACTCTTTTTTTCTTTTTTCTTTTTTTTTTTTTTGCGGTACGCGGGCCTCTCACTGCTGTGGCCTCTCCCGTTGCAGAGCACAGGCTCCAGACGTGCAGGCTTAGCGGCCATGGCTCACGGGACCAGCCGCTCCGCGGCATGTGGGATCCTCCCGGACTGGGGCACGAACCCGCGTCCCCTGCATCAGCAGGCGGACTCTCAACCACTGCACCACCAGGGAAGCCCATTATCTACTAAACTCTTAAAGGAAAAATCACATTGAATGATTAATGATAGAATTATTTGCTTTAAGATAAGGAATCAGAGCAGAAAGTCCAGTATTACCGTTTTTTATTCATCATTGAACTGGCAGTCACAGGCAGTACTTTATAAGACAAGAACAAATATAAGAATTAGGAAGGAAGACATAAAATCACATATGACATAAAAATCTAGTGTTAAGGATACTACCCTGGGATTAATGATCACCACATTTGAGGGTAGACCTAAAGGAGCCGATAAGAGTTAATCTAATCTCTAGATTAGCGCTAATCTAATTTTTAATGTAAAAGTGGTAAACGTATTTCTGCTAACTGTATTTGACAGTTTGAAGTTTTTCTTCTACTTTTAATAAACCATCAAAGTTGTTGGCCTCATTTTGGGAATAAAGTACCAGTGAGTCTTTGTGTCTAGGAGGATGGTCATTTTTTTTTATATAAATATTTTTTTAAATTTATTTAATTTATTTTTATTTTTGGCTGCATTGGGTCTTTGTTGCCGCGTGTGGGCTTTTCTCTATTTGCGGCGAGCGGGGGCTACTCTTCGATGCGGTGCGTGGGCTTCTCATTGCGGTGGATTCTCTTGTTGCAGAGCACAGGCTCTAGGCGCGCGGGCTTCAGTACTTGTGGCACAAGGGCTCAGTAGTTGTGGCTCGTGGGCTCTAGAGCTCAGGCTCAGTTGTTGTGGTGCATGGGCTTAGTTGCTCCACGGCATGTGGGATCTTCCTGGACCAGGGTTTGAACCCGTGTCCCCTGCATTGGCAGGCAGATTCGTAGCCACTGCGCCACCAGGGAAGCCCGAGGATGGTCATTTTTAGTGTTAACAGAGCAAGCTGCAAATAATCTCTGAGAGTTACTTTAGAGTTCACTTTGAGAGTTAGAGTTATGCTTCCTTGACAAAAAAGATTTTACATGATGATATTCACCAGTAATTGGTGAATTTGCAGTTATTTATCATTCGATTCTGAGATAAATTATCCTCATTGCCTGTGGATATTCGTTAATTCATTCTACCACTGTTAACTATTCAGAGTCAAAAATAAGGTTCTGAATTTGGTATTGTGGCTATATGGATGGGTGGAAGGATGAATGAGACAGTCTCTCTTCTTACGGGGAGATCAGTTGATAGCTGCAGCGATAAAAATTATGTAAAACAGATGTTTCATTCGTGTATGTTCTGTAAAGGGATGTGTGTCAGATATATATATTATGGGGAAAATAGTGAAGTAATTGGGGCTATTTTTGGATTTTCTATTCTGTTCCATCAGTCTGTTAATGCACCAATACCCATGTCTATTTATGTGTTAGTGGTTTTAATTATAGAGGTTTTGTAGTTTGTTTCAGTATCTGGTAGGTCTAGGTCTCTCCTTTCCCCCATAGCTTTTCCTCTCAATATTCTTTCGTGATATTTTCATGTATACTTAGCTACCAATTTTCCCAGAAAATGATTGTTAGTATTTTTATTGGATTTTCATTAAATTCGTAAGTTAACAGAGTTGATACTTTGATGATATTGAGTAAAATGTTCTAATCAAGAGCAAGGGATTTAATTGTATTTCATAGATTACACGTAATTGTGACCAGAGAGTGTACTATTTCTACTTTATGGAACTTTTTGATTTTTTTTTTTTTTTGGTGGGGGCGCTCCTAATATACATCAAGAATTTAAAAATTCTTTACCTAAATCATCTCATTTAATTTTCAAAGTAATTCTGTGAAGTAGGTGGGTACAAATATTGCTGTCATATCATCATCAGAAAACACTGACTTCAGAGAGGTTAATTAATTTGTCCAAGGGTACAAAGCTAGTAAGTATAGGGGAATTTGAATTCGAACACAGAGGTGTTTTACTCTCCGCTCTGTGTTATACTGTCTTCTTAAATTGTTCAGATCTCTTGACAGAGAGCTCTGGAGGCCTTTGAACAGGCTTTTGTTTGTTTGTTTGTTTGTTTTTCCCCTAAGCAGTTCCTTTTTGTCCCACTTTTCCCTTCAGCTTTAAAAAAAAAAAAGGAGACACAAGCATTTGTAACTTCCTTGAGAACCAAGTTTTCGGTCAAGTAGGCTGAGTGTTTTGAATTAAGAGAAGTTTGGTTTTTTCCTGCCCATCTCTCTTTTCAACAGCTGACTGACTGTAAGTCAACTGGAGATTCATTTCATTTATTTGGCAGACGTTCCCTGGGAGGGTTGATATTAGGAGAGTGTGGGGGCCTGGTGGATTATTAACCATGTGCTGTGGATTACACAGCATACTTTGGCCATTCTGCCTTCAGACGTCTGAGCTAATGGAGAAATTGGTGATTAATGTGCCAAAACTTAAGTCAAAATTTAGGGAAATTGAAAGTGTTGCCTTTTTTCCCTTTTTAAACAGAGAGTCTTAGGGTGGTTAATAGATGATGAGAGGCATATGATAGTAAAGTACAGCTTCACTGGTGATCTTCTCTAAACCTTCATTGTCTTCTGTAGAATGAGAATAATATTATTAATCCAGAGAATTTAATGAACTAATACATATAAAGTGCTTATAAATAGTAAGTGCCTGAGAAATAGTAAGCACTCAATGAGTATTATTATTGTGTGAGTACTTTTTTACACCCAATAAACATGGTGTAAAAATGAGAAATGAGTTCAAAAGTAGAATTTAGGATCTTGTCACATTTCTTTGGTGTTTTTTTTGTTTGTTTTTGGAGCGTATTGGTTAAATGCTTTTTGTGAAAGAGTAGATCATAGGGGCTTGGGCTCCTCATCAGTCAAGGCCAGTTAATTTTCATTTTGGGATGTGGAACTCTGCCCTCTCAAGTACCCTTTTCCACTTCTTTCAGAATTTAAATATCCACATGTGCCTCTCATACTAAAAAGTCCTTCTTCAACCCATCTCTTTTACCTCCTGTATTTCTTCTTTTCAAGTCTGACTTTAAGAGGCATCCACTCTCACTTTTATCCATGTTTCTCACCTTTCATTTATGTGCTAATCCAGTTTTTGCCCAGTGCTCTTCCAAAGCGGTTATTGGTGAAGATAATGGTGCCCTAATTGATAAAATGAATGGAGACTTTTCTGTCTTACTTTTCTTGACTTCACTACTTCATTTAACTAGTAGTTGCTTTTTAAAGATACCATAGAGTTAGTTGAGTGCTGGCCTCAGGGGATGTTTTAAGTTCTCCCCAAAAGAAACTTGTTCTTTGTCAGTTTAGCTGATGAGAGGCAAACTCCGGGTAATTCTTATAGTTTTCTAAGGACAGTTTAAAAAACTGATTTGTGCTAAATTTATTTCAACTCTGGATGGACTATCACCTATTTTCTTTCCTCTGATGGTTGTCCTAGAGCCTTTTTTTTTTGTAATATATGTTAGCATTCAACTTCAAAGCTATATATTTATTTTAAAAAATAAAATTTATTTTTAAAAATAAATTTATTTCATTTATTTTTGGCTGCATTGGGCCTTCGTTGTGGTGCGCGGGCTTCTCATTGCAGTGGCTTCTCTTGTTGTGGAGCACAGGCTCTAGGCGTGCGGGCTTCAGTAGTTGTGGCTTGCAGGCTCAGCAGTTGTGGCTCACAGGCTCTAGAGCGCAGGCTCAGTTGTGGCGCACAGGCTTCGTTGCTCCACAGCATGTGGGATCTTCCCGGACCAGGGCTCGAACCCGTCTCCCCTGCGTTGGCAGGTGGATTCTTAACCACTGCGACACTAGGGCAGCCCTGTCCTAGAGCCTTTAAATAGAAACTTTTAGCTCTGACAGTATTAACAGGCACTTCTCCTGCCTTACTGCTTACACCAACCTGTTACACCTGTTTGCATGCGGTGACAAGAACTAATTTCTTGTGTCTTGGTAGATTAGTTTTCTGCACGTTTGCAGAGTAAGAGGCTTCCTTTCTTTTGTGGCATTTAATTTGAATGATATTATATATTTTTAGAAATTCCCAGTTGACTGATAATCTCTCAAATAAAGTGGTGTTCTACTTGATGCAGACATGAACACTCCTAAAACAAAACAAAACAAAAAACTCTTAGGATCTTTGCTAATCACTTAATCTGTATTAACTTTATATTCACCACCTAGGGGCAAAAGCAGGTGATTATTCCCTCCAGTCACCACAGGTGACTAGTCTTCCCTGTCATTAATTGTCTCCTTTTTTAAAACCACCTTGTTCACTGAGGTCAGATTTACAGCTAATCTTCATATTTTGAGAGCATTTCTGGATTCAAACTGTATATAGTCGAAAGACAAGTAGTTTCACGTCTCTCAGCTTGACACATGTTTAAAGTATAAAATAGCTCCTTCAAAGTTTGTTTTGTGATTTCTCAGGTCATTCTTCTAAACCGAACTAACACTTAGGGTTAATGTCCTTTTTTTTTTTAAAGTAGCCCTTGAGTTGACTATTTTAATTAATTAATGGCTGCGTTGGGTTTTCGTTGCTGCACGCTGGCTTTCTCTAGTTGTGGGGAGCGGGGGCTACTCTTGGTTGCAGTGCATGGGCTTCTCATTGCGGTGGCTTCTCTTGTTGTGGAGCATAGGCTCTAGGCGCACGGGCTTCAGTAGTTGTGGCACACGGGCTCAGTAGTTGTGGATCGCAGGCTCTAGAGCACAGGCTCAGTAGTGCACGGGCTTAGTTGCTCCGTGGCATGTAGGATCTTCCCAGACCAGGGCTTGAAGCCGTGTCGCCTGCATTGGCAGGCGGATTCTTAACCACTGCGCCACTAGGGAAGCCTGGGGGTTAATGTCTTTAAGTTTTCTCTACATCTTCTCTTAGGCCTAAGCCTTTACTTTCTCTACTAGTAGCCTAGGTTTCTGGATATGTATTTTTCTTGCAGTCAGGTCACCAAATTCATTTCCTTTAGACTTTAGGTCAAAACTCTTATCTCAAGACAGCCTTCTGTGGTGGGTGTTCTTCTAGGCTCTTCCTTGTAGGTTTCTGAGTAGGCTTTCTTTGGTTAGTTTACCTATTTATTATTGTGATTGTTTTTCCTGGCCTCTGTTCTCTTAGTTCTTTTTTCTTTGTTTTCTGTCTCTTTTTCCTATCTTGTTCTTAAAATTTTAGCAACCTGCTGTTCATCTCAGCCTCTTTTTTTTGGCCGTGCCACGTGGCTTGCGGGATGTTAGTTCCCTGACCAGTGATCAAGCCTGGGCCAGTGAAGTGCTGAGTCTTAACCACAGGACGGCCAAGGAATTCCCTCAACCTCTTTTCTTAAAACTAACTTATCTGTCATTTTTTCTAGCCTTTCTTTCTACTGCACTGTTACTGAAAAAAGTCTTCTTCAAGATACTGACCCAGAACATCAGTCCCAGTCTCCAAGATTATTTCCCAGGACATCTCTGGAAATTTCATCTCTTTAGGAACTTGGCTTACCCTGGTCTGGTTGCCCCTTTAATTCCAGTGCAATGATAATTGCTCTTACTTGCCTTAAGGAGTCTTAAATACTCTTTACAATTTATAATCATGTTTTGGGGAGGGATGAAGTTGCCACAGTAGATGAGGAGCTATTTTCTCTCTAGATTTTACCCATAAGTAAACAACAAAATGTAGTGGAGAGAGTATAGTTTTTGTAGTGAGAAAAAATTGAATTTTAAATCTTCCTTTCCCACTTTGTAGTTTTGAGGCTCTGAGTCTCAATTTCCTCATCAGTAAAATTATATCCACCTCATGCAATTGTTGTGGGACGAAAAGGACAGTTTATGTAAAAGATGATATCTAGAAGATAGTGAGCATGTACATACATAGCGAAGGTTTTTTTTTTCCCCTTTAAGAAATGGGCCCCAGTTAACTAACCTCACTGGGGTAATTATTCTGCAATATATATGAGTATCAAATCATCGCATTGGACATCTTAAACTCACACAATGTTATATGTCAGTTATATTCAGTATTTCAATAAAGCTGGAAGAAAACCCAGATCTCTCAGACTGTTAAAATAGTGACAGTCCAACACTGAGAGCATCATTCATTCAGTACAGAAATATTTATTGAGTATTTGGTATATGTCAGGCACTGTAGTAGGAGAATAGGTGTTAAGAAGACATTATCTTTATTTCTAAGGTAGCTACAGTGTGGTATTTCAATATGTTTTGGTAAGTGCAGTGGTAGAAATAAACACAGTACTGTAAGAAGACTAAGAAAGGAAAACCAAACTTGGCCAGGTCAGTAGAGGCCTGAGTTAGGTGCTGAGGATCACTTTCTGCTGGGAAATGATGATTGTGTTCAGTTTTTAAGGCTTAGTAAGATTTCGGACTTCCCTGGCGGTCTGGTGGTTAAGCCTTCACCTTCCAATGCAGGGTGTGCCAGTTCAGTCCCTGGTCGGGGAGCTGAGATCCCACATGCCTCGTGGCCAAAAAACCAAAACATAAAACAGAAGCAATATTGTACCAAATTAAATAAAGACTTAAAAAAGTAATAAAAGGATTAGTAGGATTTAGCCAGATGTGTAAGTTGGGGTAGAGAAGGAGGCATTCTGTATTGAAGCAGTATAGTGGCTGAAGGGTATGTTTGAGTGTATGAGATTAGGCTGGAGAAGATGGCGTTCAGGCCCCAAATTATAAAGTACCATGTGTGCTAGGGTGTTTTGGCAAGCCATTGAAGAATTTTAAGCAAGTAAGTGATAGAGTCTGAGTTCTGTTTTAGAACGTTTACTATAGAATGTGTATAGATGATGGATAAAGATTAATTTCTCAACTGCCTCTAAACTGTGTGGTTTGGTAATGCTGTTAAAATTGAGGGGGAAATGGAAAGATGAATCAGAATTTAATAGTAGGGAGAACCCTAGAAACAGTTACTAAAGAGAACAGTGAAGACTATTCGAGACCAAAAAAGTGAGCACTGAATGAAGAAATTTTACTGCCAAGCAGGGAACCTGATCTAGCACAGAGTCTAGGTAGGCTCTGGAGGACATTGTTAGGGGGAGGAGAAATGGAGTTGGTCTTTCAAGGCCAAAAGACCACAAGATACCCCGTTCTGTATTAGGAAAGCAAAGTCTCTGAGTGTTGTTGATAGGCTGGTGATAGAGGTATTTGTTGGTCAGATAAGCAGTGGCCTGGCCAGAAGTGGTCTGTGTATGTGTCTTGAGTATATATGTATGTGCCTGTCTTGAGATTATGGTGTGTAGCTAGCTGCCAGTGCACAGGCTAACCTATAAACGTGTGTTTTAACTGTACCAGGAACTAAACATAGTTAAGGTCAGTTTCACTATACTAAGAGAAAACAACAATCACTTGGTATTTGAATTAAACCACCAGAAGAATACTGTAACAATTATTTTTTAAAAAGAACATATTATTCTGTGTTTTGTTCCAGTATCTTGTGCAGAAACTTCTATATATGTAGTTAATAGCTTGATCTCTGGTGCTGGGGCAAATTGTAAGTTTCTTGGAGTCATCTGCTTCTGGAGTCCTTTTAATTAGACTCGGTTTAATTAGACTCGGTTTAAGGTCACTCAGGGGCATGGAAATCCACTGGTCTGGATTAGTAGCTTGATTTCACTGTGACACACAAACCCATGCATCAGAACCTGGAAGTTGACTGTTGTAGCTGTTGACAGGAGGTCCTGAAATGGTCCCTTTAGGTAAGGTCCTTTCCAGAGAGGAAAGGTAACTTAGTACTTGTTGGGTGAAAGACGGGGTAAATCAGGTATTTAGTGAGATTTGCATGTAAGAGAGATTTGCATAAGCTTTTAGTGGAGTTGTATCCCGGTTTTGTTGGGCATATTGTTATGATTTCATAAAGAGAGAAAGTCTTTGTCAGCTATGAGGGAACAATTGCATGGCCATTATTGATAGTGGCAAAACTTTAGGTTAGGAAAAATGAAAGTTTTCTGAAACTTTGGGGATAATTTAACAGTGGAGTTTCTGTGTTAAGAGAAGGATATTACAAAGTTTCTGTTTAACTCCTCCAGTGAAATGAATTCCTTGATTATTTGATAGGAAGGTAGGGCCCCATGTTTCATTAAGCAGTGAACTTGCTTCAGTGCCTACATGTTCGATGGTAACACCGTACCCTGCACAGGGAATACGTTTGTCATTTTTAAGATAAGTCCTTCCACAAACAATATGAAATCAGATTTGACAAAAGGGGTTATCTGTAGGATCGGACCTGGGCATAATTATTTTTGAATTACTGTTAAACAGTCATGTAGTTCCCCATCATCTGAAGAGGCGGTAGGGTTGCATGATTAGGTTTTGAACAAAGTTGAAGAGTGATAACACAAATTAAAAAAAAATCAACTTCATGAGAGGTAAGATGGTTGACAGAGTGCTGGACGTTGCTTAGAAGTAACAAGAATTGCGTAACATGTGGGACCCATCAAGTGAGTGGAGAGGGTGCCACCAGATGCAGAGAGGGTATATCTCAATAAGCAATAGGCTTCTGGTGTGGACAGTGCTGTTAAATTACTTATGGATGGACCTAGAGATTTTCATGCTAAGTGAAGTAAGTCAGACAGAGAAAGACAAATATTGTATGATATCGCTTATACATGGAATCTAAAAAAATACAAATGAACTTATTTACAAAACAGAAATAGACTCACAGACATAGAAAACAAACTTATGGTTACCAAAGCATGGGGGGGATAAATTAGGAATTTGGGATTAACATATCCACACTACTATATATAAAATAGATAACCAACAAGAACCTACTGTATAGCACAGGGAACTGTACTCAGTATCTTGTAATAACCTGTATTGGAAAAGAATCTGAAAAAAAATGTATATGTATATTATGTATAACTGAATCACTTTGCTGTACATCTGAAACTAACACAATATTGTAAATCAACTATATTTCAGTAAAAATTTACTTATGGAAGGAATGGAGCATAGGGAAATGTTTGCTTAAGAGCCACTGGGAGTCTGAGGATCACAATTCTATTGATTGTCCTGAGATCTTGAATAAATCTGCAGTCTTTTCCATTAGATTTCTGAAGGAGCAATAGGGGAGTATGACAAAAGACACTAAGTCTTTGTTCTAGTTAATACTCGATATGAGATTTATTCCTGATAATCACTTCAGATTTAAATGGATATTGGAGTAACCTGAAGCATGGCTTTGTAAAGATCAATTTGAACTCTTTAAGAGTCAGCACCATATATTCTGCCTGTGCCAGTAAAGTCTTTAGCTCAAAGGGTACAGGCTGGTTTAGGAGAGGCCAATATGTGCAAGAAAACAAGGGTGTCTAGGGCTGCTACAATTTGGCTTTGTGTACACTTTTCATTTGGGATCTCTAAAATATATATGCCTTCTGTAGAGCATTTAATTTGACGATGCTACCTACATAATAATCCTCAACCAGTAAATTATCCAGAGCAAAGATTACACTGTAGGAAGGTATCTTCCTTTTCTAATAGACTAATTGAAATTGGTAAACTTTGGGAGACTGGGAAGATAATAGGGTTATTGGTGATACCCACCACTGTTATTCTCTTAGTACTATGAGGAAGAGTAGAAAGGAATTTAAGGTAGAAACAGAAAGCCCTGTACCCAGGAATTTGCAGGCCTGTTCCTCAACAGAAAATTCATTTTGTCTAGTAACAGCAGAGAGTATAATAGGGTATTGTTGAGATGCTCAGAGATATGTCATTACCATGCATCTCTAACTTGGCTTGTTGAACTCCTTTCTCAGTTTTTAAGGGATAGTCACTTTTCTAGCACTTGAACTCCTTATGGATTCAACAAACCCCCTCGGACAGTTCTTTCCCTTATCTGTCCTAGGAGGGAATGTTAGACTTCGAGTAAGTTGTTTAATTTGAAGGGGACTTGTGTTTTTTTTTTTTTTTCTTTTCATTCTTTTAGAGTTCTTTGACAATTTTCTGTTGTAATCCATCTAAATAATCTCTTTGCTAATCCACTGACATTCTTCTCACTAATCTGGTTATTTCTGGTTTTAATCCGTTAAAAGGCTCAGGAGATCCTGTAGTGGTCTCCCTCTTGGTCTATATTAAAGTATTTCCTAAAGGTTTCTAAAATTTCTGATTATGAATAATTTTGCTTGTAATTTTGGATTTTGGTCCAATCTACTTTGGTAAAAAAGGCTTTTGCACTGGCCAGAAGCAAACACTTTCCTGTGTCTTTAGCTTTCTTTAAAGTTTGTTCTGATTTGTGGTACTCTGATCTGCATTAAGGACTCCAACCAGTTTTTTCGAACCACCTTTGACCTTCTGTTGAGGAAACTAATAGTCTGTATAAACTTGTGAAGTTCTGGAAAGTCAGAGGGGTATAGGTGTCTAAAAGTAAACTCCTCAGAAATCCTTTGGTTTTCAGTGAGCATGGGGATTCTGTCTGACCAAAGTTTGAAAGCAACAGTATGACCTTCTTTTGAAGAGTGGGATGGGTAACTCCATGATGGAAATTGTGATGGTCTGTCCCTTACTGTGTGGGTGCTCAGCAAGAGGGGAGGAGGTAGGACCATGACACCTAAGGAAGGAAGATATTAGGGGAAACCCATGATAATAAAGAAGTTGTGAGAGAAGCATGAGGTCTTCATCTGAAGAGTCAGTACATTAGGATTCTGGAAGATGGGATAAAGGCTAAACTTCGGAGGCAGGAAGTCAGGAACAGAGAAGAAGCTGCCTTTTCTTTAGTGTTTGCCAGGGACTCCTTCAAGGAAGTTAATTTTGAGTTTCTGAGGCATTTAGATGTCTTGGTGTATCAGTTTAAGAAGGCAAAGTATTGCCTTGGGGGCAAGCCCTTGCTGAAATCATAAGTTCCCCAAAGTGGCTGCTGCAGTTATAAACTATCCTTGGTGTAATTATGCCGTATTATTAGACATGTATATGAACTTGGACTTTAATGAATGTACATATACTTGATTCTTTGGATTGACAGTCCTACAACAAATACCAAGAAGGAGATTGTTTTACCATTTGGTAGACAAATGTATACAGAGTAACTAGGCAGTCGAGAGAGACCCAGTAGTCTAGTACATGCAGTCCTTGAATCTGGTCTAAACCATGAGTTTTCTGAGGAATCACTTTGACAGGACATAGGTGGACTAACAACAGAATATATATAGAATAGATCCCCTCTGTTTGTGTCACTCAAGAAAGAGACCAAACTTCTTCTACTCATGAGAAACCAGATGGCTCTGAGCCAGAATAAACAGAACCTTTGAGACAGGACCGAACAAACTCAGAGCTGAAATCAGCTGAGTCACCATCAGAAGGTGCCAAAAACGTGCTAAATTCAGGGCTCTGTAGGTTCTTAAGTGTCAGTGGTCTGTCAGCTTCACTGGGTGTTTCAATCATATGATCTCCGTGGGACCTCCAAACTGTTAAAGAAAGCACAGCAACTATAAGAGACCAAAGATTGTGCACTAAGTGAAATAGCTTTATTGCCAAGCATGGAACCTGAGTCTATAAGTAGGTCCTGAGGGATGGCTTCAGGGCAGGAGAAATGGGGTAGGTCCTTTAAAGCCAAAAACCATGAATTATCTTTGTTTCACAGTAGAAGAGCCAGATCTTTGAGTGTTGTTCATTGGCTGGTGATATCTGGGTTTGTTGGTTGGTAAGCATTGGACTGGCTGGAGGTAGTCTGTAGCATACATGTGGTATGGAATTATGATGTCTAACTGCCTCTATTTTCTATGTAGTATGTCCAAGTTAAGATTATATCACTCAGCTGCTACATTGGCACCAGTAGGGGAGGTGGCCAGGTTAAGGTTTACCAGATTTAGTAGTTGTCTGGATATGAGGGTGTGCGTGTTAGGAGAGAGATCTGGGTATGGTATAGGCTTTGAAAGGTGGTCTAGTAGAGAAAAATGTCTGCTTTCATGGGTCTTAATCTGTTCTTCACTCATCTAATGGTGTTCTAATTATCTGTTGATGTTCAATAAACCACCCCAAAACTTAGTGGCTTGAAACAACAACATTTAGTTTGCTTGAGAATTTGTAATTTGTTCAGGACTTGGCAGGGTCAGCTTGTCTGTTCCACTCAGCATCAGCTGGGGTGTTTCAAGGGCTGGGACCTGCATTATCTGAAGGTTTATTCACTGATATTTCTCGCAGTTTAGCTGTCTGTCAGCTGGGATCTTAGCTGGGACTCTCAACTGAAATTCCCACCAGTGGCCTCTCTATGTGGCCTGGGTCAGTTCCAAGGTGAGTACCCAGAGAGAGCCAGATCACCTCCCAAGGCCCCACCTCCAGATACCATCGCATTGGAGATTAGGTTTCAACATACAAATTTTGGAGGGACACAAGCATTCAGTCTATAACATACCCATTTTTCAACTATATCAAAGTTTCATACCTAAAATAACATCTTAATTTCCATAAAAGAACACCTTACTAAAAATAAAACATCATTATCTAGGATTTTCCAAATGTCGAAGTAAAGGTTTATGAACTATAAATAATGAAACAGTATGGCTTTTCATTTTTTACAGATTTTATTATGGTGCCTGTCACATTTTAGTCACTGTAATAGATACTCTTGAGGATAATAGACCTAATAACCCTTTGAAACAAAAATCCTAAATATTCTGACCTTGCAGGATAAATGATCTGAATATTACACTATATGTAAAAGTGCTTATGCACTTGGATTTTTCCAGTGGCCCAGAGAGCTTTCAGAGAATGAGTTTCTCCAGCTTTGTCCAGGTATGGTAGATTATATGTGTAGGTTTCAGTGGAGAACGTGCTTTTTGGAATGACTTTTCATAGAAAAGAATTTGTACCTTAGCTGTAATCTAGAGGCTGTTTGTTTGTTTTTTGGTTGTTTGTTTTTGAAGGGAATACAGGTATGTCTTTCATGTATAATTTAGTTATTCCTAAATGTTTTTCTTTTGTGTTTAAGTAAATCTAGATACAGATTTTGTGTATTTTGTAGGTATAATTTTTTTAAGTTTTTTTTTTTTATGTGGACCATTTTTAAAGTCTTTATTGAATCTGTTACAGTATTGCTTCTATTTTATATTTTGGGTTTTTGGCCGCGAGACATGTGGGATCTTAGCTCCCCAACCAGGGATCGAACCGCTCCCCGTGCGTTGGAAGGTGGAGTCTTAACTACTGGACCGCCAGGGAAGTTCCTGTAGATACGATTTTGTCTTTTTTTTTTTTTTTTCATGGCAAGATGAAATTGTTTTTAGGTAGGTTTCTAAAACAGATTCTTCTTTATTTAATTAGTAATTTGAATGAAAAAGCCTGTGTTCTCTAAAAAATCAAGGTGAATGTGTGAAATAAACTTTAGGTAAAAGTTCCGAAGTGTACTTGAAAAACATGGATATGTAAGGACCCTATGTTACTATTTTAATGTGTTTCTTAACCTAGAATCCTTTGGAAGAGGATGTGGATGAGCTTCTGAGTTTCCATAAACCCTTTAATGTATATGTGTGTGTGTGTGTGTGTGTGTGTGTGTGTGTGTGTGTGTGTGTGTGTGTGTGTGTGTGTGTGTGTGTGTGTGTGTGTGTAAGTACACGTTTTCATCAGATTTTCGAAGTGGCCCTTTACCACCACCATCGCATCCCCCTAAAAGTTAAGAACACTACTCTACAGCTGTGGTTTTCAAAGTGTGGTACGGAGACCAGCAGCAGCAGCAACGTCACCTGGAAATTTAGTCCTGGGACCCCCAGGACTAAAGTCTAAAGACTCCCCAGAGAGGGGAGTCTATATATGTTGGCCCTAATCTATACTAAGCTACATGATCTACACTGATGTTAATTTGCTGACAGAATTGTAGAACAGAATACAAAATTCTGTTGAATACAAAATTCTGTAAGTATGTTCATATGTTCTTGTCTGCATGGCCGTTTTATTTAACACAAATACTGTTTTGTTGATATTTAAGATTGGAACTAATATTTGAGAACATTTTGATTTATAAAATGTTAATGAATTTTGGGTTTAACATATTTTTACTTTTGGTTAAGTGCCTTTTGCTTTGAGAGTGTTTTGGTTAGCGTTGTAGATTACCTTTATTCTAATGAAGCCAGTTTTGGTTGCAAGTAACAGGAAAACAACCCACTCAGACTAACTTAACCCAAAAGAGACATTACTGGGAGGATACAGTTTTCGCACCTGAGGGGAATGTGCAGCCTGGCTTTAAGTGAGACAGGATCCAGGAAATGGAAAGCCTCAGGAACTTAGACAGCTGTTCCCAGTGGCCCCCTCAGGCCATTTAGAACTCTTCTGTTTCTAAGTGGTATGCTTCCTTCTTTGTAGTGGCTCTGGCTCCCAATGCTAGTTTCACAGGAGAGAGGATCCGACTGGGTGGATCATTGCGAATATGGTGGCTGCTCATCATCCAGTTAGCTGTGATCAGGATCACACTTTTCTTCTATGGCTCATGCTGTAGCTATAGATTACATTTTATTGAGGTAATATAATTTAATAGCATTTTGATATCCTGTTAAGGTTAAAGTAGAACTACATGACTTGTATTTTGGTTAGTAGTGAGTAGTTTTCTTTTTCTCTCCAGTAACTTTTTCTAAAAAATAAGTCATCAAAAACTATTTAGTGAATATTGTAATTATATTGTAGATATAAGGTTGTTTAGTGGGACCATTCCATTATAATCTTGACTTATTTTTGCATGTGTTTGGATAGGCTATGGAAACATGCCTTCAAATTATAATCAGACTGTGTACACATAAGACAGTATATGTTTAGCTTATGCTTTTTCCTTTTACATATTACAGATTTATAAAAATATATTGGTAGGTTTCAGATGCTTTATTTTACATACATACCTACTTGGTGTTTGAGGGGGCGTTTTGTGTAAACAGGTATCAGTTGATTTTTGGCACTTTCATTGTCAATTTTTCTTCTGCTGCCAGTGTTGATAAGGATTTGGCATTATGCCTTTCATTTAAACTCTACATAGGAAGTTAAAATGATCATTTGAATAGAACTTGGACAGGATGATGTAAATGGCAGTATGCCATTACAGAAAGAATCTAGGAAATGCATTAGTCCTTTGCATTGGAAGTTTTACTGGGGAGTACTTAACAATCTTTGGGCTTGCTGTGGAATAAGAGGGAGGAGCAGTGGAAAAAGGAAGCCTTTTGTTTACTGTAAGACAATGCAGTGAATTAGAGAGAGTGGTGTTAGAACAGGAGTCTAAACATGACAAATCTAGGCAGATTCCATTGGAATGGCGAGTTATATTGTGGCTCAATCCTGAGCCCTCTTTTGGAGCTTCAGAATTTCTAAGATTTCAGTATTTTTAGTAGTTATTGAATGTGTATTCTGTGCATGGTTTTCTAAGCTGCAGGGATGCAATGGAGATCAAAAACAAGTTCTTAGCCTCATGGAGTTTAATGTTATGGTAGGGGAAGACCTTAGGAACTGAAGGGTTAGTTAGCTTAACTAACTTAATTTTTTATATTTGAAAAATGTGGGTCTTTATTGATGTTTAAATGTGATAATCCCAGGGCTCCTTGGAGAAATGACCAATTCTAGGGCTGGGGCAGGGAACATACAAGACGAGCCTAGAGCATTTTCTAGTGTCAGAAAGTACAGAAGTGTGCCCCTTCTCACCTCAGTGATGTGGGTATGTCAAAGGATCACAGGAACCAACTGAAAGAGCTCCTAATGGCTAAAGCTGGCACAATTTGAACAAGAAAATAAAGTAGTATTGTATTATAACCCAGCATATAAAGTAAATATTTATGAGTCCATACTCATATATGATACATAAATGAATGGAGGAGGATAGATACATTTCCTATGCAGAATTACAAATAATTTATGTAGATATTCCACTGTTAAGGAGGGGGAGAATAACTCCCTGGTCCTTAAGTGTGGGCTGCACATAGTGATTTCCTCCAAAGAGTACAGTATGGAAAGGAGGATAAAAGAGTACCTTTACAGTGGAGAAACCTTACAAACATTACTTCAGCCAGGTCAAGGTTAATATCAACAGTGATAACTCATGCTGATAATATACACCCTTGATATGATGTTATGAGAATGAGACCTTTACCTTTGTGGTCTTCCTCCCAACAACCCTTAAACCCAGAATAATCATGAGAAATCAGACAAATTCAGTAGAGGGGCATTCTACAAAATACCTGACCAGTATTCCTCAAAACTGTCAAGGTCATGAATAACAGTAACAAAGTCTGAGAAGCTATCACATCCAAGAGGAGCCTAAGGAGACATGATGACTAAATGAAATATGGTACCCTCAGTGGGATCTTGGAACAGATAAAAGACGTTATGTGAAAACTAAGGAAATCTGAATAAAATGTGAACTTACTTAATAATGTATCAATATTGGTTCATTAAATTGTGAGAAATATACTAATGTAAAATGTTAATAATAGGATAAATGGGTGTGGAATGTATAAGAATACTGGACTATCTTTATAATTTTTCTGTAAATCAGATTATTCTAAAATAAAAGTTTATTAAATTTAGTAATTCCCAGTCAACCTTGGAAATATTTCAAAAACATGAAGTTATAAAGAATTATTTTCTTATAATTAACAGTGCTTTTTATAGTTGCAGTCTTCTTTCTTATTTATGCTGGTGGCCTGTGTTTACAAACGGAGCCTATTTGGGAAACTAAATATCTTTGGCACTTTACTCTGTTAGAGTAGGTCATCAGGTACTTGAGTGACTACAGTTTTTAGAGCCTGGAAGAATGCAGAAGACCTGGGAGCTTATCCTTATTTGCACTGTTCTAAAAATAGGTTAATAAATTTGGATAATACCATGTGACAGTATACCTTTTTATTGTGTATGAGAGACAAAGCTCAATGAGATCTGTTATTAGGAAAGGGCTCCAGTAGGTAGTTGGGCCCTCTGGTAAAACAGAGTGCTTACAAATAGTTGAGGAAGCCATCCTGACTTAAAAAGATTTTTTGAACAAAAGTTAGGCTAAAGGAATCAAGGAGTGAGTTTTGTTTTATTATGTACCTTTTAGTTTGCTCATCCTTATACCTTGTCAGTGGTTTTTGGAGGATTTTCATTGATTCAGCAAGTATTTGAGTGCATATGATATAATAAACTGTAGGAGAGAGAAAAATAAGCCAAACTTTGTCTTCAAGAAATTTACAGCTTAATGGGACATAAAGGGAAGGGTTAGACATCGTGTGAGTATGTTTAATACAAGCAGAATGAGAAGGAACATACAAAACAACTAGAGCCAGTATTGGAAGTGCATAGGAAGGGAGAGATCAAAATCAGATTGTGAGAAAGAAGGAGAAATCAGAAAAGTTTTCACATGGAGTTGAAATTTGATGAATGGATAAGATTTTGAGGGTCAGTAGTTAGAATAAGGACTTCCCTGGCGTTCCAGTGGTTAAGACTCTGTGCTTCCAATGCAGGGGGCACGGGTTTGATCCCTGGTTGGGGAACTAAGATCCTACATGTCGCATGGTACACACACACACACACACACACACACAAAAAAAAATTCCCAGTAGTTAGAATAATAGCACTTGGGATGGGGAGAGCATTTTGAATAAAGGCAAAGGCAGAAAAGTCCTGGGCTTATTTCAGGGGACAAAGAGAATGATATTTTCAATGTAGGGGTTAATGAGAGAAAAAAGGGATCATGGCAGCCTCTGAGTGAGGAATCTATAGAAAAAGAAGATGGAACCTGGATTCAAAATAACCTAAGCTCATTTACTAGGTGACAGGTTAGAACGGGTCACAACTTTTGAGTTGTAGTTTCCCTTTCTGTGGATTTTATTTTATTATTGTTATTATTATTTTTTTGCTGTACGCGGGCCTCTCACTGTTGTGGCCTCTCCTGTTGCGGAGCATAGGCTCCGGACATGCAGGCTCAGCGGCCATGGCTCATGGGCCTAGCCGCTCCGCGGCATGTGGGATCCTCCTGGACCGGGGCACAAACCTGTGTCCCCTGCATTGACAGGCGGACCCTCAACCACTGCGCCACCAGGGAAGCCCCTTTCTGTGGATTTTAGAACATAACTTCCCAACTTGTAAGGGCCGAGCAAAAGACTCTGTGCACAAATTTT
Source organism: Lagenorhynchus albirostris (assembly GCF_949774975.1). Classification (NCBI taxonomy): domain Eukaryota; kingdom Metazoa; phylum Chordata; class Mammalia; order Artiodactyla; family Delphinidae; genus Lagenorhynchus; species Lagenorhynchus albirostris. Next base: position 46,261,027 of record NC_083114.1, on the reverse strand, counting down.
GGGGGCACATTATAAAATGCTTTAGATATATTATTTAAATGTGAATATTGTAAATGGAAATAGGCAGAGAGATATATGATACCTGATAGAATCTGGCAACTACTTTAGGTGTTCAGGGAGAGGGAGAGAGATAAGAAAGACATTTGCTTTCTGAATGATTGCAAGCATGTGGTGCAGTTCACAGAACTAGGGAGGTCAAAAGGAAAAAGAGCTGGTTCAGTAGGGAAGCTTATTAATTTAATTTTGAATAAAGATAATTTCAAGTGCTGGTAAGGTATCCAATTGGGTATGTGTGGTAGGCAGTTGAAATGTGGGCTTGGATTTTGAGAGAGGAGTGAGGCTAGACATACAGATTGAGACTCATCTATTTACCAAAAGCTTACTAGGTACATAAACTTTCTTATTGACTGAATATTTGTGTCTGTGTCCCCCCATATTTCATATGTTGAAACTCTGATCTGGGAATTCCCTGGTGGTGCAGTGGTTAGGACTCTGTGCTTCCACTGCTGGGGGGCACGGGTTTGATCCCTGGTTGGGGAACTAAGATCCTGCAAACCAAAAAAAAAAAAAAAAAAAAAAAAGAAACCCTAATCCCCAGTGTGATGGTATAAGAAGGTGGGGCCTTTGGGAGGTAATTGTGTCATGAAGGTGGAGCCCTCATGATTGGGATTAGTGCCCTTCAAGAGAGATGATACTTCTTTTGGCAATGTGAGGATACAGCAAGAAGGTGGCTGCAAAACAAGAAGGGGATCCTCACCAGACATTGAATTTGCCTGTACCTTGATCTTGGACTTGCCAGCCTCAGAACTGTGAAAAATAAATGTTGTTTAAGCCACCCAGTCTATGGTATTTATTACAGCAGCCTGAACTAAGACAGGCTTCTCACCAGCTTGTGAGAAGATCCCTTTCTTGCTGTTTAAGGTGCTTGCAACCTGATGGATTAATTTTATTTGAAGTTTTAGAGTAGAAAGAATAATAGCTAATATTTATTGAGCACTTGCTGTATACCAGGTACTGTTCCAGGTGTTTTATGTGTTTCAATTTATTTAATCTTTAAAACAACACTATGAGGTGGCTCCTAGTATTCCTCATTGTAACAGATGAGATCTGAGGTAAAGAGGCATTAAGTAGTTGTTCAGGGTCACAAGTTAATAAGTGACAGCACCTGGTTCAAACACAGGCATTCTGACTCTAAGTGTTTAACTTTATATAGTGCTTATAGCTTAACACTATTGTATGCTGTTTCTGTGAATGTCTCTAGAAAAAGAGGGTAAAGGAGAGAAACCTGGGAGTGGCCAGAAAGTGATATAACTTTTCCCCTAGGTGTAGAATAGTGTTAAGGCTTCATTGCAACTATATTCTTGAATTTTATACTAAGGTTTCCTTCTCTTGGTGTTTTGATGAAGAAAGTAAATTATTGTATGATTTAGATATACTAAATAAATCTCTTGAGCAGCCACCAGTTAGGAAATGGGTCTGTTTGAATGAAGGTGTCCAGTGAGGAAGGGGCAGTGGCTGTCTCCAGTAGCACTAGCCTGATAATGTTCAGTCTGCAAACTGCATTGGAGGTCCTTAAGTCATAGTGAATTTACCATCCTTATGAATGAAGGGTAGTACTTTTATGTATTTTCATCCCCAAATTGGAGAAATGAATTCAAGGAAATTTTGATTTAAGATAGCAGAAATGCTTTTAGATAGTTTCTTAAAATAACAGCTTCTATAGTTTGCCTGCTACTTGCCAAGTACCTAGACTACATGCTTTACATTTATTTCATGCTGAATATGTTGCTTGGCTTTAGCGGAACCTTTTTTTTTTTAAAAAAAAACGTGTGAACTTATGCCAGAACTTGATTATTATGTTTATAAGAGAAGCTTTATTTTAAAATTACCTCTGATCACTATAAGGTAAATATTTACAGTTGTGGCTAGAAGAAATAATATCTGCCCTTATTATGTCAAAGTAGATCATTGTTTTTGTGTTGAAAAAGTTTGCACTTAATTTTTTTAAAACTTATTTGTACACCCTAATCCTGTTTCAGTTTTATTCAGTTAAAAAGTATACTTGTTTGGGAAAATGTTTTGAGTAAAATCTTCATATGTTTGAAAATTTTTTTAAAAAGTAGTTACACGCATATATATGGAATCTAAAAAAAAAAATGGTTCTGATGAACCTAGGGGCAGGACAGGAATAAAGATGCAGACGTAGAGAATGGACCTGAGGACATGGGGAGGGGGAAGGGTAAGCTGGGACAAAGTAAGAGAGTGGCATGGACATGTATACACTACCAAATGTAAAACAGCTAGTGGGAAGCAGCTGCATCGCATAGGGAGATCAGCTCAGGTACTTTGTGACCACCTAGAGAGGTGGGATAGGGAGGGTGGGAGGGAGACGCAAGAGGGAGGGGATATGGGGATATATATACACATATAGCTGATACACTTTGTTATACAGCAGAAACTAACACAACATTGTAAAGCAATTATACTCCAATAAAGATGTTAAAAAAAGTAGTTACATTTCATGAAATGTAAATTTTCATGAAGTATTTGGTTAGAATCAAAGTTTGTCTGGGTTTGCCCTTTTTTTGAAAGTGGATATATATGAATATGTATATATTTTTTATGGATATTACATGAGTTGGCTGCATGCTCACCTGCCATAATAAATAAAAACTTGCAAGGTGAAAAAAAAAGTAGTTACTTAAAAGTTGTTTGATATGAGTGAACTGGGTCATTTTCAGTTGGTTAACTTGAGAAACGGTTTTGCCTTTGATGAAATATTTAAATGGTGACTTTTTTTTTTGGTAAGAGTATTTACCTCATTTTGGTAGAAACTGTATCTTTTAATACATCATCTGTATACTAATTATTAATAAATTAACTACCTACCAGATACTAAATACATGAAGCTAAACTTAGAGGCCAATTTGTTTTGTAACGTGCATGAAACGGATTGCCTAAAATTCCTTGATTAAATGGCACTGTAACAAGATATTTAGTTAAAAGCAGGTTTAATATGATTGTAGAGGTAAACTATAATCTATTGAAAGAGAGAAATTGCTCATCTTTTGGAGGAGGTCCTTGTGCACCCTGGGTTTCTATTAGCTGTTTTTGTGAACCTGTTTCACCAGTAATTGCTTTAGCGTGTTAAGTTCCTTTAAAAAGGAGAAGCTAACCTGACAGACTATGTTCAATTCTATATATGGTGGTTAAGAGTTTGGATTCTGTGATTAGACTATTTGAATTGGTATCTCCACTTTAGCACTTACAGTGTAATCTTTGGCAAGTCTTTTATGCCTGAACCTCAATTACTTTATCTGTAAAATGTAGGTAGGGACTTCCCTGGTGGTTCAGTGGTAAAGACTCCTCACTTCCACTGCAGGGGGCACGGGTTCAATCCCTGGTTGGGGAACTAAGATCCCACATGCTGCGTGGCCAAAAAAAAAAATATATAAAATGTAGGTAATGCTACTACTTAACTTCACAGAGTGGTTGGTATACACTTGCACATAGTAAATATTCAATAAATGTTATCCAGTCTTTTTATATTCCTTACTAAAATTCCTTTTTATTTAATGTACTATTTAATAAATGGACTTTTACTCTTAACAGCATATTAAGAAATATTTTCTTACCAATAAATATTTACATAATTTTAATGGCGTAATATTTGTGCATGCTATTTGTCATCCTTAACTATTTCGTTATGGTATAAATAAGGTTGTATCTGATATTTCTGCTAAGTACAGCATTTTGTAGTAATGCTTTTTTGGGATAATAACGCTCTTGAATATGAATCTTTGTGTAGCGCTCCTGTTTCAAGCAACAATAACTGAAACATATTTAAGAACTATATTGTGTACACATTGTCAATAGAACTTAAATTTTGTGTTTAGGAGTTGAGGTAGAGGTTGTTTCTTGGAACAGAAAGATCTAAATTGTTGTCATGTGCCCGTGATCAGGAAGGGTGTATATTGTAGACATTTTTAAAGCACTAGGCCATCCTGTTGGAATTTGTTTAGGAATGCTGTCCTCAACTTCAGTTTTATTTTACAATGGTAATATAAGTTCAGAGAAAATACAGAGTAATCTACTCTGTTGAAAAAGAGTCTGTACAACTTGCAGGAACAGTACTATATTATAAAATCTGTTTTTGTGGGGTGAAGGAAAATGGGATATCTGAGTGGTTTTTTTCTTTCTCTCAAGCAGCCTCATTCCGATCAGCAGTGTAATTAGAATGCAACTCCAATCTGGAGGAGGAAAGGAAATTTTTGGCAAGAAGATACTGAGCAGTTGGGAGTTTTATTCAGATTTAGCATAGGCAGCCATTCATTATGAATACAACTCAGTAAGAGCAGCAATAGCATTCTATTTTTGCAGCTGGGATTTATATTCTGATATTATTAGATGGTGTGTTGCATATAGATAGCTCTTTTCCAACCAGAAAAAGAAATTATCAGCTTAAAAGAAATGATAATATTTATTGCATCTGCACTTCTGCAAATAGTTTCTTCCAATCACTGCCTCAAATAAAATAGACTAAAGGAGATTTTTATGAAATTTAAAAATATTTCTTGAGAAAACAACAAAAATGGCATGATATTATACCTGACCTGCAAGCTCTGAGGGCAAAGGACTGTGTCTTATTTATCTTTGTATCTGCAGAATCTATCATTGCACTTGGCACAAAGTGGGTGTTCAGGAAATGTTAATGAAAGAGTGAATGAAGGAGTGCTCCCTTCTCATTAAGCATCTCAAGGTGGTCACATCTGGGGACTTCCCTGGTGGGTGCAGTGGTTAAGAATCTGTCTGCCAGTGCAGAGGTCACAGGTTTGAGCCCTGGTGTGGGAGGATCCCACATGCAGCGGAGCAGCTAAGCCCTTGCACCACAACTACTGAGCCTACGCTTTAGAGCCCATGAGCCACAACTGCTGAAGCCTGCGAGCCACAACTACTGAAGCCTGCGCACCTAGAGCCCGTGCCGTGCAACAAGAGAAGCCACCGCAATGAGAAGTCCACGCACCGCAATGAAGAGTGGTCCCTGCTCGCCGCAACTAGAGAAAGCCTGTGTGCAGGATTGAAGACCCAGCACAGCCAAGAATGAATGAATGAATGAATGAATAAATAAATTTATTTTAAAAAAGATGGTCACATAAATAAGTAAACAAATTTAATTATTAAAAAAAAAAAAAGATGGTCACATCTCCTTGTGTGTGAAATAGAGAGGAAGTTACCAGTATCCCAGCAAGGCTGATCTTGGCTTATTTTGATTATCTCCTCTATCTATTTCAAACGCATCTATCTGCTGAAGAGTAGAATAGCTAGAATAGGTTTTAGGTTTTGGGAGTGTACACATAAGAATGAGAAATGCTTTGAAGGAATTTGAGAAGGGTAGTAACATGATCAAATTAGTCTAGTAAAATTAATCCAGTGCGGATCTACAGGCTGTGTGAGACATGGTCCCTAATGGAATTTGAAGTAATGGTACTGTGCTGGTATAATGCCACATTTGTAGTTATCAGTGATGATAAATATCTGGAGTCCAGTATAATGTTTTGTTTTAGTACAGAAATTAGTGGAAGTTGATTGAATTATATTCTTAAGAATTCTGCACCTTTCTTTATAAATTATTTCAATAGAAAACTTACTAAACATTCAAAACTTTGAAATATTGATAGCTGTCTAGGAGAAAGTCTACACTCCGTAGCCTTTGTTCTGGCCCCACCCCCCTTACAGGGTTTCTCTCCTGCTAGTCCCTTCCAGTAATTTAGTGTTTCTCAACATTATTTTTTACCTCTCTTCTGTAATAATCATTTAGAAAACAAAAATGAAAGTTCTTCTGCACCGCTACCCTTCCCAAGTGCCACGATTCCCAATCTTGGCTCCACTTTCTATAGTTTCTGTTACAAAAAATGATTTACAAATATAAATTTGTGCAAATATAAATGTAAAATTATACTACAAATATAAAAATCACATTATAATATTATACATACATTCCTCAGGAGATTCTCATATATACCTCCTTAGCTGAGAATTTTGTTATGGTAACAAATAGGAGTTTGTCCTAGTGAAATTCATTAATTCATTGGGCATTTACTGAGCTCTTATAATTGGTACCAAGGACAGAAAGAGCAGTGGGCTGTGGTTGTAGTACCCAGAGTACATTCCCAAGAAAAAGAACAGTAAAGGCTCCAAGGGGTAAAAATTTATTTATATAAACAAATTACCAAAATCTGAAATGGTGCTTGACAATTTCCTTTTAAAATTTACAAGTGCAAGTTTTTGCTTCTATGGTATAAATAATTAAAAGACTGTCTGGAGCTTTTGAGATATAGTGTTAAAGTTAGCAGTCTGACCAATCTTGATATTTCTTTGTTTTAAATTAGTCTTGTTTCTCTGTGTTATCTTCCTTAGTCTCAGGGTTGCTAAAATTTCTCTTTATAAACTTTGAACCCAACTTTAAAGTTCATTCTTCTCTCGATTTTTTCAATTACCCTTTAAAACTTAGTCATATATTAGCAACATCTTATTTGTGATTAAAAGAAAATTTGTCAAACATGACCTGATGAGTATGTTTTAAATAGAGGGAAATGATAACAATGAGATTTCATTAAGTAAAAATTATGATTACTTGCAGATTGTTAATCTGTCACATAGTATAAAAAAATCGCCCTTTCAATGAAATTATTTTAGATTATTTTGGAGTTTGTTTTATTCATTTAGCATTTTACCATCAAACGCCTGGCACAGTGTTTGCTTGGTGCGGGAGATATAAAGAAATGATGCAGACATGATTTATGCTGGATAGAGTTTACCACGTTTGTAGTTATAAGCAACATTCTAAACTTAAACACTTATAATAAAGTGTAACTAGTGCCGGTGATAAGTATGGGCTTCTGTGAAAATACAAGTGGGCAGAAGGTTCAGAGAAACACGTTCTAAAAAGCTTCCTTCCCTTTTGAGACCTAAAAGATGAGTAGGTGAAGAAGCCTGGGAAAAATATTTCAGGCGGAGGGAATGGCACGTGAAGGCTGTGGGTGAGAAATGGAATGTATTTGAGAAAGTGAAGGTTTAGTGTGGCTGGATCTTGGACTTGGATTCTTGGAGGGGAGGGGTGGTGATGGAAGATGAGGTCAGAGAGGTAAACAGGAGCCAGGGCCTGATGGGTTTGTAAACCAAATAGGTTTTGGGCAAGACCTTGGCAATGTTCTGAGAATGGAGGTCAGTAGAGGAGACGAGAGACAAGTTTACTGAGAAAGTGGTAGGTTGGGTATGCGATCCAGAGCACAGGTGGAAAGATTGTTTTGAGGAATGTTTTAAGCATGTTTTGGAATGTTATTAGGAGGGGAAATGGATGGAAGGAATTAAATTATATTTTTAGAAAGATCACTTTAGGGGCTTCCCTGGTGGCACAGTGGTTGAGAGTCTGCCTGCCAATGCAGGGGATGTGGGTTCGTGCCCCACATGCCGCGGAGCGGCTGGGCCCGTGAGCCATGGCCACTGAGGTTGTGTGTCCGGAGCCTGTGCTCCGCAACGGGAGAGGCCACAGCAGTGAGAGGCCCGCATACCACAAAAAAAGAAAGATCACTTTAGGTCCAGTGTGGAGAGCTGATTGGAGGCAGTTGAGCCTTAAGGCAGGGGACTGATGGGGAGGCTGTTGTAATGACCTAAACAGTAGTTGATGGTGGCCTGGACTAGGGTGATGGCACTGGTAATAGGTAGAAGTGGACAGACAAGGATATTTCAGAGGCAGAGTTGATTAGAATTGGTAATTGCCAGGAGGTGGGGAGGGGGAGGAGTAGTGAAGGTTGCTATGGAAGTTTCTGACTAGGGTAATGGAGTGGAAGGCAAGGATATTTATTGAAAGTAAACTGGAGAAGGAGTTTGAGGGAAGTGGCTGGTGGGGGGGGATGGTGATTTTAATTTGAGGGCATATTTAGTGTGCCTGTGTGGACCTGGAGTTCAACAAAGAGCTAAGAGTTGGGTTTATAGATTGAGGTTTCATCAAAATGGTAAAGACCAGGGAGAATATATGGAAAAGAGGCTCTTCAAATTTATTTTTCAAGACGGGAGGAGGAGCTTTGTCAAACTGTTAAACTATGAACTTTCTCCCCAGAAAAGTACACGTGTATATAACAGTTTTTGTTTTTATTTTGTTTTTCTTTCCCACTATGGTTTATTATAGGATATTGAATATAGTCCCCTGTGCTATACAGTAGGACCTTGTTTATCTGTTTTATATATAGTAGTTTGTATCTGCTAATCCCAAACTCCTAATTTATCCCTCCCCACCGCCTTTCCCTTTTGGTAACCATAAGTTTGTTTTCTATGTCTGTGAGTCTGTTTCTATTTTATAAGTAAGTTCATTTGTATTATATTTTATTTTTTAAAAAAATATTTCTTTATTTGGTTGTGCTAGGTCTTAGTTGCAGCAGGCTCCTTAGTTGCGGCTCTCTGGCTCCTTAGTTGTGGCTTGCGAACTCTTAATTGCGGCATGCATGTGGGATCTAGTTCCTTGACCAGGGATCGAAACCAGGCCCCCTGCGTTGGGAGTGCAGAGTCTTAACCACTGCGCCACCAACGAGGTCCCTGTATCATATTTTAGATTCCACATATAAATGATAGCATATGGTATTTGTCTTTCTGCTTTACCTCACTTAGTATGATAATCTCTAGGTCCATCCATGTAGTTGCAAATGGCCTTGTTTCATTCTTTTTTATGGCCGAGTAGTATTCCAGAGTGTGTGTGTGAGTGTGTGTATCACATCTTTTTTCTTTCTTTTTTAAATTAATTTATTTTTTATTAAAAGAATTTATTTTTTAAATTTCTTATTTATTTTTATACAGCAGGTTCTTATTAGTTATCCATTTTGTACATATTAGTGTATATATGTCAATCCTGATATCCCAATTCATCCCATCACCACCCCACCCCCACCCCCCTGCCACTTTCCTCCCTTGGTGTCCATATGTTTGTTCTCTACATCTGTGTCTCTATTTCTGCCCTGAAAACTGGTTCATCTGTACCATTTTTCTAGCTTCCACATATATGCATTAATATACGATATTTGTTTTTCTCTTTCTGACTTACTTCACTCTGTATAACAGTCTCTAGATCCATCCACGTCTCTACAAATGACCCAATTTCGTTCCTTTTTATGGCTGAGTAATATTCCATTATATATATGTACCACATCTTCTTTATCCTCATCTGTCAATGGGCATTTAGGTTGCTTCCATGACGTGGCTATTGTAAATAGTGCTGCAGTGAACATTGGGGTGCATGTGTCTTTTTGAATTATGGTTTTCTCTGGGTATATGCCCAGTAGTGGGATTGCTGGGTCATATGGTAATTGTATTTTTAGTTTTTTAAAGGAACATCCATACTGTTCTCCATAGTGACTGTATCAATTTACATTCCCAGCAAGAGTGCAAGAGGGTTCCCTTTTCTCCACACCCTCTCCAGCATTTGTTGTTTGTAGATTTTCTGATGATGCCCATTCTAACTGGTGTGTGATACCTCATTGTAGTTTTTTTTTTTTTTTGCGGTACGCGGGCCTCTCACTGTTGTGGCCTCTCCCATTGCGGAGCATAGGCTCCGGACGCGCAGGCTCAGCAGCCATGGCTTGCAGGCCCAGCCACTCCACGGCATGTGGGATCTTCCCGGACCGGGGCACGAACCCGTGTCCCCTGCATCGGCAGGCAGACTCTCAACCACTGCGCCACCAGGGAAGCCCTCTGCCCATTTTTTGATTGGGTTGTTTGATTTTTTGTTATTGAGTTGTATGAGCTCTTTGTATATTTTGAAAATTAAGCCCTTGTCAATTGCATTGTTAGCAAATATTTTCTCCTATTCCGTAGATTGTCTTTTTGTTTTGTTTATGATTTCCTTTGCTGTGTAAAAGCTTATAAACTTGATTAGGTCCCATTTGTTTATTTTTGCTTTTATTTCTGTTGTCTTGGAGACTGACCTAAGAAAACATTGGTATGATTTATGTCAGAGAATGCTTTGCCTGTGTTCTCTTCTAGGAGTTTTATGGTGTTGTGTCTTATATTTAAATCTTTAAACCATTTTAAGTTTATTTTTGTGTATGGTGTGAGGGAGTGTTCTAACTTCATTGATTTACATTTGGCTGTCCAGTTTTCCTAACACTGCTTGCTGGTGTTTTCTCCATTGTATATTCTTGCCTTCTTTGTTGACGAGTAATTGAACATAGGTTTGTGGGTTTATTTCTGGGCTCTCTATTCTGTTCCATTGATCCATATGTCTGTTTTTGGGGCAATACTGCACTGTTTTGATTACTATAGCTTTGTAGTATTGTCTGAAGTCCGGGAGCGTTATGCCTTAGGATTGCTTTGGCAATTCTGGGTCTTTTACGGTTCTATATAAATTTTAGGATTATTTGTTCTAGTTCTGTGAAAAATGTTATGGGTAATTTGATAAGGATCACATTAAATCGTAGATTGCCTTGAGTAGTATGGCCATTTTAACAGTGTTAGTTCTTCCAATCTAAGACCATGGGATATCTTTCCATTTCTTTGAATCATCTTCAATTTCCTTTTGTCAATGTTTTGTAGTTCTCAGCATGTAAGTCTTTCACCTCCTTGGTCAGGTTTATTACTAAGGTGTTTTTTTTTTTGATGCAATTTTAAAGGGAATTTTTTTTTTTACTTGCCTTTTCCGATATTTCTTTGTTAGTATAAAGAAATGCAACAGATTTCTGTATGTTAATCTTGCATCCTGCTACCTTGCTGAGTTAGTTTATCAGTTCTAGTGGTTTTTGTGTGAGTCTTTAGAGTTTTCTATATCTAGTATCATGTCATCTGTACCAATGCTCTGTTGAATAGAAGTGGTGAGAGTGGGCATCCTTGTCTTGTTCCAGATTTTAACAGGAAGTCTTTCAGCTTTTCACCATTGAGTATTATGTTGGCTGTGGTTTTGTCATAAATAGCTTTTATGATGTTGAGATATGTTCCCTCAGTAGTTTTTATCATGAATGGATGTTGAATTTTATCAAATGTTTTTTCTGCACCTATTGAGATGATCATGTGGTTTTTTTTGTCTTTTGCTGATGTAGTGTATCACATTGATTGATTTTCATATGTTGAACCATCCTTGTGATCCTGGGATGAATCCAACTTGATCATGTGGTTTCAGTTTGCTAATATTTTGTTGAGCATATTAACAGTTTACATATAATTCCGAGGTTTACAGGATGGATATCTGTGCTCCTCGGTTTATAGAGTAAAAGAGGACCTAAAGTAAAGCCCTGAAGAACCTCAAGTTTCATGGGTGGAACAAAGGAAAAAGATCTGGCATAAAAGACTTTGAATGAATTTTATGCTTGGTGTAAAACCAGGTGAATGTGGTGTTAAACAGAAACCAAAAGAAGAGAGGGGTTTTAGAAGAGGGAGTAGTCAGTAGTGGCAAATACCCCTCAGGGGTCAAGTGCGATAAAGAATGAAAAGTGTCCATTGGATGGATTTATTAATTAGGTCCCCAGGGCTTTGGAGAAGCAGTATAGGGGCAATGGTGAGAGTGGAAGCCAAATTGCAGTGGATTGAGGCATTAGTGGATATAAAGAAGTGAAGTCACAAAGTGTAGACAGTGTTTTAAAGTAGTTTAATTATGAAGGAAAAGAGGTAGGATGGTGGCTGGAGTGGGGAGGCATGGGCAAGACTTGAATATGTTTAAATACTGATGAGGCAATCGGTAGAGGAAGTGGAGGGAAAGTTCTTGAGAAAGTGATGGGTTGGGTATGAGATCCAGAGTACAGGCAGAAGGATGGTGTTAGGAGAGTAGACATTGTAAGTGGAAGGAAGAAAAAAGAATGAGTGTTGAAACAGTACGTTTGTAGGTTTAGTGACAAGAAGTTGGAGGACTTCCCGTATATTTTCTATTTCTCTTAAGTAGGGTGTGCATTTATTTTACATCTTGAATCTTAGGATGGTGGTTAAAAATTATGAATGCCTCGTCAATACTGGAGATTATAATTTGGATTTATGTATGTGTTGTATATGTATTGATCCTGAGTATTCTGTTCAGTTTATATGATGATAATAAAAATTTATAGAGGAGTTATTCTTTTTTTTTTTTTCTTAAAACGTTTAATCAGATCCAATTCCAGGTTCTATATGACAACAACACCCACCCTCTTGGTTTTCTCTCTCTCTTTTTTTTTTTGGCCACACTGCGCGGCATGCAGGATCTTAGTTCCCCAACCAGGGATTGACCCTGTGTCCCCTGCAGTGGAAGCACAAAGTCTTAACTACTGGACCGCCAGGGAAGCCCCTAGGGAAGAGTTCTTCTAAATCAAGTTTCTGATTTGGTACTCCGAGTTATGGCCTTAGCTTTCATGATTGAGTTCTTATGTTCTTAAACTATGACAGGGCCTAAGAGACTCTGACTAGTAAATCAGTATCTTGTGCTTACTTAATAATTTTATTCATTTACTGATGGCATCTGTGTTCAAAATTATTTTTATTTGAACTTTTCAAGTGATTAATTATATTTAGACTTGTTCCCAAGGTTTATGTTAAATGAATTTTTATACACTAAACTTCCAATAAGTGTGACTAATTGAACAGACCATTTAAACTGTGAGTAGAAGTGGGTAGAAGTTAACCCAACATTACTTTCATAGATATTTTATAAATTAAAATATGAATATATGGAAATTGGTGGTTTCCCTTCACTTGTAACAAGTTTGGATTAAAGAAGTTAATGACTGTATAAACAGTGATTTTTAAATTGACATGCAATTCACATACTGTAAAATTCATCCCTCTAAAGCATGCAATTCAATGGTTTTAATATATTCACAAGGTTGTGCAGCCATCACTGTGTAAGTGATAATTTAATGCAAGGTAATCCAGAGAATGTGGATTTGGGATAGCTATCTCAATATATTAACTTAATTTTTGGAAGGTATAGTAGATCTCTCTTGTCATTGAGCCGATGTTTCTGTGGAGTTTAGATGGAGAGTAACAGAATGTCATTTTTTAAAAAAATGTCACCAGTATCAATTAAGCTTTGTTTTCTTGTGATCCTCTTCAGTATAAAATTATTTTACCCTTAAAAAAAAAAATATATATATATATATAAAACCCCCAATTTACATATTTCCTCCTTAGAACTATATTTTTCCCTTGCCACTAAGCCACTCTGAGACTAGATCTTGATGGAAGACAGGAAATGGTTCTTTATTAGAATACCAGATTTAAAAACTTTCTTGCCCTCAGCTGTTACTGGTGATCATTGCTGAAGTTGCCACCACTGGTTCAACTGTCTTTTGCTAGTCTTTAATCAAAGATTGTGATCATATTTCATACCTTGCTATAGTTAGTGTTTAATTATTATTCACTGGTATTTTCAGTGTTTCGAAATGAAACTTTGACAATGCAGTCTCACCATTTTAATTCTTCCCATGTATTTTTTGTTTCCTTTACAGTACTCTGTGCAAAAAACTTGGTGAAAAAGGATTTTTTCCGTAAGTAAATTAACTTTAAATCTTGTATGTTGTGTGTAGATTCTTTGGAAAGCATTTTCAGAATTCTCTGGTTTAGGGATTTCTCTATTCAGAAATATACTCAGTATTGTTTTATGAATTCTTTGATTCAGAGGCTTTTGGCATCACATGTTTTAAAGACGATTTTGTGCTCCTTAGCCCCTTTCCCTTTATCCACCCCCCCCATATTTGTGTGAAACGGGTGTGTATATGCAGATGAATGTAATGTATATTGAAGGTGTGCATACTACTAGATTTCTAGAAAAGGTTTGAGATTATTTCGTAAGCACTTTTTCCCCTAACATTTTATAGGAAATTTTACCCATGCATTCAGGAGTCATTAGAAGGAAGAGAAGTCATTTAGCCTGCTTGGAATTTCCAGAGTATAGGAAAGAAATCTCTGCCACATTTGATCGTAGAATCTCTTATGTCTCAGACTCCAAAACAGACATTTAGTTCACATATTTGCAGTCTCTTTGCCAATCTGTTGTGAAAATTTTTGTGGCTTTATTTAGGATTAAGTTTTGCGAGGGAAGATTGGGAAGTACCACTCACATGTGTGTGTTTACCCTATAATATTATACTTCACATTCGCTTTAAATTATTATGTAAAAATGATATAATTTTTGGACTTCCCTGGTGGCTCAGTGGTTAAGAATCTGCTTGCCAATGTGGGGGTCTCGGGTTTGATCCCTGGCCTGGGAAGATCCCACATGCAGTGGAGCAACTAAGCCCATGTGCCACAACTACTGAGCCTGTGCTCTAGAGCCCCTACAAGCCACAACTACTGAGCCAGCGCGCCACAGCTACTGAAGCCCATGCACCTAGAGTCCATGCTCCGCAACAAGAGAAGCCATCACAATGAGAAGCTGGTGCACCGCAACAAAGAGTAGACCCTGGGCTTCCCTGGTGGTGCAGTGGTTGAGAGTCCGCCTGCCGATGCAGGGGACAAGGGTTCGTGCCCCGGTCCGGGAAGATCCCACATGCCGCAGAGTGGCTGGGCCCGTGAGCCATGGCCGCTGAGCCTGCGTGTCTGGAGCCTGTGCTCCACAACGGGAGAGGCCACAACAGTGAGAGGCCCGCGTACCGCAAAAAAAAAAAAAAAAAAAAAAGACAAAGAGTAGACCCTGCTCGCTGCAACTAGAGAAAGCCCGCGTGCAGCAACGAAGACCCAAAACAGCCATAAATAAATAAATAAATATATTAAAAAAGATATGATTTTCAGTAAAACAAAAAAGTCCAAGCCAGCAAAATTTTTTTTGAATTTTATTTTTTTATTCAGCAGGTTCTTATTAGTTATCTGTTTTATACATATTAGTGTATATATGTCAATCCCAATCTCCCAGTTCATCACACCACCACCACCCCGCCCCGCCAGTTTCCCCCCTTGGTGTCCATACGTTTTAAGCCAGCAAAATTTGATAAGTAAAAATATTTGAAGTTAGAAATAGAGAAGTTCATTAGATTTTTAAATTCAGGTCCTATCAGCCAGCAAAAACTGGCTATGTATGCTGTCTAATTTAATATCTGACTTAGTTAATTTTCAAGTGTTTGATTAAAAGAATAATAAGCTCTTGATATATTTTTAAATCATACTTAATTCATTCCACTTGAAATTTTATTACTTAGTCTTCCTAGAGTAGAACCTGAATTAAAGTTTATAAAATAGCATAAACTATGTAATTGAAAAATTATGCTTATATGGGAAAGCAATTAAATAGGATAATCTGGGACATAATTAAGCAGTTTTCAGTTTATGTACCATGTGCCTTCTACCCCAAAGCATGTCGCAGGAGGAGAGGCCAGTGTGACCTCTCTCCTTGCTGCCACCAATTAATGTTATCTTCACAGGCTGCTGCTGAACTACCCACCTCATCCCTGTTGCTAATAACCTAATAGCCAATGTGTACTCCTTTTACCCTCCTTAAGGTTGATCCAAGGTAGGATTTATCCTAGTGGGACTGCAAAGTGGCCAATGGGATTGGATAGGCAGGTGACAAGAAGAGGGAGGGAAGTGAGTAGTGCACACTCTTAGAGCTTCTATACTCCCCAAGACAACTGGTCTGGTTTGAAAGACAAACTCTTCAGTTTTGTCTCCTAGCCTTCCTTCCCAAATTCTTTTCCTTCCCCTAGAGTCCCAAGACACACCTTCTCCAATAAAATATCAGATATCCTTGTCTCAGTTTTCCTAGGAAATCTAGAGGAATCTTACTCTAATTCTCTGTAAGCCCCTGAGAGCCGATTATTATCAGTTATATGATCTTTATCTGTCCTTAAGTTGTACGTGAAAGAAAGAAGGAAATCTTCCCCTTTTTTATTGTTGTAAGCAGTAAAAATTGATAAAAATTCTTGAGTTGTGAGCTTGCTTCAGGGATAAGAAAACTAGGGGAAATTGTGTGATTATCTTTAAAACTCAGAATGGAAAAAGCACTTGATGACCCTGGAAAGGAAAACAGGAAAGCCAATCCTGAGGCTTTCAGAAGGGACTCAGCCAAGGATGGAATATCCTGCAGGTTCACAGTGGCGGAGGTCCTCCTGCTGTGATAGATTTATATTTATTTTTGATCTGTTTATAAGTTGAGGGTTGCCCACATTAATTTCAGAGAAAGAGTTAAATAATAGTTCCTAAATCTCTTAATCAAATTTGAGTGAGAGTGTGCCTTTATTGATCAGAATGCAGTTATTGATACTGTAATATAGTTGTTTTTGCTTGTAAATCAGTTTAAATCGTGTTGAATGGGAAATGTAAATTTTAATATGAAGCATGACTATAGGCTGAGTATATATATGTGTATATATAAATATATTTAACTATAGAAAAAAATGCAGTGCCATGTGTTGTCTTTTGGAATTTGTATACTTTGAGATAATACTATTTATTCCAGGGTATCTACCTTTGCTGAGAAAAGTTTTGCTAACGCATTTTTTGGAACTATTTTCAAACTTACTGGCTTTTAAAAATAAAAGTACAGTACATCCCCCTTCCCCCAAAATTTTGGCAGGAAGAATTTCAGACACATAGCAACATATAAGGAATTTTACAGTGAATACCCATCATCTAGATTCTGCCATTAACTTTATCACCTATCTATCCATTTATCCATTATCTGTGTTTTTAAAAGAATGTTTTTATTAGTATCAAATTCTTTCCATTTTTTATGCAACGTTTAAGTAAAAACTTTGTGTGTAAGGTACTTTGTTAAGGTTTGTATAGGGGCCAAATTGAAGTCAGTGAGCTGCAACATGGTTGGTTGAATGTATTTTTTCTTCCCCAATCAAAAATAAAGCTTTATTTTCTCTGGTAAGTAACTCTTAAGTTGAAAGTTTTGTTTCATTATTTGCAGCTCATTAAGTGCGTTAGTGTAGTGAGGAAGTTCCTGAGCTTTAGCTATTTTATATGACTCAGAAATGATGGGGAGAAATTTTTAAAAATACTTTAGCCACTTCATATTTACCGCTAGAGGTCTCACTAACTTCTGAAAACTTGATATCTTTGACTACACTGGAAGAACTTGGCTCTCAAGTTAAATTCTTGCAGAATAATATAATCAGGTAAGTTGAAACCTAGGTATTTTTTTGTTAGGGAATAGAGCTTGTATTTTGTATTATTTAACAGAAGGGAAACATAGGAGGATGGGACTTAGACTTTCATACTTAAATAAGGATCTGGAAGCCACACCTAGTGACTTCTGTGTGGAAAATGTTGTTTTTCTCAGTCCTAATTCTTTAACTAGTTAAGCACCATCTAAAGGGAATGCTAGAAATGTGATTTTTGTTTGTTTTTGCTTGCAGACATACATTTATCTGTTTATTTGTTTAGATGGTAGAATCAAAAGAACAAGATAAAATGGATTCCTCCCAGGAGAAAAATACTTAATGTTATTGAAGGTAGAGGGGAAAGTATTCTTCCATTAGACACATCTACAAATGGTTAGGTATTATTGAAATACTAATATGAATAGTGCTAAACTTAAACAATATAGTTAAATAGATTGCTACGCTAACTTGCCAGGTTTTTTCTTAAATACTTAATACTCTTAAATATTAGTCTTTTCTTACTTATTTGAAGTTGACAGATCACAGAATCATAGAAGTGGGAAACTGGCTAGGTGATTTCTGTCTGGCCTTAAATCTTGGCAGATTAGTATCTTGACTTAAAAAAAATTAGCATAGATATATCAAGGTACAAATTTCTGCGATTATCAACACTTACCAACATTTCATTTTAGTGTCTTCAGCTGTCCCTAGGAAATTTACAGTATCTCAGTATGTCTCACATCTCAACTGTTGTTGTGGTCTCCAATATTTTATTTAGTTCCACCTTCATCCCCTGACTTTTAAAATTCTACTCATCCTACCGTTATTCATCCTACTGTATGAAGCTTAACAACAGCTTCTCTGTACCTTTAATCTTTCCTTCTCTGAATACCACTAGTAGACAAATATGACAGTGTATTTACAGCCATGCTCAAGCGTCTAAAGTGGCTCCCTGTTCTCTACCTCAGTCATTCCAAGCCTTTATTTTCTGACTTTTAAGCCTCTCTTACTGGATCCGTCTTATCTCTCCAACAGTATTTACTTTTACACCTTAGCACAAATGCTTTGATTAAACCCCTCAAAGCCCTTCAAATATTGTTATACCCTCCTTGGAATGCCTCCTGTTTGTCCTTTAAAGCCCAGATGAGTCCCATCCCCTCAAAAAGGCGGGGGGGGGGGCGGGGGAGAAGAAAGCCTTTTTCTATTGTTCACACTCAACTTGTTCTCCTGCTTTTCTGAGCTCTGGTACTCACTGTTGAACTACATAGTAAATGAGAGGTGTGATACAGCATAGTGGTTAAGTGCATGAAATCAAGAACCAGATTGTGTGTGCATGGGTTTAGAATCTAAACTTTAGACCCTGCCTCTGCCACTTACTACTGGGTGACCTCAGGCTAGTTAATTAACCCCTTTCTGCCTTCAGTTTCCTCATCACTAAAATGGAATAGTAGTATTTACCCCATGGGGTAATTTTGAAGATTAAGAGATCTAACATATGTAAAGCATTTAGAATAGTGCCTGACATAGTATTATAAGTGCTTTCTTTATAATCAGTATGGTCAAAAACTTGTTTATTCTCAGGAGTTTTTTTTGGTTTATAGTGTATGGTGTTTTAATTTTCCCAATTAGATAGTATTCTCTTTTAAGGCAGGATATTAAATTTTTTGTTTCAGTTTCTCATCACTCATGATAGTTAATCATTAAAACTTTTTGGCTAATTTGATATCTCTGTAGCCTGTGTTACTGTGTGAAAACTTTAATAAGCTCTTTCCTTTAAATGAGCTACTAAGGGAGACCGTAGGAAATCTCTAAGAGAGCCAGGGATGTTTTAAGCATTCACCTTTCTGGGGTTAGAGGGCTGGTAAAGATCTATGATAACTTACACATTATAAAGTAATCTCTAGACCTTGGTAGTTTAAGCTGAGCATGTTTTGAGATAGGAGCAAGAAAAAATGTAGTTTTTGATATTTAATGTAGAGTTAACTTTAATCTTAGTTTTAAAATGGACCACTTTTCATTTATAGCTTATCGTTAAACTTTTTATGAAGAATGGAATAATCTTTTGTAGCAAATATTAATCTTTATTTAATTAATCTTCCATGTCAAAATATTCTTTAATTAAAAAAGAACCCTCCCTTTTTTCCCCACAGGGCTTCCTGATCCATTTGCTAAGGTGGTGGTTGATGGATCTGGGCAGTGCCATTCTACAGATACTGTGAAGAATACACTTGATCCAAAATGGAATCAGCATTATGACCTGTAGGTTTAAACGATTTATTTGAAATGAAACATGGAATCACTGTTATTTGATATAGTCTTTGAAAAGAATCACTGAATATGATTTGAGTTTGATCTGTGGTGTAATTTGGTCCTCACAGAGGGATGCAAAACCTAGTGTGAAAGTACTTTGGCTTATTGATAGCTGGTTTTGGAAGGTGAGCTATGCTTAATAAGCCCATGAAGAACAAAATGGATACACAGTATAGAGCACCCCCCCACACACCTTTTTTTCAATCAAATAAAGGTATTAATTCACTTTAGGTCAGTTATAAGTATAAATCAGAAATCATAATTGGAGTACACTCATAGGCATTCTTTTTGTTTCTTATATGGATGGTTTCTTCTAAATTTTATTTTAATCATAGTAGCATATGTACTGTTTTTAAAAAAGCAGATGATACTGTAGGTCTTTTAATGGGAAAATGCAGTTAACTGTCCCATTCTTATTCCTGATTCCAATTCTCAGGGTAACTGTTTTCAATACCTTTGGCTGTTTGTTCTAGAATTTTCTTCTGCTTCTAGATATCATGCTTATTTATAGCATTTAATATAAATATATATTTATTTCGTGTTAGGTATTATTTTTACATTTTCTACCATAGAAAATGATTTAGCTTTTACAGCTGCTATCTCTCATCCCATTCCTACAATATCCACGTGACCCTTTCCTTCTCCCAGTCCTCCTGTATAGTTATTTGAACCTTTTCGGCTACATCATTGTTCTGTGTTTATGCTATTATGATCATGTAAATATTCATAACTGAGTCACGTGGTGTGCAGTGATTACATTTTCTTTCTTGACAACTTCTGTTTTTATGAAGTTAATAACTGTCTAACTTTGCCATTTGTTTAGTTTTCCATCTCATTAAGAAATTCACAAACTCTCTTACAGTACTGAACGTCTCCTCTGCTTATTTATGTTCACCACATGAAATAGTCTGTTGGCTTTGTTTTCTTCTTGGAGATAGCCCTCCTAGAGCTTCTATGCTTTACTTCAGTCTGGACTGGTAGTTCTCTAAGACCTTCTGCACAGTTGTCCTGGAACTTGCCTTTATCATTATGTTGGGAATTTCGTTTCTCTCTTCTAAGTCCAATGACTTCTTTTTTTCCTGTTTACTTCCCTGTTTTTTTTTTTTAGATGTTGGGGGCAGGAGTTTATTAATTAATTTATTTATTTTTGCTGTGTTGGGTCTTCGTTTCTGTGTGAGGGCTTTCTCTAGTTGTGGCAAGCGGGGGCCACTCTTCATCACGGTACGCGGGCCTCTCACTATTGCGGCCTCTCTTGTTGTGGAGCACAGGCTCCAGACCTGCAGGCTCAGTAGTTGTGGCTCACGGGCCTAGTTGCTCCACGGCATGTGGGATCTTCCCAGACCAGGGCTCGAACCCGTGTCCCCTGCAATAGCAGGCAGATTCTCAACCACTGCACCACCAGAGAAGCCCCTATTTCCCTGTTTTGGTGAAGTATGTCTTCCATTGTTATCTTGAGGAAGAGTACAAAGATGGGGAAAATTTCTTTGAGTTTATGTCTGAAGATATATTTTGTCTTCTTACTTGGTTGATAGTTTGTCTGAGTATAGACTTCTAGGTGAGACATCACTTTCCCTTCAAATTTTGAATACATTACTCCAGTGTCTTCTAGGTCTAGATCAGCACTGCTGAATAGAAATACAATGTGAGCCACAAATGGGAGCTTATCTGTAATTTTAAATTTTCTAGTAGCCACATTAAAAAAAGTAAAAAGAAACAGATGAAATTAAACTTAATATATGTTTTATTTATCTAAAATATCTTCATTTCAACATGATATCAAAATAAAATAATCGAGTTGTTTGTTTTTTGTTTATTTTATACAAAGTCTTTGAGGGACTTCCCTGGAGGTTCAGTGGTTAAGGCTCCGCGCTTCCACTTCAGGGGCACAGGTTCAATCCCTTGTTGGGGAACTATCTCGCATGCTGCGTGGTGCGGCCTTTAAAAAAAAAACCCAAAAAACAACGAAGTCTTTGAACTCAGGAGTTTGTTTTGCATTAACAGAGTGCCTCAGTTTGGGCTAGTTATATTTCAGGTACTCAGTAGCCACATGTGCCTTGTGACTACCATTTTGGACATCGCAAGTTTAGAGTATTGCTGATGGCATCCTGATTTTGGTCCTTCATGATTGTTGTTTTCCACTGGAAGATTTCAGGGTATGCTGTTTTTGCCTGATGTTAAATTTTTTGTTTTGTTTTGTTTTTTTGTTTTTTGCGGTACGCGGGCCTCTCACTGTTGTGGCCTCTCCCGTTGCGGAGCACAGGCTCCGGATGCGCAGGCTCAGCGGCCATGGCTCACGGGCCCAGCCACTCCGCAGCATGTGGGATCTTCCCGGACCGGGGCACGAACCCGTGTCCCCTGCATCGGCAGGCGGATTCTCAACCACTGCGCCACCAGGGAAGCCCGATGTTAAATTTTTTAATGATGGACTTGGTATATCTGAAATATAGTACTAGATACTGTGACTTTAATCTGGATACTTAAACTCCTGAGTTATGAGAAACTTTTCTATTTATTTAATCATCTATAGATGATTTCCTCTTCTCCATTGTATTTCTTTCTCTCTTTTACTTTTTCGAGAACTCCTGTTATTTGGATGTTATCCCTCCTGAATTGATCATCATTTAGTTGTCCTATCTTTTTTCTCTCATATTTTATCTTAGTTAAAAAAAAAAAGTTATAATAAAAAATTTTTGTTCTAGTAAAAAATTAAAAACTACCATGAAATATTTGGGCTGTTTTCCCAACTTTGTTTTCTAGCATTCCTATTTATTGTAATTTCTGCTCTCAAATTTTAAATTTCCAATATCATTTTGCTTTCTGACTGTTCCTTTTTCATAACTTACTCTTATTCCTAGATGCAATATCTTCTCTGATGAGAGAAGTATTATAATTGTAGTGTTTTTCTGTTGTATTGCCTCTCTTTTCTCAGATTTCCTTTTTTTTCTCTTAGTTTGGTTTGGATTTCTGTCTTTATATTTAAGGGGAGGCACTTAAATGTTGATTGGAAACTCTCTACCCATGGGTAGAGCTGATCAGCTTGGTAGGGTAATCAGGAGTAACTGTGACATTTTCTGCACAGAATTCTCTCTCTCCTTCCTGGGGGCTGTATTCCTGGATGCTTGTGTTCATGGATCTGAACGGCATAGGGATGCTAGGAGGTCTCTCCATTCACTAGATTAACCTCTTCTTAATACTCTGTTTTTATTACAGAATTTCACCTCCTCCCTCAGCTGTGCCTAGTTTCCCTGAGTGCTGCCACGTTTTGAGGATGAATTAGGTTGGGGAAAGGATTCAGGAGGTCTTTCCATTCCATTTATTTATTTTATTTTTTTATTTTTTAAATTGAGGTGTAGTTGATTTACACTTTCCATTCCTTTTAAATACTTTGACTTATCATTCTGTTTCAGCCTCATCATCACCATCGGAGTATATTGGGCTTACAGTTTGGGAATATTTCGGGGCTTGGTGGCAGTAATAATCTTGTTTCAGGGAGTCTATTGCTCCTTGCAGGCTTAGGTTTCAGTTTTCTACAGGTTGCTAATTCAGTTATCATATGCTCTTTAAACTTCTCCTGTTTTGTGAACATCTCCCAGGTTATAAACATGTTAAATGTCCTGATATCCTGACTTTCCAAGTGTTTAGCCTTTTAAGCTTCACAGTCATTCTATTTCATGCTTCATCAACATCAGCTTTTCTTCCAAATGTTCCACTTGTCTTTACCTACTATCTATGTAGCTAAGCTTTTGAGTTCTTAATCAGATTCTTTCTTTTCTTTTCTTATTTTGGCCGTGCTACGCAGCTTGCGGGATGTTAGTTCCCTGACCAGGGATCGAACCCGTGCCCCCTGCAGTGGCAGCACAGAGTCCTAACCACTGAACCACCAGGGAATTCCCTTGATCAGATTATTTAAAGCCATTTCTTTTAGCTTCAATCAGATCTAAATTCAGCCAGGGACCCAGCTACAACAGTGAACAAGACATAGTCCTCCAAGCTTACAGCCACGTGGTATATAAAGACAAGAAATAGGAAAGTATAAACAGTGTGATGAGAATCTGTATAGGGTGCTGTGGAAATACATAGAACTTCTTGACACAGATTTAGGAGCTGGGGAGAGCTTCCTAGAAAAAGTGGCATTTAGGCTTATACCCTAAATAGGAGTTAACTTGAGGATGGAGAAGGTGGGAAGGTTCTAAGCAAAAGCTGTCTGTGTGAAGACCCAGAGGTGAAAGACAACGTGATTCTGAAAACAGTTCAGAGAGGCAGCATTGGTAAGTTCACATGTAAGGTAAGGGGAGTGTGGTAAAAGACAAGCAGTGAGAGGCAAGCAGGAGCCAGCTCATGAAGGTCCTTGAAAGCCTATTAATAAGTTTGAATACTCTCTTAAAAGCAGTAGGGAGCAATGAAAGTGTTTTAAGTGGAGAAATGCTATTATCAGATTTATATCCAGGAGTGGACACTTTGGCTGTAATGTGAAGAATGGCTTAGAGGGAGCCAAGAATGGCAAAGAAAGTAGTTCCAAGATTATGAAGGAAGCTGTCAAATAGAAAATAACTTTATGTTAGAAAAGCGATAAAGTGAATGGAGAGATACAGGCATTGTAAGTATTTTTAATATGGCCTTCAAACTTAAAAAATTTTTTTCCTTGGGGGAAAAAAGTGAAATTGTACTAAAAACCCTGTGCTTTGCTGGATTTGGCTCACAGGCTGTGGTTTTTCTCTGGACCCCCTCCTTAGAGTCCTTGCTTTTCTAGCTTTGCTGCTGCTACAGTCTTTCTCAACACAGCAGCTAGAATGATCCTGTCAAAACGTATATCAAATCTGGTTACTCTCCTGTTCCACATCCTCCATTGGCTTCCTGTCTTACTTAGAGTAAAAGTCAGAGTTCATACTATGGCTGACAAGGCCCTTTATGATTTGTCCCTTGTGTTGGTTAGATATAATAGACTGATATAATAGACAACCCCACATTTTCAGTGGTTTAGTACAACAGAAGTATATTTTGTATATAAGGTCCATTTGGCAGGGAAGCAAGACACTGTCACACAGTCATCCAAGGATACAGGCTGACAGAAGCTCCCTTGTCTTCAGTGTATGTTCCCAAGGTGTCTCTGGGCTTTGACATCCAGCCTCCCAAAAGGATGCTTAAGCCATTGGTGGGTGGGCTGCTCTAAGCCCTCAGGGAACCAATATTTTAGCATACCTGTATATCAGGCTTATCAGTTGGGAAACTGATTTAGTGTGATTTTTTTTTTTTTTAATGTTTGGTTTGGGGCAATTTAGCTGGTTAATACTTGATTCTGATTCTAGAATTTTTACATATCATGCAGGTACATATTTGCCAAGTTAAGTCTGTTTAGGTCTATTTGAAACGTGATACATGCATACTGAATGTTATTTTAGTCCAGATTTTTTCATTTGCAAGCAACAGAAATGAAATTCAAATTGGCTTAATTTTTGAAAAGTATTAACTTGCATAATTAAACATATACACACTACTATATATAAAATAATCAACAAGGACCTACTGTGTAGCATAGGGAACTCTACTCAATATTCTGTAATAACCTATATGGGAAAAGAATCTGAAAAAGAATAGATATATGTATATGTATAACTGAATCACTTTGTGTACACCTGAAACTAACACAACATTGTAAATCAACTATACTCCAATATAAAATAAACATTAAATTTTAAAAAAAGTATTAGCTTGCATAATTAAAAGTCTAGAAGGGTAGGCATGCTTTAACACAGCTGGATCCAGGGCCTCAAGTGTGCCTTTCACATTACTCATTTAAAAGTTTTAGGGCTTCCCTGGTGGCGCAGTGGTTAAGAATCCGCCTGCCAATGCAGGGGACACGGGTTTGAGCCCTGGTCTGGGAAGATCCCACATGCCGTGGAGCAACTAAGCCCGTGCACCACAATTACTGAGCCTGCGCTCTAGAGCCTGCGAGCCACAACTTCTGAAGCCCGCGCGCCTAGAGCCCGTGCTCCACAACAAGAGAAGCCACCACAATGGGAAGCCTGTGCCCCGCAACAAAGAGTAGCCCCCACTCACTGCAACTAGAGAAAGCCCGTGTGCAGAAGCGAAGACCCAATGTAGCCAAAAATTAAATAAATGAATAAATAAATAAATTTATTTTTAAAAAGTTTTAGTCCTTACTTAAGTGGTCTAGGCTTTTTTATATACCAGGTGAATTTTTCTGATATTACTGCTTTATTGAATGACAGTTTAAGGTCAAGGTTGCTGGACCAAAAATTTGACCTCTTAGAGTCATTGAAATTTAGGGTTCTACTGATATAATTATGTTATTTTATTATATTTTCGCATGGGATGACACCATGTTAACAATTGGCTGTGGTAGAGCTTCTCCATACTTACAGGTATATGCACAGACAAGTAATAGTAACGCTTTCCCCTGCTCTGCTTGTCTGCAGGCAGTGAAGTGAAATCTGCAAGAGTCCTGCTCGCTCAAGGCCTGCATACAGGAGAGAAGCAGGGGAAAAGCGTTACAATCAGCTTTTGTTCTACAGCATTTTAAAACATAACAGGTATGTCAGATTTTTGGTCTGTCAGCCTTGACAATGCCTCTTGAAAATGAACTGAGTATTCGCTGAGGTACTAGGTCATGTCATTGAAGTGTATTTAAAATGTGACACTGATAAAAGTTTTTCTAAGACTTTTGTTTTTGGAAAGAAATAATCATAAACTTCCATAGGGTTACTTGACACTAGCTACTAAAATAGTTTTTTTTTTTTTTTTTTACTAACAAAAATTGTTTCTCAGTCTGAGAGTGGCAGGTATGATAAAGAATATATTAAAAATTCTTTTTAGATTTTACTTTAGAATTAAAAAAAATTAAATTCAGTCCTGTGGATAGACTGAATTCAAACATATTTTGCGTTATCTAGCCATACTCAAACATTTGTGACTTTAGACTACAAAAACAAAAGAAAAATTTTATACTAACTACTCATAATTGCCAAGTTACTCATGCAGTCATTTTGTTTTATATAGGTATATTGGAAAGTCTGATTCAGTTACGATCAGTGTATGGAATCACAAGAAGATCCATAAAAAACAAGGTGCTGGATTTCTTGGTTGTGTTCGTCTTCTTTCCAATGCCATCAACCGCCTCAAAGACACTGGTTGTGAGTAGATACTAGTGCTTTTAAAAATTTAAATATACATATTTAAATATATATACGTATGTGTATTTTTTGATGGGGAGGCAGGGGTCTAAAAACTTAATTTCCTGTGTGTGTTTGAAACATTGGTAAAAATTTCTGGTCTAAATTTACTTTGTTGACTTTTTAAAAAGAATGAAACATTTTAAATATGTGAAACCTAGAAATGAATCAGAGCTGATACTTAGTATCCAGTGAATTTATAAGTGCTAAGAAATGACTGATATCCAGAAGAATAAAAAGAGGGAATTCCCTGGCGGTCCAGTGGTTTAGGAGTCTGTGCTCTCACTGCCTCGGGCCCGGGTTCAATTCCTGGTCAGGGAACTAAGATTCCACAAGCCGTGCAGTGTGATGCAGCCAAAAAAAAAAAAAAGTAAAAAGGTGTCAAAGTATTAAATGTCTTTTTTTATTACTTAGCACTCATCTCTGGTTTAGGTGGATTTGTGAGATAAAGGGAGTTTTATTTAGATCATTGGAGTGTTTAATGTAACAGTTAAAGGGGAATTATTAGTGAATAAAAATGACATATAAAACTGCTCTGAAAAATTAAAAGTTATAAAGGTAAGACATTATTTTGAGTGTAAGACAGCTGTATTAACTGCTTAACTGTAGCTTAATTTTTCACCAAACTGGTCATTTACAAGATTAGACCAAGATCAAGACATTAGAAGCAATTTCTATATTGGGTTGACAAGTTGACTTGTTAGTGTATGTGTAATTCATGTAACCAGATGACAGAGCATCTTTTTGGGGGTATTTCCATTGGGACATAGATGGAAATATCTTTTTCAACAGAAAAATTTTTTCTTTTTCTACAGAATTCTTTTTTATATAATATAAAAAATATTGCTAGCTGTTGTCATGGGATTGTAGTCCAGATGCCTATTCTAAGCAAAAATTCACATGGACTCCAGCTAAGGAAATTAATAAATAAAAATAGTTTGAATTTAGCTTTGAATGTTAGATATATAATATTAAGAGATGATCCCTTTTAATGTAGTATGATAGCACAACCCAGTTATAAAAATATTACTGTTAAAAAGTAAAAAGGAGAAAATTGAGCTAGAAGTTCTGAGGGGAATTTAAAGGCACCGGAGAATTTCTTATATTTCTGGGTTGACAGGGTGACCAACAGGAGGTAGAAGATGATGGGATTGGAAAAGGTCTAGCATATAAAAAACGAACAATTTTTGGGACTTCCCCAGTGGTCTAGTGGTTAAGACTCTGCCTTCCAATGCAGAGGGCATGGGTTTGATCCCTGGTTGGGGAACTAAGATCCCACATGCTGTACAGTGCAGCCAAAAAAACCCAAAAAACAAACAAACAAAATGAACCATGTTATTCTAACCCAATGCAGCAGGCAAACTGAAGACTTGTTGTATGTATGATCTTATTTCTGGTTCAATTTAGCCAACATTTATTGAACCTTTTAAGTGTCAGGTACTGTTTGAAACCCCAGTGATAGAAAGGTGAAAAAGGCATGAATCCTGTCCTCTGAGAAGCAAGGGCAAAGGCCTGCTGGCAGAGGGAGCAGGACACGTTAGAAGGAGCGAACAGAAGAGGCATTGCTCCGCACAAGTCCACTGTATAGCTGTCTTATTAGTGTCCATTTATTTTGCAAAGGGAAAAATAAGCTAGGTGGGGCACAGATTTTCTTTCTGCTGCTTGTGAATGTTTCATTGCAGTAATTTATATGACCTTTTTGATGTATAGTAATATTTATTAAGCACCTGGTGTAGTTCCATTCTATCAGGTTGGAGTGGAGAATATAAAAACTTAAGATATGGTCTCCTCCTTTTATCAATTCGTGATTTACTTAAGTAGACAAATGGCATACAGCTATAAAGAGAATTCAGTTATAAGTGCTGTAATCAAAGTAAAACCAACATGCAGTGGGTGACATTGTTCCTTACTGTAACTAACCAGGCCAGTGTTATATCTGTTTTATAGATGATGCATGAGAGAAGAAGTGAGCTGCTTCTAAATGAGTTAGTACCAGAACTCAAACCCTTATGTTAGTTTATACTTGGCTTCTTATTAATACTTACTTTGTGTGTGTGGGAGTTATGTGAAATGGTTAGATAAAAAATAACAATGACAATTAACATTTATTGGACACTTATGTGCTAGGTACTGTGCTAAGAGTTTTACATAACCATCTGATTTAATCCTTAATAGGAGGTAAGTACTACAATTATACACGAGAAAATCAAGACTTGGGGATAAATTGCTTAAGAACAAAACTATTAAGTGGCAAGCTAAGACTTAGACTGAAGTGTTCTGAAATCTTTGGAGAGAAAATACTGCATGTTGGCACCAGTGTCTTATGGTTTTTGAAATCTGAATTTGTCAAAACTTTTGTCAAGACATTTATACTAATATTATGTATGCAGTTAGAGAATTTTAAACATTTGTCTCATCATTAAAACTTGATTAATTCTTTAAATGATTGGTCTGATTTCCAGTGGATTGTAGAAATTTACTATCACTCTGTAGATGTGAGAATCTCTGATACCAACTTATTTTTTGCCTTTTGCTGTTGTTGATTTGAAATAGATCAGAGGTTGGATCTATGCAAACTTGGGCCAAATGACAATGATACAGTTAGAGGACAGATAGTAGGTAAGTGTGGAATTGAAAGTTATGTGAATTTTGGCTTTATTTAAGCTGACCTAAACTCTAAATACCTTTAAAATCAAAGTACAGTAACTGTAGCTTCATTGTATTGGCATGAATTAAATGAGTCATGTAAAATTATTCAAATAGTGGATGCAGAATCTAGGACAACTTAATTTTTTAAAAAAGCAAAAAAATACAAATAATGTAAAAAATAGGCTCCTAATGTGAAGAACTCTTGATCCTTTAGGAAGGAATTCTTTACAAGTATACAAATATAGTAGGACACTGAGATAGACTTTATAGATGATACTAAGGTTTTCTGAAAGTAATTCTCAAACTGGTTTTTCAGTAAGAAAAACCAGTTTAATGCTTTGCAGTTTTAAAGTAATCTTTACTAATTGAAAAAAACAGAATGGTAGTATAGCACTGATTGGAGAAAGGGAAAAATTGTTACCTTACTCATAAGGCATTTAGTGGGCTAGTGGGGTTATCTTGAATTGGCCCCTTTGTATAAAATTTCCTGAGACTTATCTTAAGAATTGATAGATTGAGATTTGATCAAGATACCTAGAATGGTAGGGCACTGAGGTGGGCTCCTTTGAAGCTTCTTAAAGAAGTAACAGGCAATTGGAACCTTACCATTGCATTATAGAGCAGAATTTAGAATAACATGATTGCATAATATGAACCTATCAGAGAGGTTTTAGTTACAGGAAGGACTTGAAGGACTTAGCTTTACAAGGCAATGAATTAGGTTCATAGAGAGTTGCCAAAGTAGCATCATAACAAAAGCCCTATTCTGGTTATCGCAGGGAAATATCTACACTACAGCGTTATTCATAATTCCTGTCATTCTTAGATTGAGAAGGAAGTTAAAAACTCAAAAATGTGGAATACACAAATATACCTTTCATGTGTTACGCCTCTTTTTAAGTGCACTAGTGGCCTTGCGTTGCCCCATTAGGATGGGAATAAAGGAGTTAGATTCTCCTCCATGAACATGATAAAGTGTAGAAAACCTTGAAGAGAAAAATCTCATGGACAGAGAAATTGCAGGGGCTTCCCTGGTGGCGCAGTGGTTAAGAATCTGCCTGCCAGTGCGGGGGACACGGGTTTGAGCCCTGGTCTGGGAAGATCACACACGCTGTAGAGCAGCTGTGCCCGTGCGCCACAGCTACTGAGCCTGCGCTCTAGAGCCCGCGAGCCACAGCTACTGAAGCCTGTGCGCCTAGAGCCTGTGCTCCGCAACAAGAGAAGCTGCCACAGTGAGAAGCCCGCTCACTGCAATGAAGAGTAGCCACTGCTCGCCGCAACTAGAGAAAGCCTGCGTGCAGCAACAAAGACCCGTCACAGCCAAAAAAAATAAATTAAAAAAAAAATTGCAGAATTTAGTAGAAACTAAAGAGTTCATTCTTAAGTATTAAAATAAGCGAAGACAGGTGTCTTTCAAAGAGAAATATTTTAAATTGCAGTAACTCTTTCTAGTTCTGTGACTCTTAGTAATGTTTTTGTTGTTTAATAGTAAGTCTTCAGTCCAGAGACCGAATAGGCACAGGAGGACAAGTTGTGGACTGCAGTCGTTTGTTTGATAATGATTTACCAGATGGGTAAGCAAAAATCATTAGGTAATATCCCTAAAATAATGAGAAATAAGTTGGTGTTTATATTTAAGTTTAGAAATTTGCTGATCAATTCCAAAATCTAGGTTTTCCTTGTACTTAGAAAATTAGTGAGGGATCTTATCACAACAAATTCGTAAAATAAGCCATGAATTAGATATGTTACATTTGTTTTTTAAGAGTTTTGACTAGGAGACAAATCAAATTTCTTGACAAATTTAAATCTCCTGTAAATATTATATATTCAAAAGGAAAACTTTTTTGATTGATTTAATTATTCAAAACAAGGCATGCTGAATCTGAGGCATTGCTCTATTTAGAGGGATGAGATACAGAATTTGTGTAATAGTAATTACAATAACATAGTAACATTCATTGAGCCTGCAAGTGTCAAATAGTGTTATAAGCACTTTATATCATTTATCATTACATATATATCATTACATGATATTCATTAGATCATTTAATTCTCATAATGTGATTCTGGAATTAGACCATTTGGGTTCCAATCCTTACTCTTCTGTTTACTAGCTTTATGAGTTTAATCAATTTATTTGACTTTTGTAAGCTTTGGTTTATATTTATTTATCAAAGAGGATAATGATAATAGTATATACGCCATCAATACTTGTGAGGATTAAATGAAATCATTCATGTAAAGCACATAGCACAATGTCTTGCATAGAGTAAGTGCTTAATAAATAATTAGCTATTACTACTACTACTGTTACTACTATTATTACCCTCATGCATTTTACAGACTTACAAAACTGAGGCTCAGAGAGGTTAAGTATTTTGCCAGAGGCCACATAGAAATGGCAGAACTGGAACACAGATTTAAGCCTTGATTCCAAAGCTTATGCTTT
This sequence comes from Lagenorhynchus albirostris, assembly GCF_949774975.1. Lineage (NCBI taxonomy): Eukaryota > Metazoa > Chordata > Mammalia > Artiodactyla > Delphinidae > Lagenorhynchus > Lagenorhynchus albirostris. Next base: position 46,229,378 of record NC_083114.1, on the reverse strand, counting down.
TTATCATTGCTCTCTATCTTTGTTTCATACTAGTTCTGAAACCTTACCGATTTTATTTTTAATTCTCAAAGTATTTTTAATTAACTTCAGTGAGGTATACTTTACATACAATAAACTATATCCATTTTAAGTATATAATTGGTTGCGTTTTAAGTTATTTTTGACATGAAATTTCAAATCTAAGCTATGGTATTTGCTCATTTTGTGTAAGTTGTTAAAAATTGCTATAATTTGTTTATAGATCATTTTAGCTTCTTGATATATCTTAATTTTTATGGATTTGAGGTGGATTATGGTACTTTTGAAGGGGAAGTTTAGGATGAAATAACTAGTCAGTATTGAGAGATTACAACAGTTGTACGGCTTATTCTAAATTTGTTCTACATTATTGTACTATAATTGTAATCACAGGGGAAAAAACCTGTTCAGCATCTTTTTATTTTCTATTGTTTAAGGCCTCCAAACCTCTGCCAGTGGTTTGGTGGAATATTAACATAACATAGTCACTCGCCTAATTTTTTTGTTATATGAATTAATAAGATATTGAAGAAGAAGTGGCACTGTTGCTTTTTAAAAAATTAGTTTGAGAAATAGCCTGTGTTGGTGAGGTTGTGGAGAAAAAGGAGCGCTTGTACAGTGTAGGTGGGAATATAATCAGTACAGCCACTGTGGAAAATGGTAGGGAGGTTCTTCAGAAAGTTAAAAACGGAAGTACCATATGATTCAGCTATCCCACTTCTGGGTATGTATCCTAAGAAAATGAACACACTAATTCAAAGAGGTATATGCACCCCTTTGTTCATTGCAGGATTATTTACAATAGATAAGATATGGAAGATAGATAAGATAGGGAAGCAGCCTAAGTGTCCATTAATAGATGAATGGATAAAGAAGATGTATTACACACACACACACACACACACACACACACACACACACACACACACACACACACACACACACACACACACACACTGGAATATTGCTCAGCCATAAAAAAAGAATGAGTTCTTGTCATTTGCAACAACATGGATGGATCTAGAGAGTATTATGCTAAATGAAATAAGTCAGACAAAGACAGATACCATATGATTTTACTTATATGTGGAATCTAAAAAATAAAGCAAACAAACAAAACAGAAACAGACTCATAGATACAAAGAACAAACTCTGTATTGGTTTGCCAGAGGGGAGGGAGAGGAGGGGAAATTGATGAAATAGGTGAAGGGGATTAAGAGGTACAAACTTTCAGTCATAAAATAAGTCACGGGGATGTGATGTACAGCGTAGGGAATATAGTCCATATTGTAATAACTTTGTATGGTGACAGATGGTTCCTAGACTTGGTGATCATTTTGTAGTGTATAGATGTCAAACTACTATGTTGTCTACCTGAAACTAATATAATATTTATGTCAACTATACTTAAAAAAAATTTATAACTTTTAGTAGAAAATATGTAAGAGAAAATAAAAATATGAAGATTAAAAAAATTAGTTTGGGTAGGCTAAATGCTTTAAAAAGCTTTTATATACTTTTCTAGTTAAATTTAATTTTTTAAAATTATGTATAATTTTTATTTTTAGTATGGCCTTTTTTCCCCCATTAAATTCTGGAGAAATTAGTATAATTTAATTGAGCATTGTTGACATCATTGAAAAATTCTCAGTTTGGCTGATGGAAAATATTAGTCACACCTCAGTATAAATATTTTAAAAGCTTCAGAATTCTAGAAGACATATTGTACAGTTCTAAAATAAGTTGAAACAATTCCTATATTCTGTGTATTGCTTTTTCAATTTGTCATTCCTGATTCATAACAGCAAATGTCTTCCTGGCTTGTTCCAAAAACATTCCATGTCTGGCTTCCTATTACTGCTTTATCTCTTAATATTTTTATTTAAGCTGGGAAGAAAGGCGAACTGCCTCTGGAAGAATCCAGTACCTAAACCACATAACAAGAACTACGCAATGGGAACGCCCAACACGGTAAGAACATATAAGTATCTTCCCATGGTCTATGCTGTTTGCCCTCCTGAAGTCCCCTATCTGTTTATCTGTCAGTTTTACCAGATTTCCTTTCTTGGTTTAAACTGCTCTAGATCAGTAGATCTTATAGCAAATGCCATTATTATTATTATTATTATTATTATTATTATTATTATTATTATTAATTTTGGGGGGGGCGGTACGCGGGTCTCTCACTGTTGTGGCCTCTCCCGTTGTGGAGCACAGGCTCCGGACGCGCAGACTCAGTGACCATGGCTAACGGGCCCAGCCGCTGTGCGGCATATGGGATCTTCCCGGACCGGGGCACGAACCCATGTCCCCTGTATCGGCAGGCAGACTCTCAACCACTGCGCCACCAGGGAAGCCCTGCCATTATTATTTTTAATAAAGGTTGCTTAGCAGGTCATCCTGTAGCTCCATGGCCTGTGATGGTGTTCAGTAAATATTTATTAGATGAGTTAAATGAATACATTGAGAAGTCATCTTATTTCTGGGACTCTAAAAAATTTTTTTGAGTCCATTATTGAACGGCTGTAACAAAATATGTATACAGGATCTCCATTTATTCAGTAATGTTGGGGGATGATTATATTGTGTCCAGTAAGGTCTTTGACCAAGATAAGAACCAGATGCTCTGAGACCATATGGAGGGGCACCTGACTTAGAGTTGGGGGCAAGATGGTAGAACTTGCAAAGGAAAACTCTGAAGGAGGAGAGTCTCTGAACTAAATCCTGAAGAATATGAGGATTTAGCCAGGTAAGGGGAAGGTGATAAAAAGTGTTCAGGGTAGTGGTAACAGCTATCATTCAGTTCACCAAATTGTTATATGCCAGGCACTGTGCTCAGCATTTGGGCTATAACCATGAATAAGGCAGAAAGGCCTTCCTGGAGCTTAATGTGTAAAGTCATGGGGAGGCAAGATAAGTTTTGAAAGCTTCAAGGAAAGCTCTGTAAGTAACTGAAAATGAATAGGATAAGTGGCTGGATTTCCTTTTTTTTTCAGAATAAGAAAAAAGTTTATTTGCCACCTCTACTCAGTGTTTGTTTTGCTCCTTCTACTTTTTTTTTTTTTTTTTCCCCTGAGCAGGCCTGGCACCAGACATAGAACATCAAATGCTTCTCATTAGCTATACTTTTATTTATTGGGGATTAATTGCTTAACTCATTGAACCACAAAGTTTTCTCTATTATACTGTGATTCTCAGATGAAAGCTTAGCTTATTTTGCCATTTTAAAAAGTGCTTATTTGAGAGTTGATTTCTAGTATTAAACTGCCAAGGATTATATGGAAGTCAAAGAACCTATTTTTATCATATCTGAGTGTAAATAAATGTGTACTTGTGTCAGTGCTTTAGTGAAGTCTATTTCCTTCTCATTTAACTGATAAAATTGACTTTAATTTCCACATGTATAAAGTCGATTGTGTTGTAAATGTTAGTTTAAAAATTAACGCTTAATTATCCTCTTAGTTTGGATGACCTACAAGAGACTGGAAGCTCTTTGAAGAGACAGACTATCTTTCCTTTATTCCCTCAATATTTATTGAACTACTACTCTTAAATATATGCTAAGCACTACTCTAGGTTCAGGGAATACATATGGTGGGGAACAAACTAGGCAGACTTTCTTCTCTCAGTAAATATTCTAGTGGGGGAAGACAGATGAAAACAAGGAAGCAAATGAGAAAAATATCAGAAGTCACTGCCATGCTGAGGAAGTAAGGTGAGGTACTGTCAAATGCCTGGGTGACTACTTTAGATGTGAAGGTCAGGAACGACCTCTTAGAGGCAACATTTAAGCTTAAACTAAGATTTGAATGACAAAAAAGAGTCTGGCCTAGGGAGAATAGGAGAAAAAATCACTCTACGTAGAAGGAAGGGCTACTCTCCAGCACTAAAGGTAGAACGACCATGGCAAACTTGAGGAGGAGGAAGAATGTCAGTGTGGCAGAGGCAGAGTGGGAGAATGGTGGGGACGCAGGTCTGAGGTCACCTATGGCTAAGCCAAGTAAGGCTTGGTGAGCTCATACTCACATCTACAAATATATGCGGATTTCATATGAAATGTAATTAAAATCAATATAAAGTGATTTGAATACGTAATTGACAATCTGCTTATCACCTGGGTTTCTTTGGTGCTTTGAGGCTTTGGGTTTGCTTTTATTGAGAGTTCTTGAGTCATTATATTTATATTAATCATTCCGTTTTCTTACAAGTGATTGTTACTGCTGTACATACATTGTCTATAAAATTCTGCTTTTGGTATCTGAGTTGAGTAACTTTTTTTCCTTGTTTCTTTTCGATAGACCAGCATCTGAATATTCTAGTCCTGGCAGACCTCTTAGCTGTTTTGTTGATGAGAACACTCCAATTAGTGGAACGAACGGTGCAACATCTGGACAGTCTTCAGATCCCAGACTGGCAGAGAGGAGAGTCAGGTCACAACGACATAGAAATTACATGAGCAGGACACATTTACATACTCCTCCAGACCTACCAGAAGGCTATGGTATGACAACTAGCAGAGGAAAAATAAAGTGTGTTTTACTGATTTCAGCTTGCTAAGAAGCCAGAAAATCAACTTTTAAAGAAGTTATTAATCTGGGTTTAGGAATTCTGCATGAAAATCAAAGTAAATGTAAAACTCCCCAACTTTGAAAAGTCTTTGAAATGGTAGAAGACTAACAACACTTTGACTTTGGGCTAGTCGTTTAACCTTAAGCTTTTTGCCCAATTACAATGAAATGAGATGAATGATACCTTTCCTTTTCGCAAAGGTTGTGAGAAGCATATGAAACAATGTGAGACTGCTTTGTAAACAGGCACTGTAAAAAGTGAGATGGTGTTTTTCTTGATAATGGCAATCTGAAGTCAGACTTGTAATTTTCTAGACGTGCATATTTAGAAATAATTTAAAAAGCATATTTCTGATGGTATTTATATATTGTATTTGTATTGTCTATAATTTTGTGTTATCTGAGTGATTGGGTTATTGTAAATGATTTAGTCACTTCTGTGTTTGTGTAAAAGTACTATAATCTTATATAATTTCCTAAATTTTAGAATTCCATGTGAAAGATGACATGAATCTTCTCATAGTTGAATACAGAACTTCCTAAACTCTTGTAGTAGGACCTCAGCTGTTCTCTCCTCTGTTGCTAAAAGCTTAACCAAGTTACTTAACATCCTTGCCCTTTTCACAGCCTCTAGATAAACAGTTCTGGGCTGATGATGACACCTAGTGACCAACATTGGGAGTTGCCTGATCTAACTTGTATTTTATTTTTACTCCAGAATGTTTTTTAAACTTACACAAATGCATCATTCTTACTTTATTTTTTAAGTATTTTAACTATTTAATTTTTTTAAAAACCCAAGTTTTCCATTAATTGAGCTAGGCCACACAGGTTAACTTAAGCACAGTGGTTAGAGCATGGGCTTGGGAAACAGCTGGGTTCATATCCTGGCTTTGCTATATATTAGTTGTGTGACGCTGGGCACATTAACCTGTTTGAGCCTCAGTTTTATCTTCTATACTAAGTGGGGAAAATATTATTACCAACCATGTAGATTTGTTGCAAGAAATAAATGAAATTTCATGAGAAGTTAAAATTTAGCTGTTATTATTAATGTCCAGACCTTAGAATCAAGTATCTCTTGGCATTCTTTTTAATTGAGATTATAAGGCAAGTGGTTTGGAATGGGGGTGGTTAATACTTTATACTTTTACAATATTTGTGTGATTTGGATTAAAAAAAATTTTTTTGTACAACCAAAAACATAGGAGTAAAGTGGGTATCAAGGCTGAAATTATTGCAGCTGTCATCTAGAACCAGTTTTAAACATTTTTACATTTATAATTTTAAAAGTTTAAATTGATTTTTATTACAGGTTTATAAACAAATTTATACTAATAAATATTATCAATAGTTTTATTGTTTCATATATTGGAATTTTTCATTAGATTTTGTTTTTTTTAAAAAAAGTTAGTTCTGTTGCTTGAAAACATAAGTAAATAAAGACTACAGACCACCACCGAAGAAACCGTTTCACAGATTCCTTCTCTTTGCCCTGGCCTCCTCACTCTCTCCCCAAGGGCTTTGACTTAATTTTGCCTGCGGCTTTTTTTCCCCAGTAGGCATATGTGCTCTTTAGTCTTCCCGCTCCTAACTTGATTATTTTTCCGTCATTGCTTCTTTTAGTCTATAGGGTGTCTCGTCTATATTCCATCTTTTTTGCTTCTGTTTGAGTCCAAATGCAGTCTTGAGAATACACCTCTCTCAAGGAAAGAAAAAACATAAGTTTTGATATAAAATTAGGCATAATTTAAAAAAGCATTACCAGCCTGCAAACTCTTTGAAAGTTTCTGCAAATCCCTGAGAATCTCCCCAGAGTTGATTAGCCTCTTCCTCTGAGCCCTTCTGTTTCCCTTAGGCTCCACATTTAAGACAAATAAAAGATAATTTCTTCATGTTTGTTTTATTTAATTATTGGTACTGTGACAGTCTTGTTCTCTATTTTCCATTGCAACATGTTTAATATTTGAGCCACATTATAAGTGTAGTTGGCTTTTAAATAGCTGGGCTGTGACCCTCACCACCATTTATAAGACTGTTTCCAGGAGAAAATGTGTTCTGAGTTCAGAACAAGTGATTTGTAAAGCAGTTCTTTTTTAATAAAATTGATTGGTAATTTGGAGAGTTTACCTATTAATATAACATCATCCTAGTGTTTATAGCTGTTTTTGATTTGGACATTCTGAATATGTTTTTATTATTAGTGTTTCTTAATTTTACAGAACAGAGGACAACACAACAAGGTCAGGTGTATTTCTTACATACTCAGACTGGTGTGAGCACATGGCATGATCCAAGAGTGCCTAGGTAAGAACATATTCTAAATACCCTTCATACCACTGAATATCCATTTCACCTAGGATTTATTTGATTATTTAATCTTTAACTTCTTAAAATAGATGATGTAAAAGTTTGGCTCTTTCTGATCAAAAGTTTGACATTTAGTAGAAAGTCCTGCTTACTTCTCTGCAACCCTACCCCAGTGCCGTACCACCCATCCAGTCTCCAGTTCCTCTCCCTCTCCCCCTTAAAAAAATTGAGGCAAAAATGTGGGTCTTGTAGGAATTTGAAAATTGACCTGGGGAAAACATACATACCCTTACAAAAACATACATACCCTTTTTTCTTAAGGGTAGTAAATTGATATTTTTATTTCTGGTTAGGGTTTTTTAAAAAAGGTTTGTTTATTTTAACTTTATATAAGTGTATTCAATCTTCAAGTTTCATTTTAATGTAGAAAAGGAATAACCCAGTTAACATAAATTACTTCTAAATGCCAAAATTTGTATGTTTGAATTGCAGGCCTTGTTGAATGCATTTACTAACCAAAATGTCAGCTGTCTTTTAACTTTAAGAAGATGGAATGACACAAAATCAATTTAGTAGTTTAACACAGTTTCTGGTACATTTTAGTATCAAATAATACATTTTAAACCACTAGCTATTTTGAATTATTTTCTACTGAACAGATGGAGAGTGCCAAGTAGTCCAGTTGAAGCTGCAAAAAAAGGTTGAGTTCTAAGTGAAATTCTAAATCAACTTTATAAGCTATACATATACCTTTGTTGGATGAGGATATTTTATATATTAAGTGCAACATTCCTCTCTTCAAAAAAAAAAAAAAAAAGTCCTATGGAGGGTCAAGAGATCTTTTTCTGCCTAAAGTTTGTACTCAGAGCTCTACTTGTCTAGAATCATGTTTTTGAATTAAAAACAGTTGTGACTAGCTGATTTTGGATTGCTTTGATACTCTGTTTATTTATAAATAAAGCTATTATAATGAAAATGTTTTCCTTTTTTTCTTTTGGTCGCGCTTTGCGGCTTATGGGATCTTAGTTCCCTGACCAGGGATTGAACCTGGGCCCCGGCAGTGAAAGCACCGAGTCCTAACCACTGGACCGCCAGGGAATTCCCAAAATATTTTACTTTGTGATAGAGCTTAATCAGAATCTTTTGAGGGTGGCAGCCAAGGAAATGTGTTATCATTAATTATTGTATCAAGGTTGCCATTTCTGTGTCTTCATGATATAGCTGTTGATTTAAAAAAAAATAGTGGGGAGGAAATTTTTGTTTTATTAAATAAGCTCACTGAAAAGAATCTAAGTGCCTCACTTTTAGAAATAAGAGTTTTGATATGTAAATTATGAAGTGTTTTGGGTTCTGTTTATCAGGTTGAAGGTCAGTAACGAACTTTTCTATAACATAATTTAAAATCATTGGAAGGAAATGTTTAGAAGAAAAATGATTTTTTAAAAAAACTGAATGATTTACAACAGTGTGAAAGCTGATCTTGAGCTGCCTTTTTTTTCCCAGTACGCGGGCCTCTCACTGCCGCAGCCTCTCCTGCTGCAGAGCACAGGCTCCGGACGTGCAGGCTCAGTGGCCATGGCTTATGGGCCCAGCCGCTCCACAGGACGTGGGATCTTCCCGGACTGGGGCATGAACCCGGTCACCTGCACTGGCAGGCAGACTCTCAACCACTGCGCCACCAGGGAAGCCCTTGAGCTGCCTTTTGAAAGAGTGGTGTGTAAGCTGGAGTTGGAAGTTGAAACAGAGATTTTGGCACCACAGTGGGCAGTGTGTTCTTACTCCTAAGGAAACAATGTTGGTTTTTCATTAATGAATAAGGGGTTTCTATAAAGATTTAAGAATATTTCATATTGAGTATTGAATAATGACTTTATGAAATAACGCTTTGGATTATATTTCTTTTCTTTAGTCTCTATGCTCCGAATTGTTATCTTAAAATATATTTTGTTTTGGGGGATCCTTTAGTGAATATGTCTTTTGTATGGAGGATCTTTTATCAAAGCAGACTATAAATATTTAGATTCTATTAAAATATCATTACTGTTCAATCAAAGACATTTATAAAATAGTGTCACTCAGACACTTTAAAACTAACTTTATGTAAAGATATCCAGTAAACTTAGATTTATCTGAGAAGCACCATTTTAGAATGTTTTGTATTTCTCTTTAAAATAATGATTAATGCTTTGTTATTCATTGTATTGCATACTGACTATGTAGTCTTAAAATACAGATCTGTATTACTTTTTATGGCTGTATAACATACCATTTTCCTTTAGTCATTTCCCAGTTCCACATAAAGAGTGTTTCCAGTTTTCTGCTTCTCCTCAATTCTTTAGAGCCCTCCCATGTATGACTATAAATTTATAAAATTCTAAATAAAATGATATAAAGTGAAATTCTGCATTACATCAAAAACATTATTCATTCTTTGATTATAAAGAATGATAATTGTTTTTCATTTCTAAAAGTTCCATTTAGAAAAAAATCTATCTGTTCATTCTTTTTTTTTTTAAATTATTTATTTATTTTTTTACATCTTTATTGGGGTATAATTGCTTTACAATGGTGTGTTAGTTTCTGCTTTATAACAAAGTGAATCAGTCATACATAAACATATGTTCCCATATGTCTTCCCTGTTGCGTCTCCCTCCCTCCCATATCTGTTCATTCTTAATAATTTCTCAGTGATAGTTTGTAATTGTTCCCTTTTATTATTTGTTTTAAACGTTGCATATCATAGCTATTCTTTTTGATCTCTGACAGTACTTGGGGATCTAATTCCGTGGTTTTGTTTCTACTGACTCAGTAATCATGAATTCCTTTCTGAAGTGTTTGGTGATCTTTGATTGTGAGTTTGATTTTAATTGGTTGGAGTTCTGTGGACCTAAAGTGAGAATTTAGGAATTTTTTCTGGAATCACTTCATCTTCCCATTGAGTTCTCCATGGGGAAGTTCCAGATTTCCTTTTCCAACCTTGCTGCTGACCTGAGGCTGAGTTTCCCAATTAACCACTACCCTCTGGCAGCCCCCCACTCTGCCTGTCTGCCACTCAGGTACCAGCTCCAGTTTAATTCACTTAAACAAAATTTGAGGAGGACTCTTGGAACTTTTTCCCTTGCCTCTTTTGAGACTAGCAGTGTCTCAGAATAGTGTGTTCTTTCCAATCTTTAGTTCTGTAGCAGAAGAATCTCTGGGGCACCTATAAGCACAAGTTAAAAATCATTGTTCCAACAAATCTCTGGGTGCCCATCATTACGTTTTCACTATGACCAAGAAGAGGTTATTTCAGGAAAACTTTTTTTCTAGTTTAACTTTGAAAACATAATTTTGATGCGATTTGTCATTGTAATTATTGGTTACAGTTTAAATTTATATTAGACATGCTGCTTTTTTTTCATTCTTTAAGGTTCTATAAATCTTTGTCATATATAATAGTATATATATATATTTTGTGTGGTACGCGGGCCTCTCACTGTTGTGGCTTCTCCCATTGCGGAGCACAGGCTCTGGACGCGCAGGCCCAGCGGCCATGGCCCACGGGCCCAGCCACTCTGCAGCATGTGGGATCCTCCTGGACCGGGGCATGAACCCGTGTCCCCTGCATCCTGCATCGGCAGGTGGACTCTCAACCACTGCGCCACCAGGGGAGCCCTTATAGTAGTATTTTAAGAATGCATGATATAGTAACAGTGGTCTTTGCCCCAAAAAGCAAAAAGTCTTTTTGCTTTTTTTATTGTAGCAGTAAACCTTAGAACATTCTTCCTAAGGTGTCTTAAACAGGTTCTTCATTCACTAGCTTTATATCTTTCAGAATTCAAAATGGAGTAGTTATCCTTTAAAATATATACTGTGGTTATTTTCAGGATCACAATTTCAATAACATTTCCAGTTTTGCTTTGCTGAAGAGCTTAAAATTAATCATGGAATGAACGTTTACACAGATTTTATGGTGTAGTAAAGAAAGAAATAATTGAAGGGAAATTTTAGAAAACATTTAATTCCTTATATCACTGACATTTGGAAAACAATATTTTGTCAGACAAGTATTGAAGTACAGTTTATGTTGGCAAATGTTGTGATTGCTTTTATATTAATTTAAAACCTGAATTACATTAAAGCCCAGGAATGAACTCACTAAAAATGTAGGCTGTGTGATAAGTTTCTGAGCCATCTATGGATTGGGTTTTGAATATGCAACTTTGTTAAACCATTGGGAATTAAAGATTCCAGCTGAACGTCTCAAGTTTCTGAAACAATACATTTTCTCAGACTTCATGGAATTGTTCTGTGTCATTTACACTTGCTTGGCTCAGCAGGCCCAGCAGTGAGGTATTTTTTATTTTATATTTGTTTTTGCAGGGATCTTAGCAACATCAATTGTGAAGAGCTTGGTCCATTGCCTCCTGGATGGGAGATCCGGAATACAGCAACAGGCAGAGTTTATTTCGTTGACCATAACAACAGAACAACACAGTTTACAGATCCTCGGCTCTCTGCTAACTTGCATTTAGTTTTAAAGTAAGTTTTTGAAACAATACATGTTCAAATGCGAGTCTGAACAAGAGAAGACTGATAGATGCTTTTTGTAATAAATGTGATAGAATGTCTGCTCTCTTCAATTATAAATCACTTGTTGAACATAATTTTATATAAGAATATGACAAATTTTACTCTCATGTTTGGGTATTTTAATCCCACTGTGCTTAAGTAGGAACCTGTCCTGAAATGTTAGGAAAAGGGTGTGTATCAGAAGTGCACCGTAGCACACCTGCAGAGACAGGCTACTTTATGGAGTGGATGGATTTTTTTCCTTGAGTGCATCAGAAATAGCTCTAGGATAGCTGAATCTATCCCAGAGGATTTTCTGATGTGTCAGTTTTGTGCTTCAGCTTTAAGGCTTCTTTCCCATTTGCAGGACTTAGACAGTCATTCTTACAAGTCTTTGTGAATGGGCTTGATGTACCCTGGGTTTTTTTCTAATTATTAAAATACAGTTGATTTACAATACTGTGTCAGTTTCAGGTATATAGCAAAGTGATTCAGTTTGCTGTATACATATGTAATATGTATATATTTCAGATTATTTTACATTTTAGTTTATTATAAGATATTGAATATAGTTCCCTGTGTTCTATAGTAAATCCTTGTTACTTATCTATTTTATGTATAGTAGTTTGTATCTGTTAATCCCATACTACTAATTTATCCCTCCCCACCCTCCCTTTCCCCTTTGGTGACCATAACTTTGTTTCCTACGTGTGTTTCTGTTTTGTATATAGATTCATTTGTATTATATTTTAGATTCCACATATAAGTGATATCATATAATATTTGTCTTTCTCTCTCTGGCTTACTACACTTAGTATGATAATCTCTAGGTCCATCCATGTTGCTGCAAATGGCAATATTTCATTCTGTTTTTATGGCTGAGTGATAGAGAGTGTGTGTGTGTGTGTGTGTGTGTGTGTGTGTGTGTGTGTGTGTGTGTGTGTGTGTGTGTACTTGGGTTGCTTCCATGTCTTAGCTGTTATAAATAGTGCTGCTATGAACATTGGGGTGCATGTATCTTTTCAAATTAGAGTTTTCATATTTTCCAGATATATGCCCAGGAGTGGGATTGCTAGATCATATGATAGCTCCATTTTTAGTTTTTTCAGGACCCTCCATACTGTTTTCCATAGTGGCTACACCAATTTACATTCCCTCGAACAGTGTAGGAGGGTTCCCTTTTCTTCACACTCTCTCCAGCATTTATTAATGTAGACTTTTTGATGAACTGTGGGTTTAAAAAAAAAAGTCAGCTTTATTAAAATTTAATTGACACAATAAATTGTACATATTTACAGTATACAGTTTAAGTTTTGACATATTATATAACTGTGAAACCATCACCATAATGGAGATAGTGAACATATCCATCACCCCGAAAGTCTCCTCCTGCCTCTTTGTAGCCTGTTGGTAGTCCCTCCTCCCATCCCTTCCCTAGTTTCCTAAGGCTGCCGTAACAAAATATCACACACTAGGTGGTTTATAACAATAGAAATTTATTCTTTTACAGTTCTGGAGGCTAGAATTCAGAATCAAGTTGTCAGAAGGGTTGGTTCCTTCCGGTGGCTCTGACGGAAAATCTGTTCCATGCCTCTCTCCTAGCTTCTGGTGGTTGCCAGAAACTTTACTGTTCCTTGACTTGTGGACACATTATTCCAGTCTTTACCTTTGTCTTCACGTGGCCTTCTATGATCTATTTTATCCACAAAACTTCTGCCACCAAGTGTGTGGGTTTTTTCCTCAAATATTCCAATTGTCCACGTCTGCAGACGCCATCGAGGTGTACAGCGCCGGAATTCAGTCTAATACCACCTCCAGTTAGTATCAGGCCTCACAGGTTAAGGGCTCAGTCTCACAAGACTGTTCTCACTTCTGATGCCATTTATAAGTCCCAGGCCTCCCGTATTTCTTGCCAACTGGCTATAAATCGAGTTCTCATGACTTTCTCCTTGGGTTCAATAATTTTCTAGAATGGCTCACAGAACTCAGGGAAATTATTTCTTTACTATTACCAGTTTATTATAAAGGATGCAACTCAGGAACAGCCACATGGAAGAGAGGCACAAGGCAAGGTATGAGGCAGGGGCTGCATAGTGCGTCCACGCCCTCTCCAGGCGCTTCATCCTCCGAGCACCCTCAGTGTGCTCACCATCCAGAAGCTTTCTGAACACTTGTTTAGGCGTTTTTATGGAGTTGTTATCACACAGGAGTGATCGATTATTAACTCAATCTCCAGTTCCTCTCCCCTTCCCCAGAGGCTGGGGGGATGTGCCTGAAAGTTCTAGGCTTCTAATCAAGCTTTGGTCCTTCTGGCAACCAGCCCCCATCCTGAAATTATATAGGGGCCTAGCAAGTCACCTCACTGAAACAAAAAATGCTCCGATACCCAGGAAATTCAAAGGGATTCAGGAGCTTCTGTATCTTGTACTGGGGACAAAGACCAAATATTAGAACAGAATACACTCCTGTCACCTGTGTCACTCAGGAAATTTCAAGCATTTTAGGAGTTCTGTGTCAAGAACTGGGGACAGAGACCAAAGTATATTTCTTATTATGCCACACTTTCTTTCCTGTATGTCTGGGTGGAAATTTACCTCTTCTTATAAGGATACCAATTTATTGGATTTAGGGCCACCCTAATCCAGTGTGACCTCATTTAACTTGATTACATCTGCAAAGACCCTATTTCCAAATAAGGTCACATCCACAGGTGCCAAGGCTTAGGACTTCAACATATTTTTTTGGACACAGTTCAATCCACACCCCATCTTCAGCCAACCATGATTTACTTTTTCTGTCACTATACATTTGCAGTTTTTAGAGTTTCAGATGAGTGGATTCATACAGCATGTACTCTTTGCTTGGTTTCTTTTACCCAGCCTAATTATTTGAGATTCATCTCTGTTGTTGTATGTATAGTTCATTTCTTTTCCTTGCTGGGTGGTATTCCATTGTATGGATAGACCTCAATTTATTTGTTTACCTGTTGATGAACATTTGGATTGTTTCAGTTTGGGCCATGACTAAACTGTTACGAACATTCGAGTGGGTTTTTTTATTTTTGGCCACACTGTGTGGCATGTGGGATCTTAGTTCCCTGACCAGGGATCGAACCCACGCCCCCTGCATTGGAAGTGCGGAGTCTTATCCACTGGATCGCCAGGGAAGTCCCGGAACATTTATGTTTAAGTCTTTGTGTGGACATATGCTCTCACTTCTCTTTGATAAATAAATACCCAGGCTGCACAATATGATAGATTTATGTTTAACTTTTTAAACTGCCAGATTTCTTTTTGAAGTGATTGTACCATTTGACTTTCCCACTAGAAGTGTATGAGAGTTGTAGTTGCTCTTGCTAACACTTGGTATGGTTAATCTTAATTTTGGACATTCTAATAGATGTGTAGTGTTATCTCATTGTTTTTTGGGGTGGGGCGGTCTGTGTTGGGTCTTCGTTGACAGGCTTTCTCTGGTTGCGGCGAGCAGGGGCTACTCTTCGTTGTGGTGCGTGGGCTTCATTGCGGTGGCTTCTCTTGTTGCGGAGCATGGGCTCTAGGCACGTGGGCTTCAGTAGTTGCGGCACGTGGGCCCTAGGGCGTGTGGGCTTCAGTTGTTGATGCACGCGGGCTCAGTAGCTGTGGCTCGCGGGCTCTAGAGTGCAGGCTCAGTAGCTGTGGTGCACGGGCTTAGTTGCTCCGCGGCATGTGGGATCTTCCCAGACCAGGGATCGAACCTGTGTCCCCTGCATTGGCAGGTGGATTCTTAACCACTGCGCCACCAAGGAAGTCCCTCATTATAGTTTCAATTTACATTTCTCTAATGACTAATGATGTTGAGCATCTTTTCATGTGCTTATTTCCATCTGTATATCTTCGGTGAAATTTTTTGCCTCCTTTTTTAAAAAAACTGAGTTTGTTTTTTTTGACTTTCGAGTTTTGAGAATTCTTTAGATATTTGAAATACAAGTTTTATGTCAGCTGTATGCATTAGGAAGATTTTCTCCTAGACCATGATTTGTCTTTTCATTTTCTTAACAGTGTCTTTTGAAGAGCATAAGGTTTCTTTGAAATTTCAATGAAGTTCATTTTATCCATTTGTTCTTTTATGAATTGTGCTTTGGGAATCATATTTAAGAAATTCTTGCGTAACATGAGTCATAAAACTTTACTAGTGTTTCAGAAGTTTTATGGCTTTAGGTTTTACATTGAAGTCTCTGATCTACTTTGAATTAAAGTTTTGTATCTTTAAGTTGGTATACCCAAGTTTTTTTTTGTTTTTGGATAGGATTAATACAGTTGTTTAGAGACTATTTTTAATACATTCTGTTTTGATTTATATATGTGTGTATTAAAAAACACCTTTATTACAATGTTTTATGAGAGTAGTAAATGGCGATTTGTAATTTTCATCAAAGCTGCATTTTCTCTGGATAGTTACACGTTCTAGGATAAAATTTGGCCTGGTACATAAAAGAGTCACTGTATGTAAAGTAAGTTTGGGTGATTTGTTAGAGAACTGAAAGTTATTTTTGTTTATTTTCTCATAGCTACCATTGCCCTTTATCTTTAGGTTAGGAGATTGTACTCTTGTGTCTGTTGTGTGTAAAATTAAATTCCAGGGACTTCCCTGGTGGCGCACTGGTTGAGGGTCCACCTGCCAATTCAGGGGACACGGGTTCGAGCCCTGGTCCTGGAGGACCCCACATGCCACGGAGTAACTAAGCCCGTGCGCCACAACTACTGAGCCTGCGCGCCTAAAGCCTGTGCTCTGCAACAAGAGAAGCCACCGCAATGAGAAGCCTGCGTGCGGCGGTGAGAAGTCCCTGCTCGCCACAACTAGAGAAAGCCTTGCGCACAGCAACGGAGACCCAAAGCAGCCAAAAAAAAAAAAAATTAAATTCCAACAGAGTCACTCAGTGTTTGCATAGATATCAATAGTGAATTATCTGACTTTTTACTTCCTGACGGTTTATTGGAATTAACTAGTTCATTATATCATAAGATTCTTTTAAAAAATTCTTAGATGCAACTTATATTATTTTTGCCAGGAGAATAAAAATAACTCTAGGCAATGTGCCTTTAAAAATTATTAATATATTTCTGCTGTACTTGGGAGATTATTTTAGTGTATTTGTGGTAAACCATATATGTGCAGTTAGAAGTCACTTTAGCACAACAGACAATGTGATTGTACTGAATGCCACTGACTATAATACTTAAAAATGGTTAAAATGGTAAATTTTATGCTACGTATATTTTACCACAATAAAAAGACAAGTAGGGACTTCCCTGGTGGTCCAGTGGTTAAGAATCCACACTTCCATTGTACGGGGCACGGCTTCGATCCCTGGTCAGGGAACTAAGATCCCGCATGCCGTGCAGCGTGGCCAAAAGAAAAGAAAGAAAAGTAGGCACTTTATAAAGCGTTTAGACTTGTTTGTGAAGTGCTCATTTCTCTGTGCCAGTAACTTGCTGTGACCTCCCACATTCTTGTGGTCTAGACTGTAGCGTGCATAGGAGAAGGGGTCCCTGCCAAGCTGCCAGTTCAAACTGTCTCTCCCAGAGAGACAGACTCTAGATAACAGGCACAGGGTTTGGCCTATGCCTGAATTTTAAAGGGAGAGATGGTAAACTACGCAGAAGAAAATGGAAACGGTATTTGGGAAAGTTGTTCTCAGCAGTTGTATAAAAGTTTTTTGAATAAAACTCTGTTATCCACTTCCGTAAGTTCCAAGAAATAAACTTTGGGGCTAGTTTATTATTGTCAAAAATGTCAAGCTAAGAATATAATAAGGCCTAGAAATGCTATAGGTAGACTTGGTTTAGTGTAGGATGCTATTTTAAATGTGTAATTGCAATCTCTCTTGTTTAAAATACTTCAATAATATTTGTTTACTTTTAGTCGGCAGAACCAATTGAAAGACCAGCAACAGCAGGTGGTATCGTTGTGCCCTGATGACACAGAGTGTCTGACAGTCCCACGGTACAAACGAGACCTGGTTCAGAAACTAAAAATTTTGCGGCAAGAACTTTCCCAGCAACAGCCTCAGGCTGGCCATTGCCGCATTGAGGTTTCCAGGGAAGAGATTTTTGAGGTAAACTTGCAAGTCTTGTTTTAAAGTAGAGAAAAATTAATTCAGTGATGTACTCTGTCTTCCAAGTATATTTTGGGGGACTCATATCTCTTTAGAATGGGAGAATTTTCATTAATGTTTTTTTTACTTGTGGGAATAAAGGCAATAATATTGGAGAGATTTAATACATAAGATAAACATTTAAATGTGATGAAGTGTGAGATGTTCTGATTGGGGGCAGCTTGGTCCTTGGAGTTGCAGATACTTATTTGTTAATGAATTTTAACAGACCACAGATATTATCCATCCCTTATTTTCTAATTCTTCCAAGAGGTTAGGGACTCTTAAATCAAAAAATCAAAAAAAAAATCATTACTGTTGGACTACTTCTTTAATTTATTGAAAATCTTCCTTTCTAGTATATCCTTTTATATTTGGATTTATAGCTTTAATAGCAACTTCAAAGTTCTTACATAATAAATGGCAGAGGTCCAAGGCAGGGGTTTCCCTCTTATTAGAGTGTTCTGGGGCAAAAGATGTTTGGGAACTTTATAATCCTTCTCCCAAAGGATGAACTTTTTTCTCCCAGGACCATGCTGACCTTGTTTGTAGTCAGTCATTTGTATTTTTAAAATAATAGAAAGTTGTCTGTTTAGTGAAGATCACATTAATGATGTTTTTATGTTCTTTGAAACTTTCTTTTTCTTACCTTTACTTTCTACTGGTGTCTGTGACAACTAGCTAAAAAAAAAGTGGTAATTCTATCAGATTCTGTTTTTTAATGTGAGTGGAATCATTGCTATCTATGGTTCATAGGACTTAAATATGGAGCTTTGCATTTAGTAGGCTTTTAATATAATATTTATCAAAGGAATTGGTTTCAGTAGTACAGTATTAAGCTATATCCATTTTGTTGTCAGAAGTTCCATGAGGTTTCAAACCCTTGGAGCTTATCCATTGATTTGATTGTTGAACAAATTCTACCTTATTTAAATAAACATGTTTTGTAGGTGGAATGGAGGGAGAGTTTAAGTAACAGGTTAAAAGCACCTAGTAATAATAGTATATTAAACATTTATTTTAGGAATCATATCGACAAGTCATGAAAATGAGACCGAAAGATCTCTGGAAGCGATTAATGATAAAATTTCGTGGAGAAGAAGGGCTTGACTACGGAGGGGTTGCCAGGTAAAGCCTTGATCATCAGTAAATGACATATGGATCCTTATATTTACAAATTTAAGATACTCCCTGTGGTGTGACTTTCTCATTGATATTTATTTTCTAGCATAATATTCCCTCATGTTTGCAATAGAGGGTACCCTAGTAGATATATTCATAATTAGGTTAGGATAGTACTGCTACCAGAAGAGTGTTTGTGAACTCCCGAATGGATCATGTAGTCCAATGAGACTTTCTCTGAAAACTAGCTGCAACCCTATATGGACTGTTGGTAGGGTCTGCAAGCCCAGTATTTTCTCCATTTCTCTCCTTCAGTACATGTTATTCCCTCTGCTTTACATTGTCAGTAACAGTCTCGAGATTTTAATGACGTATTCTAAACTGAATACTGTTTCCCTTTGCTTACACTGCCACGCTTTTTAACCTTGTTAAAGGAATGTTTGTATCTGTAAGTATGTGTGTATATCATATGTGGTCCTTAGAATGTTTCAATACAGAAGCTATAACGTTTCTCCTACATTCAAACATCAAGTATTTTTTTTTCCAGCTGTGAGAATTCACTTTATGTAAATGTAGCAGAAACGTTATAGCTTCTGTATTAAAACATTTTAAGGACCGTCATGATAATTCTGCTTCCCCTAATCTAAATCCAGCCTAAATTAAATTTGTGTTTCCACCAAGTCCCATAATCGTTATTTGGCATTACTTGTTTTCACCTGTAGACATACTTTCATTCTGTGACCTTTTTACCTGCAAATGAATAGTTTCTTTAGTTTGGATTTTTAGCATTTATCACTTGTACATCATACTTAAGGCTTGATAGTTTCTGTGGAATGCTTACGATTTACTCATAAGTAGATTTTGAATGCTTGTTGGGAAAACTTGTTAATTATCTGCTGATGGAATCTAAATGCTATAATTATATGTATAGGCCAAATAAGTAGTTAGTTTTTTGTTGTTTATTTCTTAACGTCACTACTTTCGGGGTTTGGGCGGACTAAATGGGATGTGGCAGTGAACTGCTTTTTCTGATCTTTATCCCATAGTAGAACCCAAAAGTAGAGTTTTGCTTTTATGCATGTTCTAAATACTTAGTAAAACAAAACAAAAGTTGGACTTCCTTTTAAAAAACACATACATGGGGCTTCCCTGGTGGAGCAGTGGTTGAGACTCTGCCTGCCGATGCAGGGGATACGGATTCGTGCCCCGGTCCGGGAGGATCCCACATGCCGCGGAGCAGCTGGGCCCGTGAGCCATGGCCGCTGAGCCTGCGCGTCGGAGCCTGTGCTTCACAAGGGGAGAGGCCACAACAGTGAGAGGCCCGCTTACCGCAAAAAAAAAAATAATAAAATAAAATAAAAAACACATACATGCATAAAAAACATACAGGACACATTAGGTGGGAAGGTTGCTTATGTGGAGACCTCACTTTTTCTTTTTAATCTCTACAGTTTTCAAGTACGGTGTTGGCCAAAAAGTTCGTTTGAACGAACTTTTTGGCCAACCCAATATTAAACGTAGTGATTTGATTTAGACTCCGTCAAATGATAGGACTTTGAAATATTTTCCTTTAACTACTTTAATAGTGTTTCACTGCATTTCCTAAAAATATATTATTCCATCTGTTTAATCCATAATATCAGAATATATCATTTATGTGCCTTTCCTAGCTGAGGAATGACAGGAGTTGAGACTAGAATGACATCTCCTTAAAGCCTAGACTAGTCATTTTATTTCAGTTTCACCAAGATGAATAACAAGTTGTCTTTCATACTTTGAAAAATATAAATGATTTAATAAGTTTAAGTTGATAGTACTGTTTATTATGAGGTTTTAAAAACACCGTTGTATGCTTGAAAGCAAGAAGTGGTATGGAACATACCCAGAAAATGCAGGTTTGCCCTTGTGTTCCCACCTATACCAAATGCCTTGCAGTTTCTCACCACTTACATTTTTATCATGGTGTATTTTAGGGTTTACACAAAAAAGATAATGAAGATGGATAATGAAATTTTCTTACTAAAACAATATCAACAATAAAACATACCCTTGTCCGAAAGTAAGAGTAAATTAATGTTATATATCTGTATAAACTAGTATAAATCTGCCATGATTGGAGAGGACCAGGGTGTTATAGATGGACCACATGGATGTTTTGAAATACCATATTCTTCCCTTTATTTTATACTTATTATGAATTACACATTTGTTTAGCAATTAAAAGTAACAGACCACTGGGCTGCAGCATCTAATGAGTAGTTGGTACTTCTGGATATTATCCTTAGATTCTCTGATGTTAAAATGTCATAAAATCACTCAAAATTGAGTGAGAAGTGACAAGAATTGAGTGAGAAAAACAAGAATTTTCATTTGCTTTTGGGGAATGGTAGACTTTTCTAATGTGATTTTATATAACTAGTTAGTGCTTTGTTTTATTAAAAACTTCTTGCTAACATGATTAATAGTGTATCTTAGTAAAGATGTATTCATTAACAAAAAATTCCTTTGGCATATCTTGTTTTTTAGGGAGTGGTTATATCTCTTGTCACATGAAATGTTGAATCCTTACTATGGCCTCTTCCAGTATTCAAGAGATGATATCTATACATTGCAGATCAATCCTGATTCTGCAGTTAATCCGGTATGATTGGTGGTTATAATGATACAAATTAAATTATGACCTACAATGTTTTTTAATCTTTAAATGTCAGTGTAGTTTATGACATAGGATTACTGTCTTTGTCCAAGTTACATCCTTGGACTCGGCAAGTCCTCTTTTAGAAAATGTTCTCAAGTAAATGATCGTGGATATGTGTAACAGTTTGGGCACAGGGAGGTTTACTGCATCACTGTTTATAGTAGCCCCAAGTGGAAACAACATTGCTGTCCATTAAGAGGGGGTTGATTAAATTATGTCATGAAGCAGAATGACATGGTTAAGAGCATAGACTCTGGAATTAGAAAGACATGAGTTCATATCCTTGTCCCATTACTAACTAGCTTTGTGACCTTCATTGACTTAAGCCTCAATTTTATCATTGCTAATAATAATAAATATAGTTTGGACCTGAGAGAGGGGTTGTGACAGTTAAATGAGACCCTGCACATTAAGTATTTAGCACAGTGCTATACATTATTAACCCTATTACATATTATTAAGCACTCAACAAGAGTTAGCAGCTGTTATTAATTTGTTGTTTTTATATTATTTCTGTTATCTTTCCATACAAGGTTATATTATACAGCCACTAAAATGATGTTGTGTGATAATAGTTAATACCATGTAAAGATGGTATTTGTAATATATTAAGTGAAAAGAAGATTACAGAATAATAGTATGAAGCAAATTTTGGTAAACATGTATATGTGTAAACATTGAAAGGCTCTACAATACTGGTAGTGGTTATCTCTGGGTGTTAGACTATGGGCATTTTTATTTTCTTGTCTATATTTTCTAAATATTTTGTAGTGAACAGGTATTGCTTTTTAAAAAGAAAAAAACTTTTTAAGATAAAAGGGAGGCTTAAAGATTAGCTTAAAGATTATTAGAGAAGTAAAAGAAGTTGAAAATACAAACATCCAACTAATAAAACAGTATATCCTAAAAGACCAAATCTGTCTAAACATGGTAGGCATGTTAGATTCATTGCAGGGTATTCTTTATAAAGGGAAGATTTTTAGGTGAAGGTTCTGCTTGGAGAGCTCATTACTGCCACTGTAGTAATGATAGCTCACGTTTGTTGAGCATTTACCATATTCCAGGTCCAGTGCCTTGGGCTTCATCACCTCATTTTACTACTCACAGAGCCCCTTTTTAGATACTATTATTACCGTCATTTTTCCAGGTATGGAAAATTAGTTCCACAGGGGCTAAGTAATTTGCCCAAGTATACATAGCTAGTAGCTGGCAGAATCAGGACTCTAGTCCAAGTTAGACATGAAATCTGTCCCCTTAAATCTATGATGTTTTGAAGTTCAGTTTCTGGTTAGGTCAAAGGAAGAGGGAGGTATAGAATTGAAAGCTTTTTTCCCATGACAGAGCCAGGATTATAAGGGGCTTAGCAGGAGATGGGAGGAGAGGAAGAGAACAGGATCTGCAGGTGATTTAATGAAGCTGCAGAGGGACTGTAGTTTGGGCTTAATTTCTGAGGATAAACTTTACAGAATGACTACCCTTTGAGAGGGGCATTGGCTCTGCTGTAATATTTTATAGCAAAGTATAGTATCTATAGAGACTCTCCCTAATGATTGTTGAGCTTTGATAGGATAACCTATTCCATTTAAATAGTTATAAATTGGAGTATAAGTTGATACTTACTGTTTATTTAAAAAATTACCATTGCTTAAATATTTAATTTTTATTTAAAAATTCCCTGGATAGTATCTACCTTGAGTATTTATATAAACTCTTCTCAATTTCAGGAACATTTATCATACTTCCACTTCGTTGGACGAATAATGGGAATGGCTGTGTTTCATGGACATTATATTGATGGTGGTTTCACATTGCCTTTTTATAAACAGTTGCTTGGGAAGTCCATTACCTTGGATGACATGGAGTTAGTTGATCCTGATCTTCATAACAGTTTAGTGTGGATACTGTATGTATTGAGTCTTGTTCGTTATATTTAGAATCCGAGCTTTTAAAAAAGATATATGTTTCAAAATAGATGTACTTTTTTTGAAATATAAAAAATGATTTTTAAAAGTACTTATACATAATGATTTCCTCAACACGATGCAAGTTGTTTCCATCCTGCATGTTAGAATAAGATATTCCTGCTTAAGTGGTGGCTGTTGAAAACATACTTTAAAAAGGGCATTTGTGGGGCTTCCCTGGTGGCGCAGTGGTTGAGAGTCTGCCTGCCAATGCAGGGGACATGGGTTCGTGCCCCGGTCCGGGAAGATCCCACATGCTGCAGAGCGGCTAGGCCCGTGAGCCATGGCCGCTGAGCCTGCGCGTCCGGAGCCTGTGCTCTGCAACGGGAGAGGCCACAACAGTGAGAGGCCCTCATACCGCAAAAAAAAAAAAAAAAAAAGGTATTTGTAAGAATCAGTTCTGTTTTTGGGGGTGTCATTCGTTTGTGAAGATACACTGGCCATGGTTATTTTTACCAAGTACACGAGTAGCTTTCTCAGTGGGGATACTCAGGTGTTTAGTCACTTGGGTTACCCAGACTCAAGTAGGGCTTCTTACCTGAAAGCCAAACATTACTGAGTTTTCCCTGTGTAAACCCCAGCTTTCCAGGGCTTTCTCATTACTCAGGAAGGAAAATGTTCCTGGTGTTTATGAAGGTGTTAAAGCTCTTTGACTTTTCTGCCCCAAAACTAGGAGGTATGGTGGCATAAGAACTAATAAAAGGAATCTAACCCTATGTTTGCATGTCATAAAACTACCTTAGTTTTGTCTCACCAATTAATACATCTACAATATCTGTATTTTAGATTTTCCAATGAAGTGTCTTTCCCTGTCTTCCCTTCCTAGTGAGAATGATATCACAGGTGTTTTGGACCATACCTTCTGCGTCGAACATAATGCCTATGGTGAAATTATTCAGCATGAACTTAAACCAAATGGCAAGAGTATCCCTGTTACTGAAGAAAATAAAAAAGAATATGTCAGGTAAACACTTCTGTGTTCTTAAGCCGGAGACTTGTTTTAATGTTCTAGAATGGCGGTACAGAAAAACATTTATGTGTTTAGGTAGTGTTACTTATTGCTACAAAATAGGCTTCTGCAGAATTTAGTGGCTTAGAAACAACCATCATTTTATTATTTCTCACAATCCCGTGGGTCAGAAATTTAGATCGAGGACAACAGGGACAGCACACTTCTCCTCCATGTGGTGTCAGCTGGGATGGAAATGTTAAGAAGGCCTCTTCACTCACATATCTGATGCCTCACCGAGGGTGGCTCAAATGGCTGTGGGCTAGCTGGAATGGACACTGGGTCTGGGGCTTAGTTCTCACTGTTGGCTGGGCTCTTCGGTTATCCCCATGTGGTATCAGAGGCCCGTCATTCTCACCATGGCCTCTCTCTCTAGCACAATAGCCAGACTTCTTATGGTGTGGCTCGTTTCCCAGAGCACAAAAGCAGTTGTTGGATCTTTTTAAGGCCTAAGCCTGGAACTGGCCAACATCACCTCTGCTGTATTCTTTTGGTTAAAGCGAGTCACATGCCAGCCCAGGTTTGGTGTGGAGGAGAGGCTGTACAAAGGCACACATACCAGGAAACACGGTTCGTGGCGTCACGTGTAGCGTAGCTACCACAGCTAGCTGTACAGAAGCACTTTTGTGCTGTATCACTAGGACTTATCCTATTTATAAATAAGCACATTGTGGATTTATATAAGAAATATATATATATTTCTTATAAAAGAAATACAAGGAAATGTTCTTTAAGTTTTATGAAATTACCTGTTGATTGAGGAATTTAGAAGTGTTGAGTTAGAGCATTTGGTTCATGGTATCTAAAGTTCTTCTAAACATTAAACTATGATAATCAAATTTAGGAGTTTGAACTTCACCATATATACATAGAAACATTCATGCTATACGTTTTTGTACAGAATATGTCCCCAGGTCTTATTGGCTAAAATTTTCTAGTTTATAGATGAGGCCCATCAGTCTCATAGATTGTGAATATTGGTACAGCTCTTTTGGAAAACAGTTTGATAACAGCTACCAAAATGAAAACACATATGCAGCTCCATTTTTAGGAATCTATTCTTTGGAAACACATATCTGATTAAAGAAATACGAATAAGGATGTTTAACTAAATACTACTTGTAAAAAAATGGAAAACTGCTAAAATGTTTTTAGAAAGAGAATGGATGATTAAATACATTAAACAGAATATTATGTGGATATTTAAAGAAAGATAGACTCTGCATAAGCTGTCATTTAAAAGGCAGGTCTTAGAAGGAACAAAGTCTGCATTGTTTTATACTCAGAAGATGTTCAGGAAGGCTGCTTACCAAATAAAATGTTTGCCCAGGGTGAGGGAGTAGAGGTGACGGGCCTGGAAGTAGAGAGGGAAAAGAGGATAAAAGAGTGGACTTTCAGATTTTACTCTGTCTCCACATTTAATGTTTTTTTTTTTTTTTAAGGCCGCACTGTGCGGCATGCGGGATCTTAGTTCCCTGACCAGGGATTGAACCCGTGTCCCCTGCAGTGGGAGCGCGGAGTCTTAACCACTGGACCACCAGGGAAGTCCCATTAATATTTGATTTTTTTAAATATAATTTTTCTTTTCTTTTTTTTTATAATTTTTCTTTTAATAACAAACATGTATTACATTTCTAATTAAAAAAAGAAGAATGAGGGACTTCCCCGGTGGTCCAGTGGTTGGGACTCTGCAGTTCCACTGCTGGGGGCGCAGGTTTGGGGTTCGATCCCTGGTCGGGGAACTAAGATCCCCCATGTTGTGTGACACAGCTAAAAAAATAAAAAAAAAAAAAATAAAGAAGAATGAATGGGAATTTCCTGAATTTCAGTAGTGTCTCACTTCCAGGACCTAGTGTGGGCTGCTCACTTTCTAGGATTCAGTCACGTTTATAGCACACAGTAATTTTCCCTTACCAAATACATTTTTTTTTTTTTTGCGGTACGCGGGCCCCTCACTGTTGTGGCCTCTCCCGTTGCAGAGCACAGGCTCCGGACGCACCGGCTCAGCGGCCATGGCTCACGGGCCCAGCTGCTCCGCGGCATGTGGGATCTTCCCGGACCGGGGCACGAACCTGTGACCCCTGCATCGGCAGGCGGACTCTCAACCACTGCGCCACCAGGGAAGCCCACCAAATACAGTTTTGAGGGACTTTCCTGGTGGTACAGTGGTTAAGAATCCGCCTGCCAATGCAGGGGACATGGGTTCGAGCCCTGGTCCGGGAAGATCCCACATGCCACGGAGCAACTAAGCCCACGTGCCACAACTACTGAGCCTGCACTCTAGAACCCATGAGCCGCAACTACTGAGCCCGCATGCTGCAACTACTGAAGCCCATGTGCCTAGAGCCCGTGCTCCGCAGCAAGAGAAGCCACTGCAATGAGAAGCCTGCGCACTGCAATGAAGAGTAGCCCCTGCTCGCCATAGCTAGAGAAAGCCTGCGCACAGCAAAGAAGACCCAACACAGCCAAAAATAAATAAATAAAGAGTTTACAAAAATAGTTTTGAAATTTTTAAAATGACAAAGAAAACCTTTTTACAGGTGTGTAGTTTTGCTGTCCCCTTAAACAAACAAACAAAAAATGAGGTCCCCCAAAGGATATCATTAATATTAAGTAACTTATTTCTTAAAGTAGAGAACTATTTCTCCAAGTTTAGAAAAGGAAATACTGGCGAATTGGGAGTATGAGTAGTTCTGAGATTTGTGAGATGGAGAGGTTTTCCTGGGAAGATAGATTAAAATAAAAAACAATTCATGTATAAATTGTAAGTCCAAATCAAAGGCGTAAGTAGAGCTACACAAGAGATGTAGTTTAGTGTACATTTGTTGCTAAAATTACATCTTCCAGGGCTTTTAAAGCTTATAGGGAAAAATGAGTATTTAGTCAAAAAGTGCTTGCTATTGGCTTTTACTGTTTCTTCTCATTTTGGATATGGGGATTCTCTTTACCTCTTCTTCCCCCATATACAACCCACAAAATATAAAGAAAACACCCTACACATTCAGATTATATTTTCAAGTGAAACCAGAAAAATAGTCATTTTTGGTTGAATGGGTTTTTCTGGTTATCAGCGTGCATGCCAGAAGTTGAGAAAGACATTTCATTCTCATTTTAACTTCAGACTCATCTACTCTCTAGCCAACTTCCAGTTTAATAGGACTTTTTCTGATGTGAAGAGTTGCTGTATTGATGCTGCTTTTGTTGGTGGAAGGTTACCGCTTTTTAATTTATGGTGAACTGCCTCACAGCTCAGGATCCATCTATACCTTCAGTAACCTGAGATTCTTTTAGATTTTAGACTAAATTCTTAATGCTAGATGCTTGTAAAGTGCAACGTTGCTAAAGTACTAGAGATTCATAATAATTACCAAACCTGAATATATTTGATCATATGAAACCCCTGTCCGATGTTTCCAGACTCTATGTGAACTGGAGATTTTTACGAGGAATTGAGGCACAATTCCTGGCCCTGCAGAAAGGATTTAATGAAGTAATTCCACAGCATCTGCTGAAGACATTTGATGAGAAAGAGTTAGAGGTCAGTGTATTAATGTCATGACATCATCTAGTATAACAAAGAAAGTTTGGGAATTTTCTGTTACTTAGTTTTAGAGGAAAGCTGTATTTCTGGTGCTTTTGAAGTTTTATGATGTGATGCTGTGAGAATTCTAATTCACAGGAAAAGTCTTTCCTGCTTTTGGAAAAGCCTTTCATGTTTTGGAAATTTTACAAGTAACCAGTCTCTCTTATATTGTGACTATTCTTAATTTATTTTTCCATATTTTCCATTCATGCGTTTAATAGATTTTGTGTCTTCTGTGTACGTTCTTCCAGTGTTGTTTTCTATTCCCTAGTTAAGTGTGTATTGATTTAGTTAAATAAAACTTTATTAATTGGTCTCCACCATATTGACATTTATTTGGAATAAAAGCCTAGGCTTAATTGGATTTACATTAAGCTTTGTAAGAAAGCAGTTGAGGGGCTTCCCTGGTGGCGCAGTGGTTGAGAGTCCGCCTGTCGATGCAGGGGGCGTGGGTTCGTGCCCCGGTTGGGGAAGATCCCACATGCCGCGGAGCGGCTGGACCCATGAGCCATGGCCGCTGAGCCTGCACGGCCGGAGCCTGTGCTCCGCGACAGGAGAGGCCACAACAGTGAGAGGCCCGCGTACCGCAAAAAAAAAAAAAAAAAAGAAAAAGAAAGCAGTTGATAGACAAAAACGTAGAGGAAATAATTGAAGCACTTAGGTTAAACTCTGTCTCAACAACCTCAGTCTCCTTGGAAACATTCGTTACTAATAGTAACTATAATAAACAGTTACCATTTTTTATTCTAAAACTAGTCCTTAAAGCACCATAGGGTTGGTGTTATAATTAAGACCTTTAACAAATACATCTCAGTTTCTACTGAACTACTTTGAAAAAACAATGAGGTTTTATTCTACCTGAGGTTCCAAATTTAATTAGTGGCTAGGGATAGCATAAATATTTAAAGTCGATACATAATTTAAAACATGATTTTATTCATTAACTTCAGCATCCTTTCTAACTAAATCTGTTAACAGACCTGTTAGCAAACAAGTCTAAAAAGATTGGCTTGACTTACTACCATCCCCATTCCTTTTTTGATTGGACTATTCTGTAGTGAAATGACCAGAAGGAAGTAGTCAGAAGGAGGAAGAAAACATAGCAGGAATGGCAGTAAAGTTGAAATACGATGCATTTTTATCTGTTCATACAATGAATAAGGAATTTGGCTTTAAAACTACCACTCCTCTAAAGAAAAGAATTAAGGGAGGTATCGTCTGTGGTCATGGGTGCTTCTGTAACCCTGCTCGGACACCTACTACCTGTTAGTGTGGCAGTGGCCAGTCATTTTTTCAGACGCTACAGAAGCTTTGTTGCAGGTTTTATTCAGTAACGTTAGGGTTTGTTATATACTTTGTACTGCTAATGAAGTTAGGCTTTTTACAAAAGTATATGTATATAATTTATTTTAGTGTTAGACTAGGTTAATTATGAAATATAGGATTTGCAGGTTACATTATGTTTTACACTACACACTATCATAATTGAGTGTTATAAACACATCAGTAGGATGAGTCAGTCTTGGACCCTAGGGAGGTGAGTATTAATAATATCAAAGTGATTTTGATATACCTCGTCTATACTGAGCCTGCATCAGGATGCCAAGCAGAGCTCTATTATCAATGCATTCATATATTTCATACTTCGGTCCAACTTTAAGCAGATTGTATCACTTATTCAACACAACTTCTTGAGTTCCTGTGCAGTGTTGGTTGCTTTCGCAGGATGTAACGAAACAGATGTTACTGCCATATTATAGCAGAGGAGACTGTGGCCAAGGGAAGTGAACTGAACTGCCCAGAATCCCAAAGCTAATAAGTGTTGAAACCCGAATAATAGATGCAAGTCTTAAGGAAGGCACATATAAACTGTATTTACTCTGAGTCTAGTTTCTGTCCATTAAAAATTTTTTTAGAATTCTGTGAAGTTATGGAACTTTTCATCTTATGTCCATCACAGTGGTGGTTCTCAGATCCTGGGTGGGGAACCTGCAGTGACTAGGTACTCATGGAACTTTTTAAAAAATACGGATCCTAATTCACCCAGATTCACAGAATTAAAATCTCTGAGCATAGGACCTAGTGTATATATTTTGAAAAACTTTCCAGATGGTTCTCATGTCTACCCTCAATTAAGAACACCATATGAAAGCCAACTCTGCAAATCTAAAGTTCTATTTTAAGGAATTTTTGGCTTAGGTTGGGTTTCCATTGGCTCATTATTTGTGCAATATTTTAACAGCTCATTATTTGTGGACTTGGAAAGATAGATGTTAATGACTGGAAGGTAAACACCCGGTTAAAACACTGTACACCAGACAGCAATGTTGTCAAGTGGTTTTGGAAGGCTGTGGAGTTTTTTGATGAAGAACGACGAGCACGGTTACTTCAGTTTGTGACAGGCTCATCCCGAGTGCCTCTGCAGGGCTTCAAAGCTTTACAAGGTAAGAAAGCCAGAGGGACAGACGATGTGGCATCTAATAATTGGGGGCAGGGGGTCAATATTTGGTGTACATAGATGGTGTACAAACATGTGCTTACATACAGATTCTCTTTTCACTCTAGTTCTTATCTGTAACTCTCATGTCTTGATACCTTCTTCTCTTTCCTTTCCTTTGTTCCCTCCCAAGAGCACGTTCTGCTGGGTTCTCTGTGATTGTAGTGAGTGCCGCCATGTTAGAGACCATATGTGTCGATGCTCTGCCTTTTCTTTTCTGGTCTCCTTGCTTTTAAATTCTGTTGCACATTCCTGTAGGGGAAGTCTGTCTGCTTCCATGTTCACATCTCAACCTGACAAACATTTACCCACTTGGGATGCCTCTCCCCCCTACTTTTTTATTCTTTTAACAGAAAGAGGCAGCATGAGTCGTGGAAGTCATTTGTTTGGTCAGAGCACTTTAATTAATGCATGGCATCAGACCATTTTTACAGCCATATTCCATTTTTAAGAATTGTCCATGGAATAGCTGTTTAATTTTGGGAGGAGTTGGTATATTGCTTATGATCGTGGTTGCCTCTCTGGGTGGCAGTTGCTTCCTTTACCTCTGAAGCTCTTTATTTTCACAACTGCTGCTACTGGTGATGACTGAGGGTGTATGAAGCAAGACTGGTACATAATTCAACAGTGTTGCCCACAGTCCATATATCAAAAATCCATTGGGAAAGCATACTTTAGTCATGCTTGCATTCCCTATTTGGAGAACTCATCATTATCAGACTACCCAGATGAATAAAGTGAAGTTGTATCTACAAACTTTTGTATGGGGTGCCTTATGTTACCTGAAATTTATTCTATAGACTGCTAATCTTTTGCTCTCAGTGAAGTTTGAGTTGTGAAACTTAAAGTTGCATTAGGTTGTCATCTTTTTGAATGTGTATATATGTATTGGATCTTGGATTTGCCCATTTACTTCTTTTTTGGGGACACTGATTTTCTGTAGAAGATAGAAGTTGGCAAAGGATTTCAGTCCTGAACTTTTTCTCAAATTGAAATGCTAGCAGATTAAGGAATCCAGCCTTATCCAAGGTCAATTCCGGCTTTTAAAACCCAGACTGTTTTCCTGCTGCCCTTTGGCAGCTTATATGGACTCACTAGTACCCTCCTCTCCCTCGACCCTGTGGTTTACATACCAGTTTTATCCTGAGATTTTGGAGACTAATACGTGCACCCACAGTGGTCTGACCCTCATTTGCTTCCTTTGCAGGTGCTGCAGGCCCACGACTCTTTACCATACACCAGATTGATGCCTGCACTAACAACCTGCCAAAAGCCCACACTTGGTAAGTTATTTCTGTAGCTTTTTTCCCTCATTCCATGTATGTAGCTGTTAGTTCCAAACAGATTTGACATTTCGTTTGTTGTTCTTATTACTAAATGGACCCTTAAAAGAGTTGCTTATCATTCCTTTTAAGTGAATTAAGATTATCCAGAAATTGATAGGAAAACCCGAAAGCAATAATCTCTACTTGAGAGAAATATAACCTTTTTCTTGTCATTTTCTATGTGACACAAAGAGTAATGTGGCTGTATTAGGGTAAACGAATTAGTATACACTTGCTAGGTCAGTTCAGTTGACCTGTTTTGAATGAACTGTGTAAAATCTGATTTGCTTAATTACAGCTTCAATCGAATAGACATTCCGCCCTATGAAAGCTATGAAAAGTTATATGAAAAGCTGCTAACAGCCATTGAAGAAACATGTGGATTTGCTGTGGAATGACAACTTCAAGGATTTACCCAGGACTCTATTTATACCCTGACTGACAGCCTCCTTTCAGCAGTTTCAAGGAACGCTGACATACAGGAAAATGCACCCCCCTTTTTAAAAAAAATTTTAGGATACTGTGAGGGGAAAGGACAATTCTGAAATTCCTTTTCAAGGAAAAAAAGGTCTTTATGCTTTGCCATGAGGCCACATTCAGCTGCTATTTAAAATTAATATCTTGAACCTAAAGAATGCTGACTTTTCCTACATTTCCAGAGTTAGGCAGTATTCTACACTTAAAGACTACTACTATTTTTATAAAAGGTAATCTATTCAAATCGCTTCACAGATTTCAACTCTATCAAACATCAAGACAACTTCAGCAGTCGGTACAAGTCACATTTCATTTTGGTTGAATACATGATTTTGAACAGCTCCTGTACTTGCTCTTTGTAAAAAAAAAAAAAATAAAATTATTTTGAATTATTCTAACTTTGTAAACAATTGGCTATAAAAGAATCTTTAAAAAGTTAAGCCATTTACATGTTTAATTACATTTTTCTATAGCAAAGCATTATATTTTAAAAGCATTATATGTTTCAACCTAGCCTGAGTCTTTTTTTATATTTTACAAGCATGAATTCCATGGAATACAGCTGTATAATTTTGGTTGTCAAATTCTTAATGCAACCATTTAGTCTGAACTTAGTAGCTTATTTGCTACAATAAGATGCATTCAGGGGCTCCCTGTTTTTAAGAGACTTTAAAAAAATCTTAATTTTTTATCTTGAATGAATATGATCGGGTATTTTGCATTTACTTTGCATCTTAAATGGAAATACTGCATTTTTATAGCTACTCAGATCATGTGGATGGGATCGGATTTTCATTCTTTTATTGGGTCAGCTTATCTTTGATATATATATATACTATTTCTGTAAACCAAAGTCTCCTGTGACAAGTGCACCTAACTTATATTACGTTTTAATTATGGTAAGTTTCTATCAAGTAAACCATCCTGAATCTCTGTTTAGCTGCTCATATTTTAATCAGATAAAATTACGAAAAGGAAAAATTTTGCTCTAAAGATTATTTAGCAAGCTTAGAAAACCCTGCTTTTACCTAAAATGAAGTGGGGTGGTGGGGCAGGGATGTGATTACTAACAAGCGATTCTGACTCTATCGCAGACAATACTTTTCGTCTGAAGAGTGATTTTGGAGGTAAGGGAATCCCAGTTCGCTTGGTGTTGAAGATCAGCATTTGATTTTGAAATATCCATATTTAGCTTTCAAGGTGTGTGGCATGTTGCATGACCCAGAAGGCAACCACAGTTCTGGAGTGAGAGATTGGAAAAATCTGAAATCATGGGTGGATTTTTAAATTCAAATATCAGAAATCTGCACTATTTTTTTTTTTTACATTGTTGTGAAATCAAGAATAGCAATTTTGATGAGATAGCTTTGTTTAAATTTTGCAGCTTAATTATCAAGTGAATAAGCCCCTTGTGTTCTTTCGTTTGATGGATTGGTTTTCAGTCTGTGTTCTTGGAGCCAAGGGGCTCCTCAGAGGTGCCTCAGAAGTAATGGTTAAGAGAGGAGGGACAAAGAGAGAGGGAGAAGAAACGTAGCTGGTACTTGAGCAGGGGCCTCCAACTCCCCACCCCTCTTTACCCAGAGCAGCTCCGATTTTTCTCTTTTATATACATTGGAATTCCACGTAAGCTTTCATGGGGGCTAGGAGGGGTGGGGGGATGGGTAGAATAAAAGAGGTGGAAAATTTGCTGCTTAAAAAAAGTTGAGAACTACTCCTGTCGTTTCTAAGTATTTAAATTTATTTCATTCAGCCAAATTTGACAGCCATACAAGCTGGTTACAGTCATAACTGTGTAGTGGCGATGTGCTTATGCTGACCTTTTTCTTCCCACTTTGTTTTCCTACTGCATTCTTAGTAGTACCGAAGAACATCTTAAAACATACTGTTTGATCATCAGTAGTTTTCAGTTTTCACGATAGTACCTTATTGGTTGCAGGTCCATCTCTCTCATATATGAAAGCACTAGCGCAGTGTAACTGTGCCTGTTATAATCTTTCAGTAATAGTAAGTACATGATGAACACTTTAGAGAAATCATAACTGACGGATGCAGTACTAATGAAATGCTACTCTCATACTAATGTACAATACAGAGCAGGCAAATACCATCGCTTTTTGAGTGCCTTCTTAATTTTGTAATAATGACTTAATAGAGCTTTAAAAGAAATAAATTACCCTCCCTTACAGTCTGTGGTATCACCAACATAATTTATAAGAACAGGATGATTTAGATTTCATTTTCAAAGTTATGTTACCTGATCACTTCCAAATAGGTGCTAAGCAAACAAAACGTGCCAATGTATCATTGAACCTTGGACTTGCACCTCATGTGTAATGTGAATATTTATTTCCACATGTCCCTCTCAGCTGGGTTTTTTCTAATCCTTCCTCTAGTTTTATTTCAGATTTGTGATATCATGTTTCCATACATTGCCTTTCTATCATGAATACTTATGAACAATGGTTACTTTGTAGAGCTCATATGCAATACAGAGGTGAGTTTTGTTTCTGAGGGTCTTACTTCTTTGGTGTAAAGAGTTTTTAAATAGTGCTGTGTATAGTGTACATTTTGTTTTGCACATAGTTTGTTGCCCTGAATGGGTTTTGTTTTTACCAAGTCTTTTATTTTTTCCTTGTAATTACACTCCAGAGCACAAGTTTCCTTTCTTTTAAATACAAGGTAATTTGCTTTATTTTACAACACTAAGTCTGCTTGAACTTCTGGTGCATCGAGCTGATTGCATTGATGGGAGTTAAGAGATTGTTCCAGACATCTTTACAGTTTGATAGAGCAGCTCCTTCTGCTTCTGTCTTTAGGCTGCAGCACAGTCAATGGGTGCCATTTGTAGTATTTAATGTACTTACATTAGGATGATGATTGTACCAAATGCTGAGTTGTTTTGTTTCTAGATGTAATTAGTTCACTTAATGTAATATTCTTCCTTCTCTCAAACTGACTTTAAAAACAAAGTTTTATCATTTTCATTGTATTTATTACAGAGTGTTTTAGCCTTGATATTCTTTGTATTTTCACTCAGTTGTTACATGAGCTTTATCAATAACATCTGTATAAATGGTTTTTAAGAATTAACTATGTATGTGCCCATGCCGAAGTTGAGCAATAAAATGAATGCTGTTTGCACTGTCACAGCATCAAAGTTTTTAAAGAATATTGAGTTTATAATGAATTGTTTTGAAGAAATTTGATTGGGTCTATGAAGAGTGACAGCATACGAGCCATAAAATGTGAAGTTTAAGATTCATGGGCCTTCCTTAGTTGATGCCTTTGTCACATGGTAGAGCCTCAGAGGGCTCAGGACCCCCTTTCTGTCTCCAGGTTGAGCAGGGAAGGTGCTTGTTTTCTCCTGCCATGGCATATCCTTAGGTTGGCAGTGGCTCTTGGTGGGCAATGGCCTGTAACAACTGTCACAGGCTCTGGAGGGCAGAGCTATGACTGGGGCCTCATTTGCTACCTTGGTGTTGAGCAGTAGAATCCTCAAAATGAAATGCAGAAGTCAGTTATATTTTTCCAAGAAGCCATGACTTCTTGGGTCATGATTCACAATTCTATAAATATAGTGGATTAAAGTCCAGTTAAATATGTGGGTGGAAAAAGAACTGGATACGATGTTTTTTTCATCAAGAATAGTCCATGTAAGTCTCTCCACAGCATAGGCCATACAGAAAGGAATGTCTGGGAGATGCAGTGGAAGCAGTGGTGTATTAAAGTTCCAAAAGTAGGCATGGGGTCCATTTTTTACATCCTTTTGCAATGTAGTTTTTTGCTTTGCCTCCCATTGCCAGTTTACAATTGGTTGTGATCTAAAATTTATAAATTTTTAGTACATTAAAGATTTAGTATTATCACCTATAAATTACCCAAAAGTTTGAGCAATATGTGACATTTTTCTGCTCTGTGGTGACCTGAAAGATTTGTCCTTTCATTATAATGAAGGTTAACCTTTGCACCCACTGCATTTATTTGTACTTTATATCCCAAGTGCTTATTGTAGTATATGCATAGCAGAACTGATGTAATTATACAGAAAAAGGGTTAAATCTCTATGTTAACATTCTTAGAAAACTAGACAGATCAGATTTTTTAAAGTTATTATATTTCATTAAAAGGTATGTGCCCTAAATGTGACTTGTTCTTTGTCCACTCAGCAAATATCTGCTGTGCTCCTACTATGTGTCCGGCTCTGTACTAGCTTTAGGGATTAGCTTTGGATGGTTGTTAAAAAACTGAACTTCCAAACTAGTGCTTCTAGCGTATCTCGGTAGACGCTGAAGTGCAAACTGAGGTACTCAGAACTCAGTTTGTGTACAGCAAAGAAGTTGGTCATGACGGGAGCACAGGATTAAATACCTCACCTAAGCAAGGCTTCACATCCCAGACTTGGTTTTTAAAACAGCTGGTTTGTTCCCCCATCCCCCTTTCCCCATGACATCTCAGATCCTAGCATACCTTTTGTGGATATTTGGGCTGGTTTGATCTAGGTTATCAAAATAGTCTGAGCTGTAAACCCCACTTCTCTCTTACAGTGTTTTGTAAGCAAAGGAGGTGGAGAGGCAACTGTAGCAGCCTGTGGGGTGGGTAAGCGATCCATCCAAGATTTTCCTCCTGCTGACTTAAGTGTTTATGAAGTCTTTTCATTTTCAGCCCAGGAAAGTAAAGATGGAGAGCACGTCACACTCAACCTTTGAGACCACTCACTCCTCCCAAAGACGATGCTGGCATGGCAAGAAGGTGGAGAACCATCGACACCAGAAGGACAAAGTTTTGCTTTTTAACTGAGGTACGACTGACATACCACATTATATAAATTTCAGGTATACACGATAATGATTTGATATTTGTGAAATGATCACAATTAGTCTAACATCCATCACCACACAGTCATAAAATTGTCTTTTCCTTGTGATGAGAACTTTTAAGATCTGTCTTAGCAACTTTCAAATACGCAATACATTGTTAGCTATACTCACCATGCTGTACATTACATCCCTATGACCTATTTTATAATTGAAAGTTTATACCTTTTGGCCTCCCTTCACCCATTTTGCCCATTCCCCATCTCTGACAACCACCAGTCTGTTCTCTGTATCTATGAGCTTGGTTTTGGGGCGTGGGAGGGTTTGTTTTTGTTGTTTTAAATTCCACATATAAGTGAGATCATATGGTGTTTGTCTTATTTTACTTAGCATAATGCCCTCAAGGTCAATTGTGTTGCAAATGACAAGATTTCCTTTTTTTAAAAAAAAATAGCTGAATATTTCATTGTGTGTACATACACATTTTCTTTATCCATTCATTCATCCGTGGACTTTTAGGTTGTTTCTGTATCTTGGCTATTGTATATAATGCTTCAGTGAACATGGGGGTGCAGACAGCTTTTCCAGTCAGTGTTTCATTTTCTTCAGATAAATACCCAGAAGTGAAATTGCTGAGTCATATGTTAGGTCTGTTTAATTTCTTGAGGAATCTCCACAGTGGCTGCACCAATTTATATTCCCACCAGCAGTGCACCAGGGTTCCCTTTTCTCTACATATTTGTCAACACTTCTTTTTGGTAACAGCCAGCCAAACAGTTATGAGATGATCTCTCATTGGGATTTTGATATGTGGTTTTGTTTTGCATTTCCCTCATGATTAGTGTTGTTGAGCACCTTTTCATGTACCTGTTGACCCTCAGTATATCTTCTTTGGAAAAACATCTATTCGGTTCCTCTGCCCATTTTATAATTAGATTGTTTGCTGTTCAGTTGTATATGTGCTTTATGTATTTTGGATATGAATCCCTTATCAGATGTCTGATTTGCAAATATTTCCCCCCATTCAGTGGTTGCCTTTTCATTTTGTTGATAGTTTGCTTTGCTGTGCAGAAGCTTTTTGGTTTGATGTAGTCCCACTTGTTGATTTTTGCTTTTGGTATCAAATCCAAAGAGAATCATTGCCAGGACTGATGTCAGTGAGCTTACCACCTTTTTTCTTCTAGGAGTTTTATGGTTCCAGGTCTTAAAGTCTTAATCCATTCTGAGTTAATTGTTTGTGTACGGTTAAGACAGTGGTCCAGCATCATTCTTTTGCATATGGCTGTTCAGTTTTCCCAACAGTATTTATTAAGAGTCTGTCCTTTCCCTGTTGTATATTCTTGGCTCACTTGTCATTAATTGATCATATATTCGTGGGTTTATTTTGGGCTCTCTGTTCTGTCCCATTAATTTGGGTCCTTTTGCCAATACCATGCTGTTTTGAGTACTATAGCTTTGTAATATAGTTTGAAACCAGGGAGCCTCATCCCTCCAGCTTTGTTCTTCAGGGAGCAAAGTTTTAAACGCAGTTCAAATTTAATGTTTTTTTTAAGATAAGAAACTGGTCACATCAGTCAAATTCTGGGTAATGGTTCAAATGGCTTGAAATGCTAGATAAAACATGTTTTCAGCATGTCTGGATTTGGGATCTAATAGATTACTCTATAAGATGCAGCTTAAACCCCAATTTTGGATTCCTTCTTTATACCATTTCTCTTAATGACATCATCTTCTGTCTGCCCTGCCTGTCTCTTTCTCCCATTGCAGACTCCCCCTAACCATTTTTCAATGTGATGCCTCTTTCCATTGCGAATAAATTTCCCCTACACCCTTAGTTCCCTCACTAAAGGCTCTATCCTCCTGCCTTACCTCAACACAGGTTCTCTTTTCCTTCTTACATTTTATAGGACAGGCAGGTAATTTCTCCAGTGCCCCACCTGATATAGTAATGCATATATACAACTAGACATACATAGTTTAAAAAAAACACATAGTTCTCATTACAAGTTAAAAAAAATCTGTGTGAGGTAACAGATGTTAACTAAACTTGAATCATTTCATGTACACTTATCAAATCATTGATATATAAAACTGTAAGTTTATATATTATATCATTAAAACTGGGGGAGGGTGACTCTTCATCACCCTTTCCCCTCATCCCTAGTCTTGCTTTCCAGAAGCTACTATTCCTAAACTTTCTGTCAGCTCTTCTGGTATTTCTGCATTTCTAAATGATATGGTTAATAGCGTACTTCATTAATTTTAGAATCTGTTTTTTTTGGGGGTGGGGTGGGGGATATTTAAAGATTTAGTTCTCACACCAACCACCTCATTCTGTAACACCTCCACCCCCACTCTATACAGTTATAGTTAAGTTATAGTTCTAAATAACTTTTCAAATGCATGACTATGATGTGCTTTTCCTGGCTTCTTCTGGGCAAACTGGATTCACACACAATCCTCTCTCCACTGGTACTTGGCTAGCAACACCCCTCCACTTGCTGAGTTAGTTACCACTTCATTTGTTTTCTATTTTTCAAAAATGCATTGGCATCTTTTATTTTTGTTTCCTCTCCTATGAAGAATGACCTTTGCTTGGCAGTCCCATCCCTTTCCTGGTAAATTCCCTCACTTTTTCTTCTTTTTGGTTAGTCCCAGTTAATTAGTTTGGTAAAGAGCTAGCAGAAGAGTCCTCCTAAAACATTAAAAAAAAAATAAGTGTAATGATGCTTTTATAACAAATTCAAATAGTATATTAAGCAGAGTGAAAGTTTATATAATCTACCAAAGTCACAACTACTATTACATTTGGGGACTGTTCTTCCAGACCTTTTCTACATTGTATTGATTATACTGCATTATAACCACACAAGGCCAGCTAGAAGTCCAGTGCGCTATCCATTGTGCCACAGAGCCAGTTATACTGCATTATATATATGATACCCATTCATACCATAGCTTTTTAAAGACTTGCTCATTTTACCCAAGGATATACTGTATTTTTTTTTTTAATTTATTTTTGGCTGTGTTGGGTCTTCGATGCTGCACATGGGCTTTCTCTAGTTGCGGCGAGCAGGGGCTACTCTTTGTTGCAGTGCACGGGCTTCTCATTGCAGTGGCTTCTCTTGTGGTGGAGCATGGGCTATAGGTGCACTGGCTTCAGTAGTTG
Source organism: Lagenorhynchus albirostris (assembly GCF_949774975.1). NCBI lineage: Eukaryota > Metazoa > Chordata > Mammalia > Artiodactyla > Delphinidae > Lagenorhynchus > Lagenorhynchus albirostris. The sequence goes on along the minus strand of NC_083114.1, from coordinate 46,189,143 downwards.
TGGTTCGTGGGCTCTAGAGTGCAGGCTCAGTAGTTGCAGCATACGGGCTTAGTTGCTCTGCAGCACGTGGGATCTTCCGGGATCTTCCTGGACCAGGGATCGAACCCGTGTACCCTGCACTGGCAGGCGGATTCTTAACCACTGTGCCACCAGGGAAGTCCCTAGTGTGTATATCTTTCTATCTAGAAGTTCTTTATCATTTTTCTCTAACATTTTTAGAACTTATGTTCTAGCTCTTGTGCATTTCCCCCATCCTGTCCATTCACCTGCACTGATTGACTTGCCACTATATATATATTGCAGCTATCTGCATGTCTTTCCTTCATGATGCTCCAAATTTGGCCATCTTCCAAGTCTTTAACTCAGGAAGCCCCTGCCTGCCTACAGGCCCTACATTGTCAGCTGCCATTCCAAAAGGGCAGCACTTGGGACCACAGCACTGGATACAGCTGCCTACTCTTTTCTGCAGGATAATCAGATCCCACCCCATCATGCCTCCTGGCCTCTATTATTTTTCATATATGTTATTCCTATATGCCCTAATGGGAGCCTCTCTTCTCCATTCCAATCCTTTTCTGGTGCCCTCTGCCATTCTCTGGCTTTGATCAGTAACTCCCCATATGCTCAATTGCTCTGAAGCCTCCCTCCAGCTCCTGGCCTTCACTGAAGCCCTCCTCTCCAGGAAGGACACCACCCTTGAGTGGGTTTTTCTTCTTCCTCATCTGCCCCTATACTAGAAATAGGGTGTACTCTTGCCCACTTCAAGTCCATTATGCCTCCTTCCCACCTGCAATCACTAGTGCTCTTTTGAGCACCAAGGGCCTTTTATACCTGTCACCCCTCCCAACTGATTGATAGAAGCCATAATGCATAAATTCTCATCTTCTAGCCTCCATGTGAAAAAGCTACACACACTTAACCATCCTATCTTTAAGGTTTAACCCTAAGTAAGTCCCACCTCTAATGACAAGCCCACACTTCAGCTCTTTTCTGATTTAGAGATCTTTTTTTGGGGTCCTCAAGTGCTATTTTTTTTTTTACTGTTTTTGTTCACCTACAGCAATAGGCTTCAGAAGCTGGCTGCTCAGTTGCTTTTGTGCACCTCTTTTAAAGTTTTAGGTCATAAATTCAAAGCAATAAACTTTAAGAAAATTTTTATTTTCAAAGTAAGTTAGTTATTTCATAAAAAGTATTAGTCAGTATATAGATAAGTTATTTAGAAATGATTCTTCTGGGTTAGATTGTTTACCAGGGCAGAGCTAGAATTGAGCCAGTAAAGTCCACACCTAGGCAGTCTGGCCTCATAGGAAGGGATTTTTACTGTACTGAAAGGAAGCCAGATGAAGCCGAGATTTGAAGCGCTCAGCTTCCAATTCCCGGAAGAAAGCATCATCGTCGTTCTGTGTTATCATGTACTGCAGCTGTTGAATTTCCTTCTCCATCTTAGATCTCAGTTCCCTCTTCACCTTATACAACATCTAAAAGAGAATTCATGTCATCCTGCTATTCACAACATTGATCCAGGCCCTCATGTATTTTTATTCCCTCTCCACCTTCCTGCTCATCAAGCTTCTGCAGTAATTTTAATAATTTCTCAGCAGGTCTTACAGAGACCTGAACAGGTAAAGTTAAAATCACAGAATACATGTTTTGAATCGTAAATCGATCTTATTAGTATCCTCTCCATTCCCCTTAAAAAGTGTAGTACAGTTGTTTTCCATTTCTTAAAAATGTAAATAAATGATTTCTATCTTGTTAATGATTACCTGGGCCTGGGATTTCTCTCTGGCTTTGAGCTCTTGACGTTCCTGTGATATGGCTTCTGCCAGGAATGAAAACTGTTTACAGGGAAGAGAAAAAAACCTTATATTTGTCTCTGGTCTAAATGTAACAATTCTTATGTTCATAGGCTTAAAATCTTATTTTAATGGAAATAGGGCAATATTCTGTACTGTGGTCAAGCACTAGCTTATTTTACCTTAAATTTCAGTCAGTCCAACCTGTATAGTGACAAGTTCCAGATTAATATGTGGAGGCTTACTTGTTCAGCAGACTAAGCTGATGTCTGACACCGGGCAGTCAGGATTGAGCACATCAGAATGTAAACTAGTAGCGGTGAACCCACCTGGTCTTTATAGTAGTTCTCCATTGAGTCCAGTTCATTTTGGTGCTGTCTCTTTTGTTCATCTCGCTTTTCTTTGGCATAGTTTCTTAGGTCTCGTAATCTTTGCTTTTGAATCTGTAAACCTTCTTCAAACAGTTTCTTAAATATCTGCCAGTTATTTAGTCAGAAAGATAGTTACGGTGAATTTTCATGGAGGAATAAAATTCTGCCCAACTAGAGGTATGTAAAAAATCTATGTGAACTACAATCAGTATAAAGTAACAGCTTTATTGAGATATAATTCACATACTATAAAATTCACCCTTGTAAGATGTATAAATCAGTAGATTTTACTATATTCAGAGTTGTGCAACCATCACCGCTAACTGCAGAACATTTTCTTCACTCCAAAAAGAAACCCCATAACCATTAGCAGCCACTCCCCCTCCCCCTCTGCCTAGCAATCACTACTCCACTTTCTATGCCTACAGATTTACCTATTCTGGACATTTCACATAAATGGTATCATATAGTATGTGGCCTTTTGTATCTCGCTTCTTTCACTTAGCATAGTTTTTCAAGGTTCATCTATATTATAGCAGGAATCACTATGAAATTCTTTTTTTCATTGCCACATAATACTCTACTGTATGGATATATCATACTTTATCAATTCACCAACTGATAGACGTTGTTTCCTCTTCTTGGCTGTTATAAATAGTGCTGCTGTGAACATCTGTGTATAGTTACCTAGGAGTAGAAGTGCTGAATCATACGTTTAACCTTTTGAAGAACTGCCAGACTGTATTCCAAAGAGGCTGCACCATCTTATAACCCCACCAGCCCTGCATGTGTGTTCCAACTTCTCTACATCCTTGCCAGCACTTTTTTATTTTAGCCATCTTAGTGGGTGAGAGTTTATCTCATTGTGGGTCTGATTTGTATTTCTTAAATGACTAATGGTATTCAGCATCTTTTCCTGTATCCCAAAGATTCTTAACTACTTTCAGAAAAGAACTCTCAAGCAGTCATGTATATAGGAAAAGAACCCTAGAGTAGAAAGAAACACTGCATGTACACAGCTGAGGGCCACGTGGTTATCATCTAACTAGGCCACAGGTACACAAACTGTTCAAAGGATTCGGATATGCTCACTTGTCCTCCACTGACTGATCAAGAATTCTTACTAAAGTACAGTCATGCATTCATCAGCCGGCAGCATTGCCTTAGTGTCAAATTACTTAACCTCTCAAAGCCTTAGTAGTATCCTCTAGAAATGAGGATAATAGTATGACCCACTTCAGAGTACTGAGTCCCGTTAAGTATAATTACCTTAATGTTTTACTCTAGAGATGAAATTTATTGCTAGTTTGGAATCCCAAGCTTGATTAGGATGAGATAGCAAATACCTTGTGGAAAGATCTCACAGCATATCTGTCCTACATTATTTTCCTGGTTTTGAGTGGAATCCGAGGTCATCTAATCACACCTTAAATTCCTGTCTCTTACAACATGCTCCCAAACCCCTAAAGCAGGTGTCCTGCAGAAGTACCGACACTTGGGACATCAGAGGGAATTAAGACCTCACATTAAGATAAGGACAGTAGAGAAATACAGATAAAGAGGCACATGAAAAGATGCTCAACTTCACTAATTATTAGAGAAATGCACATCAAAACTACAATGAGGTATCACCTCACACCAGTCAGAATGGCCATCATTAAAAAGTCTACAAATAAATGCTGGAGAGGGTGTGGTGAATAAGGGAACCCTCCTACACTGTTGGTGGGAATGTAAGTTGGTGCACCCACTATGGAAAACAGTATGGAGGTTCCTCAGAAAAACTGAAATCAGAATTACCATATCCAGCAATTGCACTCCCAGGCATATATCCGGACAAAACTAATTTGAAAAGATACATGAACCCCCTGTGTTCACTGCAGCACTATTCACAATAGCCAAGACATGGACACAACCTAAATGTCCATCAACAGATGAATGGATGAAGATGTGGTATTTATGTACAATGGAATATTACTCAGCCATAAAAAAGAACAAAATAATGCCATTTGCAGCGACATGGATGCAATTAGTGATTATCATACTAAGTGAAGTCAGAAAGACAAATACCGTAAGATACCACTTATCTGTGGAATCTAAAATATGACACAAATGAACCTATCTACCAAACAGAAACAGACTCACAGACATAGAGAACAGACTGGTGGCTGCCAAGGGAGAGAGGGTTGAGGGGAGGGGGTTGGGGGAAGGATGGAGTGGGACATTGGGGTTAGCAGATGCAAGCTTCTATATATAGGATGGATAAACAACAAGGTCCTACTGTATAGCACAGAGAACTATATTCAGTATCCTACGATAAACCATAATGGAAAAGGATATATAAAAAATGTGTATATATATATGTATAATATATATACATGTATATATGTATAATATATATATTATATTCATATATATATGAATCACTGCTATATAGCAGTAATTAACACAACATTGTAAACCAACAACAATTAAAAAAAAAAGACGGGCAGTAGAGACAGAGTAGACTGGGATGCACCATGGGGGTAATAAAATGAGGTGTGGGCAAGTCTGAACTCTAGCCAGCATTTTGGACTTGCATTTGGATTTTGGATTCACACTGGGGCAAGAGTCACAAAGAAGGTGGTCCTAAAAGGTAACAGACAAAATTTACCTTCTTAACTGGATTGGACAGAAAAGCAATATTTACCATTTCTTCCCGGGTCCTCATTCTCATCATTTTTGAATGCAACTGAACTCTATAATCATCATAATATTTTCGGGCACGAACAGTCTGCTGCCGATTTTCTTTTATCTTTGATTGGGTCAACTTCTGCCTGTGAATGCGGTCCTTGAAGTCTTGCTAAGAAAGGGAAGGGGAAAAAGAGGTAAGGACAAGAGGAAGACAGACTCCAGTGTTCTCATCTGTCCCACTCCCCAACACGATGTCTTCAGGCAGTAAGCCGCGTATGGAGGGCCAGTAGCCTGCTAGCTGGGCATAGAGTGTGAAAGCCTGTCCGTCCCCAGAAACCCTTTAGTCTTTAGTAGGTTCATCACCTTAGTCAGAAGAGCTGCCCCACAGTCCCATGGTTAGGACTCCACGCTCCCACTGCAGGGGGTGCGGGTTCAATCCCTGGTCAGGGAACTAAGATCCCATATGCTGCGCAGCCAAAACAAACAAACAAAAAAACACACAGAAGAGCTGCCCCAATAAGCCCCCAAGGCTGCAGAGAGCAGCAACAATCCTCATGGACTGAGTCTCATCTCCCCATTTCACCAGGGAGTCACCTAAGCCATACCCAGATGCCTGCTTAAAAGAAGTAGAAAACTGGCACCCTCAAAGATGTTCAAGCAGAGCTTGAGCTAACAGAAGTGTCCATATCAAAACTAAGGAACTTAGGTGATATCTTAGCAAAGTAGTGAGGGTGAAATGAAGTCATGTACACAAAGCCTTCAACTAGGTGTCCAGACACTTGTTTTCTTTTCCCCGCACCAGAGTCTCACATGCAGTTCCTGATGGCTTCCCCTTCTTTCTCTGAAACTGCTTAGAATTATAGTTCTCATTGCTTATCTCTATACTCAAGTTTCTTCCTCTGGCTTATTGTCTTTGATCTCTGTCCTCCCCCTTCATGATACTCAGAGGATAATGTTGTACTGTGTACGATTCTCAGTCCAAATTATAATGGAGGCATAGACAACCTCAGCTTTCTATTTGGGACCTGAGAAAGAAAGGAAAGGACAAAAAACACTAAGTTATAACCACCTGGTACCTCGAAGAGGCTTGGAGGTAGAGACAAACCTGGATTAAAATCTCAACTTTGCCCTTGCTGATTATGGTGGGACCCAGGGCAAGTTAACATCTCAAAGCTTCAGGTTTTCCATTTCATAGAAAACGTTTCTATTATGTTACTATAAAGACTAAATGAAACTGTGTATATAAAGTATCTAGCACCTTACCCTCTCATCAATTTTGGTTAAAGACCTAAATGCTTCCACAGGTAAGTGTAAGAGGTTTGAGTCAGTGGGGATATTGCCCAGCTGGTACAAATAAAAGTAATTAATATAACTTACCAGTCTCTTGTTATGTTCATATTCTTTCTTGATAAGCACAGTAAGGAGATCGTGCCTTCTCAAGGCTTCTTCTATCTTTAAGTGGGATACAAGGAAATGAAGTTAATAATTCTATTCACTAGATTATCAAGGATAAACTCTGCCCCTTTTTGGTTTATACTCCTATGCTTAATTGACAGTTATCTTACTTCATCCTGGAGTTTCTTCTTTGATCGATTTTCTCTATATGCATCTTTTTTGAGCTGTTCAACCTGTGCAATTTGCTGTTTCCACATTTTGCTTAGTGTTTGACCAGAAACATAGAGAAATGGAAACTGCTCCAGCATCAGGGGCAGGAGACTGTGCTCATTCACTTTCACTGCAAGGTGGAAAAAAAAAAGATGCTCTTAATCTGAGAAACTCACTGACAGCTTTTAAGAAGAAATCTCATCCCACCTTCCTGCGAGATCAAAGCTTATCTAAGTGATGTGGTTCTGAGCTTGAAAAGAACAATTCTAAAAGTGTGTTATTACTTTTGCACTCCTTCTCTGATTGGGATAGCCAATTACTAGTAAGGATGAAAATAACCTCAACATTTCTGACTGATGACATGCTGGTTTTGTGAAGCCCATCCTAACTGCTCAGCTGATTCAGTGCCTGGGGTGGATGCTGTGTGTGTGGTCAAACTGCCTCCCAGGAGGGCTGAGGAGTGTTAGTCTCTGTCTGATGGGATGTAGTTAGAAGGCCAGTGGTCTTTGAAACTGTACCCTGGCACCAACTGTCAATGTAACAGGAGCTGGACAGGCCCTCTGCTTGCTTTGGAGCACCCCTTTGGTTCTACCAACTTCCCAGAAACAAAAGACAACCAGCATGAGTGAGCAGAGTGAAGCTAAAGCTGGAACAGCTGGTCATAGCCATCACATTCCTTTGGTGCCAATATATTGGTATATATTTAAGAGTTTTAGAGAGGGCTTCCCTGGTGGCACAGTGGTTGAGAGTCCGCCTGCCGATGCAGGGGACACGGGTTCGTGCCCCGGTCCAGGAGGATCCCACACGCCGCGGAGCGGCTGGGCCCGTGAGTCATGGCCACTGAGCCTGCACGTCCGGAGCCTGTGCTCCGCAACGGGAGAGGCCACAACAGTGAGAGGCCTGCGTACCGCAAAAAAAAAAAAAAAAAAGTGTTCTAGAGAAATGCCTCATTAAGAGTTTTATCTCTCTTTACAGAAATCTAGCATATGGCAGTGAGAGAAGAGGGAACTTTCTCCAGCTGACTGGTAGATGCTGGTTCTCAGTGCTGTGTCCTTGGCATTGTAGCACACACTTTCAAAGGATGCCAGTTTTCCATAAAGTACAATTTTGTGGTTCTTACTTGGAACTGCTTTATTTGGCTTTGGCAAGCCACCTCTTGGACCTGGAGTTGTGGTTTTTCTAGAGTAAATCTTCCAGGGCTGACTATGTTTTGGAGTTCCTTTATGAACAGTTTCTCTGTATATTTTTTCCTTAGGAGCAGATATAAAACAGAATAGAAATGAGAAGTCTAATAACTTTCATACATCATCTTAAATATTACATAGGGACAAAAACAGCTAACATAATCCCCAGCCAAACCACCTTACTTCAAATTTCTACAGTCTGGGGATTTCCCTGGTGGCACAGTGGTTAAGAATCTGCCTGCCAACGCAGGGGACATGGGTTCGAGCCCCGGTCCAGGAAGATCCCACATGCCGCAGAGCAACTAAGCCCGTGCGCCACAACTACTGAGCCTGTGCTGTAGAGCTGTGAGCCACAACTACTGAGCCCATGTGCCACAACTACTGAAGCCCATGCACCTACAGCCTGTGCTCCACAACAAGAGAAGTTCCACACCACAATGAAGACCCAACACAGCCAAAAATAAATTAATTAATTAAAAAAAATTTCTACAGTCTGTTTATTTACCTACTCTAAGTTAAATGCCTCTTTAGTTTCTGGCATCCTTTGGAATTTGAAAAAGCACTGAATCTTTTTCAGGTTTCATAGTTGCCATAGCCCCACACCCTAAATACAACTACTATGATGTTCTGATGTACTTGCTTCTTTTGACAACCTTTTAAACGTAGATTAAAAAAGTTCTTAAACAATGTTTAGTTTTAACCACACTGTATGCTATATTCTGTTTCGTTTATGAACATTTTAGCATAAGCATTTTCTCCATGCTTTCATTTAGCTTCTGTAACTATTCTTTTGAAAGGCAACGAAACTTATGCTTTGGGTGTCTTCCAACCAGGCATGGAGCAACTGGGATTTCCTGTCTTCTTTTACTCTCCCTCTTTAACTTGTCAGCCTAGACTATCTTTTAAAGCCTTGGTGAACTGATAAGCAATAGAAGCCCTTAAAAACTGATGGAAGTTTTAGGCAGGAAGGAAAAATACTAGTTTTGGGTACCATGTCTTGCCACATTTTAGCAACTTGCCTACCTATGAATAAAAGAAAATCCCACATCATGAAATGAAATTCTGCTTTTTTCTAAGGGGCTAATAATGATTAAGGCCCTGTTGATTTTTTTCCTTTTAAGAAGATCATCTCTGTACTTTCCACTGATCTGATCAAATGGCATTTATTACAGTAGAGACTTTTACCCACTGTTTCCTCCTTGTCATTTATTCCTAGAGGTCCAATATTCTCTTGAACTTTATTTCTTCTTAGTTCCTTTTCAAATGCTTCAGTTATTGCCTACAGGGGAAAAGGCCATATGATATTATAGTTATTAAAAACATACAAATGAAAATGAAGGAAAAAAATCAATCTAATATTCTGCCATTCCATTCACTTTTTTAAAGTTCCTTTCAGGCTATATATATTATTAAATATACATTATTTAACAGATATGTAATTGGGACATAAAACACAACTTTACGTATTTTTTGTGTTCTCACAGTTCCTGTAACTTTTGATACACACTTGAGTGGAAGTTACATGTTTGAGTTGAAGTTACATGTTATTTTAAGACATCTAAATTAGTTTGTTTTCACCATTATAAAACATACTGTAGCAAACAACTTAAGTGTTCTAAATTTATGCTACCTTTCAAAATCCCTATTCCACAGTAGAAAGTCTTCCTTAGTAATCATACATTCTCCTGTTGAACCCTAACAGGAGGGGTCTCATTCCTGTTTGGGCATTTTCATCCTATCTGTAATTCAAATAGCCGGTCACATTTAATCCACCTCAAATTCTCTTCATTTCTAAAGCTCTCTCTGAAAATGCCTGTCTACACGGATATACTTTCTTAACCCACCAGAGTACTGACTAAGCTATATCTAATAAGGTTAGTGTTTTTAGAGTTTCATGAGTACAAGTTTTATGTTCCCTAATGGGGGACGTAAAAGCTATGTCACATAATTTTGTCATCCACTCAGCTCAAGAATATTAAATGCATTTTAAGCCTTTAGTCAACAGCATGTTCACTGTAGCATCTGGCTAAGGGTAAAAGGTAATGCCTGCTGCCGCCCAATGGCGGTCAAGTGATGGGATATACCTTTGCTTGAAATCGGCGGATATCTGTTACTTTTGGCTTTCGCTGCCTTTTTCTCTCCATATGGAACTGTTTGTTTTTGTTAATTGGAGATGGAGAAAGTGAATGAGATCTGGAGGGTGCCTTTCTATGCATGGCAAGTCCTACAACACAAGAGAGACATGTACCATCAATTTCTGACAGTCAGAAATGTTAAGTGGGCACCAAACAGTTGACTGTTACCAAATCCAAAGAGACTATGGATGTGCTAAATGTACTCTCTCCTATAACTAATTTCTGTTTGTTTATATGTTTAATCACACCAAGCAAACGGACTAATGCACATAATGTGTACTCAAAATGTCTCAAAGAAGTACTAAGGTTCTATATTCAATTTTGGGTTGAAAATGGTGCAACATGTGGAATGCCTGCTGCACACTCGTGGTGGTGGAGGAGAAAAAGCCATCTGAGCTGTATGTCTGCTATCCTTTTACCTATCTAGGTCTTGAGGAGGGGGCTGTAAGTACATATACACATCCTTATAAAGCAGAATGCTTATACGCAAAGGTTACTGTAGCTTAGCAGTTTTAAGCAGTCCTGTTCTTCCCTACGTAGCCATCTAGCCCTCCTAATTCCATACTGCCTAAGAGATCTAACGAATTACTTCCCTCCACAAACCTTTTTATGTTCCACCGTTTATAAATATGCTCAGGAATCTGCTAATTGTGAGGAGGGGGACTCCATGCCTTTTTGGAAAAGCAAATAATTAAATATAGCTCTAAGGTCAAGGAAATTTATTTGATACCCTTCTAAATAAATTTTCCCAGAAAATTAAAATGTCCGTGAGCTTTTTTCTCTTCACTCTCTTTTAATTCAAATCTTTCAAATTAATTTAAAACTTAAAGATGTTAAGTTAACCTGACTTGCACAATCTATTTTAAATGATGTTTTAATAACATTTATTATGTCCACAATGTATTCTTCTTTAGAAACTGAAGAGCCAATAAAAATAACGTTTTAACTTATAATGTGTTTTTAAGATGGGATACAATGTACATATCAGGAAAACATGTAGGTTACTGGATGATGGTTCCTAGAGATTACCTGAGTCAAATTTAAGGGAAGACAGATGAAATAATCAAGAGAACGAAAAAGTACTCTTGGAGTAAACAAAACAAAACAAAACAAAACTGAAAAGTTAAGGAAATTTTGGATGAGAAATGGATTGCTTCTAGAGAAACAAGGGATGACCAAAGTCGATAGAAGTGAATGGAAAACGTGCAAAGTTTTAGTTGGTGGAAGACAGGATAATTATTTGAACAAGCAGTAGGAAACATCTGCAAGGATGTGGCAAACCAGAAACTATCATGCATTGCTGATATGAGTACAAACTGGTGCAATCACTTTGGAGGGGAATTTGGCAATGGTGGAAAAGTGTAAACTCCTCAGTCTAGCAATTCTAGTAGATATAGATCCTAGAGAAACTTCTGCACATATTTACAGGTTGTTCATTGCAGAACTGTTTGCAGTTATGAAATCTGAAAACAATCTATATGTCCTGCAATGGTGGGGGGGACATATATATAAATAAAAATACATACTCATACAAATGGGGTACACTGTATGAACTCAGTTATGCAGTAGTTAAAATGAAGAACTGGAAGTATCAACATAGATTTTTTAAAACAATGTTAATAGAAAAAAAGTTGCAGAATAATATATATCTGTATATTAAAAAAACATAAAACAATAGTATATTTAGACAAGTAACAATGCTATTAAAGTATAAAGACAGGGATGAGACGGTCCAGTTCAAGATGGCAAAATAGAGGCTCCTGAACTCACCTCCTCCCACAGACACTGAAACCTACACTAAATATGGAATAATTCCCTCTGAAAGGAATCCAGACACTAGCTGAGTGACATGAGAAAAAACCCACATCAAAAAGGGTTGTGGCACAGCTTAATCTACTAGGAGCCATTAAGAATGAAGAAAATGGTTTGGACAAACACAAAGATTTGAGAGCCAACCAAGAGCTGGGATGGGCTGAATGATAACAGTCATCTCCTATGCAAGACTACTCCTTCGAGACTGGGAGAGTAGCTGTTTTATCTAATGCACAGAAACCAACACAGTCAGGAAAACAAAGAAACAGAAGAATATGTTCCAAACAAAAGAACAAGATAAAACTCAACAAACAGATTTTGATGAAATGGATAAAGGATTTACTTGATAAAGAGTTCAAAATAATGGGCATAAAGATGCTCACTGAGGTCAGGAGAACAATGAGAATTTCAACAAAGTGAGAATTTTAACGAAGAGAAAATATAAGAAAGTACCAAACATAAAAAAATATTTTTAAAAAATAAAAAAATATTTTAAGTACCAAACAAATCACAGAGCTAAAGAATACAATAATGGAGGTTGAGAGTCCGCCTGCCAATGCAGGGGACACAGGTTCGAGACCTGGTCCCAGAGGATCCCACATGCCATGGAACAGCTAGGCCTGTGCACCACAGCTGCTGGGCCTGCGCTCTGGAGCCCATGTGCCTGGAGCCTGTGCTCTGCAGTGGGAGAAGCCACCGCAGTGAGAAGCCCACGCACCGCAATGAAGCATAGCCCTTGCTCACCACAACTAGAGAAAACCTGCGCGCAGCAACAAAGACCCAACGCAGCCAAAAATAAGTAAATAAATTAAAAAACCAAAAATGAATACAATAATGGAGTTCAACAGCAGACTAGGTGAAGCGAGAGAAAGCATCAGCCAACTTAGGGCAATGGAATTCATCCAAACAGAAGAGCAAAAAGAAAAAACAATGAGAAAAAGTGAAGAAGACTTAAAGGACTCCATCAAGTGGACCAATATTCACATTATAGGGATCCCAGAAGGAGAAGGGAGAAAGTGGCAGAAAGCTTATACAAAGAAATAATGGCTGAAAACTCCCCTAATCTGGGGAAAGAAACAAGACATTCAGATCCAAGAAGCCCAGAAACTTTAAAATAAGATAAATCCAAAGAGACCCACACTGAGACATATTCTAATTAAACTTGTCAAATTTAATTTGAGAGACTCTTAAAAGCAGTAAAAGAAAAGCAACTTGTTACGTACAAGGAAACACCTATAAGACTATCAGTAGATTTTTCATCAGAAACTTTGCAGGCCAGAAGAGAACAGCTAAATATATTCAATCTGCTGAAAGAAAAACTGCAACCAAAAATACTCTACCCAGCAAAGCTGTCCTTCAGAATTGAAGGAGAGATAAAGAGCTTTCCAGACAAGCAAAAGCTGAATGAATAAGGAGTTCATCAACATTAGTACAGCCTTACAAAAAATTTTAAAGGAACTTTTTTTTTTTGGCTGCACTGCACCGTGCGGCTTGTGGGTTCTCAGTTCCCCAAGCAGGGATTGAACCCAGGCCATGGCAGTGAAAGTCTGGAATCCTAAACACTAGGCCACTCTGTTAAAGGGACTTTTTCAAGTTGCAATAAAAGGGTGCTAATTAGTAACAAGAAAACATATAGAAATGTATAAATCTCATTGGTAAAGATAAGTAATTATTTAAATTCAGAATACTCTAATGTTATGATGGTGGTAAGTCATATACCAAATCTGGTATGAAGACTGACAAACAAAAATAGTAAAAATAACTATAACTACAATAATTTGTTAATGGATACACAAGGAAAAAGAATGTAAAATGTGGCATCAAAAACATAAAATGAAGGGAAAGTAAAAATGTAGAACTTTAATATGTGTTTCAACTTATCATCTTAAAATATGCTGTTATAAATATGTTTTATATAAGCCTTATGGTAACCACAAAGCAGAAACTTAGATACACAAAACAAAGAGAAAAATCTAAGCTACTATTAGGGAAAATCCTCAAGTCACAAAGGAAGACAGCAAGAAAAGAAGAAAGGAACAAAGGAATTACAAAGCAGCCAGAAAACAATTAACAAAATGACATTTAGACCATATCAATCAGTAAATAATTACTTGAAATGTAAATGGACTAAATTCTCCAATCAAAACACACTGAGTAGCTGAATGGATTAAAAATTTAAAAAGACCCAACTATGCTGCCTACAAGAGACTCCATCTTTAAGAACACACACGGACTAACAGTGAAGGGGTGGGAAAAGATATTCCATACAAATGGAAACCTAAAGAAAGCTGGTGTAGTAGCTATACTTCTAACAGACAAAATAGACTTTAAGACAAAAACTATAATGAGAGACAAATAAGATCATTATACAATAATAAAAGGGTCAATTCATAAAGAGAATATAATTTTATGTAAGTTTTTTGCACCTAACATAGGAGTATCTAAATATATAAAGCAAATATTAACAGACCCAAAGGGAGAAATAATAATACAGAAATAGTAGGGGACTTAGATTCCCCACTTTCAGCAGTGGATAGATCACCCAGACAGATCAATATGGAAATACTGGACTTAAATTACATGTTAGTCCAGATAACTTAACAGACATTTACAGAAAACTCTTATGCCAAAGCAGGAGAATAACCATTCTTCTCCAACGCACATGAAACATTCTCTGGGATAGATCATATGTTAGGCCACAAAACAAGTCTTTGAAAATTCTAAATGACTGAAATCGCATCAAGCATCTTTTCTGACCATGATAGTATGAAACTAGAAATCAATTACAAGAAGAAAATGGGAAATTCACAAATACATGGAGATTAAGCAATATCATACTAGCCAACCAGTGGGTCAAAGAAATCAAAAGAGAAATTTTTAAAATCTTAAGAAAAATGAAAATGGAAATACAATATACCAAAACTTATGGGATGCAGCAAAAACAGTTGTAAGAGGAAGTTCATAACAATAAATGCCTACATTAAAAAACAAAGATATGACACCTAAAGTCAAGCGCCAAAATAAACAGGTGGAACTGTATCAAAGTAAAATTCTGCACCACAAAAGAAACCATCAAAGAAATGAAAAAAACCACCTACAGAATGGAAAAAAAAATTGCAAATCAGATCTCTGGTAAGGGGTTACTATATAAAATATAAAGAATGCTTACAACTCAATAGCAAAAAACCAAATAATTCAATTTAAAAATGGATAAAAGACCTGAAGAGACATTTTTCCGAAGAAGATATACAAATGGCCAACAGGTACATGACAAGGTGCTCAACAGCACTAATCATTAGGGAAATGTAAATTAAAACTACAATGAGATGTCATCTCACGCCTGTTAGAATGGCTATCATCAAAAAGAAGTAACAAGTGTTGGCAAGGATGTGGAGTAAAGGAAACCACTGTGCACTGCTGGTGGGATTATAAATTGGTACAGCCATTATGGAAAACAGTATGGAAGATCCTCAAATAATTGAAAATAGAATTACCATATGATCCATCAATTTAATCTCTGGGAATATATACAAGGGAAACAAAAACACTATGTTGAAGAGGTATCTGTTTCCCCATGTTCAAAGCAGCATTATTTACAATAACCTAGACATGGAACAATAGTAAATGTCCACTGACAGATGAATGGATAAAGATGATGTGGTATATACATACAATGAAATGTTATTCAGTCATAAGAAGGAAGGAAATTCCACCATTTGTGACAACATGGATGGACCTTGATTCCATTTTGCTAAGTAAAATAAGTCAGACAGAAAGACAAATACTGTATGAAATCACCTGTATGTGTAACTGAAAGAAAAAAAAAAAAGAAACCAAACTCACTTAAATGTGGAAATCTTAAATTAAAAAAAAAAAGCCAAACTCATATAAAAAGAGATCAGATTTGTGGTTACTAGAGGCACGGAGTAAAGGGTGGGGGAACTGGTCAAAAGGTACAAACTTCCAGTTGTAAAATAAGTACTAGGGATGTAATGCACAGCATGATGACTATAGTTAACCCTGCTGTGATGGTGTATTTGAAAGTTAAGAGAGTAGATACTAAGAGTTCTCATCACAAGTGAAATATTTTTTTTTTTGTATCTACATGAGATAACGGATGTTCTCCCACAGGAGTGAAAGTTCTGAACCCCATGACAGGATCCCGAGCCTGGGGGTTTGGCAACAGGAGGAGGAGCTCTCAGAGAATCTGGCTTTGAAGGCCAGTGGGGTTTGATCACAGGAATCCCACAGGACTGGCGAAAACAGAAACTCCACCCTTGGAGGGTGCACACAAGGTCTTGCGTGCACCAGGACCCAAGAAAAAAAGCAGTGATCTCATAAGAGACTGGGCCAGACCTATCTGCTAGTATTGGAGGGTCTCCTGTGGAGGCAGGGGGTGGCTGTGGTTCACTTCAGGGACAAAGACACAGGTGGCGGTACTTCTGGGAAGTACTCATCGGCATGACCCCTCCTGGAGGCTGCCATTTTCTTACCAGGACCTGGCCCTACCCAACAGCCTGTGAGCTGGCTGTGTGCTGGCTGTGTGCTGGGATGTCTCAGGCCAAATGGCCCACAGGGCAGGAACACAGCCTCACCCACCAGCAGGCAGGCTGCTTAGAGTCTTCCTGAGCACACAGCTGCCCAGTTAACACACCCCTTGATACAGCCCAGCCCACCAGAGGGACAAGACACAGCTCTACCCACCAGAGGGCAGGAACCAGTCCCTCCCACCAGGAAGCCTGCACAAGCCTCTTAGACAGCCTCATCCACCAGGGGGCAGACAGCAAAAGCAAGATAAGCCTCTACCCTGCAGCCTGCAGAATGGAAACCTCAATCACAGAAAAGTTAAACAAAATGAGACAGCAGAAGAATATGTCCCAGATGAAGGAACAAGATAAAACCCAAGAACAATTATGTGAAGTGGAGATAGGCAATCTATGCAAAAAAGAATTCAGAGTAATGATAGTAAAGATGATCTAAGATCTCAGAAAAAGAATAGAAACACAGATCGAGAAGATACAAAAAATGTTTAACAAAGACCTAGAACAGGGGCTTCCCTGGTGGCGCAGTGGTTGAGAGTCCGCCTGCCGATGCAGGGGACACGGGTTCGTGCCCTGGTCCGGGAGGATCCCACATGCCGTGGAGCGGCTGGGCCCGTGAGCTGTGGCCGCTGAGCCTGCGCGAGCCTGTACTCCGCAACGGGAGAGGCCACAGCAGTGAGCGACCCGCGTACCGCAAAACAAAACAAAACAAAAAGCAAACAAACAAACAAGACCTAGAACTAAAGAACAGAGATAAATACAATACAATAACTGAAATGAAAAATACACTAGAAAGAATCAATTGCAGAATAACGAATAACTGAGCTGGAGGACAGAATGGTGGAAATCACTGCCAAGGAACAGAATAAAGAAAAAAGAATGAAAAGAGATGAGGACAGTCTAAGAGACATCTGGGGCATTAAATGCACCAACATTCACATTATACGAGTCCCAGAAGGAGAAGAGAGAGGGAAAGGACCTGAGAAAATACTGTAAGAGATAACAGATGAAAACTTCCCTAACACAGGAAAGGAAACAGTCACCCAAGTCCAGGAAGCGCAGAGAGTCCCAGGCAGGATAAACCCAAGGAGGAACACGATGAGACACACAGTAATCAAACTGACAAAAATTAAAGACAAAGAAAAAATACTAAAAGCAACAAGTAACATACAAGGGAACTCCCATAAGGTTATCAGCTGATCTCTCAGCAGAATCTCTGCAGGCCATAAGGGAGTGGCATGATATATTTAAAGTGATGGGGAAAAAGTCAAGATGGTGGTGTGGGAAGACATGGAATTAGCATCTCCCCACAACTAGGGTGCCTGCCGGCTGCTGGTGAGAGACTCTGACCCCCAAGGAGACGGGAGGAACCCCAGAGTGAACCAGTAGGATGTATGGGAACCGAGGGGGGAGGAGAACTGGAGGCCAAGATTGGCGCCCCTGAGGCTGGGGAGATCAGGAGAGGCAGGTGGGAGGGACTTTCTGGGAAGAGTGGGAGAGGAGCAGAGGGTGATCGCCTGGCCCACTCGGGCCGGGGAGCTTGCTGAGCTGCCAAGCCAGTTCTCCCTGCTCCAAAGCCCCATCCAGGCTGCGTGGGTCCTGGAGGCATAGGAGGGAGGCCGGGGAGATCAGGAGTGGCAGGCGGGAGGGGCTATCCAGGAGGAGTGGGAAAGGAGCGGAGCGCGATTGCCCTGCCAACTGGGGCCCAGGGAGCCTGCTAAGCTCCCAGGCTGGCCCCCTGCGATCCAAAGCCCCCTCCTCCAGGCCATGTGGGTCCTTGGGGGCATAGGAAGGAGGCTGGGGAAATCAGGAGAGGCAGGTTGGAGGGGGCCTCCAGGAGGAACAGGAGAGGAGCAGAGGGCAATTGCCCTGCCCACTAGGGCAGAGGGAGCCTGTTGAGCTCCCAGGCCAGTCCCCTGCCCTCCAAGGCCCCCCTTACCCCACCTCCAGCCACATTGGTCCTGGGGGCATAGGAGGGAGGCCCAGGAGATCAGGAGAGGAAGGTGGGAGGGGCCCTCCCAGGCCCCAGACCAGAGGAGCAGAAGAGGAGAGGAGGGCATTTGCCCTGCCCACTTGAGCCCAGGAAGCCTGCTGGGCTCCCAGGTGAGGTCCCCTGCCCTCTGAGACCAGGGGTGGGAGGCACACCTGGGCCCCTTCTGTTCCTTGACCCTAAGCCCCACCCCCCACAGCCCCCAGGGCCTTTTCCATCCCTGTGGGTCCTGAGCATTGGCCCTGCCCACCACACAAATCTCCCTTGCTTAGGCCTCCCTCTCCACAGCCAAGGGCTCCCCCACCCCGCCCTTTTTATTTTTCTTTCCCTCCTCTTTTTTATGATTGTGGTACTGATGTACTTTCCGGTTGTTGATTCATCTACATTTTTATTTTTACACTCTTTTTAACGTATCTGTTAGTTTCCTAGTCTAATTTTATTTTTTTACATTGTTATTGTTCTATTTTTTACTTTTGCTGCCCCACGCGGCTTGCAGGATCTTGATTTGTGAGCTCTGCAGTTGGAGCTCCAAGTCCGAACCACTGGACTAACAGAGAACCTCAGACCCCAGGTAATATTTATTGGAAGTGAGGTCTCACAGAGTTCCTCACCTCATCAGCACCAAGACCCAGCTCTGCCCAACAGCCTACAAACTCCAATGTTGGAAGCCTCATGCCAAACAACCAGTAAAACAGTAACACAATCCCACTCATTAAAAAACAAAAAAAGAAACAGCAAAAAAATGTCACAGATGAAGGAACAAGGTAAAAACCTACAAAGCCAAATAAATGTAGAGGAAATAGACAATCTACCTGAAAAAGAATTCAGAGCAATGACAGTGAAGATGATCCAGAATCTCGGAAACAGAAAGGAAGCACGGATTGAGAAAATACAAGAAATGTTTAACAAAGATCTAGAAGAACTGAAGAACAAACAAACAGAGATGAACAACACAATAACTGAAATGAAAAATACACTAGAAGGAATCAATAACAGAATAATGGAGGCAGAAAAATGAATAAGTGAGCTGGAAGACAAAATGGTGGAAATAACTGCCGAGGAGCAGAATAAAGAAAAAAGAATGAGGGCTTCCCTGGTGGTGCAGTGGTTAAGAATCTGCCTGCCAATGCAAGGGACACAGGTTCGAGCCCTGGCCCAGGAAGATCCCCCATGCCGAGGAGCAACTAAGCCTGTGTGCCACAACTGCTGAGCCTGAGCTCTAGAGACTGCAAGCCACAACTACTGAAGCCTGTGCACCTAGAGCCCATGCTCCACAACAAGAGAAGCTACAACAATGAGAAGCCCTCACACTGCGATGAAGAGTAGCCCCTGCTCACCGCAACTAGAGAAAGCCTGCACACAGCAACGAAGACCCAACACAGCCATAAATAAATAAATGTATTAAAAAAAGAAAGAAAGAATGAAAAAAACTGACAATCTCAGAGACCTCTGGGACAACATTAAACACACCAACATTCGAATTATTGGGGTCCCAGAAGAAGAAGAGAAAAAGAAAGGGTCTGAGAAAATATTTGAAGAGATTATAGTGGAAAACTTCCCTAACATGGGAAAGTAAATAGTCACCCAAGTCCAGGAAGCACAGAGAGTCCCATACAGGATAAACCCTAGGAAAAACACATCAAGACACATATTAATCAAACTAACAAAAATTAAATTCAAAGAAAAAATATTAAAAGCAAGGGAAAAACAAAAATAACATACAAAGGAATCCCCATAAGGTTATCAGCTGATTTTTCAGTGGAAACTCTGCAGGCCAAAAGGGAGTGGCAGAATATACTTAAAGTTATGAAAGAGAAGAACCTACAACCAAGATTACTCTACCCAGCAAGGATCTCATTCAGATTCGATGGAGAAGCCAAAGGCTTTTC
Organism: Lagenorhynchus albirostris; assembly: GCF_949774975.1. Classification (NCBI taxonomy): domain Eukaryota; kingdom Metazoa; phylum Chordata; class Mammalia; order Artiodactyla; family Delphinidae; genus Lagenorhynchus; species Lagenorhynchus albirostris. The sequence goes on along the minus strand of NC_083114.1, from coordinate 46,169,150 downwards.
AGACAAACAAAAGCTAAGAATTCTGCACCACCAAACCAGCTTTAGAACAAATGCTAAAGAAACTTCTCTAAGCAGGAAACACAATAGAAGACCCACAAAAACAAACCAAAAACAATTAAGAAAATGATAATACGAACATACATATTGATAATAACCTTAAATGTAAATGGATTAAATGCCCCAACCAAAAGACACAGACTGGCTAAATGGATACAAAAACATGACCCATATATATGCTGTCTACAAGAGAGCCACTTCAGAGCTAGGGACACATACAGATTGAAAGTGAAGGGATGGAAAAAGATATTCCATGCAAATGGAAATCAAAAGAAAGCTGGAGTAGCAATACTTGTATCAAATAAAATAGCCTTTAAAATAAAGACTGTTACAAGAGATAAAGAGGGACACTACATAATGATCAAATGATCAATCCAAGAAGATATAACAATTATAAATGTTTAGGCACCCAACATAGGAGCACCTCAATACATAAGGCAAAGGCTAACAACCATGAAAGGAGAAATCGACAGTAACACAATAATAGTATGGGACTTTAACACCCCACTTACACCAATGGACAGATCATCCAAACAGAAAATAAGTAAACACAAGCTTTAAATGACACAATAGACCAGACAGATCTGATATTTACAGAACATTCCACCCAAAAGTGGAAGAATATACTTTCTTCTCAAGTGCATATGGAACACTCTCCAGGATAGATCACATCTTGGGTCACAAATCAAGCCTCGGAAAATTTAAGAAAATTGAAATCGTATCAAGCATCTTTTCTGACCACAACGCTATGAAACTGGAAATCAATTACAGGAAAAAAAATTGTAAAACACCCCAAATACATGGAGGCTAAACAGTGCACTTACTAAATAACCAAGAGATCACTGAGGAAATCAAAGAAGAAACTTAAAAATACATAGGAACAAATGACAACGAAAACATGGTGACCCAAAACTTATGGGACGCAGCAAAAGCAGTTCTAAGAGGGAAGTTCACAGCTATTCAATCTCACCTCAAGAAATAAGAAAAACCTCAAATAATCTAACCCTACACTTAAAACAACTAGAGAAAGAAGAACAAAGAAAACCCAAAGCCAGTAGAGGGAAAGAAATCATAAAGATCAGAACAGAAATAAATGAAATAGAAACAAAGAAAACAATAGCAAAGATCAATAAAATGAAAAGCTGGTTCTTTGAGAAGATAAACAAAATTGTTAAAGCCTTAGCCAGACTCATCAAGAAAAAAAGGGAGAGGATGCAAATCAATAAAATTAGAAATGAAAAAGAAGAAATCACAACTGATACTGCAGAAATACAAAGGATTGTAAGAGACTACTACAAACAACTATATGCCAATAAAATGGACAACCATGAAGAAATGGACAAATTCTTGGAAAGGTTCAATTTTCCAGGACTGAACCAGGAAGAATTAGAAAATATAAACAGACCTATCACAAGTAATGAAACTGAAACCTTAATTAAAAATCTTTCAACAAACAGAAGTCCAGGACCAGATGGCTTCACAGGAGAATTCTATCAAACATTTAGAAAGGAGCTTATACCGATCCTTCTCAAACTCTTCCAAAAAATTGCAGAGGGAGGAACACTCCCAAATTCATTCTACAAAGTCTCCATCACCCTGATACCAAAACCAGAAAAAGATACCACAAAAAAAGGTAATTACAGACCAATATCACTGATGAACATAGACACAAAAATCCTGAACAAAATACTAGCAAACAGAATCCAACAGCACATTAAAAGGATCATACAGGGCTTCCCTGCTGGTGCAGTGGTTGGGAGTCCGCCTGCCGATGCAGGGGACACGGGTTCGTGCCCCGGTCTGGGAGGATCCCACATGCCATGGAGCAGCTGGGCCCGTCAGCCACGGCTGCTGAGCCTGCGCGTCCGGACCCTGTGTTCCGCAATGGGAGAGGCCACAATAGTGAGGGGCCCGCGTACTGCAAAAGAACCAAAAAAAAAAAAAAAAAAGGATCATACAACATGATCAAATGGGATTTATCCCAGGGATGCAAGGATTCTTCAATATATGCAAATCAATCAATGTGATATATCACATGAACAAATTAAGGAATAAAAACCATATGATCATCTCAGTAGATGCAGAAAAAGCTTTTGACAAAATTCAACACCCATTTACAATAAAATCTCTCCAGAAAATGGGCATAGAGGGAATCTACATAATAAAAGTCATATATGACAAACCCACAGCAAGCATCATACTCAGTGGTGAAAAACTGAAAGCATTTCCACTAGGATCAGGAACAAGAAAGACAAGGATGCCCACTCTCACCACTCTTATTCAACATAGTTTTGGAACTCCCAGCCACAGTAATCAGAAAAGAAAAAGAAATAAAAGGAATCCAAATTGGAAAAGAAGTAAAACTGTCACTATTTGCCAATGACATGATACTATACGTAGAAAATCCTAAAGATGCCACCAGAAAACTACTAGAACTAATCAGTGAATTTGGTAAGGTTGCAGGATACAAAATTAATGCACAGAAATCTCTGGCATTACTATACACCAACAGTGAAAAACCAGAAAGAGAAATTAAGGACACAATCTCATTCACCACTGCAACAAAAAGAATAAAATACCTAAGAATAAACCTGCCTAAGGAGGCGAAAGACTTGTACTCAGAAAACTATAAAACACTGATGAAACAAACCAAAGATGACATAAACAGATGGAGAAATATATCATGTTCTTGGATTGGAAGAATCAATATTGTGAAAACGACTATAGTGCCCAAAGCAATCTACAGATTCAATGCAATCCCTATCAAACTATCAATGGCATTCTTCACAGAATTAGAACAAAAAAATCTTACAATCTGTATGGAAACACAAAAGGCCAAGCAATGCTGACAAAGAAAAATGGAGATGGAGGAATTAGGCTCACCGACTTCAAACTATACCACAAAGCTACAGTAATCAAGACAATATGGTAATGGCACAAAAACAGAAATATAGATCAATGGTACAGGAAAGAATGCCCAGAGATAAACTCACACACATATGGGCACCTAAATTATGACAAAGGAGGCAAGAACGGACAATGGAGAAAAGACAACCTCTTCAATAAGTGGTGCTGAGAAAACTGGACAGCTACATGTAAAAGAATGGAATTAGAACACTACCTAACACCATACACAAAAATTAACTCCAAATGGATTAAAGACTTAAATGTAAGACCAGACACTATAAAACTTTCAGAGGAAAACATAGGAAAAACACTCTTTGACATAAACCACAGCAAAATCTTTTTTGACCCACCTCCTACAGTAATGGAAATAAAAACAAAAATAAAAAATGGGACTTAATTAAACTTAAAAGCTTTTTAACATCAGGGAAACCGTAAACAAGATAAAAAGACAACCCTCAGAATGTGAGAAAATATTTGTAAATGAAACAACAGACAAAGGATTAATCTCCAAAATATACAAAGAGCTCATGGAACTCAATATCAAAAACACAAACAATTGAGTTAAAAAATGGGCATTAGACCTAAATAGACATTTCACCAAGGAAGACATACAGATGGCCAAGAAGCACATGAAAAGATGCTCAACATTAGTAATTATTAGAGAAATGCAAATCAGAACTACAATGAGGTATCACCTCATGCTGGTCAGAATGGCCATTATCAAAAAAGTTAGAAACAACAAATGCTGGAAAGTGTGTGGTGAAAAGGGAACCCTCCTACACTGTTGGTGGGAATGTAAATTGATAGAACCACTATGGAAAACAGTATGGAGGTTCCTTAAAAAACTAAAACTAGAACTACCATATGACCCAGCAATCCCACTACTGGGCATATACCCTGAGAAAACCATAATTCAAAAAGAGACATGCACCACAATGTTCACTGCAGCACTATTTACAGTAGCCAGGACATGGAACCAACCTAAATATCCATCAACAGATGAATGGAGAAAGAAGATGTGGCACATATATACAATGGAATATTACTCAGCCATAAAAAGAAAGAAAACTGAGTTATTTTTAGTGAGGTGGATGGACCCAGAGTCCGTCATACAGAGTGAAGTAAGTCGGAAGGAGAAAAACAAATACCATATGCTAACACATGTATATGGAATCTTAAAAAAAAGTTACTGATGAACCTAGTTGCAGGGCAGGAATAAAGAGGTAGACATAGAGAATGGACCTGATGACATGGGGTGGGAGGGTGAAGCTGGGACGAAGTGATAGTAGCATTGACGTATATACACTACCGAATGTAAAATAGTTGGCTGGTAGGAAGCAGCAGCATAGCACAGGGAGATCAGCTCGGTGCTTAGCAATGACTTAGAGGGGTGGGATAGGGAGGATGGGAGGGAGGCTCAAGAGGGAGGGGATATGGGGACATGTATACGCATATGGCTGATTCGCTTTGTTGTGCAACAGAAACTAACATGGTATTGTAAAGCGATTATACTCCAATAAAGATGTATTAAAATAAATAAATTAATAAAGTGATCAAAGGGAAGAACCTACAACCAAGAATACTTTATCCAGTAAGGCTCTCATTCAGATTCAAAGGAGAAATCAAAGCTTTACAGACAAGCAAAAGCTAAGAAAATTCAGGATCACCAGACCAGCTTTGCAACAAATGCTAAAGAACTTCTCCAGGCAGAAAAGAAAAGGGCACAATTAGAAACAAGAAGAATACAAATGGAAAAGCTCACCATTAGGCAAACATACAGTAAAGGTAGGAAATCATCTGCATGCAAATATCATATCAAAACCAGCAACTGTGAGAAGAGGAGAGCAAAAATGCAGGATATTGGAATTGCATTTGAAATTAAAAAACCAGCAACTTAAAACAATCTTGTTTATATATAGACTGCTATATCAAAACCTCACGGTAACCACAAACTGAAAATCTACAAAAATACACACACAAAAAAGAAAAAGGAATCCAAAGACAACACTAAAGTTAGGCATCAAATCACAAGAGAAGAGAACAAAAGAGAAAGGGAAGAAAACAGACCTACAAAAGGAAATCCCAAACAATTAACAAAAGGGCAATAAAAAAATACATATCAATAATTACCTTAAACATAAATGGATTAAGTGCTCCAACCAAAAGACACAGACTGGCTGAATGGATACAAAAACAAGACCCATATATATGCTGTCTACAAGAGACCCACTTCAGATCTACGGACACATACTGAATGAAGGTGAGTGGATGGAAAAAGGTTTTCCATGCAAATGGAAATCAAAAGAAAGCTGGAGTAGCAATACCCATTTCAGATAAAATAGACTTTAAAATAAAGACTGCTGTAAGAGACAAAGGACACTACATAATGGTCAAAGGATCAATCCAAGAAAAAGATATAACAACTGTAAATATATATGCACCCAACATAGGAGCACCTTAATATATAAGGTAAATAAATACAGCCATAAAAAGAGAAGTCAACAGTAACATGATAATAGTAGGGGACTTTAACACCCCTCTTTCATCAATAGATGGATTAGCCAGATAGAAAATAAATAAGGAAACACAGGCCTTAAATGACACATTAAACCAAATAGACTTGATATTTATAGAGCATTCCATTCAAAATCAACAGAGTATACATTCTTCTCAAGTGCACACAGAACATTCTCCAGGATTGATCGCATGTTGGATCACAATGCAAGCCTTGGTAAATTTAAGAAAACTGAAACCATATCAAGCATCTATTCCAACCACAATGCTGAGATTAGAAATCAACTACAAGAAAAAAAACTGTAAAAAACACAAACACGTGGAGGCCAAACAATATGCTACTAAACAACCAATGAATCACTGAAGTCAAAGAGGAAATCAAAAAATACCTAGAGACAAATGAAAATGAAAGCAAAATCTATGGGATGCAGCAAAACAGTTCTAAGAGGGAAGTTTATAGTGATACAATCTTACCTTAGGAAACAAGAAAAATCAGAAATAAACACCTAACCTTACACCTAAAGCAACTAGAGAAAGAAGAACAAACAAAACCGAAATTCAGTAGAAGGAAAGAAATCATAAAGATTAGAGCAGAAATAAATGAAATAGAAACAAAGAAAACAATAGAGAAGATCAATGAAACTAAAATCTGGTTCTTTGAAAAGATAAACAAAATTGATAAAAGCTTTAGCCAGACTCATCAAGAAAAACAGGAAGGGGGCCCAAATAAGTAAAATTAGAAATGAAAAAGGAGAACTTACAACAGACACCACAGAAATACAACGGATCTTATAAGAGACTGCTACAAACTAGATGCCAATAAAATGGACAACCTGAAAGAAATGGACAAATTCTTAGAAAGGTAAAATCTCCCAAGACTGAACCAGGAAGAAATAGAAAATATGAACAGACCAATCACAAGTACTGAAATTGAAACTGTGATTTAAAAACTCCCAGCAAACAAAAGTCGAGGACCAGATGGCTTCACAGGTAAATTCTATCTAACATTTAGAGAAGAGTTAACACCTATCCTTCTCAAACTATTCCAAAAAAATTGCAGAGGAAAGAACACTCCCAAACTCATTCTATGAGGCCACGATCACCCTGATACCAAAACCAGACAAAGATACCACAAAAAAAAGAAAATTACAGGCCAATATCACCGATGAACATAGACGCAAAACTCCTCAACAAAATACTAGCAATCTGAATCCAACAATACATTAAAAGGATTATACAACACGATCAAGTGGAATTTTATCTCAGGGATGCAAGGATTTTTCAATAACTGCAAATCAGTCAGTGTGATACACCACATCAACATATTGAAGAATAAAAATCCTATGATCATTTCAATAGATGCAGAAAAAGCTTCTGACAAAATTCAACAGCCATTTATGATAAAAGAACTCTTCAGAAAGTGGGCAGAGAGGGAACATACCTCAACATAATAAAGGCCATATATGACAAATCTACAGCTAACATCATACTCAACAATGAAAAGCTGAAAGCATTTCCTCTAAGATCAGGAACAAGACAAGGATGTCCACTCTCGCCACTTATACTCAACATAGTTTTGGAAGTCCTAGCCACAGCAATCAGAGAAGAAATAAAAGGAATCCAAATTGGAAAAGAAGTAAAACTGTCACTGTTTGCAGATGACACGATACTGTACATAGAAATCCTAAAGATGTTACCAGAAAACTACTAGAGCTCATCAATGAATTTGGTAAAATTGCAGGATACAAAATTAATACACAGAAATCTGTTGCATTTCTGTACACTAAGAAGATCAGAAAGAGAAATTAAGGAAACAATCTCCATTTACCATTGCATCAAAAAGAATAAAATACCTAGGAATAAATCTACCTAAGGAGGCAAAAGACCTGTAACTCGGAAAACCATAAGATGCTGATGAAGGAAAACAAAGATGACACAAACAGATGGAAAAATATGCCACGTTCTTGGATTGGAAGAACGAATATTGTCAAAATGACTGTACTAGCCAAGGCAATCTACAGATTCAATGCAATCCCTACCAAATTGACAATGGCATTTTTCACAGAACTAGAACAAAAAAAATCTTAAAATCTGTATGGAGACACAGAAGACCCTGGATAGCCAAAGCAATCTTGAGAAAGAAAAATGGAGCTGGAGGAATCAGGCTTCCTGACTTCAGACTGTACTATTGATACAAAGCTACAGTCATCACAACAGTATGGTACTGGCACAAAAACAGACATATAGCTCAATGGAACATGACAGAAAGCCCAGAAACAAACCCATGCACCTATGGTTTATTAATCTACAACAAAGGAGGCAATACTATACAATGGAGGAAAGAGAGTCTCTTCAATAAATGGTGCTGGGAAAACTGGACAGCTACATGTAAAAAAAAAAAATGAAATTAGAATATTCTCTAACACCATAAACAAAAATAAACTCAAAATAAAGACCTAAATGGACCAGATACTATCAATATAGAACTCTTATAAGAAAACACAGGCAGAACACTCTGACATAAATCACAGCAATATCTTTTTCAATCCATCTCCTAGAGTAATGGAAATAAAAAATATAAATGAATGGGACCTAACTAAACTCAAAAGCTTTGCACAGCAAAGGAAACCATACACAAAACGAAAGCACAACCCACAGAATGTGAGAAAATATTTGCAAACAATGTGACCGACAAGGGATTAATCTCCAAAATTTACAAGCAGCACATGCGGCTCACTGTCAAAAAAACAAAAACAAAAAAAGAACAACCCAATCAAAAAATGGGCAGAAGATCTAAACAGACATTTCTCCAAAGAAGACATACAGATGGCCAAGAGACACATGAAAAGATGCTCAACATCGCTAATTATCAGAGAAATGCAAATCAAAACTACAATGCAATATCACCACATACCAGGCCATCATCAAAGTCTACCAACAGTAAGTGCTGGAGAGGGTGTGGAGAAAAGGGAACTCTCCTACACTGTTGGTGGGGAAGTAAATTGGTACAACCACTATGGAGAACAGTATGGAGGTTCCTTAAGAAACTAAAAACCATATGATCCAGCAATCCCACTCCTGGGAATATATCTGGAGAAAAACGAGAGTTTGAAAGGATACATGCACTGCAATGTTCACTGCAGTGCTATTTACAATAGCCAAGACATGGAAGCAACCTAAATGTCCATCAACAGATGAATGGATAAAGATGTGGTATATATATACAATGGAGTATTACTCAGCCATTAGAAAGAATGAAATAATGCCATTTGCAGCAACATGGACGGACCTGGAGATTATCATGCTAAGTGAAGTCAGTCAGAAAGAGAAAGACAAATAGCATATGATGTCGCTTATATGTGAAATCTAAAAAAAAAAAAAAAAAAAAAAAGATACAAATGAACGTATTTACAAAACAGAAACAGTCACAGATTTAGAGAACAAATTTATGGTTACCAGGGGGAAGGGTTGAGAGGAAGGATAGATTGGGAGTTTGGGATTGACATGTACACATTGCTTTATTTAAGATACATAACCGGGCTTCCCTGGTGGTGCAGTGGTTGAGAGTCCACCTGCCGATGCAGGGGACATGGGTTCGTGCCCTGGTCTGGGAGGATCCCACATGCCACGGAGCGGCTGGGCCTGTGAGCCATGACCGCTGGGCCTGTGCGTCCGGAGCCTGTGCTCCACAAAGGGAGAGGCCGCGGCAGTGAGAGGCCTGTGTACCGGGGAAAAAAAAAAAAAAAGATACATAACCAACAGGGACCTACTGTACAGCACAGGGAACTCTACTCAATATTCTGTAATAACCTATATAGGAAAAGAATCTGAAAAAGAATGGATATACGTATAACTAAATCACTTTGCTGTACACCTGAAACTAATGCAACACTGTTAATCAATTATACTCCAATATAAAATAAAAATTAAAAAAAAAAAGTCAAGGACCAGATGGCTTCACTGGTGAATTCTACCAAACATTTAAAGAATACCAATCCTTCTCAAACCTTTCCAAAACACAGAAGAAGAAACACTTCCAAACTCATTTTACAAGGCCAACATTACCCTAAAACCAAAACCAGACAGGACGCCACAAAAAATTACAGACCAATATCCCTGATGAACATAGATGCAAAAATCCTCAACAAAATATTAGCAAATGAATTCAACAGTACACTACAAGTATCATGCACCATGATCAAGTGGGATTTATTCCAGAAGTGCAAGGATGGTTCAGCATTCACAAATCCGTCACTGTGTACACCAAACAAAAGATAAAAATCATATTATCATCTCAATAAATAAAGAAAAAACATTTAACAAAATTCAACATCCATTCATTTTAAAAACTTTCAACAAACTGGGTATAGAAGGAGTGTACCTCAACATAATAAATGCCATATATGACAAGCCCATAGCTAACATATTCAACAGTGAAAAGCTGAAAGTAGTTCCTCTAAGATCAGGAACAAGACAAGGATGCCTGCTTTTATTCAACATAGTACTACAACTCCTAGACAGAGCAATTAGGCAAGAAAAAGAAATAAAAGACATCCAGATCAGAAATGAAGAAATATAACTTTACAGATGACATCACATTATATATAAAAAACCCTAAAGAAGCCACCAAAACTGTTAGAATAAACGAAGTTAGTAAAACTGCAGGTTACAAAATCAATATACAGTTGTTCCTTAGGGCACTGATTCCATGCAGCCAAAAATCTGAGTATAACTTTACAGATAGTGCTCCGTATCCACAGTTCTGCATCCATGGATTCAACCGGCACTGATGACAGTATAGTAGTATAGTACGTATTTATTGAAAAAAACCTATGTATAAGTGCCTGCACAGTTCAAATCCACATTGTTCAAGGGTCAACTGTACAAAAATAGTTGCAATTCTATACATTAATAACAAACTATCAGAGAAACTGGAGTTACTCAGTTTTCCTAGGTCTCTCCCATATATATGTTACTAAACTTTTGTTTTCTCCTCCTTAAAAAAATAAAAAGAGATAAATTAAGGAAAAAATCCCATTTACAACTGCTTCAAAGAGAATAATATACCTAGGAATAAATTTAACCAAGGAGGTGAAAGACCTGGACACCAAAAATTATAAGACACTGATGAAAGAAATTAAAGAAGACACAAATAAATGGAAAGATGATCTGTGTTCATGGATTGGAAGAATTAATACTGTTAAACTGTGCATACTCCTCAAAGAGATCTACAGACTCAATGCAAACCCTATGAAAATTCCAATGGTATTTTTCACAGAAATAGAACAAACAATCATATAATTTGTTTGGAACCACAAACACCCCAAATAGCCAAAACAATCCTGAGAAAAAAGAACAAAGCTGGAGGCCATCACACTTCCTGATTTCAAACTATATTACAAAGCTACAGTAATCAAAACAATATATTGGCAAAAAACAGACACAGAGCTTAATGGAACACAATAGAGAGCCCAAAAACGAACCCATGAATATATGGTCAATTAATTTATGATAAAGGAGCCAAGAATATACAATGGGGAAAGGATACCCTCTTTAATAAATGGTGTTGGGAAAACTGGACACCACATGCAAAATAATGAAACTGGACTCCTATCTTACACCAAACACAAAGATCAACTCAAAATGAATTAAGAGACTTGAGCATAAGACCTGAAGCCATAAAACTTCTAGAAGAAATAAAGGTAAGTAAAAAGGCACTAACCTGGCTGACACTGGCCTTGGCAATGATTTTTTGCATTTGACACCAAAAGTAAAGGCAACAAAAGCAAAAATAAAGAGGTGGGGCTATTAAAACTAATAAACTTCTGCAAAGCAAAGAAAACCACCAACAAAATGAAAAGACAATCTACCAAATGGGAGAATATATTTGCAAATCAGGTATCTGATAAGGGGTTAATATTCAAAGTATTAACTCAACAGCAGAAAGAAAAAAAAATCCAATTAAAAAATAGGCAGAGGAACTGAACATTTTTCCAAAGATGACATACAAAGGCCAACAGGTACATGAAAAGGTGCTCAACATCACTAATGATTAGGGAAATGCAAATCAAAAACACAATTAGATATCAACTCATACCTATGGGAATGGCTATCCTCAAAAAAAGCAAGAAGTAACAAGTGTTGGAAAGGATGTAGAGAAAAGGTAACCCTTGCTAATCCTTGGTGGGAATGTAAATGGTGCAGCCATTATGGAAAGCAATATGGAGGTTCCTGGAAGAATTAAAAATAAAACTACCATATGATCCAGCAATTCCACTTCTGGGTATATATCCAGAAGTGAAAAGAAATCACTACCTCAAAAAGATGTTCACTGAAGCATTATTTACAACAGCAAAGACATGCAAACAACGAAGTGTTCAGTCGATGGATAAAGAAAATGTGATATATACACAATGGAATATTATTCTGCCATAAAAAAGGAAATTCTGCCATTTGCACAACATGAATGGTCCTTGAGGGCATTATGCTAAGTGAAATGAGTCAGACAAAGACAAATACTCTATGATATTACTTGTATGTGGAATTTTAAAAAATCAAATGCATAAAATACAGAGAAGAACAGACTGGTGGTTGCCAGAGGTAGGGGGTATGAAGGATGGGTGAAATGTGTGAACTTGTTCAAAAGGTAGAACTTACAGTTATAAGTTCTCAGAATATAATGTACAGTATGGTGACTACAATTAATACTGTATTCTGTATTTGAAAGTTGCTCAGAGATTAGATCTTAAAAGTTATCATCAGGGCTTCCCTGGTGGTGCAGTGGTTGAGAGTCTGCCTGCCAATGCAGGGGACACGGGTTTGAGCCCTGGTCTGGGAGGATCCCACATGCCGCGGAGCAACTGGGCCTGTGAGCCACAACTACTGAACCTGCGCATCTGGAGCCTGTGCTCCGCAACAAGAGAGGCCGCGACAGTGAGAGGCCCGCGCACCGCGATGAAGAGTGGCCCCCACTCGTCGCAACTAGAGAAAGCCCTTGCACAGAAACGAAGACCCAACACAGCCAAAAATAAATTAAATTAATTTTAAAAAGTTATCATCACATAAAAAAACTGAATGTGAAATAACAGATGTTAACTAAACTTACTGTAGTAATCATTCTGCAATATACACATATCAAATCATTATGTTGTACACCTTACATGATACAATGCTGTATGTTAATTATATCTCAATAAACCTGGAAAAAATTAAAAATAAAAAACAGAGATATGAAGAAAAGATACCAACTTTGAGAGAGTAATTTCTTTGAGGGAAAGAAAAAGAATGTGGGGACAAGAGAAGAGATTTTAACTCTATTTCTTAAACACAGAAGGTGTAAAGCAAATATAACTGTTAACATCTGCTACTTCTAGATGGAGATACAGGTATTTGATATTATTTTTGATGCTTTCACATATTTCTGAAATATTTAAAAAAGAAAGCCAGTCATTAGATCAGAGTGGCTAAGTGGTTTCTGGGGACGTCCTTAACCTGGCCTGAGATAGGTACCTGGCCTTTGCTTCTTCGGCCCATACTCCACGATGCTGTCACTATGCTGAGACAGTGTCTCATCATTTCCACTTTCCACCTCTTCATTTCCAATATCCTCCTCTTCAAAGCTGGTCTTCTCTTTAATTCGATCACCCAGGGCACTTTTTAACATCTATCAAGAAAATTCTTTTTAACATCTTTCATTGACTTCAGCAGAATGCAAGTTGGAAAGATTAGACAGATATAACCTTTTAAAAGTTTTCTCAGATAATTAAGCCCAAGTTTAGACACAAATTTTCAGATGCTTATGCATAGTTTCTAAAGGATATATATACATCAATGCCATGGACTATTCAGTTTCAATAAACTTAAGAGTAAGTCACATAGGGATTTAATATATTTATTCAATGATACCCCCAAACTACAGTATTTTGTGAAAATCAGAGATCCATCTAATTTTATACCAAATGTGTCTTTAGTGACAAAGGGAAACAATACAGATATATCTAAAGATATACGGTTTAATATAATCAGTTACATTAAATTATTTAGTTTTCATCAGAATTCGATAAAAATTTGGGACTTCCCGGGTGGTCCAGTGGTTAAGAATCCGCCTCCCAATACAGGGGATGCGGGTTCAATCCCTGGTTGGGGAACTAAGATCCCACGTGCCACAGGACAACTAAGCCTGCACACAGCAACTACTGAGCCTGTGCGCTCTAGAGCCTGCGTACCACAAATACTGAGCCTGTGTGCTCTACAGCCCACGCGCCACAACTACTGAGGCCTGTGCACTTTGGAGCCTGCACGCCACAACTAGAGAGCCCACGGGCTGCAACTACTGAGCCCACACACCACAACTAGAGAAGACCGCGTGCCGCAATGAAGAGCCCGGGCACCTCAATAAAACATCCTGCATGCCGCAACTAAGACCTGACACAGCCAAATAAATAAATAGAATTTGATAAAAATTTGGATAAATCTATACCAAATTTGGTTACATAATAAAAGGCTAGGATATAATTTCTCATCCTATGTCCTACCTGCTTGACTTATGGAAGATTTTCAGTAAGACGCAACTAACTTCCTAGTACCTTAGCTTAGCTCTCACCTTCAATTGTAAAATCACTTAAATGCTCACCAACTATGGCAATCTCAATACAGATTAAAAAACAAGACTTGCCCAATCTAGTTCAGAGAGGCGCTGAGATAGTTTCTCTGATACTGCATGTAATTCTTGTTCTGTTAACCTCTTTCCTGCCCTCTGGGAGAAAGGTGAATCCCAGGATGAGACTGCAGTTCTGTTTTCATACCTGTAATAAAAAGTGACCTTGTGACATATTTAAGTAGACAAGTGTATGTACATTACTTAGTTCAAAACTACTGTAATACAAAAAAAAAAAAAAAAAACTACTGTAATACATGTTTTACCAAATATTTCATACTGGTCTTCACAGCAAAATTTGGAGAGTATATCCTTAACTCTTCAAATCCCTCTGCAGACAGACTGTAAACATTGAAGCCTACAGTAATGTTACCTTTTTCCTTTGGGAAGCTTCCTTGTCCTAGGGCCTTGGACCTGAACTGGATACATTTCCTGTTTGCCATCTTTAGACAACTTGGAATTTAAGAAAACTCTATTATCTGGTTCCTATTAAAAACAGAGTTGATTTGAAAGAGATATAAGGAAGACACAAAAAGAAGAACATTTTGGGTGTGATGGGAAGGGAGGACCTGTAACACAAAGCTAGATCCCTTCATTCTCCATGTTTTGCTTTTTTAAGACACACATTTGTCAAAACACTCCATTGATTCCCAATGCCAAAGGATGGAGCAATGTCTATAAACTTGTACTCAAAGAAAAAGCATGGCTCAGGATTGCATTCAAATATAAATGCAAGTAAGGTGTTCTCAAATATAAAAATTTAGGGGTTACAGCTACATGTGGACAATGAAAAAATGATCAAATCGCAAGTGGAAAGTATTAAAGTCATTATCTTTCATATCAAGAAGTCAATAGAAACTGTCCAAAACTGAAACAAGACAAAACCTCCAAAATATGAATATAAGCTCAACATTTTAAACAATTTATTTCTTAACTTTAGAGGGAATCTTATAGAAAATATTTCTTGTGATAAAGAAACATCTGATGTTTAACAATCTCTTCAATTTCACTTCAGTATCTTTTTCTTCTATTAAAGTAAAATTAAATTTAATACTTTTTAGTAAATAACTATAATATAATCACATTTTTAAAAAACGTTTAAAATTGAAGTTAGTGTCCTGCTCAAGAATTATTTGAAAAAGAATATTCCCACCTAACTGCAACCCAGGTAGAGAAAAAGAATATTACCAGCAACTCAGAAGGCCTTCCACCATCCCTGCAAGCCTTCCCCAAATGTAACCATTATCCTATGATCCCTTTTTTCTCTTTTTATCCATCCACCCTCCTATCTAAATAGATGCACAGAATGTTTAGAATTATGGTCACCTAATGCTAACTACTTTTTCGGCACTGTATGAATTTTTAATTATGAGAGTGTATCATTGTTTATAAATTTACCCTTGGCATATACCTGAGCGTTCTTGTTGCTAAAAAGATAGAAAAAGGATGACTGTGTAAAAAAGGATTTTATTTTCAAAGAAGAAAAGAGTGGAAGCTAATAGGCCAAAATGTTAACAGTAGTTCATGCTGGATAATAAGAATATGGATGAAAGATTAGTTTTGACACTTTTCTATATGTTAAAACATTTCAATTACTCAATTAGAGACATACAATATGGGTACTGAAACTAGAATGCTTGAATTCTAATCCTAATTCTACAATTGCTGTGTGACCTCAGACAAGATTCTTAAACTCTCTATTTCAGCTTCCCCATGGGAAATATAAATAGTACCTACTCGAGAGCTGTGCTGTAAGAAGAAATTTCTTCGATACCTGCAAATTAGGCAGAACTGTGCCTGGCACAAAATAAACACTCAGTATGTGTTGGCTCTTACTATTTCCCCTTTTACATAGTCATCCTGTCCCTATCTTCCTAGGGTAAGAATATACAGGTATATGCAGAGGTAAATTTTAAGAAGTACAGTGCTCTGATTAGTGCAGTATCCTTGACTACAATTCTAGCAGAAACCTTTTTAAATCTATAGACTTTTCACCAGTTGAAAGCAAGCTTTTCCACTTACCACAGAAAATGCTGTGCCTTCTCCAGTAGAATTCACAGTAGGGGAGCAGTGACTTGAACGCAAGTATTCTTTTCCTATGGGGCAGGGAGCTCGAGGCGCTGAAGGATGGTAAGGTGGATGTAAAGGAATAGCTGATCGGATAGGCTCCCCTAACTTCCTAGCATTTGGGATCATATCCACAGAAGGAATTTCTGCTAGTTGGACAAATCAAAGTGGACATTAAGATGAACTCTAAGAAATAAACCATTTTTTATATATATATATATCCTGTATCATTTTATATATACACATACCCTATACAAACATGTTCACACACACTACTTAGAACTGTATTTTAAACTTAAGAAAAAAAAAAACACACCTAAAAAACAATGAAAATAGGGACTCATCCTCAGTAAACAAGTAGGGACCTAATTAAATCAGGAAGAATGCAATTTTAATGTTATTATCATAAAAATGCTTCCTAAAGTCATTTAAAAACAATGAAAAATTACTAAAAACCTAAATGGCTTAAAGAATAGCTATATAAATTATGGTTTATCCACATGTTATAAAAATAGTTAGCCATTAACAATGACTTTATATAATACTAACCCTATGAAAACCTCAGAGACAATACAAAATGAGAATATTTTTCAAGTTATTATAATTTGAAGACCACCAACTGACATCTAATCAGTCTAACGTAACAGACTCTTATTGTCCTAAAGTCTCTGTTTGAGAGGAGAGGATTTAAATAAAATAGCAGATGCAAAACATGTGACCAAAGACCATCTTATGAAGAAATCTGAGTTCATAATTAATAGCAAACATTTACAAATGAGGTCACATAAAACCAAAATGAATCGCATTAATTGTAGAGCAACAAAAGTAAAAAGGCTAATAGCAACTGCCACAAGAACTTGGCTTCAACTCACAGCAATAGTCTCAAGAACTCAATGCATTACTACTCACTGTCTTCAACAAAGGATGTCCCACTCTTGGACAAAAAACTAGATAAGGGAGTGTTCAACACTTCTTCATGTGAGTCAGAACATGGTAGGGTTGAGGCTTTTTTAGACTGCATTTCATTAGGACCTTGGGCACCTAGAAAATATTAAAGTAAAACTTTTTTATTGCTGAATGTTAGACTAAAAGCTATGAGTTTAATACCCTGAGGATAAAAACATCAGAAGTGACATAATCATAGAACTATGTTGGTCTGATTGCTTGAAATACCAATTACTTTTAATAACTATCAGATAGCAATATGTAGTTCTGTAGCCCAGAATCATTTATATAACTTAAAAACAAAGTTTTACACAATGTTTCATTCCTTTGCTTTAGAAAAATAGGTGCCAGACTTGTAACAGAAATGCTGACTGTTGCACAGGTATATCTCTAAACTAGAGATCTTGGCTGGTACCATAATCAAAGATTTGTAGGTCAAACGAATTGTTTTGTCTAATTTTCAAACGCTTAATATTTTGAATCAGCTCTATAATGTTAGTACACAGAGAGCTACATTAAAAATACTTATGAAATTGAGGGAATATCCACTTTGCTCCCTTGGAAATCTACAATACACAAACTTCCCATAAACAAAATGGATTAATGACTTTCCCTCTCTAAATAACTTTCTATTTATCTATCCCTTCTTCAGTTTAATGAAAGACTTCACCGTAAACTTACTCCTCACTTTGAAAGTATGAGAATGCACCCTGAAAACTCGTTGTTTACCGATACGGTCAACTGATAAAATCACTAAAAACAGAAAAATTCACCTTGTACAGATCCCCAAATCCACACAATTTATTCCCAAATGCTGTATTTTCAAAATTTTGACACTCAACTGATGTCTTTTAAAAATCTGCAAATACATCTTTTGGGGCTCTCCTTTTCCACAATCCAGTGCAATATGGCCATTTTCATACCAAAATGTTTTAAGTATGTTAATTTCCCTACATAACTTCATATTTCACATGAATATCCTCTAAGACATAATGTTCACAACTTGGTCCTCAATTTCATTATACTGAATTTGTCATCAGTTTGACCACAGACTAATTCATTTTTATCTGGGTCCATTTTTTTCTTTGACTCCTTGAATAACCATTTCATATGCTCTTTCTTTTTGATGGAATTTCTCCTAAAATCTCATGCTTAGTTATCATCTGGAAATTTTAATTGGTCAGACTGAAAGTTACACAAATTTCTCTCAATGATCTTCAGACTGTTTTAGAACATACTGTTTTATTACTGCAGAGATTGTGAACTTCTTTACTGTAAGCATTAATAATATTTCAATTAGGGAGTTCCCCGGTGGCCTAATGGCTGGGATTTGGAGCTTTCAATGCGATGGCCAGGGTTCAGTCCCTGGTCAGGCAACTGAGATCCTGCAAGCTGCACGGTGCAGCCAAAAAAAAAAAAAAAAATCAATTATTTAAGTATCTGTATAGTAAATACATCTCATTTACCAAAAAAAAAAAAAAAGGGTCTTCAGTAGAACAAATGAGTGAAGATGGTCAGAAGACAAACTTCCAGTTATAAAATAAGTCATAGGGATGTAATGTACCATATGGTGACTACATTAATACTGTATTGGGGGGGTGCCCTGGTGCCAAAGAACTCTCATCCCAGGCTCCTCCATAAGGAATCTGGCTCACGCCACCTATAAAGCAAACCCCAATTCTTGTAAAGGCCTCATTACCCCCTCCCCCACTCAGTCACAGAGCAGCAGTGCCTTGGCCCCAGGGGCAGGCCAGATTTGCATAATGGTGAGGTCCTGCTGTGTATCCTGTTACAAGGTGCTTAGGAAGGGGTTTCTCCTTACTTATATAAAAGGTTTAAGGAAGGGAGATGGCCAAGATGGCAGAGTAGAAAGACTCTGAGCTCACCTCCTCTCATAGGCACACCAAAATCACAACCATCTGCAGAACAACCATTGATGAAAAAGACAGGACCCTACCAAAAAAGATCTTTTACAACTAAAGACATAAAGAACGAACCACAACGAGATGGCTAGGAGGGGCAGACTTGCAATATAGTCAAGTCCCATACCCCCCAGTGGGTGACCCACAAAGGAGAACAATTACTTTGTAAAGGTTCTGCCAAAGTCTTGAGTCCCACATAGGCTCCCCAGCCTGGGGGGCCTGCACCGGGAACATGAGCTCCCAGAACATTTGGCTTTGAAGACCACTGGAGATTACTTTTGGGAATACCAGAGGGCTGCAGGAAATAGAGATTTCATTCTTAAAGGGCACACACAAAATCTACTGAGACACAGGACAGAAGCTGTAATTTGAGAGGAGCCTAGGCCAGATCTACTTGCTGATCTTAGAGAGCTTCCCGGAGAGGTAAGAGGCAACTGGAGTTCACCATGAGAACACAGACACTGGCAGCAGCCTTTTTTAAGAGCTCCTTCTACCATGTGGACCCTTGGTGCTGGCAAGCGCCACTGTGGAATCCTACCTCTAGCTCATTAGCGCCAAGACATGGCCCCAACCCAACAGCCTGTAGGTGCCAGTGCTGGGACACATCAGGCCAAGCAACTAACTGGGCAGGGACACAGCCCCACCCATCAGCAGACAGGCTGCCTTAAGATCCCCTGAGCCCACAGATGCAGCCTTGGGACATGGACCTGCTCACCAGAGGGCCCAGGACCCAGCTTCACACACCAGTAGGCATGCACCAGTCCCAGAATCCACTGGGCCCTGGCCCTGCCCTTCAGAGAGCCTGCTCTAGCCTCTGGACCAGCTTCTCCCACCAGGGGACAGACATGAGACTCAAGAAAACTAGTCCCGGGACTTCCCTGGTGGCACAGTGGTTAAGACTCTGCGCTCCCAATGCAGGGGGCCCGGGTTCGAACCCTGGTCAGGGAACTAGATCCCACATGCACGCTGCAATTAAGAATTTCCATGCAACAACTAAGGAAGCCTTCCTGCTGCAACTAAGGAGCTGGTGAGCCGCAACTAAGGAAGCCCGCCTGCCACAACTAAGAAGCTGGTGAACCTCAACAAAGGAGCCTGTGAGCCTCAACTAAGACCTGGCACAACCAAATTAATTAATTTAAAAAAATTATTAAAAAAAAAAAGAAAGAAAACTAGTCCTGCAACTTATGGACCCAGCCTGCCCATTAGCAGGCCAGACCCTGTGCTGGGACCAGCTGGGCCACAGCCTTGCCCACCAGCAGGCCAACACAAACTTCAGGACACCCCAGACCCCATACTCAACTGTATCAGGAACTGCGCCCCCCGCCCCCACCCCCCAGCAATCCAACACAAGCTCTGGGACCCTGGGCTCTGCAACCAGGACCTGGCTCTGTCCGCCAGTAGACCAGCACTAACCAAGGACCTGGCTTCACCCACCAGTGGGCAGGCAACAGCCCTGGAGTCTTCTAGACCCTGACTCTCCGCACCACTGAGCCAGTATAAGCCCCGGGGGTCCCTGTGGTTATGCAGTTAGCCACCTTATGCCACCTCGTGACCAGCCAACCAGCAGCTGGCAGCCTCTGCACAAGGCAACCAACTGGCCCAGGGGCCAACCAAGCATACCAGACTGCCCACATAGCCCACCACAACAGAAAGACCCATGCAGTCCTCATAGGGGGAACCGCTAGAGCATATAGCTCAGGTAGGACATACTGCTGGGACACATAGGGCGTTTCCAACAAAAGGCCACTTCTCCAAAGTTGGGAAATATAATCAAAATACCAGATACATAAAAATAAAAACAGCAACTTAGGCAAAATGAGGCAACAGAGTAACGCGTTCCAGATAAAGGTACAAGATAAAACCCCAGAAGAAGAACTAAGTGAAGTGGAGATAGGCAATCTACTGGAGAAGGAGTTCAGGGTAGTGATCATAAAGATGATCAAAGAACACGGGAGAAGAATGGATGCACAGAATGAGAAATTAGAAGTTTTTAATGAAGAGTTAGAAAATATAAAGAACAAGAAGATAGAGATAAAGAATACAATAACAAATGAAAAACACACTAGAAGGAATTAAAAGTAGATTAAATGATACAGAGGAATGGATCAGTGAGCTAGAAGACAGGGTAGTGGAAATCACTGATGCTGAACGAATTAAAGAGAAATCAAAAGAAATGAGAACACTTAAGAGATCTCTAGGACAATATGAGATGCACTAATACTCGCATTTATAAGCGTTCCAGAAGGATAAGAGAGAGAGAAAGGAGCTGATAACATTTGAAGACATAATAGCTGAAAACTTCCCTAACCTGGGAAGGGAAACAGACAGCCAAGTCCAGGAAGCACAGAGAAGTCCCATACTACAAGACACACTCTAGTTCTAAGGGCAAAAATTAAAGGTAAAGAGAGAATATTAAAAGCAACAAGGGGGGCTTCCCTGG
Organism: Lagenorhynchus albirostris; assembly: GCF_949774975.1. Classification (NCBI taxonomy): domain Eukaryota; kingdom Metazoa; phylum Chordata; class Mammalia; order Artiodactyla; family Delphinidae; genus Lagenorhynchus; species Lagenorhynchus albirostris. Next base: position 46,147,642 of record NC_083114.1, on the reverse strand, counting down.
TGGCACAGTGGTTAAGAAACCACCTGCCAATGCAGGGGACACGGGTTTGAGCTATGGTCTGGGAAGATCCCACATGCTGCAGAGCAACTAAGCCTGTATGCCACGACTACTGAGCCTGCGCTCCAGAGCCCACGAGCCACAACTCCTGAAGCCTGGGCGCCTAGAACAAATGCTCTGCAACAAGAAAAGCCACTGCACTGCAACGAAGAGTAGCCCCTGCTCACCGCAACTAGAGAAAGCCCATGTGCAGCAACAAAGACCCAATGCAGCCAAAAATAAATAAATTAAATAAATAAAATTTTAAAAACACCTTTAAAAGCAACAAGGGAAAAGCAACAAATTACATACAAGAGAACTCCTACAAGGCTATCAGCTGACTTTTAAGCAGAAACTCTGCAGGCCAGAAGGGAGTGGCAGGCTATATTTAAAGTGATGAAAGGGAAAAACCTTCAACCAAGAATACTCTACCCAGCAAGGCTCTCATTCAGATTTGATGGAGAGATCAAAAAGTTTACAGACAAGCAAAAGCTAAAAGAGTTCAGCATCACCAAACCAGCTTTACAACAAATGTCAAAGGAACTTCTCTAAGTGAAAAAGAAAAGGCCATAACTAGAAAGGTGAAAATTACAAAATGAAACAGTTCATTGCTAAAGGCAACCATACAGTAAAGGTAGGAAATTATCCACACACACAGTTAGTAAGGTTAAAAGAGAAAAGGAGTAAAATCATTTATATCCATGATAAGCAGTTAAGGATACACAAAACAATCAGATATAAGATATGATATCAAAAACAGTAATCATAAAGGAAGGGAAGTACAGGTGCAGGGTTGTTAAAATGCATTTAAAAGTGAGAGATCAGGGCTTCCCTGGTGGCGCAGTGGTTGAGAGTCCGCCTGCCAATGCAGGGGACGCGGGTTCGTGCCACGGTCCGGGAAGATCCCACATGCCATGGAGCAGCTGGGCCCGTGAGCCATGGCCGCTGAGCCTGCGCGTCCAGAGCCTACGCTCCGCAACAGGACAGACCACAACAGTGAGAGGCCTGCGTATCGCAAAAAAAAAAAAAAAAAAGGTGAGAGATCAGCAACTTAAGACAATCACGTATATATATGGAAATAGAGAGAGACACTGCAAATGGAAAACAAAAGAAAACTGGGGTAGCAATACTCATATTAGACAAAATAGACATTAAAGACTATTACAAAAGACAAAGGAGAACATTAAATTATGATCAAGGGATCAATCCAAGAAGAAGACATAATAACTGTAAATATAAATGCACCCAATATACAAGCACCTCAATACATAAAGCAAACATTAACAGACATAAAGGAAGAAACCGACAGTAACACAGTAATAATAAGGGACTTTAACACCCCACTTACATCAATGGGCAGATCATCCAGACGGAAAATCAATAGGGAAACACTAGCCTTAAATGACACATTAGACCAGATGGGCTTAATAGATGTACAGAACATTCGATCCAAAGGAAGCAGCACGCACATTCTTTTCAAGTGCACATGGAACATTCTCCAGAATAGATCACATGCTAGGTCACAAAATAAACCTCAGTAAATTTAAGAAAACTGAAATCACATCAAGCATCTTTTCTGACCACAACACTAGGAAGCTAGTAATCAACTACAAGAAAAACTGCAAAAAACACAAACACATAGAGGTTAACCAGTATGTTGTTAAACAATCAATGGATCACTGAAGAAATCAAAGAGGAATTAAAAAAATACCTGGAGACAAATGAAAACAAAAACATAATAATCCAAAATCTACGGGATGCAGCAAATGCAGTTCTAAGAGGGAAGTTAGTGATATAAGCTTACCTCACGAAACAAAAAAACCTCAAATAAACAACCTAACCTTATACCTAAAAGAACTAAAAAAAGCACAGACAAAACCCAAAGTTAGTAGAAGGAAAGAAAGGTCAAAGCAGAAACATAAAATAGAGACTAAAAAAAACAGTAGAAAAAAATCAATGAAACTAAGAATTGGTTCTTTGAAAAAACAAACAAAATTGATAAACCTTTAGCCAGACTCATCAAGAAAAAGAGAGAGAAGGTCCAAATCAATAAAATCAGAAGGGAAAAAAGAAAAGTTACAACCAGCACCAAAGAAATACAAAAGATCATAAGAGACTACTACAAACAAATAGATGCCAATAAAATGGACAACCTAGAAGAAAAGGACAAATTCTTTGAAATGTACAATCTCCCAAGACTGAACCAGGAAGAAACAGAAAATACGAACAGACCAATTACCAGTAACGAAACTGAATCACTAATTTAAAAACTCTCAACAAACAAAAAGTCCAGGACCAGATGGCTTCACAGCTGAATTCTACCAAACACGTAGAGAAGAGTTAACACCTAATCTTCTCAAACTATTCCAAAAAATCGTAGAGGAAGGAACACTTCCGAACTCACTCAGTGAGGCCAGCATCACCTTGATACCAAAACCAGACAAAGATATCACAAAAAAAGAAAATTACAGGCCCAAATCACTGGTGAACATAGATGCAAAAATTCTCAATGAAATATTAGCAAACCGAATCCAACAACGCATTGAAAGGATCCTACACCATGATCAAGTGGGATTTATCCCAGGGATGCAAAGATTTTCAGAATCTGCACCACATTAACAAACTGAAAGCATAAAAATCAAAGGATCATCTTAATAGATGCAGAAAAAGCTTTTGACAAAATTCAACACCCATTTATGATAAAAACTCTCCAGAAAGTGGGCATAGAGGGAACATACCTCAACGTAATAAAGGCCATATGTAAGAAACCCACAGTTAACATCATACTCAATGGTGAAAAGCCAAAAGCATTTTCCTCTAAGATCAGGAACAAGACAAGGATGCCCTCTCTCACCACATTTATGCAACATAGAATTGAAAGTCCTAGCCACAGCAATCAGACAAGAGAAAAAAATAAAAGGAATCTAAATTGGAAAGGAAGAAGTAAAACTATCAGTTTGCAGATGACATGATACTATATATAGAAAATCCTAAAGAAGCCACCAGAAAACTACCAGAGCTCACCAGTGAATTCAGTAAAGTTGCAGGATACAAAATTAATATGAAGAAATCTGTCACAGTTTTATACACTAACAACAAACTATCAGAAAGAGAAATTAAGGAAACAATCCCATTTGTCACTGCACCAAAAAGAATAAAATACCCAGGAATAAACCTACCTAAGGAGGTAAAAGACTTGTACCCAGAAAACTATAAGACACTGATGAAAGAAACTGAAGATGACACACAGATGTAAAGATATACCATGTTCAAGAATTAGAAGAATACTGTTAAATTGACTATACTAGTCAAGGCAATTCACATATTCAATGCAATCCCTACCAAATTACCAATGACATTTTTCACAGAACTAGAAGAAATAATGTTAAAATTTGTATGGAAACACAAAAGACCCTGAATAGCCAAAACAATCTTGAGCAAGAAAGGAGCTGTAGGGTTCACGCTCTCTGACTTCAGACTATACTACAAAGCTACAGTAATCAAAACAGTATGGAACTAGCACAAAGCCAGATACATAAATCAGTGGAACAGAATAGAGAGCCTAGAAATAAACCCACACACTGAAGGTCAATTAATCTATGACAAGGAGGCAATAATATACAACAGAGAAAAAGACAGTCCTTCAATAAGTGGTGCTAGGAAAACTGGACAGCTACATGTAAAAGAATGAAATTACAACATTTTCTCACACCATGTACAAAAGTAAACTCAAATTGGATTATAGGTCTAAATGTAAGACCAAAAACCATAAAACTCCTAGAAGAAAACATATGCAGAACACTCTTTGACATAAATTGTAGCAGTATCTTTTTGGCTCTGTCTCCTAAAGCAAAGGAAATAAAAGCAAAAATAAACAAATGGGACCTAGTTAGACTTATAAGTTTTTGCACAGCAAAGGAAACCATCAACAAAAAGACAACCTTTAGGGACTTCCCTGATGGTCCAGAGGTTGAGACTCTGTGCTTCCAATGCAGGGGGTGCAGGTTCGATCCCTGGACAGGTAACTGAAATCCCATATGCCACGCTGTGTGGCCAGAAAAACAAACAAAAAAACAAAAAAAGACAACCTTTAAAATTAGAAAATATTTGCTAATGAGATGACTGACAAAGAGATTAATATCCAAAATATATAAAAGGCTCATACAACTCAACATCAAACAAAACAAGCCCAATTAAAAAATGGGCAGAAGGGCTTCCCTGGTGGCGCAGTGGTTGAGAGTCCGCCTGCCGATGCAGGGGACACGGGTTCGTGCCCCGGTCTGGGAAGATCCCACATGCCACGGAGCGGCTGGCCCGTGAGCCTGCACGTCCGGAGCCTGTGCTCCGCAGCAGGAGAGGCCACAACAGTGAGAGGGCGGCGTACCGCAAAAAAAAAAAAAAAAAAAAAGGGCAGAAGACCCGAATAGACATTTTTCCAAAAAAGACATACAGATGGCTAACAGGCACATGAAGAGATGCTTGATATCGCTAATCATCAGAGAAATGCAAATTAAAACCACAATGAGATATCACCTCACACTTGTCAGAATGTCTATCATCAAAAAGACCACAGATACCAGAGAAAACCGTAATTCAAAAAGATACATGCACTCCAATGTTCACTGCAGCACTATTTACAATAGCCAGGGCATGGAAGCAACCTAAATGTCTATCAAGAGAGGGATGGATAAAGAAGATGTGGTACATATATACAATGCAGTACGACTCAGCCATAAAAAAAGAATGAAATAATGCCATTTGCAGAGAAGTGGATAGACCTAGAGAGTGTCATACAGAGTAAAATAAGTCAGAAAGAGAAATATATTGTATAATATCACTTACATGTGGAATCTAGAAAAATGGTACAGATGAACTTATTTGCAAAGCAGAAATAGAGACACAGATATAGTGAACAAACTTATGGATATCAAGGGGGGAAGGGGGCAGGTGGGATGAATTGGGAAATTATGATTGACATATATACACTACTATGTATAAAACAGATAACTAATGAAAACCTACTGTATAGCACGGGGAACTCTACTCAATGCTCTGTGGTGACCTAAATGGGAAGGAAATCTAAAGAAGAGGAAATATATGTATACATATAACTGATTCACTTTGCCATACAAAAGAAATTAACACAGCATTGTAAAGCAACTATACTCCAATAAAAATTAATAAAAAAATACATTAAAATAAGTGTATGTTGACCCCCCCCCCAAAAAAAGACCACAGATAACAAATCCTGGTGAGGATGTGGAAAAAAGGGAACCCTTGTACACTACAGGTGGGAATGCAAATTGGTGCTGCCACTGTGGAGAACAGTATAACAGTTTTTCAAAAAGCTAAAAACAGAACTACCATATGACCCAGCAACTCCACTTCTGGTTATATATCCAAAATAAATGGGAACACTAATTTGAAAAGATACATGCACCCCCAACATTCATAGCAGCATTATTTATAATTGCCAAGATATGGAAGCAACCTGTGTCCATCAACAAATGGATGAAAAAAAAAACCAAACAAATGGATGGATAGAGAAAATGTGGTATATATATATATATATAATGGACTACTACTCACCCATAAAAATGGAATGAAAATTTTGCCATTTGCAACAACATGGATGGACCTGGAGGATATTATGCTAAGTGATATAAGTCAGACAGAAAAACAAATACTATATGATATCATTTATATGTGGAAGCTAAAGAATAAAACAAACTAGTGAATATAACAAAAAGGAAACAAACACACAGATATAGAGAACAAACTAGTGGTTACCAGTGGGGAGGGGGCAAGACAGGGAAGGGGTTAAGAGGTACAAACTATTATGTATAAAATAAGATACAAGGATATATTGTACAACACAGGGAATATAGCCAATACTTTATAATAACTATAAATGGAATATAAAAATGTAAAAATTGTGAATCACTATGCTGTACACCTGTAACATATAATATTGTACATCAACTATATCTCAATTTTAAAAAAGGTTTAAAAAAAAATACTGTGTTGTATATTTGAAAGTTGCTAATAGAGTAGATCTTAAAAGTTCTCATCACAAGAAAAAAGTTTGTAATTTTTTGTTAACGAATGTTAACTAGACATACTGTGGTAATCATTTTGCAATACATACTACTGAAAAATCATATTGTACATCTGTATAAGTAATATAATGTTATATGTCAATTATATTACAATAGAAAAGAAAGATTTATAGTCCTGGAATTAAAGCCTAAATTAGATGTCTAAGAATGTATATGATGACATTTATCTGATGAATTAAATCCAAATATAAAAGGAAGCTACATATGACATCAAACCCAAACACCTTAGCCTGGCTTTTCTCTCAACCTTTTTTTTTTCTGCGGTACGCGGGCCTCTCACTGTTGTGGCCTCTCCCGTTGCGGAGCACAGGCTCCGGATGCGCAGGCTCAGCAGCCATGGCTCACGGGCCCAGCCGCTCCACGGCATGTGGGATCTTCCCGGACCTGGGCACGAACCCGTGTCCCCTGTGTCGGCAGGCAGACTCTCAACCACTGCACCACCAGGGAAGCCCTCTCAACCACTTCTTTTTTTCCTTTTAATTGCATTATAATCTGAAGTTAAAATCTGAAAATAATAATTCACTTTTTATAGATATAACCTTTCTACATGGCACTTGCTATCACAGAACACCATTTCTAAAATCACCATCCCTTTCATCTGACTCTCTACCTTGAAGAAACATTCTTGCATTACCTACACTTGACTCTGGTCATTCTGCTACTTTGCCCATCCCAGTGGCAAGTAAATGTCTTTGGCTTACTGTCTGACCTCCCAGGCATAGGTTCTTCGAACGCAATTCCTTGGAATGGTGTGTCTATTCCTTGGAATTAGAGTGTTAATGCTGAAAGGGATTTCAAAGATGGTTTAGTTTAATTCTCTAATTTCACACTTGAAGAAACAGAGGCTCAGAAAAGATAAGGGGCTTGTCCAAAGTCACACAGCCAGTAGCAGAGTCTGGAAGAGAATACAGGCCACTTGATTCCCATAATTTAATGTACTTAATTCTACTCTAGCATTCCTGTTCTTCCATTTAAAAAAAAATACTTATTGTGGACCTAATGTTTTGCTAATTTTTGGAATACTAAGACGAATATGAATAATTTTATTAGACATTTCACTTATTTGTCTTATTTACTGACTGCCTCCACAAGTAGAATATATGTTCTATAAGGGAAGGGATTTGTGTCTGTGTCTATTCTGTTTACTACTGTATCACCACTGCCTGGCAAAGGGAAGGCATTAAATAAATATTTGCTGAATGAATAGGAGGTCGCTACTGTCCCTGGAACTCACAGTTTACATAATAGTCAAGGTGAGAAGACCACAATGTAGGAATACAGAGCCTCAGAGGCTGGGCTTTGTATAGAGTGAGTTTGCCAGAAAGAGAAAGGAAGAGCATTCCAACAAAAGAAGCTATATGATGTTGGAAGTTCCCTGGTGGCCTAGTGGTTAGGATTCTGGGCTTTCACTGCCGTGGCCCAGGTTCAATCCCTGGTCGGGAAACTGAGATCCTGCAAGCTGCATGGCACAGCCAAAAAAAAAAAAAAAGAAAAGAAAAAGAGAAAAGAAAAAAGAAACTATATGATGCCAAGAGAAAAGCAAGACAACCAAGATGGGCAGAACAGGAAGTGGGATGGCTGGAGGAGGGCAAGGTGAGAGTCTCAAAACATGCCTGAGAGATATTCAGGTTTACTGTGTATAAGCAGGGACTGTTGGAAATATGGCCTGAAGCCTGGGAGAAAAACTGCCACTGGATGTACACACTTGGTTGACACCATGAAAAAAGTGAGTCACCCAGCTCAGGAAACTATACTTAGGGGGTATTCTGAGTGTGACCAAACTGTTAAGCTGCATCCAGAATTTTCTTCCTAGGGTATCAAGTCCCACATATTACATGACAAACTTGCATCCACCTATTTGCCCATGCGCCTAGGACTCCCACTTGACTCATTCTGGACAACTGTTCATGTACAGTGGGTAATGGCAGTATTCTGGAATTTCAATTTTGATGTCCAGTTAGGGCTCTCTCTATTCTTCTCAACTTTTAAACACTTCTAAGTATAACTATTTACATTTTCACAGTTTTATGTTGAATAACAATAACTGATATGTGAAGTTTAACTACTCACCATTACTTCTTAGAGAAAAGGTGTGTGCTGTGTCTCCAAGTCTAATTATTTCACCAGTGGATTCTGCTTCATCTCCACCCCAAGAGGGGCCCAATGCCTCAGATGATGAGGAGCACCTGAAAGAGTTTCCTCACTTACTGATGGCCTGGCCTGACCACAAAGGGCCCTTTCTGTGAGGACCCCAAGAGCTGCTTCAAGCAGCCTGCCTATGGATGTTCAGATTCGTCATTGTTATGTGCAGAAAACAGGAGACTTTTCCTTCTGCTGCTTAACTGTTTTAACTGATACATGTATGGCGGGAAAAGCTGTGTATAAAGTGTCAAGGATTAAATGTATAGGTGAATATACATAGAGAACAATAAATACTGGTTACTTTAGAGGTGTGGAAGTGAAGGGAATCTAGGTAGGATATTAATTTTGTATTAAACATCCTTTTATTGTTGCACTTTTGTTATTTTTTTAATCTAATAATGAAAAATAAAGTCAAAAAATTTATTTCCTGATGGTCTCCTTTAAGACACGTTTTCTACAACATACTATATTTAAACAAGAAGGCTTTGCCTGTGCTTTTCAAACCATGACAAATTCTATAAAAAAACTGATAATTGGATACTTAAAGGAAAATCATAGCAGCATGTTCAACCTCTACTTAGCAGAAGTACAATCAAACCTGCAACAACATTACATTTTGCCTATGAAAACAGCAATTTTGTAACTCTGGTATTGGTCGATGATACCGGTTGATGAGGGTGCAGTAACCCCAGTACTTTTATACTGCTGGTGGGTATTTAAATAGTCACAGCCTTTTGGGAAAGTAATTTGGCAACTTTTAATAGCCTTATATCATTCATAATCTTCCACTCGGAATGTAGCTTAAATATATGAGTGGAAGCAGAGTAGAGAAAGAATAAACAGAAGTATGTATCACATAAAAAATAATAATATGAAAAACAAAGGAACAACTACCTCCACTTCAGAGGTGTGGTTTAGTAAATTATGATGCACCCATATGCATGATATGTTATACAGTGACTAAAAATGATTGTAAAGAGTTTATCAAGTTAGGAAAAGACTTGATGTGTTAAACTTTAAAATGCAGGAAACAAAATTATACAGACAATATAACTAAATCCCCAAAAGAAAAAAACAGTAAAGAAGGCTAAATTACAACAAAATGTTAACAAGCAGTTACTTAGTTCTGAATGATACAGTTCATCTTTTTTCTTTTTTTGCTTCTTTTTTATTCCTCTGTACTTTCCAAATTTTCAGCAAGGAACATGAACTACTTTGATGATTAAGGGAAATGTTTTAAATTAAGTAGGTGGCTAATGCTGAGAATTAAGTATTATATATAGCTCGAGGTTCTTAAAACTCCCTCAGGGAGGTTTAAAACATGAGAAGTTAGTAAATTTTCACATCAGCTTTGTTTTTTTGCTGCCATTCTGGTATATTGTGTGCAATTTTAATTCTTAGTAGAAGGAAAAGCATAACTTGTTTTGCTTAAATTCACAGACATTGAGTGCTACCTCTCAAAAGAAACTCTTTTCCATGATGATCTGGATTCTTTAGTACTTTCTCGCTCTTCCAAAGGGTCTCCTCGATGGGATTCTTTAGAACGCTGTCCAGTTTCACCTGTTTGGAACAGATAAAAACAATACCAAAAACCCAAGTTAATGCAACTGTTTCTCTACAGGGGATGGGTAGAGGTAAGGACAGTAAAATATCCTCAACCCCTTCCTGGTACACTGGGCTCTTGTGAAAGTGAAGTGAGAACCAAATCATTACTTGCAATGAGCACGCTAGTGTTGCTTTAAAAGCAGGGTCTACAGTTTTATTAGCAATGTTCTATTTTTTAAGCCAGGTGGTAGGTTCATTTAGTATTCTTTACCCCTCTCTATCTGTGAGTTAGAGATATCTGAGGCAAGGTGACTAGGATGTGGCTTCAGAAAAACATGACTATGTCAGCCTACCTCAAGCTCCAAGACAATCATGCCCTAGCCTAAGATAAGAGTGAGACCACATCAAGGTGTGGATGAAATTTTCCTTAAGACTATCAACCTTGGGACTTCCCTGGCGGTCTGGTGGTTAAGACTCTGTGCTTCCACTGTAGGGGCACGGGTTCAATCCCCGGTCGGGGAGCTAGGATCCCTCATGCCACACAGCACACCCAAAAAAACAAAAAAAGACTCTCAACCTATTTTCTACCCCAACATACTTAAGAAATACACTTTCACAGTGGCAGTAACTCACTAGGGAAGTGATTTCAGGAGGTATGTGGGTGAAACCTCTTACTTCAGATATACCCGTCTGGATATTCCCATCCCACTTCTAAAGATTTCCTGTTTCAACAACCACCTTCACTTTTTTCTGTTTCTATATTCACCAAGCAACATTTTAACAACATTAGTCAATATTCATTGTGTATTTACTCTGGGCTAGGCTCAATGCTAAATTACTTATGCATATCTATTAACCTTCACTACAATCATGAAAGAATTTCAGAAGAGAAAACTGAGGCTTAGATAGCTTCAGTCCTACAGTGAGGGATGAAACTTAGTGAGTCATACAGTAAGTGGCAGCATTAAGCCCGTAGTCTGCCTTCAAATCCCTTGATCTTCAGTGGTAAATGATAATGCTAACTCAGAAAAAACTGCTCTGTACCTGACCTGACTAGTGATAATACAGATTTATTTCCCATTATTAATTGTCATGTTGAAAATTCTGATCAGCTCTAGGTAATACTGCTATATAAACTTGGACCTGCAAAGGTGAGAATCAGACTTCAGAAAACATTCTCCAACTACCGTACTATCACATAGGGAGGGCCCATCTGAGCAAACTCCCTTCTAGCAGCACTAAGCTTATCATATCCTACTGACCTCCCCTGGGAAGATCCCCTGCTCAGCATTTCATTATTATCAGCCTCACATGTAAGTATCTCTCATTTCTGTCCTCCTCTCCATTCCCACTGCCTATCATTCCTCCCCTACACGCAATCAAGTACTACAACATAAAGACTGCTGTCGTTAGAACATTTCAAATTAATTACTCTTTTAGGTAGTTTTCTTCCCCTTACTCTTGCTGCTAAAATGACTAAAAAGCCACAGAGCATTGAAATAGCTACTGGTAGCCTTGAATTAGGTGAGTTTTTCCATGTCATTCACTCCCTCCGAATTCTCCTACGATGTTTTTACTGTATATATTTATGGCAGTCTCCCTGACTTGAGTATAGTTTTCTTTGAGAGCAATAAACATGGCATGCAGCTCTGAATCTTCCCAGAGTACCTAGGCTGATATTTAACATACATTAAACACTCAAAACTCAAGTTTTTTGAAATAAAAAAAAGAAATGTACAGTGTGGCGTGCCTTTCAATCTTTCCTTCTAGGCCTTATCTCTATATGCTTTTAAGTCTTTTTCAGCAACAAGGATAAAAGATAGAAAACTATCTCTAACTAAAGAATTTAAAATTAATTTCAGATGTTATATTCACAGCATAGGTCTCACCATCAACAATGTGAGAATTAGGAATGATAAGCCTGTCCCAATTTTTTGTCTTCATTTGTATTATAATTTATACTAATTGCTATTACTGCTAAAAACTTGTTTTGGATAACTTTACAATAGTAAACCCATTCTAATATGGGTCATATATTATTCACTGTGTATTAATACATACAATATTATTTACTGACCAATCTCAAACTGTTAAGACATAAAGTTCTTTGTTTTGTTTTTTTCCCCCAATGATAAATAACATTGCATGAAGACCTTCAAGCACCTTTCTTTTGTATTATTTTCTTAGGACAAATCCCTAGAAATGGGATTTATGGAACCAAAGATTATGAATAGCACTTATACATTAATAATCCAGTTTAAATAACCATGACACCTTTGGAAAATAATATAGCAATAATGATCTTTATCATTAAAAAAACATAATATCAAAATTTCATACAATAAACTGTTACGATGTGGAGAACTGAGTCACTTGACAAGTGAAATAAAAAATATTCACGCTGTCACAAACTGAAGTGTAGGCTGGAGACAGAAATGTACCAACCCTTCCTGCTGATGCCTCCCCAGTATCCAAATTTATAACAAAAATGGCAGTTCTGACATAGAACATTTTGGAGTAAGGAATTTCATGTAATAATAGGACAGTAAGCAATTTTAGTCAGATTTAGCTTTCTATTGTAGATTAGCTTTAAAGTAACTTATAAGCAATAACCAAGTTAACGAAAGACATGATGGTAGCCTAGGATAGAGGTTTCAACCACTTGGAACAATGAGAACTGAAATTTAATTTATAATTAAATTTATCAGATATAGTGTACTAGTGATTCTAATTCCTATGGAGAAAAATAGGCAAAAAGATAAAAGACAAAGAGACATAACACAGAATATAAATCAAACCAAATTTTTTTCTTAAACTTACTTTTCTCGTGAGATGTTTCACTGATGTGTTCTGTAAGATACTCCAGTAACCCATCAAATATTTCTAGGAGATTCTTAATAGATTCTTTATCTCCTTTCACTATATTTTCTCCTGAACACAGAATACAGAGCTATTAAAAAAAATTAACCAAGAAATTGAAAGCCTCATAATTTTGAAATGGATATACCACTGTGAAAATATTGTTCACGATACAAGGATTATAAATTAATCCAGGAGAAAAAATATTATAAATATTAAAAACATTAATTTCCTGATGCTTGATTATATCTGCAGAAAAAGGGGTAGTCTTGAATAGTATGGTTGATAATTCATTGGCATAGTCCTTCATTTATCAAGAAGCAAAATAAGTGGACTTCATCCTCTAAGTTTTATACTGAAGTATAAATAAAGCAACTAAGCTGAACTTTATTAGTTTGGTAAAAAAAATTGCAGGAGGGAACACTTTCAGATAGTGGTTTGTTCTGAAAACAATAGCAGTAGAGTAATATAAAACACACAAAATACTTGGGATACTCTCATCAGGAATTCCTAATTTTTAAAATTTGTTAACTCCTATTCACTTTGTATAGATTATGCCATTTTTTGATTAAAAACTGACCATGGGGCTTCCCTGGTGGCGCAGTGGTTGAGAGTCCGCCTGCCGATGCAGGGGACGCGGGTTCGTGCCCCGGTCTGGGAGGATCCCACAGGCTGTGGAGCGGCTGAGCCCGTGAGCCATGGCTGCTGGGCCTGCACGTCCGGAGCCTGTGCTCCGCAACGGGAGAGGCCACAGCAGTGAGAGGCCCGCGTACCGCAAAAAATAAAAAATAAATAAAACTGACCATGGGTCCCTGCATATAAAACCACTTTTAATCTCACCTCACCCCCAACCTCTCCAGCCTTACCTCCCACTATACCCGCTTTATACCTAAAACTAATCTTTAAACAGTCCCTAGCACAGTATCTGGCCTATAATAGATTTTTAATGTTAAGTTGAAATGTTAACAAAACATGGACTGGCAAAAGCATGGAAACTTGACATGTTTAATGTCACCTAAAATGGACTCCAATCAACATCAGGTATGGATGGAACTTAACTGCTGAGACACCTGGTTTGTCCTTTGGTAGATCAGAGCTGGCATGAATTCAAACAAGTATGGGAGAGGCAGAGTGGAAATTTGATATTTGAGATAATCTAGCCATTCATAACTTCAGTCATGATGCAAAACAAACCTAAACCAGAAATTTGATGTTTTACAACACTCTAGTAAAGATAATCAATGTTTGAGAGTTTTTTTGTTTAAAACAGCTGAACAGAAATCTTGTTTTTAAGCCCTATGTTTTCTGGCTTAACAAGATATACAAGCATACCCCAAGGACATACCCAAAACTTCTGGTTTCTAGGATGGGGAGCATACTCTGCCAACCCAGCAACTAAGACTGCCCGCCAGAATGCAGTGCTTCATGATGTAGGAGAAACTGCTTTATTTTTCTTTTCTTTAATGAATTTACTTATTTTTGGCTGTGTTGGGTCTTCATTGCTGCACACAGGCTTTCTCTAGTTGCAGCGAGCAGGGGCTACTCTTCGTTGTGGTGCACGGGCTTCTTATTGCGGTGGCTTCTCTTGTTGCAGAGCCCGGGCTCTAGGTGGGTGGGCTTCAGTAGTTGTGGTGCGCAGGCTTCAGTAGTTGTGGCTTGCAGGCTCTAGAGTGCAGGCTCAGTAGTTGTGGCACAAGGGCTTAGTTGCTCTGTGGCATGTGGGATCCTCCCGGACCAGGGCTCGAACCTGTGTCCCCTGCATCGGTAGGTGGATTCTTAACCACTGCGCCACCAGGGAAGTCCCGGAGAAACTGCTTTAAACAGCACAGAAGGAGTAAAAAGCTGCCTTGCAGTCTACTGGAGGAGGTAAGCAGTTTTGCAACTTTCCATGGGGATAGGGTGGGTATGAGTTGTCAGGGGCAGCTCTGCATCAAAAAGCTCTATAAGCAGACACAACCTTGGTGTACAGTATGTTTATTTAGTAAACACAAATACCAGAAATTACTCTACTCGGGTGATAAAGCCATTCCAAATTTCAAAAGAACAGGGAAATCCCAGGGTTATCCCTCAAAATGAATTTTCTCCAAACTAGTTTACCACACTCATTCACCTAGAACTGCACTAAAAAACTTAAGACAGAGTATTTTTGTAAAAATCTGTTCTTATTGATGTATCAAAATAAGAGATGTAAGTGACCTATCCTTATTAACATATACCTCTTTTAACGACTGTCAAAGAATAAAACAGTAAAAACCTTCGCTTAGTGACTTAAGTATAGTTTCAAGTCCCCAAGATTCCCTCTGTTCATTAGCTTGTAATAATTTACTGAACTAATCCTCATTTTCTATTTACCAAAAATAGGGATTTACAAATGTATTTGGTATGTCTGGCTTTTGAATACAACCATGTACACTTTTTTGGAAAAAGGCTGAAAAACAATTTACGGTTTTATTTATTTTGAACAGGTAATACATTCACATGGTTCAAAATTCAAAAAGTTCAGAAGGTATAAAATGAAAAGTCTCATCCCACCCTTGTCCTGCAGCCCTGTAGTTCCTGTCATTGGAGGTAATCAGTATTACAGGTTTTTTGCATATGCTTCTAGAGAGTCCTTTGGCATTCAATCAACTGTATATATTTTCTCCCCACCTTTGTTTTTACAAACAGTAGCATACTCTGCACATTAGCATTATAACCGCAACACATTTTCCTCATACAGTATATATTAGAGATCATTCCACTAATATGGAACGTTGTATACAGAGCATCATCAATCATCTTTCACAGCTGCAGAGTAGTTCCCTATATGGAGCTACAATAATTTATTTAACCTGTCCCTATTAATGGACATTCAGGTGTTTCTAATTCTTAGCAACTACAAACAAGCAGACTGAGAGCTTTAAAGTAACAACAACAAAACACACCTCAAACTACCAGCTAGGATTCTTGTATCTTAGACCTATCCCAAACTCAGTGTATGACTCCTGGAAAAGCTCGTAAGGATGGTTGTCTTAACTATACCAGTGAATTGTCTTGGCTCAGTCTTGCTGTTTGGTCTATTTCACAAGCTTACTCATTTGGTTAAACAATATCTAGAATCCTACAAAACAAATGATTTTAGTAAAACGCAAAATTATCTGATGGTTAAGTATATACCAACCTGTTATGTGAGACAAGCTGACCTGCAGATAATCCAAAGCCAATGAATCAATTACTGCTTGTACATTGTGAGCTTCATCCTCTTGACTCCTGGGAATAGCTATGAGGTCTGTGGGAAAAAAACTACATAATTTTGCATCTATGAGAGTCCAAGTTTTCATCTACCTGTCTCTGACCAGGCCTCTGAGCTCTGCCCAAACAGAGCAAGCTATAACATACAGATAAACAGAGCCTGAATTCCACAAAGCAGAATCTTTAGTGGCTGAATATTTGATTGAATATGGCTGAATATTTATTCAATCAACATATATATAAACATGCTTTATAGTAAGCACCGTGTTAAAGAAAGCTAAAAAGGTCCCTGAATTCAAGGAGATGCTAATACTCTAATAAGGGAGAAAATACAAGGGACACTTTAACCTATAGCCATAGGCAGGTGTGAAGGAGGGGTCTGTGTATGTCTTGTTAAAGCAGCCTATTGGGAATTACTGGTATAAAGGTTTGTAAGATCAGCATAATGCAGAAAGATTTTAACAACTTAAATTTGGAGTTTCTCCTCTGGTACTGAGGAAGATGAATGTCTTGGGGAAGGATGAAAAAAGTATTCTAAAAGACTGGTCTAATAACTACCTGCCTCTGAACCCTAAAGAGAGTTGAGACTAGTATCAAAGATACCAGCTGGAGGCCATGCCATTATTCCAGAAAGCAATGAGGGCACTGACTCATGGTAATGGAGGGAAGAGAGACTTCACAGAACTTTAGTGCTTAATGGTTATAAACTAGATAAAGATACAGAGGCAGCAGAGCAATCTATGGATAAGAACTCTGAGATATTTAACCAGGAACAAAGTGCAAACAACAATTCTTATCCGTAACATTGGTTAAATACCAGGATTCAACAAGTTTCCAAATTCCACTCGATTTTAGAACTATGAAGGTACATTTACAGAAAAGGTGTGACTTTCACAGGGCATTATGAATGATTAAATAGTTGATGACCAAGGCAGTTATTACAGGTGGGTCTCCTAAGGTATTCATTAAGGCAATGAATGCTATTATTTAGATAGAAATAAGATGTACGCAAAGAGAAAACTCAAGAATTTATATATATACTATAGGATCTAACTAGAAAACCCTAGAAACTTATGGCCTAATATACAGACACTATTACTCCCACTTTTAAGTACTCTTACCTGGTACCTTTTCTCCCAAAATAGACTGATAAAGAGCAATAAAAACATTAGCATCACAGTCTTCTAGTTCTCGAATCCTCAGGTGTATATGACATTGCAAAAGAAGATTATTGGCAATGGTTACCCACTCTGTTGGGAAAGGAAGGGAAAAGATCAGCCTTAACTAGTACTAGAAAAAATCATATACGTTCATTTAAACCCCCCTCGCCACAAAAACAGACACTGAATTCTATAGAAAATAAGGAATTTGTTAGAGAACTTCAAAGACCCTCCTAGTCATGATTTTTGAAAAGATGTATTTAATTTCTTGAGATGACTTCCAATTATTTCAATGTAGTCAAAACTATGATGCAAATCCAATTTTCACTGTTGCAACCTAAAATCTTAAGTTACTTACCATAGTCCCCATTTTACAAGCCATACGTAGGTCTTTTTATTTAAAACTCATTTACAAATAAACAGGAATATTATGTTTTATATAAGACAGATTGTGAATAATAATTTGAGGTTACTAGAAACTAATTAATGGCTGTTGCTTCAAATTCCCCACAGCATTAGTCATGTTTCTACCCAATTATCTTGTTCAAGGTGGAGCGTCTCTGATGCCAAACAGGTGGGGATTAACTTAGGCTGTTAATAACTAGAGTAATGACACCAACATTACTGCATCTGTTCTATTTTTAATTATATTTGATGTATATGAAAGAAAATTTGAGAAATACATAAAAACGTCTCTAAATCCAGAGCTAGCACATTACCAATACTGTCGAAGTTTCCTGTGTATCACCCCTTTATTGTTGGGATTAGCAAAATTATTTCAAGGGTTTCTCGACCAAAGGTAATTTAGCAAGCTTAAAACACTTATTCCCTCAAATAACTGGCGAGTAAGGGGGAAATTCTTTTCTGTATGCGTCATCTTCAGTATGTCTAGAAATAAATGTATGTGTAAGAGTGACTTCAAGGCACATTATCTCCCTCTCACCATGCCCATTACTCACAGCTGACCAAAGAATGACAACTGGTTTGAACGCCGTCTTGGAGAAAAGAATGAAAGCGTCCTAAACAACCAAATCAATTCGCTTTACAAAAGCGGCGCTGGATAAAGCCGGTTAACTCTAGAAAGCACTGAAGAGAAAAGTCCACCACTATTCTACTTTGGGAGGAGCATCAACAGATATTTACAGTGCCAGTCCTCAAAAGTTCAAACAGATGCAGATATGGACTCAGTCCCCACAATGCAAGAGCAGAGGGCACATTCCCCAGAGAAATAGCTGTCCGGGGATGGCTTTCTGACAGCCCGTTTTGCAGCCAGGATGCGGGCGTGCTGCGGACCTCGCCGCAGGGCCCTTCTCTCCCCCCGCCCCTAAATCAGGCTCGACCGCTTCAAAGGAGCCGGGGAGCGGGGCTGACAGACCCTATCCCGAAAACCCGCCGACTACGACGGGGTGTTTGTCACGAACCCCACCGGCAGCCCAGACCTGCCCGAGGCCTCAAGATAAGATGGGCAGGGGCGTTCGGGGACTTCGACTGTACGGCTTCAGTCCACACACAACCGGGTCTCAAGGCCGAGACTCACCAGCCTCTGAGCCAGCCATGTCGCGGAGGCAGGTCGCCGCCGGACTCCCAGCCGGGCGCGCGCAGGACGGTGTCCTATGAGGGCCTCACGGCGCAAACCCCGTTGTGACAGAAGGGAGAATCTAACGAAAGTGCCGCGAAGGAGGGGTGGAAGAGGGAGGGACGTTAAAACGGCTTCTCGCTGCTGATTGGTCACCAAGGGAGCACTTCCTTTCGCAGCACGTGCCGAGGCGGCGGTTTGCGGGCTCTAGAAACTATTCTCCACCGGCCAGTTCCCGCTAAGAGGTTCTCTGGTGGGTGGGTTTGACAGCCCAGGTCACCCAGCAGTCCAGGCCGATCTCCCGGGGCCATTAGCACAGCACTTCCGGTGAGCTATTCCGTCTTGTACTCCTCCGCCAAAGCCAACTGGGGAAGTAGTGCGGCCCGCTCACCCGGTGGGAGGGGGCAGCCACGTGACAAAGTCAGGCTCCGCCTTACCGCCTTGGTTGGTTATGGGCGTGAAGGCTCTCTGGAGACGTAAACATCTCCAAGTGGACAGAGTGGGTTAGCCTGGCCTGGCCATTTTATTGTTTGGGCTGTACCGGGAAAAGGGCGCGGTAGCTTCCTTGAAGTGTGAAAGACGAGAAAAAGGTGAAGTCAAAAGAGTGCAAGCTGAGGCATCCCAGTGGTGGGTGGCCGGGTGGGTCCACCCTTGTAAGGGGCGAAAAACGGGCGACGCTGAGGGAGGGGCCGCGGGGGGAGGGGCGATAACATGGCGGATTCCGGAACGCCGGCTGGCGTTGCGGCCTCTGCGCAGGGGCGGAGTGATTAGGTCATAGAGCGGCTCCCAGCATACTCTGCGGCGGAGGAGGCGGTCCAGGCTATAAAACCGGCTGCCGGGACGCCGCCGGCACCTCATTCATTTCCACCGGTCTTTTGTCGATAGCACCGGTTCTTGTCATCGCCGTCCGTCCGCCTCTGCCGCCCCCGCAAGGCTTTGCTGTCGCCACCTCCAGCGACTTGCCGCGCTCGATTCTCTCCGCTTCGCTTCCCGCCAACCGCAACCATTGACGCCATGTCGGGTTATTCGAGTGACCGAGACCGCGGCCGGGATCGAGGGTGAGTGTGGGAACCGACCTGTCAGGCCCGGCGGGTGGGGGATGGGAGGCCGATGAGGGTTGCGGGGGGCGGGGTGGCGGTGGAAACTCGCCTTCTTCAGCCTATCCTTGGGCCTTCTCCATTGAAGAAGGTTTGCGCCATTTTGATATTTGTCCAAAACTGGGAGTTTCCTGTTAACGATTTTCAAGAACGCCTTTTGTGTGGGAGGGGGGCATCGCGGCCTCGATGATTTAGCAGCTGTTGGGAGAATTTCGAGGATCGTATTTTTAGGGAAGGAAAGCGCAGTGCTTCGAGGCAAAGTCGCCGCTCTTAGGTGCAACCTTTCGGGAGGAGTTTTAGGGGCCTCAGGGATTCTGGGGGTGCCGAGGGGGCCGCCTCCGAAGCCGTTAATGCGGCGAGGGCAGGAGGTATCTCGGGAGTCGGCCATGTGGCTGAGCCGTGGGTAGAAAATGCCGGCGGCGGACATGGCGGCGGCGCCTTTGTTACCCCGCCCGGCGGAGGAGCTCAAAATGGCAGCGTCGAGAAAATGTGGCGCAGAGAGAAATGCGAGACAAAGGGGGAAGCGCCGCCCCAGCGGGAACGCCGCCCGGCCGACTCCGCCCGGGTCGGGACTCCTCCCCCGGTAGTCTCCAGCTCCTCCTCCTCTTTTTCTTTGCGTTATATAATTTCGCTTTCTCGGTCGGGAGTCCTTCTGCGGGATCCCCCCAACTCGATTGGCTTGCGTGACTGTTTCCGAGACCACCTTCCTTGTTCTGCTTTCATTGCCTGTGTTGTTCCGTTATCCATTAAAACCGAAGCTCTGTTGCTTGAGGATGGCTGGTAAATAGCGTCATTATTAAGCTGCTTTCTTCTTTCTTTATTGTCGTTCTTAGACATTTAATTTTTAATCTTGTGGAAAAGATTAGTAGCCACCAGCTGTTGTCTATCCTTGTAATCGGAACTCGTGTTCGGGCAGCCAGTTTCCGACCTGGTAAATCCCGGGCTGTTGATTTGGCTTCAGTGGTGTGGACTTCGCAAAACGCGAAATGAGGGAGATGCGGTGCTTATTGTGGCTTTTGAAAGAATGACCAATCGCTAAGGACAACTGGGTCTTCCATCTCCAATCTTTTATTGATCTTTAGCATATGCTTACGGATGGTAAGTAAGTCTGTATGTGTTTGAAAATGTAACTTTTTTTTTTTAATTTTAGGTTTGGTGCCCCTCGATTTGGAGGAAGTAGGGCAGGGCCCTTATCTGGAAAGAAGTTTGGAAACCCTGGGGAGAAACTGGTTAAAAAGAAGTGGAATCTTGATGAGCTGCCCAAATTTGAGAAGAATTTTTATCAGGAACACCCTGATTTGGCTAGGCGTACAGCAGTGAGTAATTTCATGTGGCTTCTTCAGGCTATAACTCATTAACTTTTCAGTGAATCAAAATCTGACTAGAAATTTCTCACAAATTTTGGGAAACTCATGTTTTCCAAGTAAGTAGTTGGGGAAGAGGTGTTACTCGCTTTTGGAGATATGAGACGTTGACTTTTACGTGGAAGAGTTGAGTGTAACGTAATAGGTGGTTCTTGTACTACATGCAGTTTTCTGTATGGATCCAAATTTTTGAAGGTCATCTTAAAGTAGATAATTATAAATCAGGGCCTTATTTTTAGTTAGTGGGAGTTATAAGACTTCACTGGATTATTATGATTTGTTTTGTAGCAAGAGGTAGAGACATACAGAAGAAGCAAGGAAATTACAGTCAGAGGTCACAACTGTCCAAAGCCAGTCCTGAATTTTTATGAAGCAAACTTCCCTGGTAAGTGCTAGTTTTCCTCACTGTGTTTCTTTTTAATTTTTTTTTTCTTGGCATTACTGATTTTTAATTGCTGTCAATAATTACAGCAAACGTCATGGATGTGATTGCAAGGCAGAACTTTACTGAACCCACAGCTATTCAAGCTCAGGGATGGCCAGTTGCTCTAAGTGGATTGGATATGGTTGGGGTAGCACAAACTGGATCTGGGAAGACGTTGTCTGTAAGTTTGGGAGAACTTTTGAGTTATGTGACATGTGCTAGAGAAAATTGGTTGGGAATTAAAAGAAACTAGAAGTATTTGAATATAACTTCTGTTGTTTGCTTTTTCCCTGAACAGTATTTGCTGCCTGCCATTGTCCACATCAATCATCAGCCATTTCTAGAGAGAGGTGATGGGCCTATTGTAAGTTTACATATATATTCTATCAGTTTTTGGTTAGAAGTATAGAAATTTGTGGAATGTATAGCAAAAGTCAATTTGTGCTGGTTTTATATAGAGATATTAGTGATCTTATCCAATTAACCTAGAGACAAAGTTGCTTTGGGTATTGACAGAGTAAGTCATCTGCCAGTGTGTAACACTAGTAAGTTGTCACTCTAAAACTAGAATCCAGGACTCTGCTAAAGGTGTTCCACTTTTTCTTTCATAGTGCTTGGTGCTGGCACCAACTCGGGAACTGGCCCAACAGGTACAGCAAGTAGCTGCTGAATACTGTAGAGCATGTCGCTTGAAGTCCACTTGTATTTATGGTGGTGCTCCCAAGGGACCACAGATACGTGATTTGGAGAGAGGTATGTAACAAGGTTTTTATTTGTCACTGGTGGTGCTGAAAGTTTTAAATGTCATGGCTGCATTTGTGTGTTTAATTGAAGGTGTGGAAATCTGTATTGCAACACCTGGAAGACTGATTGACTTTTTAGAATGTGGGAAAACCAATTTAAGAAGAACCACTTACCTTGTCCTTGATGAAGCAGATAGAATGCTTGACATGGGATTCGAACCCCAAATAAGGAAGATTGTGGATCAGATAAGAGTAAGTGCCCTTCAAATGTGTACTCTTCAAATTTAGCTCTAAATCCATTCTTAGAATACAATGCTTTTTTTAAATCCAAAAATCTTTAGCCTGATAGGCAAACCCTAATGTGGAGTGCTACTTGGCCAAAAGAAGTAAGACAGCTTGCTGAAGATTTCTTGAAAGACTATATTCATATAAACATTGGTGCACTAGAACTGAGTGCAAATCACAACATTCTTCAGATTGTGGATGTGTGTCATGACGTAGAAAAGGATGAAAAGTAAGTTTGACTATATTGTTTCAAATGTTCTCTTAAAAGTGACTTTCAGTTGGGTGGAATCTGAATGTTAACTTGAAATTAGTCTGTCAGTCACTCTGAAAATTGTTTTGCTTCCTTCATTCAGGTACTCGTTGGCTATCACCGTTTTAGTATAGCGCTCTTATAGTAAAAAGACTTGTGTGGTGTATTTAAGGACCTAAGGTAGAACTATTTGAAAGGTTAAGCAGGTGTTTTCTTTTTAATTTGTAGCCATGTAGATTAAAGTTAGTGTTTTGCTCATCATAACTGTGGACTTCTTTTAGAATTCACAATTTTTTGTTTCCTTCAAGGCTTATTCGTTTAATGGAAGAGATCATGAGTGAGAAGGAGAATAAAACCATTGTTTTCGTTGAAACCAAAAGAAGATGTGATGAACTCACTAGAAAAATGAGGAGAGATGGGTATGTGGACTCCTTCCATTGAAGCAGATATTTATTAGAGCTGAGTGTAGGGGAAGGGCAAACTTTAATCAGTGGTAGATTTGCGTTTCAAAGGTAGGAATAATCTGGTAGTATAGGTAAGACTGTATATACATTATTTCAGGCAAAATTAAAAGGGTCTGTGACCAAAAATGGTTTATCACTTGATTAAAATCTATGAGGTTTTAAATGAGACTACTAACGTAACTTTCCTTTAATTTAGGTGGCCTGCCATGGGTATCCATGGCGACAAGAGTCAACAGGAACGTGACTGGGTTCTAAATGGTAAGTATTTCAAGTGAAGTCCCCCCGCCCCAAAAAAAAACCTACAATTTCCATTCACGTCAGTAATTATATATGTGCCTTTTTTTGTTTGTTTTTTCCAGAATTCAAACATGGAAAGGCTCCTATTCTGATTGCTACAGATGTGGCCTCCAGAGGGCTAGGTTAGTACAAACTCGAATTCATGGCTTGGTTTCTCAGAAGATCTCCATATAATTTTTTTAAAGAAAGTTTATTGCTTTCTTTAACCTCTGCATTTTTTCTAAGTTTTTTTCATATAAAGGTGCAGTCTTTGTGGCAAGGCCTAGGCATGACAATCGGAGGACTCGAGGGGGATGGAGGACTAGTGATCGGCTGGCTGCTTCCAGTCGATTAGAGAGGTGAAAAGCTGAAAGTGTGCCAGTAATCTTCAAAAGGCAGAACATACCACCTCTGCCCCGTAAACTGTTCTCTCCGGGGGAAAAAAATGGAAGTTATCCTCACAGTTCACTGCCGTGGTATTTATTCTGTCCCATGCTTTGCATGATTGCCATGGTACAGCATTGTTTCAAACTGTTTATTGTGATCTGTGGGTCTTTGAGTTTCAGTGAGTTTGCTGAAATGTCGAAGAAATATTTCCAAACTTCAATGTTCAATGAAATTTTTGTTCAAGTTTGAAATGGAGAGAGCAGCTTTAAAAGGTACTAAGCCTTTTACAAATTGGTGAGTACTGGCACATAAAATCTAGAGCAGGAGCAACTTCTCACACTTAGTCAGTGGGAAAAGAAAGCAGTGCTTTGAAAGTTCCTCCCTCACCTGCACAGTAGTCGTCATGTCGAGACCTGCCAGAGAGAGACACATTCTCAAGTGAATCCTGGCTTCTTGGAAGCGCTTGCCTAGACGAGACACAGTGCATAAAAACAACTTTTGGGGGACAGGTATGTTTTTCTTGCAGCTGCGGTTGTAAGGTCTTGGCAAGACAAGCAGTGTGGCCAGAATTTTGAACTTCTGATAAGTGTGTAATGCAAAGGACCGTGTATATTTTTGTTGAAAGGTCCTCAAAACGAGAGCACATGAGGAGGTTGCTGTGAACCTTTAATAGTGGCCCTACTGCGCAGAAGCATTCAGATGTCACTTGATGATCTGTAAGGGGATTGTTAATTTGGGAATGTGTTAGGGAATACACACGTCCTTTTGACAGGCTCCATCATTGGGTGGGTAATGAGGCATAAGGATGACGTGTGCTTTTTCTTTTTTTCTCCCCCCTCCCCCCTCCCACCCAACCTCAATGGTATTCCTACAGGGAATGGATAACCATTTTAACTGTATTTTTTGCAGCCCATACCTTCTTGGGAATACAATTGTCTAACTTTTTATTTTTGGTCTGGCTGTTGTGGTGTGCAAAACTCCGTACATTGCTATTTTGCCACACTGCAACACCTTACAGATGTGGAAGATGTGAAATTTGTCATCAATTATGACTACCCTAACTCCTCAGAGGATTATATTCATCGAATTGGAAGAACTGCTCGCAGTACCAAAACAGGCACAGCATACACTTTCTTTACACCTAATAACATAAAGCAAGTGAGCGACCTTATCTCTGTGCTTCGTGAAGCTAATCAAGCAATTAATCCCAAATTGCTTCAGTTGGTCGAAGACAGAGGTTCAGGTAAGACCAACCTTTGATAAGAAATGTCGGTGGTTTGGGGTCACCTAATTGCCTACAAATCAGTTTTAAATGGTATTGGCGGGTGAGTAAAATCTTCAGTGAAGAATGGAGTGGAAAAAATACTTAACGAATAGACCTAATTCTTTTGTTAGTAATGATTTATGCCATGGAAATAATCAAGTCTGCAATTTTTTTCTTGACAGGTCGTTCCAGGGGTAGAGGAGGCATGAAGGATGACCGTCGGGACAGATACTCTGCGGGCAAAAGGGGTGGATTTAATACATTTAGAGACAGGGAAAATTATGACCGAGGTTATTCTAGTCTGCTTAAGAGAGATTTTGGGGCAAAAACTCAAAATGGTGTTTACAGTGCTGCAAATTACACCAATGGGAGCTTTGGAAGTAATTTTGTGTCTGCTGGTATACAGACCAGTTTTAGGACTGGTAATCCAACAGGGACTTACCAGAATGGTTATGATAGCACTCAGCAATATGGAAGTAATGTTGCAAATATGCACAATGGTATGAACCAACAGGCATATGCATATCCTGCTACTGCAGCTGCGCCTATGATTGGTTATCCAATGCCAACAGGATATTCTCAATAAGACTTTAGAAGTATATGTAAATGTCTGTTTTTCATAATTGCTCTTTATATCGTGTGTTATCAGACAAGATAGTTATTTAAGAAACATGGGAAATGCAGAAATGACTGCAGTGCAGCAGTAATTATGGTGCACTTTTTCGCTATTTAAGTTGGATATTTCTCTACATTCCTGAAACAATTTTTAGGTTTTTTTTGTACTAGAAAATGCAGGCAGTGTTTTCACAAAAGTAAATGTACAGTGATTTGAAATAAAATAAATGAAGGCAATGCATGGCCTTCCAATAAAAAATATTTGAAGACTGAATTAAGTGGAAATGGTACTTTATTTTACATATATAATGTCATGTAAAACTTGGCTTAGATGGTCTTTTTTTAATCATAAAAACTTAAATTGAGTGCTCCTTTCTATAGTTTCGTTTTGGGAAGTGGGAAGATCAGAAGGCCCTTCTTCCTGTGATCTATTCCTATTTTAAGGATTAAAATGCGATTGATTTAGGTTGATTAACAATTCTAGGCTAGATTGCATAAAAGCTCTCTACTTCTCAACATCAGGTGAGTCATTTAATAGTTTCTTAGCAGAGTGGTGAAATGAGATACTAAAACATACAGGAAATAACTATAGCCCCACCCTCAGACTGCTTAGTGTGAGAACACAGATGACTTTTGTTCCTTTTGCAAAATTTATAATTAGAGAACTCTCCAAATAACTTATTTTTGAAGAGATTATATTTGTGCTCCTGGCCATGTTATGAATTAACTGAAATACTGAACGAAGCTGAAAAGACTACACCCTTAAAAAGATGGTTGGCCAAGAGCTAAGTTTGAATTTGTTTTCAGTGTTAGTGTAGGTAGTATAGAGAGAGGCTCGTTTCACAGGCTTCCTGGGACTCTTAACTGTAGTCACACTGGGAGTCATGAATGTCTAGTAATTCAGGGAACTCAAAATGTAAGGTGTATTTATGTTCAAATGAACATTAGGAAAATCCTCGAAATTAACGGTTAACCTAGAGGAAAGCCATGTTACCAAAAGCACGGAGACTACGATATAGGTCCTTCTGTTAGGGTCAACGTGGGTTTATTGCTAAAAAGATCCAGTGGGTAGCTTTCGGTTTAACTTTGGCTCACCAACCTTAATACTTCCTTTCAGTGATGGCTAGAAGAAAGACCTGAATGTCTTCCCAGCAGCTCTGGTGTGTGTTTTTTGCAAGAAGAGAAAAGGTCTTTATGAGACTGCATTTAAATACTGATTATTAAAGTGAGGCTTTAATTGGTGTTAATGCCTTATGTCTAAAATGTAAGACTGAACTAGAATTTTCCTGGGGCAGGATAACGAGTGGTATTTTTAGGACTAATACATTGAAAACTGGTTCAGGCTCTAGTAATTGAACAGTTTTCAATAGCATGATTAGTCAAATTCATTATGACTTTTAACTTACAAGAAGCTTTTGGGGTAGGTTGGAGTATTTATTACATTTTCTGTTCAGTGTCTAACGTGGGCCTTTTATTTTGTAAACACTTAAATGATTGTGGGGCTGTGGAAAATATTTAACTCTTTACCTTTTGAAGTAAGTTTTAAAAGACAGTCCACTTTTTAGCATGTGTGTTGTGTCCAGCCTGTGGTTGTCTTAACTAATAAATGTGATTTTTCTCCCCGTTCTCTCTTTTATTTATTTGCGTTTAGGCCTCTCGTGTGTTTCCGGGGTGTGGAAAACACACATAAATGTTACCCAGCTTCGCAGTTAATATAATTGCTTTCCAGCAATACCGTTTTACTAGCATCTTTTTTTAAACAAATTTTCACATGTTCTGTATGGAATGATTTTTTGAATGTGTCCAACACCACCTTAAATGTGATGAATTTTAACTTCCTATATTCTGTTCATTGCTAAGCTGCTACCCTTTACATAAACTGTCTCTTCCAACTGTTAAAATGGAGCTGTAAAGCCAGAAGTCTGCTCCGTAGTCCTGGATCTCCGTTTTAAGCAGGTTTTCTCAAGTTACTTTTGAAGGGCCTTTTAGAAGGGTACTCTGGTAGAACAACTCTGTACACGGGTGGTTCGTTGTCAGAGTGCTTCCACGTTAACCTGGAGAGTTTAAATATTGCTGGGCCCTTTTCAGCAGCTTGTTTTTTAAGCAACGTTTCCAGGTGATGCAGGTGCTGCTGGCCCAGGGCATCCCTTTTAACACCAATATGTAAAGGGACTATACTCCTTCCCCGTCACAACCTCAACGGGCACTCCCAGGAGAGGGCAGGCAGGACAGCATTTTACTAGAGATGAACGCAAGGCGTGGGTCTCTAAACTACCATTAAGGAGTACAATTGTAAAGAGGGGAACCAGGATTTATTTTTGTGAACCCTTAAGGCTGAGAAGGTGTACTTAAATGGTAGTTTGTAGAATACCGAAGTTTTACCTTTTTTTTGGCGGTACGCGGGCCTCTCACTGTTGTGGCCTCTCCCGTTGCGGAGCACAGGCTCCGGACGCGCAGGCTCAGCGGCCATGGCTCACGGGCCTAGCCGCTTCGAGGCATGTGGGCTCTTCCCGGACCGGGGCACGAACCCGTGTCCCCTGCATCGGCAGGCGGACTCTCAACCACTGCGTCACCAGGGAAGGCCACCGAAATAGTCTTGTCTCATTTGCGAAAAAAAAACGGGAAGGTAAAGCTGACTCAATAGTGGCAACAGCGGGATAGTGAAAAGTAGATGGGAATGATCTTTATCGGTGTTGAAGACAAAAAGAACAAGTAGAGCCGGACGTGACGGATGTAAGAGACAGGAAACCTAATAACTTCGCCTTGGCGAGTGGGATAGGCACGCGGCGGTGGCGGCCGCGGCCGGAACGCAGTGACGTACTTCCGTTGGTGGGATTGGCCGCGCGCACGCTCACTTCCGTCGCGCCTGCGCAGGTGGCCCCCTACTCCCGGTTGTGGCGGGTTTTCGGGACCCATATTACACATATGTTAGCCTTTCATAGGAGACTGTGCACTTTTAATTCCTGAGGGCGATGCGCTGTGGTGCAGCCGTCAGGGCCGGCCAGAAAGTCTGCAGGTGCCTGCTGTCTGGGTTTAGTCGAGTAGATGGGAGGCAGTTGACGGAAGGGAGCGGCTCCTTTGTAGGGCCCTTGAGGTCGCACGGGGAGCTGCCCCCGGTGAGCGAGCTGAGAGAAGGCCCCGAGTCTGGCGGCGAGGAGAGCGAGGTGCTGGTTGAGATCTGTCAGAAAAGGCGTTTCCTCAGTGGTACCAAGCGACAGCTTAGTCGAGATTCTCTTCTGAGCGGGTGCCACCCCGGCCTTGGCCCCTTGGGTATAGAGTTGCGGAAGAACCTGGCGGCGGAATGGTGGTCCGCGGTGGTGGTGTTCAGGGAGCAGGTCTTCCCGGTAGACGCCCTCTACCATGAACCAGGCCCTTCGCTGCCCGGGGACAGTGCCTTCAGGTTAGTTTCTGCAGAAACGCTACGCGAAATCTTGCAAGACAAAGAGCTGAGTAAGGAACAGCTAGGAGCATTTCTTGAGAACTTACTGAAAACTTCTGGGAAACTACGGGAGAACCTTCTTCACGGTATGCTTCACGATTTCATGCTTCAAAATAGGTGTCGGGGTGGAAAGGCAGACTCGCTCGATTTCCCAGATTGCAGCTGGCCCTGTATTCACATGGAAAGGAAATCATCTGGTTCTCAGTCTTCTTGAAGCAGTTGGGTTTGTTGACAGTGTTGCTGCCTTGGAGAAAACTGGTTCATGGGATCGTTATTGTTCCTTAAAGAATCCGGCCCGGGGCTTCCCTGGTGGCGCAGTGGTTGAGAGTCCGCCTGCCGATGCAGGGGACACGGGTTCGTGCCCCGGTCTGGGAGGATCCCACATGCCGCGGAGCGGCTGGGTCCGTGAGCCATGGCCGCTGAGCCTGCGCGTCCGGGGCCTGTGCTCCGCAATGGGAGAGGCCGCAGCGGTGAGAGGCCCGCGTACCGCGAAAAAAAAAAAAAAAATCCGGCCCAAGGCTCTAATAAAGCTCTCAGTTTCACAAGGCAACCCTAGAATTTTGGAGTTTATTGAGCGGCCCTAGAATTAGGACCTAAATTAAATCGTGTGTTTGAATCATTGGTTCATTGTTACTGAAATATTTATAAATACTTCCATAGTTTTCTTTTTTTTTACACACTATAGGCTAATCGAGAGCTTGTTTTTTTAGAGCAACAAGAAAATGCCCTCCCCCAGTTTTTCTTACCGAAAACTGATCTACACAATCTGTTGTTTGAAGAGCCCTTAAGGTAATTTTTGAATTGGCAGAATAATAGGACTAATCAAGTTTTATAAGCGATTCTTGAGTGAATACACAGAAATTTGTAGGGCACAATATGCCTTCAAAGTCAAATAGATCATGATAGCAGAGATTCTGGAAAAAAAAATTTAGAATTTTTACAGGACAGACTTGCTGCCACAGCATCTCATCTTTGCGAAATGCTATCCTTACCATTTTTTATTAAGTGGTACTAGGAAGTAATTTAAAATAACCAGTGTCCATGGTTCTCTGAAAATTGATACCTATATTGTAAACTTTTAAAGATTTCCTTAATAAAATAAAGCAAACTTAAACTGGTGGGTAAACGTGACAATTTTGATTTGTGCTACTTTAATTATTCTATGATGATTTTACTTTGGGGAAGTTAAATCACTGCTCATTACCATGTCCCAAAACAAATAAATCTTTTCTTCCCTATTAGAAAATGAAACATAGCTCTCTTAGATTCATCAAAGCATTTATTGATGTGCCAGACATTTTCTTGCCTTTAGAAACTTAAATCCACTTACTTGCCAAATTTTTGGTTGTCTAGTGTTTTTAGCTTCTGAGTACCAGTTTGCCATTTCTTTCCATGCCCAGTGCCCTTACTCTCTTTATTTCATGTTTGAGCTATTGTGGTAGCCTCTACTTATGAACGGTTTTTAAAGTTTCTCAGCCATTTTTTCTCCAAATATTGTTACTGCCCCATTCTTTCTTCTGTCCTTCTGTGATTAATTACACATATGTTAGACTCACCCCCCAGCATCTTGTTATCAGCTTTCTTGAACACATTAATTACACTTAAAAGTTTATATCTGATAACTCAGATATGTCGGTTTCTGTTATCTGTCTTACTCTGGGCTTTTGGTCATTTGGACTTTCGATTTTCTAGGTACTTTGTGTGTTAATTGTAGAGATAAATTGAGGCTCTGGGTGGTATTGTTTTCTTCTACCTGGGAGGGTTTACTTTTGCTTTTGGCAGGCAGCTAGGGCATATCTTCTTAATACAATCCGGGATTAAGTGTATTGAGGCTGGATTTCAGTCTTTTTGCTTCACCTCTGCTCCTAGAGTGTAGCCCTTTGAGTGTACGTAGTGAAAGGCTGGGGTGTTTTCCAGAGCCCCTCCTCCTTAAGAGCCTCGAACTACAATTTTGGGGCTTCCTAGCCCCATACAATGTCAGGAAGCTCTGCTCAGCATTTCAGCTTCTTAGTTCTCCTACTTCAGATTGGAAAAGCAGCACTAAATGTTGGGTTCACCTCTGTTCTTACATTCTCTCCAAATCTTGGACCCTCAAGTCCTTACTGCCTTGACAGCTCTCCTGTGTCTTTAAACAGATTCTTTTTTTCAGTTTCTTGATCAGTTTTTCTTGTTATCGACAAGCTTGTCTACTATTACCAGAAGTGGAAATCTCAAATCAAGTAACTTTTGAACACAGTGTTATCATTTAGTGGGATATAATCTAAGTGCATAAAGAACTACAAAGAAATCTTGAACTTTATTGTATTGATTTATTGTAAGTAGAAATGTTGGGATTATAATTCTGAAGCAGTTTCACATATAGGATAAAGCAAATAGACCAATGGATAGATTTATTAGGAACCAAGATTTTCACTGAAAGAGAAAAGATGTACAACAAGGCAAGGATAAACTTTATAATGTTAAATTTGAATTGACTATCAGTGTGAATTCATGATTTTTTAAAAATACAAATTTCCTAACTTTCTTCATTGAAGGGGCCTAGAAGCGATGACAATAGCAATGAACACACCTAGTACCCAGAATTTGGTTTCTAAAGGAACCAGTGCTTGGAGAAATGGCTCATTCCAGGTATGGGGCAGGGCAGTACAAAGTGACTTTGGCACAGTTTATGGTGCTAGAAAGCAAAGAATTACTAGAAGACTAGTGGGTTTATGTTAAAAGGACATAGATGCTGGCTTGAAGGAGACTCCCACTGGCTAAGTTTGGGACAAATTGAACATTAAAATAAATATTGATGGTAATGGGATCAGAACACATTAAATAAAATTAAAAATCTAATCCACAGTGTTAAACAAAAAATTAAGTAATTGAGGCTGCTGGTAGAAAGAGTAGTTGGAAAGAGTTTGTCTTTGTAGGAGCTATGCAATAAATGTAGAAGGAAAGGTAGGATAGAAAAATCACCTTTTTATGATTTTGTAATCCTCGGTATAATAATAATTCAAGCAGGGGTTCATCAACAGATTCTAAAATATCGGGTGTGGGACTTCCCAGGTGGTGCAGCGGTTAAGAATCCGCCTGCCAATGCAGGGGACACGGGTTCGAGCCCTGGTCCGGGAAGATCCCACATGCCACAGAGCGACTAAGCCCATGAGCCACAACTACTGAAGCCCGTGCGCCTAGAGCCCATGCTCTGCAACAAGAGAAGCCACTGCAATGAGAAGCCCGCGCACCGCAACAAGAGCAACCCCCTCTCGCCACGACTAGAGAAAGCCCGCATGCAGCAACGAAGACCCAACGCAGCCAAAAATTAATTAATTAATTAAAAGAAAACGATTGCCCCTTTGTTAAAAAATAAATAAAATAAAATATTGGGTGGAAGATTGTTGGGGAGCAGGATAATGTTGGGGAAAGGATATTCACTACCTTAACTTGGTAATCAAATCTGGTTTCATTAAAAGTGGGATTATTTGATACTGTGTTACTCCTGTTAGGATGCAACAGCACATATACATCAACTATGTAGTATTTATTCCTGCTAAAAATGATTAACCCAAATTAAATAAGGAAAAATTCAGACAAATCTAATGTGAGATAATCTATGACTGGCCTGTTCTCAAATTAAAAATTGATATCATTAAAAGCAAAGTTAGAGAGGGAGAAGTCAGGGGAAATATTCTAGTTTCAGAGTGATTTAAGAGACCTAATAAAATGCAGTGAGTTAACCTTAATTAGGGAGAAAGAGAGCAGCAGTAAATGGCTTTTGGGGTGACAATTCGAGAAAATAGAATATTGACCATAAGTTAGGTGAAATTATGATATTATGATTAATTTAATGGTGTAATAGTGGTATACAGTGAATATTTTTAATTTTAGGAGGTACATGCTAAAATGTTTTGGGGTGAACAAGAAATAGAAAATAAATGTGGCAGAATGTTGACAATTGGTGAATCTAGGTTAAGGGTTTACAGATGTTTATTGTACTGTTCTTTCAACTTTCTTGTAGATTTGAAAATCTTCATACTAAAAAGTTGGGGGAAACTACCTAAAATTAAGTGGTAATCAATTAAGATCTGCCTTAGTAGCTCCATGCTACTGTACTTACTGCTGTGTTAGCATTATATTATTAATTTGTCTATAAATTGACCAAAATTATTTGGGTTTATAAAATAGGTTTATATAGTGATTGATTTATCTTTTGACAGGTGCCTTGGAGCATTATGTTAATTACCTGGATCTGCTAAACAAGAGGCTACCTTTTGGCCTTGCTCAGATTGGAGTGTGTTTTCATCCTGTTTCTGATACTAAGCAGACACCTGATGGTGTTAAAAGGTACACAAAAAAATGGAAATAACTTGGCCTTGTATTTAAACAGTCACTTTCACTTTGGGATAGATTATATGATTTTCAAATAAGTGATTATCTGATATTTCTGATATCCAAAGAATCGGTGAAAAGACTGAAGCTTCACTGGTATGGTTTACTTCAGCAAGAACTGCAAGCCAGTGGCTTGATTTCTGGTTACGTCATCGACTCCTGTGGTGGAGAAAGGTACTACAATAATTACCCTTAATTTAATAATGATTAGGCAAATTGTCTTAGTGTGTCAGAGGTAATACTTTCTACAATAAATGAAATTTATTTTGATGTAGCAATGTTATATTTATAAGAGACAGCTATAATAAATTAACAACTACATATAAAAACTCTTTGTAATAATTTTCATTGTTCCATAAAACAAAGTTACTTTAGTAAAGACGTCTGTTGATGTCTTGCTCAGAAACTTTTGTTGGTAAGACTTTACATTCTAGGTAAAGTTCAAATCCCTCACCTGGCATTCCTGATTGGTGTAGAGTTGGACCCTTGCCCACTCTTACAGCTTTAGCTTTTTTTTTTTAAAAAAGATCTTTATTGGAGTATAATTGCTTCACAATACTGTGTTAGTTTTGCTTCCAACCTCCATGAACTCTCCATATTAGTCAAATGGTCCTGTAATTTACAGTCAAGTTTCAGTGTAAGCCTAAGAGAAAAGAGTTGAAGTAAGCATTTTTGTCATGCCATTGTCTTATTTCTCTAACTCTCAAAATCTCCAAACACCCATGTAAACTAAATGGAATGATCACAAATAAGGAAGGATGAGAATGGTGAGTATGTGATACTTTCTTCTTTATCCCACTTAGTTCATGGTTCCTTCCCTTCTTATTAATTGACCACAGAAATGCTAGATAGCATCAACAGTTTTTCTCTGTAATTCTTTCAGATTAAAAAACACTATTTGTAACAGTATATTCACTCATATTTAATTAAACTTAACAATTTTTTATTTGGGACTTGACCAGTTTCATTCAGTTGCTGGGGGCAACTTTACTTTTTAATATTTATTTTAATAAGTTAATAAGACAAACTTTCTTTTCCAGTTTGCTGTGAGTCCATCTAACTTCAGCAGCAGTGATTGTCAGGATGAAGCGGGCCGAAAAGGAAACAAACTTTACTACAATTTTCCGTGGGGAAAGGAGCCAATAGAAACCCTGTGGAATCTAGGAGATCATGAACTTTTACGCATGTATCCTGAAAATGTAGCTCAATTACATGTATGTTTTACCTTGCGCGCCTATGTATCCTTTACCCAGATTCTCTAACTGTGATCATTTCTGAACCATTTGAGAATAAGCTGTAGACATGGTGCCCCATGACGTCTTAATACTTCAGTATGCATTTCTCAAGTACAGGGACTCACCTGTATAACCACAATGCAATCATTATGATCAGGAAAGTAACAGTAATCTGCTATTATTCTCAAATCCACAGAACCCTTCAGATGTAACCAATTATTCTAATCTGCCCTTTATAGGTCCAGGATCCAATCTAGGATCCTGTATTTCATGTAGTTGTCATGTGTCCTTAGTTTCCTTCAAATAGTTCCTTTTATTTTTCCTTGTCTTTCATGACCTTGACAGTTTTGAAGAGTACAGACCGGTTACTTTGTAGAATGTCCCCTGGTTTGAGTTTCTTTCATGTTTCCTCATGATTTATGTATTTTTGCTAAGAATGCCACAGAAATGGTGCTACCCTCTTCTCAGTGCATCATATTGGCTTGTTACTGGTGATGTTAACTTTTATCGCTTGGTTAAGATGATGCTTCCAGGTTTCTCCAGTGTAAAGTTGATAAGTATTTTGTACTTATTAATTGATGAGTAATTAATAAGCCTTTTGTGGGCAGATACTTTGACTATGTAAATAACCTGTTTCTCACCAGATTCTGGCCTACTGGTTGCAACATCCATTGATGATTCTTGCCCAAATTGATTATTACTATGAGGGTTGCCAAATGGTAATTTTAAAAATTTCATCAGTCTATCTAGACTTACTGATCAATTTGTATTCTGATTCTGTAAGTGAAAAATGTAATTTTAAGAGGTAGTTCTGCTAAATGATGCTTTATTTTTGTTCTCCTTTTCTGTGAAGGGTAGAGATGGACGGAAAAATGTGGTTCCTTCTGTTTTATCCATAAATGGAGATCTAGACCGAGGCATGCTGGCATATCTCTACGATTCTTTCCAGCTAACAGAGAACTCCTTTACAAGAAAGAAAGATCTTCATAGAAAGGTGCTTTGATATTTCAGAGATAGACTTGGGAAATTAAAAATATAAATTTCTCTCCCTTTTTTTATGTTAGTGTACTTGGTTTCTAATATAAACTCTGAATAATAATTTTTTTAGTGCAAGTTATTTATTTTTCAGGTTTTTTTAGAATCTGCCCACAGGAATAATAAGCAGGTTCTCACAGAATAGAAGAAGGAATCCCTCTTGGGTAATCCCAAAGGCGTTTCTGTTTGAACTTGGGCAGCTGGACAGCTGTCTCTGATTCTTAGCCCCTGAGCCTTTTCACTTATGGCTTCTGCTTGTATCAGAAGCTGAGTGTTAAGTAGGAGTAAGTAAAACAGGCCAGCAAGACTTGTGGTATTAACCTCTCTGCTTCTGGTCTGACCCCAAGTGGCTGATCACTGGATCACAGGAACTAGACATGGGTCTGGGTCAAGGGAAAGGCTTATTTTAGGATGTGCAAGTTGAGCATTTTTATGGGCTGAAAATCAAGAGAGAGGAGGGGTTGAAGAAATAGGAGAGAAATGAAGTACCTAATGGAGCAAGATTTTAGAAGAAACAGGAAGGACCAAGACAGAATCAAGAACACAAGTTGGGGGGTTTTGTCTTGAAAAGGGAGTTATATTTTGAAACAGCAGGGTGGAAAGAAACAATTGTATAGATATAAATAGGCTACTAGAGCTGGTTAGCCCTTGAAGGAAGTTTTACTCATATCCTCTATTTTCTTGGGGAATTAGGAAGCAAGATTATTAGCTTAAAATGTGGAGGAGTAGGGGTTTAAGTGGCAAGAGTTTAGAATACTCATATTTCCCTTGAATGGGAAAGGGAGCTTCCCCAAAATCAAAAGTTTTCACGTGTTGAGTGCTCAACTGGGATTAGACACCATGAGTTTGTAGCACCACTCTGCCTAGTTAGTGATTTATTATGCAGTGCTTGTTTAGCCTGATGTGGCCATTTATAGAATTGTTTGGGATTTATAGGGTGTGTGTAGCAGACAAACAGGGGGGATCCTTTCTTTTCTTTCTCTTACATACTGCACATCCAAACCATCAGCAAAACCTCTTTGATTCTGTCTTCAAAATATATCCTGAATCTGACGGTTTCTTAGCACCTCCCCTGTTCGCAGTCTGATCTAAGCCACCATCATCCCCACCTCCCTGCACTGAGTGGCCCTTTTAAAAGGTACGCGTTACTTTGTTCCTCTGCTCTAAACACTCCAATAAGCTCCTCCTCTCACTCAGAGGAAAAGCCAAAGCCCCTAAAATGTTTTACAAAGCAGTATCCCTTTTGACCTTCAACTCCTCTCCACCTTACTCAGTCTGCTCCAGCAGCACAGACCTATTGTTGTTTCTAGAACATGCCCAATGTGTGCTCCCAGCTCAAGAGCCTTGTCATTAATGCTCCCCTTTGTCTGAGTGCTCTTCCTCCAAGTCCACGTCTCGTCCCTCCATCCCCTTTCAAGTCTGCTCACATGTCACCTCAGAAAGGAGACTTTCTCTTACCCCCTTATTTATTTATTTATTTTTAATGGTCCTATTGTAGTTTTTTTTTTTTTTTTGGCTGCACCGTGCGGCATGTGGGATCTCAGTTCCCTCACCAGAGACCTCGCCCCCTGCAGTGGAAGCGTGGAGTCCTAACCACTGGACCGCCAGGGAATTCCCTCTTACCACCTTATTTAAAATAGCAAACAACCCTCCACCAGCCCACCCCTTGCCAGCACTTCCTATCTTCTTTTTTTTTCAACGCTTAACCACCTTCAAATATATTATTTACTTATCTATTTTGTTATCTGCTTCTCTGCATTATGAGGGACAGGATTTTTGTCCCCACCACCTAGAATTATTTCTTGTACTAAGTAGCCATTCACATGTTTGTTGAATGGCTGAATGAATGAATAGAGTGATGGGTTTTGGCAAGAGAAAGTCCAAGTGATAAGCCACATGGCTCAGGCTGGGTAGGGAAGGCAGTGATGCCAGAAAGGGGCATTTCAACTGAGAGAAAATGGATTTGTCAGAAAATGGGAGAATATCAAGTGAACTTATTTCTGTAGAATGCCTGAATGGAGAAATCTATGAGCAGCTGAATAAAGATGGTTGATACATCATTGTGTGATATTTTTTATGACCTCAGCTAGCTTCCATTTTCACACAGAAAATTTTAACTGCTTAAACAGCTTCATGTTAATTAGTGCTCGTCCTTTTTACCCCTTCTCTTTAAATTGTTTTAGGTGCTTAAACTTCACCCTTGTTTAGCCCCTATTAAGGTTGCTTTGGATGTGGGAAGAGGCCCAACAGTGGAACTAAGACAGGTGGGTTAAATAAGTTTTAATGTCATGATTTCAATTATAACTGTTATTCCAAGTAAATGAGTAGTTTGCCATCTAAAGTTTTATTTTGATTCATTTTTAAAAAAATTCTAATTAAATAATGAACTGTGAACATATTTTAATTAAATAATGAAATTTTTATTCAATGAAAAAATCCATTTTTAATGAATTTTTAAATTTTTAATTAAATCATTCATTAATGAATTTTAATTAAATAATAATAAATACTACAGTTAATTACAGATAATTTGAAGTATATTATATTAAAGAAGCTGAATACAGTTCAGTGGGCCTTGCTGTTAATGTCATGCCCAGTCATAGTTGCATTTTTTTAAATGAGTATGCATAATTTTGGCAATCAAAATATTTGTACAGACGTCTAGTGAATTATTTCTTACCCTCTTCCCTTTTTAACTTAACACTTTTGATACTTTTTGGTATAAGCACAAGTTCTAGATCTGTAATCTTATTTTTCTAATCTATCTGGTCAAATTAAATACTGTTAAGAAAAACCAGGACCACTTCAGCAGTCATTTCTGTTTGGGTATCTCAGACCCATCCAGGGACCTGAGTGAGGATACTAGAAAGATTGACCTGGCTTTCCCGGGCTCCTGTGCAGGGGTCTGGGAAGGTGGGGATAATGAGCTCAGGGAAAGGGAAGAGAATGGCTTAATTTCCACATTTCCCCCAGGATTGCAGGAGGCTCCACAACACCCTGGTAGGTACCAAGTTCCTAGGGATTTTTTTGCTTGAAGGACAAAGAACTCTGCTTCGTAGATTTTCATCATTACCATTGCAGGCCTTTTGTTTTGTTTTGTTTTTGTTTGTAAGCATATTAGTAGTATTTTGTGCCTTGGGTGTTTTACCAAAAGAGTAGTGTCTTATTCTGTTTTTAACACTTTTCCCCTCAGCAGTATGACAAAGAGAATCCTTACGTATGTAACTTTCTGGGCTATGAAAGAGGTTTTGTGGGTTATTTCCCCATGTCTTCACCTGCGCTTTATCATGCTTAGAACTTTTTCTCTCCTTTTCTACCTTCTGTTAGAGCACATTTTCTGCTGGCAACCAAAACTAAACTTACTAAAACTCATATTTATTTTTCCCTGATAATTTCTTAGATTTATTAATATCTATATTCTCATCTATCCCCAAAATATCCTGTACCTTAACACCCATTTACTTCGCTGTGGTCTTTCCCTGGGAACTTGTTAGAAATGCAAATTCTTGCCAGACCTGCTGAATCAGAAACTCTGGGGGGCGAGGCTGAGCCATCTGTGTTTTGCAAGCCCTCCAGGTGATTCTGGTGTTTAAGTTTGAGAAACAGTGCTCTAGCTCAGGCACACACCCCTACCCCATCCCACCATCCTCCCCCTCTCCCTCCCCATGGGGACATTTGGTAATATCTGGGGACATTTTGGGGGACATTTTTGGTTGTCAGAAGGTGGGGAAGGGTGGTCCGGACATCTAATGGAGACCAGGGATGCTGCTAAACATCCTATATCAGCAGTGCCAATGAGAGAAATTCTGCTTTAGAATTTTAGTTCTAGATTGTTAAGGGAGTTTTAAATTTTTCTTTTTCTTGCTTCACCATTTTTAAGAAAACAGTAAAGTGTACTATGTCATTTACTCATCATTACTTCTGTATTTCCAATCAGGCTTTTGTCTCCAGCATTCCACTGAAACTAATCAATCATTCTTTTCTTCTTGAAACATTTTCTTTAGTTGGCTTCAGGAACACCACTCTGGGTTTTCTTCATACTTTTCTGGCTCCTTCTCCTTAGTTTCCTTTAATGGCTCTTCCTTCTCTTCCTTACATCGTATTATAACCCTTAGGCTCAGTTCTCAAGTCTCAGATAAGTTTAGAGTTAACTTAGCCCTTTGGACTGTTTTTTTCTGATAGAATCTGTTTTGCTTTTGTTTATTTGTGTTATGAATGATGATAATAAAAATTCTTATATTTGGTATAAAAATTTCAGATTTGCATTTAGTATTCAGCTTTGCAGTGTTTAAGTTCTTCAGAAGAAGTATACAATTTTTAAGTATACAATATATAAAATTATCAACAATATTATCATGTAATTAAAGGGATTTATGCCCACTTTAAAGAGTGAAAAAGATGATTGGTGGTTTCATAAAAATAGGGTAATAACTCTAGCTACTTTTCTTTCTTTCATATTCAGAGTTTTTGTATTTTTCCCCAGGTTTGTCAAGGGCTATTTAATGAATTATTAGAAAATGGAATATCTGTGTGGCCTGGTTATTTGGAAACTGTGCCATCCTCATTGGAACAACTTTATTCAAAGTAAGAATGTTGTTTTTTCTTGCTTAAAAAAATGTATTCAGAGTTTTTGATTATACGATGTTTCTTTATAACAGATTTCTTCTAAATATCTATATATACTATAATTCAAAATTATTCCTAACTTTCCTATTTACAGAACCACATACCCTTAGTTAATTGGTACAGCAGGAAACAATACTCATCAGGTATATGTAAGTGCAAACTATGTGAAACTTCAAGACTTAATACCATGAAGTATGTGTACCTGAGTTTATCAGTTTATCAGGGATGGAATTATTTATATTAGACACATTTGTTGAATCAGGACTGGGGGAACATGAGTGGAGTGCCTTTTCCTTGCTGGCCTTGTTCATTCTCAGGCTGAGTGGAAGGTAATTCTATTCCAGAGAACAGAGAACTAGTTTTCTCGGTGATCTGCACCTCTGTTTACCTGATTGCTCAAGACTGAAACCTGGATATTGTCCTTCACTCCTCCCTTTTCCTTACTGTTAAAGTCTAGTCCATCACTAACTCTTGTCTTCCTCCTAAATGTATCTCACATCCACATCTCCCCATTAAGATCACCAGTATCTCTTGACTGGATTATTGAAATAATCTCCTAACTGATCTCCTGTCTCTAGTCTTACCCCCTGCTATTTTCATTAACTTCTGTTTTTTAATAAAATAATTCATTTTTCCCTACTTTGGGTTTATTTTGTTATTTTTTTAGCTTTTTGTGTTGAATACATATCTTTTAGGTGAAAAGTTGTGAAGCTTCGTGTTTTGCTCCTCAGTTCTGTAGTAACTTGTTAAAATATACCTTTCAGATGATGTCAGAAGAAAAATAAGTTTCTATAGATAAAGCAACTGATGGCTTTATCATATATAAAATGAAGGGGTGGTACTTGAACTTTCCAGTGTTCTCAGTTTCTAAAATCTTACCCTTTGAGTCATGTGGACAATATCAAGTTACAATTGTTCTTTACATGGTAAAGGCTTTATGTCCCAGGATAGTTTTTTTCCTTTGTCCCAGAATACTTTTCTCCAGATATTTATTAAGTACCCACTATATTTTTTGTTCTTTGATACAGCAATAAACAACACAGAAAAGTTTCCTGTTCTTAATGACACTTATTCTAGTGGGATAGAATAGACAACAGGCAAGTAGATAAATAAGATAATTTCTGGTGGAGTCCTAAAAGAAAAGAAACAATCAGATAGTATGACTGGGTAAACAGAAGGAAGGCCAGTGTGGAACATATTCAGTTATTGCTAAACTAGAAACTGTAAGTTAGTGTACTAAGGTATACATTTAGCATGGTTTTTGGTATAATTTGTTGTACACTAGATCTTAATATTATAGTAGTATTATAGGAGAGTTTTGTCTAAAATTATTTTCTCGGATTGTATCTAAATACCAAAAGGCTGAGGTTATTCTGAGGTTCATCCAGATCACACCAAATGGTGTGTTGAGGTACCAGTGTTTATTTCTTATATTTTCTTTTCTTTTATGACTTCCTAGCTATTACAATAAGTCAGAAACTTCCTGAAAATTTTACTTTGAAAATGATTCAGAAACTTGAAAAAAGTATTTTTGGGTTCAGTTCTCAAGCCCTGCCTTTGAGTTTTGTGACTCTTTTTTTCCTTTCTTTCTTTCTTAATTTTTTTATAGAAATTTAGTTGTTGTATACAGGAACTTTAGTTGCAGCATGTGGGATCTAGCTCCCTGACCAGAGATCGAACCTGGGCCCCCTGCATTGGGAGCTTGGAGCCTTAGCCACTGGACTACCAGGGAAGTCCCTGAGTTTTGTGACTCTTGAAGGTGGCATTGGCTCCTGAGTAATTAAAGCTGGTAATGTGGTGAATTTACAGTCTATATTTGTGCTCACATATTTTGGTTAACTACCTTTTTTTCTTAGATATGATGAAATGAGTATCCTCTTCACAGTGTTGATTACTGAAGCTACTTTGGAGAATGGATTAATACATCTGAGAAGTAGAGACACCACAATGAAGGAA
This sequence comes from Lagenorhynchus albirostris, assembly GCF_949774975.1. NCBI lineage: Eukaryota > Metazoa > Chordata > Mammalia > Artiodactyla > Delphinidae > Lagenorhynchus > Lagenorhynchus albirostris. Next base: position 46,105,140 of record NC_083114.1, on the reverse strand, counting down.
ACGATGCATATATCCAAAGTAAAAGACTTTTTAACTAAATATATATCATCAGCTAAGAATGTATAGATTCTAATATTTGTGTAATAAATATTCTCCTTTCCTAATTTGGTTGTCTTATTTAACTGAGATTATTATTAGTGGTTTTTTTGGTGCTTTTTTTGATTTAGTTTTTATTATATTTCTTGATGTATTTCATGGTATCAGGAATATGTTCAGCTATAAGAAACAAAAGGACTGCTATACTGGCTTAAGCAAATTGGAGTTTGTTTCTTTCATAACAAGAAATCGAGGGGGTAGACTGTCCAGAGCTGGTGTAATTGTTTCCTCTATAGTAGTTAGGGAGCAAGGCGCTTGGCTGTCTTTCCACCATCTTTAGTATATTGGCTTTTATCTTTATACTTGTTTCTTCTTGGTCACAAGATGGCGGATGTATTTCTAGCCTTCTCAGCCACATTCGAGTTAGGAAGAAAGTCAAAGAGATAAGAGCTAGCCAGCCAAGGCTCTTCTGTTTTTAATTAGGAAAGTAAAAGCTTTCCCAAACATCCCGGTCAGAAGACTTATTTACATTTTATTCTATTTATCAGAACTGAATCACATGGTCATTACTAGGCCAGTCATTGTCCAAGGGAATGAGAATATCGTGATTAATTTGGATCAAACACAATTTATCCCTTGGGGCAGTACTGTCTTGTCTTCTCTGAAATGGGTTTTGTTATCAGGAAAGAAGGGTCTTTATATACACTGTCAAATATCAAAGATTAACCTAAAACTAAAATTTTAATAATGAGAACATTTATTGACTTTTGCAAAGCAAGCTAAAATAAATGTTAAATGGCATAATCTAATATTAGTGTATTTCATGTCTGATTCTAATAGATATGTTTATAAGAAATCTTTAAACTTTTGTGTGCTGATTATGTTTGTGTTAACTATGTTGTCATTACCAACCTGACAAAAATTCTGATACTTTGTGTAAAATGTCTTAAAAGCTTGGCTGGCTTATCTGAGTTGACTTTACTTAGTAGGTCTTTATTTTTTGGTTCTTATTTTTTGCTCTTGGGGAGAATTTCAAACACAAACATACACAGAATAGTATAATTAACCCCATGTACCTATCACCCAGCACCGACAACCATCAACCCTTGACCAGTCTTGCCTCATCCACCCCACATCGCCCTTCTACGTTATTTCGAAGCAGATCGCAGCTATCGGTTCATTTGTAAATATTTTAGTTCAGGATCTTTTGTTAAGTTAACCATTCTCACGCCTGAAAAAAATGAACAGTAGATGATAATAGGAATTATTGAGAATTTCCTTGGGTGTGATAATGATATTATGGCTTTATTTTTCTTTTTAAAAAGTCATTGTCTGATAGAGACACATACTTAAATATTTTTGAGTAAAAATATATGATATCTGAGACTTGTTTTAAAATTTAGTTTTAAAAAGTGGTAGGGGCTTCCCTGGTGGCGCAGTGGTTGAGAGTCTGCCTGCCGACGCAGGGGACACGGGTTCGTGCCCCGGTCCGGGAAGATCCCGCATGCCGCGGAGCGGCTGGGCCCGTGAGCCATGGCCGCTGAGCCTGCGCGTCCGGAGCCTGTGCTCCACAACGGGAGAGGCCACAACAGTGAGAGGCCTGCGTAACGCAAAAAAAAAAAAAAAAAAAGTGGTAGAATATGGAGGGAAAATAGGGATAGTGCTGAGTTGTTGAATTTGAGTGATGGGTACATGGGAGTTCATGTACTGCTTCTTTTTGTGTATGTTTGAAGATTTTAATAATAAAAAGTTTTTAAAAACCAATTCTTTAATATCATATCCACTTAGTTTCCAGTTGTCTCATTGTTGGATCAGGATCCAAATAAGACCCATTTATTAAAGTTGGTTGTAGGTCTTTTAGTCTCTCTTATCCTTATACAATAGATTTGAGTTCTCTCTCACCTGCTCACACTTTTTTTTTTTTCCCCCCCAAGACATTTGAGTTGTTTGTTATGGTGTTTTCTACTGTTTGGATTTTGCTTATTGAATCCCCTTGGTGTAGTTTAACCTATTCCTCTCTATATATTTCCTATAGATTGGGAATTGAATCCAGAGGCTTGATCAGCTTCAAGTTCAGTTTGGCGGGGCGGGGGGGCAAGATTATTTTATAGGCTGTATTCTCCCATCAGGGAGCAGTGACTGTCTGGCTGTTTCTCTTGGAGGAATGCTAGCAATCATTGACCAGTGCCTAGATCAGTCAGTTCATTAGAGGTGGCAAAATGGTGATATTCTGATTCCATCTTCCTTCTTTATTTATTAGCTAGAATACTTATATAAAAGAAAATATCTCATCTGCTGTTTGCTTAGAGGTATGGGAAAGGTGGGAGAAATGCTAGATTTGTCCTCTTTAAAGTTACTCTTTTTCATGCACAAATTGTTCTGTCTTTGGCCAGTAGGAGCCTCTTCATGTTGGCCTCAAGTCCTTTTGGCACAACTTTAGTAGTCTTTGATAGCTTCCTTGGTATCTAATATGTAATATAGAGATTGTATAGTTTAGAGTTTCTCCAAGTAGCCCTGGTTCATTTTACTGGAAAACTGTTTGGAGACTATACTCTGGGTGCCATCACGAACTCACCAATAATTGCAATTCAAATTCAGGACTGGTATATGTGTGTGTGGATTAGCTTTATTGAGATATGATTTACATACAGTAAATTTACCTATTTTAAATGTACAGATTATGAGTTCTGACAAATGTGTAACCACTACCACAATGATAATATAGAACATTTCCATCACCCCCCAAAAGTCCCCTCATGCCCCTTTAGGACTTAAGAGTTTTTACTTTAACCTCTTCTATCACACATCTGTATCTCCTCCCACATCAAGAACCCTGGGGCTTCCCTGGTGGCGCAGTGGTTGAGAGTCCGCCTGCTGATGCAGGGGACGCGGGTTTGTGCCCCAGTCAGGGAAGATCCCACATGCCGCGAAGCGGCTGGGCCTGTGAGCCATGGCCGCTGGGCCTGCGTGTCCAGAGCCTGTGCTCCGCAACGGGAGAGGCCACACCAGTGAGAGACCCGCGTACCGCAAAAAAAAAAAAGAATCCCAATTCTCAAGAATACTGAGGGTGATAAAATTAGAATGCCATGACACACAACTGCTCATTTGCTTTATCTCACCTTAACCACAGAACTCTCAGTACTGCAATGCCTGTATTCCCACCATATGTCTACTTAAAAGTTTAAATTTCATTTTTGCAGTTTGGGGTCCAATATTTAGTTTTAATATAACTGAGAATAAAATGTTTTTAAAAATTATTTTTCTGAAGAAAATCTCAGTCCTGCCCACAGGTACCTTTATTTAGGTACTTTGTCTTCTTAGGGGCCTCAGCCTCACAGGAAGATTGTGTTCCTGGTCTCAGATCAGCTGACTGCACTAACTGGCAACATGGAATGTCTATACTGCAGTTGAGGTAAGTAATATTTATGGAGGATTATCCAGATCAGAAGTGTCTGACTGAAGTTACACATCAGAATCTCCTGTGGAGCTTTTAAAAATAAATATATTTGAGCCCTATCCCAGACAGACTTACTATTTCTCTTAACAGTGGGGCCCTCATAAGTATATTTTAAAATACTTACGGGTGGTTTCTGATGTTCACTCCTGTAGTAACCACTGTTAAATTTATCAGAGAGCTGCATACCTGGATGGTATTATTTTGACAAAACTTCCCTCCAGCCCAATTGCATTTAATAAATTTTGTTTTATCAAATACTCTTCTTAGGTATTACACCACACCAATATGTACTGAAAGATGTTATGAGAAATAGTTCTATAAAACTCATTCTTCATTTAGCCATAAGAATGTTCTTGAGGGCATTTGTTTGCTATGTACACCACGTCTTCCTGTGAGGAAGCATGGGAGAAATTTCTCTCAGATTTAAATGCCAGGGGTAGTTGTGCTTCTCCTAAAGACTGGCCTGTTATTATATGTGTTGTATATCTCTTCATTTTGTTTATTCACAAAGGCTTTTTGAGCATCCAAGTACCAGGAACTCTAGGTGCTGGGGATGTAGTGGTGAACAAAACAGACAAGGCCCTTCTAGGGGTGGGGAGGCGGGGACAGACAATAAGCAAGTAGGTGCATGGGCAATTTCAGGTAATTTCAGGTGTTGTAAAATAGGGCAGGATGGCGTGCTACATCATGCCTGGGGTAGTGTGCTTTACATAGGCGATCAGGGGAGCCTCTGAGGACTGGCCTTCCAGCTGAGACTGAATGATGTGAAGGAGCCAGCTGTGTGAACATCTGGGGCAGCACATTCTAGGCAGAAGGGAGTAGCAAGTGCTAGGGCCCTTAGGAGGAAAATGGTGTAGAGTGAGCAAGGAACATAAAGCAGGCCAGAACAGATGGGAGAAGGGGAGAAGGTGAGGTCAGAGAGGTGGTCAGGGCCCATGTTGCTTAGAGCCATGGGGGCCACAGCAAGGAATCTGGAAGCCACTAGGGCAGGAGGGGGCACAAGTTTGAGCAGAGAAGGGACATACTGTTATTTTGAAAAGATCACTGGAGAGTGGAATGTTAGAGGAGCTCTGACAATGCCCAGGTGATGGTGGCCAGGACAAGAGAGGTAGCAATGCCCTTCCTGGACCTGGCAAGAGGAGCCCCTGCCCTTTAGAGGGTCCTGCTCTGGCCCTTCTCCAGCTGTGCCTTCCCCTGCATTATGTCTGAGGGGCCAAGGAGATGTGCTTGAAGGTCATTGTAATCCTTAGGTGTCTAATTGTCCTAACCTATAAGTTTGTGTACTACCCGAAATCTCAGTTACTGTCTCTGGTTGTGTGTAATAAAGGTCAAAGACAAGGCACTAGCCCATGTCCCTCCAGGGCAGTAAGGGAGAAAGAAGGAGCTTAAGACATCACTGAACCACTGTTGATCACTCCTCTGGTTAAGTCTCCCCTTTACATCCTTCAGGAGAAGCAGCACTGAGAGAAGGCAGTCTCCTTAGGTTGTAATCTCCCAGCTCTGGGAGCAGAAGGGGCAGAAGGGACAAATGCTTGAGGGCAGCTGGTCAGAGCACACCTGTTTGCAGCTCTTCATCCCATCAAGGTTTTTGTGCTGCCCTAGTGTCACCTTGCAGATACTGCCTTTTCCTGGTTTCCTATTGGATTTTTGGCTTTTTTCTTAATTTGTGAGAGCTCATTATATATTGTAGAACTTCATACTTTATGAAAGACATGGATTCAAAATACCCCCCCATTCTTTTGACGTAGTTTAAGATTTTTAAATGTAATTTTTAAATGTTTCATCTAACTAAATTTAACAATCATTTATGTCTTCTGGATTGTGAGTCATACCTAGAAAAGCCTTTCCCTCTTAAAGATTATTATAAAATTCCTCCTGTTTTCTTTTAGCACTTCTGTGGCTTCATTTTTAGGTATTTTAATATTTGAGCTAGCTGAATTAATTTTATTGCAAAGAATGAAGTGGAGTTCTAACTTATTAAATATGTTCTCAAGTTTTTAAAGTGTATTGAATATTGCATCTTTTCCCCATTGACTTAAAATGCCATATTTTTCATATGCTAAACTCCTGTATGTATTTAGATCTATATCTGGACTTTGTCCTGTTACATTTACATATTTCTACTTCTCCAGCCATATACCCATACCACACTTTCAAAATCATGGTAACTTTATAATGTTTTCAGACCTCATAGACCTCTCTCTCTCACTCTGTGCCTCCCCCTGACACACACACACACACACACACACACACACATTTACTCATATGCTTCTTGAATCCTACACCCTTCCTCTGTATTCAGTTTCCTTCTTCATCGAGTACACTGTGTAGTTCTTTCAGTGTGAATGTGATTGGGAAACCTCCTTCTCAGTCTTTGTCTTAAAATGTCTTTATTTCCCCCTCAGTCTTGATTGATATTTTGTCTAGTGTGGTAGCTATTTTGATTGGTTCTCTTAAGCCACATCATAACCCTTCTTCTATTTGGTGGGGTCTGAAACCTGAAAAATTACAGTTCCTTTGCTGCCAGGGCATGGCTGTGAATATCTTCTACCAATTAGATGCATGTACATGGGACCTGGAAAGTAGAAGGGAGGTGATGGTTTCCACTGAAAAGCAACTGTCTCCAGTGGCATAACTCCACACTCCATTGGGCTCCAGTTTCTGGGTGAGGCAGTTGTGGCAGAGGCAACAGCGGTAACAGCAGCAGTAGTTTTCTGATCTCCAGATTGTAAGAAAAACCTACAGATAAATTGTTAAAATCAAAAAGAGAATTTAGCAAGGTTGCTGGATATAAAGTCAACCAAAAAAAGTGATTTTGTTTCTATATATCCACAACATGAAATAAAAATACAATTTACCGGCCTTTCTCACCTTCTGAGATGGCCCACACTGTCTGTGGAGTGTGTCTCCCAAGGCCACTCTCGCCTTCTGAGATGGCCCGCACTCTGTCTGTGGAGTGTGTTTCTCTATAAATAAGTCTACTTTTTACCTATCACTTTGTCTCTCACTAAATTCTTTCTGTGATGAGACATCAAGAACCTGAGCTTCATTAAGTCCTGAAACCAGGTGCTGACCCTTTATTCCCAACTTATAGCTAGACCAACTCCCGCTCATCGTCAGCACCACTGGGATGTCTTCTGTGCCATTTCTTTGCGAGAACTTTTTGGGCACTAACACCTGGTTGAGAGAATACCTTGGAATGGATAGCATCTAAAATCATATGGAAACCCCCACCAGGTGGGAGAAGTTAACTCTGTGCTGCCCACAAGCACGTAGACCCCAGACTGGTTTGAACCAGAAGGCTGATGATGCTAACTAACTCCCACTTACCTCCCCATCAACCAATTAGAAGCATGTCCACCACCTGATCATGCCCTCCTCTTTGAACCATTACTGTAAAACTCTTCACTTACCCCTCCAGGTTGGGACACACAGGTTTGAGGGCATGAGCCTGCTGTGGCCCCCTTTGCCTGGCAAAGAAATAAAGCTATTCTTTTCTACTTCACCCAAAAAAACAAAAACAAACAACAACAACAAAAACCAATTTACCATAGCATCAGAATATCAAGTACTTAGGACTAAATCTAACAAAAGATGTGCAAGCTGTTTATGCAGAAAATGATAAAATGCTATTGAGAGAATTGAAGAAGACATAAACAAATGGTGAGATATTTGTAGTTTGGAGAACTCAATACTGTAAAAATGTTAATTCTCCCCAAATTGATCTACAAATTCAATGCAATATCAATCAATCCCTATTATGTGCATTTTTTCTTTAAGAAAATAATAAGCTGAGTCTAAAATTTATACAGAATGCAAAAGGTCAAGAATAGCTAAGACATTCTTAAAAAGAACAAGGTGGGAAAATTGTTCTTGCAGTTATCAAGATGCATTTGAAAGCTGAGTATGACATTGATATGGAGAGATAAGCAGAGCAATGAAACAGAATCTAGAGTGCAGAAAGAAACCCACATGTATATGGGCATTTGATTTGTGACAAAGGTGACAGTGCAGTTTAGTGGGGAAAGGACAGTCTTTTCAGTTGACAGTGCTGGAACAACGGGGTATGTCCATGCGGGGGAGTGGAAACAAGTATGATGGCAATTTCACATCACAGAAACAATTCCAGGCGGATATAAACTGAAATATGAAAGTAAACTAAAAGAGCCCTTAGTAGATAGTAGTATACGGTAATGGTTGTATGACCTCAAGTTGAAAAAATATTCATCTGGGCACACATCCACAAAAAAACACTAACCATAAAGGACATGGCTGGACTTCCCTGGCGGCACAGTGGTTAAGAATCCACCTGCCAATGCAGGGGACACAGGTTCGAGCCCTGGTCCGGGAAGATCCCACATGCTGCGGAGCAACTAAGGCCATGCCCCACAACTACTGAGCCTGCGCTCTAGAGCCTGCAAGCCACAACTACTGAAGCCCAGGGGCCTAGAGCCCGTGCTCTGCAACAAGAGAAGCCACTGCAATGAGAAGCCCACGCACCACAACGAAGAGTAGCCCCCGCTCACCACAACTAGAGAAAGCCCGTGCCCAGCAACAAAGACCCAATGCAGCCAAAAATAAATATATAAATAAATTTAAAAAAAGAACCAAAGGGAAACTTCTAGACATGAAAAAAGTGTAACTATTGAAACGAAAACTCAGTAGATCCTCTTCCTCTTCCTTTTCTTCTTCCCCTCCTAAACAATTCATGCAAAAGCCATGCGGGTGGGGCTCAACATCTGCTCAGTGGGTAGGTACAGGCGGAAGCCACAGAAATTCAGAGTTGGGTGAGGAGGGAGTTGTGAGGATAAGTACACTTGACACTTAACTGCCCATGGCAGTTATTATTATTGTCGTTATTATAGTTGTTACAAAGGAAATGTTGAGAGATGGCAGAGCAACCACCAGTCACATCCTCTGGGCCCCACCTCTGATTCCAGCTGCATCTGAGGCCTCACCCACTTTGTGCTGACAGCTTTCTTGCTTTAACTATACAATACATATCACTCCTTTTCTGCCCTGGGGCTTTCCAGTGCCCTGGGTGAGACGCCAATGGAAGTGCACTTGGAATGCCCACATGCACAGCCTAGAAGTGGGAGATGCATCACCTCCTGGGGCAGCCCTTAGTGGGGGATGGAAGCTGATGGGTAAATGCTTCTCACTATCAGTCCTCAAGTGGACAATTCTGAGAGACATTTTTTCACTCTGCAGATGGTTCCAGTGGGGTCAAGCGCCAGTTGCCCACAGCAATGCCCAGCTCAACCTTATACCTTGTTCTGGCTTTTCCTCCAGTCCCTCACGCCTGTTCCCTAGTGTCCCTTCTGTTCCACACAAGGCCTTTTCTCAGGCTCTGCTTTCCAGGCTAGCTCAGGATAAGACTATCAGAAGGCCCTAGAAAGCAGCCCTGGGAAACGGAATTCCTCCCAGGATGAATGGCAATAAGGACTCTGTTGCCGGTGGTAAGGGGAGTGGAGATAATCCTTACATGCCATAGCTTCACAATTTCTAAGACTTTCCCCTGCAGTGGGGAAGGGAGCAGAGGTAGATAATGAAGCACTAGGTTATGCAATAGTTCTAGCACTTGAAAGGCATGAGGCAATAGTAATTATATGGATTGTGGAGTTGGTTGGCTTCTACTAACTGCTTTAGAAGCTTTGCAAGAGAAAATGAGAGGCTGTCAATTCAGGGCATGCTGTGAAACCCAGGGGCATTCTGGACTTCAAGACCTCAAAAGGTCTTCATAGGGGACTTCCCTGGTGGTCCAGTGGGTAAGACTCCACACTCCCAATGCAGGGGGCCTGGGTTCGATCCCTGGTTGGGGAACTAGATCCTGCATGCATGCCACAATGAAGAAGCAACTAAGACCCAGTGCAGCCTGCATACATACATACATAAAAAAATAAGGTCTTAATAGGATCAAATCCAGTTACTGGTATGCTCATTAATTTGCTAGCCCCTCCCCACCCCTTTCCTTCTCTATTTCACTCTCCCTGGGCCCTCATATAAACAACCTGCACCAAGTCCTTGCCTCAGGCTCTGCTTCATGATTGAGACATGAAGAAGCAACGGTGGGCAAGTCACTAAGTTTATAACCTCAAAGACTTAATGATTTCTAAGGGGAACAGCCGATTAGTATGACTCAAGCTAAGCATGATCAATCATACTATGAATAGCTAGTCATTGTTTTAGTTCTTACTTTGTGCCAAGCCCTGTTCCAAACCTTTTACATCCATTACCTGAGTTAATTCTCACAGCAGCTCCATGATGTAGGTATTATTTCTCTCTCTCCCCCTCCTCTCCCCCACCCTCTCAAATGAGGAAACTGAAGCCCAGGGAGTTTATGTAACTTACCCAGAGTCACACAGTTAGCACAGGACTGAACCTGGATTCAGCTCACTCTGACTCCACAGCCCCCACACTCTTAGCCTCTGTGATATACCAATTTCTTCCAAATAACAATATCAACAGAGAAAGGGGGGAAATTATGTTCATGAATGCTGCTTTAGGCAACAAAATCCTCAAATTCATCTGGACCTGTGTGCACAATATCCTTTCCCACCCTGAAGATGCATTCCCACAGCCAGTGCTGCTGCTGTTCTTTGCTGGGATTTAAGTCCCAGTTCAACCACGTACCAAGCTAGGGATGACCCTGAGAAATTATCCCATTTAAGCCTAAATTTCCTTACCTGTAAAAGCAAGTTAATAATACTGGCCTTGTAGGTGTTCCACAGATTTAGTGTCTAATAGCTATGATTTTGCTAGTGAAAGGTCCATTGTTGGGAACAGAGAAAAAGAACAGAGCAGAACAATTTTGGTCAAGTTATTTTGTTTGTCTGGAACCCAAGCAATGCCTCTTGGCTTTACTGGACTTAACTTATAACTCCTAGGATAAGAGATTCAAACCAGAAATAATTTTGTCCCCTGAAGTGGGCTGAATGTTGGCTCCCCAAAAAGACAAGTTCTAACTCCTGGAACCTGTGAATATCACCTTATTTGGAAAAAGTGTCTTTGCAGATGTAATTAATAAGTTAAGGATCTCAAGATGAGGTCAACCTGGATTGACCTAAATCTGCTGACCAGTGTCTTTATAAGAGAAAGGCAGAGGGAGAGAAGGCCACGTGAAGATGAGGCAGAGATTGGAGAGGTGCTGCCACAAGCCACGAAACACCAGGAGCCACCAGAAACTGGAAGCGGCAAGTGAGACTTCTGCCCCAGAGCCTTTGGAGGGAGCGCAGCCCTGCTGGCACCTTGACTTTGGATTTCTGACCTCTGGAACCGTAAGAAAATACATTTCTGTTGTTTTAAGCCACCAGTTTGTGGTAATTTGTTACAGCAGTCCTGGGAAACTAATCTACTTCTCTCTTCTCCCCCAAGTCAACTCTGCGCTGTTCTCTTGACAGAGAGCTGATGGGAAATGCAGCATATAAAGGCATGCCTTTGACATGACCTAAATCTTGATGACTGAGAAAGTCCATGGAAATCAATATAAATAATTTTGCAGGCTTCCAGAAGCTGAGAGCAAATTTTAATGGCAATGGATAATAAATGTGTACTTGTTGAGTAATCTTGCCTTCCTCCAATGGTGACTGCAGGTGCCATTTTCTTCAGACACCTTTTCAAGGTCACCAGTTTTTGTTTTAGAATTTAGACATGGCTTTTGCTCTGTGTGTCTGCTTCTGAACCTTTAATGGGCATAGGGATGGGTAGATGATCGTTGTAGCGCTTCCAGGATGCACTTATGAAGAGCATAGTGGTTGAACAATTATTCTTTATTAAATGGTGTGGTCATGGGGGAAATGGTCCATGCCTAAAAATAGCAAAAGCATTTAAAAACTGTCACTAGTCAGGATCCTATCTGACAAACCTGTTGTCTGATGACAGGATTGGATGTACCTGAAAGGGCCAAAGGATAGTGTTTAAACATGAAAAACAGTGATTCACTTTAGGTAACCAGGTGAAACCTTTTTAAGTGTCAATCAGGTTTGCTTTTTCGTTATGGAAATCAGCTTTATAAAAAGCATCTTACCCTGAGATGTAGTTTCTATCTTTAAATCTCAGAAGATGAGTTCAGAATAGACATATCCAGTTTTACAATCATTACAGGTTTCTATAATATAAAAGAGAAAATAATTCAGTAAACTTAGGATATATATCCATAGAAGCTCTTAAAAAATTCTATTTTAATAGCTGGGTGGCCTGACAGAACCAAGTATTAACTGTATTTTTTTTTCCTGGACTATATTAAATGATGTATTCTTGAAAAGTTTTTAGAAGTGCACCTGCATCCTTCTCTTTGGATTTTTTATATGATATTCTCCCCTCCACATCCTTCTCTCCTCCCCATCTACCCATCTCCTGATGAAATTTGTTAGGAGCCATGGTACTGATTGCTATTGGTTTCCTAGGGTATGCATGTTGCCCCCATTCATCCCATCCTTGGGTTCCTAAAGCCTAGGAGTATGGTGACCTCACAGAGACTACTCTCCCATTTCGATAGCATCCCTTATCCCAAACTGTGGCTCACCCTGATCTCTCGGTGCCACCTCCTGGAACATGGGGGTGGCATAATGTATCTCCTGAGAGTATTCAGTCCCTGGGTAAAAGACAAGAAACAGTTATTGGGCCTATAATCCAAATCTCTGATCACTTGAGGGCAGTGGCTTGCCAGCTACCCTCACAATGTCATGTCACCTCTGGACTTTGCAGAGAGTACTTACCATCTCAGGCTTTGGAAACACATTGCCTTGGTTCTAAGCCTGGCACAGATTTCTCATCTGTACAGTGGGAATGATATAAATTGGGAGTTAGTGGCGTTTGTACCAGACAGGGCAGGTAAATTGCTTAGCACTGTGCCTGGCACATGACCGGCCCTCAGTCAGCGTTGGCTGGGATTGTTCTCATTGTTGGCCAAGGTCCTGGGTCTGTTTACTATAAAGCAGCAAATGATGCCAGCCTTAAGAGGTGATCATCAAAGAGATTGGAACACAGTGTGGATCATTCTGAACTGATAGGAAAAAATCTCCAAGATACGTTGTTAAGTGAAAAAATCAAGGTGTAGAATGACATATCTATGACATGCTACCATTGCTACCATTTATTTAGATGCTAACATACACATAAAATATCTGTGGAAGGATTTTAAAATTGGTTAATGCCTCTGGAAAGTGGGATAGGGTGTCGGGATGGGAGGGAGACACTATACTCTGCTTCTGCAATTTTTTACACATGTGTCTGTACGACCTTAAAAATTTTTTAAAGACAAAAACCCCAAACCAACCAGAATCACCAACAAAGTTCTCTTACCTGCTTGATTTTTACAGATATTTGTATATATTCCATCTTCCACGGGTGTATTTCCATAGACTCTGGGTGCATTATCTTTCATAGCTTTTCCTATATAAATTGGTGCAGAATCATTAAATTAAACTACTTTAGCCACAGGAGGGGAATTCCCCAGAGTTCTGAAATAATTACCTGCTCCAATGGCCTAAACTGTTGTCTATTAAAGGAAAACCATAGACTCAGCAAGGAGTCCATAGCATCTGCTTCTCTAAGGCAGGAACCCTTCTGATTTATTTTCTTGGGTCTGCAAATAACATCCTTTGCCTATCAGATTATGCTTGAGATGGCCAGAGACACCTTTTCTTTCCTTCGCTGAAAAGAATAGGCTGTAAAAAGCTTTGTAATATCTGTGATAGTAAATTACCCAGCTGACTTCCATTTAGTCCTGGCCAGTACTCAAGAATATTAATTCCACTTTTGTAAGACCCTGCGCTTTTTGTAGGAAGAGGAGACATGTTTTTTAAAAGTATGAGATGCAATAAATTTAAGAGGATTGAAATCATATCAAGCATCCTTTCTGATCACAACAGTATGAGACTAGAAATCACCTACAATAAAAACACTGCAAAAAACACAAACACATGGAGGATAAACAATATGCTACTAACCAACCAATGAGTCACTGAAGAAATTAAAGAGGAAATTAAAAAAATACCTGGAGACAAATGAAAATAGAAGCACAACCATCCAAAATCTAAGGGACCCAGCAAAAGCAGTTCTAAGAGAGAAGTTTATTGCAATACAATCCTAGCTCAGGAAACAAGAAAAATCATAAATAAACAACCTAACTTTACACCTAAAGGAAATAGAAAAAGAAGAAAAGTTAGTAGAAGGAAAGAAATAATAAAGATCAGAGTAGGAATAAGTGAAATAGAGACTAAAAGAAAACAATAGAAAAGATTGATGAAACTAAGAACTGGTTCTATGAAAAGCCAAACAAAATTGATACACCTTTAGCTAGGTTCATCAAGAAAATAGAGAGCTCAAATAAATAAAATCAGAAATGAAAGAAGTTAAAACTGACACCACAGAAATACAAAGGGCTGTAAGAGATTACTACAAACAATTATACACCAATAAAATAGAAAACCTAGAAGAAATGGATAAATTCCTAAAATGTACAATCTCCTAAGACTCAATCAGGAAGAAATAGAAAATATGAAGAGACCAATTACCATTCAATATGAAATTGAATCAGTAATCAAAAAACTCCCAACAAACAAAAGTCCCAGACCAGATGGCTTCACAGGTGAATTCTACAAAATGTTGAAGAGGAAGGAACACTTTCAAACTCATTCTATGAGGCCAGTGTCACCCTGATATCAAAACCAGACAAAGACACCAGAGAAAAAGAAAATTACAGGCCAGGGCTTCCTTGGTGGCGCAGTGGTGGAGAGTCTGCCTGCCGATGCAGGGGACGCGGGTTCGTGCCCCGGTCCGGGAAGATCCCACATGCTGCAGAGCGGCTAGGCCCGTGAGCCATGGCCGCTGAGCCTGCGCGTCTGGAGGCTGTGCTCCACAACGGGAGAGGCCACAACAGTGAGAGGCCCATGTACCACACACACACAAAAAAATTACAGGCTAATATAACTGACGAACATAGATGCAAAAAGCTTCAACAAAATATTAGCAAACCAAATTCAACAATATATTGAAAGGATCATACACCATGATCAAGTGAGATTTATCCCAGAGATAGAAGGATGTTTCCATATCCACAAATCAACGTGATACACCACATTAACAAATTGCATAACAATTATATGATCATCTCAATAGATGCAGAAAAAGATTTGGACAAAATTCAACATCAATTTACGGTAAAAACTGTCAACGTGGGTATAGAGGGAACATACCTCAACATAATAAAGACCATATATAACAAGCCCATGGCTAACATTATACTCAGTAATGAAAAGCTGAAAGCATTTCCTCTAAGATCAGGAACAAGACAAGGATGCTCACTCTTGCCACTTTTATTGAAAATAGTATTGGTAGTCCTAGCCATAGCAATCAGACAAGAAGAAGAAAAAAAGGAATCCAAATTGGAAAGAAAAAAGTAAAACTGTCACTGTTTGCAGATGACATACTATATATAGAAAATCCTAAAGATGCCACCAAAGAATTAGAACTATTAGAACAAATAAATGAATTCAGTAAAGTTGCAGGATACAAAATTAATATACAGAAATCAGTTGCATTTCTATACACCAAAAATGAACTATCTGAAAGAGAAATTAAGAAAACAATCCTATTTGTAATTGCACCAAAAAGAATAAAATACCTAGGAATAAATCTAACCAAGGAGGTAAAAGACCTGTACTTGGAAAACTATAAGACACTGATGAAAGAAATTGAACACAACACAAACAAATGGAAAGATATACCATGCTCACAGATTGGAAGAATTAATATTGTAAATGACTGTACTCCCCAAGGCAATCTACAGGTTCAGTGCAATCCTTGTCAAATTAGCAATGGGATTTTTCACAGAATTAGGACAAATAATTCTAACATTTGCATGGAAACACAGAAGACCTCAAATAGCCAAAACAACCCTGAGAAAGAACAAAGCTGGAGGTATCATGCTCTCTAATTTCAAACTGTACTACAGAGGTACAATAATCAAAGCAGTATGGGACTGGCACAGAAAACAGACACATAGATCAATGAAACAGACTAGAGTGCCCAGAAATGAACCCATGCTCATATGGTCAATTAATTTACAACAAAGGAGGTAAGAATATACAATTGGGAACAACAACACAGTAAATGGCATCGGGAAAACTGGACAGCCACATGCAAAAGAATCAACTGGCCTACTTTCTCACACCATCTACAAAAATAAACTCAAAATGGATTAAAGACCTAAATGTAAGATCTGAAACCATAAAACACCCAGAAGAAAACATAGGTAGTATGCTCTTTGACATTGCTCTTAGCAATATTTTTTTTGGCTCTGTCTCCTCAGGCAAGGGAAGCAAAAGCAAAAATAAACAAATGGGACTACATCAAACTTCCACAGTGAAGGAGATTATCAACAAAACAGAAAAGCAGCCTACTGAATGGGAGAAGATATTTGCAAATGATATGTCTGATAAGGGGTTAATATCCAAAATGTACAAAGAATTCATGCAACTCAACATCAAAAAACCAAACCCAATTTAAAAACAGTCAGGGAGTTCCCTGGTGGTCCAGTGGGTAAGACTGTGCTCCCAATGCAGGGGGCCTGGGTTCGATCCCTGACGGGGAACTAGATCCTGCATGCATGGCGCAACTAAGAGTTCGCATGCCACAACTAAGAGCCCGCATGCTGCAACTAAAAGATCCCACATGCCGCAACTAAGACCTGGTGTGGCCAAAAACAAACAAGTAAATAAATATTTTTTTTAATTACCCCATTAAAAAAAGTAAAAAGTAAAAACAAGCAGAGGAACTGTATAGACATTTTCCAAAGAGGACATACAGATGGCCAACAGGCACATGAAAAGATGCTCAACATCACTAAATCATCAGGGAAATGCAAATGAAAACCACAATGAGATATCACCTCACACCGGTCAGAATAGCTACCATCAAAAAGATAACTAACAAGTGTTGGCAAGGATGCGGAGTAAAGGAAACCCTCATGCACTGTTGGTGGGAATGTAAATTGCTGCAGCCAATATGGAAAACAGTATGGAGGTTTCTCAAAAAATTAAAAATATGATCCAGCAATTCCACTTCTGGATATTTTTCTGAAGAAAACAAAACACTAATTTTAAAAGATACATGCACCCCTGTGTTCACTACAGCCTTATTTACAACAAACAGCCAAGCTATGGAAGCAATCTAAGTGTCTGTTGATAGATGAATGGATAAAGAAGATGTGGTATGTGGTACACACACAATGGAATATTACTCAGCCGTAATGAAGAATGAAATCTTGCCACTTGTGACAACATAATGCACCTAGAGGGTATTATGCTAAGTGAAATGAGTCAGACAGAGAAAGACAAATACTGTATGATTTCACTTATATGTGGAATCTGGAAAACAAAACAAATGAACAAACATAACAAAAAACAGACACATAGATACAGAGAACAAACAGGTGGTTGCCACAGAGGTGGGGGGTGAATGAAATAAGTGAGAGAGATTAAGAAGTATAAACTTCAAGTTACAAAATAAATGTCAGGGACTTCCCTGGTGGTGCAGTGGTTAAGACTCTGTGCTCCCAATTCAGGGGGCCCGGGTTTGATCCCTGGTCAGGGAACTAGATCCCACATGCATGCCGCAACTACAAGTTTGCATGCCACAACTAACGAGCCCACGTGCCACAACTAACGAGCCCACGTGCCACAACTAACGAGCCCAGGTACCAGAACTAAGGAGTCCGCCTGCTGCAACTAAGACCCAGTGCAACCAAAATAAATAACTAAATAAATATATACAAAATAAATGAGTCACAGGGATGAAATGTACAGCATGGGAAATATAGTCAATAATATTGTAATAGCTTTGTAACGAGACTTATCATGGTGGTCATTTTGTAATGTATAGAAATTCGAAGCACTCTGTTGTGCACCTGAAACTAACATAGTGTTGTAGGTTAATTATACTTCAATTTTAAAATGCTTTACATTACAAAAAAAAAATTTTTTTAATGTATGAGATGTATACATTTTGACATCTGTTTTCAAGTTTCCTGTCAACTGGGTCCTGGATTTCCGTGAATTAGGACTTTAGAGATGGAAGAAGGCCAAGAGCCTATCACTTAGTTCTCTCCCCAGGTCTGACAGTATCTCCCACGGCCCCATTTTACAGGTCAGAACGCTGAGGCTCAGGCAGGTGAAGGAGCCCACTCAATGCCCCGAAGCTCACTGGCAGGTGTCGGTCCTGAGACACAAACTGTCTTTTGTGTAAATCTCAATATTCCTCCGTAGTAGCGTGCCAAATGAAAAGGCCACTTTGAAATCTTAACTAGAGGTCATAAGGCGTGAATTATGAAACGTAGTAAATGAGGTTTAATGCAGCACTTAAGGTGGGGCAGAGAGAATGAGGCTCTTTTTGTCTTCATGTACTGAGCTTCCTCCGAGTGGCAGACCCAGTGAGGACACTGAAAACTACAAAGCAAAGCTCTGGCAGTCTGAACCCACTACGTCATTTGCAGGCTTTGTGCAAAATGAAAATGCAGGGCCTCTTGTTTAAAAATTATTGAGATTTGTACACCCAAGTTCAAAACAGCACTACTCACAATAGCCAAAAGGTGGAAGAAATCCAAGAGTTCATTGATGGGTGAACGGGTAAACAAAGTGTGTGTGTGTGTGTGTGTGTGTGTATGTACACATATGTGCATGTGTGTGTGTATATATATGTGTGTGTATATATATATGTGTGTGTGTGTGTATATATATATAATGGAATATTATTCAGCTTTTAAAATGAAGGAAAAAAATTTTTTGGGCCCCACCACATGGCTTGTGGGATCTTAGTTCCCTGACCACAGATCAAACCCGTGCTCCCTGAAGTGGAAGCGTGGAGTTTTAACCCCTGAACCTCCAGGGAAGTCCTGAAATGAAGGAAATTCTGACACGTATACAACAGCGATGAACCTTGAGGACATTGTGTTAAATGAAATAAGCCAGTTACAAAAGGACAAATACTGTATGATTCCACCTATATGCGATTTCTAAAGTAGTCAAATTCATAGACAGAAAGTAGAATGGTGTTTGCCAGGGGCTGGGAGGAGAGAGAAATAACCCATACTGTTGAATGGGTACAGAGCTTCAGTTTTTGCAAGATGAAAAAGTGGATGGCTGGTGTTGGTTGCACAGGAATGTGAATGTACTTAATGCCACTGAATATATACTTAACAATGGCCAACAGGGTAAATTTTATTGTTATGCATATTTTACCACAATTAAAAAATAATATTAAAAATTTCTTTTATTGTATTACGAATTTCAAGACAGTGACAGCGGAGCATTAAACTGTCTCCTTAGCACGGGGCCCTGTGTGACTGCACAGGTCACACACCCACAAGCAGTCTAAATAGGGAAGTCTTTACCAGAGAAAAGAGAACTGTGCTATGTGTGAACCGTTCAGGAAGTCGTTCATTACCTTCTCCTTTTGCATCTTTTCCTTCTCTTCTCATTTTCTTCACATCCCATTTCTGATTCCCCTTTCCCTTCCTCCTTGCCCTCACCCTGCTGTCTGTATCCAAAACCCAGGGAAAACAATGGCAAAGCTCCTAAGGAACTTACTTGCTTTGTACTTTGGTAGCGTCCAAAATGCCAGAATTAGGATTATTACTATTAGCACCAGAAGCAGAAACCCCAGAAGCAGTAGCTGCAGGCAGAAAGGACAGCTCTCTCCTCCTGGAAGAAGACAGCATTCACTGGTCACTGCACAGCCTTCTTTTCCAATGATATTGAATTGTGAAATGTTCTGGAAAGGGTGATCACGACTGTCTCCCAGGTTAACCAATGTACCCTGAACCCTGAATCCCTGCCCTGCAACTTGAGAGTTAACTTGTTAGTGAGGTTCTTAAGGTTCATACCAAGTCCATCTTCCACAAGGGGTCATACACAAGGAAGAAAAAGCAGCGCAGCATTTAACAGACAGATGTTGGCTACGTTGTTAGGGTTATAAGCCTGAGAACAGCCTTGCCATTTATTGGGCAAAGGCTTTAGTCATGTCGGCATGATTTATGTCACCCAAATACCTGCCACTTATTGAGTGTTAATTATATGCAGTCATTGTGTTAAGCACTTTACATGCATTACCTTATTTTTCTCATTGGTATTACTCCCATTTTACAATCAAGTAGAGTAAGACTCAGAGAGGTTAAGTGACTTTCCTAAAGTCACACAGCTAGTGAATTGAAGGCTGTGATTTGTAGGCGAAAGCCTGACTCTGGAGCCTGACTCCAACAGGTTGCCTCACTTGTTAGAACTTACTGAACACCCAGGTGTGGGCTCTGATCTTCTGAGGATGAGGCCACATGAGGTGTTCAATGCCCAATTGTGCCTGCTACCTTTGCTAACCTAATTTTTGTTCTATCCTCCTACCTCGACCAATGTCCCTTCATAAGGCCAGATTTAAATCTAAAATTCTCAGACTCCTCAGAGTTCTGCACTGGAACATGACAGTATGGGGAGAGCCAGCCCCAGCCCTAGCCTGGCCCCCTTTCCACCCAGGCTCTGACATGCACCCTAAGGAGCCTGACATGCTTGTGGACACCCCCAGCCTGCATGGCCAAATGCCATCCCCCCACTCCCCACAAACAACTCCCTTGTTGTGGGCCCTGGAATGTTCACATCCTTACCATGGTCCACCCTTGGGAGGATAAGCTGGGAAGGAGACTTGTGCAGGCCCTGGAAGGTGGGTTCTGATCTGATTGGATAGGGAATTCAGGTCTAGGAACCTAGAGTAAGGTATAGAAAAGTGGGGGTATAGGGTCCAGGCAGACAAATCCCCATGGCTTATAGGAAGCTTATGGGAAGACACATGGCTAAGAAGCACCAGAGCAGTGCCTTCCAAAACACAAGGTTGGGACAGGAGCCATTCTTGCCTCAAGGAAAGGGTGGCACTGGAAGTCTAGACTCACCAAGCATTAAACAGCCAAGCAGGTGAGTACAGGTGTTGGAAGTGAATTTAAAAAATGATTTTAAAAAAGCAAAAGAAAATCAAGAGACCCAGCAGCTTCAAGAAAGATGCAAATTCTAATGTGACTGCTTAGAACCTGAGCAGTGAAAAGTCAAGACAGGAAGCAGGGTCGAGTCAGGAAGTCTTACTATTGATACAAGGTCCCTTCCTGCACCACTTTCCAGACTTTTCTTTGGTTCCTTTATGGCAGAAAGCAACCCCATCAGAACGTGTGGACCCTACAGAAGGAAAAGCATTTGGAAGCAGGTGGGCAAAGTGGGAAATGGGCGGGCAGAGGAGTAGCTGGTTTCTGGAAGTAAATCCAGATCCTGTTGAAAGAGTTCAGGTCACCTTTACCTGTTGAGGGTATGGTGATGAGTTGACTGTATTTTGCATGGTCAGGCAATCTGTTTTTAGCTTCACACCTATACTCTTTCCCTTCTCCAGTGTTATTCTTGGTTAAGTTAAATTCAGCAGGCTCCCTTACATTCTTGGAGATAACTGGTGATATGGCCATGTTTTTTTCAAAGAAAGTATAATTGATGGGCAGAGAGCCGTTGAATGAGATGCAGCGTAGCATTACGTATCTGTCTGTTTTTGTTTGAACAACACTGATGTTCAGCACCGGTGCAGTCACTGGATCTAGAAAAATAAAGTGCATGTTAAACAGATAAGCAGATTGGGTTCACTCACTCAGTCCACAAACATGGATGGGAGCCCTACTCTATTCCCAGCTGTTAACCCAAAGATGGATGACACCCCTCTTGAGAAGTCAAGTTGCTCACAAGAAGCTCCATCAGGAAGGATCAGTGGGTATGTGGTTAACCCCATGCCTCGTGGCATGAACCAGGTTCCGAGAAAGCCAGAGGGTGGAGGACGTCTCTGCTTTGAGGAATCAGAGTGCAAACTTGCCTTTCATCAGAATTCACAATTTGTTTGTGGCTGATAGTATAATTTTGTCAAAGATCCAGCTCCAAGTATGTAGTTGAGAGGTGCTTTTACTCCCAATCATTGTAAGATTGCAGTGGGTTTATTTTAAATCAAAGAAATCTAAAAATAGCATCTTTTCTAACTGTATTGTCATTTATAGAATCCGGCTGTACAATTGTCTTTCACTTCCTCCCGAAAGAAGGAAGTAATCCTGATAAATAGAGTCAAGGGAAATTCTTAACCAGAAATGAGTGGGTCTGGTAAGCTCTGTAAGATCATACCCTATATAATAAATTATATAGCTGGATAGTGGGAGAATCCAGCTATATAATTTATTATATAATTCATTAATAAAACAGTATTATAGGGAAAGGAAAGATAATTGTTGAGTATCCATCATGTGTCGGGGTCACTACCCACATTATCTTGTTTCACTTCACAACAGTACTACAAGGTGGACAGCATCATGCCCATTGCACAGTTGAGCCAACTGTGATTCAGAGGCCACAGAGCTAGTAAATGGCAGAGCCAGGGCCAACTCCCAAGCATATGCGTTCGTTTTTAATAACACTGTGCCAATTTAACAATCTGGCGCAGAAACAATGAAATATGTTTCATTGTTTAAGTCAAATCAAAGAAAATAATTTAGAGTCTTGTTGCTCCATCCCTCCCCTGAGCAGGAATCCCTGTGGCAGCATCCTTGACAGAATGGCACCCAGTGACGGTGGCCTCAAAGAGCAACTTTGTTTGGGAATAGCATCAATAGGATGTTTTTCCTATGGAACTGAAATCTACCTCCTGTAATTTTCAGAAAGGAGGAATTGAAACATTCATGAAGAAGCAGAGAGCATGGATTTCTCTCTGAGATAAGATGATTCAAACTAGAAGTACACTTCCCTGAGAGTTTGTAAAAGGACTGGTAAAGTGTATCACAGCATCACAGTGATCAAGGGAAGGGAGTGGTGACTCTTCAATAAATTAGTTATATGTTTTAAATTAAAGGAGTATTTTAATGGGACTTCCCTGGTGGCGCATTGGTTAAGAATCTGCCTGCCAATGCAGGGGACAAGGGTTCAAGCCCTGGTCCAGGAAGATCCCACATTACGTGGAGCAACTAAGCCCGTGCGGCACAACTACTGAGCCTGTGCTCTAGAGCCTGCAAGCCACAACTACTGAAGCCCGCACGCCACAATTACTGAAGCCTGTGCACTCTAGGGCCAGCGTGCTGCAACTACTGAAGCCCACATGCCTAGAGCCCGTGCTCTGCAACAAGAGAAGCCACAGCAATGAGAAGCCTGCACGCTGCAGCAAAGGCCCAGTGCAGCCGAAAATCAATCAATCAGTCAATCAATCAAGGGGTCCTTTAAGGCTCATTCAGTTGCCACCTTCCCCAGAAAACTTTTCCTTAGTCCTCCAGGCGGAACTTCTCCCTCTTCCTCTGCTTCCTGTAGCACTTGGTCCCATCCTCTTAATACTTTTCTACTTCTTATTACATGATCCACTTGGATGTCTCCTGGTCACCTCAAACATAACCTGTTTGAAACTGAACTCTAGTTAATCTGCTAGTTAGTGAGTCAATTGGTAGGTAGATAAACATATGTTAAAATCCTGTTCTTTTTTAAAATGTTTTTATTCATTCAATCATTCATTTATTTTCATTGTGCTAAGAACAGTTAACATGAGATCTACCTTCTTAACAAATGTTTAAGTGCACAGTACAGCACTGTTAACTATAGTCACAGTGTTATACAGCAGGATCTCTAGAACGTACTCGTCTTGCATAACCAAAACTTTATACCCATTGAACAACAACTTCCATTTTTGCCCATCTCAGTAAATGACACCACTCCTCATCAGCTGATCACACTTGACATCTGGAAGTCATTCTTGATTCCTTCCTCACCTTTACTACCTGTGATTCCAGATCTAATCAATCAGCAAGTCCTGTTGTTTCCTTCTCCAAAATATATTTTGAATCCATCCACTTCTCTCCATCTCCATCATTGTTTGTCTCCTGGATGACGGCAGAAGCCTCCCAACCGATCCCCAACCTCTACCCTTGCCCTGCCCCACCCAGGATGAATTAACATTGACGGTGATAAATTGGGCCTGATAAATAGGCCTGACTTGGCTCCCCCTCCCTTTCCAGTCTCACCTGGGGTCACACTCCCCTCATCAGACCTCCAGCCATACCAGTGTCCTATTAGGTCCTTCCCAACAACCAAGTTCTTTCTTAAGTTGGAGCTACCGGCACAGGTTATTGTCCCTTGACTAGAGCCTTTTTTCCCTGTCTCTTCACATAGCTAACCCCTTCTCATCCTTCAGGGCTCTTCTTAAATGCCATCCCTGTAGAAAGGCCTTCCCTAACTACCCTATCTAAGGAGGTCACTCCCCCATCCCCGACCTTTCTCCATCACTGTGCCAGTTTCTTTTTCTTTATAACAATCCACACAGTTTGTGATGATGAATTTATTTGGGTACTTGGGTTTTATGCTTCCCCAAATAGACTGTAAGCTCCACCAAGGCAGGAACTAATATATATCCAGGGCTCGGCACATCGGGGATAGCATTAAATATTTGATGAGTGAATCAGTGATTCATGAATTTGTGTTCACGGCTCACATCCCTTACTGGGTTGGGGATAAGATCGTGTCCTAGGCATCATCGAAACCCTGGCAGCATCCAACACAATTACTTGCATGGGGTCGGCATTCAGTAGGTATTTATTAATCTGACATAAATGAAGATGATGCAGGTTTTTATAATCTATTTAAAAAGTTCTACAGGATGGTATAATTACTGTAACGCATTGCAAGAAACTTGTGCATTTGCTCTGAAGGCAGGATGTGGGAAGATTGTATACATATCTGTGGGATGGAAGCTCAGGAAATGAAGACTTGGGGCTTTTTAAATCAATTGATTTAAGGCTTCAGCCTTGCACAGGAAGCTAGTGGTACACAGGTTCCCTGATGCCTATTCTGTTGCTCTTTCTGCAAAACCAGGCTGCCCAGTCCAGCAGGAGTCTGACCACCAGAGAATATTATCAGCCAGGGTACTGCCCTCACATCATCCACTACATCCCAGACCATGTTTGCATGGTCTTCTTCTTTTTACATTTCATTTACAATTATGGCTTCCATTGAGTTTGTGTTCAAATCTGTCCTAAGATGGTTGGCTCTAATCCAGAGCCCACGGTATCCCTTCAAGTCTTACGCAGAAATTTGCATCTGTCACATGTCTCAGGGAAAGTATCCGCTGCTATCATTAGATTGTTAAAATGGTTATAACCTAAAAAGCTGAGCGCCGTTGATCTAGAGCAGAGGCGTCCAGTGGAACTTCCTGTGGTGATGGAAATGTTCTGTGTCTGTGTTGTCTAATACAGCAGCCACCCCACATCCGTGGCTCTTGAGCACTTGAAATGTGACTAAATGAGACTGAGGAAATGAATTTTTTAATTTCAAGTAATTTGAATTAACTTGAATTTAAACAAATAAAACATGTGGCTAGTGGCTACCATACTGGAGAGCACAGACCCAGAGAATCACTCAAAGATTCAATCAGTAAGTCAGGGCTCCTCTGTTTGGAAGACTCCAGGTACATATATTACCTGGAAACACTCTCTCCTTCTCCCAGGAGTCCACTATCAAGGTCACCTTCATGGATGAGGCCATTAATGCTAGGTTGTGAAAGGCTTGGGGTGGGAAGTTGGGAGTTCCCTGGTGGCCTAGTGGTTAGGATCCCGGGCTTTCACTGCCGTGGCCCAGGTTCAGTCCCTGGTCGGGGAACTGAGATCCTGCAGTATATCCTGCGTGTCGTGGCCAAAAGAATGTAGTTGGGCAGGAAGAGTGCAGGCTGATGGCCATTGCAAAGGGAAGAAGGTGGGAAAAGCCTGGGACGCTGGAGACCCTTGCCACAGGGTCCAACGTCGATTCTAAGACTTCTTATTTGAATCTTAAAAGAAAAAGTCTTTTTTTACCTACACAATGAGAATCCTAGAGTAAAGCATCTAGAAAAGATCTCAACTTTTCAAATTGTTGATGTAAGACTTTTTGCCTTGGGCCATCAGCATATTATTATCTGAAACAGCCAAAAGTATTTGGAGAGAAAGTGAAATGGAATTATTAAGAAAAAAGCTCTCAGTGACATACTTGCCAGGCTTTTGAGGGAGTGTTAACAAGCAGAACAGAGAGCCCATCCTAGAACAGGAAAGAATCCCTCCAAATCACAGGGCCGCCGAGTAACAAGCACTCTACTTACCGACAAATGTGAAGTTGAACTCACGACTGTATTTTGAACAGTCAGAAACTTGGGCTTTGCATTTGTAGGGGCCCAAGTCACGGGCTTCTGAGATTGTTAGGTTAAAAGTCATGGGTCCATTCTGGGTGCTCAGGCATTTCTCACCCCGAAACAAGAAATAGGTGATCCGCAGTGATTTGTTCTGGTTGAAACAAGATAGAGATACATTCTGACCCCTCATGACTGCATCCATTTGTGAGTTCAAATTTGGAGAAGGGAATTCTGGAAAGCAAAATAACGCAAGAGAAAGTCCTTGTTACCATCCATCAGTAATAACTCAGTGGTTGTCTACCCACATTTCGTGGGTCAAGGTGGTGGAGACCCTCTGTTCCTGGTGAACTTCCCAAAGGTAGGGGACATTTCTTCCCTGTACAGCCAGGCTGGACAGTGTGTGAGGAAACCTCAGTGCCTACAGAGGCCTCTCCCAGTGAGAGACGGGTAGCCTTACCAAGCTGTTTTGTGCTGGTTAGGAACTGACTGGTCACCAGTACCGGACAAGGCCACTCTGTGACCATATTAGAGCAAGACAAAGACAAGATGACTCCATAATCATGTCTGAACACAGATGAAGACCCGAACATGGTCCAAAACACAAAAATGGCCAAAATGATTGACTGCTGCTTCTTTATCAGTCAGAGCTTTTGCCTTGCACTGCTCTTATCTTTTAGATAAGAATTATTAAGATTCCCAACCATATCATTATTTCCACTTCCTAAAAGAATCCAATTCAGAGTAAAGCCTGCTGCCTTGAATCTTCCTCCAGGTTACCTAATGCAAATCTTACTGTAAGATGCCCTCTTGCTTACTCCATGGTATGCATTTTCTCTTAAAACTCAACTTGGTTCAACTACACATGTGTCCCTGGTGATCTTTGGCTGGAGGACGTTAATAGTTTGTACCTCTAAAAGATAAGGACTCTGGTAAAAATAACAATACCATTATCACACCTAAAAATTAACAATATTTTAAAAATATCATCAGATATCTAGTTAGTGTTCTAATTCCCCCAATTGTCTGATTTTTCTTTTAGAATCCATAATGGTCTATTGTAGTTAGTTGCTATGTTTCTTATGACTTTTTTCATCTGTAGACCTTTCTGTCTCTTTTCTTTCCCCCTGCACTTTGTTTTTTTTAAATAAATTTATTTATTTTATTTTTGGCTGCATTGGGTCTTTGTTGCTGCGTGCGGGCTTTCTCTAGTTGCCGCGAGCAGGGCTACTCTTCGTTGTGGTACACGGGCTTCTCATTGTGGTGGCTTCTCGTTGTGGAGCATGGGCTCTAGGCACACGGGCTTTAGTAGTTGTGCGTGGGCTCAGTAGTGGCTTGCGGGCTCTAGAGCACAGGTTCAGTAGTTGTGGTGCACGGGCCTAGCTGCTCCGTGGCATGTGGGATCTTCCCGGACCAGGGCTCGAACCCGTGTCCCCTGCATTGGCAGGCAGATTCTTAACCACTGCACCACCAGGGAAGCCCTTTATTTGTTGAAGATAGCAAGTTGTTTGCTCTGAAGTGTTTTCCATGGTCTGGATTTCATTAATTACATCCCCATGCTGTCCTTTCCATATTCTTCTGTCTCCTGTCAGAGGCTTGATGAAATTCAGATTAGCTTTTATTTAGCAAGAATGCAGCATAGGGGGTAGGGTGTACTTCTATTAGGAGACACAGAATGTCTGGCTATCTTTTTGTTAGCAGACTTTGATGATAATTACCCAGAAAGCATTATTTCGTTAGAGGTTGCAAAATGGTGATATACCAATTCTATTTTTCCTTCTTCATTTGTCATCCGTAATTATCTGAAGAGAAACACCCTTGTCAACTCTTTGGTTACACTGAGGTACAGTTTGCATAGCAAAGGGAGGATAGGGGACCCTGGTGGTCCAGTGGTTAAGACTCTGTGCTTCCAATGCAGGGGGTGCAGGTTCGATCCCTGGTCAGGGAACTAAGATCCCACATCCCGCAGCCAAAAAGAAGAAAAAAGAAAAGGGAGGATAAATACTTGGTTCTCTTCTGTTACTGGCCAATTTTGAAAATAATGAGTTGGTTTCCTAGCATTTTGTAACAGTGAGATATTTCCCTTTATTGTTATTTTTTGTTTAAGAATCATTATGAACTCATAGATTTAAATGTATTTGATGTGTCTCAACCCACAACCCATTATGATTATTTTCTTCTTATTGTCTCTTTTTTTTTTTTGGCTATAGGGAGCATCTGCAAACTGCCTTCTGCCTTCACAGCTGTGAACTGCTCCATGCCTCATTGAACCAATTTCTCAGCCCTGAGAATAGGTCAGTTTTGTTAAGCACCTGTGTCTCATTTTAGGAGGCGGTGTTGGGGGTGGGGTCCCGCCAAAGTGAGGCCTTTGTAAGGGCAAAGCCATCAGCGTTTAATGGGGGGTACTTCTGTAGAAACAAAGGAAAAGCCAACTGTACAGCCTGGTCTGAGTCCAGAGGGTGGTCAGCTGGGGGGAATTCCAGGAGGGTGGTCTCCGTGCCTCCCTGTATGGGGGAGGGGCAAGGGCAGGTGGTGGCAGTTCTGCTGCTTTTCCTGGACCGCAGTTGGAATGTGGCCGTGGCATTGGGTGAACTCTGAGCAGCCCCCACCCCGGCATTACCGAGGTTGTCCACATGTAATCTGTGTGATTTCTCTTAAGTTTATACTAAGTTGTCAAGCTTCAGCTTGTAGGGAAGTTTTCATTTTTCGTGATTACAAGTCAGAAGGGTAGGAGAGAAATTGGAAATGTTAACTGCTGACAACGAGACGTGGCCGTTCGACACCCCACAGGGTGTGCTGTACTTTTACTGAAGCAGAGCTCTCTCCCTACAATCACCCCCATTTTTTTTTTTGTTTTTTTTTTTTTGCCGTACGTGGGCCTCTTACTGTTGTGGCCTCTCCCGTTGCGGAGCACAGGCTCCAGACTCGCAGGCTCAGCGGCCGTGGCTCACGGGCCCAGTCGCTCCGTGGCATGTGGGATCTTCCCGGACCGGGGTACAAACCCGTGTCCCCTGCATCGGCAGGCGGACTCTCAACCACTGCGCCACCAGGGAAGCCCCCCACCCCCATTCTTAATAGAGATAATTGAAGATTAATTAGTTTGCAAAATCAGTCTGGTCTCATTAAACTTGGCCTGATTATTGATATCAGTGCAGCAAGAGTAGATTGAACATGTAGGTCTTTTAAGTCTGCTTTGCTGGAACTTTTATAAGGAATTCCAGATTAGACTTTTAATAGCCTCTTGAGGCTAAGAAGCCAAGTCAGCAACTTGTCACAAGACTGTACCTTCAGTACCCATGAATTTGGGTGAATTCCTCTCTTCTCGATGTCCCCAAGACATCCTGAGACCCCTGGACCTGCTAAGAAGTGACCTTTACTCACTTGTGAGTTAAAAAAAAAAAAAAAAAGAGGAATATAGGGAAATGTTTTTTATATCACCTGCTTGGTCTTCCAAGTAAGACACACAAAATAGCCATAAAGAAAAGACTGAGAAAAAATAACAATCCTAAAACTTTAAACTCCTCTGTGGCAAAATTAAGAGGTGTAAAAGGCTAGAAGAAAATACTTAAAACATAAACGAAAGCATAGTATTCTTTTTATATACATAAACCAACAGCAAATTAATAAGAAAAAGATAATCAAATAAATGGGCAAATAATCTGAATATGTAATTCCCAAAAGAAGAAATAGTGCTGGGGCTGAGGGATGGCTTGGGTGGAGGAGCGGTTTAGACCCCTCAAAAATGCCAAAACCTCCCTCCTTCTCTTTGATCTGGACAATTAATATTTTCTCAGCCTTATGTAAGCTCAGCTTCAAGATGAGACCTTGCCTCTCTTTCCAACCAGATAGCCATCCCTAAATGTCCTTTATATGGGTGTACTAGAGCTTTCACAGTCAACAGACATGAAAAAGAAGCTCAACTTTATGAGTGATGAGGCAACCACGAATTAAAACAACATGGAGGGCTTCCCTGGTAGCGCAGTGGTTAAGAATCTGACTGCCAGTGCAAAGGACACGGGTTCGAGCCCTGGCCCGGGAATATCCCACATGCTGTGGAGCAACTAAGCCCGTGCACCACAACTACTGAGCCTGCGCTCTAGAGCCTGCAAGCCGCAACTACTGAGCCCATGTGCCACAACTACTGAAGCCCACACCCCTAGAGCCCGTGCTCCACAAGAGAAGCCATGACAATGAGAAGCCTACACACCTCAAGGAAGAGTAGCCCCCGCTCACTGCAACTAGAGAAAGCTCGCACACAGCAACGAAGACCCAACACAGCCAAAAATAAATTAATTAATTTTTAAAAAAACAACATGGAGATATTATTTTGTACTCGTCAGAGTGACACATTAAAAAACTGACTGTATCCACTGTTTGAGAGGGTGGGAAACTCACACTTACCCATGTGCGTGGTCAGTGTTGGTGACCATGCACCAGTTCAGCGTGTGGGGAGGGCAACTTAGCAGTATCTGTAACAATTCAAATGGACATGCCCTTGGACCCAGCCATTTCACTTCTAGGATTTTATCCTACATGAGCTCTCACACACTCATGTGTCCACAAAGCATGCTGTGTACAGTGATGTTTACTGCAGTATTGCTTCTATTACAAAGAAAAAAAATGGAACAACCAGTAAGGGGGTGATGGTTCAATGAATTAGGCCGTGGGACTTCCCTGATGGCGCAGTGGCTAAGACTCCGCACTCCCAGTGCAGGGCGTCTGGGTTCGATCCCTGCTCAGGGAACTAGAATCACATGCATGCCGCAACTAACAGTTCGCGTGCCACAACTGAGGAGCCTGCAAGCTGCAACTAAGACCTGGCACAACCTAATTAATTAATTACTTTAAAAGATATTAAAAATTATTTTTTAAAAATGAATTATGGCTGAGTCCTATTATGAATTGCCATGCAGCTGTTGAAAAGAAAGGAACTAAATCTAAATGTTCCTCTTAGAAAGATGTCTGGGATATATTGTTAACTTTAAAAAGGACAGGTTACAGAAGAGTTTGTTTACTATGATATTGAAACAAAAAGGACTGTTAATAGTGGTTGCTTCTGGAATTGGAGAGGGGAAAGGGATTGAGAGGATATAACAGAACTTTCACATTTTATAGTGTAGTAACAACAACGACCTGAGCTAGCATTTGTTGATGGTTCCTCATACACTCGGCTCTGTGCTGAGGCACATGGCTTGTCTCAGTCCCCACAACAACCCTCCCAGGGAAGTACTTTTATTTTCCCCACTTCACAGAGGATAGAAATTAAGCTTTAAGTGGTTTCCTTGTGCGCGCGGGCTGCCAGCTGGAAAACGGTAGAACCAGGGTTAGGACCACAACAGCCTAGCTCTATGGTGATAAACTGCCTCCCAGGATATATTTTTAGTGTTGCTTGACTTATTTTACAACAATTATGTGTTGATTTTTCTAACTAAAAAACAACAACAGAGAAAGAAGGAACCATTACCTTGTAAAAAAAAAATCTCAATATTTTGTCTCTGAGTCTCGGGAAAGATTCTCCAACTACCTTGCTAAAATCACTTCATTTTAAACAGTAGGTCATAGAAACGACTCTCCCTTTGGTTGTTCATCAGAAAGCACCGAAAAACCTGTTCATGAACGCGCATGATTTAAAGCTGACAGTCTCACCATTTCGGTGAAAACAGCTTTAGTACAAGAGAGAAATAAATGAACTTACCATTTGTTTTTCTCATTCTTTCACAATCCAGTGCAGCCTTCTGAACTGAAAGAGCGAAAAGCAACATGAGAAAACTCTTTTTCCACATGTTGTTTTGGTTTGGAGATTCAAGCTTCAAAATGGTAAGTGAGCCTTATACTTGACAGCAGGAAAAATGCCCCCAAAGAACAGTCTGTTCAAATGGCCCCCACGTTCTCCTAAATGAAATCGGAGAGGAGGGCAAAGGAGGCTTGGTGGGCTCCGGGGTTGGTGAGTCACATAGAGAACTTCCTCCTTTTTTTTTTTTTTTTTTTTTTTGGTACACGAGCCTCTCACTGTTGTGGCCTCTCCCGTTGCGGAGCACAGGCGGCTCCGGACGCGCAGGCTCAGTGGCCATGGCTCACGGGCCCAGCCGCTCTGCAGCATGTGGGATCTTCCCGGACCGGGGCACGAACCCGCGTCCCCTGCATCGGCAGGGGGACTCTCAACCACTGCGCCACCAGGGAAGCCCAAGAACTTCCTCCTTTTTGACCAAGTTAAAGAAATGGGAGTTGCATGGACAAGCCTGACATAAGACGACTGGTTGATGTGACCCTGTGCTCCTCTGTGAGCTCTTGTAGGCAGAGACAGATGTGACAGGTTGCTTCTAATTCAGGCTGGCAGGGAAGCTGGACAGTGGGAAAAAGAAAAAGTATTGTCTTTATGCAAACCCACCCAATCGTCTCTTTCTAGATATGGCCTGTGTCCAAAGGAATTTAGTGGAAGTTTGGTTTAGTCTTGGGAAGCAATACTGACTGTGTAGAGAGACACAGGGAAACATGGCAGCAGAAATGCCTGATTGTGTTAAATGCTGGCTTCTAGGCCCCACTCCAGGCTTACTGGGGATGAAACCTGGGACTCTGAATTTTCGCAAGGGCCCAAGCGGTCTCAGAGTCTCTAAATTACAACCCTGAAGTAACTAGTGATTCACTTCTCTGCAGTCCAGAATTCTCCTGACTCTGCGAAGTGGATGCAGAAGTGGATGCATGTTTTTGCTGTCGCCAGCCTGAAGTGGGGAGTGGGAAGGGGTGAGGGGTTCCCGAGTGGTGGGAGCTGTGATCAGGCTGGGCCACTTGGGTTACTGGTTCTTTTCTTTTTTTTTAGTTATTATTTTTAAATTTTTTGACCTCTCTGCACGGCTTGTGGGATCTTTGTTCCCCTGACCAGGGATTGAACCCGGCCCTCCGCAGTCAAAGTGAGGAGTCCTAACCACTAGACCACCAGGGAATCCCGGGTTACTGGTTCTTGTTGCCACTGAGGGTTGGCCCTGTAGGTCTGTTGCATTCCTGTGGACAGGTGCCCTCTCTGTGGGGGACACAGAGGTGCAGGTTCTTTCAGATCATCCAACCTCCAGTATTAACTCACTCCCCGTGCTCCGTTCTCGGGCTCCCCAGGTCCAGCTCGTGGTGGTCAGTCATTCCCAACCTCACACCTGGCCACTACTGGGGGTCTGAGCAGAGCCAGGACCTGCTGCCGTCACCCCCACTTCCTCCCTGTCTGGCTGCCACTGTCTGGAAGCAAATCATCTTATTTAGCCTTCAGTTCATAAAAGGCCTTTATTTCCTTCTGACAGTAAAAGTTACTTCTCAGGCACCCACTCTTCTAACAAAGATGGCACTCAGTGCTTGACGGTGACTTCATATGGTGATATTGGTGGCAATTTCTTTCACTAAAGAACCCCACAAGTTTAATCTCTGGTGGGATGACCCTTAATGCCAGAATTTCTGCTAAAGGGAATCAGAGGTTTCGTTTTTGACATTTCCCAGGAGTATCTCATCCATCCTGGCCTGAGCAGAGGGTGGAGCTGGGTTCCCGAGAACTGTTATGCCCAGAAGATGGGGGGTCTTTAGAAAAGCTGACGTGTCTGGGGCATTTCTGTGTGTGGAACTTTCAGCTGGGGCAGGAAGCCTGCAGACCACAGCTTGGATACAAAGACAGCAAAGGAAACCAGAAGAAGTGCTACTTAGAGCTGTTAGTAAACGTTGCTAGGAGTACCTTAGCAAGGCCCCGGAAAAGGATCATAGTCTGTCAAAGATTACACAACAAATCAGCTATGAAGTCTCAAGTGGAAAAAGAAAAAGTTCGTCCATGGACCTGGCACATTCCTTAGGGCCCAAATCATGGCAAATCCACATTGTTATGGTCCACAATAATTCACCATATCGATAAGCTTGATAACAAGAAATATGGTCAAACAAACGGTAAGGTTAGGTTTTCTGTTGTCTAAGAGCTTTACACTGATAATCTCATTTAATCCTTATGAAACCTCTATGAAGTGTGCAGAGATATTATTAAATATGTCACAACCAGTAGAGTAATATATATGTCAATGCATGGATCAGATATTTAAAAATATATTCCACCACCCCTAGTTTATCTCTAAATAAACTAAGTTATGTTATAAAACTACTCAACAAGTGATATAAATTTTTGAGCAAATCTTTAATAAATTATTCTCATAATTTCCAAAATTTTGTTGATTTTTAGAAATAGTTGGTATGGTGTTTTGAAACAGGGCTCACGTTTCAGGATGATTGGACATGGGGAACTGCCTTGAATTTTTCCAGTGAATTCCTTGAAACTGGTGGCCATTGGATAATGTGTAATCTCGATAGATTGAGAATTTCTCTTCACACCAGTTGTTCCTGGTGTTAAATCCTCAACTCCTGATGAACAAAAACAATGATAAAATTTTTAAGTATTCCAACCCTTATAATGTTGTTTGAAATTTTTCTATATCCAAAATTTCTGTTATCTTATATTTCTAAATCACAAAAAATCATTTAATCCATTGGTTTAATTTCACTTATCCTTCCACAGAACTTTACAAATACCATTTAGTAGTGTCAGGATTCTATAAATTTAAATGACTTTAGAATTCATTTATTTTCACTTTTGCCCTCAAATAACAAATGTATTTTTATGTAATAATTTATTTTAAGTATTATATTTTCTCTTGGAATTGATACTTTGTTTTGTTACAAGAAGTCATGCCATATTTCTTCATTGTTATAGCATCTTCCACTTCTCTTTCATTTACCAAACTAACCTTGTAAATCTGAAAGTATTAAAATCTCCACATGATAATAAAACTATAGATTTATAATTTTAAAAATTCCACATGAAAAGATGTTCAACGTCACTAATCATCAGGGAAATGAAAATCAAAACCACAATAAGATATCTCCTCACACCTGTCAGAATGGCCATCATCAAAAGGACAACAAATAACAAGTGTTGGCAAGGATGTGGAGAAAAGGGAACCCTCATGTGCTGTTGGTGAGAATGTAAACTGCTGCAGCCACTATGGGAAACACTATGGAGGGTCCTCAAAAAACTAAAAATAGAACTGTCATACAATTCAGCAATTCCACTTCTGGGTATTTTTCCGAAGAAAACAAAACAATAATTCAAAAAGATATAGGCACCCTTATATTCATTGCAGCATTATTACAACAACCAAGCTACAGAAACAACCTAACCCATCCATAGACAGTTGAATGGGTAAAGGAGATGTGATGTATATACACAATGGAATATTACTTGGCCATAAAAAAGAATGAAATCCTGCTGTTTGCGACAAACTGGATGGACCTAGAGGGTATTATGCTAAGTGAAATAAGTCAGACAGAGAAAGACAAATACCGTATGATCTCACTTATAGAATATAATATTACAAGCCAATTGTACTTTAATTTAAAAATATAAATAAATAAAAGTATTAAAATTTCTGTTAGAATATCCCTAATTAAGCATAAAACTCCCTAAAATGTTTCCTTTTCCAAAGATTTTACCATTTCCGTTAAAATGACCAGGCTTCATAGTTTCCAGACTGTGCGGCTGTAGCACCGCAAGTTCTCCATAAGGTCCAATGGCCTTCCAGTTTTCATTGTCTCAGTTCCCAAGTCTTGAGATATATTACTTAATTCTCTCTGATGTTTATTTGATGAAAGAAGGTAAATTAAAAGTTTGTCAGGCTTCTTCCTCTTCCAGAGATGGTATCTAGAGGCATTCACGGTGATCCAGCATTTGACATGCCGTCATAGGCTGTTCCATGATACAGCCTCTAACAAAACCAGGCTGTCCCGAACCCCTGGTAACAGAATTGTTTACCTTTATACCAAGAAGGTTGAGAAAGCACCAAAATTCGCATGTGGTGTGCCCAGACTGACTTCGAGGAGTTCGTGCCATGAGACCTAGAGTTCTTATGAGGTTGTCTAAAACAAAACAACATGTCAGCCAGGCCTGTGGTGGTTCCATGTGTGCTAAATGTGTCCGTGACAGGATCAAGCGCGCTTTCCTCATTGAGGAGCGGAAAATCGTTGTGAAAGTGTTGAAAGCACAAGCATGGAGTCAGAAAGCTAAATTTAAAAAATGAAGCTTTGGGACTTCCCTGGTGGCTCAGTGGTTAAGAATCCACCTGCCAATGCAGGGGACACGGGTTCGATCCCTGGTCCGGAAGATCCCAGATGCCACGGAGCAACTAAGCCCGTGCGCCACAACTACTGAGCCCGCGTGCCTACAGCTTCATGCTCCACAACAAGAGAAGCCACCGCAATGAGAAGCCTGTGCACCGCAACGAAGAGTAGTCCCCTCTGGCCGCAACTAGAGAAAGCCTGTGCGCAGCAACGAAGACCCAAAGCAGCCAAAAATAAATTAAAATTACAAAAAAAGAAGCTTTTTTGAGTATTAAAAAATTTTTTTTAAGTTTGTCAGGAAAATACTTTAAGATTGACATGATTCACATCTTTAATTACATCACTCAGAGGTGACTATAGAGGGTTCGACACCACCTGTCTGAGGACGGGTTCCTGAGCAACAGAGCCTGAGATGAAATTCTTGAGCATGTGATTTACCAAGGGAGTGATTGAAGGAGAAGGGAAGGGCACTGTCATGTAGAACAGGACCCGGGAAGCAACTAAGCAAAGATGAGGGTTCAGCTGAACTTGACGCACTGTCTGCTCCCATGGGGTGATGTGGGGTGTGAGTTGTGCCATGGGGTTTGGTCCATTTTGTGGCCAGGGAGGTTTTTACACCTCCCCTCCGTTGTTCAGTCGTTATCAAGGGCCTGGGGGGGGATGTGCCTAGGACCACTCAGGCATCTCTGCACAAGCTGTCCTCCAGGGAGGATGAGCCACTCCACCCAGTCTGGAGGAGGGGAGTGGGGCCTGCCCGACAGCATTTGTCTAGAAACAGCTTCTAAAATCTTGGCTGAAACTCCAAATTTCCCAGACTTCCTCTCTACCCTGCTCTAGTATTCCTACTCTGTACAAAACCCGGTAAGATTTTCATGAAACATCATGGAAACCATGTTTCTCAAGCACGGACAGTAACATTTGGATATAGTATTTCACATGTTCCTTCCCCTTTAAGAAATAAACAAAAACAAGTGACTATTTTTGAAGACTTGAATTTTACATTTTAATTTAAAAATATATGTTAGGGAAATAGTTTCAAAATTTTTTTCTTATTTCAATAGTTACATTTTACACCAAGTAGGACCATTAATTTAGGTCACAGTGATACACCCATGCTTTTTTATTCTTTTTTGAAATTCATTAATTTCATGTCTAAAAATACTTAACTGTTTAAAACTATACACTAGATTGTGTTAAAAATTCTGATAGCAGTTTCTGAATATTCTCACTTGCTTTATAGATATAATTTTGATGTTTACATTTCCAGAATTTTTATTATTTCAAAAACCTACGTGAAACAGATTTAAGGTATTCTTTTCATTATTTTGCTCACTGGGTTTGTAGAATTTATCAGAGCAATGAGCTTTGCCAGAACAAGATTACCATCCTGATGAAATATATTTAGTATTTTCAATTTTTTACATCATAACATCTGAGCCCCATTTGTTCACAGCACAACTTTTAAAAAAAAATTGTTTTATTTATTTATTTTTGGCTGCATTGGGTCTTGGTTGCTACACGCGGGCTTTCTCCAGTTGCGGCGAGCGGGGGCTACTCTTCGTTGCAGTGCGCGGGCTTCTCACTGTGGTGGCTTCTCTTGCTGCGGAGCACGGGCTCTAGGCGCGCCGGCTTCAGTAGCTGTGGCACGCAGGCTCAGTAGCTGTGGCACATGGGTTTAGTTGCTCTGCGGCATGTGGGATCTTCCCGGACCCGGGCTCGAACCCGTGTCCCCTGCATTCGCAGGCGCATTCTTAACCACTGCGCCACCAGGGAAGCCCCTGCAGCACAACTTCTGAGTCCTGTTCATATTTTTTGTTAGAATAATTAAATTGGTTTTCATTCCAGAAATAGAAATCATTTGCTTTATTTTGTACTGCTTCTTGTACAGTGTAAAAAGACATTCTGGGCTATTCTGATTTGAGCAGAAGATGTTCTGGGCTGCAGTTCACTATTCATTTCACTTCTGATTTGTTCCCACAGATTCTGTACTTGGTTGAATAGTGACCCCTAGACTTCATACCCACCCAGAACCTTAGAATGTGAGCTTATTTGAAAATGAGGTCTTTGCAGACGTAATTAGTTAAGTTGAAGTCATTCTGGTATCCTTATAAGAAGGCAGCTTTGTGATTCATCGTAGGGGTTAGGGCTGGCAGGGACTCCACTTGTTCTCCAGTTCTCCTGCATCAAGATGGCTGGGCTGCTGCTGAGGAGGGGTCTCCATCCCTGGGCTCTGGAGTGATATCAACTGACCCCCTACCCCCTCTCAGGGAAAGGGGGTGCTGTGGATTCTAGGAAGATCCAGTCAGTTCACAGGCCAGTTGCCAGCCTCACCCTCCTTGTCCTGATTCTTCTTGGGACTTGCTCTACCTGCCCACAGCTGTGAATAGTGAGCTTTGGTGTCCATTCCTGGACTGGGCTGGTGACCGCCCAATTGTGGGGGTCACCACTCAGGAACACCACCATATGAATGGATTCACCAGGGTCTTTTCTACCTCTTGGAGCTTGCTGTGCTCTCATCTAGAGTGTTTCAAGGACCAACGGGAAGGATCTAGCACTTGCTGAACATCTCCTGGCCAGGGGTCAGCCCATCAGATGGGCCAACTCACTCCATCTTCATAATAACCCTATGGGTTGTTCTGTTTCACAGATGGAAAAACCGTTCAGGAACAGAGCTAAGTCTCCAGCGTAGAGGCAGATCTGGAATATTAACCAAGATGCCTAGCCACACTGAGCTATGGCAGATTGTCATTAGAAGACTAAACACGTCGCCCTCCTCCCCTACATGATCAGTGAGGGGATCACAGGCCCACCCTCAACAGAAAATTCACTTTAGCGTGTGTTTGACCCCTTATATACTTGGAAGAAATTTGCAGCGGCTTTTACAACACCAGCTAACATCAGAATTCCTGCGTTCGCATCCAGAGCTGTGATGTGTAGACCTAGAATCTTCCGTCTAGAGCTACAAGTGTGCAAAGGTAGGCGCCCAGGGGCATCCATGCAGTTTTGCCTGTAATCATGA
The DNA here is from genome assembly GCF_949774975.1 of Lagenorhynchus albirostris. NCBI lineage: Eukaryota > Metazoa > Chordata > Mammalia > Artiodactyla > Delphinidae > Lagenorhynchus > Lagenorhynchus albirostris. The sequence goes on along the minus strand of NC_083114.1, from coordinate 46,066,312 downwards.
AAAATTACAAACACCTAAATGCCTATCAATTGGGAACAGGTTGTTTAAATTGTAGGATGTTTTTGACATTCTGTTCATTTGTGAAACAGCTTTTTTGTGTGATGTAATTCACATACCATAAAATTTAAAGTATAGAGTTCAGTGGTTTTTAGTATATTCACGAAGAGGTGCAACCATAGCCACAATCTAATTTTAGAACATTTTTATTACCCTGTAAAGAAATCCCATACAAGATATTTTGGAGCCATTTTTTTAAAAAAGAGGTAGTTCTCTGTGTATTTAAATGAAAATATATGCATGATGCTCAAAAGGTTAAAAAAAATCACGTTGCAGAAAATATATAAGATATCCCATCTATTTATAATATATATCTAAACATGTTTTTTTTTAATATTTATTTATTTTGGGGGGGCTGCATTGGGTCTTCGTTGCTGTGCGTGGGCTTCTCTAGTTGCAGCAAGCGGGGTCTACTGTTCCTTGCAGTGCACGGGCTTCTCATTGCAGTGGCTTCTCTTGTTGCGGAGCATGGGCTCTAGGTGCATGGGCTTCAGTAGTTGTGGTGTGTGGGCTCAGTAGCTGTGGCTCGCGGGCTCTAGAGCACAGGCTCAGTAGTTGTGGCACACGGGCTTAGTTGCTCTGCAGCATGTGGGATCTTCCTGGACCAGGGCTTGAACCTGTGTCCCCTACATTGGCAGGTGGATTCTTAACCACTGCGCCACCAGGGAAGTCCTAAACATGTTTATATGTTTGTTCATTCATTCATTCATTCATTCACTTATTTGTATATGCATAGAGCACTCTGTCTGGAGAAAGGAATGAGGAAGTTTTATTTTAAATACCTTTTATATAGCATTTAAAAAATTTTTTTTTATTTTGGTTGTACTGGGTCTTAGTTGTGGCATGCGAACTCTTAGTTGTGGCACACGAACTCTTAGTTGTGGCACGCATGTGGGATCTAGTTCCCTGACCAGGGATGGAACGCGCATCCCATTCATTAGAAGGCAGATTCTTTTTTATTTATTTATTTATTTATGGCTGTGTTGGGTCTTCGTTTCTGTGCGAGGACTTTCTCTAGTTGTGGCAAGCGGGGCCACTCTTCATTGCGGTGCGCAGACCTCTCACTATCGCGGCCTCTCTTGTCGCGGAGCACAGGCTCCAGACGCACAGGCTCAGTAATTGTGGCTCACGGGCCCAGTTGCTCCGCGGCATGTGGGATCTTCCCAGACCAGGGCTCGAACCCATGTCAGCTGCATTGGCAGGCAGATTCTCAACCACTGCACCACCAGGGAAGCCCCTTATATAGCATTTTTATGCTATATATTTTATACAGTATTTTTACATCAGTGCTGTGTTTCTACTAGAAATAATAACCAAGGGTGAAATAAGCAATGAGGGTGTCCAAAGCTGATAAAGAAGTGTTAGAAGTGATTGGTACAAATTTAAAGGTTAAAAAAAAAATGATTTTTTTGTGTGTCTAACCTAATATTCCATTAGATGGTGCCATTGTAAAATTTCTGTAATTTCAAATGGGCCATGGAAGGACTGGGCACACCCATTAACTGTTTCTGCCCGTGAAGACTTATTATTGTTGTTGCTTGTTTTTCTTTTAAGTCACTTGAAAAAGAAAAAAGTTAAAGCCCCCTTCAGTAATACCCTATTAGTTCAAACCAATGGGGGTAAATGAAATGAGGTACTTATTAAAGGAATTTAATCATTAGATGAAAAATACTGTCAAATGCATGTAAAATGGGCACTTGGGGACAAGTTATTTTCTCTCAGTCCTATAAAAATTCGCCACTGATACTCTGATTACCAGAAGTGTAACATGTTGTCTGCTACTTTGGAATTTTCCATATTCCTGAGCAGGCTGGGATTCCTACCTTTTCTCCAACGACAACTCCTCCATTACTTCTCTGTCCTAAATCTCATTACTGGGAAGATTTTATAGTAATAGCATTTACTAAGTAGTTAAAGGTTTTTCTGTTTTGTATTTATGTATATATGTATTTGATCAATTGAAGTTCTTAATAGACAAAGGGACAGCCTTGCTGGGTTGATATAACTCCAGCCAAAAGCTGGAGGAACTTGAACTGGGTGGTAGAAGCAAGGGCCCTGGGGCCAGCCTGGCACTGTGGGCAATGACTGTAGCTGTACCGAACTCACGGGACTGAGCCACAGTGCATGTAAATCACATGTCGCACTACAACAAACACCAGTTACTATCATCGGCATTTTATTCAGCATGTGCCGCTGTATCTTCAGACAGCCACTTGGATTCTCTTTCACTGACCTACCCGTCGCTCACCCCGGAACGCACAAGTTGAGCACTCCTGGCCTGGGTTTACCTCTGGGCTGACAGTTACGATGCTCACAAGTGCTCCTCTTCCCTGCTTGAAATGCCCCAAATCACCTTGTTTATATTGTTGGTGAGCTAAGTAAGGGGACTTTTAGTTTTACAGGTTTACAAATCATTATGGAAGCATCCACTTTTGGGGGCCAGTTTTCGTGAAATCCTCGGTACTGAAACGGTACCACAGAAGTAAAGAGCACAGAGTGGAATGTTGATGAGTCCTTTTAATTCAGAAAAGAGTCAGTTTGCAGATCTCAGATGGGGTGAATCTGAAGAACAAATTACCGTAATTTTGACAGTTGGTCAGAATTTGGTACCCGGATTGCTTACAGCCAGACCTACCAGCAGGTGGCTTCGTCTGTACTAGGGACAGGTGCAAATGAGCCAGTTCTAAGAAGGGAACAGGCTCTTACCGGATCGCAAAATGCAATTCTGTAGACAAACCCCATAGATATAGGAAAATTAATTTTATCGGAGGAGGTGAAAAAAATTCTGTCCCGTAAGAGGGAGAGAAGAGGAATTGTTCTCTTTGCTTTTAATGGTATTAGTGTGTGTTGTGTGTGTGTGTTGGCAGGTAGGTGCATACTAGGCTTACGTTCTTTAGATGGTGACCTCCTTGAGAGCAGGGAAGTGTCGTACTCATTGCCCCCCACCTCAGCCATCCAGCCTGTGCAGGGCATTCAGTGCCCACCCACCTGATGAGAGTTGAATTGCTGGGTAGCAATTAGCAAGGCATGACTTTAGGTGGGGGTGACTTTAGTGTTTGGAGCTCCCAGCAAGTGGAGGCCTGCTCCAAACTCCAAACTCCCTGGTTTGCCCTACGGTGTTTCTCGCCCTGAGGTCTTGTCCTCTTTCAGGGCCCAAGCCCCAGGAGAACAAAGCTGTAGTGACTGTTTAGATTTCCTATACTGGCGATTTCTATGGGTTCCTGGGCTGGTGGGTTTTTTGGGGTTTTGTATGTGTGTGTTTGGTTTTTTTTGCCAGGGGTGAGAGTGGGGAGGGAATGGAGAGGGTGTCCAGAAGGAAAAACTGTACTTTTCTTTAAGCGCCAACATTATTCTAGGCACTGTGTTAAATTTAGTAGCTAAGCGTAACTTACATGCCATAAAATTCACGCATTATAACTGTATACTTCAAAGACTTTTAGTTAGGATCCGGCGATCCTAACTGCTAGGATGCCCAGTTAAATTTGAATTTCAGGTAGACAACAAACATTTTTTTAGTGTAAGTATGCCCCCATAGGAATATTTGGGATACACTTATACTAAAAAGATTATTTGTTGCTTTTTTGAAATTCAAATTTAACTGAACAGCCTATATTTTTATTTGCTAAATTTCAAAACTCTTCGTAAATATATAGAGTTGTGCAACCATCACCACAATCTGGTTCTAGAGCATTTCCATCACCCAGAAGTTCCCTCTTGCCCATTTGCCATCAATCCCTAATCCCTCCCCAAGTCCCAGGTAGCTACTGGTTTGCATTTTGCTTTTATAGATTTGAGGAAGACTGGGGTGGGGGTGGGGGGGTTGTTTGGTTTTTTGGTTTGTTTGTTTTTGTTGCTGTTTTGTTTTGCTGCAAAAAGCTTTGTTGTTTCTATTTGGTCCAGGGCTTGGAAGAGGGCTCCAGGGTGATTAAAAAACTGCCTAGTAGCTGCAGAGAGAGGCTTCAGCTGTTACACAATTTAGTTTAAACTCTAAGTATTTGCATGAAGAGTTTGGTTTCATTTTTCCTGAATGTGAAACCACAGAGAAGACTGGCCACCCCATGTGGGGTTTGGTTTGTCTTTTGTCACACACCTCACAGTATGGTGTGGTAAGTTCTGTGAGACCCAGAAAACAGGTCTCTGGGGTGCAGTTATGTGGATTATTTGAATCTCTCCGTGTTTACAGACCACTTGGGTAAACCGCCCGTGGTGAAGGCTGAGAGCCGCCGGCCCTCAGAGGGGGGCCTTTCCAGGCCCAGCCAGGGCAGGGCAGGAGGATGCCCAGTTAAATTGGAATGTCAGGTAGACAACAAACATTTTTTTAGTGTAAGTATGCCCCCATGCAGTATTTGGGCTACACTTATACTAAAAAGATTATTTGTTGCTTATTTGACATTCAAATTTAACTGAACATCTATAAGTTCAGGTGATCTGAGGAGCCATTCAAGGACACTGCACGCTACACTGGTCGAATGCTGGTCCTTGGCTACCTGGGCCCAGTCTTGGAGTGACTTAACTAAATGAAATATTACGTGTCAAGGAGCCTTACACTGTGCCTGGTGTGTGTAGCTGAAAACAGCCTTCCGTGAATTCAGAGTTCATCTGACACATACTGCTGAAGACCCAGTGAGGCCTACAGCATCGCCAACTGAGAGTGTGCACGAAAGATGGCCCCTGCTTTAAGACAGGTAATCCTTTAACGACCTGTGTTTACTGAGCACTAGCCGTGTGCCAGCATTTGCTAAGTGCTCCGTGTGTGTTAACATCTAATCCTCACAAACGCTCTAAGGCAGATACTCATTCTCCCTATCCTGCCTGTGAGGAAGTGGAGGCTCAGAGAGGTTAAGTCCCCCAAGGTCACACAGCTTGTCTGGACCTAGAAGAGCCTTTTCTTACTACTACTCTGTGCTGCCTCATGTAATGACGTGGTAAATTCTGTGCGAGCCCAGAAAGTGAGGCGTTTGAACCATGGGGAAGCCTTCCCAGGCATCTCCCCTGAGGGGTTAGCTGGCCAAAGAACCGGGGAACAGCACTCCAAGCAGAGGGAATGGCATATGCAAAGGTAAGAGGCAAGAGAATGAGGCACGATGAAGAGTAACCAATGAGGCTTGGGACAAATATTTCAGAGCATTTCCCAAAAAACTGGAATTTTCCTTGGGAAAAATAAAAAAGTCTAATTCTAGCAAGGGAAAGAGTCTCAGGTGAGAGCCCTGAAGACCTTCAGGAGCAACTTGCAGCAAGTACCTTAGATTGGTGAGCTGTCTCCGGCCCATCTCTCTCCCTCACCAGGCCTGCTTTTCTGCTGTAAAAAGGCTAATAATACCCATATGTGTGTGGCTCACATACCAGAACCCAGAATCCTATAGGGCTTAATGTAAGATAATGAAATGGAATAATGTGGGTGACATACACGGAGGAGTTTTATAGTCGGCATGTGGCCACACAGGTGTGACGTAGTGCTGGGCCTGCCAGGTCGCCCAGGCACCTGTGCCCGATGTACACCTTTAAGAGGAGCCTACACCCCTTCCCTTCTACTCTCAGCAGCAGAGGGTTTTCAGTGTTGATTTCCAGCTAGCAGGGACCTCCTCTTTCTTCCTCTACCTGTGGTTCTGGAGGCTCAGCCTGGAGAGGCGCCAGGCATCTAACTGACTCTGGAGCTGGGATTTTTTTGCAGGGAGCCAGAGGAAAGGAAAAATCCTCTTGCTGACTCTCCCTCTCTGGCTTCCCGGTGATTTATCACTATGGAAACGGAGCTCTTTTCCTCTTTGCTGCGGGCTGGCTGGGGGCGCACATTGTTGGTGCCCTTGCTGCACAGATCAGAAGTTCCTTCCTCTTTCCTGTTGCAGAAATGCCACAGTCACCACCGTTGTCCAAGAACTGCAGCTCACACCTGAAGAGCTCAGCCTTGGGAAAAACAATCTCATTTGATTCCCCAGGGGTCCTGGGGGCCTTCTGGGTAATCGGTGGGGGCCTGAAAACAATGCCAGTGTGAGAACAATGCAGCCTCCAGGGCTGAACTGGGGCCCTGCTTTTCCCCTTCCTTCAGCTTTCCTAGCTGCATTTTAAAAATGGATTTACAGGCAGACGCAGGTAGTCTGTATTGTGTTAGGTTGCAGTAAACTCAAAGTGCCTTTGTGTGGGCAGAACCTTCTTTGAGGGCAGGGCAGATGTGACTACAGGCAGGCCTGTGCCCACCCACTTGTGGAGACCCCAGGAGAAATCTGTTCTTGGAGGGTAAGACTTGCAGATGGAGGGCAGATGTGGATACCGGGGAAGGGAGATGCAGATGCAGGGGAGAGGGGTATTCAGAGGAGACTGCATACCTGTATCATCATCAGTCACTTGCGCACTCACATGAGGTTTCAGGTGCTGTCAGCTGGAGGCCTGGCTGAGAGCTGGCTCTGCTGCGGTTGGTTCAGCACTCAGGCCGCTCGTTAAAGGCTGGTGCCTGGGGCTCTTACCTGGCTGTCCAGTGGTTAAGACTCCGCGCTTCACTGCAGCGGGCACGGGTTCAATCCCTGGTCAGGGAACTAAGATCCCGCATGCTGCCGTGGGCACGGCCCAAAAAAAGGCTTGTGCCTGGGCTGGAGCACCCTAGGCCTAACATCACACGTACTGGGCTAGGTCCTGGGTACAAGGACACAGAGCATGTGGTAAGCAGGGATCCCAGAGACAATGAAGGAAGCTTTCTGGCCAGGAAGTTCTGAGACAGCACCAGATCCACTTTGGCTGCACAGGCAGGTCATGGCCAACCTCAGGAACCTTCTCTGTAAGTTGACCTAAGGAATATCTCTCCCAGCCTCGTCCTATGGGAGGAGGAGGGAGCTAAGGGCACCTCACATTTATCCATTTCACTGTTCAAGAGGGCCATCAAGAATAACTGTCTAGGGACTTCCCTGGTGGTCCAGTGGGTAAGTCTCCACGCTCCCAGTGCAGGGGACCCTGCTTCAATCCCTGGTCAGGGAACTAGATCCTGCATGCTGCAACTAAGACCCAGCGCAGCCAAAATAAGTAAGTAAGTAAATAAATAAATAAGAATAACCGTCTGCATGAAACTGGTCTTGAAATTATCTGGGAGGGAAACACTTCATTTAGGAGGAGCTGGTGCATTTCAGTGCACCTCTAGGATAGTATTCAAAAACGCCTTTACCGCCTCAAACATCCAGATCTTTCCTAGGTCTCAAAATATTCCTATTCTCTTTGCATCTAGAAGGTTCTTTTATTTGGGAGAGGATTTCCAAGTTTCTACCAGATTCATATTCTAAGCAGCAGTGTGAAAATTCGTGTTTTATTTTTGTCAGCAGAGCTGCCTGAACCCCTGGACCCCAAGGGGAGCCCTGGCCTTTAGGGAAAAGGTGACAGAGGTAGCCCTGCAAAATACCTTCAGAGCAGCTCAGCTCACATCTTCCTCTTGGTACAAGAGAATGAGCCTCTGTGAGGAGGACCTTCTAGTTCTCTCTGATTCTCTGTGTGTACTCCTGGGACCAGCAGAAATGGAGGACTTTTGTGCAATGCTCAGCTTCCTCCTCACTGCCCTGAAGGTCTCACTCCCTATAAAACCTCAGGAGAAGTGGAGGGGCCACCCTCCAGTAATTCCAACAACACCTGAGTCAGGGAGCATCTGACCAGCGCTTGCATCCTCCAGGAACAGGGAACCAGTCCATTTTTTTTTAACAGCGCTTTTTTTTTTTTTTTTGGCCATACCACACGGCATGCAGAATCTTAGTTCCCCCGACCAGGGATCAAACCTGTTCCCCCTGCACTGGAAGCACAGAGCCTTAATCACTGGACCACCAGGGAAGTCCCTAAATAATGATTTTTATTGAGATAATAGTAGATTCGCATGCCTTTGTAATAAATAATAGAGAAAGCCCTTGTACGTTACCCAGGTTTCCGCAGTAGTAACATTTTAGTGTTACATTATAATGTCACAGTACATTGACATTGATACAACCCACCCATAGTATTTAATCTCCCCAGTTTTACTGGTACTCACTTGTGTCTCTGTGTGTAAAGTTCTAAACAGCTTTATCACCTCTGTAGAGTTATGTATCCCTCACCACAGTCAGCACACTGTTCCCAAGACACAAGGATCCCATCCCTTTTATAGCCACGCCCACTTCCTTCCCTGTCCCCATCCCCAACCTCTGGAAACTGCTAATCTGTCCTTCATTTCTAAACTTTTGTTATTTCAAAAATGTTATGTAAATAGGATCACATTTGAGGGATTGGGTTTGTTCGCTCAGCCTCTTGCCCTGGAGATTCATCCAAGTTGCTGCATGTATCAATAGTTTGCTCCTTTTCATTGCTGAGGAATATTCCATGGTGTACATGTACCATCGTTTATTTAATCATTCATTGAAGGACATCTGGACTGATTCCAGTTTTTCAGGAAAGCTGAAATGACAAAGCTGCTGTGAACATTCATGTACAGATTTTTTGTGTGAATATACTTTTAAAATTTCTCCGGGCAGCTGTTCCAGTTTTTAGACAGCTCTAATTAAAGAAGATCCTTGAGGGACTTCCCTGGTGGCACAGTGGTTGACTCTGCGCTCCCAGTGCAGGGGGCCCGGGTTCAGTCCCTGGTCAGGGAACTAGATCCCACATGCGTGCTGTAACTAAGAGTTCGCATGCCACAACTAAGGAGCCCAAGAGCCACAACTGAGACCCGGCGCAACCAAATAACTAAATAAATTTTTTAAAAAAGAAGATCCTTGAGCTCTGTGAGGGATCCATTTGAGACCCACATGTGTTCTCACATTCTCAAGAGTTAGAAATGTTTATACAGGCTCCTGGCTTGGTCCTAAATCACATGAATCTCATGTCTGTCCAGAAGCACCGTTTCCTGTGCATATTCTCCTACTCCAACTTGGCTGCCTTTTTTATTTGGATGTATCTATTTTAATTTTGTTTAATCAGGTAATGAAGCTGTAAAGAAACAGGAAACATTAAGACAGTTGTATAGAACAAATTGAAGGATTACATCCTAAAATAACCTGGGTGAATAAATATTTCATATTCAGTGTGTTTCAACTTTTTTAGAGTTTGACCCCTTCAGTCTTTGTTCTAAGCCAAAGATTTTCCTGTTGTGGGGCATTTCAAGAAGCCCTGAAATGTTTTTCTTCCAGAGGCACCATGCAAGGGATTCAGGGCTCAGGCCTGGAGTCAGGAAGCCAGCGTTACAACGGACTTAAATCAGCTGTGGGATTGTGAGCAAGTGTACTAACCTTTCCGAGATTCTCTTTTCTCTCCTGTACAATGAGGATAATTCTAGCATCTAATCCACAGGATTAAATGAGACAATCCATGAGAAGTCGTAAGTCCTCAGTAAATTTTAGCAGAAACCCCTCTCCAAATCTCTTGAGAACAATGCTTCAAAACCCTTCACTGAAGGTTGTCTCAAGGGGGTTGTGGGGGAGAATTATATCTCATTGCCCAGAGAAAAACTCGCTGCAATTCTTCTGTACCTAGTTTCTCCCTCAAAGTCAAGTCCCCACCACCCCTCCCAAATCAGCCAGTCAGCCTCCCACTGTGGTCTTTGCTCCCAGATGGGCCCCTTTCTTCCTCAGGTAGCTGTTTAGAATTCTCTGTGTTTCGCCAGGGACTCTGGTCATTCTGCCACCCCCAGCTGGCACCCCATCCCCCTGAGATGAAGACTGAGCACTTGGGCTGCATTTTGCTTTCCTTCTTGTTTTCTCGGTTCCTGTTCACTTGGTCAGACAGATCCACTCAGGTTTCCACAACAGGGACACAGATGCCTTTTCGCACCGTCTGACGGGTGATGCACGAGCTTCATGAACAACTTCATGGCTCTTCTTAGCATCGAGTCGGAATGGTGATCCCAGCCCAGCCCACAAGCAACAGAGGCCACTTAATGACCTTTGTGATGAGGACAACTGTCTTCTTTCCATTTCCTTTGTCTTCAACCCCAGCAATCAGCAGGAACACTGCTCAGACTCATGGCATTGGCTTTTTTCTTTTTTTATAGATTTTATTTATTTATTTATTGGCTGCTTTGGGTCTTCATTGCTGTGTGCGGGCTTTCTCTAGTTGCGGCGAGCAGGGGCTACTCTTCATTGCGGTGCAAGGGCTTCTCATTGCAGTTGCTTCTCTTGTTGCGCAGCACAGGCTCTAGGCACACGGGCTTCAGTAGTTGTGGCTCGCAGGCTCTAGAGCACAGGCTCAGTAGTTGTGGCTCGCAGGCTTAGTTGCTTCGCGGCACGTGGGATCTTCCTGGACCAGGGCTTGAACCTGTGTCCCCTGCATTGGCATGCGGATTCTTAACCCCTGTGCCACCAGGGAAGCCCTATGGCATTGGCTTTGACAAATATTTGCCTCCTAGAAGCTTTATCAGTAAGATGAAGAGACGTGCAGTAGCCAGTCTTCCACTGGACAGAGGAGGAGTGGCCTCCGTGGCTGCCAGGGTTCGTCCCAGAGGAGACTCCGCAGCCCTCTGGAAACATCTCCCCCTCTCTCAACTGTCTTTAAAAACTTTCGCAAAACTTTCCCTCATCCGCTGTGTTACAAAGATCTAACTAAAATAGACCTCCCTATAGGTTCTACCCAAAGGTTAAAAAAAAAAAGTCCCATTCCTTTTTCACATAAAAACAGTGCAATTGAGAAATGCAAATCAAAGCTACAATGAGGTATCAGCTCACTCCGGTCAGAATGGCCACCATCAAAACATCTACAAACAGTAACTGCTAGAGAAGGCGTGGAGAAAAGGGAACCCTCCTGCACTGTTGGTGGGAATGTAAATTGGTACAACCACTATGGAGAACAGTATGGAGGTTCCTTAAGAAGCTAAAAATAGAGCTACCATATGATCCAGCAATCCCACTCTTGGGCATATATCCAGAGAAAAACATGGTTCAAAAAGATACATGCACCCCAGTGTTCACTGCAGTGCTGTTTATAATAGCCAGGAGACGGAAGCAACCTAAATGTCCATTGACAGATGAATGGATAAAGAAGATGTGGTACATATCTCAATGGACTATTACTCAGCCATTAAAAAGAATGAAATAATGCCATTTGCAGCAACATGGATGAAACTGGAGATTATCATACTAAATGAAGTCAGACAGAGAAAGACAAATATCATATGATATGACTCATAAGCAGAATCTAAAAAAAAATGATACAAATGAACTTGTTTACAAAACAGAAACAGACTCACAGACTTGGAGAATGAACTTATGGTTACCGGGGTGGTGGGGGAAAAGTGAGGGGGAGGGATAGATTGGGAGGTTGGGATTGACATGTACACACTGCTATATTTAAAATAGATAACCTACTCTAAGGTTATCTATTTTAACCTTAGAGTAGGTTATAAGGACCTACTATAAAATAAATAAATAAATAAATTTTAAAAATAAATAAAAGCAATGCAATTATTTAAAGATAATTATCAGATACTCTCCCAAATCTTCCTTCTTAGTCTTAACATTTCCACTCCCTTCAAATGTTCCTCTTATGATGTGGTTCGAAGGCCCCTTGCCTTGGTATTTTCATCACCCCTCCATATGCTTTTGGGTGTCACCCCCTGAACTGAGCATGTGTGACAAAATACAGTGGGGCAGTCTTCTCCCCACTTCTGAACTCTTTCATTAATGTTGCCAACGGGGACGATAGCCACACCCCTTTCAAACTCATCAGTCTTTCCCCACGCATCCTCCTGTTAAGCAACATGTCTGTCATCTGTCATCCTGTATTTGCAAGGTCAGCTTTGAGGAACTAAGACCAGGAATTTTAACTTTCTATTGTGTGTCATCATTTGGCCCATTGCACCCTCCTAGTGACATCCTTTTGACTACTGATCCTGTCCTTTGGCCTCTTACCTATCTATCCCTCCCAGTGTTGTGTCATTCAGGGATCGAGTCAGCACACTTTCCATCCCTCCTGTGAGCCAGGAGAGGGAAGAAGACAACCACATGGCATTCCACTACAGATGTCTTTTGCTTTTTGGGTTTTTTGTTTGTTTGTTTGTTTTTTAATATTTTTTAAATTTTTTTTTTTTTTTTTTGGCTATGCTGGGTCTTAGTTGCAGCACGCGGGATCTTCGTTGCGACATGCAGGACCTTTTTTTTTTTTTTTTTAGTTGCGGCATGTGGGCTTCTTAGTTGCAGCATGCGAACTCTTAGTTGCGGCATGCATGTGGAATCTAGTTCCCTAACTAGGGATTGAACCTGGGACCCCTGCATTGGGAGCGCAGAGTCTTACCCACTGGACCACCAGGGAAGACCCTACAGATGTCTTTCGAATTGACCTTGAATAAAACTCTTTGGATCTAATTGTCCCACAAATGACAGATGCCACACACTTCTCCAGGAGGACCCCAGGACACACCTGGTCAGACGTCTTGCTGAAATCAGAAACCCTGTACCTGCAGTGTTTTACTCATTCAACAGTCTAGTAACTCTGACAACAAAAAAAACCAGGTTAACTTGTCTGACTTACTTTTGGAAGATCTTTGCTGGTTTCTGGTCATTTCTGCTTCCTGCCTGGTAGCTACAAGTGCCCCCTGCCAACACCTGTAAGAGTTCTGCTCTGATCTGTACTGACTGTTGGGTGCTAGGATCCCATTTTAGTCCCTTCACTGAGCACCCTTCCTCCTTCATGTCCCCCCTCCTTCATGACCCAGGCTTCATCTAGGCCTTAATACATGGCCTAACTCCTCCTGGGCATGACCCTCACTGGCAGCCCTGTCAGGTCTGGCCTAGACTCCCCATTCTCTACCCTTCCCTGAATTCTAGCCACAGAGGTCTGGGCCCCCCCGTATATATACATATGCGTGCATGCGTGCGTGTGTGCATGCATGTGTGTGTGTGTTTTTGATGAAGACTTTATTGAAGTTCCGTACACAATGAGAGCCATAACTCACTAGGAAAAGATTTTAGGGCGTGCTTAGACACAGCATAGAGTTTTTACATACCTAATAAGTAATCTGCTAGAATTTTGTAGAGGATGGATATCAAGGCCCCTGTGATCTATGGTTTTAGGAGTCCCTATCCCCACCCCCACCCCCTTTTTTAAAACTCAGTACATTTCCTGGGGTTCAGGCTAGATATGAGAAGGGAACAAGTCTGCCCCCCACAACGTCATCACCTGGACGTCCAGCTCAGGAATACCACCAACCTGCTTAGCCCAGAAGGCTGGGGAGGTGACGCCTCTTCAGCAGGAACCATTGTTTCCTTTCAAAGCAGGGAATGGAGGGATCCCCTGAGAACCGAGAAGAGAGAGGGCCCTCACAAGCCCTGGCCTCTGCTTCCTCTGTGGCTGCGCCAGCCAGATTTCCTGTTAAAACCGAGGTGACGAATAGATGATCACATTAAGAAATGGACACGCACTTCTGCCGACCTCATGAAAGCCAGTTGGGCACAGACAAAGCTACACACACACACTGGACTGAGAATCACGCCGGTAGGTAATGTTTTAAATACTTTAAAGCAATTTTCTTTCTTAAATTCCTAGAATCTATGTGCAGAAGTGGGCAAGTCATAGAGAGGTGGACTTCCCTGGTGGCACAGTGGTTAAGAATCTACCCGATGAAAAAAAAAAAAGAATCCACCTGCCAATGCAGGGGACACGGGTTCGAGCGCTGGTCCGGGAAGATCCCACATGCTTCACATGCGGAGCAACTAAGCCCATGCGCCACAACTACTGAGCCTGCGCTCTAGAGCCCGCGAACCACAACTACTGAAGCCTGCGTGCCCTAGAGCCTGTGCTCCGCAACAGGAGAAGCCACCGCAATGAGAAGCCCGCATGCTGCAACGAAGCGTAGCCCCCTCTCGCCACAACTACAGAAAGCCCGCACGCAGCAACGAAGACCCAATGCAGTCCAAAAAAAATAATTTTTTTTTTTTTTTAAAGAAAGAAAAGAAAAGACAAGGGGCTCAGGCTGCTCACAGTGTAGTTTCAACTCATTGCAGACAAATGGTTTTGAAGAGGGCTTCTGGGAGCTTCCAGAGAACCTAATCAGTGTTTGTCAGATTGTTTTTGAGTACATTTCACATTTGCTCAACAGCCAACTTAAAACAAAATTCTGAATCAAAACCTGATGATAAGCTGAAACTGCCTGTTCTTTAAACCTAAGTCACTTTTTGTATTTAAAATTCATTTTGCTGATCCTCAGATAAACCATGACCATTTCCCACATCCTCCTCCAAGAGTTGTTCCTGGCAGGGTAATTTCTTCATGAACTTAGGATAAATCAATTTGGATTTCCTCTTATTTTAGCAAAGCTTACCTCAGTCTTGGATAGAAGGGACAGAAAGGGGAGGGTAAGGACAAAAATTACTCCATTTTTTATTATTATTATTATCATCATTACTGCTGCTAAGGTAGTATCAAGAGCAGCCACCATCTAATGGATATATCGTTACTTTTGGAATTTATCAAGACATCTAAGGATGGAGATGTCTTCTCCATCCTCATGGAGAAGGCTGGAGTAAATGGTAGTAGAATAAGGGAATTTATAGCTTGCAGAACATTTATATCAAAAGAATTTTGATATGGAGACATCCTCATGGAGAAGGCTGGAGTAAATGGTAGTAGAATGAGGGAATTTATAGCTTGCAGAACATTTATATCAAAAGAATTTTGATTAAGATCAGCCTGGGGCTAGTCTCTGGTAGAGTGCCGCAGGGCTCTATCTTCATTCTTCTCCTATTGAATATTTTTATTAATGAATTGGATTAGGACTCTGGTGACCTTCTGTTAAAATCTGTGGATGACACAAAACTGGGAGGGAGAAGTCAGAGGATAGAATCAATTGTCAAAAAGATGGATAAAGGCACTGCCCTGGTGGTAGATATCATTACCCACCTTAGACTGATGAAGTAAACTAAAGAGCAACACCCAGTGCAGGCCACCTCTCAGTCCCAGGAGGTGCTTATCTCCCAGGAGGAGCTTCTCTCAGCAGCCAGACTGACTGTTGAACGGTCAGTTGATAGGGGAGCCTCCCCTCCAAACCCCTGGAGGGCAGGGCCAGGCCTACCTGGTGCTTAGCCTGCTTCCTGCAAGGGTTGAGAGACGCCATCCCCTCTGCCAGGGCATCCTCGCTGTTTCATCCCTATGGGGCCTGGCCTGGAGCAGAAGGTTCCTGACACTCCCTCCCATCTGCAGCCCGACTTAGTGCCTTGTTTCTCCTCGTGTTCCTTGGATAACCTGAAAAAGCAAAAAATCAGGAAAGGGACGGCTTCAGCCCCTGAAAGTTCTGGCTTTTGTACACATGACTCCAGTTTAGCTGAAGCATTCCTGGCACAGCCTGCTCCCCAGAAGGAGTCCTGAACAAGCGTTGTCAGTTAAAATACAGGATGCCCAGTTACATTTGAGTTTCTGATAAACAACAAATAATTTTTTTTGGTATGTCCCATGTAAGATGTGAGACATACCAAAAAATGACTTGTTGCTTCTGTGAAAATGTAACTGGATATCAGGTATTATTGAAACAGGAGGGAAGGGGGCAGGGCACAACCCTTGAAAGAATGACATAGCCCGAGGACCTGACATAAACTGATTAGAACCAAATGGGTCCAAGATGGCGGACAAATCGACTTCCACTAGACCTTGAGTCTCGCTCATTGTAACACAGCAGCAGGCTAAATGACACACCCACAGGGGCCGTGAGAGTTCCAAGACGGAACAGAAGGATCAAAAAGTGGGTGGTGACCCAAATACTGGAAATCCCCACTCCTTCCCCAAATAGCTGGAATACTCCTCCACTCACTAGCCTATGAAATTACCCACCCCTATGAAAACTGACAACCCCATACCCTGGTGCCTTTCTCACCTTCTGAGGTGGCCCACACTCTGTCTGTGGAGTGTGTTTCTCTAAATAAATCCACTTCTTACCTATCACTTTGTCTCTCACTGAATTCTTTCTGTGATGAGACATCAAGAACCTGAGCTTCATTAAGTCCTGAAACCAGCTGTGATCTCAGTTGGAAGACTATGGGTTTTGGCCAGGTACAAGTCCTGGCCGCGTGGGTTCAAGTCCCAATCTGAGTTGCACGGTTTCATTATTATTTCCTGTCTCTGGTGGCCCTACCCTGAGCTCACCCAAGCCTGTCAGAAGTGATCACCATGGGCCTCTTGGAAGGCCTGGCCTGGCCCACTTCCAGTCCAAACCACCTCTCACCTAAAGGGAGCACATATGTTTGGGCTGAGGCTACTGCCCACTCAGGCCCCTCAGGGGATCAGGCCTCCCAAACCACCACACACACTTCCTTCTTCACTCCTGTGGGCTCCTCAAGCCCTAGTCATTTGCGCTGGTGTCTGGCCTGCCCTCCCTTCAGGGCTGAATCTTGCCTCCCGGTGCTAGGGACTGACACTGGCCCTATCTGGCCCTAAGGAGCCTAGCTCAGCGCTAAGGACAGCCGTCTGGAGCTAATTTGACGCCATGGCCTGTGCATGGCTACCGCACATGATGACTGTTTACATCCGGCTGTGCTTCCAGTTCATTCACTCATTTAGCAGAAATTTATGCGGGGCCCACTATATCAGACATTGTGTTGACTGCATGGGCACTGGGTAAGCCCAAGAGACCCATTCCAGGGGAGATGCTTCTTGGGGATCATGTAGATAAATATGGGGTTACCAACAGTGATAGGAGCTATGAAGGAGCATATGGGGAGCTTTGAGAACATGCAACCAGAGGCCTGCTCTGGTCCAGGAGTCTCCTTTGAGCTGGGCCTGGAGGGGAAGAGTTACCTAGATGGGGATAGGGGGTCAGGGAGAGCTTTCCAAGCAGAAGAGGAGCCTGGATGCAGGTTGATGGGGCAGGGACAGGGCGACTGGTACTTTCCAGGGCTGATGGGAGGTCGTGTGCAGGAACATTTCCACCCACCTCATCTCATCTGTTCCTTTTCTCATTCAAAATCACATGCAGGACCCATTACATAATGTATGGATCCATTGCAAAATGAAAATATTACTAAGAATTTCAAGATGCCTCCACAGCGTATTAAACCAAATATGGACCCTTCTGAGCTCAGGGCCCTGTGCAACTGCCCAGGTCACATGCCTGGGAAATGGGTCCTGATCTCATGACTCGTGTGTGTGTCAGGTCAGGAGCTGGATCTGAGTCTTCTGCTTATGAAGGTGCTATACAAGGTCAGTTACTGGAGGCCCTGGAGCAGCCAGACAGGCATTGGCAGGCAGACGTGACTCTGAGAACTGGTTGATACTTCACCTTCTGGCCCTGCTTCTCCATCTGTAACAGGGATCATGATACCCTCTGTAAAGGGCTGAGAGTGGCCCCCAAAGATATCAGGTCCTCTAGAGCCTGTAACTCTTACATTATATGGAAAAAGGGTCTTTAGAGATGTAATTAAGTTAGGGATGAGATGGGAAGACCATACAGGACATCTGAGTGGGCCCTAAATGCAATCACAAGTGTCCTTAAAAGAGAAAGGCAGGGGAGTCCGTGGCAGCCCAGTGGTTAGGACTCCGTGCTTTCACTGCCGAGGGCCCGGGTTCAATCCCTGGTCGAGGAACTAATATCCCACAAGCCTCGTGGCATGGCCCCCCCAAAAAAAAATAAAAGAGAAAGGCACAGGGAGATTTGACACACAGAGGAGAAGACAGAACAGAAGATGATGGCCTAATGTTAGAGTGATACGGCCACAAGCCAAGGAATGCCAGCAGCTGCCACAAGCTGGAGAAGGCAAGAACAAGTGATCTCCTAGAGCCCCTGGAGGGACTGTGGCTCTGCTGACACCTTGATTTCAGTCCAGTAGTACTGATTTTGTAATTCTGCCCTCCAGAACTGTGAAAAAATAAGTCTATATGTTGTAAGCCTAAATCTACTAATCTTTCTGTTTCTATAGATTTCACTATTCTGAACATTTCATATAAATAGAATCGTATAATATTTGGCCTTTCATGTTTGGCTTCTTTCACTTAGCATGATGTTTTCAAGCTTCATCCATATTGTAAGCATGTATCAGGACTTCATTCTTTTTGTTGCCAAATAACAATCTATTGTATGAATATACCACATTTTGTTTATCAGTTGGTGGACGTTTGAATTGTTTCTACTTTTTGGATATTATTAATAATGCTGCTATAAACATTTGTGTTTCTGTAGACACATTTTCATTTCTTTTGGATAAATACCTAAGAGTGGAATCACTGCTGGGTCATATTATAACTATATTTTTTAAACTTTTGAGGAACTGCCAGACTCTTTTCCAAAGTGGCTGCATCATTTTATAATCCTACCAGTTGTGTGAAGAAGGTTCTAGCTTTTCTGCATCCTCGTCAACATTTATTATTGTCTGTCTTTTCAATTTTAGCTATCGTAGTAGGTGTGAAGTGATATTTCATTATGGTTTTGATTTGCAATTCCCTAATGACTAATAATGTTATGTATCTTTTCATGTGCTTATTGGCCTTTGTATATCTTCTTTGGAGAAATGTTTATTCAAGTCCTTTGCCCATTTTAACAAATGGTTGTCTTTTTTTGTTACTGAGTCATAAGAGTCCTTTAAATATTCTGGATCCGTATCAGATATATGATTTCCAAATATTTCCTCCCATTCTGTGGATTGCCTTTCAGTTTCTTGATAGTGTCCTTTGCAACACCAAAGTTTTTAACTTCAATGAAGTCCAATTTATCTATTTTTTCTTTTGTTGCTTATGTTTCTGAGAACGGAAAGCACAAATACCTATCGAGTATTTTTAAAAAATTAGTTATTTATTTTTGGCTGCACTGGGTCTTCGTTGCTGCATGCGGGCTTTCTCTAGTTGTGGCGAGTGGGGGCTACTCTTCGTTGCAGTGCCCAAGCTTCTCAATGTGGTGGTTTTTCTTGTTGTGGAGCACAGGCTCTAGGTGTGCGGGCTTCAGTAGTTGTAGCCTGCGGGTTCAGTAGTTGTGGCTCACGGGCTTAGTTGCTCCACGGCATGTGGGATCTTCCCAGACCAGGGCTCGAACTCATGTCCCCTGCATTGGCAGGCGGATTCTTAACCACTGTGCCACCAGGGAAGTCCCATGGTGAAGCTCTTGCCCCTCTTTCCAGGCCAGTGCCTGGGCTACTCAGGGCAGAAGAGAGCAGACCCCTTGGTCCTTTGGGCCGTTGTGCAGTTGATTTGCTGTCGGGGCCAACTCAGCCATTAGGCCCAGGAGGCACAGTGCCAGGGCCTACAACAATACTTTTAGGGGCCCATGAAAAATAATAATAATTTTTTTTTTGGCTGTGCCATGGCCAAAATAAATTTTTTTTTTTTCAGGATCTTGATTCCCTGACCAGGGATTGAACCTGCACCCACGGCATTGAAAGTGTAGAGTCCTAACCACCGGACCACCAGGGAATTCCCCCCAAATAATTTTTTTTTTAATGGACGAAGGGGCTCGCAAAAATGCCCACAGCCATGAATCATGATATAGCCCTGTGTCCTGTCAGTGGAATGGAGGGGGTGCTCCAGCTGGGGATGGAGCAGCACTGACCCCTCCACAATGTCCCAACCTACTTCCCTTTTTCCCAGCTGCCCACCTTTGCAAGGGGCCAGACTGGGGCTATGAGGACAACACCTGGTTGGGCATTGAATTAGGGGCTCTGAGTCCCTCCCCTTGAGCTCATTAAGACGGCTGATTTGCCAGACCAGCAATTCAGGTGGGGCAACCTGGGGCCCAAAGCAGACCTACAACTACTGTTATTACTACTCTTGTTTTTATTGTTAGCACATTCCGTTCTTATTGTGCCCCGCTGGTTAAATGTGCTTTCAAATACTAGCTGTCATTTTCTCTTCATGACAAGCCTGTGAAATGGGTAGAGTGGGCATATTATTCCCATTTTATAGGTGTGGAAAGAGAACCTCAAAACACTGACACCGTTAAGCTGCAGAGAAGGGACTGGAAACCCAGGCTTCTGATCTGTGTGTTAGTACGTGTACATTCTCCCGTTAGGTGACTTTTGAATCTGGCAATGGGGGATTAGTCCCACTCATAAACTTGCCAAGATTAATTAATCAGACCTCCCATCCCGGGCTGGTCACAGGTCACGGCTGGGGGAAATGGCCGATATCTTGTTTCCTATCAGTGTAGTCATGAAATAGATGGGAGGTCAGTTCTGCCCAGTGCCTGTAGCCCTCTGCCATGATTGCCGCCTGCCTCCCTCGCCCTTCCTCCCCCACCCACCCCAGCTTCTCAGAAAAACCACTTCCTGAGGTTTATTTCACCAGGCAGCTTTTTCAGGCGGTTAATGGATTGCTGTGATTTAGATTTGTGACAGTCCTGTTTTGTGTTGTTTTTTCTCATAGCTTTTTTTTTTTTTTTTTTTTTTTGCGGTACGCGGGCCTCTCACTGTTGTGGCCTCTCCCATTGCGGAGCACAGGCTCCGGACGCGCAGGCTCAGCGGCCATGGCTCACGGGCCCAGCCGCTCCGCGGCGTGTGGGATCTTCCCGGACCGGGGCACGAACCCGTGTTCCCTGCATCCGCAGGCGGACTCTCAACCACTGCGCCACCAGGGAAGCCCCTGTGTTGTTTTTTCTAATGCAAGCATATTTATTTATGTTACCTTTTATAAAAAGGGGAGAATGGTGGGATATAAGAGAACAGTATATCTATATATCATTAGGAGCAAAGGCGTAATATGGATCATGCCAGAGTTAATTCCATAACCATATTAAAAACAGAATGTAACACTCTCCACCAAAAAACCGGGATTCTGAAGCTCAGATATGTCATTTGTTAAATGAAAGGTGACGTCCCCAGTTTTTGAAGGCAGAAGCACCGCATGTAGAAAACACCCTGTCCTCCTTCCCTTCGGCTGAGAAGAGGGAGAAGAGAGCAGTACTGTGGTAGAAATAGGGCCCTGGGTGAGCTTGTTCTGCCTGGTGGGCATTCCTGGGGTCTTCATCCCTGGCAATGTAGGAGTCAGTTCCTTGTTTAGTTACCAAGAAGCTAAAATAGCTATGCGGAACCTTTTTTTCGTTTTTGTTTTCCCCCAATCAAGGAATCCACTAAGAACCAGAGGAAGGAAGGGGAAGATATGTGGGGGCCACACACATATAAAAAGCCACTTGATTTCCTATTTTTAAAAAGGTGAAATAGGAAAAAAAAAATCCTTTTATACTTTTTTAACTTTTAATAAGACACTCTTATTTACAAATAAAGAATAAGGAGCATGATGATCTTTTCAAGGAATAAAATAAATGATGGACAATATATGCTTCAGTTCTTATCTCACAGCCAAGTCATAAGAGAGAAGGAAGAGATTTCCTTGAGAACTAGAAGGAGTGGTTCCCCTGGAAAGAGAGTGAGAGACAGACAGACAGACAAACCTGAGGAGAATAGCAAGGGAGGCTCTCCCATGAGGATCCACAAGTCCTGTGAAGGACCAGCCCCATGTTGACGTGACTCTGGGCCCTCAGCACAGGTGACCCTGCTGTACTGGCTGGGCTGGGCTGGAGTGGATACAGCAGCCATTTTAAGTGATTTCCAACACCCTGATACATTCACATGATTTAAAAACTAAAAAGGACACAAAGGTTTATAATGAAAAATATACTGAACACTGTAAAACATTGGGGCTTCCCTGGTGGCTCAGTGGTTAAGAATCCGCCTGCCAATGCAGGGGACATGGGTTCGAGCACTGGTGGGGGAAGATTCCCACATTCCATGGAGCAACTAAGCCCGTGCGCCACAACTACTGAGCCTGTGCTCTAGAGCCCGCGAGCCACAACTACTGAAGCCCACAGGTCTAGAGCCCATGCTCTGCAACAAGAGAAGCCACCACAATGAGAATCCTGCACACTGCAATGAAGAGCAGCCCCTGCTCACTGCATCTAGAGGAAGCCCGTGTGCAGCAATGAAGACCCAACACAGCCAAAATTAAATAAATAAAATAAATAAATTTATTTTAAAAAAACTATAAAACATTGCTGAGAGAAGGTAAAGAAGACTTAAATAAATGGAGAGATATGCCATGTTCATGGGTCAGGTACTCAGTATTGTTAAGTCATCAGTTCTCCCCAAATTGATTTATAGATTCAATGAAATTCCAATCAAAATCTCAGAAGGCTTTTTTTGGTTGAAATTGAAATGTTGATTTTTAAAATGATATAGAAGGGCAAAGGGTTTAGAGTAGTCCAAATAACTCTGAAAAGGAAGAAAAATGTATGAGGACTACTAACACTATCTGACTTCAGGATATATTTTAAAGCTACAGAAATCAAAACTGTGTGGTATTGCATAAGGGTAAACAAATAGATCAATGGAACAGAATAGCGACTCCAGAATATATATATGTCCACATATATGGACAACTCATTTTCAACAAAGGTGCAAAGAGAATTCACTGGAGAAAAAAGATAGTCTTTTCAACAAATGATGCTAGAACAATTGGACATACACATGCAAAAAAAAAAAAAAAGAGAAGAACTTTGATCCACACCTTGCATCATGTGCAAAAGTTAACTCAAAATAGATAATAGGGAGTTCCCTGGTGGCACAGTGGTTAAGAATCCGCCTGCCAATGCAGGGGACACGGGTTCGAGCCCTGGTCCAGGAGGATCCCACATGCCACAGAGCAACTAAGCTCGTGCACCACAACTACTGAGCCTGTGCTTTAGAGCCTGCAAACCACAACTACTGAACCCGCATGCCACAACTACTGAAGCTCACATGCCTACAGCCTGTGCTCCACAACAAGAAGCCACTGCAATGAGAAGCCCGTGCACCTCAACAGAGTAGCCCCCACTCGCCACAACTAGAGAAAGCCCACATGCAGCAATGAAGATCCAACACAGCCAAAAATAAATAGATTAAATAATTTTTTTAATTAAAAAAATAGATAATAGATCGAAATGTCAAAACATTGGGGAAAATTTCTGAGACTTTGATAGGCAAAGATTTTTTAGATGTGACACCAAAAGAATGATGCATAAAAGGAAAAATTGATAAATTGGATTTGATTCTTTAAAATTTAAAGCTTCTGCTTATCAAAAGACACCATTAAGGAGATAAAAAGACATGCCACAAACTAGGAGAGATATTTGCAAATTACATAATTGATAAAGGACTTATATTCAGAGTATATAAAGAATTCTAAAAGCACAACACTAAGAAAACAAGCAACCTAGCTAATAACTGAGCAAAAGATTTTAATAGACCCATTAAATGGCAAATAAGTACATAAAAATATGCTCAATGTCATTAGTCATTAGGTAAATGCAAATTAAAACCATAATAAGAAAGCACTATGCTCCCCACTAGAATGACTAAAATTGAGAAGATTGACCTGCCAAGTGTTGATGAGGATGTGGAGCAACTAGAACTCTCATACATTGCTGGTGGGAATGTAACATGGTGTAATCAGTTTGGTAAACAGTTTGGTAGATTCTTAAAATGCTAAACATATACCTACCTTATGGCCCATGCATTCCACTCCTAGGTATTTATGCAAGAGAAATGAAAGTATGTGTCCAGACAAAGGCTTGTTCATAGCAGCTCTATCTGTATTAGTTCAAAACTGAAAACAACCCAAATGTCCATTAATAGGTGAATAAGCAAACCCGTATTTTCATGCAATGAAATGTTACTCAGTAGTAAAAAGGATGAAGTACTTATTATGCTGATTGAAAGAAGATAGACCAAAAAAACCAACAAAAAGTGCATACCGTATGAGTCCATTTAAATAGAATTCTAGAAATGCAAACTAACCCATAGTGACAGAAAGCAGATCATGTTTGCATAGGGGGTGGTGGGTGTGGGGAGAGGGATTCAGGGAAGAAAGGATTGCAAAGGTGAAACCATGTAACTCAGATTGGGATTTGAACCCACGGTCTGTTAACTGAGATTACACACCTGGTCTCAGGACTTAATGAAGCTCAGGTTCTTGATGTCTCATTGCAGAAAGAATTCAGCAAGAGACAAAATGATAAGCAAGAAGTGGATTTATTCAGAGAGAAACACAAAAGGTGAGAAAGGCACCAGGGTATGGGGTTTGTCGGGTTTTACAGGGGTGCTTAATTTCATAGGCTAATGAGTGGGAGGAGTATTCCAGCCACTTTGGGGAAGGAGAGGGGATTTCCAGGAATTGGGCTACCACCCACTTTTTGACCCTTATGGTCAGCCTTGGGACTGTCATGGGGCCTGTGGGTGTGTCATTTAGCTTGCTGATGTGTTACAGTGAGGTATACTGAAGCTCAAGGTCTAGTGGAAGTCGACTTGTCTGCTGTATTGGACCTATTTGGTTCTGATCAGTTTATGTTGTGTCCTCAGGCTATGTCATTCTTTTAAAGGTTGTGCCCTGCCCACTTCCCTCCTGTTTCAGCGGGGCACAAGGAAACTATTGTGGGTGATGTATATATTCACTTTCTTAATTGTGGTGGTCATGTCACAGGGTACACACATGTCAAAACTCTTCTAATTGTAACTTTTATTTATTTAGGCCACACCCAGCGGCTTGTGGGATCTTAGTTCCCCAACGGCCGTGAAAGTGCAGAGTTCTAACCACTAGACCGCCAGGGAATTCCCAAATTGTAAATTTTAAATATGTGCAGTTGTTGTATGTCAGTTATACCTCGATAATGCTGTTAAATTTTCCAATTTCTTAAAAATTTAAAAGGTAATACAAAAATAAAAGATAAAAAGTCACATAACTTAAGAACTAAAAAGTACAGAAAGGTTTACAATGAAAAATTCCTAGTTGCCCAGTTTCCACCACCCACTACAGGTAACAAAATCTTTTGCATTGCTATCAACTTTACGTAAGTGAATGTTTACCTTTACTGACAATAGTCAATAGTAAGTAGCAATTCAAACAAAGATTTATGTGCCCTTAGAGAGTCAGGTAATCCCTAGGAGAGCCTGCTGGTCAATGCCCAGTACTGTATTGAAAGAATACACTGTAATCCTTTTTGCCTATTTCTAAATTTCAGATAACTTTTCTGAGAATTCCCTGGTGGTCCAGTGGTTAGGACTCTGAGCAGTCACTGCCGAGGGCGCAGGTTCAATCCCTGGCCAGGGAACTAAGATCCCACAAGCTGCACAGTATGGCCAAAAAAATTTTAAATTAAAAAATAAATTTCAGGTAACTTTTCTTATGTTATCTATGTGTTCATTTCCTTTGTCCATTTTCCTTTTGTATTGTTGATCTTTTTCTTCTTGATTTCTGAGAGCTTTTTACATATCAGAGAGGTTAGCTCTTTGTCTATGATGTGAGTTGCAAATTTTTTTTCCAGTTTATAGTTTTTCTCTTTTTTTTTTTTATAGTTTTTCTCTTGATTGAACTTTTTTTGGGGGTGGGGGGGCAAAGCAGAACATTTATTCATGGAGTATACTTTATCAGTCTTTCATATTATGACTTCTGGATTTTAAGTCGTAGTTAAACCAGCCTTTGCCCAAGATCATGAGGAATTCTTCTATGTTTTCTTTTAGAACTTTTATGTTTCATTTGTACCTTCAGATGGTTGAATCTGGAATTTATTCTGGTGCACAGTGTAAGTTGTGGGATATAATTTTTCCACTTTTCTTTTGAAACATTAACACATTTTTGAAATAAAGCTTTATTTTCTCCTGGTGTTCTAAAAGTACTAGCATTGTGGATGAAACAATGACTAATTTTTAGAAGTTTACTTTGGAACTTAGGGCCATGCGGTGGGACATTTATCAGTATGGCTTGAATGTCACTTTGAGAAGCAAAAGTTGCTTACTCTACAGTTTGTAAAAGTTACCTTTGAAACCAACATCTATTTTATTACTCAGGGCGTTTCCTTTTTTTTCCTGCCAAATCAAAATTTGGTAGCTGGTGGGGGTAATTTCCAGTAGGTTGCCACAGGAGATAGTTTACAGTGGGGAATGGAAAATACAAAACAACAAAAGTAAAAAAAACACAATAGAGGGCTTCCCTGGTGGTGCAGTGGTTGAGAGTCCACCTGCCGATGCAGGGGACACGGGTCCGGGAAGATCCCACATGCCGCCGAGCGGCTCGGCCCGTGAGCCATGGCCGCTGAGCCTGCGCGTCCGGAGCCTGTGCTCCGCAACGGGAGAGGCCACAACGGTGAGAGGCCCGCGTACCGCAAAAAAAAAAAAAAAAAAAAACACAATAGAAAAAAATTCCTTTATGCATGCATTGCTCTCTAACAGCTCTTATCAAAACTTCCATTGAACTGTAGATCACAGAGAGGTATTGTTCTCTAGCTGGAAGCCACCACTTCTTGGTACTTGCCCTGAGGCAGAGAAGTCTTTGGTTTCTCTGGTCCCCGTTCAAATCTGACTTAGCTTTACCATGTGATGGTATTCAAGGGTAGCATTTCAGAAAGCAGCACCGTGACCCCAAGGCAATGATCATCTAATTCAGACAATACAGTTAACTTGTCCTCTTTCAGTCAGTCATCCATTTTGCTAATGTTTTTGGTCATCTACTAGGTACCAGGCACTGTCCCGCCGTCATGGAGCCAGCAGTCCACTTGGGGGAGGAGCAGCTATTATGGCACACGGTAGAAAGTGTCCGACAAAGGAAGACTAGGGAGGTGAGGGGGCCCAGAGGAAGGGCAGCTCAGTGTGGGGAAGACAGGGGACGATGCTAGAGGATTGATGCCTAAACTGAGTTATGATGAATGGGTAGGAATTCGCCAGAAAAGGAGAGGGGAAAGGGTACTCCAGACAGGGGAAGAGCATTGGCAAAGTCACAGACATGTGATGTGTTCTGGGAACTATAAATTCTAGCAACCAGAATGTAGGGGCAAGGAAGGAAGAGGTGAGAGACCAGGCTGGAGAGGTAAGTAAGGGCTGGATCGTGCAGGATTGGAAACTGACTTTCTCTGCAGGGCAATGGGGGGAGCCATTACAGGGTCTCCCTGACAAACCTGCAATTTTCTGAAAAAGTCAGCCCTCTCCATGCCTTTGTCAGGAAAGGCAGGAGGTCCAGGTTTAGGCTGTATGGAAAGAGCCCCCTTGGAGGGGCCAGAGGAAAAACAGAGATTTGCTGAGTGTCCAGGGAGAGAAGCCCTTTGCGGGGAGGTCAGAGAGAGGGAGGAACTCTCTCTGGCTGCCATGAGAAGGGGCCCCCAAATCCAGGCCAGACGCAAGGAGGGTCAGGAACGCGGAGGCAAATGTCACTTGTGGCTTTTTTTCCCTCTAAACAAACTAAACAAAGCAGCTGCGCCCGGTGGCCCCTCAGGAAGGCCAGTCATTTCCTGAGGAGATATGAGGCCGCCCAAGCATTGTTCCCGGTTTCCAGCATGGCCGCCATTACCTGACCAGCGCCACGGCCGGTCTGTCCGCGGTGCCTGGAGAAGCTCCCACATGGGTCTCTGCTTTTCACGGGGCAGGTTTCTCACCTCCATCGCGTGGGAAGTGGCTTCTGCCTCCAGAGCATGGCGCAAAAGCAGAACTAGCTGCCCGAAACCTTCGCTCACTCTCAGGATGCAGCTGGGGTGGACCCAGGGGGGCACGATGTGGCTCCGCGTCCTGCTGACACTTCTGCTCTGTGAGTTTTCCCTCTCTTCCCACATCACTTAAACTTCACGAGAACTGAAGCTCGTGAAGTCAACATATTTCTCCTGTCTTTTCCAGGTTCAAGCCTTGAGGGTCAAGAAAACTGTAAGTTGTAAAATTCCTACCTGTGACTCTTAAAACTCATGTCAGATTGCTCGGGTTTAATGTTTGTAACGATTCAGAAACATATTCAAATTGTCGGCTAAAGTTGATTCTGCATTTAAAGAAGGTTTTGGAACAAAACACTTATTCTAAGCCAAGTTTTAATCAGCATGTTCTAGAAGTAGCGTACATTTCTAGATCCTGGTGAACTGCTGTTTGTAGGACTGGGGGGGGTGATAAGAAAGTGATTCCATAATTTGTTTTTTGTTGTTCTACCATAAATTTCTTTTTTTCATATCCTACCCTACCCCTGATTGTTTATTCACAAACGAGATATAATCAGTTTGTTAAATGCATGAAGTCAGAACATAGTTTATTTAGTTATTTTTTAAAAATATTTTATTCATTTATTTTTGGCTGCGTTGGGTCTTAGTTGCGGCATGCAGGATCTTTCCTTGCGGTGCTGGGGCTTCTTTCTAGTTGTGGTGTGCGGGCTTAGTTGAGGATCTTAGTTCCCCAACCAGGGATCAAACCCGTGTCCCTTGCACTGGAAGGCGGATTCTTAACCATTGGACCACCAGGGAAGTCCCGAAGTCAGAACATAGTTTAAATTGTTGTTGTGACTTTTTTTTCTCCTAAATGATCTAAAACAGATTAGGTATCATTTCCCATCTACCCATGAGGCTACGATGGTATCTGCAGTATTTTGTGCTTGGGCATGGGAAGTGGGGCTTCTGCCTGTCTTTGCAATCTGGTCTGTCATCCACTTTAGAGCTAATTTTGAATCATTAAGATGAGCAGGTTTGGAGACTTCCCTGGTGGTCCAGTGGTTAGGACTCCATGTTTCCACTGTAGCGGGCACAGGTTCGATCCCTGGTCGGGGAACTAAGATCCCACGTGCTGCACGGCAGTGCAACACACACACAGAAACACATGCCCACACACACAAATAGATAAGCAGGTTTTGTTTTGCTTCATCTGGACCGTGTGAAGGAGGGGACTGGGCTGGGTCTGGGGGCCGAATAGAGGGAGAGCCCACAGAACAGGATCCCCTTGTCAGGTCACTTCATTCCACGCAGTGTCGGGGTGACTGGGTTGCAGACAGTTGTACAGCTATTTGGGAATGAGGTGTGTGGGTGACACTGGTTTATTGAGCCAAGGCTTGGAGCAGTAGCTCTGCGCAGAGAGGGCTCGTGCTCGCTACTGAGCAAAGCCGGTCTGGCGGGTCTCCTGTGCGTGTGTCCATGTGCTTCGATGGGTGTTTGATTCCCATGGCAACCCATGGAGGCAGGATGTCCATTATCTTCATAATCAACCTAATTGACTGATGATATCTCTGCACCTCAGAGAAACAACCGACTTGTCCAAAAAGAGCCGGATAGCAGGACATCAGCACCAGAACCTCCCCTTCCCAAAACCTGATTGTCCGGAGCCTGGAGCCATAGGCCTGACTCAAATCTTTAAAGCCACTGTCACTCTGTCTCTCTGAGCCTTTTTCCCAATCTGTAAAATGAGGGTGATGCATCAGTATGAGATGAGATTAGATAAAAAGAGGTGACGTGCCAGCCCAGCATGCGGTGATTAGTAAATAACGGTTTCCTATGGTCCTAGCTCACCCACCATCATGGCTCCTGCACCTCCCTCGCTCTGTCCACTCCAGCCCTTGTGCCCTTACTCTAGCCCAGACCACACCCTGCCAACACGTGTGCCTCTGGGCTTCTGCTTCTCTTGCTCCAATCTCTCTCCCATCTTTGTCCTCACCTCAGGGGGAAGTAAATCGCTCCCTGCCCAGGTTTCCTAGAGAAAGGTCTTCGTACCTTCGGGGGAGACCTCAGAGCCGCAGGACCCAGAGCCGGGAGGCTCTCCTACTCCCTCCTCAGGCTTCTGCCCTGTTTTATACAAGGTGCCTGTGCAAGGTCACCACTGGGTGCTGGCAGAGTTGGGGCTGGGACCCAGGTCTCACATTCCTCAGGCCACCCGGGACCACGTTGCACGTGCACGACCTGCCAGCCTGCTCCACGTGGCCCACTCCATGGTTGAGGTGCGTGGTCCGCCCCGGCCCTTCCTCTCCTTTTACTTTGGGCCCCCGCCCAGCCCCAGCCGGCCAGTCTCAGGAGATGACCTCAGCTCCCTCTTCACCTAGAACACAGTGCTGTCTGGAGGGAACTCCCTCCACTTCCCGCCCTGCCCCGGCTTCAGGCTTATCTTCCTCCCCACCCGTCCTCCTGACTTCCCTCCTGGCTTCAGAAGCCGTGTCTATCCCGTGGTGGGGCAGGGCCTGCCTGTCCACCTGGGCTCCGAGCCCATCCCTGGCATCACCCTCCTCCCCCAGGCTCTCACGCTGTCTTTATTCAGCCTCCACCCCACTTTTAGTATCTATTCTTTCCTTTCAGTCTACAAACATGATTGGTAGCTCTTGGTTTTTTAGGAAAACGAAAAATCACAAACAATCCCCCCGCCCCCCCCCAGACACCCCCCGTTTATCTTGTGCCCCACTATCTATCCACTCCCTTCCTCAGTCAAACTTCTCCAACGCCTGGTTTCTAATCACCGTCTCTGCTTCCTCACCTCTCAGGCGCCCCTACCTAGCAGGTCTGGCCTTGGCCCCCACGCCTCCCTGCCACTAGAACCCTCTCATAGATGCCATTATCATGTCCGGTCCTTAGCCTTTGGGACCCCGGTGTTAGCACAGAGCCTCTTTCTTTGGCCTCGTAGACCTTCTTCCCTGGTGTTCTCCCACCTTTCTGACAAACCCTCCTTTTTTCCCCCGGGAGACTTGGACTTTCCCAGGGTCTCATCCTCTCTGAAGCTCAACCCCCCCACTCTGTACACCTCCACATGCCCACCCTCTAGTCCACTCCAGCTCTGGCCACTCCCCCCACCATCAAGCTTCCCACGGGGCCAGTGGTTGACATCTCCTCCTAGTGGTCCCCCCGGGCCCCTCCAACCAGCTGCGCCACCGAGACTTTGGCTCCGCCCTTACCTTTCTCTGGCTTTGTCTCCGTCAGCCCACGGCACCCATATCCCCCTGCGTACCTAATCCAGGAACCTTATCTCCCACTCTTTGCCTCAACCCCCATAGCCAATCAAACAAGTAAAACACATATTACAAATGTTATTATTAATGACATTTAGTACGTTCATCATGTTGTGCAAACATCACCTCTGTCTAGTTCCAGAACATTTTCTTCATCCCCAAAAACAAGACCGTTTGCACACACTAAACATGTCTCAAGTCCACCCCTGCCCCTCAGCACCACTGCATCTGCCTGAGCAGAGGCTGCACCAGCTTTCACCTGAACCATCGTCCAGGTTGGCACAGGCCTCCAGTCTCTCCTCCAGCCCACAGTGATCTTTCTAAAGCTCCAGTGTCATCCTGTTACCGCCTCCCCGGCAAAACCCTCAGGACAGGGCACAGCTTGTCAGCATAGTGGGCAAGGCTCTCTGTTCTGCCCCCTCCTACCTGGCCCCCTGGACCCTCCAGCCTCACACTCTGTCTCCTGTAACCACCAGCGCCCAGAATGCATTGATTTCTCATGCCTCTGTGCCTTGGTACATGCTGTTCTCCCGCCCCGAGCACCCCACCACCCTTTCCTGTCCTGGTCCAAGGCTCAGTTCAGGGGTCACTTCCTTCAGGCTTCCCTTGGCCTCTCCTGGGCAACCCTTCCTCCTGGTGCTTACATGACTGTACTCCAGCTATCTGGGTCCCCACCAGCCTGCACAGTCTAGGACAGCAGGGATGCTTTCTTATTCACCTTGTAATCCCAGCACCTGACACAGGTGCTCAAGAAATGTCTCGCTGAAAGGGACTCGAACTGAACTTGGAGGTGCTTGAGATTCAGATGAGCTGGGTCAGCACACTCCATTCTGAGCACCGCAGTTCATGAGAGCCTCCATGCCTCATGGCTTCCTGGATTTTCCTGACAATGATGGGGGGCCCCTTCTTCTCCACCCACTGCCCCGTTTCTTTCTGAGTCATTTCCAGGTTGAGGGCTGAGTGGCTGGCTGAGTCATGATGCCTCATCTTCCCTGGAGCATCAGCATCTGCTGACCCGTAGCCTGAGGTAGAGGGAAGCAGGTCCCTTTGTTTTAGGATCTGGGGATTTGGCGCTGTGGTCGCCAGGTGCCTCATCTGTGCTGTGGTGACTTTGTTACTTGGATCATCTCCATCAGCCCCTCGTCTCTCCAGGTTGAAAAGATCTGGCCTCTTCAGGCTATTCTACAACCCCGTCCTTCCATTACAGTTCTGAACGTTTTGTGTCCTGTCTCCAAAGAAACGCATCAGAGGTGGTTCATGGGCCCCCTGACACTCATCTGTGAACCTGCGGGAGGCCCGGGTTGTAGCAATCACTCTATCGTGTAAATAATGAGACCTACACACAGGTCTCATTACTGGCTGTGCCTGGAAAGTTTATTCACAAAGAGGATAATATTTTCCATATTATCTTAATAATCAGGTAGAGATTTTTTTTTGAATTTTTGAATATTTTATTTATTTTTTTATACAGCAGGTTCTTATTAGTTATCCATTTTATACATATTAGTGTATACGTGTCAATCCCAATCTCCCAGTTTATCACACCACCACCAGCCCCCCGCCATTTTCCCCCCCTGGTGTTCATACGTTTGTTCTCTACATCAGTCAGGTAGAGCTATTTGAAGGTTGGGTGGTGTGTTTGTTATCTATTGCTCCTTAACAAATTATCCCCAAACTTAGTGGCTTAAGATAACAATTTATTATCTCACAGTTTCTGAGGGTCAGGAATCTGGGAATGGCTTGGTTGGGTGGTTCTGACTCAGGGTTTGTCAGGAGATTGCAGATAAAATGTTGGTCAGGGTTACAGTTATCTGAGGGCTTGTCTGACGCTGGGGAATCTGCTTTTAAGTCCACTCACGAGGCCGTTCCTCACCCTGTGGGCCTCTCCATAGGGGCGCTCATGACATGGCAGCTGGCTTTGCCCAGAGTGAATGATCCCAGAAAAGGAAAGAGTGACCAAGATGAAAGTTGCAATGTTTTTTATAAACTAATCTCAGAAGTCACCTACTAGCACTTCTGCTGTATTGTCGGTCATAAGACCAACCCTGGTCTGATGTGGGAAAGGACCATACGTGGGTGTGATAAACGAAGGCAAGGCTCACAGGGGCCCGTCTTGAAGGCTTGATACCAGAAGGGTGGTGGTCGTGGTGATAAAATCTAGGCTGCTGTTCCGTTGCATCAAGTCAATGAGCTGGGATCCGTATCTTTTTTTTTTTAATATTTATTTATTTTTGGCTGTGTTGGGTCTTCATTTCTGTGCGAGGGCTTTCCTCTAGTTGCGGCAAGCGGGGGCCACTCTTTATCGCGGTGCGCAGGCCTCTCACTATCTCGGCCTCTCTTGTTGCGGAGCACAGGCTCCAGACGCATAGGCTCAGTAGTTGTGGCTCGCGGGCTCTAGAGCGCAGGCTCAGTAGCTGTGGCGCATGGGCTTAGTTGTTCCACTGCATGTGGGATCTTCCCGGACCAGGGATCGAACCCACATCCCCTGCATTGGCAGGGGGATCCTTAACCACTGCGCCACCAAGGAAGCCCTGTGTCTTGAATAATTTTAAAAAATGCTTTTCCTTCTCCTGTCCTGCCTTCTTCTTTTTTTTTTTTTTTTAATTCTTTTGGCCGCACCGCACAGCATGTGGGATCTTAGTTCCCCGACCAGGGATCGAACCCGTACCCCCTGCAGTGGGAGTGAGGAGTCCTAACCACTGGACCGTCAGGGAAATCCCATGGCCTGCCTTCCTTTCTTCTTCCTTGTCTGCTCTCGCTGGCCATGGAAGTGTGTGGTTCCTACCAGTGAATCAGCTGCGTTAATTTATTAAGCAGATGTATATTAGATTTGCTTAGAAAAGCAAGGTAGGCAGGAGCATCTTGTGTTAGTGCACATCATCCTCTCTAAAAAACTGCTACCTGATGCTTTAGCCAAGTTTGCTTTAAAATTGTTAAACGGTGGTAGAGCTCCCTAGGGGTGGTCGGTAGGAGACCCCGGCAGGGCTGGCGCTGAGGCTGGAAGGCCTGGAATAGGGAAGAACTGTGAAATGCAGACTGTGAGCTCTAGGTGGGCAGAAACTGTGACAATCTTACCCTTCTCTGAGGGTAAGTACTGGGTGAACCCCCAGTACTGGGTGAACCCCCAGTACTCTGAACCCCCAGTACTGGGTGCAGTGCCTGGCACAGAGACGCCCCCTTCAATGTCTGCTGAATGAATGGTACTGAGGAAGCAGGAAGGAGGTGTCAATCAGGGGCCAGGTATCGGGCAATACAAACCTGCCCCTTCAGTGCTCTCAGCCACCTTGGTTCCGTCATTGTTCAAGATTAAAATACAGGGAAGGCAAGTATTAGTGTTCCTACTTTATAGGAGGAGAGGTGGTAGTCTGGAGAGGTTAAGTACCTCCCAATGACGCCCAGCTAATGACTGTGGGATCAGGGGTTTGGACCGGGTGTGCCTGACTTGCTTTCTTCCTGTACCCAGTTCTGTGTTCCAGTCTGGGGTGTACCAGCCATGGGTATGCATTTCATTCAGGATGATGACACTAAAGTAGCCCAACACAGTGGGATGACTAACACCGGGAGTCTGGAGAAGTTGCTGTAATTCACCTGGGAAATTAAAAAATTGTTGGGTTTTTATTTTTTTTCTGAAAATATTGACTAGAAATATGATTTCAAGAAAGACCTTTAGAGACCTCAAGACTCAAGAGTTGGTATTCTATCTGTGACTGACAGAATCTAGCTAACATTTTGCAAGCAATTCATCTGTGCCAGGAACTGTGCTCCAAGAACTTAAACTCAGGTTCTCATTTACACTTACTGTTATTATGTCCATTCTATGGATAAACAAACTGAGGCTCAGAGAAGCTCAGTAACTTACTAAAAGCCACACAGTTTGTGAGCAGAGATGGGATTTGGATTTGGCCCAGGAAGTCTGACTCTGCACTCATCTTCTGCTCTTTACCATCTCCTGATAGAATCACTGTACTAAACAGCATGGCTTAAAATGAAGAAGGAGGTACTGAAGGAGTAGGGAGACTTGCCTGTCCCTACCTGGGAAGGGAACGTTTTAATCTATGGGAAACTAAACATGGTTCAAAGAAACTTATGTTCCGAGAGCTCACCCAGCAAGCCCCTCAGACCAGGAGCTAATAAGGAACACAGAAAGACAGAAAAGGGAATTCTAAAGATTACTGCTGTAAGAAATAAATTTAAACAATCATCTTGTTTCATCTCATGACTAATCAGATGCCATTTTTTGTTAAATGAATTGCTCAGAAAAAAAGGCACAAGGATGGACTGTTGTATTCAGTTTAAAACCTGAGACATATTATAGACAAGTTAAATTCTAAGGTGTTCAAAAACAGTTTGACGTTATTAAAAGAGAGAGAAAGAAAGACGATTTTTTGCCAGTATCTCTGGCCAGCTACCTTGCTATACCTTTTTTTGTTTGTAAAATGATTTGGGAACACTTATAAAAAATATGTATTATTGTTCAATAGGATAAAATAAATAAGGAAATCAGAATGAGAGGAAAATATGGCAGTCAAATAAAACTGTGACTCTTTTAGCACAGAAAAATGCATCCCAAACGTTGCTAGAGGTAAAATGTGGGGCGTATACTATTTAGCAGCCAAAGCAAAAACGGGAAGCAAGATGCATGAGAAAAAGTGGTTTCAAGTTCTCACCCATCTGGTGAGGCTTCTGACTTCATCAGCTAGAAAACACCAGTTGAGACTGTGCTAATTTGTTCAGGCGGGGGTGGGTGGGTGGAGTGGGGCTGGGGGAGCGGTTCCTGGACGTGAGCATGTGATTTCGGAGTGGTGGTAGCCATCATTTATCAAGCAATTACCGTGTGCCAGGTACTAGGTAATTTCACTAGGTAATTTCCTGCTCGTCTTCTGTAAGTCTTACAACAACTTACTACGTAGGTATTATAACCCCATTTTATAGATGAGAAAGTTGAGCTCAGAGAGGTTAATCACCCAAGGTCACACAGTAAGTGATGAGCCAGGACTTGAACGTTTGTCTGCTTGAATCCTATGCTCTCTCCAGGGGCCACCATGTGGCAGCTCACAGGCTGCATACATCTTATGGACATGTTTTATTTGTCACACTCCGATGACTGCCACCTTGTCATGGTGGGAATATGAGCAGCTTAGTATCAGCTGCCTCGTGCTTGACCCGCCACACACAGTCACTACTCACCTGGGACCCCTGGACACTATACTGCATGGATGTGATGATACCAATCTGATGTGGTGACGTCGTTTCTGAGATAACAGGTGTGTCTGCTCTCCTCCCCTTGGCCTTTAGCTTTCACCATCAACAGCATCCACATGCAGATCCTGCCGAAGCAGGAGGTGCAGAACGGGGAGAACCTGACCCTGCAGTGCGTCGTGGATGTCAGCACCACCTCGAGTGTCAAGCCTCGGCACCAGGTGCTGTTCTACAAGGATGACGTGCTGTTTCACAACGTCTCCTCCATGGAGAACACAGAGAGTTATTTTATTCCCCAAGCCCGGGTCTATGACGCGGGGACGTATAAATGCACTGTGATCCTGAACAACAAGGAGAAAACGACTGAGGAGTACCCGGTGTTGGTGAGAGGTGAGTCCCTGGAATGGAACACAGCTCAGGCAGGTGAAGCGTGAGCACATGCAGGAGCCAGCATGGTGATTGAACGAGTCGTAACACCGGACCTACCTGCCCGTCCGTCATCCTTCTCACTCATCTGCCCGACACTTTCCTAACCTGGAAATGCAGGCATTAGACATGCTCCCAGTACACCAGGCTTTTCCTCACCTCCATGCCTTTGCACATGCTATTTTCTCTCCCTGGAATACCCTCTTCATCTCGTCTCCTCGTGAACTATTTCTCCTTCAACACTCAACTCAGTGATCTCTTCTCTGACACTTTCCTGAACAAAACTGATCTCCCCCATGGTCCCAGTACTTACAGCTCTTATGCTCTCTCTGCGTTCAATGGTATTGGTATCAAGGTCATGGGGCTGAGTGTTGACTCTGGATTCTGCAGTCACTCTGCCTAGATTCCAATCTGGACAAGTCCCTTAACCTCCCTACACTTTAAAATTCTCATCAGTAAAATGGAGATAATAATACTACCGAGCTCAGGAAGTTATTAAGAGGATTAAAAGATATCCTGTTAGTGAAGAGGTTAGTGCAATTTCCAGCACATAATGAGTTTCCAATAAGCGGCAATTACTATTTGACTCGATATTGCAACTTTCTCACGTATCTGTCTGCTCTTCTGGATTTTGAGATCCTGAGAGAAGAGATGGTGTTTGGTCTAATTTTGTATCTCAAACAAACAAACAAAAATCTGGCTCACAGTAGGCACTCAATAAATGACTGTGGAATAAAGTAAACAGTTGAAAACAGCAAGTAGTAATAGAGATGGAAAAACAAGAGAAATATTATTGTGGGAAATTTGGGTCATAGAGTTCCATCCATCCATTCATTCATTGATTTACTCCTTCAAGAAGCATGTCCCAAGGCTGCAAGTCAGGGAAAAAAAATAGGTGCTAGACATGAAAATGCATCAGACAGGTCCTAGCTCTGGACGCAGTTACAGTCCTGTGGGGAAGAGAGACATGTAAACAAATCATTGCGGTCCAACAGTCATCTGCTCTGAGCGCCTTGGGAGCACAGCGGTGGGAGGAAACAATTCTGCCTAGTGAAGTTAGGGACAGCTTCCTGGAAGAAGGGACACTGGGTCCAGATATAGAAGATCGTGTGGGAATTTGCTTGATGGTGAAGTGGGGCAAAGGACAGAGAAAAGGGATGTAGCATAAACGTGAAAGCGCAGAGCTGAGAAAGAGGTTGCCAACCCAGCAGAGTGCCCCTCGGTCAAATTCTCCACCTCCTGAAGACAGGTCTTCATGTCCTGTCTCTAAAATAGAGATCACTGGGAATCTGTGTGTACCCTTGAAGGTTGCTTTGTTTTTTTTGTTTTTTTTATAAATTTATTTATTTATTTTTGGCTGCGTTGAGTCTTCGTTGCTGTGCACGGGCTTTCTCAAGTTGCGGTGAGCGGGGGGCTACTCTTCGTTGCTGTGCGGTGGCTTCTCTTGTTGCGGAGCATGGGCTCTGGGCGCACAGGCTTCAGTAGTTGTGGCTCATGGGCTCAGTAGTTGTGGCTTGCGGGCTCTAGGCGTGCAGGCTCAGTAGTTGTGGCGCACGGGCTTAGTTGCTCCACAGCATGTGGGATCTGCCGGGACCAGGGCTCGAACCCATGTCCCCTGCATTGGCAGGCGGATTCTTAACCACTGAGCCACCAGGGAAATCCCAGTTGTTTTGTTTTGAGGATTAAATGGGTAGCAGATGAAGCCTTCTTAGTGATGGAGTGTTGGATGAATGAATGGCCCGTCATGTGCGAGGTGCTTGCCCAGACCATCCTTAGAAAGAAGTAACCCTTTCATCAAACAAGAAGCAGGAAGAACCAGTGGGCAAGTGTTTGGGGGTGTTTTCCTTTCAAAAGTATACAACCTCTGGCCACCTTCCCGTCAGGCTCTGAGGCTCACAGGGGAGAACGTGACTACATCACCCCCCAGGCCAGTTCCTCCCTGGGTGTCCTCTGGTCTGTCGGGGCACGGCTGGCCGGACATCCCTTTGTGTCACCAGGGGCAACAGCCACAGGGATGCAGACCAGCCCTCCTCCATCTCCACTGCGGACAGGGGAGGAGCCAACAGGTCTAGGTATTCACGTTAGTGATGAGGAAAGATTGACAGGCCAAGAGTTTGGGAAATGTACGTTGAAAAGAAATGCGCTGGCAAACTTGGATGATTTAATGGATACAGTTTGTGAATTCAGCCCTGTGCCTCCTTGACAGCTGCTGACATAACTGTCATTTCTGCACTTTCGAGCTCACTTCTGTGATCAGAATAGTCATTCATACTATTGTTACCTCCAGTAATAAGAAATACCACTTATCAGGCCCTCACGAGATAAACAATTCTAAGTGCTTTACACATGTTGCGTTTTCCTCCTGCAGTTGCACTGGCAGATAAGCCTGGTCCCTCCCACGCACAGGTGTGGCTGCTGGCACTCGGGGAGGTTGGGTGGACGGGTCCCGTAGGAGGCAGAGCCAGAGTGAGAACCAAGATCTATCGGACTCCACGGTTGGCCTGTCCAACTCTTGATTATTATGATAGGTTTTTGAAGTAGACAAAAGGCAATTCGTTCATTCATCAACCATCTATCGAGTGCCCACTCTGAGCCAGGCTGAGGACCCAAGCATGAATAAGACATGACCCCGTCCCTTGCGGAGCTCGTGTGGGGCAGGGCAACACCTTTTCAAACAGCTGCCACCAGAAGTGACAGCAGTGGTGAGAACACAGTACAGATCTCCTTCCCAAGAGGACAGCCCTCCATCACTGACCTGGGTGGGTCAAGAAAAGAGGTTCATGAGCCTTAGGTGACTGGGGGAGGTGGCACATCCAGGAAGAGGCAGTTTTAGGATACAAGCAAGTCTGTCTGACTCTAAGGTGGAATTCATGATCCCCAGACCACGGGGGCTGGATGGGACATCTAGTCTCAGCCAGGCTTTCCTAGCTCCCCCGAATCTGACCTTAGCTTACTACCCATTGTATTTTCCCCTCCAGCCCTTCCTTGGCTCCGGACGGCCCTCCTGAAAAGCCACTCCTATCACTTGGCACAAGCAGATCCCCATGCACATGTGCGCCCTGAAATGCCTGTCCTTAGCCCTCATCCCACCTCATGTGTCCAAATAACCCCCTCCCCTCAAGATTCCTCTCAGGCCCTATTCTTTTCCAGGATCTTCTCCGATCCCCCCAGGCAAAGAGGGCCTCCTCCTTTCCCTACTGCTCCGTCACTCACTGTCTCTATGACACACTCTGATGCTTGGTTATTTTCAGCTTTGCTTTTTGAACTGAGAGGCCACGCCTCCCTCCTCTCCCCTGACCCCCCAACCTCTAGCTCTGGAGTCACAGAGACCTGGAGTCGAGCCTCAGCTCTGGGGCTTGACGGCTGTGAGTTTTTGGATGAGTCTTGAATCTCTGAGTATTACCTTCTTCATCTGTAAAATGGGCATAATTTTCTCTTTCCTGCCCACCCAAGAGTTTTATTATGAGAATTAGAAAATTGGGTCATGGATATAAAGTCAATCCTAGCTTGTGGTAGGCATTCAATAAATTATAACAACAATCACAATAACATCCATAAATACTGGCTGTTTTGTTTTGTTTTTAACTCTATCAGTTGGGATGATTGCCTTCCTAATGGAGTTATAAACATTGAAAGCACCAACCACATCTTTTTTTTTTTTTTTTTTTTTTTTTTTTCACCAACCACATCTTAAACAAATTTTATATTTTTCAAAGTACCTGGTACGGTGCTGGAAACATACTCGCTCAGTAATTACCTGGTAGGTAGCACTGAGGTTCTGGGAACAAAACAAAAGAACCCTCAGATGGGTCAGCCACAGTGACTCAGCTGAGGGA
Organism: Lagenorhynchus albirostris; assembly: GCF_949774975.1. Lineage (NCBI taxonomy): Eukaryota > Metazoa > Chordata > Mammalia > Artiodactyla > Delphinidae > Lagenorhynchus > Lagenorhynchus albirostris. Next base: position 46,026,212 of record NC_083114.1, on the reverse strand, counting down.
CGCTTGTGCCACTGGAGCAAACATACTAACGGACTTTCTCTTCCCCCAAAGGAGTGTCCGATCCCAGGGTGACGCTGGACAAGAAGGAGGTCATAGAAGGCGGGGTCGTGATGGTCAACTGCTCTGTCCCAGAGGAAAAGGCTCCAATACATTTCACAATTGAAAAATTCGAACTAAATGTAAAAGGCGTCAAGCAAAAAAGAGAAAAAACTTCCCAGAACCAGAATTTTGTGACGCTGAAATTCACAGTTGAGGAGCAAGACCACGCTATATGGTTCCAATGTCAAGCGAGGATCGTTTCCGGGACCCACGTGGAGCCCTCTAGATCCATCAGGAGTGAACTGGTCACCGTGAGGGGTCAGAGTCCTACTCTCCTTTTTATCATTCTTTCTGGTTTGCTGGTTTGGTCTGGGGAGAAAGAGCCCAGAATTGGAAAGGGGCTGGGGCCTTCTGGCTGGACTGGTGTCTCAAGACTGTTCTTAATCACTTTATGTTTTTCAAACTTTCTGACTGTGACACAGTTAAAAAAATATATATACATATATATTTCCCAACAACACTTAACCTTAATATACGATGCATTTTGCTATTTTTCTTTCTATTCTCTTTCAGTTTTTTAAAGCACTGGCCTCGACTCCCTGAAATGATGCCTTGTGTGACCTGCAGTTTGGAAACCATGGCTTAAAGCCAGTGAGGATCAGACACCAGGAAGTAGGATCTGGAGGGGATCCAGAGGGAAGGGGGGCCAGATCCTCAGCCTTTGCCGCCCAGGTTTTTTTTTTTTTTTTTTAATTTATTTATTTTGGCTGTGCTGGGTCTTAGTTGCAGCACGCGGGATCTTTTTTAGTTGCGGCATGCGGACTTTCAGTTGCAGCATGCGTGCGGGATCTAGTTCCCTGACCAGGGATCGGACCCGGGCCCCCTGCATTGGGAGCGTGGAGTCTCACCCACTGGACCCCCAGGGAAGTCCCTCTGCCTCCCACATTTGATGAGGGACTCCACTCTTCTGCCCACCCTTCCATCCCCAAGACATTGGACTAATAGGAAACAAATGAGGTGACCTGAGAAATGCTCTCAGGAGAGAAAGGCAACAGCAGAGGGGAGCCTGGGTGTCAGTGTCCAGGACAGAGAGAGCTCAGAGCTCCAGGTTAGCCAACCAGCAGCTCCCGGTGACCTGAGAGGGAAGCAGTTGTGAAGCAGGGAGGAATCAGGAGAAGGCACAGTCTACTGCAGAGAGCCGCAAATGTATTCGGGATAGGATCCCTAAAGCTTATCATAAACGACCCTCTGCTTTTGGTACCTTACTTCACCTCTGCCCAACGTGTATGCATAATACTTTATTTATGTGTATATATTTACTATATAGTATTATGTATATATAATATATAGTATTTTGTATATACGATATGTTTCTTATTATAATACATGGTGCAGGTTAAATTTTCAGAAAACATGGTACTATATAAAGTATGAAATGACAGTCTTCCTAGTAAGTACCACTACTCAGAGAAAACCCTTGTGTGGTCTTGTAGACTTGTTCTGCTCATTCATCATGTACACACACAATTTTTGCTTGTTTTTCTTTGTTTTTACAAAAAAATAGGACCAGTCAAACATTCTACCTTATAACTTCTTTTTACCAACCATAACATATATGGACTTTTGTCCATATCAGGAAGTACAGATCTTTATCATTTTAGTGGCAACTCGGAATCCTGTGCCCTAATATGTTTGCCTCATTTTCTATTGATGGACATTTAGGTATTTTCCCACTTTTTTGCTATTAAGACAATCTTGCTTATACTTATAACTTACACATACTTATACCTTCTGTACTTTCGTGAGTATTTTATTATTATTTATTGGTCAGATTGTTGATTCAAATGTTTTGTGCATTTTCAGTATTGAAAGATATCGCCAAAGTGCTCCTCCAAATGGACAAACATTTCCATCAAAAGTGTTCCATTTTCCCACATCCTCACCAACACAGAATATTATCAATGTTTTGTTATTTTTGGCAATCTGATTGAGGTGCAGTGATATATCATTGCTGTGATTTGTATTTCTTTGGTCTTCCATGAGGTTGAGTATGCTTTTTATGTTTATTGGTCTGTTACATTTCCGCCCCCATAAACTGCCGGTTCATACACACTTTGCCCATATTTACCACTTCTGGTTGATCTGTTTGAGCCCTTTATAAATTAAAGGAATGTGCTCTTTCTCAGGTACTATGCAAATATTTTACTCAGTTTGTCATGTGTCCTATTTTTTATTTCCATGAAGAAGCTTTTAATCTTTAGTTAATCAAATTTATGCATCTTTTGGGAATTCCCTGGCTGTCTAGTGGTTAGGACTCAGCACTTTCACTGCCATAGGCCCAGGTTCGATCCCTGGTCTGGGAATTAAGATCCTACAAGCTGCACGGCACAGCCGAAAAAAAAAAAAAAATCTATGCATCTTTTTTCCTTACGGTATCCAGTTCTGTGATTCACACCTAAAGTTCCTCCACACTCCAAGATTATTAAAGAAAAAATGCACCTGTGTTTTCTTTTACTGTTTCTGTGCTTTAACTTTTTTTTTTCTTCCGCATTTAGATCTCTGGTGCATCTGGAGTTAGATGCTCTCTCTTTTTGACTTTTCCTCAGGAAAAGACTTTTTTTTAATTATACCTTTTTATTGTGAATTTAAATGACTTTACAGTAAAAAAAAAAAGAATATTAAAGTATTATATTACTCTGAATTCACTTCTGGCATTTTTTAATGTTCTTATCTACATTTTACATAGTTGTGATCTGTGTACATACTCCGTTACACACTGCTGTTTTTTTGGTGGGAGCAAAGGCCTGGCCCTATTTCTCTCACCATCTCCTGAAGATCCGGTGCCCTGATATCTGACCCATGTCCATATTTTATTAAAGCAGTGTTTTTCAAACTGCATGAGTCATGAAATCAATTTAGTCTGTCACAACCAGTATTTTTACAAAAGAGGTAGAATAGATTAGAAATCACTTTTAGGGGGCATACGGTTATTTAAATATGCATTTCCACGAAGCTGCACTTTGGAAAGTGATGGAATATCTAGGCTGAAATGCCAGAGGTCCATGAAATGGTGCGATAATTACCTAGGAAATCCTTGGTGGGCAGGGGGAGAGTCTGTTTGTCACTGCTGTGATGATTTCTGAGGTCATTTGAAGAAAGTTCTGTAGATGAGATCTAGGGAAGATGGTTTGGCCTTTGGGAAGCTCAAGGAAGTTAGAGAACTGAAGTTAAGAAGAAGGCTGAAGATGCAAGAATGAGCTAGAAGGGAGGGAGCATCAAAGCAGCCTAGGCTACGGTTTTTGAGAGGAAAGTTTGAATTTTTTTAATTAATAAGGAAAAACTGTGGTTGGTATGAAAAAGAACAGAAAAGGGGAGGAAGTGCCTTTCCCCCTCACCCAGGTTTGAACCTGAATCCAACCAGTTTGTCCTCTTCTTGTAGAATCCTTCTCTAATCCCAAGTTCCACATCAGCCCCAAGGGAACAATCATAGAAGGGGATGATCTCCACATCAAGTGCACCATTCAAGTGACGCACCTGGCCCAGTCGTTTCCGGAAATCATAATCCAGAAGGACAAGGCGATTGTAGCACACAGCAGGCATGGCAACGAGGCCGTGTACTCAGTGATGGCCACGGTGGAGCACAACGGCAACTACACGTGCAAAGTGGAAGCCAGCCGCATATCCAAGGTCAGCAGCATCGTGGTCAACATAACAGGTAGGGCTGCTGCTGGAGGGTGTCGGCATATGGCGGGCTCAAGAAGCTGCTGTGCTGAAATCCAGGATGGACAGTGAGAGCTGACCCTTCTGCTCCTGCTGGTCTGAATGCATGTGCTCAGGCAGGGCCATGGTGCTGGTGGGGAAAAGTCAGTACAGAGCAAGTAAGCCGCTCACTGTGGTGGTTGAGGGTGCAGGTTGTGGCATCAGATCCCAACCCGGCCACTCAGTACCTCTGTGACCTTGGGTGCGTTATTGACCTTCTCCTTGCCACAACTCTGAGATGGGGATAATGACAGCCCTCTAGGACTCTTACAAGGACCAAAGGACATCACCCTGCCACAAAGGGCCGCATACAGAGTAAGCACTCAGTGAAGTGTCAGCTGGCGTTTCTGTTATTACATCACGTTTTTCTTTCCTCTGTGCCAAATACTATGCTAGATCCCTGTATCCATGTGCAGGTCCTATGACAGGGTCAGGAATGAGAAAGCATGACTAAACTCAAAAATAATAGTCCCAATTCCTCTTTGTTGAATACTGTATGCCTGGTTTACATACATTTTCATTTCGAGCTCACAACTGTAGTATAAGGTAAGAATTATGATCCTGGCTTTATGGAGGTGGAAGCTGAAGCTGAGAGGTTAGGTCACTCACCCAACAATTAGAGCAAGGGTCACCCCCAGGCCTGTTAGAGTTCCAAACCCATGTACCTAAAAGTTCCGTTGGACTCCTTCCTCCTTTTCCTGGCTTTCCTTTTCAAAAAGTACTCTACTTTGGGAATCCCCTGACGGTCCAGTGGTTAGGACTTGGCCCCTTTCACTGCTGGGGCCCAGGTTTGATCCCTGGTTGGGGAGCAAAGATCATGTAAGCCATGCGGCCAAAAAAAAAAAAAAAGTACTCTGCCTCTTCCCGTGTATTGTATGTATTCAGGCACTAGAATGTAAGCTGATGAGGGCAGGGACATTATCTGTTTTATCCGGTGCTATATCCTTAACACCTAGAACAGTGCCTGGCACATACTAGGCATTCATATCTATTTGTTGACTGAACAGATGAGCATTGGATAACAGTGTTCCAGAGGCAGAGAGAGTCGGCACTGCTTGGTTCCCAAGTGAAAGTGTTCATTCATTCATCATTTGTTCACTCATTTGCTGAAAGCCTCCTCTGTGTCAAGCATAGAGTGTATAGTCACAGTGACAGTCACCAGGATCATAGGTGGGCTGCCAACTACCCAACCAGGTGATTGGCATGTGTGGGGCCCTGCTAGCAAGTTAGTTTACTATTGAGAATGACAAGTGTTTTGGTGGCACATACCGTTCACTGATAAAGTATAATTATCTCATTAGAGAACAGTATTCAGTTCAACATATACTGAGCACCTTCTGCATGCTGGGCAACTTTTGGGGGATAGGGAGCTGCCTAAGGCCAAGCTTTGCCTTCGAAGAATTCACAGGCATAAATAGATCATGAGAATGCAATGCAATGAACAACTACATTAAAGGGATGGGGGTACTGCTGTGGGAGCTGCAGGGACCACGTGACAAACACATGGGCCGTTTCACCAGTTAGAGCAGCACCCCGACCCCTCAGGCCAGCCTACCTGAGGGAAACGTAAAGCATCTTTGGACCATAAGATACCATTGTTGTAGCTGATCCCCCACATTCAGAAGTCCAAGTCATGCGGGGTACACAAGTCAACCAGGAGATGAGTCGCCCTGGCCCAAGAAAGCACGGCGTTAGACTCGGCCTGCCTCTCCCACCCCCTCAGCCTGGTGCTCTGTGGTCCTGTTCCACGTAGAGCTACCGGAGCCAGGCCAGGGCTGGCAGGCAACACCCCCGCGTTCAAGTGCTGCAAGCCCTTGGACATGGCTCCAGGCCCACTTACGCATCTGGTTTTCCACTCCTCTGTTGCTATCAAGCCTCACTGTAAGTGGCTCTATGTAGTGATGTTGGAGAATCACAATAATTTTGTGAACATAAAAATCACTGAATTAGTAATTTGTCTTTGGATTGAAAGTGGGTTTCCTTCACCCCTCACTGTCCACCTTTTCAGACTCAATCTGCCACCAAGTGCTGCCAGGACTCTCAACTCTGCCCTTTCATCTGGTCTCTACAATCACACCCGAACTCTGGCCCTCACACCAGGATGGTTGCAGGGGTTCCCCAAGCATCTCTGCTCCAATTCATCCTTCAGCCAACCTGTAGGAGAAGCACCTATTCGACATCATTATTCAGGGGCCTAGCCACCTTCACCTTGACTCCACCCCCTTCCAAACATCCCATCCCACTCTGCCTGGAACATCCTTTCCCCTTGGCCACTGGAAAACCTCTGTTGTCCTTAAACACCAAGCCGCAAATCTCCCTCTAGGCTCCCCCAGGCAGAGTCCCATGGTCACACCTCAGTCCCCATCACACTCTTCTCCTGTCTTCATGTCAACTGTCACTATAAAGATTTAGCATCCTTCTCCACCGCCCTGGGTGAGCTCTTGAAGGACCAGGTCTGTGGCTCAATTCATCTGACAACATTGATACTTAGCACAGAGCCTGGCACATTGTAGGAACTCAGTAAATATTTGTTCAGTGAGTGAACAAAAGACCCATCCTTGTTAACCCCCATGATGGTCCAGCTGGTCTGTTTAAGTTACCTCCTTTACGAACAGAGATTCCCTGACAACATCGTATTCCTAATTCTAAACCACTGTGCACCCACCCTAGCAAGCTGTTTTATATTTTTTGCATTTTTGTTTACATGTTTTTATTTTTTAATAAATTTATTTATTTATTGTTTATTTTTGACTGCATTGGGTCTTCGTTGCTGTGCATGGGCTTTTCTCTAGTTGCGGAGAGCAGGGGCTACTCTTCATTGCGGTGCGCAAGCTTCTCATTGTGGTGGCTTCTCTTGTTGCAGAGCATGGGCTCTAGGTGCGTGGGTTTCAGTAGTTGTGGCACACGGGCTCAGTAGTTGTGGCGCACGGGCTTCATTGCTCCGTGGCATGTGGGATCTTCCCGGACCAGGCTTCGAAGCCGTGTCCCCTGCATTGGCAGGCGGATTCCTAACCACTGCACCACCAGGGACGTCCCTGTTTACGTGTTTTTAAATGTAGAGTTGTTGCTGTGGGATTCTTCCTGTCATTTTTTTCACATTTTTTGGTGTTTGTCCAATGAGATCGTAAGGCACTTAAGGAGGTCAGTTTCTTTGGTTCCTTTTCCCCACTCCTAACCTAGAGCTTTTGATGGTGATCTGAAAAGAGGTAAGTCGATGTTTATTATATGGAAGGACAGAGAGATGGAACATGCCTTAATGAATTAATTATTGGGATATCACCTTACTTGCAGTTTTATTTTATTCCCTGTCAAGGAAACTAGGAAGACACTGTGGACTGATTATGATGGAAATGAGTTCTATTTCCATCTGTGGAATATCAGTGAAGACGATGACAGTGTTGGTTTTTACTTCCAAACCTCTATGGCAGATAAATTTAGAGCCAAAGGTAGAATTTGGTCCCTGACTCCTAGTTGCATTCTCAAACCTCTAAGAAGGTTTCCTAAGAGAAACTTTGAGTCTCAGTCTCTTTCTTAATATGAAGATAGTGTCAAGCATTACTGGCTCCTTCTTCTTTCTGCATCAAGGATCATAACCGTGAAGTCACTGTACATTTGCTTACACGAAGGATCCAAGTCTCCACATTGGTTAAGTAGTTAATTAGTAATTTCCCTGCTGCTGAAAATAAAGACATTCACCATAATTATAAAATATTGATATAGTTCAGGGGATACTTAAATTAGGAGATGGCAAGACTTCTTGAAATACAGCCTCAGTCTTTACTACTGTTGACATCCAACCTACATTATGGTACTAATAACTCCTTACAGTAGCATAGCATGTTATAGTTTACAAAGTGTTTGACCTTGGGAGACTTCAGGTGGCATCTTCATTCTTCTCCATGGGGAGTGCTGGAGGGATGGTGGCCAAGCTGCCACTTGTCCCCAACCCCATGCCATGACCCTGCTTCAAGCTTGGACTACATTGCCTCCTGCTTCCAGTCTGGGCCCCTCCAACCCCATCCATTCTCCTCCCAAAGATCTCCCTGCAACACACATCCGATGCCATTCCCCTGACCCGGACCCTCCATGGTTCCCACTGCCCTGAGGACATAACCCACGCTTTTTTATGTGGTTCCCAAGTTCCTTGAAGATCTACAAGCCTTCTTCTTCTACTCCCACTATGTCCCAGGCTGCCTGAACTTTGAGGTGCTTGAACCTCCTGCCAGGCCTTCCATATGCTATTCTCTCTGCCTGTGATACTTTCCATCTTTGCCTGGATAACTTCCTCCAGGAGCTCTTTCCTGATTCTTCCAGCCTAGGTTCTGTGTCCCCTCTGTGGGCTCTACTGCAAACACTATCTGAATCACCCGCTAGACTTAAGAACTTTGGAGTCAAGGACTGTTTCTTTTTCATTGCTGTCTCTCCTATGCCAAGCACAGAGATGGCCTGAAATAAATACTTGGGGAATGAAATGAGTGAGTGGATGAATAAATGGGTGAATGTCTGAGTCATTACTTGCTGCATTACAAGTTGCAAAATTTTTCTAATCCATGTCTGTGAAATAAATTGGATTAATGAGGGAGGCAAACCTGCCATTGGAATCCCAGGTGAAGAATGAACCCTGGCTCTTGAATTGTGTGATCGTCAGGTACATGAGAAGCAAAGGAAAACTTTGTGCAGGAAGTTGGGAAATGGTTCTGTCAAAAGCAGCTGGGCCGAAGGCCTCTCCATAAATGGGCTTTCGGGCCAGTACCCAGAAACATCTCACCCCATTCCCACTCACTGTTTTTTTTTCAGAGCTGTTTTCCAAGCCAAAGCTGGAATCTTCCGCCACACGTCTGGATCAGGGGGAAGGCCTGAACCTGTGGTGCTCCATCCCAGGGGCACCTCCAGCCAACTTCACCATCCAGAAGGGAGCCGTGGTTGTGTCGCAGGCTCAAAATTTCACTAAGATAGCCTCAGAGTGGGACAGTGGGACATACACCTGCGTCGCGGGCATTGGCAAGGTGGTCAAGAGTAGCAACGCGGTCCAGATAGCTGTGTGTGGTGAGTACGTCCTCGCTGGCTCTGAGGGTCTTGGGACTGAATGGGAGAAAGGGAACTTTTTGCCAGGCGTCACCCTCTGTGTTCTGAAGGCGGTTCAGACTGAGGCGGGGTAAGAACTCGGGGGAAAGAGAGAGGAGTGGAAAGGAGAGACCAAACAGCAGCAAGTGGGTGTTTCTGCTCAGAGTACAGGAGAGAGGCATCAAGGAAAGTGTCGTTGGCAAGAGTCACGTTCATGGCTTTTGTGGCTTTATGCTGATGGTGTGGCCTCTGGATCGGCAAGAGTCTGCTGCTTGAACAGGCAGCCACCCAAAGGGTCAGGGAGGAAACACTGCTTAGTCGACACTAAACTTTAAGATCTAAGTTCCAGCTTTTGATCCCTATCCTGGCTCACCCGAAGGGCTAGGACTCCCAGTGGGCAGAAGTAGGTACTCGGACCACCCAGAGCCGGGCTTCTTAGACTTGAATGTGCATGCAAAACCGGGCACAGCGCAGGTCAGGATGGGGCCAGGTTTTGCATCTCTCACCAGTGCCCTGGGGATGCTCGTGCTGCTGGGCCCTGGACCACACTTTGAGTAGCGGGGTTCTAAATGGATGTGGAACACCAGGCAAGTTGTCACCGTCACTGTTCTTACTCATCATGAACCTTCAGTTTAGCCTTCCGTTTAAATCCAGCCAAGATTTCAGTCTCAACCGAAGCAGGGTTTTAGCAGTCATCTACCTCACAAGGAAATAACGTAAGAGACGAATGTGGGTCGTTCCATTGTAATTCTTTTTGTTGTTGTAGCTCTTGGGAGGAGGTCATTTCATTTTATTAGCTTTATAAATAAGCTAAGTTCTAAATAATAACCTAGTATAATTCTTGTTTCTGAGGCATGAAATTTACTATCAGGAGAGGCTGAGGCAATGAGAATTTGTTTTAAAATATATTCTGTTTGAGTACTTGTACTTTTTAATATTTTTCTTGTGTCTTTTCTCAGTACAAAAAAAAGGTATGAATGTGTGTGTATGTGCACATAAGATATGTGAAAATATAAGCATATATTTAGGGGGATGTAATGTTCTTCCTGAATTTGTGCCGTCCTTTTTTGTTTATATTACTCTCTTTCCCTCTCCCTCCTCAAGAATCTTAAAGCAGTCCTCCAAAGGTAGATAAGGCAGGCAGGCATTTTAAATTCGAGTAATGACAGAGAAAGCCAAGCCCAGAGTTTGGAGACGAATCCCTTAGGCTGGATGTTTTGCTTCAGATTGTTTCTCTCTCTCTGTCGTTCTAGAAATGCTTTCCAAGCCCAGTATTTTTCATGACTCCAGGTCTGAGGTGATAAAAGGACAGACCATAGAAGTCAGCTGTCAATCCATAAACGGAACCTCACCCATTTTTTATCAGCTTTCAAAAGCAAGTAAGACTTTGGCGAGTCAGAGCATGGGCTCCAATGAGCCCGCAATATTCAAAGATAACCCAACGAAAGATGTAGAATACCATTGCATCGCGGATAATTGCCATTCCCATACCAAACTGGTCAGCGAACTTCTGCAGGTCAAGGTGATAGGTAAGTCATGTGGGAAGAAGAATCCATGTGGGACTGGGGCTTTAGTTCACGTTTTCAAAGGTTTGGGGTGGACAAGAGAAGTGGGTGGTACTTGTGCAAAGTCCATGAACGTGACGTGTGGCAAAGCAGACCAAGGCCCAAGTAAATGGAGCCGGAAAATATCTGGGGGTTATCAGTGTGGCCAGTGTCATTCTCTTTCAGAACCTTTCAAGTGAACTGCTGAAATCATAAGCGTAAAGTGTCCCAAGTTGAGGAAGCACAGAAGTTGTTCTTTGGGGCTCCCTTAGCATTTGCTCATGTTTAGATGAACTGACAGCCTTCTCTGAGAATTGTAGACCAGAGCTCTTCTCTACCATGGACCCTCGGCGGGGCAAATTCTGTTGTGTGTGGAGCCCACAGCAGTCAGAGCTTCAGGCTGACAGTCACTAGGACTCTCACACTCAAGAGAAATATACCATTGTCCTGAGATGGATAGTTTTCCTCAAGCCTCTGTCTTGTACCTTTCCGGAGGCCTTAGGAGTGCCCATTACTTGCATCTCTGAGACGTTCTGCATCTTGTTGTAAAAAGCTTTAAAAGGCTTCCTCTTCATCCTCCTCCTTTTTGTTTAATAACTGCTTGTCTACACGTGCCATGTGGACATCTTGAGTTGGACAGTAGTTTCTCCTACTATTTTTGGGGGGGTGGGGGTGGGGCATGCCGTGCAGCTTGTGGGATCTCAGTTCCCCGACCAGGGATTGAACCCATGCCCTCTGCAGTGAAAGCCCGGAACCCTAACCACTAGGCCACCAGGGAACTCCCTGATTCCTCCTACTATTAATGTATAGCCTAAGAGAAATAATACTTTTCAAATTAACATCAATATATATTAAGTCTCATGCCGTAGGGCATACAGAAAAAGAAGACATATTCTTTGTTTTCAATGATATAATGACAGGATATAAACAATGATATAAACACCGGATCTCCTGATTAAATAGTGAAGAAACAATTTAACATATTTGAATAACAGTGCAAACAAATATAGAAAAAAATGTTACCAGGCAACACACGAACTCTCCTTACAATGATGGTGATAGGAATTTAAGGCATGAAAGATACCATCTAGCTTGAGTGGGAAAAGCTGGGTCAGGAGCCAGGGTTCAACAGTGGGTGGGCAGAGAGGGCTAGAGATGGTCCCCAGCCTAGTCAAATAGGTGATCAGAAGGCTCCAGGGAGCAGCTCTAAAGGCTGTGGGTAAGTCAGATGCCTGGAAAGAAAGATTGGGAATGGAGAGTCATTGGATATAAACTGGTAGAGTAACTGAGCCTAACTGTACAGAGCATCAGCTGCCAGCCTTAGGAGTTGGGGGTTTGTCCTGTGTGCAGAGAAGGGCCAGAAGAGAGAAGGAGGGCATGCTGAGAATGGGGTCTTGGGAAGATTAACCTGCTGGTCCTATCAGTCAGAAGGACTGGAGACTTCAGACCTTACAGTACCTTAAGAAGCTAATGTAGAAGCCCATGTGAAACTCTTGGTTTGAAGTGAGTCAGTATTAGTGGCTAATATTTACTGAGCTCTGACCACATGTCCAACCCCGTGTGAAGTTTGTTAGTAAATTATTCCCATTCATACTTACAATAGCCATGTAAGCCCCATGTTAATATCATCCTTATTTTACGATGAGGCAACCAGGGATTAAGATAAACAGCTGGTGGGCAGTAGGGTCGGGAACTGAGGCCAGACAGTCTGGCTCCTGAGCCTGGCCTGCCACCACCCGCTTGTGCTTCACAAGAAGACAGGCTGTCAGGTCAGGCTGCACCCTCCAGGAGTCTGTCCTTGTGCTTGACCCCCACCATCCCATCCCAGGCCTGGTGCCCCCTTTCGTTGGATCGGCAGCTCCATGGTCTTGGCCACACCCTGCACTCACAAGAGGGTGATTCATAAATCAGATACCGGTCTGCTGATCGGTTCATTCTGCCACTAGCAGGAACATACTTGGGAAGACAGTTTAGGATCAGAATTTTAATGGTTGAACATGGAGTGAAAGGGTCTGTCTATAGGAGCAAGATGAGTTCTTCTTGGATCTGCTGGGAATGAGAGGCTGGCAGGGCTTCTCAGTGGAAATAAATTTACCTCAGTGCAGGTAAAAGTCAAGACTTGGAATTCAGGGAAGTAACCTGGACTAGAGCTATATATCTAGGCATTAAATGCCATAAGAAGCTATAATGTAGATGAAATCACCAAAGATGAGAATGGAGACGGCAAACTGAGGACTGAATTTTGCAGAAAGTCCACATTTAAGGGGCAAACGGAAGAAAAAATGGTAAATAAAGAGGGAGTGGCAGGTGAGGAGGTAAGAGAATCAGAGTGTGAGGCTTCACAGAAGCCCAGGGAAAGCTGAGTTCCAAAGGAAGGGCAGGGTGACAGGCAAGAGCTGTAGGGAGGCCAAGGATGGGAAGACGGAAAGAACATCTACCATGGATTGGACCTGCAGGGAACTCAGGGATGAGTTAGTCAGGGGTCAGGTCATCTTTGAGTTTCTTCAAAACCAGAGATACAGAGCAGTTTCAGAAGCAGAGGGATAGAAGTCAGGTTTCCAGGCTAACAAGAAAGTGGGAAATGAGGACATGCAGGCAATTGGTTTAGATCATTCAAAGGAGGAGAGAAACAGGACAAGAGCTCGAGAAGGCAGTGCGTCAAGGTTATTTGCTCATAAGATCTGGAGGTGCCATGCATCTTTGTAAGCAGAGGGAGAGAAATCACGTACAGACACACACACGCACTCTCACTTACACACTTACACACAGTCTCACACACAGACTCACCCAGAACAGACCCTAGTAGAACACATAAGTTAATCGTATAGTTGAGCTAAGTGGTCAGTAATACTTGAGGTGGTAAGTGAAGGGAGGTGTCCCTAGCATCCTGTGTCTAATCAATATGTGAGGGCAGGAGGTGTCCATTGCTGCCCTTCTGGGCTAATTGGGGGAGGAACTGTGAAGAACGTGGGATAACACAAGTGACTTGAATAAAAGGCAGAGTCCAAGTCTGAGTCACAGTCACAGATAGCTGGTCTTGACCAGTGGCCGTGTCAGGTTCTTCCTCTTCCCCACTTCTCTTCTCAGTGCTAATCCCTTTCCTGCTTTCCAGCCCCGGTGGATGAAGTCAAGCTCTCTATCCTGTTGAATGAGGAGGTGGAGTCTGGGAAGCCCATTGTGCTTCGATGCTCTGTGAATGAAGGATCTAGTCCCATCACATACAAGTTTTACAAAGAAAAGGAGGGCAAACCCTTCTACCAAGTCACCTTGAATGACACCCATGCCATTTGGCACAAGCCAAAGGCTAGCAAGGAGCAGGAGGGACAGTATTACTGCACGGCCTCCAACAGAGCCAGTCTCTCCAAAAATGTCCTCCAAAGCAACACCCTGACAGTCAGAGGTGAGTCGAGGTCTCAACGGCAAAATGTCGTGTGAGCTCCAAGGGCAAGGCTAGAAAAGCACTTGTCAGAGGAAGTGGGTGGGAGTTTGGTGCATTTTACCGAGGGTTAAGGGACCAGCACATTTGCCAGGCTCTTTGGTTTCAGGTAATAAAAATCCACTCAAATTAAGTATAAAAGAGGAATTGATTATTATAAGGAATTAGAAGTATTTCACACAGTCCTAATTACAAATTCTCGGTGGAGAGACACCAGCTTGGGTCAAATGTGCGCCCATGGACCACCTGTGGTCAAGAGGAGTGGGTCATGCAGAACAGACATGGTTTTAGAGAAGCCCACCTACGTGGGCAGAGGGTGATTTATGGAGAACGAGGAAGGGTGAACAGACACCCTATGAAGAGTCTCCTTCAGTCCTATGGTCCTTTCAGACCATCACTGACTCGTTTTATAGCAGAAACAACTATTTCTGCCCCTCCTATGAACACAGAGTCCCTCAGAGGTAGATGCTCAGTGAAAGACATCAGTTACAAGGATATAAAAATCAGTCTTATTTGCTGCTTAGAGCTGATGTTATTTCTTGCTGGCAGAGGAAAAACTGATCTATTTAAAATTGTTTTGCACTTCCAGTCTATCTCGCCCCCTGGAAGAAAGGACTTATCGCAGTGGTTGTCATCGGAGTGATCATTGCCACCTTGATACTTGGGGCCAGATGCTATTTTCTGAAGAAAGCCAAGGGTGAGCACAGTCCTTTCATTCCATTCTGACAGGCTGCCCTGCCAGGGAACCTGTCACGGATGTGAGGGGTTTCAGCCTCATGGGAGGCTAGTGCTCTGCTCCAGTGAGGGTCGGGGACATGTGCCTGATGACAGCTGTTTTCCTCCTGGGGTGTCACCTTGATAACCAAGGATTTTGGCTTTGGTGGGTGTGGAGGTTTTACTGCCCCTGGATTTAGCTAGGCAGAAGTGAAAGCAATTGCCTTCTTAGTTGGGCTCCCCAGAAAAGATGAACTTGGGGGGAAGTTGCATCTACATGTGGTCAGAAGCAGCCCTTTGTGTGGATTTGGCAACATCTAGTCCTACAGTTGGTAGAGTTGGGCATGAGTGGAGACACCCACACACGCTGAATGCCTCCCAGTTAATCTTCTGGTTGTGCCACGATTTCTACCCTGTGCTTGGGGTTAGCCATGTGTGGAGGGAAGCCAGGATTACTCATGGACACTCAGGAATCAGAGTCAATTAAGCAAGATGCAAGCAAAAGGGCACAGCACCGGTAAAGTCTGCAAAAATTTTGGAGGGATAAGACGGGTTGCTTATCCCTGTTGGTGCTGCTGCCTGGGATGGGATGAGACAGATGGGATGAGGAGGGTTTTTTCCTAAAGCAGGAAAGGGGCAGCCCCCCTGGGAAAACAGTCCTAAGGCTGAGTCTGGCCTTGGCCTCAGGCCAGTTTGGAATTAAAAGCTCGGGGATTGATTAAGCCTTTACTTTTGGAGATGGTCTTGAAGCAAAGAGATAGTTGCCCGTTTATCTGGCTCATCTGGTTCCTGTGCTGTTGTCTTCCTCTCCGTCACATTCCATGACGGGAAGTTGCTTCTGGCTAAAACAGTCGAAATGTCAAATTTCAGGGAACATGATGTGAAATCTCTTGGTATAAGACCAAGAGAAGACCTGCTTCGTTTATTTTCCTTTTTAAAAAAGTGCGAATATATTTGGCTTTCTGTTCTCTCTTTTTATGGGTATTCAATCTTCAAACAAGTCAAATATGGTTGAAATGAGTGTTCCTGTCTGATATGGTTGTGGGTTCTTTATACTGACTTTGGTTCTTTTCTTTGTCTTTCAAAGCCAAGCAGATGCCGGTGGAGATGTCCAGGTCAGTGTGCTTGGAAGAGGGGTGGCTGTCCTATGGGTGTGGATAGACTTGTCTGGAGGGATTCCTGTCATTAGGAAGTTTTCAGTGGTTCTTGGCAAACTCAGAAAAATTAGGACCTTGGGTGTGAGCGGTGTAGGGGTGTGTGTGTGTGTGTGTGTGTGTGTATGCGTGTGTGTCTGTGTCTCAGTGGAAGATTGCCAACTGTCCTTCATGGGAAGGAATGGCTTTATTCTGAGGTCATGTCCTGTCTACACTTTTCCTTACGAAATTATAATGGTAGGTGGAATTTAAAATGTTTTTACTTACTTGGCAAAATAGAGTTGCCTTAAAAATGGTTGTACTATTTTTACTGTTCTTGAGATCTAAAATCCCAAAGCATGGAAACTATCGTTCTGTTCCTGAAAGAAACAATAGCACAGGATGAGGAATCCCCTCCTGACATGGGATTCACCTCATAAAGGACTCCTCATGTTTGTGCGCCCTTTGGCCCGGACACTTATTTCAACAGCAAAAGGGTTTTTGTCAAATAATCATAGAGCTGAAGAAAGCATTAGTTCCAAATGAGAGAGTAAAACTTTCCTCACTTCAGAAAACTCTTCCTGATTTTCTCATGCTCTTTCCTTGATTATTTTGTTGGTTTGGAGTTAGAGCCAAAAAAATGTTATTTCTTTTTCCTTTTTAAATTTCAATTTAAGGCCAGCAGCACCACTTCTGAACTCCAGCAATGAGAAGACGTTGTCAGATCCCAACACTGAAGCCAACAGACATTATGGTACCGTCATGGTTTTGTGCAGTTGTTAAGAGTTTTTCCCAACTTGCTCTACACTCTTCTGTCCCTCTGAGAAGCAGAATCTATGGGCGGTGGGGTGAGGTTGGAAGGGAAACTCTGGCTTCAAGCTGGGACACTTAATCTAATCAGTCATTGGGTGGTGAGCTAACAAGCAAAACAAAAGCGTAAGAAGAAAGGCAGAACATTGTGCTCTAATTTCACCACCTTCTAAATATCCCAAGGAATGAAAGGTGGAGAATAATTATAATGCTGTGGACACCCGTGTGGGTTCTCTTCACACACTGGACGCTGTGCAAGTGAAATCATTCTTCATTTGTAAGAGAGAGACCAGCTATCAAATGAAGGCATTGGGGGCTTCCCTGGTGGCGCAGTGGTTGAGAGTCCGCCTGCCGATGCAGGGGACACAGGTTCATGCCCCGGTCCGGGAAGATCCCACATGCCGCGGAGCAGCTAGGCCCGTGAGCCATGGCCGCTGAGCCTGCGCGTCCGGAGCCTGTGCTCTGCAACGGGAGAGGCCACAACAGTGAGAGGCCCGCGTACCGCAAAAAAAAAAAAAAAGAAGGCATTGGTAAAACATCTTCTCAGGTGGAATTATTTATTGCAAACACAAGGCAGTCTCATTTCAAACTTGCCCCAGTGGGAAACCAATTTAAAGATCTCACTGTTGATAGAGGCATTTAAAAAAAAAAAAAAAGAGTGGTACAATAATGGAATACCTGGTTGTGAGGTTTATCACAGCTTGAGAGTCAGATCTATAGGGTGGGGAGCCAATCCCAGGTGTTCTTAATCCCATTATGTCTGTGAGAAAATTGTTCACACCTTTTAGCAGGGGTGTTGTCTGTTTCCCAGAGGGGGCCATGATTAAATCACACAAAAAGTTCTGTCCCAGACAGTTTTGGGAATTAAACACTGATGTTCTTTTCTTTTTTTTTTAAATTTATTTATTTATTATTTATTTTTGTCTGCATTGGGCCTTTGTTACTGTGCACGGGCTTTCTCTAGTTGTGGCGAGTGGGGGGCTACTCTTCGTTGCAGTGCACGGGCTTCTCACTGCGGTGGCTTCTCTTGTTGCGGAGCATGGGCTCTAGGCACACGGGCTTCAGTAGTTGTGGCATGCAGGCTCAGTAGTTGTGACTTGCAGCCTCTTGAACACAGTCTCAGTAGTTGCGGCGCACAGGCTTAGTTGCTCCACAACATGTGGGATCTTCCTGGACCAGGGCTCGAACCTGTGTCCTCTGCGTTGGCAGGCGGATTCTTAACCACTGCACCACCAGGGAAGTCCCCTGATGTTCTTTTCTAATTCTGTAACATCGTCGCACAAAATAAAAACTTTTTAGAATACACCTTTTACAGGGCATTCCTGAGAAATCTTTTGAGAAATGAGCAATTCCTATAGTACTGAATCATAAACTTTTTAAAAAGTAAAATAAAACATATGTCGTAATAAGTGTAATGTGCCAATAAAGAGAAAAGAGCAAATATGTCATTGAAGAAACTACATTTGGAAAAGTTTGGTGAATATTTAGCAAAAAGTAATCCAGTGCTATAGAGAAAATACCTCTTTGTGGTATAAAGTGGGTTCTGTTGGTAATTTGAATTTATACATAAGAACAAAAATATATTCTATATTAAATGCTGATAAAGACTTATATTAAAATAGAATTTCCTCCCAAATTTCCAAAGTACAGGAAATACTCCAATTCTTATTATATTTTCTCTGCATGGATTATTTCAGTTTATAAATGTATGTTAGTAATCACAATAGTAATTTGTAAATACGTAATGGAATGGAATGGAAAACCATGTGTTCTTCAGGAGTAATATTTGTAACACTTGAAAGAGTTTTTTTTAATAAAGAACAACTTGATAAAAAAGATCTAAAAAAGTTTGCTCCTGCCCAGGTGGCAGCCTGGAGATATTGCAATATCTTTAAACCATGTTCTCATGGATCCATTTCTCCAGCTGAATGATACTGGTCCACTAGTATCCTTCATGTTTGTGGTCACTGGCTCACCCCTTCTAGAATTAAGCTTAATTTCTTCTGAGCTTGCTTCTAGTGAACAATTCTGAATTTTGAACGACTCATAAATAGCCATGTCCCTCCCATGCGATGGTGGGCATCATACCAGTTTTAGAAAGAGACCAGGCAGTGGGTTGGATGGGGCCCAGGGCCACCAGGAGGGTATTCGGACCCCAGCTACACTGCTGGTTGCCAACTACACTGAAGAATTTGGGCTTGACTCCTTTTGTTAGTGGCACTGAGTTTTCTAAAATTTATATAGAAAACTAGGAATTCCACTGTCACTCATCCTGTTATTTTTCAATTAGGTTACAATGAAGATGTTGGAAACCATGCAATGAAGCCATTAAATGAAAATAAAGGTAATCATCTATCTAACTTTTTAAAAATTAGAAACCTTTGCTTTTATATAAAAGACCCCTAGGAAAAGAACAAAAGCTGTTAAGACCTGTGGATATTTCCTCATCTCTCTTAAATGGAGATGCCTATTGCTTTCTCCAAAGATGCTGTCTAGTGTCTCTTGTTACTTGTCTTAAAGATAAGCAGCAGTGCTATTTTATTTTATTTTTTATAGTGTATTTTTCATTTTTTTGTTTTTTCTCATGTATTTTTCATTTTTATTAAACATTTAATAGATACAAAGTAATATTTGTAAGTTATGTATAAAATATAAACAATAGCAATTCAATAAATAACTGTATACCCATCATCCTTTAAAAAAAAAGAACATTTCCACTACCTTTAAAGTACCCTGAGTACTTCTTCCCACCCCAGCCTCTTAACACTTTCTTTGCCAGTTTTATTGAGATATACTTGACACATAACATTGTGTAAGTTTAAAGTGTACAACATGATGATTTGCAGTAATGCTATATTAAAAAACACCTGTGACTCTACTATCCAAGAGAAGGAAGATCCTCCTGACTTATTTCGTAGCCCATTCTGAATCAGGAAGTTCCATTCTGGGTGTAACTTGATTTCCTATGTGTATGCCTCATACTCTCAAAGCAGTTTGGGGCTGGGGACCCCGTTCCCCATTTCCTGAGATCCTTTCCATCTTGGAGAAAGCGTTCTGTGCCTGTGGCCTTGGAGAAGTCTTCTATAGTTAACTGCTGTGGCCGATGCCGGCTGTTTTCTGTATCTAATGAGCTTTACAAGTCCTCACACTGTGGTAACAACGGGACCTGAGCCGGAGGGTCCTTCCACATCCCGGGAGTGCAGGCCTCCTCATTACCTCTCCCAGCCTGAGTTTTCTCGCCCACTTAGAATGGAGTTAAGCCTGCATCCAGCTTCC
This sequence comes from Lagenorhynchus albirostris, assembly GCF_949774975.1. Lineage (NCBI taxonomy): Eukaryota > Metazoa > Chordata > Mammalia > Artiodactyla > Delphinidae > Lagenorhynchus > Lagenorhynchus albirostris. Next base: position 46,006,437 of record NC_083114.1, on the reverse strand, counting down.
CTGTTAAAATACAGACTTCTTCAATCACTTGAATAGAAATCTCTACTGTGGTCTGAGACCCCCCAAGGAGACTCTGTCTAACCGCAGGCTGCTGTGGTTCTTTCGAGCAGAGCCTCTGACCTTGGACGTGGAGTACACTGAAGTGGAAGTGACCGCCCCTGAGCCTCACAGAGGTAACGCCATCACTCAAGGGATTCCCCATGTTTTACTGTCTGCTTGGGTGTAGATGCCAGGGTGGGCTGTGCTGTGGCCCCCGGACAAGAATCTAGTCACCGTCATCACTCAGAAGGGAGGTGGTCTGCAGACAGACGGGCTGGACATACCCAAGGCAGGAGCAGTGACACCCACCCAGGTTTGGAGGTGTAAAATTTCATTAATTATTATTTATCATACTAGTAATGATGGCTGCGTTTTATTGAGCAATTACTAAGTGCTAAGAAATGGGTCTGTTGAGAGACTTTTAGCAGGCAGCCTCACTCCTGGGTGTTTGGGCATCCTTCCAGAGGTAGCCCCCTTGCCCCAATCTAGCACCTTCCTTAAAAAGTTGCTTGCAGACTGAGCTTGTATAAATGAAATGTGCAAGGGGATGAAAGGGCTTGGCTATTTAAAGGGACAATTGGGTAAAGGCTTTTGAAAGCACAGACTCCCTCTGCATGTAAACAGTGGCACCATCATTATGCTTCAGGCTTTGTTTTTATTGTGTGGTTCTCTTGGGCACACTGCCCTGGAGAAGGCCCCTAGCTCTGGTCCTGCACTGGGGAGACTGACTCAGGGTGGGTCAGTCCACAGCAAGCACTAGAACGTCAATCTCAGCTGCTTCGGGCACCACAAAACAAAACAGGCACATCCTCCTAAACCTCCTTAGTTCCCGCAGAGGCTGCCACACAAAGGAAGCAGCCACCCGAGCCTTCCTGCCCTGCTGGGAAGCTCGTTAGGGCTGTTGCTGTGCATCCCCCTTCCTGCTGAGGCTGAGGCCAAGCTGCGTCCACTCAGCCTTGCAGGCCCGGGGCTGCTTTGCAGACCATGCCTGTGTAGCCTCAGCCAGAGCCACATGGTGATGGCGTTCTCTTGTCACCTCTTGCTCCATGATCTGGAAGGAGTTTGGGGTTCCTTCCTTCTTCCCTTGCTTAGCACGGTTCTAGGTACCATGTCTGCAGATGTGTCCGTGGGACCTTCCAGGCAGGGCCGTTCCCTGTAGCCCCTGGGGCTGGGTGCTGCACAACAGGGCCACCATGCCCATAGTCTACAGTCAGCATGGCCCCTGCAGTTGGTACTGCCTGATCTGCACCACTACACAGGGCATCCCAGTTCCAAGTCTAGACTGGACGGGGCAGGGGTGGGGGCCACGGCCAGCCTGAAGTTCTCTTTCTCTTTACTTCATGGTAAAGTGATTTGCTTGTTGGGTTAGCAAATTATGGGCGCATGATGGACCAGCCCCAGTGCAAGCAGCAAAGGTACATATGTGGTCCCCTTCTCGTGGAGGTGTAGCCCCTGAGGGAGTCAGGAAAACAAGGAACCGATGAGCAGATAGTATCAGGTTAGAGTCAGAGTTTGCAGGAAGAGTGGGGTGTGGTGGAAGGCCTGAAAGGTGATGCCTTTTCTGGCTGGGTGGTCCCAGAAGGCCCGTGTGAGGGTGGCAGGACAGTGGGTGGTGGCCTAGAGCTTGGCCCATTTAAAGACCTGAAAGGAGACCTTAAAGGATCCTTAAATGACTCTTTCTGGTCCTTAAATGTCTGCAGAGAGGGCTAGAGGGAGTGGAGGCAGATGAAGCTGGGAGGACCAGGTGGGGCCCAGGGACTGCAGGGCCGCTGGCGTTCTCTTTTTGTTCTAGTGTCAGTGGACTGGGGGCCTTTGGAAGCCTTTAAGCAGCGAAGTGACAAGTTCCAACTTCCTTCTTTTAAAAACGATCCTTGTGGCTGGTGTGGAGGACGGATTAAAGGGAACAAAAGTGGAAACCGGGCAAGAGGGGATGAGGATGGAGCCAAAGTGCTGGCAGTGGATAGATTCTGGATAGATGTTACAGACAGACCGCAGTACTGGATGAAAAATTCGTGGCCAGGATGGGAGAGACAGAATGACTACATGTTTCTTGACCAAACAACCACATGGATGGTCGTGATGCCTGCCATTGGGAGGCACAGGCTCATGGGGAGCCTGGTTCGGTTGGGTTAAATTTGAGAGCCCAGGAGGAGACAGCGCAGAGGTCTTGGTGCTCAGAACCAAGTGTGGGCGGGCTCTGGCCGATGGGACTTTAGGGTGCTCCTCGCCGGCCTTCCCTGGTTCAGCCTGAGCCCCTCCATCACCATGCATCGTGGGTGCCGTCCCACAGGTAACAGCTTACTTCCTCCTAAGGGGGCTTCAGACTTGGAAGGAAAGGGGAACCACAGCAAGAGGGCAGGGCTGAATGTGTGTGGGAAACCCCACTGCCCTCCATGCCCCACTGTGCTCAAGCAGAGAGCGATTGCCCTGGGTTCTGGCCTCTCGGTTCTGATACCTGTCCCAAAGGGCCGGGCCCCACCCTTACCCTGCTGCCGGCTGGGCCCGGGCAAGGTGGAGTTATGAGGGCTGTATGTGAGGCCTGGAAGGCTTTGGATTGAAGGAAACTGAAGCAGGAAGAAGGAAGCAAGGTTTTGTCCTTGGAAAAGCATCCGTTTTCCATTCCTTTGGGGATGTTTCCACGTTAGCAGCGTCTGGTTTTCTTTTTCTTGCTTGAAGGTGGGGAGCGGTTGAAGGGAAAAGAGAACCCCTGGGCCCGGGCGAAGCAGGGGTGCTTCCCTTTGCCAAGCTCTGTACCTGCAGGGTTGTAACCAGCCGGGTCACCTTTCCCCAGTCTGCACAAAGGTGCTGAGTGGGCTGCAGGGGCCACGGCAGAGCTGGACTGAAAGTCACCCGGATGGAAATGGAGAGTTTCTAGGGGATTCAGGTTGTTTTCTGGACCCAGCCTCCTTGGCAGCTGAGGGACAGTGGGGGAGAGCGGCCTGGCCCAGGATGCCGTCCCCCTGTTTTCTCATGGGTGGGGAGTGGGGCATTACTAGGTGAGGGCCAGACTTTGTGGGTTCAAGGCCAGTGGTGAGTCCACTTGACCTGGTCTTGGCCAACCCAGTTCCCTGTCCTCAAGGCCTCCCTCCTCTACAGATGGGATGGAGGAAGGAGTGGGGACCATGTCCAGCTCTAACCGTGGCTGGCAGCTGACCAAGTGGTCACTTGGAGGTGGAGGAGGGGTGGGAAGGAACTCGTTAAATCCTGGTCTGCTGCATGTTTGCTCTGAGACTAATTGCTGGGAAAACCCCATGACGTTGAAGCCATCTCTTTCTCTGTTAACAGAGAAAAACAGAAGCCAAAACAAAGCCCATCCGGAAACATCCCTGGCAGCAGAGACAAACAGCCTGCTGGCCTGGTTTAGTCGTTAGCAGGCAGCTGCTGCCTCGGAGCAGCGGGAGGAGGGGCACTCTCAGTGAGCTGCACACCCCGTCCCCCTGGCCGGGCGGAGCCAGGAGGGCAGTGGGGGAAACTGCTGGGCCAGCTGCAAATCTGGCAACTCAACCAAGAAGTGAAACCATCCTGCTGCCCTGGCTGATACACAGAGTTATGAGGTGAAAGGGAGTTGAGTGCAGCTCCTTGGGTCCAGAGGGTGTCAGAGCGTCCCCAAGGTGACCAGAGGTCTACCCGCCACCCCTTATGTGCCTGGGGGCGGTGGAGTTCCCAAGGGTGTCCAGGGCCCCAGGCTTGGCCGCGCAGTCCCTCCCCTCCATTCCCTCCCCTCCATTCCCTCCCAACGCCCCCAGCTCCCGCTGTGAAGGAGGATGAGCTGGCAGGGCCCCCAGTGCTCCTGGTATGCAGTGTCCTAGAGCGTTTGTCACAGCATTGTTTGCATACCGTCCGCCCCACGGCCGGCCCGGAGCTTCCGAAAGCTAGAACCAGGTCCCCGGTCACCTTTTCCTCTTCCACAGTGCCCAGCACACAATAGGTGTTAGGACCATGTTGAACGAGTGACTTGCCCATGCCTGACATTGAGCAAAGAGTCCCTTAGTGATGCGGTAGAACCCCCAGTAGATAGGGGAGTTGCTGGAGCTTCCCTCTGCACCTTCAGATCTGCTGCCGTGGAGAGTGGAGAGTGGTGAGGACATCTGTGCTGTGCTCTTAGAGAAAGGCAGGTGTCCCAGCAGGGGGTGCCTGGTATCTCAGCCACTCTGCTGAGTACCAACTGCTATTCGGTGCCCTGGGGGGAGTCGCTACGATGCCTTCTGCAAGGTCCTGGCACCCCAAGTGCCCCAAGTACAGCTGTCTATCTGAACTGCCACCCAAGCTTTCTCCTGCCATTTAGATCATGACATAAGAACCACGACCACGTAGTGTGTGACGAATGACCGTGATTTTAATCCTAAGACCTAAAACTTCAGGGATCAGGCTGATCATGCCAAGAGCCTCCTGAAGGTTGGAGTCTGAGACAGAGACACCCGCAGGGACGTTGACTGTTGTCTTCACTGTCCCATCAACCTTTACAGGCGCCCCAGGCAGCTGTGCAAAGTCTGGGATCGGGAGGAGCACAAGACCCGGGCGCTGCCCTAGAGGGCGTGGGGCCCGCCAGGGGAGATGCTTGTGGGGGCGAGTCGTGTCAGTGTGCCGTGGGCGCCCACGTAACTGCCCAGGGCACAGGGCAGGGGGGAGTGTGTCAGGGAGTGTGTAGGTGTGTGAGGGTATGTGCACCCAAGTGCAGGAGCAAAGCTTGTCCTGGGGCTTGGAGGATGAGGAGGAACGGGGCAAAGCAAAAGGGCCGTGCAGACAGCGAAGGAGTGTGTGCAGGACCAGGGCATGAGAGAGGGGAGCCTGGTGAGTCGAGGGTATCTTGGTGTAGTTAGAATCCGTGTACGTGCCCTGGCCATCTGCCACTGAGGAAAACGACATCCACGTGGCACTGACCGTGGCGGCAGGAAGCATCACCCAGTCTGGGGTTCCGTTTCCCGATTTATAGAGAGAGAATGCTGGCCACACGGCATCAGGCAGCTTTCTACAATAAGGCTTCCTGGTCCTTTGTGCAGGTGAGAGGGAAGTGGCGGGCTGCATCCCCTGAGGGTCTGTGTGTGTAAGTGCATGTAGATGCACCATGAGCGTGTGTACGTGTGTGTGTACATAACCTGTGTGTGTACGTCAGCTTAAACAGATGGCTGTACAGGGGCTCTTTGTCTCTCAAACCACTGAGGCTCCTCTGGGTGTAATCCACACCCTAAGTGGGTCATCTTGTCTGTTGTTCAGAAAGGGTCCAGACCAGAGGATCTGAACCCTGTCTGCATATTAAAATCCCCTGGGAAGCTCTTAAAAACACCAACACCAGGGCCCACCCTGGACCAATTCAATCGATCTGCAGTGAGGCCCGGCTTGCTGACATTTGAAATCAACCAGCCCAGTTGTCTAGAGTTGTAACTGGGCCCCAGCTTATCCTTAGAGTCACAGATGATACCCAGGCTCTAACCCTGACCTTGGGTAATTGGGAGACCCTAACCCAGCCTCCTGAGAGGGGCTGGCAGAGCAGCTGGACAGAGGGACACAGTGGCAGAGGAAGAGGGATGGGGCCACCGAGCTGGAGGCTACAGGTCTGTGCTGGGGGTACCTCTACCTGCGCCCCCTAGGTCCAGGGGTCCCACAGTGGCCTGTTGGCCTCATACTTCTAGGCTGAGAGTGATGCTGGAGGGACCATGATCTTCTAAAGCCGGGAAATGGCCCGGGCTCAGTAGTGACAGGGATTCCAGGGGCTCCTGGAGATGGGCACTCGTGGGGTGGGTAGTGGGGTACAGCCTTGCCTGGGAGCCTCCGACATTTTCCTGCTTCAGCAGTGAGCTGACCTGGTGCCCAGAGGCAGTTGTTGACCTGTGCTTGGTCCCTTTCCAGGTCTGGGAACAAAGGGCACGGAGACAGTGTACAGTGAAATCCGGAAAGCTGACCCCGGTGAGTGAGGGCCCCTTAGCTCCCCCAGCCGGGGGTTGGGGGGAGGGCGCTTCCCGCAAACTCATCCATGGGGTCCTGGGAGTGGGCAGGGGAAAGAAGGAGCCAAGGCAGCCAGAAACGGTGCCAGAGTTGTTAACCCTCTCTTCCCCACCACCCTTAAAATGTGGCCACAGGTGACGTGTACTATTTATTTAGTCGATGAACACTTACTGAGTGCTGGCTGCATGCCAGGCAAACAGAACCTTATACCTTCACACCCAACTAACAGCCAGGTGGACCAAAGCGTGTCCTGGCACCCCTGTGTGCTCATGAGATGCCCAGCAGCCTCCCGGGCACTCCTGACCCCAAGAGAAGCAGCGTGGCCCTGCCTGTTCTCAGGTGCCAGCCAGGGGCCCCACCTGCTCCTCACCCGGGCCCTGGTGCACTGGGGCTCCCGAAGGTCTTAGGCAAAGTCGGTGCTTTGCTTTGAAGACGTTCAGTAGCTTCAGCCTTTCTGGGAGCACGCCGACTTTGGGGAAGGGTGTATGGATCTACTTCCGCTGACTTTGATTTCAGCCCGGACCCCACTTCATTTCCCATTTCCACTGCTTCCTCATGGAGAGATTCCCTGGGACTGAACCGACACGGAACTGGGGATGCTCCCAGCAATCTCATTTTTTGTGTAATTATTCTATTCTATTCTCATGAAATGAAATCCACAAAGACCACTTTTATTTTTTTATCTTTTTTTTTATTGAAATCAAGTCGATGTACAATATTATGTAAGCTTCAAGTGTTCTACCTAGTGGTTTGGCGTTTGCGTACATTGTGAAATGATCACCACGATAAGTCTAGTAACCATCTGTCCCCATACAGAGTTATTACAATATTATTAGCCATATACCTTATGTGATATATTATATCCCCATGACTTATCTTTTTATATAACTGTAGGTTTGTTACCTCCTAATTCCCTACACCTATTTCACCCATCCCCCATCCTCCTCCCTTCTGGCACCAACAGTTTGTTCCCTGTATCTGAGTCTGTTGTGTTTTTTTTTTGCGGTACGTGGGCCTCTCACTGTTGTGGCCTCTCCCGTTGCGGAGCACAGGCTCCGGACGCGCAGGCTCAGCGGCCATGGCTCACGGGCCCAGCCGCTCCGCGGCATGTGGGATCCTCCTGGACCGGGGCACGAACCCGCGTCCCCTGCATCGGCAGGCGGACTCTCAACCACTGCGCCACCAGGGAAGCCCTCTGAGTCTGTTTTCACACAAAGACTACTTTTAAATTCTGAAAATAAGTCACAACCCAAAGGGCATAAACATTCCAGGGGAAAATAGTCACTATGCAGATATCTTGCTTTGTACAACAAACCTCTACTTAAGTGGATTCTTTGAAAGGGAATTATTAAAACAGGCTGGAAAACTTTGATAAAGCCTGGCTACCCCAAGGATGGTCCACAGACAGGTAGCAACGATCTCAGGCCCAAACCAGACTCACAGGGTCAGAATCTCCAGAATCTGAACTCCCAACAAGGTCCCACATATTTCTTTTTTTTTCTTTAATATTTATTTATTTATTTTGGTTGTGCCAGGTCTTAGTTGTGGCCTGTGGGCTCCTTAGTTGCAGCACGCAGGCTCCTTAGTTGTGGCATCCGAACTCTTAGTTGCGGCACGCATGTGGGATCTCGTTCCCTGACCGGGGATCGAACCCGGGCCCCCTGCATTGGGAGCATGGAGTCTTATCCACTGAGCCACCAGGGAAGTCCTGGTCCCACGTATTTCTGATGCTGCCAATATTAGAGAAGCACTGTCTTACCTGAAGAGCCTACTTGTTATCTGAACCAGGAATCACCCCTTAATTAATCTTTTTAAAAGTGGTATTTTCATGGGTAGAGCAGAAACTCAGCCCCATGGAGAACTTGACTGAATGATAATTTGAAAACCATTTCCTGGGGAATTCTTGGCTTCAGTATCTCATTTTGCATTCTCAGTCTATTCAGAGCTAGCAAAACGCAAATTTAGAAACAGGCTTCCTCTGTTCTTCCAGTGTAACAGAAAGCTGAAGCTCAGATCAGGTTCAAGGTTGGTCCTGATGGGTAATTGTGTAAAAATGCCCCCTTTGCTTTCCTCGTGGTGGTCCCTGAGATGGTTCGCTTTCAGTCGCTTTGGTTATGCAAAAACTCACGTTTATTAAGCACTTGCTGTTTGTGCTAAGTGGTCTATATTACATTATCTCTTTCAATCCTCCACAGTAAATCCCATTTTTCAGATGAGGATCCTGAAGCATAGAGGGCTTCAAACAGTTCCCCACGGTTAGGGTTAGTACACCAGAACTGGCCCACCCCAGAGCTGGATTCCGTGCTCCTGATCATTGAGCTGCCTTTGGTTTGGGGGAAGGGAAGCTGGTGAAGTGTGGAGGCCACAGGGAACCCCGGCTACAGGAGGCCGGGGAGGGGCGGGGGGCGGGCTGTGGCCACCTGAGGCCACCCCTGGAGGCCCCATACAGTTGGTGAAGGCCATGCCCAGTGTGGATTCCAAAGGGCTTGTTTAGGGACCCTGCAAATTAGCCTGAAAAAAGACAGATGAACAAGAAAAAAGCAGTGAGAGTCACTCGGTGGAGTGGGGTGAGGGAAGCTCCCGGAAGCCTTCCTTCTGCATCCGTTGATTCTCATTTGCCTCTAGCTCAAAATAACCCTTATGCCAAAGTGGCATGTTTGGGGGTGGCATATTCTGGTTTTCTACTCTGCTTCAGGGTAGCTGTTCAAGTGGGTTCTCTCAGTGTCCCCAGGCTGGTTCTAGATGCCTGAGTCCCCAGTCCCCGGCTGTTGGAACCTGACTGCTCCGGCTGGCCTCAGGCTGGAACAGACCACGGGCACCATAGAACCCAACCCGGTAGGGATTTGAGGTGGTAAAGAGCCCTGTTTTGCTGGGGGATATCTGAGCCCCTGTCCTGGTGCTGCCACTTAACAACTGTGTGACTTTGACCAAGAGGCCTGACCTCTCTGTGATGGCTCAGTTTCTTCAACTGTTAAATGGAGATGCGATTAAATGAGAAAAGGGGATGAGACGGCGCCGTTTACTCCAAGCATGCAGTCAGTGTATCACCCCTACCACACAGTGAGCATTCAATCCATTTTAGCTGAAAAATGCATGAGGAACTTGAGCCCTAGTGCCTGGCCCAGGGCAAGACTAGAGCCAGCTCTGGACTCCCAGGCCAGGGCATTCCCACTGTGCTATCTGGGCCATTAGGTGTCAGTTGGGGCTTGGGTCTCTCTATAATCTGGTCTTTCATCTGGCAGCCAGCTCCTGCCAGGTAGGTAGAGGGAGCCCTGGGTCTTATAGCCAAAACCACATCGCTGCTGCAAAAGCCAGCGTCCTGGAAGCCAAGGGAGTTCCTCTTTTTGAGCGTTTCCCACTGAGCTGCTGCCCAAGGGGAGGAGGCTGCAGGCCTTCGTTGATTCCTCTTCCCTTTTCTTTTTTTTTCCTCTGTCAGCCACTCAAAACCATCATAGGGTTGATGGAGGCTCTATTATTATTCCTGCTCTACAGATGGGGAAATGGGCAGAGGTGAAGTAGCTTGTCCTGGTCCCAAGGCCAGTGGTGGCAGAGCAGGGACGGAGTGTGGGGAGCCTGGCTGCAGAGTGGTGCACTTCACCACCCTCATGTTTCCTCTGTGTTGCCAGATCAACTGGTTTCCACTTTCATCAGCCTAATTAGAGGATGCAACTCTGTCTACTTTAGAAATTAAGAGTAACAGCCTGGTATGGTCTGGGTGAGCCTGGGTGAGTCATGGAGCCTCTCGGGACCTCTGTCACCTTCTCTGTGGAATGAGGGGCATGGGCTCGTATCTGGATCAGGGGTTCTCCAGGTTGGTTACAATACAGGTAGACTGGCACCACCTCTGATTCAGTAGGTCTAAGTGAGCTGAGAATTTGCGTTTCTAACAGATTCCCACATGCTGCTGCTACTGGTCTGGGGACACACTTTTAGAACCATTTTCTAGATGCTCTGAGTTCCCTTCTGACTGTACCACTCTGAGTTCTGCTGTGCTTCTCGTTTGAAGCGGTAGAGTCTTTCTTACTCCCCAGCAATCCTGGAGGAATTGCTCTAGATTGGCCGGCAGAGATAACCCAGAAACACTGTATGTGTGTGTGTCTGTGTGTGTGTCTGTGTGTGTGTCTGTGTGTGTCTGTGTGTGTCTGTGTGTGTGTTGAGGGGAGGGTGTGACCCACAATAAAAAAAAAGGCCCCGTGAGGGTCTCTGGGCTGGTCTGGGAGCAGGCTGAGCGCAGAGCTGAGTCTTATCTGACTTTTCCTTCTTAGGTTTTTGTTCTTCCGCAACTGAGAAACTTCCCCAGTTTCTCAGTTCCCCATCATCTTCCAACGAGCAGCACTTCAGGGCTGGCTATTTTGGGAAATGGCTCACAGGGCGTAGTTCTGGCTCTTAGACCCCCTTTTTCCCCTGAGTGATGCAAAGGAAAACTGCTCCTCTAGATAAGCAAAAGGGCAACAAGCAGGCCTGCCTCCAAGGAGCAACCCCAGGCGGGGCTGGAGAGGGTGTCAGGGGATCTGGTAGGCCATGGGAGGCACCAGGTCTTTGCAATCTTGGCTTTAGGCTCTGAGCTCAGCATTTTTTTTTTTTAAACCTGTGGTAAAATGTATTGGGTTGGCCAAAAAGTTCATTCGGGTTTTCATAACATGGAAAAACCCAAACGACCTTCTTGGCCAGCCCAACACATAACACTTGCCATTTTAACCATTTTTACATGTACATTTCAGTAACACTAAGTACAATCACATCGTTGTATGGTCATCACCACCATCCATCTCCAGAACTTTTTCGTCTTTCCAAACTGATACTCCTTACCCATTAAATGATAATTCCCCAGACCCAGCCCCTGGCAACGACGACCGTTCTACTTTGTGTCCCTGTGAACTTGACTACCTTCAGCTGTTTTAATCTGTCAGATCAGGTGGTTGAATGAATGATCTTAAGTTGCTTTCCAATCGTAACATTCAGAGCCTCAGCGTCCTGGCGTTTGGAAGGGATGGTCATTTGTCTATGCCTTGGTCGCTCCAGACCCAGGCTCTGGAACATGTCTGTGGTGGGTGGGGACTCAGTCCCTTCTAAGAGTCACTCCCCAGGTCCCTTGGCGCCAATCCTAATCCTCTGCCCACCTTTGACTCCACATTTGCCCTTCAAATCTGAGTTAAGTCCTGGATCTCAGGGGCCATTTTACCGTGTTTCTGCTGCATTGTGTCAGCCAGAGGCCAGCCTGGGTGGTTCTCTGTACTGCAAACCTCATGGAAAACACCCTTAATAGGAGACCTGGGGGTTGGTCTTGGCTCCGCCCTCATCAGGTTATAAGACTTGGCCCCACCCCCACTGCTATCCCATCAGACGTCAGTTTCCTCACAAGTCCCCACTAAAATTCCCTTGGCCTCAGTGGAGCTGCTGCGGGGTGGACGTGTCAGTGTTCCTCAGGAACGTACGTGGCCCTTGAGTGGATAAGGGCTGTTGTGGACAGGTGGGTTCTATAAAATGAGGAGGGAGGGAGGCATCTCTTCCAACTCATTACCTCCCACTGGGTCTTGACCACAGTCACACACATCTGCTCTTCTGTATTTTTTCATAGTTGAAAATTTATTGGAAAAAAATTTTTTTCTATAAATTTATTTAATTTATTTTTGGCTGCACGCGGGCTTTCTCTAGTTGGGGCAAAGGGGGGCCACTCCTCGTTGCGGCATGCGGGCTTTTCATTGCGGTGGCTTCTCTCGTTGCGGAGCACGGGCTCTAGGTGCGCGGGCTTCAGTAGTTGTGGCTTGCGGGCTCTAGAGCACAGGCTCAGCAGTTGTGGTGCACGGTTTTAGTTTCTCCGTGGCATGTGGGATCTTCCCGGACCAGGGCTCGAACCTGTGTCCCCTGCGTTGGCAGGCAGATTCTTTTTTTTTTTATTTTTTATAAATTTTTTTTTTTTTTTTTTTTTTTTGCTGTGTTGGGTCTTCATTGCTGCTCCCGGGCTTTCTCTAGTTGCGGCGAGTGGGGGCTGGTCTTCATTACGGTATGCGGGCTTCTCACTGCGGTGGCTTCTCTGGTTGCAGAGCATGGGCTCTAGGCGTGTAGGCTTCAGTATTTGTGGCACGTGGGCTCAGCAGTTGTGGCATGCAGGCTCAGTAGATGTGGCTCACGGGCTTAGTTGCTCTGCAGCATGTGGGATCTTCCCGGGCCAGGGATCGAACCCGTGTCTCCTGCATTGGCAGGCGGATTCTTTTTTTTTTTCCTCTCACTGTTTTGGCCTTTCCCGTTGCGGAGCACAGGCTCTGGACGCACAGGCTCAGCAGCCATGACTCACGGGCCCAGCCGCTCCGCGGCATGTGGGATCTTCCCGGACCGGGGCACGAACCTGTGTCCCCTGCATCAGCAGGTGGACTCTCAACCATTGTGCCACCAGGGAAGCTCCTGTTGGAAAATTTAAATTCATTATTAATATGTTGTTACAGTGACTCAAGCACAAATGGCATTATGTTTCCTACTCTTAACTATTCCAACACCTGAAATATTCATTTTTAGGAAAATATAAGTACTAATACAGTAGCATACTAGAAAATTTTGATATTAAAGCTTATTTTCCCATTGGAGTTACTTTGCCTTTTTTTTTTTACATATACATGTATCTATTATTTTTCAAATTCTTTTCCCATTTAGGTTGTTACATAATATTGAGCAGAGTTCCCTGTGCTGCTATTCTATTTTGTTGACATACTGCTGAGCTAACATCTTCCTGTCCCAGCAATTAAGTCAGTCTGAGGCGAGGAAACCTCTCGATCTTTGAGCTTTTTCACTTTCCAGCCATTCGATGATTCTTTGCTACATGTTCCCTGCCTGTTAGGGAGGGAGGAGAGGGATGCTCAGAACTTGGAAGACTTTTATCAGAAAGAGACCAAATTGAAGTCAGCCTCAGGAGAAGACAGAGCAAGCCCCAGGGACACTGCCAGAACGGGTGGAGAAAGAGATTCTGCCCCTCACTGAGCTTCAGCTTTCTCAGGGGAATGGAGAAAATGCTGATAATTTCCTCATCATTTAGATCTGCAAGCTTAGCACTTGGGGTTTTTTAAAGTTCTTGTTTCCTTTTCCCTCATTTGCCTGAGGTTAGGGTTTGTCAGCAGTAGCAGCTGTAGTTATGGTTAACGATACGGCTTTTACCAGAAACGGGAAAACTCGTCTGTTTTCGTGCTCCTCAGAAGCAGCCATGTGGATGATCCCCGGAAGTGAGCACTGCAGGAAAGTGATCCAGGTGCCAGTGTGGTACCTCTCTCTCCCAGCCCTTAACGAGAGCCCGTTTACTCCCACCCACGTGGTTTTGGACTTCACGCAGGATAGTCTGTTACTCAGCTGAGCCCTCTTGGTTGAGATGGGGGAGGCGTCTTCGCAGGGTTTTTTCATAGCTTGGTGCTCTGGGCTGTGAGCTGACCTGGAGTCAAAGGCGCCCCCCACCCCACCTCTTCCTCCTCTGCCTGGTGCCAACTAATTCAAGGAAAGGTTTGATTCTTTTCCTCCCCCTTGTGCTCTAGTGCTCTCCTAGTGACAGGAGCTAAAAGAGCTAAACCGTAGCTGGGTAGAGAGCCTCTCCATGAGTCGGCTCACAGTTATCCGTGGCAACGCTCCTCAGCTTCCCTCAGCCTGCTGGAGCCTGGTGTGAACTGGAATTCCCGGCTAGCCAGGGAAGTGTGTATCTTCACTCTGATTCAGCGATGGATGGCTTTACAGTGCCCCAGCTCATCCTGAAAGTACTTTATAAAATGGTTTGCAGTTCATCCAAAGCATAACTTATTAACATATATTTACCCCAGTTTTTAAGGCAGGAGAATAAAGCGGTTTATTATAATTAATTAGCAATGCAGTCAAGTTCTTCCCTATGAAAGAACTAAGGTCTAGGATAAGATTTCCACAGTTTAGGGCAGAGGTTCTCAATGCAAGAGACATTTGGCAATGTCTGGAGACATTTTTGGTTGTCATAATTTGGGGCAGGAGGAGGGGTGCTACTGCATCTAATGGTTGGAGGCCAGGGATGCTGCTAAACATCTTAGAATGCACAGGACAAGCCCCATAACAAAGAACTATCCAGCCCAGAATGTCAGTAGTGCCAGTGTTAAGGAACTCTGGTTTGGAGGAATTCGTTTCCTGTCATTCCTCCAAGACGAGAGCTGGTTTTCCTCCCTAGATGCCCTGTGCCCACCTTGGAGGTATCCTGGGCACATCCCACCTGACAACTAGCGGTTCTGGGGAGAGATGCCAAGTCCTGCTCCAGACACTAACCTATGTCTTTTGGATCAGGCAGGGCCCACCTCCCTCACTCAGCCTCCTTCTTCTGCTTTCACCTTGCCTGGAATTCAGACTTCTGGGATACTTCTTAAGGGAGCAGAAATCCAGTATACCAAGAGTGGCTGGTCATGGAGATGGGACCAAAGAACAGAGGGGCCCTATGCCATGTCCCCTCTGGAAGGGAGAGAAGAGCACTTGAGGACCCGTCCCCACCCATCCTGCGAGACCCAGAGCAAACTAGCCTAGTGGGCACTGCCAGCCTGCCCCCAGGGTGGCATCTCCTACCTCAGAGTGCAAGGCGGTAAAACTTGCTCCATTAAAAAAATATATGGGGGCTTCCTTGGTGGCGCAGTGGTTAAGAATCTGCCTGCCAATGCAGGGGACACGGGTTCGAGCCCTGGTCCGGGAAGATCCCACATGCCACAGAGCAACAAAGCCCGTGAGCCACAACTACTGAGCCCAGGTGCCACAACTACTGAAGCCTGTGCACCTAGAGTCCGTGCTCTGAAACAAGAGAAGCCACTGCGGTGAGAAGCCCACGCACTGCAACAAAGAGTAGCCCCTGCTCGCTGCAACTAGAGAAAAACCCACACGCAGCAAGGAAGAACCAATACAGCCAATAAATAAATAAATAAATTTATTAAAAAAAAATATGGATACTACCCACCAGATTCTGGTACCAAAAAGAAACAGAACAAGTGTGCAGAACTTGGAGCTCCATCCGCATCATAGCGTACTTGAATTTTAGTATTCTGTGTCCCTGTTGCTTTAGGAAACACAGCCTGAGGCTCTTGCCCTCTTGTGTCTGATTCCAGAGCCCTTGGGGCTTTGGAGGAACGGGAAGCATGGGATCCTTTGGGTCCTCCCAGGTCAGGTTTGGGCTGGGGGTGGGGTGCTGCCCACAGCCTTACTCAATGTGTGGAAGTTTACACAATGGCTCAACTTCTTGGTCGGGCTGATTCATCCATTTGGCCTTTGACGCCTACCTCTGACCCAGCCAGGACAGAAGGGGGCCCCTTAGGAACTCCTGGCCCTGTTCCCTCTAGAGGAGACGCACAATGGAGCTGTGATAAGACAGGGTTTGAGGAGGAAGTAGACTGGTGGAAACAGGATATTTTTAAATTAGAGAAAGAAACAGAAGATTGTGACTCCCGTTGTGACAGTTGGGTCCTGAGACAGCCCAGGATTCAAAGGGACTGGGCTTGAGCTTGGGCGGCACCAAGGCCCCTTGAATTGCCTCTCAAGTAAGACTGAGGATTTGGGAGTGGGGACAGGGTATGACTCTCCACCACCTTTAAGAATAGCAACCAACCCCCAAACCCTCATCTCCTCTTGGCCCTTCCCCAGGCTTCTGTGTCTTCGGAACCATGTCCATAGTGGGCTATTTGGGGAATCAGCCCCAACATGTAGGCCACTCCCCATTCAGAAACTCTGCTGTTAGTGGGGCCTGGTCCTGTCCAAGAGGCAAATCATAACCCTCTCTTGCTTCTTGCCGTGAAAATCATCCCTAACTAATGCAGGCGGGGGTCACGCACCTTCGACGCAATGTCTCCTGTTCTCTTCTGGACATTTTCAGAATGTCCAGCCAGTCCCGGCATGCACCCTGGCAGGAAGACTGTGTGGTCTCCGGATGACTGAGATGAGGCTCCCCGGGCCCTACCCTTCAGACAGCACTTGAACCTTATATGCCAAGGGCGTTGGCCTTGTTTGTACTTTCTGCTCCATTTGATCCCACTCCTGGGAATAGACAAACTAGTATGAAATATGGAAATTGCTTTATTCCCAAAGAGGACGCTGGCAGCATTATTTAAAATAGCCAAAACTTGGAAAGCACCTCAACTTAAATGTTGACATTTAAGTCAACAGTGGAACCAGAGATAATTGTTACCTGCTTTCTACTTTTCTGTAGTTTTCAGTTTTTTCCCCTAACTAACAGGTGCTATTAATTCTTAAACAACTGTTTAAAATGTTAAACTGGCTGCCCGGGACTTTATATGCTTGTCACATGGAGCTACAGGGCCCAGGGGAAGCTGTCTGTGGGCAAAGGAGCCATAAACCTGGGCACCCGGTGAGCTTGAGGGTCTGGCGTCTCCTGCACTGCGCCCCCTCCCTCCCTCTTTATTTGTGCAGCTCCTGAGATGTTGGGTGTGGGGGGGTGGGGGGAGCCTAACTCATGCTCTGTGTTGCTCACCTCCATGTTATCCTTTGTTTTGCAGATTTCGTGGAAAACAGATATTCTGTAAGTACACATTTCATATGCACTATTTTTTTAAAAACAGTCCATCGAACAGTGAAATATTTCCAGACTCACCGAGGTTCTGCAGCCCCAGCAATGACACCCCTAGACTAGCCTCGTCTGTTTTAGACCAGGAGCCTGGGCTCCTCTGACTAGCCTGGTCATCAGGCTAGCCAGGTTTTCTAGGCCAGCTGTGATTTTGAAATTCTCTCCTACTGTTTCCATCATTATGACTCAGCCCACTTGTGAAGGGAGAGCCTGGAAGTCCCCCGCAGGGTTGGGAATCTAGGGCTCTCAGCTCCAGATGAGCGAAGTCCACATTTCCTCTGAGTCTAGGCCCTTGGAGGTGAGGCAGATTCGGGGGGTGTACTTGGAGAAGAGAAGCGTCCAACAGTCACCCTCACACACCAGGCCCTCTGCTGCAGGGGACACGCAAGGCCTTTGATCCAGTGAGGGAATCAGATGAGTTTTCTTGGCTGAGAAAGCAAAGGGATAACAGCTACTCCAGAAGCCATGGAAACAGAGAACAGAGGTGCTTTGTTCTGCCTGGTTAGTGGTCTCTTCACCAAGGAGGGGTCATTTGGATGGGCCATGAGGAGTGAGCGGGTTCCAGCAGCGTCCAGGTAGAAAGATCATCAGGGGCAGAGGCGTGAGGTTTGGAGCAGTCTCTAGCAGCTCAGAATGGGAGCAGACAGGGGTGCCGGTGACAAGTGATAGGGGAAAGGTAAGTTAGGGCTTGCTTGGGAAAGACTCCAACACCTCATTATGAGGTTTCATTCTGTAGGAAATAGAGGGTTTAGGAAGCTGCCACTTGGCAGATGGGAATGTTTAAAAGAAGTGCAGAGGCCCAAGTTCGAGTTTTGCGAAGACCCATTTTCCCCTATCTTCCTACTCCCAACCTTTTTACGAGCTACCCAGCAGTACAAGAGTTAACTAACTGGGCAGCTAACGTCTTAAGAAATGAGGGATTTGTCTCGCAAACTGCTTCTTTAAGGTCTGGGAAGAACTTTCAGCAAGATTGCCTGTAGCCCTTCCAATGGGCCCCCAGCTTCCTTTGTTTTGCCTGAGTCTGAATTCTTGTAAAACAGAGAACTCATTATGCCTTTGACAGACAGGAAGCCGCTGACATTCTTTTTATGGAGGAAGGCTATCAATTTAAGGAAAAGAGGAATGAAATGAATGTCTTTTTCTAGCATAAGCCACTCAGACTCCTGAAATCAGAGACTGTTGCATTGGAAGGAAAAGGGGCCCAATTTATAGATGAGAAAACCGAGTCCTGAATTGGCTGGACAGCTTGACCAGGGTCACCCAGCGTGTTAATAGCAGAGCCAGGACTAGAACCCTAGGTCTCCAGACTCCCCAGCCAGTCCACAACACAAGACTTCCTCCAAGAAGTGATGTCACTGTCCCAGCCATCATGGCATTGCGAGAGTGGAAAGTGAGAACTTTGCCCCATGGGCCTTGTGGGACTCGGATAAAGAGATGTTCTCCCGCTGCAATAATCGTGGCTGTGTCCACCCAAGGCAGGTCTGCTGGACCTGCAGGACTGACTTATTTACTTTTTCTTCAATCCAAATGATCTCTCTGGACAAAGGCTCTGAGCTCTAGGACAGACAGAACTTCCCCTTTCCCCAGAAGCCGGCCCATGGGACCAGGAGTCTGCTTCCAGAATGCTCCTGAGTGTTCACCCGTGGCTGGTCCTGTGCCCCAAAATAATAAGGCCTTTTGGCGGGAGCACAGGGATTCCCAGCCGTTGGGAAAGGCATTTTGAATCTTTAAGGGAATGCGTCTTGTTTATAAAAGAAGCAGGTATAGTTTCCCTAATAATCAGCTGGTGAGGGTCAGGAGAAAATTAATTGAATTGCTCAGCAGGGAAATGGGAGGGGATTTCCTTCCTGAAATCAAACCTGGCGATCATTCCCCGTTGTTTAATGGCCGTTGCTTCTGAAAACATATTGGAGGAAATATCTTAACAATGAGGTAGCCACTTAGCCAAATACTAATTTAGTATTGTTCGACTTGCTTCAATGGCACATTCTGACTTCATTTTTCCTCTGCCATTTTTGCCTTGTTTATAAATCGTGTTGTGGCCCAGGCAGACAGATAACGTGAAAAGAGAACACCCTGTACTTAAAGGGATGAATCTGGACCTGCGTGGGTCTCAGGATCTTGGAAGGGACTTGCCTTCTTACTGACAAAAGGCAATTTCTAGTTACAACTCATCTCCTTCCCTCCCGGGAGCCAGCGGGCAGCTGGACTGCAATGGGAACAGCCCTGGAGTTGGGATCAAGAGACTGGGGCATGAGTTCCAGCTCTCCAGCCACGCCTAAGCTTCCCCATCTGTAGAATGGAGATGGTGATGGCAACAACAAAAACAGTAATGTCTGCCTATGTAAAGACCATCTTAAGGGTTAAGTGAGAAACATGTGTGCAGAGTACTTTGCAGATTGCAAACTATCATATAAAAGCTAATTGATTATCTATTTTAAAGTTCTTTTCATCAAACACTCTGGCAGCATAAGGCATGGATGGAGAATTTACTTCACTTGGCCCTGAAATGCCCCTGTCACCTGAGGGGAAGGTAGCAGTTGCTTACCCAAAGCACAGGATTCAACCCAAGCCAAGCTTTGCCAGGAAGCAGAGACCCACGTTAAAACTTGACTTTTCCCTGATACCTATTTATGAGACATGTCACTTCAGGCAGATTTCCTAACCTCTCGGGGCCTTAGTTTCCTCATTTGTAAATTGGAGGAAATAGAACCCTCTCACTTAGTTGTTGCAAGGATTAAGCCAGCACCTAGCACAGATCTGGTTCACTGGAAGTGCTGGTGGGGGCGGGGGGGGGAGACATTCTAGAAGCAGGAAGTAGAGATCCCAGGAGCGTTAGAAGCAAAATGACCTTTGAGAGTGTCCACACCATGTTCTGGCCAGAAGGGGGGCAATTTCTTGGCTGTACTTGGTGCCTGACAGCTGGCCTCTGATTTACACACAGGCAAGCACAGCCTTGGATGTGAGCACATTAACCTTCACTTCCAAATCCCTAAGGCCTGGATGACTGTGGCCCAGCCTTTCCCATCTCTGGAGCTGGTCCTGCAGCAGCTCCCCGAGCACTTACTTCCCCTGGAGAGGGGAGCGTAGGTGTCTGGGGAAGGACTTGGTCTGGGGCCTGCAGAAGGCTGGACACCAGGGTCACACACACACACACACACACACACACACCCCACCACCCCCAGCTGAGCAGAGGAAGTGGAGCGAGGGTAGCTGCCAGGGCTGGCGAGCCTCCAGCCCCCGGGGGCCAACACAGCTCTCTTGGCCTGCTTGCCTGGGTCTCTCCTGGCAAAGGAGGAGGCAGAGCCTTGGCCTTCCGGCTGGAGCCCCACAGATCTACATCCTCTTCCGAGAGGCTCCTCAGCCCTGGCAGGACCAGAATAAAACAGGGACTCCATCTCAGCCAACCCTCAGGGAGACAGACAGCCCGGCCATGGCATTCCCAAGACGTTGGCCAATCCCCACAACTTCTGCTCCTGCCTCCCCCTGAGATCCACCTGCAGCAGGGGGCCCTGTGCTCGCAGAGGGCCCAGAGTCAGGCACTCAGGCAGGTGCTGCCTGCTCTTCCAGACTCACTGCTGCCCAGGGCCCAGTATCTCCCAGCATGCTCCACTCTTGCCCCCTTGCTCCATCCATTCATCAAAATCCACCCCACCTCGCTGCCCAGCTAGGGTCCTCTCACCACCTCTCAACTCCTTCTGCAGTTTGTTAGGACCTCTTCCACCTTCTAACTTCATGCTAACATTGTTTG
Organism: Lagenorhynchus albirostris; assembly: GCF_949774975.1. Taxonomy (NCBI): domain Eukaryota; kingdom Metazoa; phylum Chordata; class Mammalia; order Artiodactyla; family Delphinidae; genus Lagenorhynchus; species Lagenorhynchus albirostris. The sequence continues at coordinate 45,986,155 of NC_083114.1, read as the reverse complement.
TCAATAATTGATAGGATATAAAATTCTCGGGGGCAGGTTCTTGCATCCTCAGCAGAAAGAATAGTGCCTGGGTCAGACGGGGGTCCAGTCACTGATGGGTGTGTAGGGGACACAAATACCCTGTGGAGCAGTTAGAGAACACTGCAGGGCGGCATCTGGAATTTAAGAAAAAAATTTTTTTTCACTTTTATTGTGGCAAAATGGACACAACATGAAGTTTACCATCTTAACAACTTTTCAGTGTACAATTCAGGGGCATTAATGCATTCTCATCATTGTGCAACAATTGCCAAATCCATCCACAGAACTTTTCATTATCCCAGACGCAAACTCTGTACCCATGAAGCCCTAACTTCCTGTTTCCCCTTCCACCCAGAATGGCAGCCACCATTCTACTTCCTGTCGCTATGAACTTGGCTCTTCTGGGTACCCCATTTAAGTGGAATCACTTGTTCCTTTTGTGTCTAGCTTATTTCAGTTAGCATAATGTTTTCAGGGTTTATCCATGTTGACATGAATCAGAATTTCATTCCTTTTTAAGGCAGAATCATATAATTTAAAAACATTTAGGTTTGATCATTTGAGTTCAGTCTTTCATTTTTGAAATATAAAAACAAACCTAGAGAAGGTTCACCTCATGTTAGAGGCAGAGCTGGAGCAAGACACCAGGTGTCCCTTAACTTTCCTAGTCTTCCTCTTTTCTAGTCTTCCCCATGTAGCACCCATGGGACCTAGTGCTGGGTTCACAGTGGGTGCTTGATGACGTTGGTTGCTAGCCTGATGTGCAATGTGTCTGTGGGGGGAGTAGAGGCTGCAGGCCCTACCGAGCAGGTGTGGAGAGAAGGGAAAACCGAGTGTGGGCGGGAGCTGCCCCACAGGGCGGGGCGTGTCCTCGGATGACAGCACTGCTTTGCAGTTCCTTTGAGACATGCTTTGTGCAGTGTTTCATATCTTTCCACCAGGCCAGTCTTCAATCCTGAAGGGTGTGACCATAGTGTGTCTTGTCTCTTGTCACTACAGAGAACGGAAGGCTCCCTTGATGGAACTTAGGACTCCGAGAGCACACGCTCCTCCCTGGGAGGACACCCACATTCTGAGAAGAGCAGATGATTCCTGTATTCCAAGAGTTTTGTGCACTTATTTATGAACCTACCCTGCTCCCACCGAACCACGTGGCAATTCCTCAGGCCAAGTCACCAGTTCTCAAATCCATCTTAACTACATTTATGTTGGGTATAAAGGGCTAACAGAGGGGCTGGTTAATTTCCCACACGGCCCGCCTCCCACCAAGCCGGAGCATCCTCGGGAGTGGAGAGAAGCAGCAGGAGGTTCAGAGTAAACTGGCCACTGAGATATTTTGAAACTTGAATATTTTGTCTTGTACAGAGATCAAGAACTTTTCCAAGTCCCCTCATACACAGAAACCAGTTTCTGTTTTGTAGTCAATCTCTCCTAGCGAATGGCCTGACTTGGGGGCTAGTTTTTCTCTTTGCCTTTGGTCCTTCAAGGGTCTGTGGTTCTGGGCAGTCCTTGTTCCTTGGAAGTACACAGCATGGACCAGACAGCTGCACCCTGTCCCCTCTACCACCTCACCTGCCACAGATGGGAAAACAGAGCTGCTTGGGAGCAACCCCTTTGAGAGGCCAGCTTGAAGATGAGGTTCATTCTGTGCAATGCACCAAACAGAAAGTGAAGTTGGACAAAGCACAGATGTTCTTAAGCTGGTTTTCTGTTCCCTTTCTTTCTTTTCCTCTACCATGCTGAAGGCCGAAGGACAGGAAGATGGTTGCCTCCAGCAAATATTTTTTTTTACTAGAAAAATGAAATGCCTATTTTTCTTACTAATTTTTTGTTATTTATTCCTTGCTAAAGGAATGGTCTCCCGAGGTCTTCAAATGTTTCTGACGGTGCCCTGAGTGGGTGGATGAGGGGCTGCGGCCATTCTGTGGTGGGGTCGCACTAGTGAGCACACCCAAGCGAGACCACCTCCCTTGTCCTCCTCATTGACACAGCTGCAGGGACCCTGAGGGGTGTTGTATTAAATAAATTTGATCTTTACTCTTCACAGACCTGTGAGATGTCATCTTCTGAGAGGCCACACACGTACAGAGTATCTGTTGTGCCTGGGGACTCCTCAGGGCATCCAAGGCCACAGAGAACCAAGCAGGTCCCGTCAGCAGGCCAGGACCTCGGTGGCCTTCACTGAAGTCAGAGGTAGTCTGAGTCTCGAACCCTGAGTTATTAATATCCATCAGCAGGTGCTTCACTGTTTGCTTCCTAGCTGAAACCTGCTAGGCTGCTGTTGTCAGATTGAGTGAACAATAACAACTGCCCACCCCACCCCCAAACCAGGATGTCCGGTTAAATTTGAATTCCAGATAAACAACAAATAATTTTTGAGTATAAGTATGTCCCATGTAACATTTGGGACATACTTATACTATAAGAGTATTCATTTATCTGAAATTCAAATTTAACTAGGCATCTTATGTTTTATCTGGTAACCCTACTGGCAAAGCCTCCTCCCACCCCTCTAGGCCTCAGGATCCACCCTCCCCCGTGGCCTCAGACCAGACCTCCCTGCCCCACAGGCCAGCACCACCCACTGGACCTGAAGGCAGAGGAGAGCTGCGTGTGTCCTGGGTCTGCGGTGGCAGAAACTTGAAGGAGCCTCTTTGTCTCTTCATCTCTAAGATGAGTTAGACTAACGGTTCTTAACATTTGGAGGGTTCAGATTCCTTTCAAACTATGATGGCAGCTGTAGACACACACACGCACACACACACACACACACACACACACACAATGTTGTATCACAAAGATGCTATACAATTTCCCGGTTTTCAGGGCCATTGACTCAGTGCAGAGACAAAGGATTGGATAATCGCTAACAGCCTTCAAGCCTGATAGTTGTTGTGTCGGTGATTTGGGGTGCACCCCGAGCCCCTGTGTCAACTCCTCAGTCCCTTGCTGCCACCAGAGCAGAGCATTTCTGTGGAAGCTGGGAAGACCCTTTTCATACTGCTTATCACTTATAAATGGAGCATAATTGGGTCTTTATTTTTCCCCTCAGTCTATATGTCTGAGGAGCAGGCCACACACGCAGGGGTCTTTCTTTCAGTATATATATTTTTTAATTAAAAAAATTTTTTAATTAATTAATTTATTTATTTTTGGCTGCGTTGGGTCTTCACTGCTGCGTGCGGGCTTCCTCTAGTTGCGGTGAGCGGGGCCTACTCTTTGTTGCGGTGCGCAGGCTTCTCATTGCGGTGGCTTCTCTTGTTGGGGAGCACGGGCTCTAGGCACATGGGCTTCAGTAGTTGTGGCACATGGGCTCAGTAGTTGTGGCACGCGGGCTCTAAGCACAGGCTCAGTAGTTGTGGCGCATGGGCTTAGTTGCTCCGCAGCATGTGGGATCTTCCCGGACCAGGGCTCGAACCCGTGTCCCCTGCATTGGCAGGTGGATTCTTAACCACTGTTCCACCAGGGAAGTCCCTCTTTCACTATATTTAATGGCTGAAACCTCCCAACTCAGGATCCTGGTTCCACTGTCCTAATCTGAAGCCATAACCAAAGCTGAGCCTGAGCTCATCACGTAACAAGGAGGGTCCAGTCACCATTTCCAGGAGAGGAAGGACGTTTTCTTAGCTGTGGAACTTGTTAGTTAGAGCTCCCTCTTGTGTCTTCATGTTGTAATAGCTTATTAGAGAAGAGACCACTTAGAAAAGGCAGAGTGGAAGTTTTTCCCTCTTCTGAGGAGCCACACGAGGCCAGCCACCCATTTCATGAGCACGTACCGAGCGCTCCACCAGCAGAAACTGACTGACTGAACTCTCACTCCGTGACATAGACTCAAGATGGGCAAAGTGATCCCAAGGTCAACATTAATTCATTTATGCAGTGGTTTTCTACCAGGGCGATTTTAACTCCCAGGGGTCACTGGGCAGCGTCTGGAGACATTTTTATTTGTCACAGTTGGGTGGGGCACGTGGTGGGTAGAAGCCAGGGAGGCCATTAAATATCCTACAATGCACAGAACAAACCCCTATGACAAAGAAGTATCAAGTCCAAAATGCCAACAGTGCCAAGGTTGAGAAGCCCTGCATTGACCCAGCCAGTTTATTCATGTATTTACTCAGCAAGCTTGCATCCATCCACCATGCTCTGTTTTCCCGACACTTGGGAGTAGGAAGATTATAAGAATCACACGGCCCCTGATTTCCTGTACAATCCAGTAGCGATACAGGTGAGTAGAGAGCCAGTTACAACAGTGGGACAAAGGTGGTGATGGAAAAATTCAAAGCCAGTGGGGGCATAGGGAAAGGGCTCCTAACACAGACTTTGGGGGATCAGAGAGAGTGTCCAAGAGGAAGGTGGGTCTAACCAAAGATCTGAGGGCAGGTAGAGGGTAGCAGGTCAAAAAGGTGGGGTGAGGAGCAAGGAGCGTGACCAACAATGGGGGGACGTGTGCTAAAACCCTGAGGCAAGGGAGAGGATGGTGTCCCCAGTGAATATAAGGAAGACTGCCTGTCAGCCCTATGACCCAATCAGTCCTCTTCAAAAAGCCAGCACTGTCCCCTAGGAATTTCTGCCGGGAATCCCACTGGCCCGACCCAATCTTTGAGAGTCTTAAGAAGAAGTTTCCCAAAAGTTGCTCGGCCAGAACTCAACTCCTGAGCACAGCTGTTTTTGAGACTCTGCACCAGTGTCCTTAGCATGTTGGAGAGAAAACCTCTGCCATAGGTCAGATTCTGCCCTTGCTCACTCACCACTCTGAGGCTCAAGTAAGAAGGCGAACTGGAGGGAGGTGGATGCCCAGCGGGACAGTCTCCACAACTGGGGTCCACGGGAGGGTGCGGGTAGGGCATGGTGTCTGTGAACACCCTGAGAATGGGTGCAAAAAGTTGTGAGAGTACATGATATTCTAGGAGAGAGTCCATAGCTTTTATCAATTCCTCAGAGACATAATCCAAAAGAGGGTTAAGAACTATGAAATAATTAAAGACTCATGTGTTCTCCGTATGATTTGATGTCAGTTGAAAACCCAGATAGAGGTCAACCCACTTCTAATCAAAGGGTCTACTTCATGGACAGTTTTAAGTCCAATGTCCCAAGAGGGACTTGGCTTGCCTTGAAAAAAATTGCTCAGAATAAAGAAATAAATGGTGATTTCAGTGTTCAAAACGGACAGCCGTCATCTCTCAAAAGTAATAAACTATTAGACTGTTTTGGAATGCCAAAGGAATGGGCAGTAAATATTTTGAAAAGCTTCAGAGTCCAAAGTATTTCTAAAGCCTGAAGTGTCCCTTCATACGCATTTCCTAATTCAATGGGAAATGAATCTTTATTTCAACATAAACTTTGACAATAGACAAACTATTTCCATGTTCAGAGAGGATGAAAGATGCTGGAAATAAATAAATTCTTAAGGAAAAGTAAAAGGCAGGTTGGAATGGGTGACTGGCTACCAGTTGACTCCGTGATCTTGGAGACGTCACACATCCTGGAGCTCTTCTCCTGCAAAAGGAAGCTTATTAGTGTCCTAGGGTTGCCATAGCAGAGCACCACAAACTGTGACTCGAAGCAACAGAAATTTATCCTCCCACAGTTCTGGAGGCCAGAAGTCTGAAATCAAAGTGTCAGCCATGCCAGGATCCCTCCAGAGTCTCAAGGGAAGGTTCCTTCCTTGCTTCCTCTAGCTTCTGGTGGTCGCTGGCGATCCTTGGTGTCTCGTGGCTTGCGCTGCACCACTCTCATCCCTGCCTCTGTCGTCACGTGGGCTTCTTCCAGATGCGTGTGTATCTGTGTCTTCCCGTGGCCTTCTCATAAAGAGACCAGTCATTGGATTTAGGGCCCACCCTAATCCAGTATAGCCTCATCTTAACTAATTACATCTGCGAAGACCCTGTTTCCAAAGAAGCTCATGCTCTGATGTTCCAGGTAGGCATGAATTTTGGTGGGGGTGAGGGGACACCAATGCACTCCAGAAGGAATTGGACAAGATGACCTCATGTTCTCGCAGCTCTACTTGCCATGTGTATAAGATGTTCCTGTAAATAAAGTATGACAGGACTTCCCTGGTGGCGCAGTGGTTAAGAATCCGCCTGCCAATTCAGGGGACACGGGGAACGAGCCCTGGTCTGGGAAGATCCCACATGCTGCGGAGCAACTAAGCCCGTGTGCCACAGCTACTGAAGCCCGTGTGCCTAGAGCCCGTGCTCTGCAACAAGAGAAGCCACTGTAATGAAAAGCCCACGCACCACAACGAAGAGTAGCCCCTGCTCGCCGCGGCTAGCAAAAGCCCACGTGCAGCGACGAAGGCCCAACAAACCAAAAATAAATAATTAAATATATATTTTTAAAAAGTATAACAACAATGATTTACCATTAAATAACCATTTTAAAAATTCAGGTAACATTGTTTTACAGTATTATATGTTTCATGCACATACATTTTATTTCAACTTCTGTATATACTACAACGTGCTCACTACCAAAAATTTATTTATTTATTTATTTATTATAAATGTATTTATTTATTTATTATTTATTTTTGGCTGCATTGGGTCTTCATTGCTGCGCACGGGCTTTCTCTAGTTGCAGCGAATGGGGGCTACTCTTCCTTGAGGTGCACAGGCTTCTCATTGCAGCGGCTTGTCTTGTTGCGGAGCATGGGCTCTAGGCATGCGGGCTCAGTAGTTGTGGCACACGGGCTTAGTTGCTCCACGGCGTGTGGGATCCTCCTGGACCAGGGCTCAAACCCATGTCCCCTGCATTAGCAGGCGGATTCTTAACCACTGCAGCACCAGGGAAGTCCCCACAACCAAAAATTTAGTTTCCAGCCATCACCATATAGTTGACCCCTTTTAACCATTTCACCCTCCCCCCACACCCCTTCCCCTCTGGGAACCACTACTCTGTTCTTTGTATCTACAGCATATCTTTTGAGCTTTCTCAATCTGGTGTTCTTTCACTATGCTCTGTTCTCATGTATTTTGTGTCTCTGCCTCTGAAAATATTTAGTTTCTTTCTCTAAACTTCTTTCAAGTTCTCTGTGCCTCTCTCATCTCTCATCCTTTCTCTGCTTCCTCTCTCTACTTCTTTTTGTCCTCCAATTCATCTTTTCCTTTTCTCCCCCATCCCCAATCAACTGGCCATAATACAGAACTGAAGTTCATATTTCTCTTATATGGATAGATGAGTTTTCTATTCCCAGTTATTTATTTTGAGAGCCAATGCATGGAATCTTTTCTCTCTCTTTAGGAAAAAAACAAAACACCTCCAAAAGCCTGCAAAGTTGTTTTCTGTCTATATCTGACCTTTGGTGGATTATTTTTCCAAGGATTTATTGGATTCACTAGGAAAAGTCCCCAGTCGCTGCCTTACTTCCTCCCAGTCCTGGGATGTGCTGGTTTTCCTGGAACCTCTTGGCACAGGAGGGTCTGGTTTTGTGCCAGAAATTATTCCATTAGTTTCTTGTACAACCAATGCTCTCCTCCTCAGGGCTTGGGTTGTTTGGGCCAGAATTTGCCAAGCAAGGAAACCTCCCGCTGTTGGGACTTTGAAGGAGCCCAGGACTGGGTCCTAGAAAAAGGAAAAAGAGTGGATTTTGGTGCCTTCAAAGCGAGGGCAAACCTCAAGCCGGGATCTGACACCGTCTCGAGAAGCTCTGTCACACCACCAGCCATTCAATAAAAGTACGTATCTCTGAGCCAAGGTGAGTTTGGATTCCAGGTGGCTTCTCCGGCAGGTCAGTTTCAGAAGAACAAGGTGGCAGAAGAAGCTCTTTGAGGTCCTGATTATTTAGAAACAACATGGAAGAGTTAGACACACGGCAGGCAGGTGGTTATTCCACTGGGTTCCCGTGGCAGAGCCAGTCACTGAGGTGCAGTTTGTTATTAGTTTCCTCCGGGGTCCCTCAGCCCCTGCCACCAGGCACAACTCTAGGAGGTCCAGCTGAGGCCCTGTGTGACCCCAACCCCAAGGAAAGTTGTACTTGGAAGGAGCAGAGGTGGAGCAGCAGGCAAAGGAGAGTCCCCCAAACTGGGGAGAGGGAGCTGTCCCTATGATAGAGGCAGCTCCCTCAGGGAAATGTCTCCCGGGCATCCAGGGACGCCAGACACTAGGCTTGGGACTTGCAGCCTCTGCTGAGATCACCTTACACCTCATGTGACACAGAGCCTGGGAAGCCACCTGTCCTCTAGGGACCCTGGGAGCCTGAATCACAAGGAGCTTGAGCAGTGACCACAACCAGACTCTCTTCCCTTCCCCCGTTTTCAAGGAGCCACATGATCCTTCCAGATTCTTATGCAACCCTAGGGAGAGAAGGGGTTTGCCAATTGAGGCCAACATTAAATTTCCCAACAGGCTGGCAGAATGGCGGCCCAGGCACAGATTCTATTTCATTTAATGATAATAAAGTAATGTGATGTTTGTTTCACAGCCAAGTTTGACGTTGATCAGCCAGGCCTTCTACGCAGTGCTTTGCGTTGTGCTCTTTGAGGCTGGTGTGCAGGACTTGAGAGCATAGCTGGTGAGTGAGCCTAGCCAGCCACTCTGTGGCCTCATCTTACTGGATATTTTTGCAAGAAGTACTTTTTCAGTACCTAAGGTGCAGATCCTGTGCTAGGTTCAGAGGATGCATCAGAGACGCAGACAAACGTGGTCTCTGGGGCTTGTGATACTTTGCTCATGTTTTTGGTCCTGCTTGTTTAGAGGGAAAGTTGCTAGAATGTCAGATGTTCACAGGAGTGAGCATCTGACACTCTTTCCAGTGTTAAAGGTCTATTCAGGGAGTGGATCCCCAGATCTGGAGAGCTTGGGAATCGTTGCAAAATGTCTTCAAATGCATGGGGACATATTTTTATCAACCTGAAAATGCAGAAAAGACAAATAATGTCTTTCTTGTTCGTGTGGGAGTCTTTGCAATTTTTTTATGTTAAAGAAGAGTCTTTATACTTGAACAGGTTGAGACCCATTGGTTTACTGACAAATTCATCTCTGCATTTGTCAGAGTTCCAGTTGGTGTCTTGAGGTTATGTGACTGTCCAGCCCTTGGTCCAACGAGCAAACGTAAGTAGACAAGTGCATGAACACACACGCGTGCCTGTGATCACCCATACGCACACATACACGTGCACAGTGCACAGAGAACAAGGATGGCCCAGCCCTGCCCTTGAACGGATCCTGTGCCAAAACCAACACAGGTGCTTCTCTTTGTTTCATGGGAGGTGTTGGCATATGGGGATGTGATATTTAAACCAAAAAGTGAAAATCAAGGCAGCATGGCTCCAAACGTATCACCTTTGCTTATCAGAGTTTATTCAACAAACGAGTGCCTGGTTTGTGCAAGGCTCTGCACGTTCCATGGCTGCGTGGAAGAAGCCAAGATAAGCAGATACCTCAAAGAAGCAGGACCCCACAAATAACCAACAGAGACTACAAGCCAGTTATAAGCCGACCCAGCTCTCAGAGATGGTGGCCCTCCCCACAAGGGTCTGCACACAGCTGGCTCGTTGGCAAACCCAATCCGATCTCTTCTTTCAAGATGGAAGCAACTCATCCATGTAGTTGCAACAGAGGAATCCAGGCCATTCAGGCAAAAGTCCAGGGTGTGATTAGAGTAAAATCCAGCCCCCAGAGGCTAACACCACTTGACACATTTCAGGTTCAAGCCCTGGGCCCTCTTATGGCCCAGGGTTGTCAGTGTGGCAGAACAAATGCCAGGTGGAGAAAGAATATTCCATGCGTGCGACACATCTGTGATGGGCAGAGGCAGAGATGGTGGGATTCAGTTGAAGACACGGTCACAATATGATTTCAATTTAAAAGTTTTCCAGACAGAAAAAAATGCCTTGAGAAATATCTTAAAGTATTTGATAAGAGATTAATATCCAGAATATATAGAGAACTCCAAAACTCAACAACAAAAAGCAAGACAACCCAGTACTAAAATGGGCAAAGGATGTGAATAGATATTTCCGAAAAGGATATACAAATGACCAAGAAGCACATGAAATGATACTCAACATCACTAATCATTGGAGAAATTTGAATCAAAATCACAATGAGAGGGCTTCCCTGATGGCGCAGTGTTTGAGAGTCTGCCTGCCGATGCAGGGGACACGGGTTCGTGCCCCGGTCCGGGAAGATCCCTCATGCCGCGGAGCGGCTGGGCCCGTGAGCCATGGCCGCTGAGCCTGCGCGTCTGGAGCCTGTGCTCCGCAACGGGAGAGGCCACAGCAGTGAGAGGCCCGTGTACTGCAAAAAAAAAAAAAAAAAAAAGTCACAATGAGATACCACTTCACACCCATTAGGATAACTACTATTCAAAAAACAGAAAAGAACAAAAGTTGATGAGGATGTGGAGAAACTGGAACTGTTGTGCACTGTTGATGGGAAACGTAAAATGGTACAGCTGCTGTGGAAAACAGTATTGTGGTTTCTCAAAAAATTGAAATTAGAATTACCATACAACCCAGCAATTTCACTTCTCGGTAGAGACCCAAAAGAATTGAAAGCAGAATTCAAAGAGATATTTGTACACCTTTATTCACAGCAGCATTGTTCACAATAACTAAAACATGGAAGCAACGACAGATGAATGGATAACAGAATGTAGTGTAGCCATACAGTGGAATATTTTTCAACCTTAAAAAGGAAGGAAGTGCTGACACCTGCTACCTTATGGATGATCCTGGAGGACATTATGCCAAGTGAAATAAGCCAGTCACAAAAGGACAAATATGATAGAATCCTACTTATACGAGGTGCTTATAGTAGTCAAAACCCTAGAGACAGAAAGTAGAAGGGTGGTTGCCGGGAGCTGGATGGCAAGGATTGGGGGTTATTGTTTAATGAATATAGAGTTTCAGTTTTGCAGGCTAAAAAGAGTTATGGAGATGGATGGTGGTGATGACTGATTGCACAACATTATGAATGTATTTAATACCACTGAACTATACTCTTAAAATGCTTAAGATGGTAAATTTTATGTTATGTGTATTTTACCATGGGGAAAATTTTTTTTTTTAATGTTTATTTATTTGGCTGTGTTGGGTCTTAGTTGCGGCATGCGGGACCTTTCGTTGCAGCGCCAGCTTCTCTCTAGTTGTGGCTTGAGGGCTTTAGAGCGCGCAGGCTTAGTTGCCCCAAGGTATGTGGGATCTTAGTTCCCCGACCAGGGATCAAACCCGCATCCCCTGCATTGGAAGGCGGATTCTTAACCACTGGACCACCAGGGAAGTCCCCCCAACCAAATTTTTTTTTTAATTGCACCAGGCAGAAAAAAAAATGCCTTGGGAAATCTTTTTTTTTTTTCCTAATGAAATATTTATAAATTGGTTGTGTAACATAAAACTCTCCCAATAAATACCTCTTGAGAAATTCGTCAATTTTTATACAGATATCACACTAGCAATGAATAGGACAGTATCTCAGTTTTTTTGTCTTTAAACTCTCATAGTTGGAGACAGTTGAACGTATACATTTCATTTTGATAGGAAAATTACTCCATCCTTTACTTCACAGTCATCAAGGAACATATAAATACACAATGAACTTTGAAAAAGTATTTGCACAAAGACCAAGACATGCTCATTTGATCAATCCGGTCTCAGTGGAACAATCCACAGTATATAATGCAATGATGTACAAATATCAAAAGAGGAAGTACATTGCTGGAAAAGGAAAGATTCCAGCCACTCTTATCCACATACAGTATGACACTCATCACATTTCTTGTAGTTGTTTGTTTAGGTGCTTATCTCTGTCATTAGACTGTGAATTATTTTAAAGGGGAAATCTTTAAATAATTTTTAAAGGGGTCTATAAGAAAAAATGTATTATCATTTATTAAAATACATTGGCTAGTATTCACTCACAGTATATTCAGAGGTTTTGTAAAAGAACTGTGTTTTGAAAAAGCATCAGCAGAAAACAGCAATTGTCCCTACTTCATGGTGGAGGACAGCTTCCTGGTGGCCAGAGAGGTGAATTTGCTGGATGCCTTTTTTGGATACGGAATAACACCCTAGCAAATACTTCATGCAACTTAAAGAAACAGAAGTGGCTTCCCCTCCTGTCCTCTCTGCCCTTGAGCTAGCTGGGCCTTGGGGGTGCCCTCTGGGGAAAAATGATCCCATTTATAGTAGAAACTCAATAAATATCACCCCCCTCCCCCATTGAACATATGAAAGTCTAATCCATGAATTGCCTGTGGTTCAATGTTTATCTAAGATCTGAGACAGCAGATATTTGTAAAAGATATTCCTAGACATGTTTAGCTATGCTTTCTCCTAGATTCTCTGGTTTTCATCCTTATTTTCTGGTAGAGCCATCAGAAAAGAACTCACTTGAACTTAAGAGCTATCACGTGATTTTATGTTACGCTCTTAGAATTCCCAGATAAAAGGAGCGCATTCTTCAGTGAGAACTTTGGGGGTTTTGGGGGAACGTTAGCCAATTGGGGGCCCACTGGATGTCACACAGAGTTCTCCTGTGCTTATACTCAATGCGTCCCAGAAGTGCGTTCCTGCTGAGTGCTCAGACTGTCTTAGCACAGACAACGAACACTACGCAGCCCCATGTGCTTCCCGTTTAACTCGGCTGCCAAAGAATTCAGAGCCAAATTCTGTACCCCATTAGCATAATTAACTACTGTCAAGGGCCTGTTAAAATCAACTCCCTCTTCCTTTAGATGATATCGCTTCCATCTTGATTCCTGACTGTTCCATTTTATATGAGTTTATATCATCTTGTTAGCTCTCCAGATCCTTTTTGGAAAAGGCCTAACACAAATAATAAGAATTAACACGGTAACTTAAAATTTAACTGATAGAAAACAACAAAAACAAATGAAAAGAAAAAAAATTTAACTGATACAAACAAGTCCTGCTTTTAAATTATATTCATTTAGACGAACAGCACAATCTCCCTACAGTCCCATAGGGAGCGCACGTAGGGAGTGTATGACCCTGGGCACTTCTTTATCTTGCCCAAAGACCTGAAGCTCATTTCTTCATCAACCAAATGAGGGGATTGGGCACTGTCATCTTGAAGGTCCCATTAAGGTGCACAAATATTTTCTTGTGAACCTACTATGTGCCAGACACAGTTCTAGGTGCTTGGGGTATATCGGTGAAGAAAATAGACTAAGATACCCACCCTCGTGGAACTTGGATTCTAGCAGGGAGAGACAGAAATAAGCAATTAATATAGTAAGTATATTATATGGTATGTGAGAAGGTGGTGAGGGCTATAGAGAAAGAATCGAGTAGGTTGAAGGGGAAAGGAAATCAGGGTGGGGACAGGGGGCAGTATTCAATAGGGTAGTCTGGGCAAATCTCATTAAGAAGTGAGGTTTGGGGAAAGACAAGGGAGCAGAGGGAGTTAACCAAGTAGAGGATATCTGGGGGAAGAGAGTGCAGGCGGAGAGAACAGCTAGTGCAAAGGCCCTGTGGTACAGAAGCACGGAGGCCAAAGGGCTGGGTGGGGGGAGGGGATTAGCAGGAGGTGAGATCAGCTTCATTGCTGGTTCTGACAGAAAAAGAAAAGTTGCCTAATTGTAAATAGATATGTTTCTTCATATGCTTGTTCTAATCCTGCTCTTCCAAGTGTGTTCTCCAGACCAGCAGCATCACAATCAACCCACAGCTTATTAGAAAAGCAGAATCTTAGGACCTACCTCAGTCCCACCAAATCAGAATCCTGATGAACAATATCCCCGGGTGATTATGAATCATATATGGGAAGACACGCTTGAAAGGATACCACCTTTATAATATACAGGTATTTTATTTTATTTTTTATTGAAATATAATTGATTTACAATGTTGTATTAGTTTCAGGTGTACAGCAAAGTGATTCAGTTACATACATACATATATATGTACATATATATACACATACATATTCTTTTTTAGATTCTTTTCCATTATAGGTTATTACAAGATATTGAGTACAGTTCCCCGTGCTCTACAATAGGTCCTTGTTGGTTATATATTATATATATAACAGTGTGTATATTTTAATCCCAAACTCCTAATTTATCCCTCTCCCCACTATACAGGCTTTTTTTTTTTTTGCGGTACGCGGGCCTCTCACTGTTGTGGCCTCTCCCGTTGCGGAGCACAGGCTCCGGACGCGCAGGCTCAGCGGCCATGGCTCACGGGCCCAGCCGCTCCGCGGCATGCGGGATCTTCCCGGACCGGGGTCCCCTGCATCGTCAGGCAGACTCTCAAACACTGCGCCACCAGGGAAGCCCCTATACAGGCATTTTAAACAGCATATGCTTTACCAAAGAAGAGCCTTCTTTGACTGAGACAATCCTTAAATTGCCCTTTCACAAGGGCTGTTGAAGGACAAGGGCTACCGAGAGTGCCACCTAGTGGTGGCATAAGAAAATTGACATCTCTAAGACAAGGATCACGCGGAGATTGTGTCGTTTTTTGGTTTTCTTGGCCGCACCCCGAGATTTGTGGGATCTTAGTTCCCTGGCCAGGGATTGAACCCGCGCCCCCGGCAGTGGAAGTACAGAGTCCTAACCACTGGACCGTCAGGGAATTCCTGGAGATTGTGTAGTTTTAACACAATTAGTTGGACTTTTCAAGTATCCCCATGTCAGATAAAAGTAAAACAGGCTGAGGAACTGCTCTAGATTAAAGGATACTAAAGAGCCTGGACAACTGAATGCAACACGTGATCCTGGATTGGATCCCAGACCCTTTGAAAAAGAGCTGTTCAAGGACAATGCTGGGCCGCTTGGGAACATTTGAATGTGGAACGTATATAAGATACTAGGATAGTGTTAATGTTCAATTTCCCAAGTGTGATAATACACCATGGTTACGCAGGATGTTTTCTTAGTAAGGAATAAAGTGGCATGATGTCTGTACCTAAATTTCAAACAAGTCAGCAAAAATTAAAATTAATACATAGAAAGAGAGAGAAAGAGAGAACAAGTGTGCAAAATGTTAACAACTAGTGAATCTAGGTGAAGAATCTACAAGTGTTCATTGTACTACTTCTTGTAACCTTTCTGAAGGCTTGAAATTTCTCAGAATTAAAAAAAAGAGGGGATCGCAATCATCTGTGAATACATTTTAAGGCACAAGGAACTACTCCAGGAGACCTGGAACCAGTGGACCAAGTGGTAACAGCTGGGGTAACCTTGAACCTTCCCCGCCACAGTGGTTATCTCTGTTTCTCTGGCTGATTTCCCTAGAGAGATTAAAGACCAAACCTTTGAGCAGATGGAGAGCTGAAGTGATGGGGTCCCAAGGAGCAAAGGTGGGAAATCATCTCAGGCCTGGGTCTCCAGGCCTGGCTGTATCATGGGCTCCATTTCCCCTCTATTTCATTCTTTCATTCCATATTATTTTAAATTACAAATATGGTGCATATTTATTGTGGAAAAAATCCAAACAATATAGAAGGATAGAGAGTGAAATATGAAAACTCTTTTTTTTTAAATAAATTTATTTTTTTCTGCGTCAGGTCTTTGTTGCAGCACGTGGGGTTTCTCTAGTTGCAGCGAGCGGGGGCTACTCTTCGTTGCAGTGCGCGGGCTTCTCATTGCAGTGGACTCTCTTGTTGCAGAGCACAGGCTCTAGGCACGTGGGCTTCAGTAGTTGTGGCACATAGGCTCAGCAGTTGTGGCGCAGGGGCTTAGTTGCTCCGCGACATGTGGGATCTTTCCGGACCAGGGATCGAACCCGTGTCCCCTGCACTGGCAGGCGGATTCTTAACCACTGCGCCGACACGGAAGTCCCTGAAAACTCTTCTTAAAACCATTTCCCTGCTCCCATGCACCCTGCCTAGAAAAAACCAGGGTGAACAGTTCCTTCCAGGCTCCTTTCTGTTTAGTGATAATCCCTGTTTATGCACGTTCCATGAGGGACAAGGTTTGTTTGGTTTTGCCTATTTATCCATGGTGCCTGGCATATAATATTAAATGTTGGTTGACTAAATTGTTGTCTTTCACAGAAACGGGATCATTCTGAACATATTTTTCTTCTGCCTGCTATTCTCATTTAACGGTAGATATTTTCCCTCCGTCTATACAGGTTTGTCTTTTTCGCCTCATTATTTTTAATTGTTAAATGTTGCCTGGTGCACCAGCCTGGTATCCCATGATATGCAGGGGTCTTCACTTATTTAATCAGTTGCCCTTTAGTGGGCTTTTTTTCTCCATTGTAAACAGCTGGGAAAGCCCTTGCAAATAGCATCATGCACATGTAGGAGCATTCTCTAAGTAAGATTTCTAGCCTGAGAACTGCAGGTCAGAGGATATTTAATGTCTGAATGGCTATTGTCCTCCTTTGGCCTTGGTCATGGGCAGTTCCCTCCTCCTGGAAGCTTCTCGTTGCCTACTACACTGTAGATGGCAGAGACCCTCCTTGAGCATGGCCAAGGGAGCTGTGGCCTTTTCCATTCTCAGGCAGGAAGGAGCTGGCCCAGCAGGCATCTTCCTCTGGTGCAGGTGGGTCCAGACACTGAGAAACTCTGCCCTCACTTGTCAGAGTTGGATGGAGGCAGATAGGGAGAAAATGTGAGTGCCATTCTAGGTGGTGGGCAGCTAGCCAGGGTCACAGCTACCCGCATGGTGGGTATGAGCATCTCAGGTGAGGGGACCTGCTCCTTAGCTGAGACTCTGGGGAGGAAGAAACTAAACTCAAAGTCTACGTGCCTCAGCAAAAGAAAGAGACAGAGGCAGAGACACACACAGAGCGAGAGATTGAAGCTCCTCTAGGAAAACAAGCCGCATAAGCCCACAAAAACAAATGAAGTGATGGGTGTTCACAGCATTCGTTGGCAAAATTGCCAAGCGTGCACAAAAAGAAAATAATGACTGTGCATTCCCAGGCTTGATTAAACAGTAATTATACTTCAAAAGCTCGTTAAATGTCCCTCTTAAAAAAACATCAAGCTAGGCGATTTTTCTTTCACATTTAATAGCAACTATTCTTGTATTCTTTCTTGTCCAAAGTGGCCATAATAATGGGGGCGTGGTGAGACAAGCACCCTCACAAGCTGCTGGTGGGAGAAGGGAGCAGCAAAATCTTTCTGAAGAATAACTCCTCCGAGAGCCTGAAACACCTTCCTGCCCTTTGGCTCAATCATTCTGTTTCTAGGAATTTCTCCTAAGGCAATCAATAGACCCATAGACAAAGATTTACATACAAAGATGTTCATTACAGCCTTGTTCATAGTACAAAATATTGGAATTCACCTAAGCAGTGACACTTAATGAGGGATGGATTTTATTTTTTTTAATTTATTTTTTTGTTTGGCCACACCGTACGGCTTCAGGGATCATAGTTCCCCGACCAGGGATTGAACCCAGGTTCTCGGCAGGGAAAGCGTGTAGTCCTAACCACTGAACCACCAGGGAGTGTCCGAGGGATGCGTTTTAGAATCAACTGGAAGTTTTTTAAACGCGTGTGCATGCACACACGCTGGTACACACACACACACTGGGGCAGAATCTGGGTGGCCCAGCTGTGGTTTGAGTGCCTCTGTTTTTAACTAGCTCACACAGGTCATTCTTATGCTAATGCAAATTTGAGATTCATTCACCCTGATCCCTCTAGGATTATGGGTATTTCTTCTTTAAATATATACCATATATACATGTGTCTTTTTTCAAATCTCACAGTGGGCATGAATTACTTTTATAACTAGAAAAATATATTAAGAAAATAGACTAGAGGACAGATAAGGAAGTTCAACTGACAAACACCTATTGTGTACCAGGCCTTGTGCGTGGTGTTAATTCTGAAATAAAGCAAGCGCAGTCTGCCCTTCGAGAAACTCACAGCCCTCCGCAGGGGATGAGCCATGGGAAGACAAATATTATCTGGAAAGACGCGTTGTAGTAGAGGTAAGTGCTAGGGCTGGTGCAACCCAGGGAGTAATTAGCTCTGGTTAGAAGCCTTAGGAAACCACTTCCGGAGAAGGAGACATCTTGGCCAGTCCTTGAGGCACATGGAGGGAGGGAAGGAGGGAAACAGCATTGCAGGCTCAGGGAGGGAACTGCTCGTGCAAAGGCACAGAGGCACGAACACCCTGGCTCGTCTGAGGAAGTGTGAGCATCGAGGTGTGGCTGGAGCGGAAGGTTGACACAAGGCGAAGAGGAGACACTGGAGAGGCAGGTGGGCCCAGCCCAGGAGCTTGTGGGACCTGGGCTGGAAGGCCAGTGGTTCCCAGACGGCGTGCCGAGGAACACCCGTCCTCCTTCTGACTGACGGATGCTCAGTGCAAAGGTGTTCCAGGGCAAAATGACTTTGGAAAAGTCTAGGTTAAAGTGGGGTTGTTTTTGTTTTTGTTTTTCCTTTTTTTTTTAAATTGCAGGACACACCAAAACCTTTACTCATATAAAAGATGCCAGGGATTCTCCAAGACTGGTCAGCATAGATAGCATGTCCCAAATTTATTTAACACAGACCGGCCACCTCTCCCCTCCACACACACTTTATTGCTGTTGTTGTTTTAAAGAAAACTTATTCTATCTTATACAGTGACATCCCCAGGGCGTAGTTTGGGGAACTCAGCTGTAGTCAGTAGGAAGCCCAGGAGAGAAAGCAGTGACATGGGAAGAGCTCAAACTTAGGAGTCCCCAGACCTGGGCTCAAATCCCAGTTCCACTGTAAACCAGCTCAGTGATCTCGACCAAGTTACAGAAGCAAATTACCTCATTAGTAAGGTGGGACTAATAACAACTACCTTGTAGGCTTTGGGAGTTGAATGAAAGAATACCGGCCATGTGGTAGATGCCCGATAGGTTCTGAGTAACTGACAGTCATCATGAAAATCTTTTCATCTGTGTTTCAGAAAGATCCCTTAGTGGCTGGCTTGGAGGGTGCTTAGCCAAGTTCAGGCCTGGAGGCAGGGGACTAATAAACATGCCCTGTGGCTGCGACAGGCAGGAAGTCACAGGACTGGGTGACTAGATGCAGCGAGAAGGGGACTATTGAGGGAATCCCTGGGTCTGGGGGTGCATGGGGCATTTAACCAGAACAGAAAGTCCAGGCAGAGCAGCATTTTGGGAGGAAAATAATAAATTGTTTCTAACGCAGACTCTTCTGCGTGATTTAAAACTGGCTCTAAAAGCTACTCCTTGATGTATTTTTTTTTTAGAACTGTAGACACAGTGATTACTCCTGGTTTCAAATTGCGTTTCACGTTGTTTCTTCTTTGCCAGACTCAGAGGGTTTCTGTTATGTCTTTTCCCCAGCTTATAATAACAAAAGAAGGAAGAATAAATTTTAAGTGGGAAAATTAGTTGCTCAGCTCTCGCCTGAAAATTACCACGTATGCGTGTGTCTCGGTGCTGTGTCTCGGTGCTGTCACAGAAGAAAGATTCTGTAGTTCCACAGGCGTGGGGTGGGAGTGGGGGAGGAAACGCTGCCTTTTGGATGGATACCAGTGGCACTTAGATGTTTCTGCACTGGGAGACAGCAGCACATCCCCTTATGAAACTATGTGTTCACCACGAATCCGCCACTGATTATAAAGAGCAAATGGTAATAAGAGGACCATGCCAGACCTCTTGCTTAGGGTAAATCTGACCCTTGTGACCTTTCAGGAAGACAGGTCAAGGCGGCACCGTTTTGTAGATGAGGATACTGATGCTTAGGGAGGTTAAGTCCCTTGCCTGAGGTCACGCAGCTTAATTAGGGCACTTCTGAGATTCCAGCTCAGGTCCTTCTGCTTCCAAAGTGCAAACTCCACGATCCCATTTCCATATGTCTCTGGAGGATGCAAATAAAATGCTTCGCACAGCACCTGGCACATAGCAGGCACGCAGTCAACGTTAGCTGCTCTTCCTAAAACTCAGAGCAGGGTGGCTGCCAGTGGTAAAATCTGAGAGCTGCTGTGAGGACCCCAGTCCCAAAGGTGATAGTAGCACATGTTTGTGCTGAATGTTCTCATCGGCATTTCCCTTAAGCTTCACAGCATTGGCAGCAGGAGGGAAACTTCCTCCTCTATGTCAGTTTGGGAGTTTTACAGGCAAGGAAACCAAAGACTGGGACTTGCCTGGGATCACACAGTAAGGAGGGTAGAATGGGACGTGAACTCAGATCTCCTGACTCTAGCATTCCCTCGCTTGTGGCCCCATCACTCCAGGGTTGGTGACTTTAAGTCTCTGTCTATTCTGTCTTCATAACACCTTCTCTGCATATCAAATCTCCCTCTGCTTCTATCTTATAAAGACACTTCTGATTGCCTTTAGGGCCCACCCAGATAAAACAGGATAACCTCCCCATCTCAAGATCCTTAACTTCTTCACATCTGCAAGGGTATTTTTTTGCATATAAGGAACATCCACAGGTCCATGGATTCAACTGTATATATCTTCTGGGGTCATTTCTCAGCACTCCCCAATAGCTAAATAAATTCATTTATTTGCTAACTATCCTCCAAGGCAGTGAGGATTGAGAGCTGGGAGAATAGTGTCCTGACAGAGAAAAAGAAGAAGAAAGAGGGAGATGGGGCTGAGGTCTGGGTTGGGCTCAGGCAGCCCCTCTGAGTTTTGGGAGTGCTGAATGAGCAGTAGGACTCTCACTGGATGCCCTCGGGGAGGGGTCAGCAAACCATAAACCACCAGCTGGCTGCTGTTTTTATAAATAAAGTTTTATTGGAACACAGACATGCCCATGTGTTACATACCGTCTGTGATTGCTTTCGAGCGCTGTTGAATAGGCAGAGTTGAGTAGCTGCAACAGAAACCATATGGCTGGGGTGGGAGGATTGGGAGACTGAAATTAACACATATTCATTATTGATACTATGAATAAAATAGACAACTGATGGGAACATACTGTATGGCACAGGAAACTCTACCTAATGCACTGGGGTAACCTAAATGGGAGGGAAATCCAAAAGGGAGGGGATGTCTGTATACATATGGCTGATTTATTTTGTTGTGCAGTGCAGTGGAGGCTAACACAACATTTTAAAGCAACCAAACTCCAATAAAAATTAAAAAAAATATAAACCATATGGCTCATAAGCCTAAAATGTGTACTGTCTGTCCTTTAATGAAAAATTTTCCCAATCCCTGCACTAGGGAAGTAGGAGAAGCAAGGTGATGAACCTGGAATTAATACCATCCAGTGTATTTCCACCCCCTGCCCCCCACCCCCACCCCCCAGCCCAGGCATTGTAATATTTTTCATCTCTATGTCAGTTTGGATCTTTTATTGTGTTTTCCATATCTCTACTAAACATGTTCAGTCTTTCCTCTACCTTCTTGAATATAGGTATATAATAGCTGTTATAATAGCTGTTTTAATGTTCTTGTCTACAAATGTATTATCTGTGTCATTTTGTGGTCTATTTCTATTGATTGATTTTTCTCCTCATTATGGATCATATGTTTTTCATCTTTGCATGGCTGAAAATCTTTGATTGGATGTCAGACTGTGACTTTACCAGTTACCAATTTGTTCCTTCTCAGCTTTAAATCTATTTTTCATCACCTGCCCAGAGATAGTTTAGCTGGACCCGGTAAGCATTTCTCCTTTGCAGCTGGAGAAGTGTTAAGCTTTGTCAGTAGGGGACACTGGAGGGACACTGGCAGTCAAGGGGCTTCTCTTCCTCATTCCAATGCATTACTTCCTCTGGCTTCTTGCTCTTATCCCAGGGCTGCCAGGGGCGTGTGGGGGACATCCAGGGGCACTCACCCCCATCAGATTTTAGCAGCCTCCCGTTGACAGCTTCCCATCAGGAGTGCCCTCAAAGGCGAATTCTCAGTGAATCTCACAGGTCCCCACAGTGATTTTCCATCTTCACCTGCACCCCAGTGGGAGGATTCCTGTTTGTCAATCCCAACCCCAATCCCACGGTTCTCTGCCCACCACAGTGACCCACCTGCACCCCAGAAGGTAGTTTCCTTCTTGTGCAGCAACCATGGACCAGCTCTGGCCCCGGCAACCCAGTGAACTTCACTGTGGACTGGGCTGCAGCCATATCTCCTCCAATGAAGTTTGAATTCCAGTTTTAGTAGATCGTCCCCTCAGTTCTAGGGTATTCTTTGGAGTTCTCTTTACCTATTTATAGTTAGTCCCCTGTTATCGTTAACAGTTCTTTACATTAAACGTCCCCTGCTCCAGTTACTATGTGGTTTCTCGCCCCTGATTGGACCCTGAATGTTAGACAGACATTGTGAATTTTCCCTTGCTGGGGGCTGGATACATCTCTGTTCCTACAGGTATTTTTGAGCTTTGCTCTGGGATACAGTTAAGTTGCTTGGGAACAGTTGGATCCTTTCAAGCCTAGCTATTAAGCTTTGTCAGGCAGGACCGCAACAGTGTTTAATCTTCCCCACTGTTGAGGGGGAATAAACAAAAACACCATGAATCGCAAGTTTCTCCACTCTCAATAGAGGGCTCACTTCCTTTGGGTCTCATTTCTCAAGGACCACTGTCCTCTGCTGCCTGATGTCCAACGTCTTGACAACCATCGTTTCGTATACTTTGTCCAGTTTTTAAGTTGTTTCAGGCTGGTCCCTGTTATTCTGTCTTGGTCAGACATGGGAGTCAAATCCCCTAATTTAAAAAATATTCACTTATTCAACACGTGCACCAGCCATCTGGGTGCATTGACGAACAAAACAAATGGAAACTTCTGCCCTCCTAGAGCTTACATTCTACGGCAACTGATTAAGAGCATTTCTAATGCTGTGTGAGCCTGGCAGAATGAGTTCTCGCCGTGGACCACTAGACCATGAATCCTCCTGAGTTCTCCCTGCCCCCAAGTTGTCTTGAACTGCAGCTCTGTCCTCTTTCCTCCCTGCCTTCTCCACTCCCAGTGCCCCCTATTCCACAGGTGATCTCTCTTTTTCTTTCCCAAGATGCTTCATAGAACTCTTCAAACCACCTTACCTGGGCATGCCTGTGGAAAGTGGCTGGATGGTGCCTCCAAAGCCTGGAAAGTGTAATTTATGTTCTTAATTACATCTTTCTGGCATCACGGGAGGAGTTTTCTCCCTTCCTCTCTCCACAGCATCGCACTTGCTCTTTAGTAAATAGATTGAGATCAAACCTGGCCCCTTGCAAGGTCACAGATAACCAGCATTTGCCAGCTAAAAGTCAAGGTCTTACTTATAGGCCCTGTTACATACTTACCAGCCCCCCCTACTTCCCTGCCAAGTTTATCTTTTATTATTCTACTTTAAATTGGGAAGATAGCCAACACCACATCCATCTTTGTCTGCCTTATTGCCCAGCGGCATGGACTGGGTAATGACCATAGATATATATTTAATAACAGCTTGATTGAGGTGTAATTCACCTATGATAAAATTGCATCCTTTTAAAGTACACCACTCAGTGATTTTCAGTATATTCACAGAGTTGTGCAATGATCACCACAATTAATTTTGGAACATTTTTATCCTTTCCCCACCCCCCAAAGAAACCCTCATACCCGTTGGCAGTCACTCCCTATTTCCCCTAACTCCCCTGGCCCTAGGAAAATACTAACCTACCTTCTCTCTCTATGCATTTGTCTATTCTGGACAATTCATGTACATGAGATAAGACAATATGTAGTCCTCTGTGCCTGGCTTCTTTCACTTAGCATCATGTTTCCAAGGATCACCCTCTTGGAACGTGGATCAGTACTTCATTCTTTTTTATTGCCAAATAATATTCCACTGTAATGACATACTACCCTTGTTTTATCCACTCATCGGTGGATGGACATTTGGGCTGTTGCCTCTTTTTGGCTGTTACAAATAATGTTGCTATAAACATTCGTATGCATGTTTTTGGCTGGTGGACATAAATATTTATCATCAATTTCTCCCAGCCTTTTGGATGAGGGTGTGCCTGAGACAAAGTCAGTGAAGGTGGCCACAAAGCCTGTCCATTTGCTGATGTCACACTGGTGGATCCTTCAAGGAGAGGAAGACAGGAGAGCTGGCTGCTTCGGAGGACCTTCAGCCTGATCAACGAGCTGCGGACTTTGTGCCTGGCACTGAGGTGTGTGCTGGGGTTGTAACCTCCCCCCTCCTTCTCAACACTCCTTTATTAGCACCTACTCTCTGCCAGACTGTGAGGTCCCCTGAGGGTCTTAGCCTAGTTGGAGAGGCAGAGCCTGAATTCATGACAGTAAGTGCCCTGGTGACTAACAGTTCCTGTCCTGGAACTACTGTAGCCCAGGAGAGGGGCGCCCAGCCCAGTGCCGCGCCATCAGGGAAAGTCTCTTGGAGGAGGTGACTTTTGTTCTTCCCACATTATACTATATACATTTCTAAACATACAGAAGCCTTCCATGCTCGTCACCTGGGTTTAACGACTGTTGACATCTTGCCAGGATTTTTTCCAATTTTTTTCTGAGTGCTTTTAAAGTAAATTTCAGACATTCTGGCAGTTCACCTTTATATACTTGAATGCACATTTAAAAATGAGGACACTTTCCTGTGCACAATACCCTTATCACATCAAATATGACATAATAGGGACTTCCCTGGTGGCGCAGTGGTTATGAATCCACCTACCAATGCAGGGGACACGGGTTCGAGCCCTGCTCCGGGAAGATCCCCCACATGCTGTGGAGCAACTAAGCCCGTGCGCCACAACTACTGAGCCTGCGCTCTGGAGCCCGTGTGCCACAACTACTGAAGCTTACGCACCTAGAGCCAGTGCTCCGCCACAAGAGAAGCCACTGCAATGAGAAGCCCGTGCACCGCAACAAAGAGTAGCCCCCGCTCGCCGCAACTAGAAAAAGCCCGCGCACAGCAACGAAGACCCAATGCAGCCAAAAAAAAAAAAGACATAATATTTCTTTAGTATTATTAATACCCAGTTCATATTCAAATTTTCCTCATTATTTTGAAAACAGGGAATTCCCTGGCAGTCGGGTGGTTAGGACTTGGCGCTCCCACTGCAGGGGGCCTGGGTTCAATCCCTGGTCAGGGAACTAAGATCCCACAAGCTGCGCGGTGGGGCAAAAAGAACCCAAAACATTATTTACAGTTGCTTTGTTTAAAAGAGGATCTAATTAGGGTGGGGATCCCCCTTAATCTGTGACATGAAGGGAGGGTGAGAAGGCTCTGTGGGCAGAGGCAGATCCCAGGCAAAGCCTAGGGGGAGTCTGACATGTGTAGAGTGTAGGGCAGGGAAGAAAGGGACTGCTGGTTCTTGGGGTGGGTAATCCCCCAAAGCTGACGTCCTGCTGTGCCCTCAGGGCAGGAAGGCCTTGAGAGCTTCCTTCAGCCAGGTGATAAGTCAGTCCATCCGTCTGCTGTTTGGAAACTTCCCCCTGATGACTGATTCCTCTCCTGTCACTTCTTCCCAAGACGGGAGACCATCCTTCCTCAGGCACCTGAGGTGGTGGTACTTCCTGGCTGAGTGACAGCCTGGGAGGCTGCTCTCACTGCCCCAGGGCCCCATAGTCCAACCCCCTCAAGCCCAGGATGGGCGGCTGTGGCACCGCTGGGTGACTCTACCTGGTTCTGATTGCCGGGCTGATCATCAGAGAAGGAAATAGTTGTCGTCTCTGTTTTGAGCCCTGTCCTTTGAGAACAGCTCCTGATGTGAGCTGGGAAGTGACCTTTAGAAGTCAGACCCCATTCCTCTGTCTGAGATGTTGCTTCCTGCTCTGTGGTGGAGTTTCCAATGGAAGCCACTCTTCAGCCTGAGCCTTGCTGGCCTTGAGTTCACATGACACAACCTATGACCCCTCTTGCTTGTGCCAGAAGAGCATTTAAACTCAGACGGCGGAGATGGACGGGGTGGAGGCAGGGGGTGGCTGGCCGTCCAGGACCAGCCCCAGCACAGGACTGTGAAGCCGAGGTGTCGGGGTGCGGAGTGGGCAGGGGTCTTCCTAACTCATCAGTAGAGCATCTTTTCAGGCAGTGATTAGTTCAGGCCTTACCTGTCCAGAAACGTCTTTAGCCACTTACTTCATCAAGCTCACTGATCAAGCCCTCAAGAGTCAGATAAAGAATTAAGGAGGCCAGTTATATTCATCACCTACTTATTCATTCATTCAGTTCATGTTTATTGACACATTCTCTTTGCCAGGCATTGTTCTGGGGGCTGGGCATCCAGTGGTGAAAGACACAAAGTTCCCACCCTTGCAGCGTTGATGTCCAGCAAATTCACTTGCAGTTTTTTTGGGGGGGGTGTGGTGTGCGGGCCTCTCACTGCTGTGGCCTCTCCTGTTGCGGTGCACAGGCTTTGGACGCGCAGGCTCAGCGGCCGTGGCTCACGGGCCCAGCCGCTCCGCAGCATGTGGGATCTTCCCGGACCGGGGCACGAACCCGTGTCCCCTGCATCGGCAGGCGGACTCTCAACCACTGCGCCACCAGGGAAGCCCTCACTTGCAGTTTAATTGGCTTCAATCAAGAAATAGAACAGCCAGAGCACTGAGCACCCATGTCAGCTGACCATCGTGGATAGGGTCAAAACAATGATGTGGTCCATGGACCTTAATGACCGATTTTGGTCCCTGGACCGCTAGAAACTTCTTGAGGTTCTGCAGCAGTGCCCACTTCAGAAAACCCTGTTCTGTATCATCACATACTGGCCACAAGGCTTTGAGACATAACCGCTGTCACCACAATTGGCCTGGTTTGTTCCTAAAACCCCTCAACCCCCACTATGCATCCTTCCTCAGGGAGCATCACTTCTATAGATGATGCAGCTAATCCCAGTTCCGGGTGTTCCACCTGGATTCACTCTGGGAGGGTACGTAGGGGATTGGTTTGAACCTGGTATTTTAACTACACCTCATAGGTTCTTTTTCAAGATTTAAAGATTGTATCTTTTTAAAAGTATTATTATTTATTTATTTATACATTTATTTATTTATTTTTGGCTGCGTTGGGTCTGTTGTTGCACGCGGTCTTTCTCTAGTTGCGGTGAGCGGGGCTACTCTGTTGCAGTGTGTGGCCTCCTCATAGCGGTGGCTTGTCTTTGTTGCAGAGCACAGGCTCTAGGCACGCAGTCTTCAATAGTTGTGGCACACGGGGGCTCATTACTTGTGGCTCGTGAGCTCTAGAGCACAGGCTCAGTAGTTGTGGTGCACGTGCTTAGTTGCTCTGCAGCAATGTGGGATCTTCCCGGACCAGGGCTTGGACCCGTGTCCCCTGCATTAGCAGGCGAATTCTTAACCACTGCGACACAAGGAAAGCCCTATTTTATTTTATCTTATTTTATTTTATCTTACTTTCAGCTGCCCCGCAAGGCATGCGGGATCTTAGTTCCCTGACCAGGGATTGAACCATCCCTGCACCCCCTGCAGTGGAAGAGCAGAGTCTTAACCACTGGACCACCAGGAAAGTCCCTCACCCATCATTTTAAATCTAAAAAGCAAAGTGTTCTGTGTTATGGACACGGGTGTTTTTGGAGACTGTCCCCTGGGGGGGGTCATGCTATCAAAAGGAAATAGTTATACCTCTTCTCACTTTGCACTCACACCCCTCTGTGGTTTTACTCAAATCCCTTCTGCCCTCCTGCCCTCCCTGCTCTCACTCCTGTGGGGTGGCACCTTCTATCCACCCTCCTGCGTTCCTTCTCCAGGACAGACAGGACTCACCCGGCCAGTGCTCCCAGCAGCCAGGTTTGGGCTTGTCACACGGCACTCGGTTTGGGCAGCTGGTCCCCATGCAGGTAAACTCAAATGAGGAGATTGAGGAAAGACTGGGAACAGCACGGTGCCCCAGCCATAGGTCTTGTTTTCTCAGTCTTCAAGAGTCCTTAACATATGGAATCAAAAAAATAAAAAAACAAAAGCCAAACTCAGAGATACAGAGAACAGATTGGTGGTTGCCAGAGGTAAAGGTAGGGGTGGGTGAAATGGGTGAAGGGGTCAGAGGCACAAACTTCTAGTTGTAAAATACCTAAGTCCCAGGGATGTAATGTACAACACGGTGACTGTAGTTCATAATACTGTATTGTACATTTGAAAGTTACTAAGAGAATAGATTTTTTTTTTTTTTTTTTTTGCGGCACGCGGGCCTCTCACTGTTGTGGCCTCTCCCGTCGCGGAGCACAGGCTCCGGACGCGCAGGCTCAGCGGCCATGGCTCACGGGCCCAGCCGCTCCGCGGCACGTGGGATCTTCCCAGACCGGGGCACGAACCCGTGTCCCCTGCATCGGCAGGCGGACAAGAGAATAGATATTAAAAGTTCTCATCACAGGAAGAAAAAATTTTCTAATAATGTGTGGTGATGGATGTTAACTAGACTTATTGTGGTGATCGTTTTGCGATATATACAAATATAGAATCGTTATGTTGTACACCTGAAACTAATATGTTATATGTCAATTATATCTAGATTTTAAATAAAGCAAGATGGGAATTCCCTGGCAGTCCAGTGGTTAGGACTCTGCACTCCCACTGCTGAGGGCCCAGGTTCAATCCCTGGTTGGGAAACTAAGATCCCACAAGCTGCGAGGCGCAGCCAAAAGAAAAAAAAGGCAAGAAAAAAAATAATGAAATAGGTGCTTAGTAAATGTCAGATGTCTTCAGCTTTCACTATATGAGTAATTAGAAATATAAATTTTATTAAAAACCCTGGATATTCTTTTTTTTTAAGTCTTTAAGAAAAAGCAAAATTTAGCACTCCCTCTCCCCTTTTTCCCCCACTGACTTGGCCATAGAAACAGGAACTTCTAGCTATCCTTATATATTGCAAGTGATTTAGGAAATAAAATCTTTTAAGGCAGGCGGAGTGCACTCCGTTAAACAAATAGCAAGACTGCAGAGTTTTATTAAGTTCAGTAGACGTTAGATGTAGTCTTTGCAGCCACCACCCTGCCCCCCACCATATATAGGAAGGATTTTTGTACTTTTCTCCAGGCTTTGGAAACTCCATCCTAAGTATCCAGACTAGAGGGTTTCCACCTCTTTTTTTTTTTTTTTTCCTGGTGCTGCTCTGTTCTTGCGATGGGACTTGTTACTTCGAAACTTCTGAGGCAGAGAAGGAAATGAGGTCGCCACACCACCGTGGAGCGAGACAAGAACTCCAGCTCATCCTGGCGGCTTCTAGTCTAAAAATATCCCAACTTGGCAGGCAGGAACTTTCTTCCTTCTTTCCTTCTGGTAGCAAGGCTGGAGGCAGAATTCTTTCTGAATTCTGCTGAATAGAGCACGTGTCTGTAAGAGCCAAGTGCAGAGAAGAGCTGAGAGGTGTTTCCCCGGGTCCAACAGGTCCAGGGAGGACCCTTCACTGTCTCTTACTGGACGTCACTCCTTCAGCAACGAGTGTTTACCGAGGGCCTGTGATGGGCCTGGTCTTGCAGAAGGAGGGAGAGACAAGATCCCAATCCAGCCCTCCTAGAGCTCACCGTCCAGGGGCAGAGGAGATGCTAATAATTACTTGAATCCCCCTTTGGATAAGTGTCGCAAAGGAGTTACTCAGGACCAGAGGGATCTAGGCCACTCTGATTTACAACCCAAGGCCAAAGGAAATGGGTTTCCAAGGTGACAGGACTCGATTTCATCTTTAGAGAAGGAAGAGTCTGGGGAATTCCGTGGCAGACCAGTGGTTAGGACTTCGAGCTTTCACTGCCGAGGGTGCGGGTTTGATCCCTGGTCAGAGAACTAAGATCTTGCAAGCTATGTGGTACAGCCAAATAAAATAAAATAAAATAAAAAGAAAGAAAGAAAAGGAGGAGTCTGGTAAAAGTGAAGAGGTTTGAGAAGAAGGAGGTGGGTGTTGATGAAAAAAGTTGGGATTTATCTTCAAAAAGGGAGAAAAGGCAAGGAGGTTCCATGTTGTTCCCTGGGCACTCTGTCAGCATAAACGTTAACCAGAATTATAGCAGATACATGAATGCTATAGCCAAGCTCTTGAAAAGGTCACTGAGATATCATCACAGCTTCAGGGGAGCCTTGAGTGATACCAGCTAGACCCAGCTGTCACATTCACGGATTGCTGCCACCGTTGACACCACCCCCTGGAACTCCATCCACACGTGAGGGCCAAATCTTCTTATCAGGCATTTTATTTTGGGTTAATCAACTTTCCTCCATTGCCCAAACAACATTGTAACAGCAGTAATGGAAACTGAGATAGGGGTTGGGAGGGGGTGAACACAGCAATCCTATCACTCTCCCTTATCAACATGTTAAGTTTGGGACATCCCTGGTGGTGCAGTGGTTAAGAATCTGCCTGCCAATGCAGGGGACCTGGGTTCAAGCCCTGGTCCAGGAAGATCCCACGTGCTGTGGAGCAACTAAGCCCATGCGCCACAACTGCTGAGCCTGCATGCCGCAACTACTGAAGCCCACACACCTAGAGCCCGTGCTCCACAAGAGAAGCCACCACAATGAGAAGCCCATGCACCGCAACGAAGAGTAGCCCCTGCTCGCCGCAACTAGATAAAGCCCGCGCACAGCAGTGAAGACCCAACACAGCCAAAAATAAATAATTAAAAAAGAAAAAAAAATGTTAGGTTTTCCATTTCCAGCTCTGTGTAAAAGATGAAGAGAACAGGCTTATGGAGACATTGTTTGGTGACATCCCACGGCCTGCCCTGGCCAGCTCCCCACTATGACATTTCCCAGCACCCATGGACACATCGAGGTCCTGCCTGAAGTCTGATCTGTTGGACAAGAAACAGGCCATCAGAAACACGTGCAGTAACGAAGACCCACCACAGCCAAAAATAAAATAGATAAATTAATTAATTATAAAAAAAAGAGTGGATATATGTATAACTGATTCACTTTGTGAGTAACACTGTGTTACTTTCTGCATGTTATAAATCAACTATACTCCAATAAAAATAATAATAAAAAAAAACAATGAATTATCTGGGATTTCATCCTTTCCAGCTCACATCCAATCCAACTTCTCAAGAGTTCTCCTCTTCTTCTCCCAGCATCCTCTTTAAGCTGCTCCCCCAAGTGTCTTCCACCTCCACTGCTCCCCTGAAACTGCTCTTGTCAAATCATTGATGACGTCCACTCTGCCAAGCCCAGGAGTCATTCCTCTGACCTACTTGACCCTTACTTAACCCTTTTCAAAGCATCTATTGACCACTTCCCTACTCATCCAATCCTCGTTCCCTTAGTCTGGTCTCTCATATTCCCTCGAAGCCATGGTGGGATGGAGACAGCAAGCTTTGCCAACCAGGTCACATGTTTCTTTTTTTAATTAATTAATTTATTTATTTATTTATTTATTTTTCGCTGCATTGGGTCTTCATTGTTGGGTCTTCGTTGCTGCGCCTGGGCTTTCTCTAGTTGCGGTGTGCGGGGGCTTCTCTTCATTGTGGTGCGCGGGCTTCTCATTGCGGTGGCTTCTCTTGTTGCAGAGCTTGAGCTCTAGGCACGTGGGCTTCAGTAGTTGTGGCACATGGGCTCAGTAGTTGTGGCTCATGGGCTTAGTTGCTCCACAGTATGTGGGATCTTCCCAGACCAGGGCTCGAACCCATGTCCCCTGCATTGGCAGGCGATTCTTAACCACTGCGCCACCAGGGAAGCCCCCTCCACTCTTTTTTAGATTCTTTTTCTATATAGGTCAGTACAGAGTATTGATTTCCCCGTACTATACAGTAGGTCCTTATTAGTTATCTATTTTATATATAGTCATGTGTATATGTTAATCCCAATCTCCCAGTTTATCCCTCCCCCTGCCCCAACTCATTGTTCTGGATGTTCTTGACTCCAGCAAGTGACTGGGTGGGCCATGGTGCCATTGACTATGATGGGGGTGGGCGGAGACCAAGAGCTCCTTTTGAGGACTTTTTTTTTTTTTTTACATCTTTATTGGAGTATAATTGCTTTACAATGGTGTGTTAGTTTCTGCTTTATAACAAAGTGAATCAGTTATACATATACATAGGTTCCCATATCTCCCCCTTCTTGCATCTCCCTCCCTCCCACCCTCCCTATCCCACCCCTCTAGGTGGTCACAAAGCACCGAGCTGATCTCCCTGTGCTATGCGGCTGCTCCCCACTAGCTATGTGTTTTACGTTTGGTAGTGGATATATGTCCCTGCCTTTTGAGGATTTTTAACGTGGGATGATGATCGGGCTTCACGAGAGACCAAGCAGGCAGTTGGGTAAGGCTGGAGAATAGCGAGAGCCCTGCGTTTTCTCCTCTTCTCTGAAATGTACGAAAACTATAGCATGAGCTGGGCCTGGGGATGTGACGTTCACCGTAACTTGCACAAAGCAGAGGAACACGTTCGGCCCTGGACAGCAAGCTCCTGAATTTTGTGCACCTTTCTGAGCACCAGGAGACAGTAGATGTTCAATCAGTATTTTCCATCTGGATGGATGAATAACATCATGGTCCCTCCCAGTCTCCAGAAACTGGGTGACTTTCGAAAGCCCGGGACAGATGCCTTCACAGCTTAATGAGAGGCCTAATTATAACGATGATGCCAATGATAGAGGGATGACTTACAGTCAGGAAGGGGCAATTGCTCTTCTGAATAATTATTTAAATTGGTCACACTGTGATTGCTCAGAGGGCCGTGAGAGTCAAGGTAGGAGTAGGAGGGTGGGATAGGTGATTGGAAAAATGGGAAGGAGGCAATGCCAATTCCACCAGTAAGCAGGGTTTGTTTTGGACCTCAGGCTAACTTCTTGATTTCTCCAGCCCTTTTAATTTTTTATTTTTTTTATGGCAGTGATAGAGATCCACCACCCCAAATAGCTGTAAGCACTGCTAATGAAATCACGGAGCCTCTGTGGCAAACCAGGGAACCTAGTAAACCAGAAGTTGAGTGCTAGTTCTCAGAAGCAGAGACTTGGTGTCTATTTGAGGAGACTTAGTGGGGCCCTGGATACAGTGAAAGAGGTCAGTCATTTTCTAGCCCAAGGCAATGGTAGGACTTGGCCTTTGAGGAAGGGTCAATGGAAAGTGATGTCCGTGTTTGCTCCATTCTTTGCCAGTGTGCTCCAGGGACCTGATAGGAGAGTTTCCAGTTTCCTCTGGCTGAATTGAGCCGGTGCTGCCTGTAAGGTGAAGGCCCTGTGCTAATCTCTTCTTGGCAAGTTATACAGCCCCATGATTGAAATCACCAGGAGAGCATCGTGAGGGCCCGGGGTATGTGTGCCACAGAAAGAAAGAAGGAGGAGCCAGCGTGGGGGTGACGGACAGCGATGCCACTGACACTGGAGTCTTCCTACGAGAGTAAAGTGAGGCTGTGCGGCAGGCAGCCAGGTGAGCAGCCACAGAACAACAGAGAGATAGCGACTCGCAATGGGTAAGGTGTGGAATGGCCTGACCTCTGCGATTTTATAGAAGAGGCAATGGAAGCCCAACAAGGGTTGTCCATGTCTTCCCCAGACATTTCTCAAGAGCCAGTTACGTGCCAGAGGCTGGGCCAGTGTTTTGGTTACATATTGCTGCACAGGACATCACCCCAAAACCCAGAGGCTTAGAACAACAGTCATTTTATTCTCCCATTTCTGTGGGTTGACTGGGCACAGCTGTGTGGTTCTTTGCCCCGTAGGATGATGGCTGAGCTGTGGTCATCTGGGGTGAGACTCAGCTGGACCTTCTGAGGGGCTTATTCACAGTGATAGCAGTTGGTGCTTGGAGAGTAGCTGGGCATTTCACCCGGCGTCCCTCAGTTCTTTTCTTCTCCTTCTCCTCCTCTTCCCCCTCTCCTCCCCCCCCCACCCCCGCTTCTTCTTCTTTTTTTCTGTTCTCTTATTTCTGGCTTCTCCAAGTGGCTTGGTCTTCTCAAAGCAGGTGACTGACTTCCAAGAGCCAGGAAGTGGAAGCTGTCAGTCCTCTCAGTCTTCTTAAGGCCTGAGCTCAGAAGTCTCAGAATCCCAATTCTGCTGCATTCCGTGGGTCAAATTCAGTCCTAGAGTGTATTGGTTATCTACGCTGCATAACAAATAATCCTGAAACTTAGTGGTTTAAAATGATGATAAATATTCCTCTCTCACAGCTTCTGGATTAGTCAGGAATCATGCAGAAGCTTTGTGGGATGTTCTGGCTTGGGTCATCACATGAGATTGCAGTCAAAATGTCATCCAGAGCTGGACTCATCTGAAGGCTTGATTGGGACTGGAGGACTCAGCTCCAAGGTGGCTCAGTCATATAGTTGGAAAACTGGGGCTTTCTGTTAGCAGGAGGACTCAGTTCTTCTGTACACAGGCCTCTCCACAGGCTGCTTGAGTATCCTCATTATACTGATGATGATCTGAGTATCCTCAGATGTCAGACCTCATCACTTCTGCCATACTCTTTTTATCACACAAACAAGCCCTGGTTCACAGTGGGAGGAGACTATGAAAGGGCCTGAACGACCAGGAAGTGAGGATCACTGGGACCATCTTGGAGGCTGGCTATCATACGAGGGCAGCCCAAGATTCCAGGAAGTGGAGGAATAAACTCTACCTCTGGATGGCGGGAATGACCAAGAAGAGTTTGTAGTCATCTTTAGTCCAACAAATCCAGGCTCTAGGGGTTTAGTCAGAAGGGCTTTGTGCTCATAGAACTTACAACCTAGACCATGGTTTAGGTCCTATAGTCTAGGACCACACAGAAAACTAGTGGCAGAGAGTGGATGTGTCTGTCATCTTCATTATACAGATGACAAACCTGAGGCTCAGAAAAGACCAATCATAGCCCAAAGTCATAGAGTGAATAAGTGGCAGAGCTGAGATTAGTACTCAGACTCTTCTGACCCCAAGCCAAGCCCTTCTTTCCCTTATCCTGTACTGCTACTCGTTATGTTACCATGTTAACTTTTAAATAAAGGATACAAAATTGTATCTAGTGTAAAATGACAGCTATGTAAAACAAACTATGCTTTAAAAAAGAACAGGAGGAAATACAAACAAAATGTTGACAATGGTTAATAGGTGATAAGAAAATATGTGGGGTTTTTTTTCTTCCTTCTTCTAGGTTTCTGTGTTTTTTTCATACTCTACACTGAGCTTCTATCACTTTCATCATGGAAAAACCCAAACCATTTCCTGCTGTGGTGGATCACACAGGCGCAGTGGGAGAGAGGGGTGCTGGGGGTTGGCGGGTGGGGAAGGAGCCCTCCACCTGTGGATTTTGGTTCCTCCTCTGCTGTGTGGCAGTCATTGTGCTTCTGGTTCTTCTGAAAGGCAGCGGCTGTTAATTAGCTCACCTGTGCAAACAGAGCTGGGGCCCCTCAGCTGAGCTGTGGGAAGAAGAACCTTCTTGGAAAGAAGAGCTGTGTTGCTTCCACTCCAGGAGCGTGGGGAGCAAAGGAAACTAGAGGGCTGATGTTCCCCCTTCCTGATGGGATATATCTATAATGCTGTTTTCTGGTCCAAGCTCAAGGTGACTGCCTCTCAAATAGGAGTTTTTGTACTGGGACAACATGAGAGAACATTTGATATTGATGCTTTCCTGGAAACTCCAAGATATGTAGTCACTGTAGATAAAAGCTGTTCAGTTGTTTTAAAGTATTAGACATTTTTGGTTGCCTGCAGCCATGTGATAGCTTCTTTCACTTCTATTTTTGAAGCTTAAGCATATCACCCGATTGTCTTCCTGTATGCATTACACTCCATGGCCAGGAATTTTCCCTAGAGTAAAAAAACAACAGCTTCCGTTAATTGGGCACCTATTATATAAAGATGCTATACTACGCATTTATGCATACACTTAATCTTTACAAAAACATATGATGTGGATATCTCCAATTTACAGATGAGGAAACAGGAGTTCAGGGAAGTTCAGTATCTTATCCAAAGTCACATGGCTCAGAAATGACAGAGGCAAAACCTGAACCCATATCCAAATGACCCCAAAGTCACTAGACTAATGCTGCTTCCCTAAAGAGAACATTATAACAATATTAAAAGACATTTGAAATCTTATATCCCTAAAGCCAAACTTAAGATGGCAGGTTTTTTTGGACAGTGCAACGTTCCTCTTTTTGAAAATGGACTTTGTATCAGAAACCTCTGGGTCCCACTGGAGATCTTCAGCCACTGCTGGAGTGGTCAGTTCTGTGACTGCTCCTACCAGCTTCCAGCAGGTACAGTCTGACAGTGTCTTGCCTCTGGCTCACAGCCGGTACCTCACACCCCACCCAGGGCATCTCGGTTGATGCCCACTCAGTGCCAGGCCAGTGCATCCTGGAAGCAGGGTGCAGGCCCCCGTGCAGAGCTTTTCACCAATGGGGGCAGAAACCATTGGATAAAAGTCTCCCTCTCTCTCTCCCATCCTAGAAGGTGGGTCCTGAGATGTTTTTCTTAGGGTTTCTCAGTCTCTCCAAATCGAGCAGCCTGGAACATGGTCACCCCAATAACGCATTATCAAACGCCTCTGCCTCTATCCTTGCTGTGGTTCCTGAGCCTCAGGTATGCTCCCTGGGCTCACATTCCCCAGCAATGTATTCACGTGTGAGCTTTGTCTCAAGTTCTGCGTTTGGGGAACCCTGGCCAAAACAGATTCAAACATTTTCTTTGCCTAAGCTCTCATCCAAATATAGACCATCTTTGTCTTCTGAATCGCATAGGTGCTGAGTACTGTAACCACGTGGACATGGCTAAGGCTAGCAATTTCACGCTTTTCATCTCTAATTCTGTTTAACCACCTGATTGGGAGTGGACATTTCCCACTGACTTCTAGCTACTCTATATCAGGGTATGTAAATCATGTTTTCAAGATTAAAACAAACAAACAACCTTCCCGTATGTTTAGGTGGATGTATACGTCATTAAAAGGTCAGCTGAGGGGGTTTCCTGGTGGTCTAGTGGTTAGGATTCCAGGCTTTCACTGCTGTGGCCTGGGTTCAAGCCCTGGTTGGGGAGCTGAGATTCCACAAGCCGAGTGGCCAAAAAAAAGGCCAGCTGAGCCCTCCCACTTCTGCTACTTAAGGAGACATGGTGCAGGGGTGGGGCCAGGACCTGTTGGCTACACTGCTGACCCTCCATCCCTGGAGGTAAAATTGTGCTCCAGGGTGATTCTGGGCAAGCCAGAGATTGAATCTCCTGTGCCGAAGTGGAGTAGAGGGCCTGGTGGCTGGAAGGCAGCGAGGATGGCGGTGATGTCAAGGTTAGAGGGAAAGTGAGGGAGTGACTGCTGTACAGTGGATTCATTCTCTGCGTGGAGAGCACCGGGAGCGCCCTGAGAGGCAAGGCAGAGAGTCAGCAGGGAAAGGGAGGCAAATGTCAGTCTTTCTTCCTAGAAGTTCACTCTGGCTCTGCTCCACATCAATTAGAAGCCACCATTCTGCCAGTGGCCCTCCCTCGCAATGACAGAGCTTTGAGACATTTATATTTAATAACCTCGGGTCTCACATGCTAATTAGCAAAGTAAATAACCAACATCAGCTGGCTGTTGGCTGCTCCTTGATGGCCGGGAATTATTCACAATAATTATCAACCCACTGGGTGAGGCATTTCTTTTTTTTTTTTTAATAAATTTATTTATTTTTGGCTGTGTTGGGTCTTCGTTTCTGCGCAAGGGCTTTCTCTAGTTGTGGCAAGCGGGGGCCACTCTTCATCGCGGTGCGCGGGCCTCTCACTGTCACGGCCTCTCTTGTTGCGGAGCACAGGCTCCAGACGTGCAGGCTCAGTAGTTGTGGCTCACGGGCCTAGTTGCTCCGCGGCATGTGGGATCTTCCCAGACCAGGGCTCGAACCCGTGTCCCCTGCATTGGCAGGCAGATTCTCAACCACTGCGCCACCAGGGAAGCCCCAGGTGAGGCATTTCTAAAGCCCTGGAAGACTTCCCTCCAGTATCCCTTCCCACAAATGCTCATGTCTCCAGGACGATGGTGGGAGTCCCTCTGTTCATTAACAGGTTATTTTTTTGGCCATGCTGTGTGGCTTGTGGGATCTTAGTTCCCTGACCAGGGATTAAACCCAGGCCCTGGCAGTGAAAGCGCTGAGTCCTAACCACTGGACTGCCAGGGAATTCCCAGGTTTTTATTTTAGAAGGAAAGCCAAACGAGAGAAGGATGCTCTTCCCAGCTCCGTCATCTCAGAGAGTCAGCCCAGTGGTGGTGCAGAGTGAACAGAAAGCACTGGAGGCCACACGGCCTCAGATCATTCTCCATAAGGAACCAGAGGAGGGAAAATCCAGGAGTCGAGTGTCTTTAGAAACTCCAGCTGTATGGCCGCACCTGACCTTGTCATCACTCAGAATAGTTCGTCTGTGAAAACCTCGCCTAACCCATCCCACTCCAAATCGACACAAAGTCTGGTTCTTCCCATCTCTCCTGCCCCACAGATTTCCTCTGGGGCAGCTTCCCACCCCCTTGGATTTCCTTCTATCTCCATCCAGCTTAGAACACGTGATCCATCACTTCAACCCCCCTGTTGTCAGTAACCTGCACTGTTCTGTATTTCTCCTGTTCCTGACCCTGTAAATGCTTGACTCTAGATTCTCCACACCTGGGCCCGGCTGCTGAGCCCCATATAACCATCCGTCCAACTCCGATCCTGGGAATGCCTCAAATGCCTGGGCCCTCAGGGCTGCCCAGAATTCTCCCTCTCCATCTGGCAGCTCCTTCCTTCATTCCTCTCAGTGGCTTTTCCAGTTCTTCACTGTTTCCCTCAAAGCCCCTGTTACTACCTCCCACCCACTCTCAAGAGATGACTTCGCCTCTCACTTTAGAGCTAAAATAATAGAAGCCAGCAAGCAGGAATTTCCTTAACTTCCTGCCCTCCATCTATGAATGAATCTGCACCCACACCCATTCTTGTCTGCAACCAGCTTAAGTGGAAGAGCAAACCCTCTTCCTCCCCAAGGGCAGCTCCCCTGTCCCCGTGGGCTTCCTGGTGACCCTGTCCTCTCCTGCCCGGCCTCTTCATTCTGGTGTCTTAGCTCTTCTCCTCAGCCCAACTCTAGGGAGACTCTGCATCTCCAGCCCCACCTCCACTGTTTTTGTCAATGGCCTCAGTAACCTTCTAATTTCCAAATCCCAAGGTGCACTGTTCAGATCTCTCCCAACTTGACCCTTCTAAGGCATATGTTGCTCCCTCCATCTCCAATCTCTTCTCCTTGGTGACAACATACTTACTTGTTATTTTTTGTTTGTTTGTTTTTGTTTTTTTTAAATCACCTCTCTGGTTTCTCCTCTTTTTTTTAAGTAGATGTATTTTATTTTATTTATTTATTTACTTATTGGCTGTGTTGGGTCTTTGTTGCAGTGCGTGGGCTTCTCATTGCGGTGGCTTCTCTTGTTGCAAAGCACAGGCTCTAGGCGTGTGTGTTTCAGTCATTGTGGCACGCGGGCCCAGTAGTTGTGGCTCACAGGCTCTAGAGCGCAAGCTCAGTAGTTGTGGTGCATGGGCTTAGTTGCTCTACAGCATGTGGGACCTTCTGGGACCAGGGCTCAAACCCGTGTCCCCTGCATTGGCAGGTGGATTCTTAACCACTGTGCCACAAGGGAAGCCCTGCTTTCTCTTCTTAGTAGCCTTCATCTGGTCACCCCTAAAACACTATGGGGTTCCCCAGCAATTATAAATGCCTATTCTGTGTGCCATAGCTCCTGTGCTTAACTTTGCGGAAGCCTATAATGGTCTATCAATTTGTCAGTCTTTCTCTGCTAGATCTAGTGCTAAAAGGCCATCTTTATGCCCTTTTTTTTTTTCAAATACTGTCTTCATTTCCATCCCCAGTACTCAGCACAACACCTGGTACTTACTGAACTCTCAGTGATTGCTCGTTAAAGGAGCAGCTTGTGGTACAATGGACCCCTAACCCTTTTTTTTTAGACGTATGAGTGGATCAACTTTTTGTTTTTGTGTACTTCATAACCATTTCTCCTGCCAAGAGTGCAATGCAATGTCAAAAAATTGAAGCAGGGACTTCCCTGGTGGTACAGTGGTAAAGACTGCATGTTCCCAGCGCAGGGGGCACAAGTTTGATCCCTGGTCGGGGAACTAAGATCCCACATGCTGGGTGGTGTGGCCGAAAAAAAAAAATGGAAGTAAAAAATCATACAGCCTTTTTTTTTTTTTTTCCAGTTTAAGTTTCATGAGAAAATAAGAATTAACTTGAAATGCCATAATTGGGAATAATCAAGTATACTGGAACCTGTAGGCTTAAGCTGGAGCCTGGGTTGAGAGAGAGACTTGGGTGATGGTTGCGGGGGAGGGAGGCAGATGCCAGAGTAATAACTTGGGTTTGAATTTCTATGACTTCTATAGGTAGAAAAGATTTAGTTCACTTTGTACATATTGTACCTATAGATCAGCTATTTGGGGGAGAAAGTAAGGAATCTTGTTTGATATCTAAATTTAGCATCACAATCCCCGGCCTTTGTCATTGGTCACTATACTGAGTCACAGACTCCAAGCTCTAAAATCACTCTTTTCATTTGTAAGTTCAAAGTACATATGTATTTATGTATATTTATTTGATTTCGTTTTCATGCCAGCCCCAGGAGGCAGAATTTGTTATTATCCCATTTTATAGACAAGCACTCAGAGGCTCAAGGGGATTTAATGATATGTCTTGTTCAAGATCAAGCAGGTGGTAAGTTAGAGCAATGGAACTTAAACTCCAAGGCAGTGCTGCTATATTGAGCTGTCTTTTGGTGAAGATCGCTTCTTTTGCCTTTTGAAGTTAGCCATCCTGTTTCCGGCAGCAAGGACGGGCATTTAGGCAGGCGCTGGAG
This sequence comes from Lagenorhynchus albirostris, assembly GCF_949774975.1. NCBI lineage: Eukaryota > Metazoa > Chordata > Mammalia > Artiodactyla > Delphinidae > Lagenorhynchus > Lagenorhynchus albirostris. Next base: position 45,945,612 of record NC_083114.1, on the reverse strand, counting down.
CAGGCAGGTAGGAGGTCATGAATACGGCTCTCTCTTGAGCTAGTCTTGTGATCTTGGACACATTACCAATCCTCCATGAGCTTCAGCTTCTGCATCCGTAAAATGGAGAAAATAATAACCATACCTACCACACAGGGTTCTTGTAAGGTTTCAATGAATTAATATGTGCAAAGATCTTGATGAAGTGTCTTGCCCAGAGAAACCTCTTAAAGGTAGGACATGTTAATACTATTATGTTATTATATGTTTATTTTTCAAAGCATCCAAATTCCTCACTTTTTAGAAAGAAAGTCTTCTTCTAAGGGTTCAAGCTAGATCTTATTGGCCTCCAGGTAAGATTGACACTGTATTAATTAATCTAATATTTATATAGGGCTTGGCCCAGGCAAGGAGGGTTGGGGGGCACTCTGAGATGCACACTGCCAGCTTCCGGGGACCCTTGCGGTGGTGCAGCTCCAGGCACCCCACTTCACTCCCCATCCCACCCCCAGCCCAGGTGGAGGTTTTAAGAGGTGGCCGAGACAAGCTTTGGGCTGTTTCTCTAGTGCTAACTGCCTTTGTTGCACATTTCCAGATATCCACGACCGGAACCCTCTCCATTTAAGACAAGAATTCTTCTTCCTTTGGGAAGGCCAAGTGAAGCAAATGGTGATCCCAGGCAGTGATATCTGCAACTCAGAGACTTAATCCTGATGAGGCTGATGAATGTGTGTGTCGAGCTGTTCCTGGCAAACACAGCACCTATCAGATATCACAGCAAAACAACAACAACGACAAAAACGGCTGTTCTTTGGAGTCTGTTTGCTCCTCGTAGGAGGGGTCTAGGTGGAAGGGGCTGACTTTCAAGTCGAGGCAGTGACTTCTGGGTCAGATGTGTGTCTGGGACACAGGGATGGGGACAGGAATGTATCTGGGAGGGTGGGCAGGGCTTGATGTCTTTGGAACCAAGCTCCAGAAGGGCAAGGCACCCTCCTGGGGTTATGACTGGGCCTGGTGATGGCAACGAGGAAGGGTGTGTTTGCCGTTGAAGTATTTAAGCATTGTCTCACCAGTCAGAAAACAAGACTGGCTTGTTGCTTCATCCCAGCCCAGGGCCCTTCAAACTCAGATCTCAGCATGACCCACACAGGCAACTGTTCTGAGTTTCTCAGTAGGCGACGTCCAGCCCAACTAGCAAGTCTCCCAACCGTATTACTGATTTTGAGGATTAAAAAAAAAAAAGTTTCTCTTTATTTTTGGCAGTTGAATTTGGATTTCATTACAATGATCGACTTGAAATACGTGCCTGAGTGTGGCTCTTGTACCACCCACAGCAGAATCGCCTCAGGGGAGGGGCGTTGAAAAATGCATACTTTCCCCAGTCCCATTCCAGACATACGGAATGTCTATTAAATATGTTTAAAAAGATCCTCCAGGGTGAGGTTGAGAATGTGTCTCTGTAAGCCAATTTCTGGGATTGGACGGGAACAGATTTGCCTGACTGCCCTCCAAACCCAAACCTGAGTTAATTTGTCAAGCGGGAGACCCTTGGTTCTCGGAGACTCAGTTTCTCCTTCTGACAGAGGTAGGTTCTGTCTCCACTTGTTGCTAGGCTGCAGGAAGAGGAAATTAATATGCAAAGCGCTGGGGAGAGCGCTGCTGCCAGGTTGGGAGAGAAGAGAAGCTCCTACCTCTCCCACACCAGGCTCTCCCTGGTAACCCCGCCGCCGCCCCTCTCCCCAGCCCCATGGGCGGTGGCCCCTTTAACAGACCTGACCAATCGCCCGGCCATTTCCGCGGCCGCTCCTCGGCGCACTTGTAGAGGGCTGGATTGGCCGGGCCTGGCGCGCGGCCTGTTCCGCCCCCGCCGCCCTCTGGTTGGCGGCGGCGGCCGCGGGTGCGGGGCGGGTCCGCCGGCGGGGCGGGGCGGCCGGTGGCCCGGGGGCGGGCTGGCGGCAGGACTGTGGCCCGATCCCGAGCCGTAGCGGGAGCTGCGGCGGCCGTGGAGCACGGGCGCCGGCGCAGTACAATGAGGCAGCCAGTGGATCCGGGGTGAGCGCTCCCGGGGCCGGGTGGGGCGGTGGGGGGAACGCCCGCCGAGAAGGCTCAGGCTCCTCAGGTTCCGGGGTACGATCGGGGGCCGGCGGCCGTTGGTGCGGCGGGGCGCGGGGGTCCGGCCCCCACAGGGCCCCGCCCCGCTGTCACGGTCTAGGTTAAGTTGACAGGGACGCCTACCCGCGACGACCCCGGGCGCACCCTTCTTTCCTTTGGGGCGGTGTGGGGCGGTCTGGGCTTGACCCCGCCGGAGGTGCCCTCCGGCCGGTCCCCGCAGCCTGCGGTCCACGGGCTCCGGGTTCGGCCCCGTCCGGGGAGGACCGTCCACAAGCAAACTAAGGGAAAACAGCTTGTAATTTTGTGAATGGGGCCCCGGGTTCCTGCCGCCCCCAGCGCTCACGTTGCGAAATGCCTGGAAGTCGAGAACCGCAGTTACTTTTACGCGGATCTTTTAGAGGCTCTCTGCGTCTCGGGTTGTTTTTCTCTAGCTCCTGGAAATCGTGGGTGGCAGTGGGTGGTTTGCGTGCCTTAGACCTGAGGCGGCGGCGTCCCGAAAGCCGGGGGTTTGGAAGGTTAACAAGTGACATTGGGCTGAGGCCTAATGCCAGGTGCCGTGCCCCAGAGCTCGGGTGTGACGGCGGAGGTTGTGCTGCCGGGGAGCACACAAATGAAGCGGTGGGACCGGGGATGGACTGAACCGTCGGCTTCAGCTCCGCCTCGCACGCTGCCCAGAATGCACGGCTGACGCGGGAGTCGGTGCAGGGGAGTTTTCCCCTTTTGAAAATGGTTTTTGGAAAACTTAGCCCCTAGGTGGGTTGATGGTTACTTAAACCATCTGTTGTTATGGTTACACGGCAGCCAATGTAAGGGCAAAGTCTGTTTCCACCCTCGCTCTTCCTCCAAAGCTATGAAGTATTTTGTCACTACGTCTTAACCGACGCTTCCCAGGGAGGGCATACTTTTTCAGAGTTGGAGGAAAAGCGTGGGCTCCATGAAGACAGGGGTGGTGCCATATTCATGTTTGAAGCTCTAGCTCTTGACACCGGGGCTGCTCTGCACAGGAATTGAAAAGAACCAGCCTTTCGCATGTTTTGATGGTTTTCATCAAAGGATTTAAAGGAGTCCTTTCAGGAGCCTGATGTAAGCTGGAAGGGAAACAATGAGTGACTTTTATATGGAAACCAACAAGGAAAAACAGAGGGGCAAATGATCCTTGAACTCTGGGATAGGGAGTGTTTGCAGAATCTAGGTTTTTGTGGGTTTTTCTTTTTCGATGCACAGCTTGTGAGATCTTAGTTCCCAGACCAGGGATGGAACCAGGGCCCTGGGCAGTGAATGCACAGAGTCCTAACCACTAGACTGCCAGGGAATTCCCAGGAGTCCAGGTTTGTGGGTTTAGAGCTCAGTGACACAGTGAAGCTTATCTCCTAGGAGGTATTGAAAGAGCAAAAGTGCCATTTCTATCAGCTCTTACCCAACCCTTAAATCATTTCAGGATTCTTTGAAATTCTTCTAAAAGTTGGTGATTGGTCCAAACTTGTGGAAAACAAGCAGCCTCCTGAGGTGATGGGGGTAGGGTGGGATTTTTGCCTTTTTTTTTTTTCCCACTGGGCCTCTCTGGGAGTGTCAGGGAAGGCTGGGATGGGAATGGGTAGGGGGTGTATGGAGGACTGTGGGTGAACTTGACCTGCCTGCACATTAATCTCCAGGAAAGGTGCTGTGCCTGAGAGGAAGGAGATTAACAAACTGATTCAGTTCAGATGATGGTGGTAATTGAGACAACTGACAAGGCACCCGAGGGCTGGACAGAGGAGGGGGAAGAGAAAGTGCAGGGGTTTGGTGGGGCTGAGGGGGCTGGACCTTGTTGGAGGTTTGAAGAGCGGGTAGAATGTCATCGTGTGAGAGGACTGGAGAAATAGCTTTCGCCAAGTGTATTGTTTGTGTATTAGAGATTATGGTTTTAGAATGCTTCTGGAAAAGAAGTAGGAAAGATTATTAGGCTTTTAGGTAGAATAAATATATAGGATGTTTTGCAGTTTTGGTCAAAGTGAAATGACATGTAGTCAAAAAATATTCACTCAACTAATTTTTGTTGAGAGTTGGCTGTGTGCCAGAAACTTTGAGGCATTATGGGTACGATGGAGAAAGAAACAGGTCAAGAACTTGTTTCTACATCTATATGATTCACCTTCCCTCCAAGTCAAAGCTCTTCTGAGGATTTTCTGAAGCTCTTGAAGAAAGAAAGGGGAGAAATGCACAGAATATTAAGTAAGAACAAAACAGAACAATGGGGAAATTCTTCCTGCTGTAGATCACTTTTGGTATCAAACTGAATCTTCCAAGACTGGTTTTCTGTGTCAGGTTTGGTATCTCTTCATCCTCATATCTATTGACCAGTGTCTTTTGATAGTGTTAAGTTCTCTCTTTTTTTCCCATTCCCCTGTCAGTTAGTTTATTGAGAAGTTTGGAAGTTCATCCCTGTCCTCCAGGTGCTTCCAGTTCATTTTCTTTGCCTGAGTGTCCCTCAGGGTCTGCTTTCTCCTGTCTGATCCTTATTCTCTCCTGAGTGTCCCACTTGGGAATTGCTGAGGTCACAGGGAATTGTTTGTTCCTTGATTCTGTCCCAAAGCAGAAGGTGGCTAGTATAGAAAAGAGCATTTGTTGAATTCCAGCTCTGCCATGTGCTGCTTTCTCTGTTTGTATATATATCCTTTCCCGTCCTTGAGCAGCCCTCTGAGTGAGCTAGATGCTGGTAGCCTCAATTTACAGGAGAGGAAACAGAGGCTCAGAGCAGTTCAGTAAATTTCCCAGGGCAATAAGCTGGTTAGATAGTGGAACAAGATTTTTTTTTTTTGGCCGTACCACACGGCTTGTGGGATCTTAGTTCCCCCACCAGGGATTAAACCCAGGCCCTCGGCAGTGAAAGCACAGAGTCCTAACCAGTGGACCGCCAGGGAATTCTCTGGAACAAGAATTTCAGTCTACGACTTTCTGATTCCAAGTGTGCTTTTTCCATCGTACCGCATTGCTTTTCCCAGAAGGAGGATGGCGGTTTAGTATAGTCTAGCACAGTGCCTTCTTGGACACATGAAAGGTCAGGTTCAGAGATGTTCAGAGAATTGCCGCAGTTAATGTGCTCATGGTGGAACAAGAGTTAGCACCATTGTGTCCTGCCTCTCTGCCAGGTGTGTTTTTGGGTAATTCATGTGGCTCTCAAGAAATCTGAGTTTACTGCCATGAAAAGTTGACCAGACTTACCAGGTATGTATCCCAATGCTTCCACTTATCAGCTCCGTGACCTTGGGCAATTATTTTCTCTCTCTGTGTACCTCAGTTTCTTTATCTGTAAGTGGGACAATATTCACATTTCGACAACGCTAAGACAGTACAGTTTGTCTCATCTTAACATTTCTGAAAAGTATCTTATAATCTATGAGGTCTTAAGTTGTAGTTGGCAGTAACTCCCTTTTTCGTACGTAAAATAATGGTGTCATAGTCAGTGGGGTTCTAGGTCATATGAACCACGGTAGTACATTCTTTATCGGTAGTTGTGAGGATTACATGAAGTCACTCGTGTGCCTGGCACAGCGTGAGCACCCAGTAACAGTTGCTCCTGTCGGATGACAGAACGTATGGTTAACTGGTAGGTGGTTCTGGGGAAAAGCTAGGGAGCATCTCGTAAGATTTGCCACTTGGAGCCCAGGCAGTAATCCATGGTCTGTGGGCTGGAGGAACGTTTTTCAGTTTGCGTGAAGCTCTGTCCTTTGGCTGACTCTTGTCCGCGTGAGAAGCATTGACTTCAGGAGCTAACCAGCCATGGACAGACAGCTCCCTTTGTCCTGCCTGTTCATTGAGTTCTTTGTCAACTTTAAATCCCAAGTTAAAAATAACTATCGTGGGCTTCCCTGCTGGCGCAGTGGTTGAGAGTCCGCCTGCCGATGCAGGGGATGCAGGTTCGTGCCCCGGTCCGGGAGGATCCCATATGCCGCAGAGCAGCTGGGCCCGTGAGCCATGGATGCTGGGCCTGCGCATCCAGAGCCTGTGCTCCGCAACGGGAGAGGCCGCAGCAGTGAGAGGCCCGCGTACCACAAAAAAAATAAAAATAAAAAAATAACTATCGTTATAAGAAGTTTAGAAACGTAGGCTGGTGTGAATACTCTTATACGTGAATTTTAAAGCACCTCAAGGTTCTATGCAAGATTCCATGTTGCCTCTTGCCAAACTCCTTGTAATGCTTAATTGCGTTGTGTGAAGTGTCTGTGAGGTACCATTCATCAGAGGGATGCTAGGAGGTCATGAAATCACAGAAACCCTGGGTTTCTGAGTGAGGTAGAGAGAGCACTGCAGTTGGTATTAAGAGACCTGTTTCCAGTCCTGGGGGTTTATCCTGTTATTATGTGTGTCTTGGGCACATCATTTCCCTACTCTGGATCTTGAGGGTCTCTTCCAAAATGAGGACTTGATTTCTTAGTCTCCTCCCCCACACTCGCTCCAATACAGTGTCATAGATTATGTGAGTTTATGAATCTAAGAATCTGAGAAATTAAATGGTTGAAAGGAAGTGAGTCTGAAGTCTCAGGTCGATGTTTGTGCTAGCGCTTTTGTAAAGAGAAAAGAACGGGTAGGTGATAACCATATGAGTAACCATCATTTATGGAGAATTACTGTGTGCACTGTTCCTACTTTTAAACCTCACATCATCCTATGAGCAGTAGAGACTAGTGTCAATCTTATTTTAAGATGAGGTAACTGAGGTTCAGAGAAGTTAAGTAACTTGTCCAAGATCACACAGCAAGGACAAGGGCTTATAGCTGGGACTAGAACTCAAGCTTATGTTGCTCCCCAATATGAGTTCTGTGGTTGTTTCAGATGCACCCTGCCTCATTTTGGAATCTTCTCAAGCCATGTGCCCTGGAAGTTTTACCAGTTTAAAAAGTGAGATTTCCCTCTGCTTTGGGGTCATGCATTCCTAGTCTTTTATTGTGTACTGACCCCTGTTTAAATTCTGAGTTCTCATTCAGAACATCTGCTGCGTATTGGGAGAACTTTGTTAAACCTAAGGACGAACTCTATGGGAGTTGCAGAAGACTTAAGTCCTCTTTGGTTTTTCTTTGGTGAACAAAACCACAGGCCAGGTCACTGTGAGCATAGGTGGGACTGTTGAGAGAAGAATCTGACCTTTCTGTGAGGAAGCTGGTGGGGTGGGGAACAGGGTGGGCTTTGAAACAACGAGGTAACCTTTGTCTGTTGGGTTTGCTTGGAAGATTGGTTCTAAGGGCTTTACCCCCAAGACGATGATTGGAACTAACACACTGAGCCCCTCCCGGCTTATCCTAACAGTTGAGAATGGAACTGGGCAAGAGGAGCCCTCTTCAGTCACCACCTTATTTAGGATTTGAGATTTAAACCCACCGCTTGGATTGCTCCCGCAAATAACCTTTCAGAATCACAATATGCATTTCATAAGAGTTTCATTTCACGTTTGTTACTTAAAGCTGACATAAGCTGGCCAGTTCTCTTACTCAATTTTAAGTCCTTTCTTACACCTAATGTTGTTTTTTAAGCAGTGTTCCTCAAGATGGTTCTGTATATCATTTGGGGCTTGAAATATAAAATTTAAAAATCTTTCCGCTGAAAGGACTGACTGAACAGTGATTGTCACTCATTAAACAAGTATCTGTGCGTCTGCTGGAGCCAAGCATTGTGCTTGGCATTGGAAATCCAGTGGGGAGCAAAACAGATGTATTCCCTGCCGACACATAGCACATTACGTAGTCTAGACAATAAACAAGTCAGCAGACGTGTGCATTGTATATATTAAATTGTGATAAGCACGAAGTCTCCTTTCTCTGAGGAAAAAGAACAGGCCCTGAGAAAGAATAAAGGGAGGGAGGCCAGCAACTGGGAGTGTTGGGAAGAGCACCTCAAGGGAGGGAGCAGTGTGTGGCAAGTCTGGCTTCAGGGGAGGAGGGCCTTAGAGGAGGGCATGAAGATAGGAGAGGCAGGTGCATCACAGAGCAGAGGGGAGGGGCTGGGGCTCAGAGCCAGACACTGCTTGAGGCACCTTGGGAATTTCTTACAAGGGTTTGCTGACTCACAGGCAGTGGGGAACTTGGCCTGGAGGGGTTGAGCTTCTGTTCTGGGTCCACATTTCCCATCATTCTGTGTGCAAAGTAACCACAGGGCAATAGGTAGGACTGAAATGGCTCCTGTGCACGTCCACTGGAGTCCACTGGAGGCATCCTGCTGTGGCTCAGTGCGGGACAGCCTGTAACGCGCTAACCATCAGCCGGCACCTGGGCAGTGCTTGCCCTGGAGCCTCGGCAGTGCGTGCAGGGCTCACCTTGAAGTCAGGGTGGACTGGAAGCATTGTTCCTCTGTCTGCAGGTGTCTGCTTTAGTGTTGGGCTGTGGGAAGTGGATTTTTAGTCTTTTTTTTCTGATAAGAGGAGGCAGAGGCCAGTGGCCTTATTATCAGGTGATCAAGCATGATGGCTCCGAGTTGCTGAAAGAAGAACCCACCTGAAGGGACATGGTGTGGTGCTTTCTCATAACCACCCCACCTCCGGTCACACAGGAGGAGAATTTCATAAAACAAGTCACTGGCTTTGTTAGTTCTTGACCTGGCTTGGGAGGTTTGGTAAAATACTATGAACCCAGCCATATCAAAGTTTATAATTACCCTACAGAATATTTGTTAGAACCGATTGAATTTGTATATAATTGCATTAGTCCTTTTTTTAAAAAAAGATCTATTATTCAGGAAAAAAGATTTTGAATACACGAAAGGAAAGAATGACATAACGAGCTTCGTGTTTCTGTCACTCAGTTTCAGTAACATTTTGCTAATCTTGTTCCGAGATAGTTTCACATATGAAGCATTGTTGGTGGATTTTCTGTCACAATATAAATGTATCTTTGGGATATAAAATCACATGGTAGATATGGTTCAAGAGAAAAAATTCCTGCATGTTGCATCATTACAGGACTGGTGTTAGTAGTTGAAATTCCAAATCTGAAATGAACATTTCTTGCAAGCCCCTTATAGACTTGATTATGAAAAGTAGGCACAAAATTAGGTTACCAATTAATCTATGTATTTACTGAGAATATCAACTATATTGGACAATGTGTAGGGTATATGTAAAAAGAGTAAAACAGTCTCTGTCCACATTGGCTTGTAAAATCATGGTCCCTTTCTTCCTCACAAGGAATCACAAGGTTTTATCTTCAACATTCCTGGCAAGTAAAATATACACAAAGCCCGAACTATGAAACTAACTAAAAAGCACTATTTTTGTGGTGCATGTTAATTTAAATTCAGATTATAGCATTCACTTATAAAATCGAGGGGAACACAGTTAATATGTTGAAAGTCTCCATATGTTAAACTTTTGTGTATTTTTTTTTAAGGGGAAATTCAAATCAAACAGCAAAGAACCCTGTAGCAGCACCTCTACATCTGTGCCGTCAATATGGTGGCCACTAGCCGCATGTGACTATCAAATACTTGAAAGGTGGCTAGTGCAACTGAGAAACTGAAGTTTTAATTTTAGTTAATTTTCAGTTAAATAGCTCTATGTGGCCACATTGATGGTTTTGTAAACCCTGGAGCTACACTGTTCAATCTCTATGGTAGGATAAAATCCAGCACAAACTAATTTGGGCAACAAATGGAACAGCACAGTTCACATGTAGGACCCAAACTCAGTACGTTTTAGAGAAAAGGAGTTTGATTATGTAGAAGGAAGAACTGCTTCTTGGGGTTCATTGTCTTCCTGTAAGAGCAAGGTTTTGGCAGCTCAGACACCTGGAGAAGTTAGATTTGATGTGGGATGTCTCCCGGGGCTCAGATCTTATGAAATAAGGAGTGAATCTCCCTGCTTGTGCTGCTGTTGCATTGTGGAAGGTCTCTGAGAGGTAGACGGGAGTCTGTTGAGTGACTCATGTGAAGGTTTCTGGAGGTAGGGTGACCTCAGCCTTGGGAGTTGCATTCATTGCCAGGGGGGTTTAGAGGCTCAGAGGAGACATGCCAAGGGCCTGGCTATCTTGATCACCTTTCTATCCCCAGCACATAGTAGATGCTCAATAAATGTGTTTCAAAAATGGATGACGGTTTTTAAGAATAGGTTTAAGAGCAAATAAGAAGAGCTTTAAATTTGTCTAGAAATTTGAAAAATAGTTGCCAAAGGAAGTATGTGAGCTGCAGAGTATATACAGCCAGTATTTTCTCCTGGAGGTAACTGACATTTCTCTTCACTGCAAATGCAAGCTGGCTTTTATCTCATCCGTTACCAAGTGCTGTTATTTTCCTCTTTTAAACGTCTCTTGAATGGTTCTCTTTCTCGCCAACTTCACTGCCACCACTCTAGTCCAAACTACCATCTTTTGGCTTCGAAGACTGCAGCAGCTGCCTCCCTCCTCTCCCCACAGCTGCTTCCTCTCCTTTCTAATCTCTTCACCCCTCTGCAGCCAGAGTGGTGTCTTAAAAATTCCCGGGCTTCCCTGGTGGTGCAGTGGTTGAGAATCTGCCTGCTAATGCAGGGGACACGGGTTCGAGCCCTGGTCTGGGGGGATCCCACATGCCGTGGAGCAACTAGGCCTGTGAGCCACAACTACTGAGCCTGCGCGTCTGGAGCCTGTGCTGCGCAACAAGAGAGGCCACGATAGTGAGAGGCCCGTGCACCGCGATGAAGAGTGGCCCCCACTTGCCACAACTAGAGATAGCCCTTGCACAGAAACGAAGACCCAACACAGCAAAAATAAATTAATTAATTAATAAACTCCTACCCCCAACATCTTCTTAAAAAAAAAAAAAATTCCCAATATAATCATGCCACGTCCTTGCTCAAAACCCTAGGAAGGCTTCCAGTTGCTCCCAGGATAAGAGCCACATTCTGAACCTGGTCTGAAAAGTGCTGCGTGATCCAGCCACTCCTGCCTCCTGCTTCAGCCTGGGCCCGTGCCTCTCTCCTCCTGGTTTATTATAGTCTAGGCACCCTTCCACTCCCAGCTGGAAGGGAGCTCTGCCTTTCAGGAACTGAGCCACCTTGCTGCTCCCTCTTCAGAAAACAGCTCTGACCCCTCACCTCGCTCCCCTTTTCTCTTTTGTCCTTTACAGCACTTCTCACTGTTGTTGTGACATATTCTTTAAGAGACATCTGCTTTTCCCCTTCCTCCGGGAGGGCAGGGACCTTGTCGATTTTGCTCATTCTTATATACCCAGTGCCTAGCTCAGTATCTGACCCATTGCACAAGCTTCTTAAATGTTTGCTGGGTGAATGAATGAATGAATGAGTGAATGCAAGCACATTGGGAACAAGGAGGAACTTGAAGAATGCTCTTTAAAACTTGGATTTATTGGAAGGATTGAATAGTTTTTAGAGTAGAATAACCTGGGAAGGGAACTAGCCGGGGTGGGGGTCGGGGGAGAGTCTTTGGGAATCTATTGTTGGAAAGTGTCCAGTGGGTTTAGCACTGTCTTACAAGAGAAGTATGTCTGTGCCCTTGTCACAGACTTGAAAGGCATTTGCCTGCGGAGTTGCAAGGGTGGCCCTCCTGTCTGGCTTCCTATCCCAGCCCTCAGGAGGCATCACTCTCACTGAGTGTGTGTCCTTAGTAGCACGGGTCTCCAATTTGAGACCTCAGGGTTGGAGTCTTCCATATGCAGCCCACAGTCAGGGATGTAGTAGTCTTTTTTAAAAAATTTTGTTTATGTTTGGCTGCATTGGGTCTTTGCTACTCTGCGTGGGCTTTCTCTAGTTGTGGCGAGCGGGGGCTACTCTTCGCGGTGCGCAGGCTTCTTATTGTGGTGGCTTCTCTTGTTGTGGAGCACGGGCCCTAGAGCGTGTGGGCTCAGTAGTTGCGGCCCACGGGCCCAGTAGTTGTGGCTCGCAGGCTCTAGAGTGCAGGCTCAGTAGTTGTGGCGCACGGGCTTAGTTGCTCCTCAGCATGTGGGATCTTCCCGGACCAGGGATCGAACCTGTGTCCCCTGAATTGGCAGGCGGATTCTTAACCACTGCGCCACCAGGGAAGTCTCAGGGATGTAGTAGTCTTCCTCTCTTTCTAGAGAGTCAGGATTCTGCCCTGTTCGTATTTGCAGTGGGAGGGAATTCTAGTTGTGCCTTGTCGGGGAAGAGACTTCCAGCTATTGGGAAGAATGGAGGCAGCTGTGTTTAGACCTGGCCCTGCAGCAGGTGAGACTTGCCCTCTTCCTGAGCTGACTTCTAGCTGAGGGGAGGACCCTGCTGGTGCTCATCAGATCCTCCTGTCATGTGGGAGGGACTCGTAGGAGAAACCTGGGTCTTCACCAGAAACTTTGAATTTCTGAATAGGAAATGGAAGGACTTGGCAGAGACAGTGGTTAAATTTCTTCTACAACTTGTGATTCTGAAGGAGAAAACTGATATGGGATGTCTCTAGCTGGTTTCCTAGGCAACGCGTTTTTTTGTTTTTGTTTTTATTTTTGGAAGGAAGGGGCTGGTTCCCTAGACCAGAGCCTCTGATAACCAGAGGGGAGGTATTTCATGAAGGCCAGAGTGATGTTTTCTGGGAGACTTGCAAACCTGGTTAAGAAGGCTTTAAGCTGAATATTAAGGGGACAGGAAAATTGCAGAACCAGAGACCTCAGAGACCTGGGTGACTTAGCAGCAGTGTCGACACCGAAGTGGAGCCTAGGAACTCCAAGTGGGAGCTAGCAGCAGAGCTGGTTGAGAATGCCCCTGTCGGAGGGTGTGCAGGTGATGGCTCCGTGCCCTGGAAACCTTAACAGCACAGCCAGGTAAATGTGACCTGGCGGAGGGAGGGTTAGAATAGAGCAAAGTAGTGTGGGTATACCTGGCTCCAAAAGAAAACCCTATGAGAGATTCGCTGTGTGTGCCCTGATCATGGAAGGCTGACGGGAAGTGTTTCAATTATGATGGAAGGAGCAGAGGGCAGGTTATTTCACCTTAGGACTCTGCCTGCCAGATTGAGGGGCAATGATTTTTCTTCATAGACAGATTTTAAAACAGGAGACCCTCACCCCTGGCAGGTGTAGTAGACCAAGCAGATGTTTGTTAAGGTGAATTCCATGCAAAGTGGACCATGTGGTAGATTCTAACCCTACCTTGCTGATAATTTTACCTCTGAGAGCAGGTAGAGGGAAGTGGGTGTGTGGGGGGTGGGGGGGTGGGGGCGTGGTCCTGCTTGGACCTAATGATGACAAATAAGGAAGAGCCGGTTGACGTTGAGGATGGGGTAAAGCCATGCAGAGTACAGGGGGGCCTGTGGCTGCAGCCAGCAACAGGCAGAGAGCTTGGTTCAGGGGAGGCAGGCTCCACAGCGCCTGCTCTTCACCCTGCGGTCACTGGGGTGAGCATCTCCTACCTTATTTTGTTGCTTCCTTTGATAAAAATGACGGACCTCCTTCTCACCTGAGCTGGAACTGGAGACATTGTTGTGTCCTTAATATCCAGATGCCTGTTACAAATGACCTCTGGAGCATTAGCCCACGGCAGTGACTACTTTGATGTGGCCTCTGCTTGGTTTCCCATCCTACTGTCCAGCCCCACCCCACAGAGTTAGGAGCAGAAACTCCAGTGCCTGTGCTAGGAAGTCTGAAGGGAGCTGTCCTAGGGGAAGGCAGAGCTGCTGGCTCTGGCTAAGCTCACAGGCAAGATCGAAGCGGAAAATAAGTCAAGAGTAGTAGAAAACCCAGGGGAAAGGAATTGCTTTTGTTTTAATTTCCCAAGGTAGGCTAATGTCTGTGGGGAGATGATGAGTGATATTCGATCCTGATAGTAAAGCAGGAACATTAATTTTTTTTTTTTAAGGCTAAAACTCCCAACAGAAATGACTGTTGATCATGCTCCAAGCCAGAGACCAAACTCATGTGGTCAGCCGAGCTTTTGTCTTCAGGCTTGACTGTGACCAACAGGGGTGTAGGCAGAGGCTTAATAGCCTGCGGGGAATGTTATTTCATGAGGTCTGATCTGTGGTACGAAAATCTCATGGAAGGAAAAAACACAATTTGAGTTTCTGGATTAGGTGATGAGTTGTTTTGACAGCACAGGTAACAAGTACAGGGCCCAGGGTTTTCTGGGGCAGATGGTCAAGAGGTTCCTCCAACTATTTGAATTTATAATGCCAGAGTGTTAATCTCAAAAATTAAAATGTAATACATGTTTAAAGTATATACATTTTGACCCGCAGCTTAGAAGAAATCTTCCAGAAATTGCAGACTTAACTGTTTTCTGAAACCTTGCTCTACTGGGCCTGATAAGAATTTTTGACATTTTGTGTTATCTGTCAGAGTTGGCCTGGTAACTTTCATTTCCCTTCCCAGAAATGCTGTCCTGCTCCTCCTGGGCTCCTTCCAAGCACTGCAGTGGGGTCCTCTGGCCTCTTACCCACCTCCGTGCTGAGTAAGCACAGAGCAGGTGGGCACTGTTGATTGGTTAGTGTTGAGTGAGATGGGTGCTCAAGCTAAGGAAGAAAGGAATATTTTTTGGCCACATTTTTTCCGTTTTAGGAGTTCTTTTATACAGGTGACCAAATTGGTATTTAAAATGGGAATGAGAGGTTTTGGTTTCTTGTTTTTGCAGTGATGAGGCAGGGGCAGGTACGTGGTTCAGCCTTGTCGGTTCCTTTTCCTGCCTGTGGTTGTAGGGCTTACATCAGTATCTCTCAGTGGTGTGATGCTGTTGCTAAGGGACTGAGTGGCCCTGCCAGACGAGCGGGAAGCCTGGAAACTGGCTTTGGAACCCCCAAACCACCGTGATGATTTCAAACCAGATTCTTTGAGGCTTGAGAAAGGTCTCGTCAAATAGGTTATCCCCATAGTGAGTTAATATGGGCTGGCTCTCCAGTGATCCCTTGAGCATTCAGCAGATGACACTGCTCAGAAGACAGTGGCTGTGCCTGGGGACTGTCAGTGAGCAGGTCCAGGCTCTTGAAGTGAGAGTCAGTCTTCTGTGAATCTCTTAAAGGAAGTCCTTACCCACTTTGCCATTCCTTTTAAGGAAGGCCTTTGAAGAATCTTAAAGCAGGTATTTGAATAACATTAAACATGATAAATTCTTAATTATAAAGTGGTTAGTTAGATTCCTTTCTCCTGGGTTAATAGTTTATAAGTCAACATGCCAGTTTTTCTTTCTTTTTTAACTTACGTAAGCACTTTTATATTTTGGAATTTTCGTTTGTTTTTCAATTTTTTGGTTATTTGTGGAGTGTCTAGAAAGTAACCAGCTATTTTCTCATTAACGTCTTGGTTCCAGGAGTAAAAATCCTGGCGAAGCTTTGGGAGGCCCTAGATGACTGTCATCTTCCTAGAGCAGGACCTGACCCTACTCTCTGTCTCCTGCCCTGTCCGGACTGCCTACAGCCCACACACCCACCATCCAAAGGGGTGTGGATCAAAACACCACCCTCTTACTCAAAACAATGCAGTGAATTCTTTGAGTCAGGGTTTTTAACTTTGGGCAGGCGAAGGGAGAAGTCTTTGTCTTCCCGCAAGTTGAATGTGAAATCTTGTGGGTATTTGTGTATGTGCATTTGGCTGCAGTGGCAGTGACAGTGGGGTGGGGTCTTTGATGTTCATCAGGCTAAGTTACAGAAGAACTCCAGCTCTAAAGTTTCTTTATGTCTCGTCTAAAAAGCTCTGAAGCCAGCTTTTTAGAATGGAGGGACCGATTCACAGTAGGGGGAGAACCTAGAACAAGGGCTGCAGGGTCCTAGCTGGTGGGAGTCCATGTGTGCAAGCCTGGCTTCTCCTCACCAGTCATCATGCCAGGCTCTCTATCCCTGGACCCCTGAGATTCTCTTTCCTCACTACTGGCCTCTTGCCCCTCCTCAAATCCTTAAGATATCCTTTGTGGGAGAGCACTGGATAAACTTGTCCTCTGAGCCAGGTATCTTGCACCATGATATTTTCTCCTTGGTTTCCTTAGTCAGTTTCTTTTGATCAATGACCCAGTCGCCCCTGCCCCCCCCACCCAAGTTCTCACAGGGCTTCTCTTTCCATTTTTCTTGGGTTTATCTCTTTTATACCATCTGCTCCTCCTCCTCCATTTTTTTTCCTTAATGCATTCTAAGTTAATCTGTACCCTCTCATGGGCTTTTCTGTTAAGTCTGGTAATTATTTTATTTTATTTTTTTTTGCGGTACGCGGGCCTCTCACTGTTGTGGCCTCTCCCGCTGCGGATCACAGGCTCCGGACGTGCAGGCTCAGCGGCCATGGCTCACGGGCCCAGCCGCTCCGCGGCACGTGGGATCCTCCCGGACCGGGACACGAACCTGCGTCCCCTACATCGGCAGGCGGACTCCCAACCACTGTGCCACCAGGGAAGCCCAAGTCTGGTAATTCTTGTCTGCCACCAGAAAGGGGACCCTGAAGTAGAAAGAGGACTGGGAGTCTGGTCCTTGCAACCCTGTGACTCTGTCCCTCCGGGGAGTGCCTTGGGGTCTCAGCTCACCGTTTCTAGCCTGGAAGTCCAGCGATCTGCTCTTGCAGCCTCTGACTGGTCAGGAACCCACATCTGGCATCACCGTCACTGGCTCCCTTCTTTCCTTGTGGACCTCATGTGTATCCTATGTTGTGAGCTCTGCTCATGAAAGTAAGATTCTGTTTTATATTCCTTATTCCAATTTTGCCAGAGGCAGAAAAGACAGAAGGTGTTGCTTTCAGAAAGACCATTCTTCTAGAGGCAGGCCAATATATATATAAGACGACACTGGTGACAGGTGTGCATTATTATAACAGAACCCTGTCAAATTTAAATTACAGTCAAAGATGATCATCTTCTACCTTTGGTAGTTTGTTTCTTCCCCTCTCGGAATTTCTCCCACAGTGTTCTGGGGGCTCAGGGATCTGGCCCTGAACAGGGTTTTGGAGGAGGGGCTTCTGCTACTTCTGAGGATTCATGAGCCCCTTGGCAGCACAACACCTTCAAGTGAAGGTGGGCATGTGATCCGGATGCTCTGCCCAGGAAACCAGATCTCTTAATTGATAGAGCCACCTCATGAGCTAGTAATGCAAGCTGTTGGGAATTACAAAAAACCTACTGTGAAATTCATCTAAAATTAACGAAGAGTCAGCACTCTGGATTTTAAATACAGAGGAAGTTATGGTCTTGGCTTTCAGTTTCCCGAGGGTGGATTATTTCTTGCCAGTCTCTAAGCCTTCAGCTGGCTTTCCTTCTCCCCATTGTGCCTGTGACTCTAGTCGGTTTACATCCCTCCTCCTCTGACACAGACCCATGTTAATGGAGAGCTACCAAAAAATGCAGTGCATTCCCAAATCAATTGTTTGGGATTATCCATTCCACTTTTCTTTTCCATGAACACAGAGAAGTGAAAGGTCTAGTGTATTTAAAGAAAACAATAAAACGTGTGGAAAACAAAAACTTGGGAGTGAAAACCAGCTAGATGAATAGAACACGTCTGCTTTTCCTGACTTCGATTTTTTAAAAAGGAGCACTGTTCAATATTTCGTTTGTATGTCAGCATGTGAAGCTCTCTAGACCAGCGCTTACATATACCATGATAAATGGCTGAGGTATTTTGAGGCTAAAATATTTACTACTTTGGTAACATGTACTTTACAGGCATCCCACCCCCCTTGATTTAATAGGAAGGATCTCTGGTCTGTATGTGCTTTTATGTGGCTTGAAAAGGAACTGAGTATTCCATTTATATAGATTTCAATTAGGATAATGCCTTTGACACATCTCACAATGGTATCTTTTCTAGACTCTTAAGATAGAATTGTCAAATTATAGCAAACAGAATTAGAAATTATTTTGAAGTTTTCTCAGCAGATTGTAATTTCTCCTTCTGTGCATGTAGTCATTCTGGAAATAAGAGCGTACAGGTACCTTTTTCTAAAATTTATTATTTTCCAAATACAATGGTACCTTTTGGTTTAGAAAAAATGGTAGAGGGAGATTGTAGTCCAGGAGAGCAAGCAGAAAATAGGCATTTTCAGCCTTTTATTGTACCTTTGGCCACATTTTGAAAGAAAGACCAAAAATTGCCATATATGTGGAGGAACAGTGGTAACCGGGTGGACTTGAAATGAGAGTGATATTTGAGAGTAACAAGGTCACTTTCTTCCCTGGCTTGTAGGAACAAAGAATGTGTGATCACAGCGGGTCCAGCAGCCAGGGTTGGTGGGAGTGGAGAGTTCATGTAATCTGTAGGATATTTAAATTTATATGATATTTAAGTTTCCATGTTAGAAAAAGCTCATAGAGAGCAAGTTTGTTAAAACAAAAATAAAAAATAATTTTTATAAATAGAAGGGGGAATATACAAGTATTAATTCTTACAGGATGTTGAAAAATTTTAAATGTCTAGGACACAGTATGTTGAGGGAGCCAGAGATCAGTGGGACAGTGACTTCAGGGTTACTTTTTTTTTTTTTTTGGCGGTACGTGGGCCCCTCACCGCTGCGGCCTCTCCCGCTGCGGAGCACAGGCTCCGGACGCTCAGACCCAGTGGCCATGGCCCGTGGGCCCAGCCGCTCCGCGACACGCGGGATCCTCCCGGACCGGGGCAGGATCCCACGTCCCCCACATCAGCAGGCGGACCCTCAACCACTGCACCACCAGGGAAGCCCCAGGGTTAGTTCTTGATGTAGAAACGCTCAGTTGAAGAAAAAACTTGCCCAGGAGGAAAGTTTCTATGGAGATGTGCCCTGCATCTTGAGTGATGTCCTGAAGCATTGAAGACTCAACATTAATTTTGATCTTTCTTAGGAAGCTGGATAAAATAATGTGTTTCTGAGAAAAAACAGTTATTATGAAGTGTCACAGCTTTGCAGTGAAAAATGCCAACATCCAAGAGTCCAAACCAAATTCAAGAATCAGCATCCTAAGTGGAGACCTCGCTGACTTGCTGTCTTGATCTCAGAGGCTGCGTGAACAGTGAGGTCCTGCAGGCTGTCGTTGGGTACCCCGGGAATGTGAGGGATCTGCACCCACAAAAGGAGTGTGGCAGCTGGTCCTCCGGATTCCTCGTATTCCTCCTGGGAAAAAGTGTTTGACGCCAGACAGTTCCCAGCTTGATAGAAACCAGAGGCGGCTCTGAGAAACTTTGGTTTCCCAAAATAATCCAAAGGAAAAAGTTTCACCACCCTTTAAAAGAGTGGTGTTTTAACTTCTTTTGACATACACCCCTTTTGAGCCTCTGAACACTATGAGGTCTCTCTAGAAAACCACACATGTACACACAGATCAATATTGCATGTAGACATAAGAACCCTTGGTTTACAATAAGATGCAAGTTTTTGGAGAGAATTTTAGAAAGGAGTTTGCTGCTGTTACACAATTTTTCATTGGAGGGTTCAGGCTCTTGCTTGAAAATGTACCTTGTGGGTTGTTGGACAGTAAGTTTGAGCAGGGCTGGAACCTGCAGCCAGGCCTCATTCTGAGAAAGTCATACGATCTGAGAGTAGTGCTTCTGGAAGGTGCAGCTCCCTACTCCCCTCCAGAGCTGGGGCCCAGTATTTTCCGTTAGGGGATTTGGGGAGAAGGTTCTTTTTGTCTAAGGGCAGTTTTGTTATGTGGAAAAGCAGCCAAATCTGCATTTATTTCCCTGGTTATTTATATGTGTTTTCCCTTAGAGTGAAAAGACTGATATAGCCTTTGACCCAGTGGGTTTGTAGAACTTGAAGTTAATTTGTTAAGTAAATCACTTGTTAGATTAGTTTTAAAGGAGGCATTGCCTGATTTATTATCGCATAACATGATTTCAGAATTCTCCCATTTGAGAATATGTTTTTAAGAAAGTACCTTGAGAAAACTGCATATATTGGATTTGTGTCCTGCTTTCAAATCCTTTGCTGCACTTCCCAACAGCCCTCCCGTATGAGACAAGCTGCGAGTGGGGTGATTCTGACACAAGGGCAGGCCCTGAAGCCACAGGTCTGCAGTCCTGCTGGTGGCAACAGCTCTTTGATTTCCACTTCTGAACCCCTGGTGGATGGTGACTTGCAGAGGAGCCTTTATCTATGCCATCAAGGTCTAAGAACTCACCACCACTCAGTATTCCCCCTTTTCCTGAAGGATCCTTATTTTTGACACAGCATCCAGATTAGAATTTCAGTTTCCTAAAAGAAATGCGTTTTCCGAGCAGAAACAACATTGTACAGAGTGGTCCTGTGACAGGAGAGGGATCATGCCTGCAGTCCTCAGCTAGGAAGGCCTGTATTCCTGGGAAGGGTATTACTCAGTAGAGATGATCTGGGTTTTAAGTTAGATCTCACTTGCTCATGGCAACAGTGTTGTAATATGTTACATTCAGGAGCTAAAACCTGATGCCCAATTTCTAAAAAGATACTCAATTGTAAATGATATAATTGATTTATCTTCTGTACTATATGGAATTTTCTGAAACGGAAATAAATAGGTTACTTAAGGTGTTATATGCAGTGTTTACTCATTCATTCAACCAGTAAATGTTTTAAGTGCTGACTCTGTACAAAACTGGGGACACAGCAGCGAATAAACTATGTTTCTGCCCACCTAGAGATATATTCTGTGGGGCAAACAAGTAAGTAGCCATATAACACAGTGTTCTGAAAAATAAAGAGAATAAGGGGATGGGGAGACTGTTCTTTTAGGAGAAGGTGGCCAAGAAGGTCTTTCTGAGGAGGAAGCGTTTGAGCTGAGTCCTGCCATTATTTTTACTGCAACAAATTTGGGGGAATAACAGTTGTCTTTGAGCCCATGGAATTCAGTGAGACTTCTTTGCAGAGATTTTGACTGATTAATTTGAAGGACCTTTTGAAGAGTCAGGACTTCGGTGTCAGTGACCTTTGGAGAGAATGATCTGGCCTTATCTGGTTTAGTGCCCTCTTTTTCTTACTGTCAGTTTTCCTGTGACAAGAACAGGAGGAGAGATGAAGTTGCCTCTTGGCTGAGGTTCAAAGCAGACTGAGCATCTCCCTGCTTGCTCTCCAGTTGGCTTCAAGCTCTGCCACTGAATCTAGCTTTCTGATGTTATGTGTGCCCAGTGGTCTTTAAAATGCACGAGCCCATTTGTTTATTTTTGTTTTTGTTGCCCTCACCTAGGGAGACAGATCTAAAAGACTGATGTCAAAGAGTGTGTTGCCTCTGTTTTCTTCTAGGAGTTTTATGGTTTCAGGTCTTATTTAAGTCTTTAATCCATTTTGAGCTTATTTTTGTAGATGGTGTAAGAAAATGGCCCAGTTTCAGTCTTCTGCATGTAGTTGTCCAGATTTCCCAACACCATTTATCGAAGAGGCTATCTTTTCCCCATTGTATACTCTTGCCTTCTCTGTCGTAGAGTAATTGACCATATAAGTGTGAGTTTATTTCTGAGCTTTCTGTTCTGTTCCATTGATCTATATGTCTGTTTTTGTGCCCGTACCATACTGTTTTGATTATTATAGTTTTGTTAGTTTAGTTTGACATCAGGGAATGTGATACCTCCAGCTTTGTTCTTCTTTCTCAAGATTGCTTTGGCTATTCGGGGTCTTTTGTGGTTCCATACAAATTTTAGGACTTTTTGTTCTAGTTCAGTGAAAAATGCCATTGGTATTTTGAGAGTGATTGCATGGAATCTATAGATTTTGCACAGTGAGGGAAACCATCAACAAAGTGAAGAGGCAGCCTACTGAATGGGAGAAGATGTTTGCAAGTGATATATTTGATAAGGGGTTAATATCCAAATTATAATTAATATTAAAAAACAATCTGATTAAAAAATGGGCAGAGGACATAAATAGACATTTCTCCCATGAAGACATACAAATGGCCAACAGACACATGAAAAGATGTCAATATCACTAATCAGGGAAATGCAAATCAAAACCACAATGAACTATCACCTCACACCTGTCAGAATGACTTATCATCAAAAAGACAAAAAATAACAAGTGTTGGCAAGGATGTAGAGAAAAGGAAACCCTTGTGCCCTGTTGTTGGGAATGTAAATTGGTGCAGCCACTGTGGAAAACAGTATGGGAGGTTCCTCAAAAAATTACAAATAGAACTACATATGATACAGCAATTTCACTTCTGGGTATTTACCTTAAGAAAACCAAAAACACTAATTCAGAAAGATAATTCAAAAAGATAACGTGCATCCCTACGTTCACTGCAGCATTATTACAATGGCCAAGGTATGGAAACAACCTAAGTGTCCGTAGATAGATGAATGGATAAAGATGTGTTATGTTATACAATGGAATATTATTCAGCCATAAAAGAGAATGAAATTTTGCCATTTGCAACAGCACAGCTGTACCTAGAGAGTATTATGCTGAGTGAAATAAGTCAGAGAAAGACAAACACCGTATGATCTCACTTTTATGTGGAATCTAAAAAAATCAAACAAAACAAAACAAATAGATACAGAGGACAAACTAATGGTTGCCAGAGGGGAAGAGGGTTGTGGGTTGGGCAAAATAGGTGAAGAGGATTAAGTGGTACAAACTTCAGTTATGAAATAAATAAGTCATGGGAATGTAATATACAACATAAGGAATATAGTCAATAATACTGGAATAATTTTTTATGGTGACAGGTTACTGGTCTTATCATGCTGCTGCCTCCATTCAAAACATTTTTTCACACGTGACATGTCAATGAACCCTACAGTTATTCCTGTTACCCCATAGTCCCAGGATACATTGATAACCGGTGTTTGTATAGGGCTGCAATTGACAGATCCATTGCCATAGACCTTCCTTTAGTCCTCAGATATCCTGTTGTTACTGTCGCCACTTGGCAGATGAGGAAACTGACTCTAAACTGGTCAAGAAAGGGAGGGTTCCTATATGTATAACTGATTCACTTTGTTTTAAAGCAGAAACTAACACAGCATTGTAAAGCAATTATACCCCAATAAAGATGTTAAAAAAAAAAAAAAAAGAAGAAAGAAAGGAAGGGTTCTAGCCATGTGAGGAGAAGCCTGTACAGGAGCTAGTGTAGAATCCCTTTGACTCTCACACAGATGCGATGGGAAAAAGAGACTTTATTTTTCCCATTTTGTAGAAGAAAAACTGAAGCTCAGAAAGATCATGTAACTTGCTTGAGGTCACACAGTTGGTGAGGGGCCGAGCTAGGGTTTGCACCCAGTCTTTCTGAGTCGGAAACTCATGCTCTTTCCGCCCTACCCGGTGCCTGCCGCACCTGCCTGAGGCCACCTGGCCCTTGCTCCCTTCTTCCTTTTGTAACTCCAGCTCCGCCCTCCGTGTTGCCTTAGTCACTTTGCCCAGCATCTGAGCCAGTGGCCCACCTGAGTCTGTGCCAGGCAGGGTGTCGTGAGCCGGGCTGTGGGCGGGCAGTGCCAAGTTGAGAAGAGCTGCTATCTCAGGTGCCTTGAGGGTTAATAGACTTTAAAACATTTGGTGACGAAGAGCTTTATACACACAGATACATACACACATATATGTACATACCTATACTTCCATATGCACACATACATACAAAATGTGTGTGTATGTGTGTGTGTGTGTGTGGATGTGGATGTGTGTGTATCTATGTGTGTGTGTGTATCTACATCTTCATAAAAGAAAATTAAACTGTGTCCCACTCTAGCATATCAAACATACATTTACATTTTTAAACATTGTGTAATCTGTGTACTTACTAGTTTTTATTTTTCCCCTCATTTATCATGATTCTATTTGCATATTGCCCATTTCTATATAGTGTACATACTTGTCATTTGTAAGGACTATGTAATATTTCCTGTTAGCATGAATAGAATCCTTGGTTGACCATTTGAGTTGTTAAGCTTTTGTGGCCTGGCAAGGAACTTACCTCATAGCATTATTTCTTTAGGGAGATAAGTTCTGAGTTTGGCTTAAGAATAAGTGGTTTCTGTAAAATTGTTTTATAAGTTAGGGGTGGCTTATTCACCATAGTTTCAATGGATTTTGGCTGGAAACATACAGTAGACATTTGATGGAAAACAAACATTTGGTTTTTTGAGATTTGAGTTTACATTTTGATCCGAATTTTATAAGCAGTTATAACTAAACCTTACAAAGCCTTTTCGGGTGAGATTTATATGTCTTACCAAGTAAAACTCTTTTTAAGAAGCTGAAGCAGAGAGGATTGAATTGACAAAGACAACTCTTTAAAAATTAAGGTTATCGGGCTTCCCTGGTGGCGCAGTGGTTAAGAATCTGCCTGCCAATGCAGGGGACATGGGTTCGAGCCCTGGTCTGAGAAGATCCCACATGCTGTGGAGCAACTAAGCCTGTGTGCCACAACTACTGAGCCCTCGCGCCTAGAGCCCGTGCTCCCCAACAAGAGAAGCCACCGCAATAAGAAGCCTGCGCACCGCAATGAAGAGTAGCCCCTGCTCGCCGCAACCAGAGAAAAGCCCACACGCAGCAATGAAGACCCAATGCGGCCAAAAATAAATAGATTTATTTTAAAAAATTAAAGTTATCTTAAGGCTAAGAATGTAGTTACTGAATTGCAGGTGATGATTTAAAAAAAAAAGCCAACTTTTCAAACTAAACATCCCAACATTTGACCTCCACAGCAGAGGATTGGCATCAAGGAAATAGCTGCTTCTTCCCTTTCCTGGTCTTGGACCTTGGTAAAGGGACTTGACTAGACTTGTTTGATTGGCATTTCTGCCCTTACTAGTTACGATGCCTTAGGTAAGTTTCTCAACTTCTCCATCTCAGTTTACTCATTTGGAAAATGGGAACACAATTCCTGCCTCATAGGGCCATGAAGATTAAATGAAGAGTGTCTTGAAGTGTCTGAGATATAAATCTTCAGTAAAAGTTAATTCTCTTTTCTTACTCTTAACTCAAAAGTTTGGGTGAATTAGTGCACACTAAATGAGCTGTTTGGGTAATGCAAAGACCCCTCATTTTAGGGAATAGTTACTTTTCCTTCTCCATTTTGAAGTTTCTTGTTTGTTGCCTAGTTTAAATTAGGATGCCAAAATTTGAAGAATTTTTTGTGTAGAATAGTAAATGGAATTAAATTTCTCTTGAAAGGCATATTCCCAAAAGCGGAACTTATGCTGACATTTCTGAGATGGTTTTGTTTCATATGTTGCTTGCACGGTATTGTTAGAAGTTCATGACTTTAAGAAAATACTTCATTATCCAAGCTCTCTTTCTACTGGTTTTAGGTTATTTATAAGGGACCATTGGTCTCCTATCTGGGTAGATACGTAATAGTATCAGTTACTGAACCAGAACTTTCAACACCTTTCTGACATCAACCCTTGGAGGTCAGCAAGTGTCTGACTTCAAGATGTCCCAAATTGAACCTACTACATTCCTCCTAAACCCAGTCCTCCTCTTATTCCCATACTTGGTGAATAGGACCATGACCACTATCCTTCTTGTGAGCCTAAGGTCTTGTAAGCCCCAAAGCCTAAGGCTCGTCCTTAAGAGCATCTTCTTCCTCACTGTTTCCCACCCGCTGAGTCCCATGCATTTCATCTTCTAACTCTCTCAAGTCCCTCCTTGCATTTTCAAAGCCACCTCTCTTGTCTGGGCTAACGTTGTCTCGCACCTAAAATGTTGTAAGAGTCTAAATGACCTCCCTGAACCCCTTCTTGCCTCTTTTAAGTCTGCTTTCACACACTTCACAAAAGCCAGAGTGAGCTTTTCAAAATATACATCTGATGACCTCCATACCTGCCTCCAGACCACATACAATAACCGTTCAGTTGTTCCTCACCACTCTTGGGTTAAAGACCAGTTCCTCAGTGTGGCCTTCAAAGCCCTGCATAACCTGGTCTGCCCACCTCTGCAGTCTCATGCTGTATACACTATACCCACATCCAAGGGGCTTCCTAGGGCTCCTCCATTAGGCCGTGCTTCTGCCTCGGGTTCATGCTCATGCCATTCTCTCCTCCGGATTGCCCCACGCTACCACCCCTTAGCCAACTCTGACTCATCCTTGAGATGTCAGCGTGATCCCACTTGCTCTAGGGACCCTTCCATGACTGATGCTCAGACTGAGCAGATCTCCCTGCTGGCTGTGATCTGTTCTTTCATAGCTCTTTCATTCTTGCATTGATTATTTGATTGTCTCTCCCTGCCACCTCTGTAAGCTCCCTGAGGTCTGCTGCTTTGTGAATTGTAAGGCAGGTTACAAAGGACGAGTACTGAATGTTAAATCATGGTCTCTGCTCTCAGGGCTTAAATTCCATGTGTCCAACTAGAAAAGTTTGGCTTAAATTAAAATGTTTGTGCAAACAAAGCTGTAACAGTACATAAATTGTGAAATTAAGAGATCTACAATCAACTCCAAATGCTTGTTTTATATACCTAATAAATTGAGAGGAAAATAAGAGTTTGTTTTTAACTAGGTGTTATTTTTGAAGTTAATTTCTGTATGGTAGTACCTTGAGACACTTAAGATGAACATTTCGTGGAGTAGTTTACATTGGGAAAATCTGTGGTTAGCAACTGCCTGAGACAGCCAGTATAAAAGGGAAGACAGAGACATCAGTAAAGTCACCAGCTGATCAGTGGTGTGGATTGAACATTTGCTACAGATGGAGCCTCGTAGGGAGCCTGCACCTGCTGTAGCCTCTCCTAGTGTCTCAGTGAAGTCCCAGCTAATTGTAACCAACTTCCCTAAAGGTGGAAATATGTTCCCATAGCACACAAAAATGCGTATGCAGTATTTGGGGGTTTTATGATCTATTGCGTGTATGTAATAGAACATTTACTTATACAGAGAAATGAATAAGAGGGGTGGGATAGGATAGGTAGGGCTGGGGGCTGATGTAGGCCTGCTGGATTGCTTTCTGCTGTGAACTGTAGTTTATTATACCACAGGAAAGTCTTCCCACCATGGAGCATATGTCCTTAATGAATTGATTGTTATCCCAAGCAGGTTTTGAGGAACCTGTAACAATAGAATAAAGTATTTTATAGCCCATTCTGTGCATTACTACAGTGTTTTTTTTTAAGCATTTTCAGTGCTTTCCTGAGTTGTCTTTAGACACAAGGTCCACCCTGGAATTGATGCACCCCTGGACAGATAGGGTGAAGGCCTGTAGCCAGTGCTCAGTAAATGTCAAAAGGATGGAACACTTTCTCGAAGCACAGGGCGTCTGTAGAAAGCTTCTGTTGACTCGAGATTGATTTGTCTGTGGAAATAGCTGAACAAGGCAGTGTAGTGCAGTGGTGAAGAGCATGGCCTTGGAGTCCTAGCTCTGCTAGTGAGTAGCTTTGTTACCTTGGTAAGTTGCCTAAACCACTTTCGGTCTTTTTCTTCACCTGTAAAGTGAGGAAATAATAATAGTATCTATCTCAGAGGGTTGTCAGCCTTAAATGAGATATTGTTGGTACAGCACTTAGAGCCACGTAAAATTTAACTGTTGTTATTGATTCAGGTCCGTGTCTCTCTTGGATCTCCATGACCCTTGGCCCTCCTCGCTCCCAGAAATAACTCCTGCTGCTTTTTAGTTGACTGGGGGGCACATACTGTTCAGTACATAAATGGTGTTCTTTGCCACGGAAATTTAAATGGCTATCATAAAATTTTTGGAGGAAAAAAAATCCTATATTTTCTCAAGAAAAGAATAACCATGATACATCTTTATTTACATAGAATATTGGCCAAACAGATAGGTTCTTTTGAGAACAAGTAGTGATAGTCCTTGGTATACTTTACTCCATTGTATCCAGGGGGAGAGAGCAATGTGGTTAATTATAACAACACTGCTATGCTGTCAGGTGCCCAAACTTTACAGTTTATGAAGTGCTATGCTATTTATTCTTCCTCCCAACAATCTGAGGGCTGTTGTTTCACCATCATGACCCTCATTTGACAGATCAGAAAATCCAGACCCGGCGAGGCTTCTCCTGGACTGGCGCTCCTTCCGGTGAGCCTCAGCTGGCCCAGGCAGTGCACTTTTAGGTGTTGAGTTATCTGAGTGGGATTTTTATGGGATCCTAATTGCACGCGGATGGCCAGAAAGTTCTGCTCCTGTTTTGGCATTTTGCTTTAGCAGAGAGTACTCTCTGAGGACCCACATAAGCTGGAAGAAGAAAACCCAACAACAAACTCAGCACTCATCATCTGGGAAAGGGCAGGACACTGCTGTTAGGCAGTTATTGGACCTGTGAATAGAAAAATATCAAGATCACAACTTTACAACCTTTGATTCTTTGAAACGTTAAATGGAGCCCCCGTACGGCCATCAAGTTTATAGTGCCTCCAGAATTAGATTAGACAGTTTGGAGATTAGACAGTTTGGTTTCATGCTGTGCACTCGTACGTATTTCTGGTTATGAAATGCTACTTGTGCTTATTTTCCTTGATTGTCCGAGAAACAGCTTTTTCTCTTGTTACTTTGTGCATCCAAGTTTCTTTTTTATTCTACTTGCCTTTCATTTCTGCCTTCTGTTCTGTTTTGGGCCTTGAGACAGCAATGAAACAGACTTTCGGGAATGGGCAGCTCTGGAGGCCCTGGCTGCAGGGTCTGGGCTGGCAGAGCGGTGGGGGTGGGGGTGGTTAGGACCAGCCGCAGGAGATGAGGCCGCAGCTCAAGGGGCAAACAGTGAAGGCAGGCGTATCAAAGATCAGGAGCAGAACTCAGTCCGATTGTGTCCTGTGCCTGTGGAAGCAGTGGCCCACCTCTGATTCCTCATTTAAAATATCTGAAGTCGTTGATTGATTAGCCTTGATGGAGATGGGCCTTTTTTTTCCTGTAGGTACAGAGCAGTAGCCTCTTACAAAGCAATTTGCCTCTTAGGTGATGCCTTCTAATTAATAACTAGTTACTGGTGCCCGGGAATAGCTGGTACTGTGTCTCCTACTGAGCTCCTGGTGAATCCATCACCTTTTTCTGTGTGTGTGTATGTGTGTGCGTGCGTGCGTGTATTTAAGTAAGTGTAATGCATTCCTGATATTGCAAGTTGATTTAGACCCGTGAGTCTCAATTCTGTGGTAGGCATTGGGGTGTGTGTGTGGGGGTGTGCGTGCACATACATAGGGCAGTGTTTTCAAATTATCAATATATGTCTTCCAATCCCTCCTCCTCAGTCGTGATAAGCCCCGAGATGGGGAGGGGTGGCTGAGTCATCTGTGTGCAGAGGTTTCTTAGGGTTTTCTGGCATAGCTCCCCTCTGCCCAATCCCAAGATGCATCTGCCCTTTGAGAGCTAGGATTAAGCAGGCGCTTAGGGCTGGCCGATCAGTTGTCCCACCACAGTCTGCTGCCTGGAGCTGACTGAGCCTGATGGTTCCAACCGCATCTGCAAAGGAACCCACGGGAGCCAGGGGACTGTTTCCGGCATTTCAAAAGGCTTAACAGAAACTATACCTTAACCCAGAATAAGGACACCAAAGCTACCCAAAACATCAAGTTTCCTTGCTTTTGTTGGGAATTGCAAGTCTGTATGTTTTCCTGCGGATTCCAAGTTCTGATTGGCTGTGGATGACATAATAGGAATTTCTGAGACAGGATTGGTCTAACTCTAGACATTGTTACTAGAGCTGGTATCAGGTCTCACTCCCCAAGCTGAGAATGCTTAATTCCTTTAGAATGAGATTGACCTTGAATATGAGTGCCTCATATTTTTGATAAATTGAGCAACTAATTGTTTCTTGTTTACTTAGCTGTGCTTATCATTATCACACCTGTGGCAGTGATTTGTTTTCATAATGTTATTATGAACCCTTTGTAAATGTGGATTGTTGGCTAAAATTTGGATCAGCATTGAAATGGAAAAATAGTACACAGAGTCAATCAACTACTGTTAAACATCGTTTGTTAGACTCTTGCCAGCCTGGGGAAGAGACAGAAACAAAGGTTAGTAAAACTGCAGATCTCATTCAGTGCCCTCATTTTAAAAATGATCCTTTTAAAAGCTTTGCACTAAAAGCAAAGATAATTTACAGTGAAGCACCAACTATTAGTCTCTGTAGCCTCCTGGGATCCTGTTGATTGTATGTACTTTTTGCGTAGTTGTGTTTGACGTATGCACATAATCCCAAAGTCTGCTTTTTCATTTTGTATTATAACGTATAGGCCTTCCCATTTTTCTACTTTGCCCCTATGTTTGTCATTCTTAATGGTCACAGCTGCCTGAACTAAACCTGAGATCA
This sequence comes from Lagenorhynchus albirostris, assembly GCF_949774975.1. Classification (NCBI taxonomy): domain Eukaryota; kingdom Metazoa; phylum Chordata; class Mammalia; order Artiodactyla; family Delphinidae; genus Lagenorhynchus; species Lagenorhynchus albirostris. The sequence goes on along the minus strand of NC_083114.1, from coordinate 45,915,525 downwards.
GACGGGACAGTCTAGTTCAAGCGATTCGAGAAGGTAGAGACAAGCTATCTGTTTGATCCTTGGTAACATGGCTGGTGGGGTCAACTCTGGCCAAGTCTGCATGGGTACAAAAGATATGCTCATGCCTGCTGTGGATGCTGGGAATAATAGCTTACATATACTGAACGTTCTTTCTTAACCTTCCCAGCAGCCCCTGTGAGGTAGGCACTATTATCTCCACTTTACTTATATATGAGGAAGAAAGAGGCTTTTTGCAGTGACTTGTCCACAGTCACACGCCAGTAAGCAGTGGACCTGTGATCCGAAGCTGGGTCTCTTCAGTGCCAGAGTTCTCAACCAGGTTTTTCTGTGCACCATGGGGCCCGTCCAGTTCTCAGCTCACTTCAGAAAACTAACCACCTTCCACCTTAATCCTCACAACAAATACATTTGTTAATGTGTACTAGAGTCACAGAGGCTTAATATTAAAACAAGATAAAGCAAAGGCTGCAAGCAAGCAGGAGCCCCGGAGAAGGTCCGATCCACATTAGGGATTTGCTAGTCTTCGTGGGGGCAGAGTGATGTGAAAGGCCAGCCCACGTTCAGCCTTTCCTTTAGTTCCATCCTTTAGTCAGCCTTGAAGTTTCTGAAACTTGAATGGGTACAACAATGACTACATGAGGTCACCTGAAGCATGTGTACAGTACTTTGTGGGAGACTCAGGAGATTCTCAAGGGTCATTTTGGCTATAGATAGCTTTTTTCCCTGACCCTAGAACCTAGTCCCCACTGGAGAGTGGGCACCAAATCCTATGTGTGCTAAAATTAGACCCGTGTGCCCTGCTCCATTCTCTGGGCACAGTAAAGAATTTCCCATGTTCTCCCTGATGCCTTTCTCTGTGGCAATGCTTGGAAGTCTCTGCAGCCTGGAGCTGTCCCGAGAAGGCGTGTTTCCTGTGACTGCTGCCTGGGCTGCTGTGAGTCTGGGAGCAGGCGGACCCAATTCCTCCGCACTTTTCCAGGGGCTTGCTTCTGTTGAATGAGAAGATTTTACACGTGAATTAAAGCAGACTCACGTCCATGGGCTGGATTGGAAACTGGAGTTCAGACTCTAGAAGTCTTATTGGGGCAGATGGGTGAAAAGTGTCTAGATTTACCCCCTGGGCCTTTGGCTTCCCAGTCTCTAGAATTGTCTTTTTCTGGAATGTGGCCCTCATTCTAGGGTCCTGACATTAACTGAAATCAGAATGTGTTTTTCTTTTGAGTGTGTTATAAAGAGTGGTTCTGTGTAGTTGGAAAAGTACACTTGTACCATAGCTGTTACATTGTGGATTGCATAAGTTTTGTGAGCCTAGGAACCTATTTCCCATTTATTTTCCTTCAGGATAAATGGAGTTTGAATTTCAGACAGTTGACTTACTGATGAACTTTGGGAACTCAGTCTACTCCTGGTTGAGGATTTACTTCCTTTGGTTATTTGTGTGGTGTAAATATTGTAGGTCACCCGAGGGGCTGGAGTTGTCTAGAAGGAAGGCCTGGGGTTCAGTTCAAGCGTCACTGCCTTCATGGAGGATGCTAGGATTTGACAAGGCAGAGGAGAGCAGGGAAGCCATTTTCAGTACAGGGAGGTGGGAAGGAGGATGGTTTTCACATGAGCCAGTAGCTCATCACACCCAGCCAGAATATTGGGAACACTTTAGCGTAACTGAAAATGAGGGTGAGTAGATAGAGGGGCTGGGTTGTATTGGGCCCTGAAGGCCAAGGAGATTAGATGAGACACAAGAACATGGTAAGTTTTTGAGCAAAATGGTGACATGATGAGAGTAGTATTTAAAGAAGGCTAGTCTGGCAGTGGAATGCCATGTGGGCTGGAGACGAGGGCAAGGAGTAAAGTCAGAAAGAAATGCTGAGGTGTGAGGTGTGAGTCAACAGGGCTTGGAGAACTAAAGAGGTTTGGAGGATCAAGAAGAGAGTGTCAGAAGACTCTTTTGGTTGGGGCCTTGGTGGTTGGGAGAGCAGAGGTCCCTTGATGGATGAGAGGGAGTGAGTGGGGTCAGGATGGGGTGGACAGGAATGAGATGGGTCTCTTGGGTTTAGAAGTAGACCTCTTTGGACCTGGATAGAGTCTGTGTGTGGGTGGAGAATAGAGAGGAATGGGTAGAAGAATTTCTAGCCAAAGAATGGGAATAGTGATTGGTGTATATAGATGGATATGGCAGACAAGATAGCAACTCATACCACCTTCCTGGTGAATAGAGACAAGGCCATGTGCTTAGAGGGAGAAAGGAGGGAGACAAAATTGGAGGCCTAGATGAGAGACAAGGCCTAGAATCACACCAGTGGGGAATCTGACTAGGAAGTCAGTATGCTAATTCAGGAATTTCCTGGAAACAGCAAGGACAGGGACCAGGTCCGCATGCTACAGCCACCTCCTGGCTGGGGTCTACAGCAACTTGTACCCAACCCTCTCCCCTCATACCCTCCCTGGCTGGGATGAAGATCCCTGGCAGTGGGAGTGGCTCACGCCCATGTACGGATGTCTCGGATGTCTCGCAGGCAGTAGATAGCAGTGCTAATGACTTAGAGAGAGTGGTACAGATGATGGTTTGGTCTTGAAAACAGGCCAGCCCTTCTCTTACCATGATCTCCTCTCCATTAAAAAAAAAAAAAAAAAAGCCAGGCAGAGTAGGAGGCAGATGGTTTTTTGTGAGAGGGCAGGGAGTTGTGTCCCTGGGGGGCTCTGCAGGGCCCTGTAGAAGTGAGGGCGGTGGGAATGTGGAGCAGGTGTGGTGTGAATCCACGAGAGGGTGAAGCCAAGACATTGTGCTTGGAGGGATGTTTGTGCAGAGTAAGAACGAAGAAAGCGTTGGGATAGAGAGCCTGTCCTTATCACAGCCAGGGCAGAGGCAGCCCTCTTGTAGAGTCTGGCGGAAGTCGGATGGACAAATGTCATCTGTTGCCATGGCACTTGCAAGTGCTGATAATTTGCATCTCATTCTTAGCTGCCTCAGCCCACTCTCCACCTTTAACTAGAGGTAAAGGATGTTTCTACAGCTGGGCTAAGCAAGACAAGTCCAGAAGGTCTAGAAGTGTTTGTTAATGTGAGATGAACTGTTACAATATTATTAGAAAAATATTTTGACTTAATTGCCTTAGGCACATTAGTTCAAGTGTACTCTGTTTCCTTTGCTTGACTTGAGCACTTGCCAAGAATATCTCTGGTGCAGAGTGGAAAAGTAGGACTCTAAGTAGGATTCACAGAATTATAGAATTTAGAGCTTTCTGGAAAATTCCTTGAAGACAATGGAGGACCCCCTCCCCCTTTACAGTGAAAGAACCCAAGGTTAGGAGAGGTGAAGGGGGTGAGCCCTGTCACTGTCACTTGAGGGTCTTGGTCCTCCTTGGAGCTCCTGCCCCTGCTGCCTCATGGCTTCCCTTGGGTTGTGTTTTTAGTGACTGATTCCACTACCAACTGAACAGTTGTCAAAATCTCACACTTGGGTGGGACTTTGGGGCTGGGTCATATCACGGGGCTGCTCTCCAGGTCCTTCCCTGTCACAATCCTCAGTGGTGGTGGAGTGGGATGGGGGAAATCTCACCCATGGGACCTGTGGGCAAGTGGTTCTCTTCAGAGGGAACCACAGTGTGGACAGATGGCCATCTGAGACTTCTGCCAGGAACCTGGTATCTCTAGGCCTTCTTGCAGGTATTGAACGTGGCCTTGGGTTTCTTGCCTCCTTCCCTTTACTCATGCTCTGTCCTTCACTTGGAATGTACTCTCCACCCTGGGTCTCTGCAGTCAGCTTGTCAAATCTCCAAGGGCCAGTGCACACACTGCCTCTGGGAAGCCCTCCTTCATGCCCCTTCTCTCACCTCTTCCCCATCACTTCCTTTCACTCACTCCCACTGTTCTGCCCTACACACACTTACACACATAGACTTCTCCAACTTGATTTTTTAAAAATTGTCTTCTTTGGGCCTCAGATTCCTTACCTGTAAATAAAATTCTGACATTAAGTATACATTTAATCAGATTTTACTGCCCTATATCAAGGTTAAGTCTACTGATGCATGTATGAAAAGTATTGTTTCTCACTGAAAAAGAAAGCCTACTTTTTTCTTTAAGTTCTCAGAGAATTTTTTCAGTTTATGAAGAATTAATCCAAAATACTTTTTGCACATGGAGAAGCTGAATGGTTAATAGATAAGAGTGGATTCAGATATGTAAACTAGGTTTTCTAGTTTACTGGTATGATTTGGAGGGGGAAAAGTTCAAATACTTTACTATTTATTATAGCTAGAAAATATGATTGTCCATATCAAGTCAGTTTTTCCAAAGTTAAATGTTTGATTCTTGTATAGGGAACAGAGAACATTATGTGTGTTACATATGTTACTGTCAGTGTTTTCTAAAATGATTTCAGAGAGTAATGCTTTTAGGCTGATAGAATGAGGAAGGCTTCCTCAGGAAGTAAAAACCCAGCAACTATAAAGAAAAAGATTGAGAGATTCAACACCTAAAAATATAAAACTTTGTATGTTTAAAAAAAAACCCATAATGGTAAAAAGTCAGAGATGGGGAAAAATATTTTCAGCACATTCAGTAGACGAAGTGTTCATGATACATAAAGTGAATAAGAAAAACCCTTGGGCAAGAAACATGAATGGCCAGTGAATAGAAGAGAAACAGATGGTGGAAAAAACATGAAATGATACCAAAGCATTGAGATGCCTTTTCCCCACCCATCAGATGGACAGTAATTAAAAATAATGTTTATTCTTGACAAGGGTTCAAGGTGGGCACTTTATAAAAGACTTGCTGTGTACACAAGATCTATATAGAAAGCTTTTCAAGGCAGCATTTTTTCTAGTGTGAAAACTGGAAAAAACTCAAATTTCTATCAATAAAAGAATGATTAAGTGGATGATGGTATATCTGTACTAGGTAGAAGAAGTGTGTATGCCTGTAGATTTGTATGTATTGGCATAGGAAGGGGTCCAGGAAATAATAAGTGAAAAACAAACAGCAAAGCAATATGCATAGTATGGTTACATTTAAGACTAAAAACAAAAACAGCTTTGTGTGTTTGTGTGTATTTATAAATGCATACAGAAGGACAGAGGATACATCCTAAACAGTTGATTTTGGGCATAGCAGGAGAAATTTTCACTTTTCCTCTCCATACATCTGTTTTTGAAGTTTTTTACAATGAGCTTGAAATTGTGTTTTTTTTTTAAATTGAAGTGAAAATTTATATGTGCTTATTCAACCCTGTAATTCCACTTCTAAAAATAATTATTAAGGAAATAATAAGAGAGACAGTCAAAGGTTATGTATAGCATCATAATGTATTACAGCATTGTTTGTAATAGCAAAAAATTCCTAGTATCCTGTGTTGAAATGGTTACATTATAGAATATTCATTTTATAAAGCTATTTAAATTCATGTGTGAAAGAATCTTTGCTGACTTGAGGAAGTACTTACAAGTACAGTTAACATTTAGTAAATGCTTGCTCTGTACCAGGGACCATGCTCAGTGCTTTACCTAAATTGTTTTATTTAATCTTCTGAACCGTCTTTTGCCATTCCCATTTTATAGATGGAGAAAGGGAGGCTTGGTTAGGGTAAATAATTTGCCTGAGGGTCAGACTCCCACCAAGTTGGTAGAACTGAAGCCAAAGGCCTTGCCGATACCCAGATGCTGGATTACTTCACTGTGTTATCTTGAGTATAAAAACAGATTACAACATACATACGGTGTGACTCATTTTATAAAAATGAATCTTTCTGTGTCTTAGTTTTCTCATGGGTAAGGTGTGGGTACAATTTGATATTCTGAAGATAATTATTTTATTTTTAAAATTGACATACACTTACATGTAATTATTTCCCCCAGATTACAGAAATATTTGGAAATACCTAATTTGTAGAATTTGGAAATACCTAAAAAGTAGAAAATAAAAATGACTGATAAGCCTATTATATGGAGAAAACTAGCATTAATGCCCCCCAGCCCTTTTTGCCTGGTGTGTGTATAGGTATGAACATTATTGAGGTACTTAATAGTTACTGCAGAATTGGTTTCAGAAAAGTTTTTGCTAATTATGTGCCAACATAATAGAGGGTTTGTCTGCAATAGAGGGTTTGTCTCCACATGCCCTTGACAGCATCACATGTTATATTTTAATGATGGAATTTGATGACCAATATTGTCTCATTGATGTGTTTCGTAATTCTTTGTTGTATTTAGTCAGTTGAGCTCTTTCGTTTGTTATTGGCCATTTGAACTTTTGGGTGAATTGCCTGTTCATGTACTTGGGAAGTATCTATGGAAGATGTCTTCCTAAAGTTGACCATTGAAGACCTTAAGCAAGACTATTAGAAAGTCCTTATAAGTGGAAGTTTCACTCTGCCTATTGGAATACGTTTTTCTTAAAGGGATGAATTGGTGGTCTGTAGTTAAAACTTGACTTCCTAAACATTTGGAATTTGACTTTAAAGTTTGGCTTTAAGGAACTTCCCTGGCAGTCCAGTGGTTAAGACTCTGCATTTCCACTGCAGGGGGCTTGGATTCGATGCCTAGTCGGGGAACTAACATGCTGAATGCCTCACGGCATGGCCAAAAAAACATTAAAAAAAAAAAGGAAGTTTGACTTTAAAATTTAAGGAGTGATTGGTGAAATGTCACAGGACCTCTCTTATGCAACTTCCTGAGAGTCTATAATTATTTCAAAATAAAGTTTAATTCAAGTAGTGGTAAAACTTTGGCTTCCTCCCACAACTGAGTTTGACAACTCTGACTGGAAGGGTAGGTGGGAGGTGGGAGGGGGCAATATATGACAACAGACCCAAAGCCAAACAGTGGTTAGGAAACTGCTTTGTTGTTGATGGTGTTTTTAATTTGGAAATAATCTCAAACTTTAAAATGGTTATGGGAATTCCCTGGCAGTCCAGTGGTTAGGACTCCACGCTTTCACTAGGGCCTCAGTTCAGTGCCTGGTTAGGGAAGTAAAATCCCGCAAGCCGAGCAGCATGGCAATCAGTCAATCAATCAGTCAATCAATGGTTGCAAAAATGAAAACTGAATAAGGAACAGCATTTACTCTTTCTCAGATTCACCCCTTGTTAACCTTTGACCCCACGAGCTTTTGTGTTTTTTTTTGTGTTTTTTTTTTTTTTTGCGGTACGTGGGCCTCTCACCGTTGTGGCCTCTCCCGCCACAGAGCACAGGCTCCAGACGCGCAGGCCCAGCAGCCATGGCTCACGGGCCCAGCCTCTCCGCGGCATGTGGGATCTTCCCGGACCGGGCACGAACCCATGTCCCCTGCATCGACAGGTGGACTCTCAACCACTGCGCCACCAGGGAAGCCCCCCACGAGCTTTTGAAATGTGCTATTTTGTGACCCCAGCCACTACCCTCTGCTCATCCTCCTTCTGGATTTTCAGCATGACAGTCTGCCAGGTTCCAGGTACTCACTCACCTGAACAAAACTGTTTACACCCAGGTTTCAAACTTCTCAAGAACCTACAGTGGTTCTGTTTCCTAAGATTTAAATATAAATCCAGACACTTAGCCTTCAGAGTCTTTGAACAATTGATTCCCTGCCTCTAAACTCCAATATTAATCTTCCTCCTGTGCCCCCCCAGTACAGCCCTTCAGCTGTAGCTAACCTAATCTTTAGCGACTCTTGTTCTGTCTTGATTGACTCGTTTCCATCTCGGTGCCTTTCCTTGTGCTGATATTTCATGTCCGCCATCTTATTTTGTTCACGTTTCTTCCTCGTTAAGTCACATACATGGCTTTTCTGCTTAAAAAAAATTTCCCAGACTTCTTTACTCTATTAGCACCACCTGATTTGGGCATACCTATCCTGAGTTTTCATTACTTTAGGGTTGTTTTGTTTTGTTTTGAACTTTCATATAGATGTCATCATACGACATCCATCTGCTGTCTCCTTGAGACCCCCCACCCTGGGCCCCCGTGGATGGCATCAGCATTATCTTTTATAAACCTCCATAGGCCTCGTGTGGTTGTGCTGAAGGTATGACCTGATTTTGAATGAGTTACTGTGAGCTGTATTTGGATTTCATTACTGGAACCATCGATTATTATAGCAATCTATAAAGCAAAATTCTAATCATATTGATGCTTTTGAACACCTTTTTCCTTCAGGGATGTGGCCCTCTTCCCAGGTAGGCCTTCCTCATGGCAGGTAAAAGTCCATGCAGTGGCTGCAGAGGGTGAAGCTCTTGTGTACTAGTAGTATAAACCTTGTGTTGTTTTGCTGGGCTGGAAGAGACTCTGAATGGGGGTCTGGGAACCTAATAACTAATGGGAAAGGAGTTCTGAGTTTCTACCAGTCAAGGTCTAAGTGCCTTGGGAGGCTTGCCTGTGCTGGTAGTAGAGTACTTTCTTTTTCTTTTCTCTTTTTAAATGAAACTAAGCCTAGCACTAACTCATTATCTACAATGTCAATATTGATTTTTATTTGTGAGGTGGAGTATTAACAGATTAGAATGGCTGCTGGCAATCTCATATGCTTCATTGACTTTAAATGAATCAAGGGATGGCTATTAAGATGTACTTGAGATTTTTAGGCTAAATCAGAACTTCCTACTATGGTTGTTTCCGACCAGATTCACCGTTTCCTCTGCAGCATCAAGGTGGAAAAAAATGAGCCTTGAGGCCCTTCTCTACTTTTCATGAAACCAAATGCTATTAAAAACTGCACAGATAAGAGATGTTAAGACATCCTCTGCAATACAATGCAGCTTGACTCTTTTCCGCTGCCAAGAGATGTTTTTGAATTAAGACTATTGACCGACACAGCCCATGCTAGCAGATGGTGCCCATACATCAGATGTCCAAGTGCAAGCTTGTTCAGAGACAGCAAATATCTAACGGGCCAAATTTTACAAAGATGAAGAATTTTCACAGTGATTTTGAAGGAGTAGGGGTGCTCTTGAGAAATGAGACATGTTCCTTCCAAACCAGGCTTGCCTCTTAAGATGCAGTATTACTGTGCTTTCTACATCTGGAGACACGTTTAACTTTCAGTCGAAGTTGCTTGCTTCCCTCCTCTTTTTCCTTCCTTCAGCACTTCCTCTAATCTAGTATATGAGTTAGAAATTAATAATAATAATAATGTTGATAATAATAATGATAAGGGCCACATTACTATTTGTTCTAATGTAGAAGGACCAAGAGGAGGAGTTGCTGATAAATGAGTGGCCTGAAAGGAACTCTTTTCTCTTTTTATGTCTCTGTAGGACCCTGAGATTGAATTATTTCAAATACAGCTAGAGGTAGGAAGGGCAGTTATTATTAGAAAATTAGTCCAAAAAGCTCACAAAAAACAAACCTATCAGATTCAGAGAGGTTATTATATCTGAGCTAATAAATGCCAACATTGAGTCTTGAAATAGCTCTTAATTTTTTTTCCCTCCCTACATGAATCTTTAGTAAAAGGCAAAATATTCATTCGATTATGAAGAGAAGCACGAGTATGGATAGCTCTTCATTTTTCATTGTACAGTCTGATTTATTGTTGATTGGTTTTTCATGGACTAATTAATGATGATAACCTTTTTGAGTGACTAGAAATAAAATAAATTTCATGGATGTTTGGTATTCTAACCCTGACTCGACTGAGGTTGATAGGTTCCTGGAGTTCATGATAGGGAGGGAAGCTGGCTACTGGCTTCCTGTTGAGGCCTTTTGTTTTTTATGAGTTCAGATTAGATGGGAGCCATTGATTTGTTCCTTATTTTTAGACTGGATAGAATAGAATCCTGCATCAATGCTGGGGAGAGAAACCCTTATTAGAGGCTTTCTCTCTTTTTTTTTTTTCCACTTTCAAATTATTTGATTTATTCACTTAGGACTAGACGATGTCTGAGCTTCCCTTTCTATTGGAATATTCTGTGATTGAGTTTTGTTTATTTATTTATTTTCTTACTTAAAAAATTTTTTTAAATTGGAGTATAATTGCTTTACAATGTTGTGTTAGTTTCTGCTGTACAATGAAGTGAATCAGCTATATGCATACATATATCCCCTCCCTCTTGGACCCCCTCCATCCCACCCATCTAGGTCATCACAGAGCACCTAGCTGAGCTCCCTGTGCTATACAGCAAGTTCCCACTAGCTATCTATTTTACACATGGAGGGTATTTATCTCAAACCTAATCTCCCAGTTCATCCCACCTTCCCCTCCTGTGTCCACATGTCCGTTCTCTACGTCTGTGTCTCTATTCCTGCCCTGCAAATAGGTTCTTCTGTACCATTTTTCTAGATTACACACATATGCATTAATATACAATAGTTGTTTTTCTCTTTCTGACTTACTTCACTCTGTATGACAGACCCTAGGTCCATCCACTTCACTACAAATAACTCAGTTTCATTTCCTTTTATGGCTGAGTAATATTCCATCGTATATATGTGCCACATCTTCTTTATCCATTCATCTGTCGGTGGATACTTAGTCCACGTCCTGGCTGTTATAAATAGTGCTGCAATGAACATTGTGTTACATGACTCTTTTTGAATTATGGTTTTCTCAGGATATATGCCCAGTAGTGGGACTGCTGTGTTGTATGGTAGCTCTATTTTTAGTTCTTTAAGGAACCTCCGTACTGTTCTCCATAGTAGCTGTATCAGTTTACATTCCCACCAACAGTGCAAGAGGGTTCCCTTTTCTCCACACCCTCTCCAGCATTTATTATTATTGATGATGGCCATTCTGACTGGTGTGAGGTGATACCTCACTGTAGTTTTGATTTGTATTTCTCTAATAGTGATGTTGAGCATCTTTTCATGTGCCTCTTGGCCATCTGTATGTCTTTGTTGGTGAAATGTCTGTTTAGGTCTTCTGCCTGTTTTTTAATTGGGTTGTTTGTTTTTTTGATGTTGAGCTCCATGAGCTGTTCATATATTTTGGAGATTAATCCTTTGTTGCTTCATTTACAAATATTTTCTCCCATTCTGAGGTTGTCTTTTCGTCTTTATGGTTTCCTTTGCTGTGCAAAAGCTTTTAAGTTTAATTAGGTCCCAGTTGTTTGTTTTTATTTTCATTACTCTGAAGAGGTGGGTCAAAAAAGATCTTGCTGTGGTTTATGTCAAAGAGTGTTTTTCCTATGTTTTTCTCTAAGAGTTTTATAGTGTCCAGTCTTACATTTAGGTCTTTAATCCATTTGGAGTTTATTTTTGCATATGGTGTTAGATAGTGTTCTAATTTCATTCTTTTACATGTAGCTGTCCAGTTTTCCCAGCAGGCAACTTATTGAAGAGGCTGTCTTTCTCCATTGTATATCCTTGCCTCCTTTGTCATAAATTAGGTGACCATATGTGCGTGGGTTTATCTCTGGGCTTTCTGTCCTGTACCATTGATCTATATTTCTGTCATTGTGCCAGTACCATACTGTCTTGATTACTGTAGCTTTGTAGTATAGTTTGAAGTCGGGGAGCCTGATTCCTCCAGCTCCGTTTTTCTTTCTCAAGATTTCTTTGGCTATTTGGGGTCTTTTGTGTTTCCATACAAATTGTAAAATTTTTTGTTCTAATTCTGTGAAGAACGCCATTGGTAGTTTGATAGAGATTGCATTGAATCTGTAGATTGCTTTGGGTAGTATAGTCATTTTCACAATATTGATTCTTCCAATCCAAGAACATGGTATATTTCTCCATCTGTTTATGTCATCTTTGATTTCTTTCATCGGTGTTTTATAGTTTTCTGAGTACAAGCCTTTTGCCTCCTTAGGTAGGGTTATTCCTAGATATTTTATTCTTTTTGTTGTGACAGTAAATCTGATTGTTTCCTTAATTTCTCTTTCTGATTTTCATTGTTAGTGTATAGGAATGCCAGAGACTTCTGTGCATTAATTTTGTATCCTGCAACCTTACCAAATTCATTGATTAGTTCTAGTAGTTTCCTGGTGGCATCTTTAGGTTTTTCTGCAAACAGTGACAGTTTTACTTCTTCTTTTCCAATTTGTATTCCTTTTATTTCTTTTTCTTCTCTGATTGCCATGGATAGGACTTCCAAAACTATGTTGAACAGTAGTGGTGAGAGTGGACATCTGTGTCTTGTTCCTGATCTTAGTGGAAGTACTTTCAGTTGTTCACCATTGAGAGTGATGTTTGGTGTGGGTTTGTCATATATGGCCTTTATTATGTTGAGGTAGGTTCACTCCGTGCCCATTTACTGGGGAGTATTTTATCTTAAATGGGTGTTGAATTTTGTCAAAAGCTTTTTCTGCATCTACTGAGATGATCATATGGTTTTCGTTCCTTAATTTGTTAATATGGTGTATTATGTTGATTGATTTGTGTATATTGAAGAATCCTTGCATTCCTGGGATAAATCCCACTTGTTCATCATGTATGATCTTTTTAATGTGTTGTTGGATTCTGTTTGCTAGTATTTTGTTGAGGATTTTTGCATCTATGTTCATCAGTGATGTTGGTCTGTAATTTTCTTTTTTTGTGATATCTTTGTCTGGTTTTGGTATCAGAGTGATGGTGGCCTCATAGAACGAATTTGGGAATGTTCCTCCCTCTGCAATTTTTTTGGAATAGTTTGAGAAGGGTAGGTGTTAGCCCTTCTCTAAATGTTTGATAGAATTCACCTGTGAAGCCATCTGGTCTTGGACTTGTGTTTGCTGGAAAATTTTTAATTACAGTTTAAATTTCATTACTTGTGATAGGTCTGTTTATATTTTCTAATTCTTCCTGGTTGAGTCTTGGAAAATTGTACCTTTCCAAGAATTTGTCCATTTCTTCGTGGTTGTCCATTTTATTGGCATATTGTTATTTGTAGTAGTCTCTTATAATCCTTTATATTTCTGCGGTGTCAGTTGTGATTTCTCCTTTTTCATTTCTCCCTTTTTTTCTTGATGAGTCTGGCTAAAGGTTTATCAATTTTGTTTATCTTCTCAAAGAACCAACTTTTAATTTTATCGATCTTTGCTACTGTTTTCTTCGTTTCTATTTCATTTATTTCTGCTCTGATCTTTATGATTTTTTTCCCTTCTACTGACTTTGGGTTTTATTTGTTCTTCTTTCTCTGGTTGCTTTAGGTGTAAGGTTAGATTGTTTATTTGAGATTTTTCGTTTCTTGAGGTGAGATTGAATTGCTATAAACTTCCCCCTTAGAGCTGCTTTTGCTGTGTCCCATAGGTTTTGGGTTGTTGTGTTTTCATTGTCATTTGTTTCTAGCTATTTTTTGGTTTCTTCTTCCTTATTAGAGGCTTTCTCAATCTTAATGAGAGCTGTGAACATCTTTACAAGGCATAGTAACTTTAATGGAGAGTTATAGTGAAGACTTTCATCAAGACCCATCTCCAGAACTGTTTGAGATATGCTGCTTCCTTGAAACATACCTGACTAAGGCTAAGGTTTGTAGAGCGTTTGGCTCTAAATAGCTTCCCCCCACCCCCCAAAAGTATGGGAGTGTAAATGAATACATTTGCATTTACAGTATTGTCTTAGAACATAACCACATGGTGCTATAAACACTAAAGAACAGTATGAGCTTTTTGAATAGAATTGTTTTAGTCAGCATGATAAGTAGTTCAAAATATTACGTTATTTCATTCTAAAGTTTTGAATGGTGAAATTTTTTTTTAATTTTATTTTTAATTAAGGTAAAGTATACATAACATAAAATTTACCAATCTGTTTTTAAGTGTGCAACTCAGTAGTGTTAAGTATATTCACATTGTTCTGCAACCGATCTACAGACCTTTTTCATCATACAAAACTCTAACTCTATCTCCATTAAAAAACAACTCCCTATTTCCTACTACCCCCAGCCCCTGGTAACTGCCATCCTACTTTCTGTTTATTTGAATTTGACTACTTTAGCTAGCTCACATAAGTGGAATCATACAGTATTCATTTTTTTTTGTAACTGGCTTACTTCACTTAGCTTAATGTCCTCGAAGCTCTCAGATCTAAGTGAGGGCTGTTTTGCTTCTGGTTCATCTACTACCAGGTAGACAGATGTAGCCCTTTGGCATTCCAGCTCATGGTGGAACAGTCTCCAGTTACGGCTCCAGCTCAGCCAGCCCTGAACTTTGATTTCTGCTCAGGAGATCGATAAAATGAAGGTTCCAATTTGCCAGAATCATCCAATGTTTTGAGGGCAAGAGCGGCTTCTGTAGGGCTCATCTCTCTGGGGTTCTTAATTCCTTTTGGCCTGGTGGTTCCTTACTCAGTTGTTGAAGCTTCAGTGCTTTTCAGATTTTTAAAAAATATGGATTTCATTGTTAGTTGTTTTCAGTAGAGTGGTGGACCTGATGATGGAGCCTGTTTTCCCAGACACCAGACCTCTGGCTTCAGTTTGTCAATGTTGCCTCTGCCACCCCCATCCATTCTGGGGCTGGACGAGGTTAATCTTTAGCACCACTTTGCTCATGACCAAATCAGACTTTTGTTTAAACATATCTCTGGCAGAAAATCATCCTATATGACAATGTGAGCTATAGGCCCTCCCCTCACAAGACTCAAAATCAGTGTTAAAACCCACGGTCTTGTGCTGGTGGCTTTGGAAGAAGGAGACCTGCTGGGTGAGAAATGACCTTTTTTGACATTTCAATTCCTGAGGGCTTGAGATAAGGTTGTCCCTTTTTTTTGTTGTTTTTTTGAGCCTGGTTATAATTGAATTGAGATAGCAGAGGGCAGGAGGCTACTTTTTTATGATGCTAGCTTGACAGATGGATAACGAATTCTTATTTCCCAATCCTGTTAATCACATGCTAGCTGTTGAGAGCTCAGCTTTTAGTTCCTGGTAGAGCTGTTCATGCCAGAGCACAGAAGGCAGGTACCAAGGCCAGGACAAGCAATCATAATTAGTGTCCATGACATGCTTGAGGAGGTAGATTGCTGTGGTGGCAAAGGCATCAGGACATGAGTGTCAAAAGCCTGTGTCTAGGGTTTCCCTGGTGGCACAGTGGTTGAGAGTCCGCCTGCCGATGCAGGGGACGCGGGTTCGTGCCCCGGTCCGGGAAGGTCCCACATGCTGTGGAGCGGCTGGGCCCGTGAGCCATGGCTGCTGAGCCTGCGCGTCCAGAGCCTGTGCTCCGCGACGGGAGAGGCCACAACAGTGAGAGGCCTGCGTACCGCAAAAAAAAAAAAAAAAGCCCGTGTCTAACCATCACCCCGTCCCCTCCTCATTCAGTGCTGTGTCCTTGGACCAACCACGTAAAGTTCCTGGACGACAGTCAGGTACTGTCCTGCAGTGCTGTGACTGTGGGAGGGTCGGTTTTACTGGCCCCAGCTGCCAGCCATTGAAGGATGGAGAGGAGGAGGCTTGGAGGACTCCCCAGGAGGAGGAAGGAGTGGCCACTTGATGATTTGTCTAGAACCCAAAGCAGGGACTCGAGTTCCAGGACACACAGTTATCCAGCAGTTTGAGTCCTAGAAGCAGTCTTTGTTTATCCCCTCATTTGCAGATAAGCAAACAGGGCCCTAAGATTTTCTTATATTTAAAAAGTAGTAGTGCTGCTCTAGCCTCACGTGGCATGTTTTAGTACAAAACTAGTGAGGTGGAGCTAGACTTCGGTCAGCATGGATTTGAGGGAGGTTACTCTAAACCTCTGAAGCCACTGCCTGAGCCCTGGAGAAAGACATTAGCCATGGTGAGCCAGACTATACTCTGGCTGGCTGCCTGGCACCTAGCTCTCTATGCGGCCCAGCTCAGGAGGCCCAGTTGGCTGACACAGACCTCTGTGGTCAGGCCACTCAAGATGGCTGTTCTCTTGCTCTCTACGTCCCCAGCCCGACCTGCGCCTGCTTCACCCACACTCTGCTCACATGACTGACCTTCCTGCATGCTTGCCCCAGGCCCCAGTTAGTGATTGTTCTTATGAAAAGGGCGGTGAGGGGCACGCCCCACTGCTAGTTTCCCTGGTAACCAACGAGCAAACCTGACGTAAGTTCCCCCTATAACTGGCCGTCTCCCGTTCCCCCTGTGAGTGAAGGCTGCTGCCATGTCCTGCCCACCGTCCACCACCCAGGTGGGGGGTGTTGCTTCAGAACCTTGCTTCAGATATATAAGCTTCCCCATCCGTTAAACCGTTGATGTCTCCGTAGCTGCCTCCAGGGTCTTTCTTCTGTCTTGAAGCGGGGCAAGCACAGGGCTGTAGGCCTGCAGGGTGCAGCCCAACAAGACCTTAAGACAGTCTAGTCAGAGATCAGCAGAGGTCCCTTTAACCGGCAAGCCAAGGGGGCCCGACTATGTGTTGGAGGTTTGGACAGATCGGCCCCTGATGGCCCTCCCTGGGCAGGTGCTGAGACCACAGGCTCCTGGACACACTGCTGTTTGGCCCTGTGGCCCTGGACTGGGCCTGACTTTGCCTGTGGACTCCCAGGCCATCCCACCCTCAACTATAAAAGAGCCTCTGCACTCTTGCCTTGCTCCTCAGAGGACGACTCACACTGTTCAGCCCCCCAGTCATGCTCTCTGTATGTGCACCTGTGCCTACAGTCACTTTTACTACCAGTGAAGCAGCCTCAGAGCAGCAGAGCCTTTCAGATCATCCTTTATGTTATTAAAGCAATTTAAATAAAGCTGATTTTTCAGCCTATTGAGAATTATCAAGTACCAAACTTTTAAAATTACCTCTGTAATTTTCTTTTAAAATTACCCTTATAAAAGTAGGTGACAGTTAAATGAAAAATGTGTGTTGCGCTTGGTATTTTTCTTCTCACTAAGCCAACAAACCTGTTGGCTTTGAGATAACAGGGAAGGATTGTCCTGGACCCGAGGCTGTGTCTTTCTAGCTTGCTGCCAGCTCCTGGATTTAAATTGCTTTGTCTGATTGATAGAGATCACTCCCTTTTCTTGGATCCAATGGGGATAGGAGAGCCTGAGGGTCATGAATGAGCTTGGGCAAAACTCTGTTGAAAAATTTTTTTGAAAGTAATTTCTCTCAAGTATTGATACTGAAATGTGTTGTTTCAGATGTGTCCTTGTTGTGACTGGGCCCTTGAACTGTAATTCTTGTCATCGCTGGGTTATTTCCTGTTTCTAGTAAATAGTTTTTCTTGCCCACCTGCCCCAGGTTCCGCCCCCCCCATCCCCTCAACACACACACAGGTTTACCTTTTCTCTTGTTGGTAGTATCAGTTGCTAGCATTTTGAACATGAGTATTTGGTGGAAGACTTAACTATAGGAGTTTTTCAAATTAAAGAAACAAGCAAGGGACTTCGCTGGTGGTCCAGTGGCTAAGACTCTGCACTCCCAATGCAGGGGGCCCAGGTTCGAGCCCTGGTCAGGGAACTAGGTCCCACATGCTGCAACTAAAGATCCCGCATGCTGCTACGAAGATCCTGCGTGCCGCAACTAAGACCCGGCGCAGCCAAATAAATAAATAAGTATTTTTAAAAAGAAAAGAAAAAAAGAAACAAGCAAGCAACATAATGTTGATTGTCTATGGCAGACTACTTGTGTGAGTATATCAGATTGGGTTGTGTACTATCATCTGGAAACATAAACGTAGGGTTTTAGATTTGGGAAGGACTCCTGGTGCCTCATTTAACAGATGAAGATTCTGAGACCCGTACAGGTCTTGGCTTGTTCAAGGTCCCACAGAATCAGCTGGAAAAGGAGCAAGTGTCAGAAGCCCTATTTCCTGGTCCCAAGGCTGTTCTTTCCTCTCTCGCATGATGCCTCTCTCGTGCTGGTGGTCTCCCCCGGCTCCCCAATACCCACCCTCCATCCTGGACATGGAGAATAGACCCATGTGTCAGGACACACCATGCCTGTGCTCATCTTCATGCCTTTGTCCCTTCTTTCTAATCACACCCATTTAGCCACAACCTACCCCTCAGTTTAAAAGAGCGAGCGGGTGTCCTACCATCCACGCTGCTCTCACCCAGCTCAGAACGCCTGAAGGTCACTCCTCAAGTGTGTTTTAGCTCCTTTGACGGGGTTTCTTTCTAGATTGTGTTCATTTCCCTCTTGTACGACCTGTCATGATGCCTTGTTCCCAATAAATGGGCCATAAGTGAATAGGGGAAGATGTAATGCACTGGGTGTCACAGGGTGCGCTTGGCTTCTTTTGTTTTTCTGCCCAGCTTTTCAGGTGTCTGTTTTCGCTCCAGCAACTAAGCTCCTGAAGGGCAGAAAGCATAGCCTCCATGTCTCTTGCCCTAGCTCTTAGCAGAGTTCTCAGTTGGTGGTGGGTTGCAGCATTGAGACTTCATTTTCCTGCCCTTTGATTCTTGGATTCAGTTTAAAATACAAGTTTGCTTTATCTTGAAGCCTCAGAAAATGGCCATGTCTTCATGGCTGCCTATATACTCTGGCCTTAGGGTACCTACCATTTGGGGAATAAAGAAGCTGACAGATCACAGCAGTTAGTTTACAGATTTCCCTTACCACCCTTGGATACTTTGCTCCTTATATGCAGTGGCAAGATATATGAGCAGTGGTGGGAGACGCAAAAGAATTGTTAGGATTGCTGTGAAAATTGCAATGAAAGCAGTAACCCTCCAGGATTAGCTTTTTATAGCTGGAAAACCACTGGTGAAATTTTTATTCCAAGATCCTCAAAATCGCCAGGATGCTGCATTTTAGCCTGTTGGACTTCTGGAGTAATACTGGTAGCAACTGTTGTGCAGGTCTTTCAAGCCTTGCAATATAGAATTACTGATAGAAATGAGCCAGTTAAGAGGGAGGAAACGATGAGTTAGATGTTGTGAAGGAAAACAGATTGTACGGGGTTTATAACACTTGTTTGTAGTTTGCTCATAAAAGAGAATGCCTAACTGGAATTTATCTGATGAAAATTAAACCATTAAACCTGCTCAAGTAAAAACAGTGGCCATCTGCCAAGTAAAACCATAATCACCATTTAGAAGTGAGCTTCACCTGCATTCCTGTCCACACACGACAGCGTGTCCCGTGGAGAAACCGCTTTCTGACTTCTGGTTTTCTCGCTGTTTTCACAGAGCCTGAGCCCTTGTGAAGCCGGCGATGACAAGTCTGAATGGTCGCCATGCCGAAAAAACCATTGACATGCCAAAACCGTCAGCCCCCAGAGTGCACGTGCAGAGGTCCGTGTCCCGAGACACTATCGCCATCCACTTCTCGGCATCCGGGGAGGAGGAGGAGGAAGAGGAGGAGGAGTTCAGGGAGTACCTGGAGGAGGGGCTGGACGACCAAAGCATTGTAACGGGGCTCGAAGCCAAGGAAGACCTCTATCTTGAACCCCAGGGTGGCCATGACCCCGCTGGCCCTGACGCCCAGCTCATCCTGGCAGACGGACTGTCCGTGTCCCCTGCCATCTTGCCCGTCTCCGAGAACACTGCAAAGCTGCTGGAGCCCCCTCCTGCAGCAGCACAAGTATTAAGCACGGTGCCATTGGCTCTGTCCCCGGGCTTGTCTTCGTCGGGGCCCTTAGCTAGCTCTCCCAGCGTGTCGTCCCTTTCTGAGCAGAAAACCAGTTCTTCCTCCCCGCTGTCCTCGCCTTCCAGGTCTCCCATCCTCCCTTCCAGCGCCTCGTCCTCCACCCTTTCCAGCGCAAAGCCCTTCATGAGCCTCGTGAAGTCCCTGTCGACCGAGGTGGAGCCAAAAGAATCCCCCCACCCGCCACGGCACCGGCACTTGATGAAGACGTTAGTCAAGTCTCTGTCCACCGACACCTCCAGGCAAGAGTCAGATAACGTGTCGTACAAGCCGCCCGACTCCAAGCTGAATTTACACCTGTTCAAGCAGTTCACGCAGCCACGAAACACAGGTGGAGATTCCAAAACTGCACCCTCTTCCCCTCTGACGTCGCCTTCCGATACACGCTCCTTTTTTAAAGTGCCCGAAATGGAGGCGAAAATCGAAGACACTAAGCGACGCCTTTCCGAAGTCATATATGACCCTTTTCAGCTTTTTAGTAAAATTATAGGGGAAGAAAGTGGCAGCCATAGGCCCAAAGCCTTATCTTCAAGTGCTTCAGAGCTCTCCAATCTGTCCAGCCTGAACGGTCACTTGGAAAGCAATAACAACTACAGCATCAAGGAGGAGGAGTGTGACTCCGAGGGGGAGGGCTTGGGGAGCGACCCTGGCGTCCCCAGGAGTGACCACCCCCAGTCCTCCGAGGACCCTACGAGAGAGGCAGAACCGAAGAGTTCCCAGGGGAGCAGTCTGAAGGAGGTAGGCCTGAAGACCGGCTCTCTGGTTCTTGAGAGGTGCTCTCTGTCTGCCTTGGTGAGCAAAGAGGATGAAGAGTTTTGCGAACTGTACACTGAGGACTTTGATTTGGAAACGGAGGGAGAGAGTAAAGCTGAGAGACTCTCAGAAGTCCCTCTCAAGCCAGAGGTGCTGGCAGACGATGGCACGGCTCTGGACAGTGACCACGAGGTGGACTCGGCCATGCAGCACCCCGAATTGCCCGTGAAGACTCTGGGCTTCTTTGTCATGTGTGTCTATGCGTACCTCATCCTCCCACTCCCCCAGTACGTGAGTGGACTCTTTCTGGGCATTGGCCTTGGATTCATGACTGCAGTTTGCATGATTTGGTTTTTTACACCACCAAGTGCTCATAAATATCACAGATTACATAAAAATCTACAACACTGGAACCCAAGGTCTCTGGATATCAAAGAACCCGAGATACTGAAGGTAAGCCTCTCTGCAGTAGCTGGCTGGCATCCAGCCTCATTTTAGATCTGACTTTATTCTTTTAGTTCATTGTCACAGGTTTTTGCCCAAGCAGTGTTTTTAAGACTTTGGGATCTGTTCATTCTCCAGGCACCCAAGAGACTTGTTTGGTAAACCTCATTCTAGTTCAGGTTTTGCCAGTTCACCATGTGGTTTTTCAAGGCTCTCCATGGCTCTGGAGAGTAGCATTTCCATCCAGTTTCCATTCCGGTCTCTCTCTAAATTTGCCAGGGATTTGCTACTTGCTCAGGATTCGTTATAGCTGAGTCTGTTAGGATTAAATATTCTTGAGACCTCGGAGCAGGGTTAAATACTCTTGGAATGCAAGAGAAGGGACGGAGGAAGAGAAGGCAGACTAACGTCAGGGGTGGGCCACTGCTGGCACTAGTCTTTGCTCTGCGCACAGTGGGGTCTGGGCTCGAGAAGGAGGCATTACCTTCCCGTGCACGTCAGATCTCAGGATTTGGGCCTCCTGAGGGGCGGCCAAGGCAAACCACTAGGGTACAGAAAGAAACTACTAGAACTTCCAGTTGTGTTTATTTCTGCATATTTAAAAAATTTCTGGTTGTTGTGTGTTTCACAGTATACACCATATAGAAGTACAGCTGTAGCTTGTATAGGTCATAAGTCATAGGCACATACACACTTCTTTGTATATATATTTTTTAATTTTGGTAAAATACACCTAACAGAATTTACCATCTTAACCATTTTTAAGTGTACAGTTCAGCGGTATTATATTTAATATTCATTCACATTGTTGTACAGCCATCACTACCATCCAGCTTGTAAAACTGAAACTCTAAACCCATTAAACAATAAGTCCCTATTTTCCGCTCTTCCTAGCTCCTGGTAACCACCGTTTTACTTTTTTTTTATTTTGAATACTCTAAGTATGTCATATTAGCGGAATCACACAGTATTTGTCTTTTTGTGACTGGCTTATTTCACTTGGAATAATGTTCACGAGGTTCTTACCTGTTGTAGCATATTGCAGAATTTTGTTCCTTTTTTAAGGCTGAATAATATTCCATTGTATGTCTATACTTACTAAATTTTGCTTATCCATTCATCTGTTGGTGGACACTGGGTTGTTTCCACATTTTTGCTATTGTGAGTAATGCTGCTATGAACGTGGGTGTATAAACATGTTTTCAAGACCCTGCTTTCAATTCTTTGGGGTATGTACCCAGAAGTGAAATTGCTGGATCATATGGTAATTCTAATTTTGATATTTTGAGGAACTGCCATACTATTTTCCACAGTGGCTGTACCATTTTACATTCCCACCAATAGTGTACAAGGATTCCAGTTTCTACACATCCTTGCCAACACTTGTTATTTTGATAATTTTTTTATAATTCAAAGCTTGTTTGGTTTCTCTGTTAATAGGTTTGTCCTCCTCTCTGTTTAAATGAGTGCTCAAAAAATGGCATCATGATCTCTATTTATTACAACACAAAAACGAAAACAAAAACCCCACAACAAAACAAGGGGAAGAACTCTCAGTGTCCGAAATACTGTTTGTCTTGTTTTTTAATTTCATAACCTTTTTTCCTTATTTTAAAAAAAATGCACTATCAATGTTTAAAAAACCACAGAAAACCCAAAGGAAAAAGATATTCTTTATCACACTAGTGGGAAGGAATTATAGTTAATATATAACATATACATATATGTACATATATATTTGGTATATATCCTTGTTTTTTCCTACATTTCTGCATGTATGAGTACATATATCACACACATTCACACTCATGCACTCTTTTTGTTTTGACTTAATGGGATCATATACAGGCGTATCTCAGAGATATTGCAGGTTTGGTTCCAGAGCACCACAATAAAGCAAAATATTGCAGTAAGGGAGTCACACGAATTTTTGGTTTCCCAGTGCATATAAAAGTTATGTTTACACTATACTGTCCTCTGTTAAGTGTGCAATAGCATTCTGTCTAAAAAAAACAGTGTATATATCTTAATTTAAAACTACTTCATTGCTACACAATATTGTAAATAAACTATACTTCAATAAAATAAATTTTTAAAAAAAGTTATTGCTAAAAAATGTTAACCATCACCTGACAATTCCGGGTTGCCACAAACCTTCAATTTGCAAGAAATACAACATAAATGAAGCTTAGTAAAGGGAAACACAATAAAATGAGGTATGCCTGTGTTTTGCAGTTCAGTCTTTTTTTTTTTTTCCCTTTCACATGGCAATATGTTATGAGACTGTTTCTTTTTTAAGAGAAGCTGGTGCTGAATATTGAGGCTATGGCACACTTAAGCTTAGCATTAATATAAGAAGTGGAGCAAAAGTGACTCATTATGCATGGTTGCTAAACTTTTTTGATAGGGTGGTGCCGTGACTACCTGAATTACACGCCCTCTAAGGAAGTTAGCGCTAACTTTAGCAAAGAAAAATGGTACTTACATTAACTCCAGTGCCTAATGACTGACTGCAGTATTCAGTTTAAACTGGTTTGAGCTCATAATTGTCTTGGGAAGATTTTACTTTTAATCCAGTCAATCTTTAATGCTTAGTCCAATTTACTAAGTAGTCTACTGATTAATCAGGATCTTACTACCTACACAGAGGATGACAAAGTTATAGCACAGTGTGGTTGTTTTGATTTGATCATTGAAACAGTAAAGGCAGCACTATGATGCTGAGCACTGACAGAGGGCTGGGTGTTGGGTATATTATCTCATTTAATCCTCATCACAACGCTTTTCGGTTAAGTTGTGTGCTCATGAGGACATGAAGGCACAGAGAGGGAAGTTACTTGCCCAAGGTCACGTAGCTAATGAGTAGGGGAGCCATGCAGGACTGATTCTTTCCTTTCTTTCTTTCTTTCTTTTTTTTTTTAAGGAAGGTGTTTAGCCCTTGATGCCTGGGATAAATGTGGTTTTTTGTTTCTTTTTTTAATAAATTTATCTTTGGCTGCATTGGGTCTTCGTTGCTGCACGTGGGCTTTTCTCTAGTCATGGCAAGCGGGGGGCTGCTCTTCATTGTGGTACGCAGGCTTCTCATTTCAGTGGCTTCTCTTGTTGTGGAGCATGGGGTCTAGGCGCATGGGTTTCAGTAGTTGTGGCATGCGGGCTCAGTAGTTGTGGCTCACGGGCTCTAGAGCACAGGTTCAGTAGTTGTGGCGCACAGGCTTTGTTGCTCCACGGCATGTGGGATCTTCCCAGACCAGGGCTCGAACCTATGTCTCCTGCATTGGTAGGCGGATTCTTAACCACTGCACAACCAGGGAAGTCCCAGGCCTTGGTTTCTTTATAAAACGGTTCTGTGAACCTGTTTCTGGGGGGAGTTGAAAGAGTCACTTTTTGAATATGGCTTGGTTCCAGGGATTCGTCAGCTGGTTTGAGTTATTTTCTGTGCATCTGATGCTATTTAGTTGGTTTTTTATAAAGGATATGATGCAATTCTTGAGGGCAGGTATGGAAACAATTTTTAAACATTCACTGATATAGGAGGCTATAAAACCTCACTCTGTGATAAAACTCTCTAGTACAGAGGCCTAGCCCCTTGATCCTGCATACTTCCTGCCCTAAGTAGACTACATCTGGAAGCCCATGAACCAGTCAGGCGGGGAGCTTGGTGCTCGGGACTGTTTTAGGAGACCATGTGATTTTAAACCTCTGAACCATATAAATTCTCATCGGTGGGCCCAGGCAGTCCTTGCAGCCTGGACTGAGAGTCTGGTTCCTTTATTGGCTTCATAAACAATTCAAGGAGCGTTGCAGTTTTGTTTTGTTTTGTTTTGTTTTGTTTTTTTGATGTGCCTTCACATGACAAGGAAAGGGGGGGAGAAAAGTAAAGTTTTTCTGTACTTTATCCAGGTGATTTTATTATTCCATCCATACTGCAGACATTTGTGTTTATAAATGACACTGCAGCAGTGATGAGTGTGTGGGCTGGTGAGCCAAAAAGACTACTTTGCAGCCAAGTAGTAACTCTTCTCAAAGACTGCTGTGGGGTTGGTTAGGCCTCATGGTACCCTACCACCTCCCCAGTAACCCCACCAATCAGCAGCTCTACTGTCTGGAATAGAAGCTGTTGAAGCCTCTGTGAGGCCAAAGAGCTGTCACAAAGTCCACAGAATAACTCTCAGAACCTTCTCCAAAGCCTGCTTGTTCTTAATGATGGGAATTCATAGCTAATACGAAGCAGCAATTAGGAGAAAGATGTTGCCACCTGCATTCATAATAAAGTGACGTGTGAATGCATGAAAGCCGGGGGAAGACCAAAATGTTAGGAGAAGCTAATGGGGCTTACAGCATGGGGGCCTGGGTAAGTTAGCTCCTGGCGGGGCCTTGTTTGTGCCACTGAGTCCAGGGGCGGCATTGTGAGCAACACCCCTAGGTGATAACCTTCCGGGGGTTTTACTTTGGGTGACTAGCTAGATACCCTGAACCAGGAGCCCTGGGAAAGAATGTGGGAGAATGAGGCATTTAGAGTCAGCATAGTGCACTTGGGGTGTTTGCCTTGCTGAGTGTTCTTAAGCAAGTTGGATGCTCTTTCTTTTCCAAGAATGTACTTGTCACATGACCAGGAGTATACAGTCAGTCTCCATATCCTCAGGTTCCCTGTTCCCATACTCAACCAACTGCGGATCAAAAATATTTGGAAAAAAATTCCAGAAAGTTTCAAAAAGCAAAACTTGAATTTGCTGCATGCTGGCAACTATTTGCATAGCGTTTACATTGTATTTACAACCATTTACATAGCGTTTACCCTGTCTTAGGTGTTATAAGTAATCTAGAGATGATTTAAAGTATATGGGGTGGGGGCACTTTGCTGGTCCAGTGGGTAGGCTGCATGCTGTCAATGCAGGGGGCCCGGGTTTGCTCCCTAGTTGGGGAACTAGATCCCGCACGCATGCTGAAAGTAAGAGCCCGCATGCTGCAACGAAGATCCCACGTGCTGCAACTAAGGCCTGGCGCAGCCTAAATAAATAAATATTTAAAAAATAATAAAGTATATGGGGGAGGGCTGTGCATAGTTTTTATGCAAATACTGCACCATTTTATATGAGGGACTTGAGCATCTGTGGGTTTTGGTATCTGCGGGGGTCTTGGAACCAGGGCCCCTTGGATGCTGAGGCACGATTGTATTTAATTCAGTGCCGTTCTTGCACACTAAGTTTCCACATGTCTATAATGAGAAGCTTCCTGAAGATTTCAAAAGGTTCTTGGGTTTATGTTTGAGTGTATGACATGTAGTTGTGAATTACATTCATGAGTAAATTCTTTATCTCAGACTTATAAACCACCTGCAGAACACAGCAGTAGGGTGTTGGTTTCAGGAGTGATGATGTGTCTCTTTTTGAAAGATATGGCCTAGAAGGTTGACTAATATTACATTTACACCATTGCAAAACTAACAAATGAATTTTGGAGAACCTTCTTTCCTTAGCTCATGTCATGTTTAGATATTTAATAAGAGGGATAGGTTTTTATAATAATTGCATTCCCTAAATACAGGCTGTGGTTTTGACATATAAAAGAATACTTTTTAGGGAGAACATTATCAATTTTGAGAATAAATTCTAACTTGTAAGTTTAATCTCAATTTCATGCAATTCTTTCTTTTCAGAAATTAGAGTGAGCAAACTTTAAGGCAAAAACAGCCTCATTACATACAGCCAAAAGAGACTCACTGCATACAGCCAAAAAAGGTTGCTCTTTTTTGGTGTTTTATAATCCTTAATACGATGAGTACAAGAAATTAAAAAAAGTATTTCTTTCCATGTTGTACTTAACTGAAAATATCCTGCCCTTCTAATGGGTCACTTAAGTTTCTGTGTTTGGCATTTATAATCATGGCTATTTCCCAGTGCCCCTTGTTGCTTAGGGGAGTTTGTTGGGTGAGGTGTTTCACTGCAGACACTCTCACTTGCAAGCAGGTACCCCATGTTTTGAGTTGGTTGGAGAAGCAACTGTGGGGAAAATGCTTCCAGAATTACACAGGAGCAATGGTAAGGATGTCAGGTGGCCCCAGCATGATTTTTTTCATCTTTTATTTTTTAATGTTTTATTGTAGGGGATTTCAAGTATACACAAAAGTAGAGAGAAGAGTATAATGAATCCCCATGTATCCAATACTCAGCTTCAACAATTATCAACATTTTGCCAGTTTTCCTCTTAACCTATTAACTTATGGCATGGCTGAACCGTAATTCTGGTCCACCTATAGGTAACTGCAGTTTGTAGCATCATTTCCTTGGGAAAATGCATCCTGAATTTCAGCTAGCTATTGGAGGACCATCCTTTCTGGTTTTGTTCCAGGTGTCATCTATGGAGTGAAGAGAGAGGCTGTGAGCATTGTGGGTCTGAGATTTCTCAAATCATGTTTTTTTTGAAAAGTAAAGTATTAATCATGAAAAAATATCAATGCTATATACCTTTTCACTTCTAAATTTTATATGTAATGTGTAAAGAAGATACAAAATCCATCGAAGTTTGTTCTTATTGTGCAATAATTAGCCTTTCGTTTGCCATCCCCCCAAAGACAAGGAGATTGTAAGCAAGATGGCCCCGGGGCATGAGCATGTTGTCATGTTGATGCCCCAGCGGCTCTTGTGAACTCTCTGATTCATTCTGTTTCTCCTTTCAGTGGTCTCCAAAATGGATTGCTGAAGGCACGATCCAAGAAGAAAATATTAAAGTTTCTTTTTGTATATATTTTTACTCTTTTTATCTATAAGAACATAAAAAAGTCTTGCTAATATTTAACATACAGATGACCATATGTTGACCTTTGGTCAAAATCCTTGGAAATTATTAAGAAGACTGTTTGAAATACGGATTTACATCCATTATCATTAACAGTGAGCCTCACCCTAAGTATATATATTGAGCCTTGACGTGTCAGCTGAAGATAGTACAAAGCTGTCAGAAAGCCATAACTAAAAGTTAGTGAAAAGGCTAATTATTTCATTTTTTGCTCTTTATTTCTATTTTTTAATTTTTATAAAAGCTGTATTATATTAGAACATGTATATAATTTATAAATAAATGTCTACATTCTGAGTATATACTCAAAAAAATTTAACTGACAGGATATGTGATCTAAAGATGATCTACTAATTTATTTGCTTGCTGATCTATTTTATAATTTCAACACTTGTTAATGTGATTTAATATTTATCATGTATTCACATAACTCAGACCTTGCTTATTTTATTGGTTCATCTGATATGATGTTGTTTTTCTGTCTAATTAACATGCTTGTTATCTCCTACCTCCACCACTGTCTGCCAAGTCACATACCTGAATTTACAAGGTGCTGCCCTAAAGGATAGGAAAAACTAGGATAAAGACCATTTTCCCAGGCAGAGACTGTGGCTTAAGGCCTGACTCCAGTGTGTCTGGTGACACTACCGTGAAGGTGACCTTGAAGCAGGCAGTTGGAGGATGTGGATAGTATTGATGCTGGCGCTTCCCTCCTTTAATGGACTTTTTTTTTTAAGATACTGTCTTCAATCAGCATTTATTTTGAATGTTGACTATTTACTTGAGGCTATCATTCATAGTGTGAGTTCTGTCTGTAGGTCTGTCTTTCATGGGTAAAGTCAAATTAGCATCTAAAGTTCTGTAAAGTTTAGTAGACTGTTCCTGCCGTATTCTCTAAGTCCATGATCTGTGATATTATGTTTTGACTGATGACTCCAGTTCTAAACCATTAACACATCAAAAAGGGTTTGAGCCTGGCAAAGAGAAAGCCCTGCTTATGTTTTAGTTTGGGAGACAAAAGAAAAATAATCACACTTTTGTGTGATTTTTCAGAGATGTTTTTCAGCGGCAAGGGAACTTGGGTCCTGGCTCTGTTCTTATGTTTAGGATTTGCTCCTTCCCTGATAGAGTAGATGAAGGAATGATGCAGGGGATCTGAGTGGCAGGGGCCTTGAGGCCAGCACACCACGTGACAGGAGGGTGTCAGCCCAGGCACCCCATGCACTGAAGATAGAGAAATCCCCATTGCGTCCTCAGGCCAGAGGGATGGCGCATTTCTCTGGTCACCTCAGCATCAAGCTGACAAAGAGAGCATTGGCCTTCACCTCCTGATTGGCACTGTAACTGAAAGTGAGCACAATAATAGTTCTTCCAGACTTTATTATTTTGCAAAAGGTTAATTGTAGCTTTTAATCTTTCCAAGTATTAAACGAGTCCCTTTATAGATTGTGGTTTGTTCTTTCAGCCAGACATGGCTTCTAAATCCAGCGGAGAATTGAAGAGAAACCCCTGACCTTTTACAACTGGGATCACAGGACCAGTCTGTGGGCCAGACAGCTGCAGCCCAGCTGACTGCGGTCATTGTCCCCCAGCGGCGGGCACTGTCTCTGTTTTGACAGTTCCAGCGTCAGAAAGAAACAAGGCTTGTCTGAGACGCTCTAGTGTGGGTTGAGAGCATCTCTGAGTTCTTTAGTTGAGTTGTTGAAATGGAATGAGTTGCTAACTGTATCTGTACCTCTTTAGACCCACCCACATAACGAAACAAAGTTGGAGAAAGATCTTACTTGGTAAGGAATTCAGGGTGAAGACTTTTAGAACAGCTGCGCAGTGGACAGTTGGTCACTATTTGGGGAACACGATGAAGACCCTGGAGTTGCTGCACTGCTCACAAGATTGGATATTTGGTCGCTTAGGTGTGGAAATTCCATGTGCAGCTTAACCCAGGGAGTAGGTCAAGCCCCAGGTAAAATTTAGCTGATTGGTAGTATCCAAAGGCAGTCAGGGGACTTCCCTGGTGGTCCAGTGGTTAAGATTCCATGCTTCTGCTGCAGGGGCTGCAGGTTGGATCCCTGGTCGGGGGACTTTGATCCCACATGCTGCATGGGCCACAAAAAAAAAAAAAAAAAAAAAAAAAAGCAATCAGGGTTTGCACTGGGTAATTGCTTCCTGCAAGGGCAACCTGGATTTGAGTCAGTAGGGGTGCATTAGGGGGCAGAACAGGGAACTCGGAGGGCAGTCGTGCCTGGCCACCTGTTGGCCTGAGCCTCCCAGTGGCCAGTCTGCCTCCTGGATGCCTGACAATGTGGGTTAAGCAGCAGCTCTTGTGATTCTCTCCAGGTTTCCTATCAAAGCTTGTAATGTTCCAGAAAGAACCCTACGTGGGAGTCAGGACACCTGGGCTCTAGTCACAACACTGCCCTCTCCTCTATAGATAAGAAGTGGCTAATTCAGTTTCTGTCCTGAAAAGCTTTAACAATTTTTACTCTTCGTTGTCTTTCTGAGGTTACTTCTTTTCTTGTTCTGTGCTTTTTTTTTTTTAAATTTTATTTATTTTTGGCTGCGTTAGGGCTTTCTCTAGTTGCGGCGAGCGGGGGCTACTCTTCGTTGCGGTGCGCGGACTTCTCATTGCAGTGGCTTCTCTTTGTTGCAGAGCACGGGCTCTAGGCGTGCAGGCTTCAGTAGTTGTGGTGTGCAGGCTCAGTAGTTGTAGCATGCAGGCACAGTAGTTGTGGCTTGGGGGCTCTAGAGCACAGTCTCAGTCATTGTGGCTCGCGAGCTCTAGAGCGCAGGCTCAGTAGTTGTGGCACATGGGCTTAGTTGCTCCGCGGCATGTGGGATCTTCCGGGACCAGGGCTCGAACCTGTGTTGCCTGTGTTGGCAGGCAGATTCTTAACCACTGCACCACCAGGGCAGTCCCTGTTCTGTGCTCTTTGGTGCAATAATAATTTGGTGTTTCTCTTCAGGAACAGGGACCAAGTCTTCTATTTCAAATAAGCCCTACAGTTCCCTGTGCTTAGTAGGATCTCAGCTCATTCCTTTGCTTCTCTCCACCTGTGCAGCCACAACTATACCTACAGGCTGTGATGAGCACACCAGTCTGTCCTACTTACTTGTGCTTTACAGATTTTATTTAATCCTCACAGCCACCCTCTGAATTAGGCTACATTTATGTATTCAGTTGACAAACATTTGTTACAACTGTGATTGCCTTCTGGAGTTTGTAGTTAAGTAAACCAGGCAGTTAATGAATACAGTGATAGGAGGAAGGTAACAGAGAACTGAGCCTAGGTAATCAGGGAAGCTTCCGAGGAGAAGCGTCATCTTTGCCATGACCTGAGAGATGACCGGGAGTTAGCCAGACTAAAGGTGGGGCTGTGCTGTGGAAGTGGGGTAGGAGCCTGGACCTCGTAGTCAGGCAGACTTGGTTTAAGTCCCAGATTTGCCACTCCACAGACCACTTTTTTTTTTTTTTTAACCCCTGTCTAAGCAAATCTCTTAACCTCGCTCACCGCTTTCCTCACCTGCAAATTCTTAGGGAATTGGCAGAAGTAAAGGAGATAATGCATGTGAGAGCCAGGATCATAATGTGAGCTTAAATGCCAACTATTATAACGAATATTAATATCAGTATTTTAAAAATCATATGCATAAGATTTGTTCCTTTTCTATATGCAGACTGTACCTCAACAAGGTACTGTTATCGTGGAGAAAGTCATTATGGCTTGAGCAGAGTGGGAGGTGGGGACCAGGGAGGCAAGAAGCTGGGAAGTAAGGTGTGCAGGACCCTTTTACAGGTGAGAAAACCAAGGGTCTCAGGCTAAGCATCATCCAACTAGGCGGTAAGTGGTCAAGCCAGGATTGGAACCCAATTGTTTCAGACTCTGCAGTTCTGCTAATGGATGTGGGTTGGCTTCAGTGCCTGTGTTTGGACCAGCAGCCTTTCATGTAATCAAGTAAGATCAAGGATCCAGTCTCACTGAAGCTAACAAATGATTGTTCACAATAGATGTGCAGTTCAAATCCTGATTTGTGAGTTGTATTTATTTGGTTTTGGCAGCTGTGGACTTTAGCGTCTGATAGATTTTTAACACGGTACCGCAGGAAGGAGGAAATGTGAAGATAAAAGGGAAGGAGAACCCACCGGTGCCTTTGTGTTTGGAGCTCAGCCACAGGTGATTGTGAAAGGATGGGGGTTGGGAGGAGGAGGGTCAAGCCAGCTCCAATCCCAACTGGAAGAAGGGAGTTTGCCGCCCATCGGGCTTTCCCAAGGAAAAGCAGCTCCTGGATTCTCTTCCTAGGCCTACCCCTGCCTCTCACCACTGTCTCCTCCAGTGGGGCAGGCAGGGTCCTGTGGTTTTGAGCTGTGGAGGACTTGAAACTCTTCTCCATATTCCTGGGAATCAGGCTAGTGTTCTAGTGTTCTTGCAGCTTGGCCCGTGGCAGAGGGTGACCTGTCCCTGTCAGAGCTGTCAGCAAAGAAGGACAGCCACATCTCATCTCAGAACTGTGGCCACGCGGGCGGACGCAGGCTGTGGCCCAGTGAGAACTCTGTAGAGGGCTCAGGTGGTAGCTCAGGCTGCTGGGTCAAGAGCCTGGCTTTGTGGCTAAAAACCAATCCCTGAAGCACTTGGAAACAGTTGCTCTTGTTAACCAGATGTAAGAATTTGATGAGGAACAAAAACTGAGCAGCTGTTTGTTAGACTAGTGCAGAGTGATGGCTCTTCACCTGAGCAAGCCTGTAAACGGATGAGCTGATGCAGGGCTTGTGTCCCAACACGTGTGCCTGTGTCTTGTCTTTTTTCTACTAAAAATCAAAGGAATAAGCTAAAAGTGTTATGTAAGTTTGTTCACAAGTTGAGTATCTTTTAATGATCTTATAGAACTATAAGAGTTTTAAAAACTTTAGCCTTTTACCTAGATTACTTTTGTTCTTATTCCTGAGTTTTTAATATTTGATGTTAGCTTTTTAAAGGGGTTTTGAATTTCTAAAATAGAATGTTTCACCTGGAAACAGGTTTAGATTATCTTCTCATTCAATTAGGTAAAGCACCTACTAACACTGCATAAACCTGCATGTATGGAAGAGGAAAGAGGAGGGTTTTGACCATTCTGGTTGAGCCCAGTGTCTAGGTCTGAAAAGCTGGAACCCAAGAATTGGGCATGGGCTGTCTAGTAGAGTAGTCACCAGCCACATTTGGCCATTGAGCAGTGAAGTGTAGCTAGTTTGAACTGAGATGTGCTCTAAGTGTAAAATACATAATGGATTTTGAAGACAGTACAAAACAAAGAATGTAAAATCTTATAATTTTTAATATTTATTACATGTTGAAATGATAGTTTGGATATGTTGGGTTAAATAAAATACATTGTTAAAATTAATTTCACCTGCTTTTTTCTTTTTTAGTGTGGCTACTAGACAATTTAAAACTACATATTTTCATGATGCACATTTATGGCTCATGTTGTATTTCCATTGGATAGTGAGTGCTTCCCTGAATAATTCTGCATTTTCTGACTTAGGAAAGAAAAAATGAAAGCAGTTGGATAGAAACAATCTTTTATTCCTAAATTTCTCTTAATTCATAAATCAAATAATTAATCTGTCCAGTCGCAGGAGTTTCGAAAAGGGGAAATTCTCTAAAAATTACTCTGTTTCTCAGAGGCTGTCTTATTATTTAAGACTAACTTAATAGTATAATGCTTGTCTTTTTTTCCCTTCAGCCTTTCTAGTCTGGTGGTGACTGGATGATAACTGTAATGTTGGGAATTTTGTCGAAAATTCCAGAGCCATGTTAGTTCTATTGCCTTTTTTATACATCTCCTATAATCTAACATAGCTGGGAACTAATGAAAAATATTTTATATGGAGATATTATTGCAGAAATGTTTGTCATATCAAATTATGATTGTCATAATTCAAAAGTCATTAAATAAAGGGTGAGCATCTCAGCTAAGATGTTGTGATGGACCCACAAATGTATCACACATATTCTGTATCCTCAAGTAGCCTCTGCTCTAGCCAGGAGGTATACATTCAGAGTGAAATGACTCAAAAGAGCAATCCCAGGTGGGGACCATATGGCCAAATGGCTTATAAAGGACACTGATAGCAAGTTGCTATTTTAATTTCATAGTCGTTCCTTGACCGTTAGAACTTCTTAAGCACCAGTCCCTCCTTCCCTCCCTCCATGGATTCTTCTTGGTTTTAGTAGCACTGCATGTAAACTCAACCTGGCCTTGAGCATGGCTCTGAAGCAGCCTAGAAAAATCAGATCTGCTGCAAGTTCTCTATTAATCTAGTTGCCTTTAGAACTTTAAGCCTAGTAAACCTGTTATATGTAAGAAAGTATTTTCTGCAACCAAATTGGATAAAAAGAGAACTGTGGATTATATGTCAGGAGATGTTTAGCGAAAAATGTTTGTGTTTAAAAAGACAAATAAATACATTTATAGAAAACTCTACCCAACAACAGCAGAATGCATATTTTTTTTTAGTGTACGTGGAACATTCCCCAGATAGGCGATATTCTGGGCCATAAAACAAGTTGAAAAGAACTGAAATTATACAAAGCAAGTTCTCTGACTATAATGGAAGTAAACTAGAAAACAGTAACCGAAAGATGTCTGGAAAATTCTCAAATATTTGGAAATTAAACATACTTCTGATTAGCCATGGGTCCAAAGATAGTCACAAGGGAAAGTAGAAAATATTTTCAATTGAATAAAATTGAAAATACAGCAAATCAAAAATTGCAGCTGATGCAGTGCTTAGAGATAAATTAATAGCAATAAATGATTATATTAGAAAAGAAGAAATGTTACCAATATCAGGACTGAAAGAGAGGACATCACTACAGACTCTACAGACATTAAAAGAATAATAGGGAAATATTACAAACAACATTATGCCCAGAAGCTGGATAACTTAGATGAAACAGACAAATTTCCTAATAAGATAAACTATCAAAGCCCACTCA
The DNA here is from genome assembly GCF_949774975.1 of Lagenorhynchus albirostris. NCBI lineage: Eukaryota > Metazoa > Chordata > Mammalia > Artiodactyla > Delphinidae > Lagenorhynchus > Lagenorhynchus albirostris. Next base: position 45,881,160 of record NC_083114.1, on the reverse strand, counting down.
AGAAGAAATAGATAACCTGAATAGTCCAATAGTAACTAAAGAAATTGAATTCATAGTTTAAAACCTTTCTACAAAGAAAACTCCGGACCCACATGGCTTCCATGGCAAATTTACCAAACCTTTAAGGAAGAAATATTAATTCTACACAAACTCCTCCAGAAAATAGAAGGAACACTTCCCAGCTCATTTTATGAGGCTAGATAATAATACCAAAAGATACCGCAAAAGACTATAGACCAACTTCCTTCATGCACTTGGACAAATGAACAAAGCACTAGCAAACCAAATTCAGCAGTGTATGTAAAGGATAATAATAGTGTTGTGCTGGTAAACTGGCTCTCCGGTTGGTGGGGGGAGCCCTCTTTGTACTGATTTCCATGGTGTAAATCTCCCACCATGGCCAGTTGCAAGTTACCAACGTAAGGTCACTGAATGTGGAGTTGGGAAAAGATGTGTAGAATCAGCTCTCATGAGCTGGTATAGTCCAGCTTCAGCACGTCATGACCCATGCATAATCTTCCCAAGAATGCGAACTGTTCAACGTTCAAAAATCAATGAACGTACTTCACCATAATAACAGACTAAAGAAAAAGACAAAAAACTGTGAACCAAAAATCATGCTTAGTTCTATACTTAGCAAAATAAGCCCACCCAAACTGATGCTCCAGCAGCTCAGTCCACTTCAGGCCTCACTGTGCTCTGTATCGCTTGTCCCCTGTTTTGCTTCATTGCTTTGATCATTGCTGTTTCTTTACAAACACCTAGATTACACTCTCTTCCCATGGCCACTGCTTACTCATCCAGCATTTTTTAATAGATGCAATGACTCATTGGGAGGAGGGTGAGATATTCCTAGCTCATGCAAAAGATTTACTGAGGTGTATAAATCCATATAATTGGCTCATAAATTTCACACACACACACACACACACACACACACACACACATACCCCCAATGATAAAGAAGCATGTTTGTCCGTTTTTATTTCCAATAACACACTCAGGATATTCTTTGTGAGGACTTTTTTTAAATAGTTACTCTAGTGGGGTCATAGGATGGTGAAATGAAGACCAGTTCTTCTCTACTGTTTTGGGAGTACCCTTGGGTCAAGAATGTTGTTGTTGTTTTTAAACGTCTTTATTGGAGTATAATTGCTTTACAATGTTGTGTTAGTTTCTGCTATATAACAAAGTGTATCAGCTATATGTATACATATTCCCTCCCTCTTGCATCTCCCTCCCACCCTCCCTATCCCACCCCTCTAGGTGGTCGCAGAGCACGAGCTGATCTCCCTGTGCTATGCGGCTGCTTCCCACTAGCTACCTGTTTTACATTTGATAGTGTATATATGTCCATGCCACTCTCTCACTTCATCCCAGCTTATCCTTCCCCCTCCCCATGACCTCAGGTCCATCCTCTACGTTTGCGTCTTTATTCCTGTCCTGCCCCTACGTTCATCAGAACCTTTTTTTTTTTTTTTTAGATTCCATATATATGTGTTAGCATACGGTATTTGTTTTTCTCTTTCTGACTTACTTCACTCTGTATGACAGACTCAAGGTCCATCCACCACACTACAAATAACTCAATTTCGTTTCTTTTTATGGTTGAGTAATATTCCATTGTATATATGTGCCACATCTTTATCCATTCATCTGTTGATGGACACTTAGGTTACTTCCATGTCCTGGCTATTGTTAATAGTGCTGCAGTGAACGTTGTGGTACATGTCTCTTTTTGAATTATGGTTTTCTCAGGATATATGCCCAGTAGTGGGATTGCTGGGTCATATGGTAGTTCTATTTTTAGTTTTTTAAGGAACCTCCATGTTCAACATCAGTAATCATTAGAGAAACGCAAATCAAAACTACAGTGAGGTATCACCTCACACCGGTCTGAATGGCCGTCATCAAAAAAATCTACAAACAATGAATGCTGGAGAGGGTGTGGAGAAAATGCTGTTCTTTTTTAAATCTTTGTATCAACTCCTGACACACTGCTTGGCACATAGAAAGATTCACTGCATGTTTGGATGAATGGATAAATGAATAAAAGAGAATTTTGAGCATCCCTCACTTGCCGAGGCTGTCAATTCAAGATTTTAGTGTGAGACTCAAATACTCACCGTGGAAATGGCTATTCCTTGAGAAGAATGACAATCCCAACTCTACTGTAGTGATCTTCAGCATTTCTCTGCTCATTTCAAAGACATAAAGTGAGGGGTGTGGGAACACAGTAATTAAAATTCCCTAGAGAACTTCTTTTAAAGAGATCTGGACCACCCATATCATTTGAAAAAGTACTGTGGGGCTGGCAGAGTGTTAAATGATGAATACTGATTACAGCTATGAGACTAGCTTTAGCACTGTTTTGTTGTGTGTAAGGGTTTTGTGTGTTGTTCATACCTTCAACATGTTTGCTCTCTGTACTCATACGTTGATTCTTAAACATATTAATGGGTGGGGGGGAACCTGGAACACGACTTTATTCATTTAAGTTACTACATATCTTTGAATTTTGACATACCATTGATCATATCTGTGATTTATTTAATGCCTAAGTCTCGATCATCTGCTTCACTATGTGATTTCACTGAGATAGAAATGGGGAGTGGTATGGTAACATGAGTTAATATGGTCTGTGAAATTTCAAAGATTGTTTGCAGGTGGGCTGTGTCTGCTTAATTAAGAAGGCCAGACTGGGTGGGATTACTTGTCCCCAGAGGAGGTCAGGCCGAGACAACTTCTTCTGTTTACATGAACTAAACTTTTGAGTTTCCTGATTTGCCTTTCAGCTTTAAAGAAAAGAAAGAAAAGCTTTAACTATTTAGGAAAATGGACATTGTCATTCTCCCCCTAAATCCAGGTTTTTAGTTAACAAAAACATACCAAATCACCCCTCAGCACAATTATCCTTCAAGCTCAGAGACTTGTCTCAGCAACCTCTTGTCATCAGTAAGTTAATACTTGCATCGTAGTCAAGTTTGGTTTCAGTGCCCTGAATACCAGAGTGGTCATCATTTTCATACTGAATCAGGTGTCTGTTTATTCTGATTTTACTAAAGGAAGTTTTTCTCCATCAGGGATGGATGAATGAGATTTACAACTACGATCCAGAAACGTACCATGCGACTTTGACACATTCAGTCTTTGTTCGACTTGAGGGTGGGACCGTAAGGCTTTCAAAGCCCAATAAAAATATATCCAGGAGGGCAAGCTACAATGAAACAAAGCCAGAGGTGACCTACGTCAGCCAGAAAATCTACGACCTGTCCGACAGCAAGGTGAGCCCAACTAATTTGGAAGCTTGGATGAATGAAAAGCATTTGGAATCTTGGACGCGTTACTGTAATTTTTCCCCTTAAAAGGTTGTGTGTTTAAAGTATGAGTGTAATTTAGAGCAGTGCCTCTCAAACATTAATGTGCATATGAATCACCTGAGCATCTTTCAAAGTACAGAATCTGATTCAGCAACTATGAGTAGGGCCTGAGAGTCTGCATTTTTATGAGCTCCCAGGTGATATCCATGCTGCTGGTCCACAGATCACACTCTGAGAAGCAAAGGCATCATACACTCTTCTGACTTTGAGAGTTAATTTTTTTGGTCAAACAAAAGCCACGTGTGGTGGTGCTAGGCTAATAACTAACGCAAGCTCTGTAAATGTGAAAATTATGGAAAATTATGCAAAATAACCACATTTTGATAAAGTATACTTCTGCTTTTGAGAAATGTAAATTATTTGTTATTCCAAAAAGCTATAGGTTCTCTTTTCTTATAAATCTTGTGAGTGATCTTTGAGTTTCTCCAAAATGGCAGAATTATTTAAAATAGTTTTTTGACGAATTTATTCTTAACTTGTGGTTGATAAACTTGAGCTTCCCATCAGGATCTAATTTGATAAATTCTTCTTTTTCCCTCCAGCTTAGGTTTGGCCCAGGGTAATTAAACTCAGTTGATATCCAAACTTAGTTGATGATAATCCATTAACTAATTATTCTGCTACTGTTACCTGAAAATCGTAGATATTTGTAACTCGTGCGAAATTCTTGAATATCTACTTTCTGGAATTATTTTGAAAGATAAGTCATTTCTAAAAATTCTAGTTTCTAAAGTCACGTTATGGACAGGTGGTAATTCTTTCACGTTCATCATTTTAGTCAAAAATACTATGAAGTTTGCATTTGTGCTCTGCACAGTAGTAATGCACAACGTAGCCAATTCTTAATTTAGAGTGTAAATCCTTTCCCTTTCTCTGTAGATTTATCTTGTGCCTAAAAGTTTGGCTCGAAAGCGAATCTGGAATAAAAAGTACCCCATTTGTATCGAGCTTGGTCGACAAGATGACTTTATGTCTAAGGCCCAGACTGATAAAGAGACTTCTGAAGAAAAGCCGCCAGCTGAGAGGGAGTTGGGAGGCGAGGACCCTAAGAAGCCAACCCACCCTCAGGAGGGAACACGATCTGGCCAGCGAGATCAGATACTCTATCTCTTTGGGAGAACTGGCCGAGAAAAAGAGGAGTGGTTTAGGAGATTTATTCTGGCATCTAAGCTGAAGTCGGAAACCAGGAAGCCACCTGGTGTCTCTGGAAGTAAACCAGGTAATGACATGTGTGTTAAATGCTTATGTATTTTTAAAGGGCCCGTGGGAGAATCAAGAGAGAGTCCCGGGTAGGAAGAGAGGAAGACCACCCTGAACTGATGACTGTCTGCCACCTAAGGTGTATTCATGGGTTATTTGCCTTCTAGGCTGCTCACTGCAATACTTTGTACTGAATCATTTAACCAGTGATGGAACCATTTGCAGATATATTTTTTTTTTGACTTTGCTGGTTCCTTAAAGCTTATATCAATATTTATGTTTATGTACTGTGGCTCCTCTGAGAGAAGCAGCAGAAGGAGAACCCTAGTTATAATAAGAAGGCCAGTGAGAAGGCAGCTTATGCTCTCAAGCTCCTGGCCTTCAACATGGCCTCCACGCCTGAGATTGCCATCGAAGCACAGAATCCTTGGCCTCCTGACTCACTGCATTTGCCATCGATTACCCCGCCCCTCTGCTCATTTCCTATCCCTCTGTCCCATGTACTTTGCTTGGAACAGCACTGAATCTCTCACCGTCCTCCAGACATACTGTGCCCTGTCATTGCTTTTTGCGTATGCTGTTCCCTCTACCTGGAATGCTCTTCCCCCACCTAGGCCGGGAAAATGCCAATTGTTTCTTCAAGGGGCAGTCCAGAGGTCACTACCTGTGAAAGTCACTGCTGGAGGAAGCGCCTCTCGGCTGTTGGGCAGAGGGACTCACCCTGTCCCTTCTGCCCTGAAAGTCCTTTAGTCATGCTTCAGTACAGTGCTTATTACAGAAAATTGTGATTTATTTGCCTAGGTGCCCGAGTTCAAGGGCAGGGACTGTGTATGTCTTATTATTCTTTTTAATGTGGAGTTGGCCCAGAGAAAGTGCTCGATGAAAAATGTGTTGAATGAATGAATGAAAGATGTTTGTCCATCCACAGCTATGGCAATTCCAGTTAGCTTTCTGCCCACTTTCTGTGTGCCTCTTGGGCTGTGTCAGTCCTTCATCTGACCCCAAGAGAGCACCAGAAAAAAAGAAAAAGGTACCCACCAGATATGTATCATGGCTTCCATTCCTCTGAATTGTCTTGAAGAAGAATAAGAACTGTTCTAAAAAGTTATCTATCATTACAATGGAAGGTGTCTTTCAGGGTGGGAAATAACCTTATAAATATGTATATTTTAAATAGTCATTTATAGCATTTTAGCTGCTTTTCAACTGTACCCAGTGGAGTTTGCTCTGTGTTCCATTTCCTTGCCATCGTTTTCCTCATCTGTGTTAACAGCCATCACTTCTTTGCTCCAGGGGTTTTGCCCTCACACAGCAGACACAACAGTCCCTCGGGCCACCTGACCCACAGCCGCAGCAGCAGCAAAGGCAGCGTGGAGGAGATCATGCCCCAGCCGAAGCAGAAGGAGCTAGCGGGCAGTGTACGGCAGAAGATGCTTCTGGACTACGGTGTGTACATGGCCAGGTGTGTCCCCCAAGAAAACCGAAGCCCCCAAAGGAGCCCAGCGCAGAGTGCGGAGAGCAGCCCCACAGCTGGGAAGAAGGTAAAGCTGGCTGCCTGGGGGTAGCTTTTTTGCTCTTAGATTCGTTTCCTCATACATAAGCCCTTTGAGCGCCTCTTTTGTACCAGGCCCTGTTCTAGGCATTGGGGACACAGTGCTGAACCAGACAGATGAGGGCTGTGCTCTTAGGGAGCTTGGACTCTAGTCAGGGAGACAGCAAGCAGCAAACATCAGGTGCCAATAAGCATGAAAATAAAGACAAATAAGGGAGGATGGAAAGTGGCCAGAACTGCTGTTTTAGATTGGAGTCGAGGACAGCCTCTTTGAGGACGTGACATTTGGGCAGAGACCTGACCAAAGTGAGAAAGTGAGCCCTGGCGATCTGTGTGAGAGGAGCATTCCAGGTGCAGGGACCAGAAAGTACAAAGGCCCTGAAACAGGCCTGTGGTTGGAGTATTCAAGGAACTGTGGTGAGGTCAGTGTAGGTGACAGTGAGCAAGGGACAGAGGCAGGGCCTCGTCAGATCAATTCCTCGTCCGATCAGGTCATGGGAGGCCCTGGGAGGGTTTTGAGCAGGGGCTAATGTTGATCTGACTTGAGTTTAAAAAGTCATGTGGCTCTCCATGGAGACTGGAGAAGGGGCAGTAGGAGGCAGGGGCGGTGGGAGGTGCGTGGCAGCAGAGCATGGGGCTGGGCTGAGGTGGTCATAGCAGGTGGCGAGAAGTGGCGGCCTTGGGGACACTGTTGGAGGGGAGCTGGCTGGATTTGCAGATGAGTTCCATGCGGGATGGGGAGAACCAAAGGAGTCGGAGATTACCCCTAGCTTTTGACCTGAGCAACTGGGCCATCAGTAGGGAAATTCACAGAATCATTAGCAATAGAGGTCTAATTCCTTAATAACCATTGAATACTCAAATTCTCAGACTCCTCAGCTCTGTCCAGGGCTTTTGAAGGTTTACCATATGCATTATTTGCAAAATGTAACAAGCTGGACATTGACTCAAGATCATTTGTGATAAGATGACTCATATAAGCTGCCATATGTCAGACTCTGTCAGACACTGTAATAGAATTACTCTGATCCCTTGAACGGTCTTGCAAACCAGGTGGTATTCTCTCCATATTATAGATGGAGAGACCAAACTTCACAGAAGTTAAGTAGCTTAATGTCACAGTTGCTAAGTGATGGAGTGCACGAAACCTGATCTGAGACTCCGAGGCCCTTTGGCTGCCAGGACTGCCGTCTTGGTGGGTCATTCTCAGACTGTGCTTGCCCTGAGGCCTCCAGCCGCTACGCCCCCTCAGATTCTGAGGCACAGCCTCCCGCCCGTGGAGCACGAAGCCTGTTTCTTCCATGTTCAGTTACTAAAGTGTTTAACCTCTTATAGGGACTGTATTTCTGTTAACGGGAAGCATTTGGTACCATCCTCTGTGCTTTCAGGCTTTAGTCATTCTGTTGACCCTCTTCAGTGTGGAAGAGGCCCCAGAACCTTCAGCCAGCCTACTTTGTCAGGGCCGAAAAAGACCGTATGCCTTCGCTGGCCTCTGACCCACCGCCTCCCCCTCTGACCTAAGTTACCAGCTAGAGTGGGAAGCAGACTCCCTCTAAGCTAGAGCGGGGTAATAGAAAACTGCTTTGGAAATGTCCTGTTTACCAACAGTGAGTCCCACTCCCCCAATTCCCTTTCTGCCTGGGCTGTCAGCTGTCTGGATTCTCATTAGACTCAGGAAAATCAGGAGGAGAATTGTGTGATGTAAGAAAAGGATCTAATAAATAAATGCTTGCTTTTTAAAAAAGAGTTCTGTAAATTAAAAAAACAAAAGTTTTAGAACATCGCTTCCTCAGTATGTGTTACATGTGCCTGTTGTATCGCGTAATCACTGGGGTCTGTGGAAGCCGCAGGAGGGCCTGGGAGGTCCTGCTGGTACAGAGCCTGGCCCCTCAACCTTGCGCTGCTGTCGCTGGGGTGGGGTGGGGGTGTCTCTGGTACAAACCTTTTTTCCAGGTACTTAGCACTTAACCCCTTTAAACACCAGAACCTTCTTTTCATCTTCTAAGTTAAGTCTGATTCAAGTCTTTAAAAACCACATTGCACTTCCTGTCCCCCTTAGGCAGAGCAGGCAGGGATGATTTAATCTTTTTCCTGGTGATTTAAAGACTCAATACAACACATGGAAATTCAGGCCTGTTGTCCTGCAGGGCTATCGAGGTCAGGCCTTTCACCCCCGTCTGAACCATCCCAGACCACAGACTCTGCAGCATGTTCTGTCACTTGTCTGTTGGCTGGTGTTAGTGTGTGTCCTTCTAGTTGCCTTTCCTTGAGTGCTTATCCTCATCTCCGACCCCTACCCCTAATCTAATGGTTCTAATCTGCATGGGCTAGGCAACCAGAGAGCCAGAATTGTGTGAACACAGGCAACTGTCTTTGAAAGGGGGGCTTCTGAAGCAAGTGCGTGAGCTTTAGCGCTGGGCTCCCACGTCCACTTGGCCTGCCTGAAGCATGTGTGGGCCGCATCCTGGCTCTCAGGAGTGGTCTGGTAGTAGAGACAGTCATGAATAAGGTATAGGTGTATGTTTTAGTTATCTATTGCTGTGTAACAAATAGCCCCAAATGGGGTGGCTTAAAACAATAACAGTGATTTATTTTGGTCACAGATTTGTAATTTGACTGGGCCTAGCAGTGAAACCTTCTCTCTGCTCCATGCAGTGTCAGCTGGGGAGGCTGGACGGGGGGCTGGAGGACCTGCTTCCGAGATGGCACTTGCATGGCTGGCAGGTAGTTGCTGGGTGGTGGCTGGGAGCTCAGCTAGGGCTGGGAGCTGTGGGCCTCGGTTCTTCCCCATGTGGCCTGGGCTTCCTTCAGTGTGGTGACTGGGTTTCAAGCACAAGCGTCCCTAGAGAAAGAGCCAGGTGGGCTTTTTATGACCTAATCTCAGAAGTAAAGTAATGTCACTTCCTTCCTGCTCCATTAGTCAAAGTAGTCAAAAAGCCCTCCCAGCTTCAAGGAGAGGGGCATAGATTCCACCTCTGCTGAGCTGAGGGAGTAGCAAATGCTTAGAAGAGCATCTGGGATGGGAAGTATCATTGCACCATTTTTGAGAAATAAGGTCTGCTACAGTATTTATTCCTATGCTCTTTTTATTACTTTTCATGCTTTCCTTTTCAGTGGAGGTAGTTCTTTACTAGTTTCATTTCTCTTTAATTCTGTAATTCGAGCAGATGAGGACCTTCCCGCACCCCCTCTTTAATTTTCTTTTCTTTTCTGTGCCTGTGAAGCATTAACATGGTTCCAAAAACCAAAACCGTACAAAGACATATTCAGAAAAGTGCCGTCTCCCCCGCCCTTTTCCTTCTATTCATCCATGCCATCCCCCCACCCCCACCCCAGTAGTGAACCGGTCTCATTAGTCTCTGGCTCATCCTCTCTGGGTTCATTTCCCCTCCTGTCTTACTCAAAGGGTGGCACGCCATGGATACTCTTTTGCACGCTTTTTTCACTTACCAGTACATTCTGGAAATCACTCCACATCGGTTCTTAGATATCTCCCCATCCTCTTGTTTTTCAGCAACTGCAAAGACTGACTCCATTGTGTGAATGTTCCGTAGTATATTCATTCTCTTATATGGGCGTATGGGTGGTTTGTAATATTTTGCAATTACAAACAGTGCTGCAATGAACAACCTTGTATATGTGTATTTTTGTGTTGTTGGGGGTATAGCTTCAAGGTGATATCTTACGGGAATGTCAGAATGTAAACTCACGTGTAGTTTTGTTAGATACTGCCAAATGCCTCTGCATAAGGGTTGCACCAGTGTGCATTCCCACTGGTAATAAGAATGCCTGTTTCCCCACAATTTTGCCAAACGTGAACCTTTTGGACGTGGTCATTAGTGCTCATCCTTCCTGCCAAAGACGGCCAGGTTATTTCTTTGGGTTCATATTGCCTCTGCTGTCATGAGTCCAAGAGGAACTGAAAGGGCTTAGAGACACAAAGGAACCTTTGACACCTCTTCAAGTTACACTGTCACTTCATCAGTGTCGGCACCACCCAGACACTTACCCAGGGTAGCATGCCCCCTCCTCTTCTATACAAGGAGCTTGGGACACAGCACCAGCCTTTGCCCCACCCTGCTGCTGCTTCTTACAGGCCACGTTCAAAGCATCTCTCACCCTGAGGGCTCCAGGTCTAACGGCACCTTCCACACACTCAGCCTCCTTTCTCACACATGGCCCAGTGCTAAGCTGGGTCAGGAGGTGAGTAGGGCCACTGGTGGTCAGGAGCCAAACCAATGTTGAAAACAGCCAGTGATAATTAGTAGATGTAGACTAGGTTTGTATTAAACAATGCTAGAACACTTCTGGTAGTTATTCTTACCCATAATAATTAAAAACAAGTTCGGGGGATTCTGAAGTCACTTTGGAGCTCAGCATTTGAATTATAAAATACTGCTCTTTTGGAGGAAGGGCCTGGTTCTCCAGATGTTTAGTGATTAGTGATCGGTCGCTGAGCCCTGACTTGCCCTTGTGACTCCGCTTTATCTCACAAACACAGACTGTACCAGCCTCTGAAATCTCCAAACCCCTGTGATCTTGGCGCCATTTTCTCTCTTCTCAGGCAGCTTCACCTCTAGAATAGTGAGACCATGAGGCTGGCTGAGCTTGATCATCTTGTTGGTTTGAGGAGAAGATATAAACAGCAATTAAGAAAATGAAGAAACTCTTTTAAGAAATGTCTAAAGGTGGGATAGTATTACCCCTAGTGTTGGTACCTCAGGAAGGGAGACCCCACGGGCAGCCTGTGGATTTACTCAAAGGTGTGAGGCCAGGGAGGCTACTAGTTCTTTATGTCCTGAAGCAGCCTGCCTGGGAGGGAGGACCATTGGTGAGGCAGCGCTGTGCTTGTTCACCAAGTGTGAGGCTCTGGTGTTCAGATCACATCAGGCACTGCCACGCTCCTTTTCAATGGAAGGTTTTCAGAAATACTTAAAGGTCATGTAGGCTGCCCCAGGTTTGGAGAGTCCTGCCTTCATTATTGCTAGTTCCACTAATTATCTTGTTACCTACAAACTGGATCATAAGATACTACATCCTGTTTGGTGTTATCAGGAGATAAGAACTCAACAAAGCAAACAGGAATCAAACAGAAACCAGGAAATCTTAGTTGGCAGAATGGTTTCCCAAGGCTTCCCCTTTCCAAGCTCAGAGTCAGCTTTTTAAACATTTAAAAGTAGAATTGCAAAGTGTTTATCATACAATAAGTAAAAAATATAAAGCCATATATCCAATTTAAAAATAAATTTTAGGAAGGTTACAGACAAGAGTGCCAAGACAGTTCAGTGAGGGAAAGAATAGTCTTTTCAACAAATAGTGCTGGGGCAACTGGACATCCACATGCAAAAGAATGAGGTCAGACCCCTCCCTCACACCGTATACAAAAATTAACTCAAAATGGATCATGGACCTTAAGGCAAGAGCTAAAACTATGAAACTCTTCAAATAAAATATAGGAGTAAATCTCTGTGAATTGGGGCTAGATGTAAAGACTTCTAAGATAAGATACCAAAAATACACACAACCAAAGAAAAAATAGGTAAATTGGACTTCATCAAAATTATAAACTTTTGTGTGCAAACAGTACTATCAAGAACGTGAAAAGACAACCCACAGAGTTTGCAAATCATATGTCTAAGGGTTTTGTACCCAGAATATATAAAGGACTCCTGTAATTCAATAATAAAAGGTAAATAACCCAATTAAGAAATGGGCAAAGGATCTGGATAGATATTTCTGCAAAGAAGATATACAACTGGCCAGTAAGTGTATGAAAAGATGTTCAGTCATTAGCCATCAGGGAAATGCAAATCAAAACCATAATGCAATGCCACGTCCAAACCACTAGGATGGCTAGAATAAAAAAGACAGACAATAACAATGATTCATGAGGATGTGGAGAAACCGGAACCCTTGTAACAGTGGGAATGTAAAATGATGCAGCTGCTGTGGAAAGCAGTTGGTGGTTCCTCAGAATGTTAAACATAGAGGTTTATGATCCAGCAGTTCCACTCCTGTGTGTATATCCAAGAGAAATGAATGAAAATCTAGGTCCACACAAAAACTTGTACACAACTGTTCATAGCAGTGTTATTCACAATAGCAAGAAGTGGAAAACAACTCAAATATCCCTCAGTTGAAGAATGGACAAAGTGTGGTATATACACATAATAGAATATTATTCCATAATAAAAAGGAATGATGTACTGATACATGCTACAGCATGGATGACCTTGAAAACATTATGCTTTGTGCAAGAAGTCAGCCACAAAGGAACACCTATTGTGTGATTCCATTTATATTAAATGTCCAAAATAGGCAGATTCACTGCGACAGATATGTGGTTAGTTGCCTTGGGCTGGTGGGGTTGGAGCTGGGAGGAATGGGGAATGACCACTCGTGGATACAGGGTTTCTTTGGGGGTGATGAAGATATTCTAAAATTGATTGTGGTGATGCCCTCACACTCTGAACATACCAATACCACTGATGATGCTTTTTAAATGGGTGAATTGTATGGTATGTGAATTATATCTCAATAAATCTGTTTTTTAAAAAGGATACAAAACCATGTTAGTTATGCTTATTTTTTAAAGTTGTGTATTCTTAAACAAAATATATATATATATATACACACATTGAAAACAGACTGAAATATAGTTAAAATGTTTTAAATAAGTATATCTGGATAATGGGATTATGGGTGTTTTCTCTAGTAAATATGCTTGTTTTTGTAATCGGGGAAACAGCTAACCGGGAGGGTCTTCCGCTGTGCCCTCTCCTGGGCCAGGCAGCCCTTTGTGAAGCCCTCATGACATCAGATAGTGTGCGACCAGACCTTAGCAGCAAAGCCACCAAGCTGCCTTTGCCCTTAAAAAGCTGGGCTGATCGCCTGGCTATTTGTAATAGGAAAAGTTACACCACAAAAAGTAAATCTGTACTATTTTCTTTTTACAGGTTGGTTTTTAATAAAATATCTCCCAAGAGCTACTCAGACAGTTACAATAGTCTTGCTTTAGCTTCGGGCCATTGAACTCTCTAAACTTTATTTTGGAAGCCATTTTTAGAAACATACCCTTTCTAAATGTACATCTTTAATTGAAATGGTAAAGTGAATCTGCTTCTCACATTCCTTCCTGCAGCCAAACAGCAGCATTAGGAAATGTGTACACATTTATTGTTGACGGTCTTAAATTTGTATGACTTCCATTGGAAATGAGTTCTTCCTGCAGCCTGTTGAATCCAGATTTTGTTCATAAAGCTGCTTTGATGCATTGTCAGTGTTCTGCTGCTCATGGATTTTTCTTTGTTCCCAATGAGTCTGTGGAGAGAAGCCTGCATTAGAAAAAGGAACAGTTGAAAAGAAAAAACAACCTCCTTGTCAGTTATTTCAGAAATTTGTTTCCACATCATATGCCTTTGGCTTGGACAAAAGTTGTGAAATAGCCTTTGTTTCATGCTATTTTGTGTTGTTAAACCTGTTTCCTGTGAATAACTAGGGTTGTAAGGAAAGGTTAGTAAAGAGTCAACTCTCCCACATGAGAAGGGAAAAAGTAACCTCTTCTCTTGTGCAGCCTACAGATCTGAGTGAGATGTGCACTGCCCTGCGTGGGCAGCCTCTTGGCACTGCCTGGATCCCTGGGGGAGGAGGGTATTGTCCCTGGGTGAGTGTTTACTCAGAAGTCTGCATAGATAATCTGATGTGACTCAAAGACGGTAACCTCAGAAAAGCTAGACCAGATCCCCTTGGGGTGGGGTGCAGATGTTCAGGCAGAGAGAAAAGCGATTCCAAAAACCACGTACAGCCTGAGGCATGACTAAGTGCTCGCTGGGCACAGGCTTCCACTCGACCATCCAGAACCTGGTGGTAGAGATGCCTCGGTTAATATCAGAAGCCTTTACAGCACCAGAAGAGCACAGAGAGGGACCCTACAGCCATTCACACAAGGCAGCTAGAGCCATGTCTTCTGAAATGCAGGGACCAACATGTATTATTTTTTAAACCAGAGTTTAACTTTTTTTTTTAATGAGACTCGCCGACATTTATAAGGGATAACTTTGAAAATACCCCAATTTGAAGGACTCCTAGAACATAGGATATCCCTACTTATATGCAGTAACATTAGACTGAGAAATGCAGGTGAACCCCCAGGCCCCCAAAGCGAGAGACAGCACAAGCCCTGATGAGAGTGGAGGACAGGTGGATGCTGGGCAGCCCTCCAGGCCCTGCACAAGCTCAGTGACCAGTTCAACTGAGTCAGACCCTAAGGACTCCAGGCTTCAGAAAAATCACACATAGGTCCCTGCCATAGACCTTTAGGACACTCACAGGTCATCACATCTCTAAGTGTCAAATCCACAAGCACCAGGCCACCCGTGTACTCTGCCCCCCGGCTTAGGACACAGCTGTGCGGGGGCGTGGTCACGGCTGCGCAAGACAGACATCACCGGTGTGAGCCCACGCTGGGGCACAGAGACGTGAGGCGTCTGGTGTAGGTGATGGCTGCAGGCAGCCGTGAGGGCAGGGCAGATGCATTTGTACAAACCGTAGAGGGAAGAGAAAGGGTGAGCAATCCACAGATTCCTGCATTTCTAGTTCTTTTAGTCTTTGCTTTCCAAGGCGAATTGTTTCTATAAGGCTATCACCTAATTAGAGACCTCAGCACAAGGATATGTCTGTCACGCCCGGGCCCGGTCACGCCCCCTTCCTCCCACAGGACACAGCAGGTGGGAGACAGGGAGGAGGCTGTGAGTCAGGCTGTGCTGATGAATCAGGGGCCTCGGGCAGGGTGCTGAACAGTTCCGAGTCTGTTTGCTCCTGCCTAAAATAGAAGTAAAAGTTCTGTCTTTCCTGGGTATTGTGAGATGTAAATGAGGGAACCTGAGAAGGAATCTTATCATAGGGCCTGGCATGGGGTCAGTGGACACCACCAAGCATTGCCTGCACTACCACACCGTCCGTGGGTGTCACGGCTGCTTCTCCCTTCTGCTTCACCCCGACCCTGGCCCTCTCCAGGCAAGAATCCATGGTCTAATTCTTAGCCTTGGAAATTGGAGGCTAACAGGGTTTGCTCTTTTCCCACCTTGCACACTGGCCACAACAGATGTTTTAGGTGGATTGTATCAAATGGAGCTGAAGCCCAGGGTGTTTCACGGGGCTGAGATGGGTGAGAACAGCTGTAGGAGTTTCACAGAATTCCTCTCTCTAATCCAGGGCTGTGGGTCTCAACCTCACCTGTTCATTACATCAGTAAGAGAGTTTCTAAAAATCCTCATACCCACTTAAATCAGTATCGCTGGATACAAGACCCAGACACCAGTATTTCTAAGCACTTTCTGCCCCTCGCCCAGGAGAATCATGACCTCCCAAGAGTCAGGCTGAATGTGAGAGTCCTGGGCATTGAGAAACTCTGGGGCTGCCTGGTGAGACCAGCTCGACGGTTACATGTCCTGGGAGCCTTAGCTGGAAGAAAGAGAGGCAGACGTTTGATCAGATGTGTCATTGACTTAGAATGTTGGTACCAAGCTAATTTGGGGGGAGGGGAGGGGGAGGGTAGTACGGCTGAGCTAATTGTATGGAATATTAGCTGGTTCACAAGAAGACTGGTAGAAGAAGAAAATAGACAAAGAGGAGTTTTTATCTGTGATGGTGGCTTTTGTTTCTCTTTTTCTATTCACTGATACAACGTGGGACTTGATATTTATAGGGAAGAAATATGACTCACGTGGCCGGTCCCCCTTCTCTAGAGGGAGGGACCTTCAGTGACTTTATAAAAATAAGCCACTGGCTTGCTCTCCATTTGCTTTCTAGTTAATCTGGTCCTTTTTCTTTTACCAGTTGCCAGAGGTTCCACCCTCTGAGGAGGAAGAACAGGAAGCCTGGGTGAATGCCTTGCTTGGAAGAATGTTTTGGGACTTCTTAGGAGAGAAGTACTGGTCTGATCTGGTGTCTAAGAAAATCCAAATGAAACTCAGCAAAATAAAGGTATTGTTTTCCACCCAAGAGGCTTCCGATTCATCACGTCTTAATTTCTAGAAGTTTTGTACATTATATCCTAAGTGAAAAATCATTTGGTTTAAAACGTATAACAAATGAGAGTAGTAAGTTCTTATCAAATAACACATCTGGGGTGTGACCTTGACCATACGACTAACTGCCTCTGGGGATGTAGTGAATGTTCCTGTTTATTTTTTCCCCTTCTGTTGCCCTCATTGTTATTCACTCTGGGTGAGAATTCAGGATTTGGTTTGGGAAAATGGGAGCTGTTGCAGCTGGTTGGTTATATAGAATTGTGTTATCTTTAAGTTAGTAATGAACTTAAATTGTATGGCCGACAGCCCACCCAGCCTCACAATCTTGGCCGCACAGCATGTGCTCTGAGGAAAATGCCAGACTACTTAAGACCTCTTTCCCAACTCGCTCTCAAAGCTGGGAAAGCTACCATTGCACTCTAAATGTGTCTGCATTTGACCTTTACTTCTGGCCAGATGGTATTTTATTTTGGGCGCTCTCTTTGCTGAAGAAATAGTCCCGGTGCTGATGTAGGCCCACTTGGAAGTGAGTTTAAACTTGTGTAAGTAGTCTTCACAATTGCCACTAAGTGACTCATTTAGTACCACCTTTGCCAGCTAAGAGACCTTATTTAGGATACTTAGAAGTAAGTTTTTGATCCATTGAAGACCCAACCAAGGGAGAGTCACTTTGGTCCCCAGATCTTCACGGAGAGCTCACACAGTCAGCAGCTTAAGTCAGTGGATCTTTCGGGTCATAGATACCTTTGAGAAGCAGAAACATATGGACCCTTTCCCTAGAAAAATGCTCTATGACACAAAATTTTGCCCATGATTTCAGAGAGTTCAAGGACTCCAGGTTAGGAGACGGTGAGTCACGATACAATTATGTTGGAAGAAAATGTGGGCGTGGAGGAGCTTCGATTTGATTCCTGTCGCGCCTTTGGGTCATGAACAGAGCCTTTCCTGGCACAGTCAGGCCGCTGTCACCCCTTCCCCAGGCCCTGATGAAGAGGCGGGGCCTCCTCAGCTGGAGGGGCAGGTGTCGGGAGGGCTCTGTTGACAAGGGTCAGCGTGTTTGTGTTCTTCAGGCGAGTGCGGGTCGAGCGCTCTGCAGCGGGAGCAGGAAGCAGTGTTTGGAGAGGAGAGGCTAGCAGCCACCCTGGAGCTCGCTCAACCTCCTCTTTTTGGGAAATGACGGAGGGATCGAGCTCCCGGGTTGAGGCGCACGGGCAGGGCTGGTGCTGCTGTCTTCCCAGAGACTGTCATGGGTGCTTCCCTGAGCAGGAGGGCTCTGGGTCCTGGCGACAAAACAGGGCGTGCCTGAGCTGCAGAGGGACACCGCTCTCACTGCTACACACGTTCCAGTACTGACTCTTGGAGCGGGTGTCGGAGGGCTTCTCTCTGGCGCTGGGAGTCCTTGGGGCCAACCTCCACCCCGGATTGAGAACCGTGGGCTCCCTCAACCCAGAGGAGGTTGACGAAGGTCTTTCCTTTTCATCTTCTCCCTTCGCTGACCCTGTGGGCTTCTGCAGGGTACAGAGATAAACTCTCGTCTGTGTTTTGAGGTCAGAAGTGCTAGGGGGTTAGGGTGGGGAAAGTGGTCCCCATCCAGCAGCGCCAGCAGTTCAGAGGTGGGGGCTGTACTTCCCCCACTGGCAGCCTCAGCGCCTCCCACCCTCCACCCCGACCTGAGCTGCTGTCCTGGGAGGTGCCCTGAAGACCAGAGGGGACCCTGGTGATGGAATAAACAGGAGGGCAGTGGGAGATTACCCCCATTCTGAACCTGCCATCACCCCTGCCAAGAGAACACGTACTATCACCACATATCCAGGTATCCCTGGGAAGGGCTGTTCCTTAAATACAGTAGAAATATAGTAGTGAGTATTGGTTAATGGCCAGTCAAGAACCAGAATGGCTGGAGGAGCCTGAGCTGCCCCTGTGACAAAGGTCCCCCCCGTCTCCTGGTCTCCTTGAGGGCCTGACATATGGAGGGCACTTTGCTGGCTGCAGTGATTGTCACCGTCACCCGTGATAAATACCTCACACTGTGGAAGAGCAGCCCTGTGTGTGTATCTGGTGCCCGGTGATGGGTTTAAAATAAGCTGAGTTTCTGCCTCCACAGCAAGTACACCCTGGGCCTTGGCCGGCTGCTCCGGCACCACCTTGGAGCCCTCAGTAGTTATGGCCTCTGCCCATGTCAGCAAATGCTGCTCTTATTGCAACGGCTTCTAACTCAACCCCCACCAACCTGGAGAACGCCCAGTCCCCAGCTGGGTTTACCCAGGAGGGTAGAGAACACACAGTGGGTTCCCGTCTCACTGTGGTGCCCTTAGGGTGGGAAGAAGAGAGTCTCTGGTTGAAAAGAGCAGGAGGGGGAGTGACCTTTCCTTGCCTCCCCCCCACCCGACAGGGCAGAAAGGAAGCAGCTCTAGGGCCTGGTCCTGAGTTTTGATTCACATCAGAAATCTGAGCAAGGAGGGAGTGAGGGGGTTGGTTAGAAATGTTGCGGAGTCTTGGAGTTGGGTGCTCAGGTGAATAAGTAGGAAACGCCCTGCTGACCTCCCCTCCCCACCCTGCTTCCTGGTGATTAGTGCCCATCCCACCCCTGCCAAGTGCTTCTCATCCCCGCTTCCTTCAGTTCCCTCCTCCATCTCAGGCCCTGCCTCTGCCCTCTCGGGGACTCCAGGGAGCAGGATGGGGTGGGGAGGGAGGCTGGACGGGGCGCCAGGAGGGGCCCCATGTTCTCTGCGTGCACTTCCCTGGCTCAGTGTCCACTCCTGTTCCCATAGAAACCTGGCGTGCCTCAGAAGCACTGGGCATTAGGATGACAACAATAGACAAAAAGGACGGGGGCAAGGGTGCAAGATTTTGGCTACATTTTTGGCCAAGTATCATTCTGTAGGCCGATTGGGAGGCCAACCACCACATAACATTAATGCTTTGGAAAAAGGTTTTCCAAATAAAGCAACCACCAATTCAAAAGGCACATTTGAATACTGTCTCTAGTCACATTTTGTCCATCTCAGACATCATATCCTCTTTAAATTAACACCTCCATTCCCCACAGAAAATCAGAGACGAAATTCCCTGACTGGTGAATCCTAAAAGTGTCTAAGTTTCTCCGCAGAGAGACAGCTGAAGAGGTCCAGCCAAAATAGGCACTAAATTCATGTCTGGCTATAGATGCTTCTCATTTTATGGGAAATGTTCAGCATATGTTCAATTTTTTTTAACTCTTACATTCTAAATTTTACAAAATTATTCTAATGTTCAACTGGAGCAGTCCTTATGAGAATAAGAAAATTCTGGGGGAAAAGAAAAGAGAGGGACTTGCCAGATTTAAAAATGTATTTTAAAGCTACAGTAACAAAACCACTTTGATACCAGTAGGAAACAGTGCTCAGTACAGGTTCCAGTGCAATGGGAATCCCATAATGAAAGGTGGCTTTGCAGGTCAGTAGGGAAAGATTTGGTTGTTTAAAAAAAAATAGGTTAAGACACCTGACTAGCCACTGGGAAAAAAAATTAAGGTGGATTCCTAGTTTACATCTTACATTAAAATTAGGACTGGACTAAAGATTGTTTTTAATGTATATACATAAATCCAGGTCAAGGAAACATAGGTCAATCAATTCTCTGCTCTTGAGGTGAAGTAGGAATTTCTAAGCATGATACCAGCACTCTTACGTTAGTTCACTTAGAGTAAATTCCTACTGACAGCTGTGTTAGTTGGGGTCCCAGCGGAAAACATATGGCACATTCTGTGCAGCGAGCTGGGGAAGGATTTATGAAGGTGTGGACCGATGTAGAGAAACCGAAAGGCATAGTGCAGCACCCCAGGGCTGGAGCGGTGGGGAGCGGTTAACCCAGACTCGGGCAGGGTGTCTAGGTGGAGGGGGCTGCCTGTCTGACAGGAGCTGTGGTCTTCAGTAGAGGGAGGGGACAAATGCCTGACAGTTCTCCTCTCCGTGTACCCCCCCGCCCCCCGCCCACTGGTGTGTTCCACTGGCCAAGCCCGACCAGCAGCCAGAGGAGAGGGCAAGAGCCCATCGATGCGGTTCCCGCAGACCAGCCTCTTGGGATGTAGTGAGGAACTCGATCCCAGAGGGGCAAAGGGAAAGTATCCAGCACAGGGTCAAGGGATGTGATTTTTTTTTTTCCCAAGGATTTTAATACATGTTGTGAGTTGGCCTACAGGAAATGTTGTAGTGATTTCCTAACTCCTCACTAGTAGTCTAAAAGAGGCCAATTTTCCCAGCCTTCAGCCAACTCTGGGCATTATTAACCTGACCAGCATGGCTCGTTCCTTCTCCACAGTCTGGTCTCTGGCCACACGCCACCCTCAGGGAAGCCTTCGCTGACCTCCTTATCCAAGACGGTTCAGCTTCCCTCTGCCCCGTTACCCACCTTATCTTCTCTGTAGCACCGGTCATGCTCTGCAGTTATAGGTTATTTGTCTGCTTATCTGTCTGTACCTGCCTTTTCATCATAAGCCCCACGAGAGCAAGGACCTTGCCTCTCTCGTCCGCGGCTCTGTCTGTAGTACGCTGCCTAGTATATGGTGTATGCTCAATAAATTTTGGTTGAATAAATGTGTCCCCAAAACCTTGACCATTGTTCCCTTTGAGAGTATGTTGACTTCTAGCATTTACCAGGTTCCTAACGAGTCTCCTTGGTTGTTTCCTTCTGTCCTCCAGCTCCCCTACTTCATGAATGAGCTAACTCTGACGGAGCTCGACGTGGGAGTAGCTGTGCCAAAAATCCTTCAGGCCTTCAAGCCTTACGTTAATCACCAAGGTAACTCTTAACTGACTCCAGAAAGGAGTGGAGCATTTATATGAGCGTTAGAATGTTGCCGTCACTGCAGATTGAATACCAAGGCTTTGTGTTTGGAGGGAGTTGGGGGCATTGTAACCATATTTGATGTTGCATGTCTTCTGTTCTTAACGGTCACAGCCTGAAACCGGTGGGGAGTAGATCAGGACTCCCGCTCCAAGCCCTTCTGGTCTTCTGGATCCTTACAGGTCCTCCTCCACATGCCAGTTAAGGGGGGCCCAGCCCCGCATGGTCACAGCCCTTGCCACAGTGAGAGGCAGTGGCTGCATTTCAGGCCCACTTACCCCTCGTGGCTTCTCGTCTGCATGTGCCCCTCCCTGGATTCTTACTGGGAGCTGCCCCTCCTCATAAGTAGTGACATCTTTGCCTTGCCTTAACCTCTAGGATGCAGATTCTTTGAGCTTCATGTTTTATTCTTTCTGTTCCTTTCCACTCCAAGTAGGCACTCAGTAAGTGTTTGAAAAATGAAGACTTATATTGTTGGGCAGTATTTTGAGAGTAAAGGCTCTCTGCTGGAGGGAAGTTCTCTGATTTGGTTTTTAAGACATGTTACAGACACATTATTTATGCCTACTTATGTATGTGTGCATGTGAGAAGGTGATTAAAATGTGTGGAGAGTTTAAATACAATTATGATGTAAAGATTTATGTGTATTTTGTGGCACCTTGACAGAAAATTTAGTACCCAGGAGTCTGGTGAAAAGAAGAATGAATTAGGTAGGCAAGAACACTCCATGAGCAGAAAGGGAAAAACCTCCCTGTCATGGAAGTATTCAACTTTTTTTCTAGAATATCCCTCTCCAAGTGAGCCTCTTTCCACTTAAACTGGATTTACATTCTTCCTCAAAAGGGTCAGGAACAAAGTAAGGGAGAAAATAATTACAACTTTTCAAGAGAGTGATATTTGTTTTGAAGTAAATATTTTGTAAGATTGATAGACTATAGCATCTACTTTTGTCTCTGTATGGCTGTATCAGGTGGCTCTTGAACATATTTAGTGAAATCAAGTTCTGTGTTGTATACATTTGATGTAAATACAGAGAGTTTTTTTTGTTTTAACACTACAACTAGCAGCTCTAACAAATCTCTCTAGCACTATTTCAGCTAACAGTGAAGTCCATATTTCCAGGTCTTTAGCATCCCATCGATTTCAGAGAAAGATAGACCAGAGAATTATTTGCAAACCCAGAAGTCTACCTAATAGCACGTCGAAATCACCTGTGACCACTCAATTGTGTCTACACTTTGATGAATCTGAGTGCTCCAAGGTTTAGTGAATTTCTGGTTCACTAAGAGTAAAACTAGAAAAAATTCTCTGCAAATGGTCTAGCTAGAGTTCTTTCAACCACATGTGAAATTTAAACAGCTGCATTATCTATGTGTAAGGTGCAGAGCTAGGATCTTCACCCCGACGGCATTCCAGGGCTGCCTGGCTCCCTCTGGCTCTGGGGGGCTCTAGGTTGCCCTTTGCTCTTTGCCTCTTTAGGAACTGACTTGTAACGAGCTGGTAAATGATCAGGTAACATAAGCCTCCTGAGAGTCAGGCTTAAAGAAGGTAAATAATACGTGTGCATGCTTTATTTTCTAATGCATTAGCAGTCTCTTATCTCAGAACTGTCCTTTGTTGAACTAGCAGAAATTTCCAATGAGAGGGGAGCAGGGCCATAGCTGGGCTTTGTGGCATCTGAGAAGCGTCCCTGTGGCTGTGAACTCTGCAGCCTCCCAGGGCAGCTTTGTAAGGCTTTGAGTGAAATTCACTAAATGCCTAAGTCTCAAGTCTCTTTCCCGTTCCTCTGGAGCCAGAGCTGCATCAAGACGTTTTATTATATAGATCAAAGCTTTTGCCAGTTTTTAATCCATTTGAGGCTTACTTAACTCCTTTCAGGGCAAGTTCTAGAGATCTGCCTGCTTTATGTAACAAGGGAAGAAATGTTACTAAAGAAAGGAATGATAAAGCCTGTGGATTTTAAAAGTTTGATCAAATTAGGTTTTTCCAAGTCTGCCAAGGCTACATGTGATGGTATAACAGAAATGAACATGAAGGGACAATGCATCTTGGATTCCATTGCTCTAAGAGAAACCTTTCCTTTGGGGGGAATGAAAATCAGGAGTGACGTGTTAAAACTGGCTCTGAAAAGCAGAGTTCACCTTTCAGGGAACTGCCCCCTAGGGTGAAGGGGGCTTTGACTGCTCTCAGGAGGGGGCGCCTCCCAGGGGATCCCCCTACACACCCCACACCCTTATTTTTGGTAATATTTCCTAACTTGTGCTTGTTTGTTGAAGGCACATGGCTTGGGAGGGATATTTGGGCCAGAGCTGCTGGATCGCTCTAGCCTCAGGATGCTCTTCTTGAGGCAGCCCAGAGCGGCGGTTCTGAGCTCCAGCTCTGGGGCCGCACCGCCGGGCTCACAGCTCCTTGTCCTTGGGCAAGTCGTTAACCTCGTCACTAACTCACTCCTTTCTCAGCGGGGGAGACTGATGGCACCCACTTGGTGGCTTAAGTGAGTTAATACATGAAAGGCACTCGGAAAACATCAGGTGCCAAACAAGCTCTAAGTGTTACTGTTGTTATTTTCACCAACATTATCGCTGCCTTCACTGCTGCCGCTCTTGGAGAGTTTAGAATGTGAGTGGCTGAGGTGTTCAGTTGGCCCATCCTACAGCTTGAGGCCGGCAGGTCCTCCCAGAACAGATGAAGGGAAAAGGCCATTCCTGCTTCCAGACACACAGCCAGGTTCTAGTGCAGTGGATAAGGGGAAAGGACCACCGTTCCCGGGACCGGAACCGTGGCCGGAAGGTGGAGAGGATCTGAACCTCGGAAACTGGCTGTGCACCTCCTGTCTCTGACCCCTGCCCGCTCCACACACACCTCACCGTGGGGTGGGGGGTGGTCTCCTTCCTTCCCTACAGAGCAGGGCCTTCCCCCCACTCCTCATCCCCACCCCAGGCTGCTGTCCCCGGGGCCTGTCCTCGGGGGGCCTCCAGGCCAAGCCCTTTCCAGTTGTTTTATTAACTCTGTTAGGGTAATGTTTGCTCCTTCGTTCATTCAACAAATACTCATTGTGGGGAAAACCCGAATATTTAGAAAAGGGAAAAGGGAAACATTACCCATCGTTCCACCATTCAGAGATAGCCAGGATGACCATTCTGCTACATTTGGTACATTCTTGGTACATTCTCTCCTAATCTTTTTTCTTATGGATAAAAATTAATTAAAAATGTATAGCTCCTTTTTCAAACCTTTAAAGAATTGGGCAGATTGACTGTTTAGACTTGGGAAGGCAATCAGAGGTTCTCTAGCAGGACCCTGCTGTGTTTAGATGCATAAGCCAAAGCCCAGACAGGGCGTGATGTGCCAGAGATCACTCAGCAGCCTCGCTTTTCCATGCTGCTCCGCAGCTTCTAGGCCAGAGCCAGAGGCTTGCCGCGCGTACCAGCTCTGGGCC
Source organism: Lagenorhynchus albirostris (assembly GCF_949774975.1). Taxonomy (NCBI): domain Eukaryota; kingdom Metazoa; phylum Chordata; class Mammalia; order Artiodactyla; family Delphinidae; genus Lagenorhynchus; species Lagenorhynchus albirostris. The sequence goes on along the minus strand of NC_083114.1, from coordinate 45,856,733 downwards.
AGGCCACCCGCATCTGGGCCCTGCTCCTTCATTATCCAGCAGCAAGGCCTTGGGGAGGTTTCTAAGCACTCAACACCTTGAGCTTCTCATCCATAGAGTGATGATGGCAGTAGCCTCTCCCCTGTTGCTTGTGGAGGAGATTAAACACTTCATGTCAGCACTCAGAGAGCACACGTGACACGCGGGAAGCCATCGGTCTTCGTTACTGCTGCTGCTGCTGCAAAGCTTGATGAGTAGAATCTTCCCGAAGGGGTTTGGTGGGGACCCTCGTCTGTCAGCCAGGTTCTTCTCTTCCATGCCTGGGACTAGTGACCTCAGAGCAGTGCCTGCAGGGGTGTCAGCAGTGTCAGAATGAGCCAAGGCTGTGGACTGTGACCCCTCAGGTTCAGATTAATTAATTTAGTCTTCAGGGCTTTTGCTACGCGGAGTTTGTCTGCAGATGGTCATTGAGCGTCCACGTGGACAGAGTGCCGCGTGGCACCGTTTTTGCCCTGTTTCAAGATACCCGATTAACAACCCGAGTTTCCACCAAAGGGCTTGGATTCTGTGGAAAGATGACCATATCCCACAGGAAGAGGAAGCTGGTCTGTCTTCAGAGATGCCTGTAGTTGTGTCTGGCAGGTCCATCATCTACATTTGTCTTCCAGACCTTGATCTGTGGTGCCTGGTGCCTTTGTTCAGTGCTGGGACTGAAGCTACTCTGCCAGTGGAGTATTGCAGAAAAGTGGAACCAGGGCAGTCTGTGAGCTGTCTGTTCCTCTGGCTACACCCTCATCAAGAGGGCAGCTGCCTGAGGTCGGTCACGGTGACAGGGCCAGACTGTGGGGCTCAGCACTGAGAAGAATGGCACATATACTCTCTGACCAGATCTGTGTTGCACAAGGAAAATATACCTTTTGTGGGAAAGGGAAAAAAAATACTCATTTGTGGAACTTGGGTTGGGGCGGGGAGGAGAGACTCTGATTTGGGACTGTGTTAACCTTGAAAGGTGGAGCTGTTTCCAAGAACGGTTACAGGTAGATAAAACCAAAAATGACATCTGTCCTAGGGGACACATCCAATTATAAGGAATAATACTAGTTTTCTGCAGCATCTGAGTGAGCAGTATGGCACCAGTCTGTTTGCCAGGGACGAAATGGTCACTGATGTGGTCGTCTAAGAGCTGAATAACTCAAACATCTGTTCTTGGTAAAATCAGTGTATTATTAAATCTTCCATTTTAAGAGCTTTTGTTTTTTGGATGCCAAATGTTGGCTTTCAGAGTGAAAATCAGCCATCATTTACGGGTACAGGGATAGTGGAGGAGCAGGTAACATGAGCCAGACCCTGTGAGCAAGGCTTTAGGGCCTCTTACCTCCTCCTGAGCAACCCCTGCCCCATTAAACCTGTTCCAGTGAGACTGAGGCCTTTTAGCTATTTTAATAGTAAATACGACAGTGAACTGCTGAGTGAAAGTACTAGATTTATTCGAGCACGGTAGGACTGCTCCTGAGGCCATGGAGTCTATTAAATCAACTACCAGGGAGAAGGCGGAAGAACCTCTGTTCTACTCGTCTCTGGTGACACGTACCAGGGCATGTGTACTATCTCTGCTGGCATCTAGGTCTGCTCTGCACCAGGTGGCCCAGGCCGTCGTTACTCTTCTTCAGGCATAAACTTCCAGAGGACAGGGATTCACTTCAGTGTCTTGAGCTCTGATAGCTTGCGTTAAGAACTAAATAAACATTTTGAGGTGGAGCGAGCAGTAGCTTTTGCCACAGTCTGAGTAGCAGTGGTGGTGACTGATCCTTCCCTCACGAGGCTGAAGAGAAACAGAAAAACAGCCCTCCGAGCTCCTCAAGTCCTTGTGTGAAGACTGACTGAAGTTTGTCATGTTCATTGTTAGTTGTGTTTCCCTTGTAGCCAGTGAAGGGCCGGTTTTTTAGGGACTTGTTGGTAATCAGGTGCCACCCTTCGCCACTGGACAGCCTCACAATGTGAAGACCCCTCATGTGGTGGAGATTGTTACGGACTGAATGTCTGTGTTCCCCCCAAACTCATATGTTGAGGCACTAACCTGCAATGTGATGGTATTTAGAGATGGGGCCTTTGGGGTGATTAAGTTTAGATGAGGTCATGGTGGGATTAGTGCCCTCATGAGAAGAGAGACCAGAGAGATAGCTCGCTCGCTGTGCCACATGAGGACACGGGAGAAGGCGGTTGTCTACAGGCCAGGAACAGGGCCCTCACCAAGAATGAATCGGCCAGCACCTTGATCTTGGACTTGCAACCTCCAGAACTGTGCCAAATAAATGTCCGTGTTTCAGCCACGCAGTTTGTGGTATTTTGTTACAGCAGCCTAAGAAGACTAAGACAAGACCCTTTGTGTTCATGCCCTTTCCAGAGAACCTCTCAGGACTGGCTACCTTACGCGTATTTAAAGATTTAAAAAATTGCCTTGCTCCTTAACTTCTGGTTTTTGTCCTTGATCACTACCAAGACCAGATGGTTACAGGAAGCAACATTTTAAATGAAATGCCTCACAAGCAAGTCTTAACCTTTGTCAAGAGCCCAGAAGAAAAAGCTCTGTTCCCGCACTCACCCAGGTGAGGAACATGCAGCTCGTTAGGGTTAGGGTGCCACTCAGAGCACAGTGTCTGTCCCCACTTCACAGTGTTGCTACATTTGTCCTCATTGAGAAGACAGCCTTTCTAGTAACTGCTGATTTCGTCTTTCAGTCCTGCAAGGTGGGAGCTCCTGACTCACCCTTTATGTAACCACGTGGTTTCGGCTCTCGTTACGTGCACTCCAAGGTTTTCAGGGAGCTTTTTGCCACTGAATCATTGTCACAGAAGCGTGTTTTTCTTTGCACCTAATGTTAAAATTGTCATCTTACCCTCATCTGAATGCAAGCACGTCATATTAAGATAACTTGTTTGAATGTTTGCAGTTTATATCTGTATTTAAAGATTCTCAAACCATTCTTGACTCCTTCATATCTACACTGAGAATGGGGGCTGAGCAAGGCCCCGAGGGTGGGCCTCATGGAACATCTACAATGATACAAGAAACAGGCTTCATCCCCTACGCAGGAGCTTGGTCAGATGTCCTCGCCTTGCCCGCTCCCCAGCCTGGACAGGGCTCTCTGGCTGCCCAGTGCAGCCTCTTCCCTCTGGCCCCGTGTCCTCCTCTGGTCTGGTCCCCGTCTGCTATGGCAACAGCAGCAAGCTAGGCTGTAGCCCAGAGTGGTTAGAAGAAGGAAGTGGCTGGTGATGGATGAGAAAGGGGAGAGCCCTGCCAGGATGCAGCAAGAGCCAGGCTGTACAAGCCGTGTGGCCTCCCCTGTACAGATGAGGAGGCCGGTGCCTAGACACTGAGAAACTTCCAGGGGAATTCAAGCCCCGGTCCATGTGACTGGACTCCATGTGCTTTTCCCTCTTCCCAGCCTCAGCTCCCGGCAGGGGGGCTGGACCACATGTCATTGAGTAGAATGTCCCGATGACTGGGGTGTGGGCCAGCTGTTTACCAAACCTGTGTCCATATCCCCTCATTTAAAAAACAGACAAACAGAACCTTCCACTTTATTATAACAAGTAAAATTCTGGTGCCTTTAATATGACAACCTTCGAAGGCAAATACATACTAGTAATATTTATTGGAAACCTGACTGGGATTTTCAAAGGAAATGATTATGTCTGAATACATACCGCAACCAGGTAGTTTGAGTCTATTGATTCTCAAGTTAAATAAAGCTGGCGATATACAAGAAGAAATATCTTCTTTATTGATGTTCCATTTATATTGAGTTTAAAATCTACTAATATCAAACCTTTTGCCCTAATTCCCTGTCTGCTGGAAGTGATTAATGACTAAATGTCTTTATTAAAGCAGATGTGCCCTTTATTTCCAGTAACACTGCCTCTGAAGAGCAAGCTAATTAATGATTTTTAAATGTTTAATGTAAGCAAGAAATAAAGCAGTTTTGTGTGTTGCTGCAAAGAAGACATTCACAACTGATCTGCATATGACTTAATTAAACCAGGTCATTCACAGAAAATAATTATCTTCAATTATGATAAAAAGAATTTGGTGAAAGCAAAATGGAAATTATTCTGCCTTTAGTGAGGAGTTACACCAATAGCGCTTACTGAAGTCAAGAAAGCAATTATCTGAGGTGGTGGCCAAACAGGGGATAAGTTATTTACTGTAATTGCTTGGAAATGCGGCTGTGTGTGAACAGTGGTTTTAGATTAATTTCCTGCTTCCTTTTAGATATTGTCATTTGTCTTATGAGGATCTATAAAACTTTATTTACATTTAAACACCCACTTGAAGGACCATGTTTTTTTTTTCACTGTATTATTGATTTATTCTTTTTGCATTTTAAAAAAGTTACACTTGTTGAATATACTGTTAGTACCCACAAGCCAGCTAGCAGATCTGGTTTTTTTAATTAATTTTTTTTTATATAGCAGGTTCTTATTAGTCATCAATTTTATACACATCAGTCTATACATGTCAATCCCAATCTCCCAATTCATCACACACACACACACCCGCCCCCCCACGCTTTCCCCCCTTGGTGTCCATACGTTTGTTCTCTGCATCTGTGTCTCAACTTCTGCCCTGCAAACCGGTTCATCTGTACCATTTTTCTAGGTTCCACATACATGTGTTAATATACGATATTCGTTTTTCTCTTTCTGACTTATTCACTCTATGACAGTCTCTAGATCCATCCACGTCTCAACAAATGACCCAATTTCGTTTCTTTTTATGGCTGAGTAATATTCCATTGTATATATGTACCACATCTTCTTTATCCATTCGTCTGTTGATGGGCATTTAGGTTGCTTCCACGACCTGGCTATTGTAAATAGTGCTGCAATGAACACTGGGGTGCGTGTGAGGACCATGTTTTGATGGGAAGTCCATGAGGTGTTACAGAGCTTGGACTCGGTTAAGTCACAGCATAGTCTGTCCCACCTGCTGAATCATAGGACCCTGGGGTAGAAAAGGTTGTGAGATGACTGACCCCTATTTGCATTTTAGACTTCTGGTCAGTGGCCACTTCTGCTTGGTGGACCTTCCCAGTGAAATTCCACAAAGCCAAAAGCCTCTAAGATATGCTCTATGCTCTCATTGACATGAGTGTCTTTTCTAAGGAATAGGTGGTTTTTTGTTTTCTTTTTTAACATCTTTATTGGAGTATAATTGCTTTACAATGGTGTGTTAGTTTCTGCTTTATAACAAAGTGAATCAGCTATACATATACATATATCCCCATATCTCCTCCCTCTTGCATCTCCCTCCCTCCCTCCCTATCCCACCCCTCTAGGGGGTCACAAAACACCGAGCTGATCTCCCTGTGCTATGTGGCTGCTTCCCACTAGCTATCTGTTTTACATTTGGTCATGTGTATATGTCCATGCCACTCTCTCACTTCGCCCCAGCTTACCCTTCCCCCTCCCCGTGTCCTCAAGTCCATTCTCTACATCTGCGTCATTAAGGAACAGGTTTTTCAACTAAGGTACAAAGTGGTTACCCAACTTTATCTAGATAATCCTGGGGCTTGAACACGAATTCTTTTGATTCCATTCCTACGCAATTTCCAGAAAGAAGAGGGTTCTAAAAGGTTTTGTCACCATCCTTATCATACCAAGCTAAACCTGAACCATTTTCTGTGCCCCTCCCCTCCCCCACCCCCAAACAATAGATAATTTTAAGAAAGACAGTGGTTCTCACTTGTGTCTTTAAAGAGCCCAGCTTGCTGTGAAGTCTCTGCACCTCTCTTCTGCCTCTAACCAGCTGGGACAACGCAGACCTCGTCCTGGCTTTGCCCTGGCACAAGCCATGTCCTCCTGCTGGGAGTGTGTTTCTTACCCAAAGTGAGAAGAACCCAGAGGACAGGACCCTGAGCTCACTGTGACCATTTTAACGGATGTTGAAATACTGGCAATTTGCCAGATGCTTGAACTGTTTCCAGAAACTTTTCTTTTCACAGTCTCTTCTTGCATGCATTGGTAGTACAGGCAATATATATAGACTTTCAATGTGATACCTACTTAGATACTTTAAAATATAAATTTTAATCTGTCACTTATAGTCATGTTTTTCCAGTGGGGGGGGAAAAAACCTTCTGTTTTTTCACCATTTCTCCAGGACTCTGGATCGATTTGGAAATGTCCTACAACGGGTCCTTTCTGATGACTCTTGAGACCAAAATGAATTTGACCAAACTAGGTAAAGAGCCTCTTGTTGAAGCCCTGAAGGTTGGAGAAATTGGCAAAGAAGGGTAAGGGGCTATATGAATTTACTAACCCAACCCTGGGGAACCACCTCCTTCCTCGAGCCCTTGAGAAGCAGCTTTAATGTGTGTAGCCCCAATGTTGAGCGCGAGCTTCATGTAAGTGCTTCCTGGCCCCGGAGGATTTCAGGGAATAGTTTCCTGGTTTCACCCCCTGCAGACTGTGAGTCCCCGCCTCTGCTCAGTGCCGTAGGCCTTGGTGGTGCCAGTGGAGCATACAGTGTCGATTACCTGGAAAGCATCCCTGACTCAGACCAGCCGGGCAGGCTGCACAATAAGATGCTTTGTGAAGAGAAGCATCATCCAGCAGTTTCCTCCTTCAGCTTTGCAGCCACGCACAGCACTGTGTGGGCCAGGCTGAGGTGCTTCAGGGGGCTGCCTGCTTTAATCACAGCGTCAGAGTTATTTATAATTAGATGATTGATCTTGTAGCCAAGAGGGTGCTCCTAAAGTGTTTGGAGACACCTTTCCTCTAAATAATACAATATCTATTTTCTTAGTAAACTCCTCTCTTTGTAGAAGACACTGCATCTGTTGCCGAGTTTGTCTAATTTAGTAAATATTTCCAATTTGTGAGATAGTTAATGAAGCTGATTCTTTTTCTTAGATGCCTAGAATGGATAAGCTGGAAATGTCACATTCCCACACACCTTAAAAATGACTGCTTCAGACTACACATTTAAATTATATTATTGTTTTTACCAAACAAAAAATGCTGATTGGAGTCTGCTTCTCACATCTTCAGCCCCTTTGCATGGAATTAGCAGTACAGTGATCGGAAAATGCCACAAGGAGCCACCTTCTCAGCATCTAAATATAAATATAAGACACAGGCTCTTAGATGTTTGCTATATTATGATGCTGACCTGATGCTTGTACTCATACTTGTGGTGAAAGCACAGTAGATGGGGGAGTTGGATCATACATTTGAGAACGTTCTTTCACTAAGGTGATTCCGAGTTGTCCAGGTGACTTAATGAAAATGTTCATATTTTAAATTTTGGAGAATTTCACTTGCTGTATGCAGTCTAACCTGTATCTGTGCTATTTTCCTTTCACTTTTCTACTGTTTTGTTAAAATGTGTTTGGATTCGGCAATCTGTGGATTGTGTTTTCCGGTGAGTGGTATTGATCAGCCCTCCATGTAGCATTTCATACCCCATCAGTGCTGAGCCTCATTCGGCCCCATGTGACACCGCGAGGAAGCTTGTCCTTTCATCATGTTCCCCAACATAAAGGCACCGTTTGTAGACCTGAGTGGATTGAGATCAGGAGCATTTAAGAGGCTTTCCTGGGGGGAGAGTCGTACAGACTTCCTTGATTCGTATTTCCGGGGTCCTGATCTAGCCCTCTAGTCAGACTCAGCTTCTGTCCCCAGCTGCCCCGACCCCGACGCCATGCCCAGCTGAGCGCCATCAGGCCAGCCTTGGGACAGCAAAGTTGCAGAACCAGCTGCCAGTAAAACCAGGCACCTTAGGCAGAAGCAGTCTTGAAAATGAGCTCTGACTAACCGGGAGCAGGACAGAGCGGACTTCGGTCAGGAGCATTTGTGCAGGGAGCCCTTTCTGGAAACAGCCCTGTGCTGGCCCAGGGCTGCTGGGACTCCATTGGAAAGAGGGGTCTTGGGAGCAGGTAGGGCCCCACCACAGCCAGGTCCCTGAGATCCTTGCCACTGAGGCATTCCATGTTCACTGTTATTCATGCAGCTCTCTTGGCACAATTTCAAGTTCATAAACTCAGCTGATTGGAGGACAGACATGTTTCTGAGCAAGCAGTGCTTCTCTAGACTGCATGAAAAAAGTCCTCTGCGTTAGGATTATAATGGTATTATATTTAATTTATAATATATATCTAAAGCACCATTTTTTTCCAGTAGAGTCTGGTATAAAATGTTTTGCTTCTTCCTGTGAGGGTGTTAAATTTTATGTTGATGTGTAATTGGCTGTCATTTAATTTTAAAAGCAAGGAAAAATACAATCTCAAAGCACTTGGGAGGAAAACGCCTGGATAAATGAACCCTTAACCCTTTTTTTGCATAAAGGACCCCCTTGGGAATCTGAGAGCTCTGGATCCTTCCCCCAGAGAATGCCTACACATGCACCATTTGGCTCACAATTTCTGGGAGCTTCGAGAGCCTCTCAAAAGCCCATCCATAGCTAAGAGCCTGATCCCAGAAGTGATTCTAGCATCACTTCTCCTCCTCAGTCAGGAGCTATGGAATCGCCCTGAGGCTGGATGCCAGAGGAGAGACAGAGCCCCTGCACCTGTGGCTGTTACTGACCGTGTGATCTTTGGTTTCCTCGAGGAAGCCTCTCCTAGAGCAGCATGTGTGAGTGGTGGGTCCGCGGCAGCCCTTTCCTCCAGGCCCTCCCTTTAGCCCGTGGCCGCCTGTCCAGGGCCTCACTTCTGGGCAAGGGCTTGTCCCCTGCCGTCCTGCTCTGGCAGGGCCTCTGCTTTGTCTCGCTGCTTTTGTCTGTCCCCCTTCAAGTGTGCAAATGACTGTGCCGTGGGGAGTACCTGAGGAGGTGCTGCTCAGCCTGTGGGAAGTCCTGCTTACTGTAGAAAGTTTATAAGGACCCTGAGGCTGGTGGTAAGAAACTGAAGTCTGTGTCGCTTCACTCTATTGAAGGCCTTTCCCTTTGAAATGTGGGTACCCTTTATATTTGCAGACATTTTTCCTTGAGTCTTTGTATTTCCCGAATAGTCTTCTTGTTACACATTGTAGTTACAGTGACTTTGGGGCGATAGACACTCAAAATGGAATTCAGGTGGTGAGCTGGGCAGTCTGAACTTTAGGAATTGGCCTGAAGGGGACCTAAGCGAGTCAGGAAGGGGAATGTGCTGCTCGTTGGCTGCTCTTTAAATGCACATCGGGGCGGGCGTTTCCTGGAAGGCCCTTGGCCCATCCGTGCTCTACCACGGCAGCCTGGGCTGGCGTGCAAGTCCCTGCATGGGGCCCCCACCCCGACCCCTGTATTGGGCCACTAGTCCCCGGTGTACCCGGGTCCACCACCCCGCCCCGAGGCCCTGATATTCTGGGAGCCCAGTGCTTGTCACCCACGCCGTGACTCAGTCTAGCTCTGGGGGTGTACGTGCACGTGTGTGTGGCAGATACATGGGCCCGACTTCTGTTAAAGGAAACGAATGCACTTTCGTGAGCGTGGTCCCCCTCCAAGCAGTCCTCACTGGGCTGTTTAATCTAATTATGCACCCTTCACTTAAAGCATTTTTTGGAGCTGCTTCTTAGAGTTGCCTCCGGAGTCTGTGACATTCCTTTAAGTATTCTGACTGACAGCAAATCTTCCTACTTTCTAGATGGATTGGATCTTTGAGAAATTGCCAGACGTCGTTCAGAGGTGATGGTGATTATGAGACTAAGAAATTAAATGTTTTGTTCAAGACAGAGAGTATCAGTGATAAAATAACGCACTTTTTCTTATGTGTCCGACTGCAAGTGCATTTCCAAAAAGATTTTTAGCAGAGGCAGCAAAACTGGAATAAGCCCTTTAAGGTGACTCTTGAAAGGATATTACACTTATCTCGAATTCTAAGGTGTGTTTAAAAAAGTAGGCTTATCGTGTTCTAGCACATCTTATATAAGAATATGCAGGGTGTCTTTCTCTGAAATTCATCATAAGGTTGAGATCACAAAATGCATGTTCGGTGATAAAACTTGAATATCTGCCAAATATTTAATTACACTTTTAATTAGTAAGTATTGGGTGCTGCATAGTACAGCCCCCTATGCCGAGAGGAGAGGTACCATTTGGTCACAGTCAGAATTTCATGTCATCTGATCTGTTTTAACTGACAGAGCATTGTCTAAATGATTAACTTCAAGCCACAAAATTTGTCCTGTTCTCTGTCCTGTGGAGGATTAATTCAGGAACCCGAGAGCTCACTGCAGTGCTCAGCCTTTGGCATCTTCTGCCCCAGGTCTGGAGGCTGCCAGATGACAAATACCAGTGGGGACAGAAGGGGACAGTGGTTCTGTGGGTCTCACTGTGGTCCAGGATGCTGAGGCAGCCTTTTGTGCTCTGTACCTTCCTTACCTGGCAGCACGAGGTCTGAGCCAGGGGGCACAGTCATTTTACTGATGGAGAAGTAAGATAGGTTTCTGAGATGGTCGTGTTATCTTTGGGGACTTAGCTCCCTGACTTTCTTCGTCCCAAGACCCAGTGCAGGCTTTCTTGGGAATCATATTTTACCTTTTATACAAAAGCAGAGCTCTGTGAGGGCTGCCTAACCCTGGAAAGCACTGAGATGGTTTTGTGACCAGCACACACACGTGAGCATTTCCTGGACTAGCCTGGCTTCTGACGGAAGGAGGAGGAGTCGGGTGCTGTCCCCGTGGCCAGGGACAAGAGGCCTTTGTGTCTGCAGAGGGAGTTTCCCTTTAACGCTGTGCTCAAGCCTGTTGGCTAGAGCGCTGGCTCTAATGTTTCAGGGCCAGGATCAAGGAGGATCCGGGTGTCCTGCCAGGGAGGACATTTGTGCTCGGTCCTCTTACAGCCGGGCTCCTGTTTCAGGGCGGAGATTTCAGTGCCCTCTTCCCAGTGCTGGGGCCTCTGCTGGGCCTTCAAGTCCACACTGGCGGGTGTGCTCTGCCCTTGGGTGCCCTTGGCCCTTGTTGGCCAGGAGATGACTGCCCCCGTGGGCTTCTGGTGGCCCAAGGAAAACCCCAAAGGGTTACGCCCGCAGGAAGATGGGACCTAAGCTGCGCTGCCTTCCCCTGTCCTGGTGATTTTTCTCCTTATCAAAAATACAAGGCCCCCACGTGCCACAACTAAGAAGCCTGTGAGCCGCAACTGAGACCCAATGCAACCAAAAAAAAAAAAAAAAAAAACGAGGCCCACGCTCTGCCTAGTGACCAGTTGGTAGCTTAATTGTGTTCATTCTGTCCCCATTAAGTCTCTGAGCCTCAGAGATGGGCCCTGCTTTCTGCCTCTCTGAAGCAAAGCCACCATCCAGGGAGGGAGCTGCCTTCTTTGGGGCCCAAGCTTGGCCAGGAACCCCCAGGGCCCTCACAGGGGAACCTTGATCACTGGCTGCTGCCAGTGATCCAGTGGAAACTGAGGCTCTACCCTGGAAAGATTAACGAGGGACATTGCTCTTTGGTGAAGTTTTTTATTACTTCATTTTAAAAACGTGGTTTTTTAAATATAAATTTATTTATTTTTGGCTGCACTGGGTCTTTGTTGCTGTGCATGGGCTTTCCCTAGTTGTGGCGAGCAGGGGCTACTCTTCTTTGCGGGGCGCGGGCTTCTCATTGCGGTGGCTTCTCTTGTTGCGGAGCATAGGCTCTAGGCGCGCGGGCTTCAGTAGTTGTGGCTTGCGGGCTCTAGAGCGCAGGCTCAGTAGTTGTGGCGTATGGGCTTAGCTGCTCTGCGACATGTGGGATCTTCCCGGACCAGGGCTCAAACCTGTGTCCCCTGCATTGGCAGGCAGATTCTTAACCACTGCGTCACCAGGGAAGCCCTAAAAATCGGTTTTAAATTAGTACTTTTCTTGAAAAGTTCCTGGGTTCTCATGTCAGTTGCTTCCTAGAGTCCCTTGAGATTTGTTGGTTGTTGGCTTTTTCTGTGACCTTCAGGAGCTGGGGCAGGTGTGGGCTAGGATACGTAATTTCACTAGGAAGGAGTCTTGAGCCAAAACTAACAGGAGGAAACTAAGCCAAAAAGCATAGTTGTTGAACTCAGCCAGAGTCAGGGGACTTGCCTGAACATCCCCGTCATCTGTGAGGTGGTCATGGCGCCAACATGAGCTGTCCCCTCCCCCGTGCAACCATCGCTCTTTCCACTCACCCTCCCATTGGCTACGCTGCACTGTTGACGAGATCACTGCATTTTGTGTGGACTGCATCACACTCGCATCACCTGTCTTTCTGACGCATGCACAGAATCCAGCCCTTCAGGCCCAAGTCCTCTGCGGTCCTGCCGGGGACTTGGCACTGAAGGGTCTCCGGGAGGACCAGGCCAATCTGAGGACTCTTGGATTGGGCCTCTTCTGTCTGGGCTGGGTGGGGGAGAGTGATGACGCGGTAGCAGTGGTGGCGGTGGAGCCTGGCGCTGGGCCAGCTGCCGTGGTGACTCTGCCCTGATCAGTTGCAGGCCCAGGGCCTTCTGTCTGGCCGACAGCGACGAGGAGTCCTCCAGTGCTGGCTCCTCTGACGAAGACGACGCACCAGAGCCTGGCGCAGGAGACAAACCGCTTCTCCCAGGGGCTGAAGGGTGAGTGGATCCAGCTTCTGGGGTCTTCAGGGGTCGGGCCTGCAAGTTGGGAGTGAGCTTTTATTGTCTTTTCCTCTCTGATCTTCCTTCCTCCTTCACTTTGAGTGAATGATTTTTGCATTAATAACTAAAAGCCAGTGGGATAAAATTTCATGTCCCAAAGCAAAAGACCTGAATAGCTTTCCCTAATTAAGAGGGTCCAGACCAAAATGGTTTTCTTGGGCCGTTGGAATAAATAACAGAGAATTGAAGGGCGTGTTTATCACAAGGAGCACAGATTACACAACAGCTCCCCCTGGTGTGGATAGGGAGCATTACTTCCCTTCTGACGGGTCACACTTGCTGCTGTTGAGCTTTTAGCTCCTACAATGTTGAAACATTCAGGTGATTTCTTCGGTGAATTTTGAAAACGTGGGTCACTTAGCTGATCTTTTGGATCATGAACTACATTTTGGTGGCTCCCTTTGCCTGTTACTTGGACTGCTGAATGATCAAAGTGCTTAGGCTGCCTCTCTGTAAGGATCTTTTAATTATTTAAAGTGAGTGAAGAAACTAAAATGATAAAGAAACCAGGTGATTCAGAAGTATTTGTAAGAAAATATCAACCTATTCACTTTTTAAATCCTACAGAAGATGAAAAGAGAATCTAGATGTTTGAGGAATTGGGACTAAAGTTTGTGTGCATTATTTAAACTCTCCCCACCTGACCTTAAGAATAATTGCTTTTGCCTACACATATACCCATACTATTCCTGACACTCTGGAACTGTGGAGGGTTTTAAGAGCAAATATCCTCTCTTCTTAGGGCAGTCTTAGGTAGATATGACCTGATACAGGAAAGCTTGCTTTCCTGGGCTGCTGGCGTATCAGCTGGATGCAGCTTTTTTCTTTAGATGCTCCTGAGCCCTTTGACAAGTCGTTGCTGCTCAGAGTCGCTGTGACACCATCTAAAAGGCAGATGTTTTACTGTGTTTTGTGGCCGTGTTAATGCAGCCTGATTTCTTATTTGCTATGTAGAGATGGTGAGATTTTGCTCAGAGGACACAGGATTTATATTCAGTATTTGAAGGTTATAAAGGAGAGCAGGTGAGATGCCTTCCCTGCTTGCACTGTGAGAACTTGGTCTGACTCGCCATTGTCAAGACTCAGGCTCTATCTGATGTCTGCACCTTGTCTAAAGTTGTAGTTCTCTGGACTTCCCTGGTGGTCCAGTGGTTAAGACTCCGTGCTTCCACTGCAGGGGCACAGGTTCGATCCCTGGTCGGGGAACTAAGATCCTGCATGCCATGCAGCGCAGCCAAAAATAAATAAATTAAATTAAATTTTAAAATAAATAAAGTAGTAGTTCTCACCTGGGGGTTATTTTGTTCCCCCCCGCCCAGGGACATTTAGCCATGTCCAAAGACGTTTTTTATTGTCATATCTGTGGGGGAACGTGCTATTGACATCCAGTAGGCTGAGGCCAGGGATGCTGTTAAACATCTGGCAACATCCACAACAAAGAATCGCCCAGTCCACTGTGTCAGTGGTGCTGCAGTTGAGAAACTCAGGTCTAAAGTCAGGTGAACACAGAGCCACCAACTTGTTTGTGAAGGAACAAAATCTGTACTAACACCCGTCTGTGTCCCTCATTTAAAGGTATGTTGGAGGTCACCGAACAAGTAAGATTATGAGGTTTGTTGATAAAATTACCAAGTCAAAATATTTCCAAAAAGCAACGGAGACAGAGTTCATTAAAAAGAAGATTGAAGAAGTCTCCAATACACCACTGCTGCTAACTGTAGAAGTACAAGAATGTAGAGGAACCTTGGCGGTCAACATTCCACCTCCCCCGACTGACCGAATATGGTGCGTAGAGGGCCCCTCGGGGTCAGCCAGTGATTCCCCTTCTTGCGTGACCATAAAAATCCCATAAAAATTGCTGATCCTTGACATTATGGAAAGTACCTTCTCCTGGGAAGAAGCACTTCCAAACGTTTTTCATGGAACCTTAACATTAGTTGTAAATCTGATTCTGTCTTCTACTGTGAGTGGTTAATTCACATATAAAGACTCATCTTCACACGTTAGGAAGAGTTAAGGTTATTGGTGAATGAGCTGTTATTGGGATGAGCTGTTTCTATTCTTGGTCTTCCTCCTCTCTCAAGCCAACCCTTTCCACCAGTGAGAACAGCTATCATTTGTAGACCTCTTATTTGCCTAGCCTGGGGTGTAACTGCTTCACCTGGCCAGTCCTCACAGCATCCTGCGGAGATAGGGCCATCGTTATGCCCACCTTAACAGATGGGGATCACACATCCAGCAGAGTCCTGGGTGGTTAGGGAAGACTTCCCCAGGTCAGATCTGGATGTTAAGGAGGCAGGAGCATGTGTGCTTGGTAACTGTGGTAGAAGGTCTACCCAGAGAGTTATCATTTGACTGAACCAGTGGGTCTTAACTCCACCTGCATATCACAGTCACCTGGGTGACTTGTTAAAGCTATGCCCAGCCCAGCCCCCAGGATTCAGCAGTTGGGGGGACTAAGCTAGGATTGAGAATCACTGAAATAAATTTTTCATGGGCCCAGCAGAAGAAAATCACTATCTGTAAATCTCAATTTTAAATTGACATTCAAATGTGCATAAGGGTATACAGGGATTGCATAAAAGACCTCTTTGTACCATAAGCTACAGTCGTGTGAAAAAGATAGCTCTGTTCTGTTATAGAGTGAAACCAGCATGCTGGTACACAGCCTTAGTGTTCAGAAGGGCTTGTAGGAATGATCACAAAAGGATTTTTTAATTGACTGATCATTTAATGATGATATTGGTGTTTCCCAGTAAAAACTTTAAAATACCATTTTAGATTTTATTTTTAAAAAGTAATGTTTTCACTGGAAGAACATGAAGAAAACAAAAAAAAAGCCTGTAACCTTACCATCCAAAAATAACCAGTTAATAAGTAACTTACTGTACATTTTTCCAAGCCTAATAACAAATCTTTTTTAAATAGTAAGAGTTGATACGTTTCTTCCTCTTCCAAGCTTTGACTTAGGAGTTACAAATGCCACTGCTCAATGGGAGTTAAAATTAGAGACCTCTAGGCTAGTGCCACGCAGCGCATGCTCGAGTGCTGAACTGTTTGTTATTAATCCACAAAGATACGTATAGATGTTGAGAGTGTTTAGAAACATTCATAGCAATTTGCCATTTTTATTGTACAGGCAGACCTCATCTTACTATGCTTTGCTTTCTTGTAGTTGCCGATATTGTGTTTTTTACAAATTGGAGGTTAGTGGCAACCCTGCATTGTCAGATGATGGTTAGCATTTTTTTAGCAATAAAGTGTTTTTCAATTGAGATATGTACATTGTTTTGCACACTTAATTGACTACAGAATAGTGTAAATATAACTTTTATATGCACTGGGAAACCAGAAATTCACGTGACTCACCTTATTGCAGTAATTAGCTTTATTGTGGTAATCTGGAACTGAGCCCACGGTATCTCCGAGGTGTGCCTGGATTCTTTAAAACATTGGTCCATGATGGGTTGAAGTTTTTAGTTTGATAACACACAGTCTCTTGACTGGATACCTTACCAACAGTTCTGAGTGCCAGTCTGCTCCACTGAGAAGCCATAATTATGGTGTGGAGTGTGGAATGAAAAAGCAGGTTATAGCACGTTTCTATTTACGTATGCATATTAGGAGTGTGGGGAAAATTGATCCCACTTCTCTCAGTGGTCCTGTCTTGGTTATGAGACTCAGAGAGAGAATGTCTTTTATTTTCTGCTTTATACACTTGTATATTTTGGATTTTGTAACAGACATATCCTACTTTCATAAAAATCGAAACAAAGAAGATCCTTTCCATTTTAGGAAAAACAAAAACAAGAAACAATGCCCAGGTCATGGACTTTTCCGGTGGCATTTCCTGGCTTTCTTAGTTTGTCACAACTGTTCTCAGATCATCACGGCCCTGGGTCCAGGGACACAGGGAGTTCACAATTCATACTTGCTGCACTGAAGTGCTTTTTAGAAGGGATTTTCGGAAGAAGAGAACATTTAAGTAGTGATAAAGCCTTGTGTAAATGAGGAATGTTTGTTCTTGGTACTGTCCACTTCTTTTCTTTGATTCTAAATGTGGTTATTACTCGTCTTAAAAGGTATGGTTTCCGGAAGCCACCACATATCGAGCTGAAAGCTCGGCCAAAACTTGGAGAGAGAGAAGTGACTTTAGTTCATGTGACAGACTGGATAGAGAAGAAACTGGAGCAAGAGTTTCAGGTACACCTGCAGTGTCATCTAGTGTTTCATGCTGAGGCTCTAA
The DNA here is from genome assembly GCF_949774975.1 of Lagenorhynchus albirostris. Classification (NCBI taxonomy): domain Eukaryota; kingdom Metazoa; phylum Chordata; class Mammalia; order Artiodactyla; family Delphinidae; genus Lagenorhynchus; species Lagenorhynchus albirostris. Next base: position 45,839,908 of record NC_083114.1, on the reverse strand, counting down.
AGGCTCTGGGTAGAACAGAGGTTCTGAACTTCATGTGGGTCAGGATCCTCCTTGGAAAATCTGGTGAAAGCTATGGACCCCAGGAAAGTACACATATGATCAAATAGGCGTAAAGTTTCAGGTTCAGTTTCAAAAACTCTGAAACTCATCCACAGAAGCCTGTGAAGTAGTCTTTAGAGGAAACTCAAAAGGTAGGGGTCAAAGAGCAAAATGACTGTCTTGTACCAGTAGGCCTGGCGAGCTGTCCATCTGCTGGGGCTATCTTTGGACTTTTCCCCGGGTGGGGCCTGGAATTGGCCAGCTAGTAGCACGCGGGCTGTGGTGGTTCCTGCCCTTGTGTGGTACCCATCTTGCTTGGTTTGTTTTCAACAAACAAATTGTTTGTTTGTTGCAACAAACATTCCGCGTGTAGCTACCACCTACCCTGGAAGTCCAAAGATGAATCAGGCCTGTCCCTCCCCTGTGGATCTTCTAGGGTAGTCTAGAGATCTTCTGGAGTTGACTAAGCCAGAGCTCATTCTCTAAGCCTGTCTTCTGCATTCTGCCACCAAGGGAAATAGCAGTGTAGCTGAGGCCCTGGAATGAGCTGTTTCTATCAAATTTTTATCAGGTTTTTGAGGCATAGTTGTCTACTAAGGTTTTACGGATTAACAGACTATTTACTTTGTAGTAAATTTCAGCTTTTGAAGAATACCAGTATTATTTTTGCAGTAGTATATTTTGAGTTATTGCCTTTATATATTTTTTATTATTTAAAAGCTATAGGTTAAATATAACTAAAAACCAGTCTATGGAAAGCTTAATCTTATCTCCAAAAGGAAAAGTACTTTGAACCTAATTAGGGGAAAGACAATCTCATGCCTTCAGTTCTTTTCCTTTTTCTTACCTCCCTAGATCCTGCATTAGGAATTTGGGTGGGTCATCTCTTTTAGGGGTATTGGGATATTAGGGTCATCTCTTTTAGGGGGCAAACTTTGGTGCATGGTATTTTTGAGGCAAGTTTGGAAGTTGAAGGGTAACTGCTTGCATTCTCCCATGGCCGCCTGTTTTTGTTTTTGCTTTGGAAGAAAGCATTGCTGAAGTTGAATACATTGCCAAAATTCACTTATATAAAATAAGTTTATAAACAGATAGGCAAAGCACCATTACTGTCAATCACTCATTATCCTTTGGGTGTTCACTATAGTAGGATTTCTTTCATACGTAGCTTTAACTGGTTCTGGTTTGATAAAACAAAAATTTAGCTTACATTTTTGTTGCTAGGATTTAAATGGATAAGTTGGCTTATGTGTGTTGGAATATGTGTTCTGGATATAGTAATTTGGAAATACTATGAGCAGCTTACGCTCTTAATTCTCTTAATGTTATTTATCAATTCATGAGTCATTTTATTATATGTACATGAAATCAAAGGCTGCTTCTTCCTCAGAACTTACTGGGTTCTTGTGTTCGTGCACTGGTGTGATACCTCAATGCTTTCTCAATATCATAGAGGAATTAGTTTGGAATGTGTAGGAAAAGTTGTTTCATATGTATTTTAAAAACTAGTCTAAAGCCTAAAATTATCAGAACACACTAGGGCAACTCTGAGAAAAGAGCATTCTTCCACATGCCTGTTCCTTCTTTCTACAGAAAGTTTTTGTCATGCCAAACATGGACGACGTTTATATCCCTATCATGCACTCAGCCATGGATCCTCGCTCCACTTCCAGCCTCCTGAAAGACCCACTGGTGGAGGCTGCTGATCAACTGTGATGGGTGCAGACCTGGTGTTCCCAGTATTATGAGATGAAGCTCAAGGTGTGGGGTTCTCGGCTGCCATCTGGGCTGTAGCACTGGCCTTTCCTCGTGCCACAGCTTCTGCCCTCTGCCTGCCGGTGCCCATCCCACTGGGAGGTGTCCAGTGAATGGGGTCCAGATTGCCTCCTGCAAAGCTTTGACTCAGCAAAGGAAAACTGGAAGGATCGTCACGGTGGATCCAGAGATTACAGGTGACCCCACCATGGCTTTTCTAAGCCTACCAGTTTTTGTGGCAGCAAAAGAGCACATTAAGAGCGAAGCTGCACAGCTGGAAGGCTTCCCCTTGCCTCCTCGATGCCTCCAGAGCTTTTTCTCAGGCAGCCAGTGCAGTGGAATGTTTTCTCACTTTTACAGTTTGTGTGACGCAGCCCTCCACACCAAGAGAACGTCAGTGTGGTTACACATGTGGAGGGTGGGGAGTGGAATTTTGTCAACTATTTCTTTGGTGATAAAAAGATATGCATAGCAACTTACTCTTCTTATCAATTGTGCGTTTTGGAAGCAAGTAGCCATAGAACATACACTCTAACACACTATCAGCTGGGGCGGGAACCGTGGGATTTATGTGACCATTAGGCAAAGCCATGAGATCAAACCATCCCACACCTTTTACCAAGGAGGTACAATCACCTGGTTTCTGACTAATCCCAAATGTTTTCCTGAGACTTGAGCATATGTGGAAATATCAAACAAACCTAATGACTGGACTCGGGTGGGGCCAGAAAGCCAGAGCCACCGTCCTTCCACCTGGCACTTGCTGTGAGCTCTGGGAAGCTTTAAAGAGGCATCTTAAATGCTTTGTTAACCTGATTGGTTTGGGATGTTTTGTGGGCAGTTTCCTTTTCTGATGGCCAAAACCGGAGACTGCTCTCTATCATCTCGAGTCAAGACGATGCTGATGTTTGCTCAGCATCAAACACTACAGATCTCAAAATTACCGTGACATTTAACGTTGCCAACTCTATTTTGTGCATTTGTGTCAGAACATTTAGTTTACAGGTTTCGGGGCTCTCTCAAACTGTGTAATTTGCTTTGAGAAGTACACTCAATACAATTTTTTAATTGTTTAAAGCTGCATTCAACATCAAACTTACCTTGGGTTAACTTTTGACAACTTACATCTGTGGACAAAGCTAATAGTGGCTTTTTAAACAACAACAGCACCTTGCCTGAACGGGACTTTAAAGAAATTAATATATTGAAAAAAACATATTTGAACCCTTATTTGATTACTTTAACTGTACCATTAAAACATTTGACTTAAATTATCAGACCATTCCAGTCAGTGTACTGTTCTGATTTCTCATTGTGTAGGCCAATTTGCCTGTCAGTGCGCATGTCTTGTTCGCTGGTCTTATAATTTTTGTGCAATAATTAAATGCAAAGGACTAGATGCACTATTGTGTAGAGATTACACATGACTGTACCCTATTGCACTTAATCAAATAGTATGTGGGGATTTACAATCGCTTGCATTGTTTCACAAAATAAATGTCTCATGTCAAATACTAGATAAGCATCTAAGTCATTTCTACTTGATCCTGCTTAGATAATAGGAACAGAATAAACTGTGGTACAGCATAAACCTGGGCCCTCAGCTGCCAGTAGCAGCTTGTTTCTTGGGCCGTCACTGGACCCGTCCTGTTGGAGGATCCAAAGTAGACCACACCCTGATACAAGGAAGGCGCTAATTATCCTCGATTCGTATTTTTTAAAGTCCTGCTTCTGGGGCTTCCCTGATGGCGCAGTGGTTGAGAGTCCGCCTGCCGATGCAGGGGACACGGGTTCGTGCCCCGGTCCGGGAGGATCCCACACGCCGCGGAGCGGTTAGGCCCGTGAGCCATGGCCGCTGAACCTGCGCTCCGCGACGGGAAAGGCCACAACAGTGAGAGGCCCGTGTACCGCAAAAAAAAAAAACAAAAAAAAACCCTGCTTCTGAGCTAGAGTTTACACCAACTGCCTACTAACCCTGCTAACTTGGGACCCCCTCCATTTAGTACCAAAGGGGCTAGACATGGCACTTGTGCATACCTGCCCTTCAACACGTGCTGCCTTGTACTCAGAAATGATGCACGTTTCACCTAAATCCAGGAGGGATCGTTATCACCTAGAATGTGGATTACGAAGGAGTGGTTGTGCATTTATTCAGGTGCCTATGTTGTGCCCCGCAATGCACAAAACCGTCATTGTGAGCTGTTCAAGCTATCTGGGGCATAAGCAGTTGACCCTAAACGGCGGTTTTTCTAAGTGGTCCGCGAACACACCTCAGCCAGACGAGTTCAGCCTATGCAGCTCAGGACCGGGAACCAGTTCGTGTCAAGTGCACTACAGCCTTCACTCAAGCTGTTTAAGGCCACAGCCGGATTCTCATCTCCCCTCCCTGCAGACGCCCTCCCCGCCGCGGTTAAATGAACCTGCCCGTCTCACTGATTTCCACGGAGAGAACACTCGGACTCACAGGACAGGCACAGGAATAAGCAAAGACTGCAGGACCCCCGACGCCTTCCCCAGCCCCCCACCCCGGCAGCCCAGTGCCGCAGTGTAGCTCGCGGTTAAAAGGGCCGCCGCCGCGGGGGCAAGACGGCCCCAGTTATGCGCAAGCGCGTGCTGCTCTGGCGCTGCAGCCTGACCCCCGGCGCCACGCGCAGGCGCGGCGGGGGCTCAAAGGCAGCGCATCGCGACAAACAAAATGGACACCGTCGCTGAGATCAATCCATTTTATTGAGGGGCTTCGGGGGAAGGTCGAAAAGCTGGGAGGACAATGAGATGCGACGTCCTTCTCCTAGCCGGGACCTGCAAGAACGAGAGCGGTGGGTGAGAAGGTGGTATACCCGCAAACCCGTTTCCCACCCCCACGCCTCAGCGGCCCGGCTCAGACTCCAGTTCGCATCACCCGCGTCAGCAGTCTAACACGTGCTTTAATTCGCATGTCATCACCGCCAGCCGCCCACCCTCCACCCGGTTCCCAGGCCCCGAAAGAGGGGACAGACCTGCCCCAGCCCAGAACACACGCCACCTCACCTTCACCACTTCAGAGTCGCTGAAAGGAAGGGGAACTAACCGGGCTTCTACTTAAAGAAGCAGACCGGAGGTGGTTGGGCGGGCTTTACCGCCATTAACCAATAGCAAGTCAAACTTCCAGCCACGTGCCTATAAAGTGGCCTAATGATTGGCCCTGCTCACTGAGTCCTCCAGAGTATAGAGCGGTTACACGCCAGCCGTAAAGATGGGCGTCAAGGAAAGTCCAAGAGTCGCGCGGTGTCCTAAATTCTTCTGATTTTTTGCGCGGCGTAGGTTGTCGGCCTGTGAGTAGTGTGCGTTTCTCCGTACTACACAAAACGAAACCTTACAAACGGCAGGGCGCAAGTAATGCCTAACCTGTTTAATATTCTGTGCCAGGAGCTAGGCTAGGAGCTGAGGTGACAAACTAGTCTTGTCCCTGAATTTAAAGTAACCTGTTCCGGTAGAAAGACCTTGTGTTTGAAAGTAGACTGATGTGCAACCAAATCCTGACTTTGTGATGAATTAGCCCTGTGGCCTTGATCACTTAGCTTTTCTGAGCCTCAATTTCTGAAAAATAGGAGAAAAAAAAAAGTGTTGTACGAGGCTTAAATAAGTCAATGTCAGTCACCTGGCACATTCTGAGTGGTAAACAAATATGTTTTTAAAGGACTGGTGTGATGTGGAAGACTTATGGATTGCAATACTTTAATAAATGCTAAGATAGAGCTATAACAGCCTACACTGGAAGCCCAAAGGAGAGAAGATCTAACATTGGGAAAGCTGAAAGTACTTCTAAGTATTGAGCTCATACTGTGAGCCAGGCATATTCACAAGTGGTCAATAATATGTCCCTGCCCTCTGGGTTTGATTTACTGGAAGAGGGAACAGAAGACACACGGGCACAATATCTGGTTATCTTTACTTCCTTTATATGTTTTCCTTGGGAATTCTTTTCCTTTTTTCCTCCTAACTTAATAAGGAAAGTTTATTGGTTTTTTGTAATAATGAAAGCATTTCAGCCTGAGTTTGTAGTTGAATAGGACTCTTATTTTCATTATTTGCTACATAGTCTTTAGTTAAATTTTAAAATTCCTCTTTGATCCAAAACAGTAGTTATTTTGGCAAGTGTTTTGTAACGTCTATGTGATGTTGCCTTTAAGAAAAACCAAAACACACAATGTAAGAGCTGTGAGTTGAGTTTATTCAGTGTCTTACTGAGGACTGTAGCCCAGGAGACAATAGGAGAGCTATGAGAAAGTGTTCCCAAGAGGTAAGGGAGGAGCCAGGCTATATATGAATTTTTTTGCTGGGGAAAAAACATCTAGTCCAAGAATCTAGGAGATGTGGAAAATTTTCCTTAGATATGTATCTTAACTATCTAGGGGCAGTATCCAAAGCACAGAATGCTTCCTGTTTTTCTCCATCCTGAAATCCCCATAGGCCCACTCTCAGTGGGTGACTTTAGTGACTAATGGCTTGATTTCCTTGTAGAACTGGAGTGGCAGACAACATCTTTTTTCTTTACGATTTTTTACAAAATATTTATTTATTTATTTGGCTGCACCGGGTCTTGGTTGCAGCACATGGGATCTTTCAGTTGTAGCATGCGGGCTCTTTTAGCTGTGGCACGTGGGATCTAGTTCCCTGGCCAGGGATTGAACCCGGGCCCCCTGCATTGGGAGCACAGAGTCTTAACCAGTGGACCACCAGTGAAGTACCTACAATGATTATTTCTATTGCTGCTGAAACATTTTCTTAAAATATTTATTTATTTATTTGGCTGCGTTGGGTCTTAGTTGCAGCATGCCGGATCTTCGTTGCAGCACGAGGGCTTCTCTCTAGTCGTGGCGCACCCGGGTTCAGTTGCCCCACGGCATGTGGGATCTTACTTCCCCGACCAGGGATCGATTCCGTCACCCCTGCATTGGAAGGTGGATTCTTAACCACTGGACCACCAGGGAAGTCCCAAACATTTGTTTTTAAGTCAACATTTATTACACTGTCATACGGTTTCTACATTGGGAAATGAATTAAAGTTTTCTTTGTAGCCTAGAATATGATCTGCTTTTATAAATGTTCCACAGATTCTTGAAGTAGAGATGTTTTCACTATCATGTACAGATAATGACATGAAATATTGATTAATTTGGGGCTTCCCTGGTGGCGCAGTGGTTAAGAATCTGCCAATGCAGGGGACACAGGTTCGAGCCCTAGTCCAGGAAGATCCCACATGCCGCAGAGCAACTAAGCCCGTGCGCCACAACTACTGAGCCTGCGCTCTAGAATCCGTGAGCCACAACTATTGAGCCCACGTGCCACAACTAATGAAGCCCACGTGCCTAGAGCCTGTGCTCCGCAACAAGAGAAGCCACCGCAATGAGAGGCCTGCGCACCGCAAGGAGGAGTAGCCCCCGCTCGCCGCAACTAGAAAAAAGAAAGCCCACGCACAGCAACAAAGACCCAATGCAGCCAAAAATAAATAAATTAATTAATTTTTAAAAATTATTAATTCAATCTTAGCTGTAATTATGTTGTCCAAATATCTCTCTGTATTTTATATTTGATTGGGAGTGTATGTATTCTCATTGATTAATAGTGAAGTGTTAAGATCATGCTTCAAATACCAAATGCAGGCAAGGATGCAAAGCAGCAAGAACTTTTCTTCATTACTGTGTGGGAATGCAAAATAGTACAACCATTTTCATAATCCCCTAAAACTGCAGTCACTCAAAAGCACTTCAGTAGGTAAGTGGTAAGCAACTGAGGTACATCCTTACAACCAAATGCTACTTGGCCATAAAATATTGCCAAAGATAGAATGAACTATCAACACATGTCACACATGGAAGAATCTCAGAGGTGTTATGCGGTGGGAAAGGAGCCAGACTCAAAAGATGCTATAATTCCATTTATATGACATTATAGAAAAGACAAAACTATAAGGATGGAGAACAGATCAAAGAACTCCCAAGAGATTGGGGATGTGTGGAGCATTTGGCTACAAAGGCAGCACAAAGGCATTTTTGAGGGTGATAGATTTTTTCTGTATCTTGATTGTGTTGGTGGTTACAGGACTTTATGCATTTGTCAAAACTCAAAACTGTTCACCCAAAAGATTTAATTTTATTGTATAAAAATTTTAAACAAAAAATTAAAATAAAAAATATGCTTCCATCATTTTCCATGATTATTTCTATTGTTATTTGTTTGTACATTTTGAGGCTATGCTATTTATTCTCATTATGGTTTGTGGCTGATAATATTTCCATTGTGGATTACACATATCTGTATAAAATAACTAGGTTATTTATGTCTTTTGCCTTGAGTTCTAATTTATCTCACATTAGCATTATTAGTTGTCTTTTTTTTGTTTGTTTTTCTAATATAAGTTTGCCCATCCGTTTATTTCTAACCTTTCCATGTTATTTTATTCTTACTGTGTCCTTTGTATGAGGCATATGGTTGGATGATAGTGTTTATCCCAATGCAACAGTATTTGCCTTTAAAAAACTTATTTAAAGATACATGCACCCCATTGTTCATAGCAGCACAATTTACAATAGCCAAGACATGGAAACAACCCAAGTGCCCATCAACAGACAAATGGTTTAGGAAGCTGTGGTATATATATATATATATATATATATATATATATATATATATATATATATATACACATACATACATACATACATACATACATACATACACACAGTGGAATATTACTCAGCCATAAAAAAGAATGAAATATTGCCATTTGTGGCAGTGTGGATGGACCTAAAGAATATTATGCTTAGTGAAATAAGTCAGAGAAAGACAAAGACTATATGATATCACTTATATGTGGACTCTAAAAAAATAATACAAATGAATGTATATACAGAAACAGACTCAAAGACACAGAAGATAAATTTATGGTTATCAAAGGGGAGAGAGACAAATTAGGAGTATGGAATTAACAGATACAAACTTAGTATACATAAAATAGAAAAGCAACAAGAATTTACTGCCTAGGGACTTCCCTGGTGGTGCAGTGGTTAAGAATCCGCCTGCCAATGCAGGGGACATGGGTTTGATCCCTAATCCAGGAAGATCCCACACGGTGTGGAGCAACCAAGCCCCTGCGCCACAGCTACTGAGCCCACGTGCTGCAACTACTGAAGCCCGTGCACCTAGAACCTGTGCTTGGGGACAAGAGAAGCCACCACAATGAGAAGCCCGCAAACCACAACAGAGTAGCCTCTGCTCACCACAAGTAGAGAAGAGCCTGTGTGCAGCAATGAAGACCCAACACAGCCAAAAAATAAAATAAATAAATAAAAATAAATGAATGAGGGAAGGGGAGAGGCAGCATGTGGAAAGGAGGGCCTCCGGAGTGTGGAGTTCCGGAGTTTGGAGTGGCTGAGAATCTGCCTGCCAATGCAGGGGACACGAGTTCAAGCCCTGGTCCAGGAAGATCCCACATGCCACAGAGCAACTAAACTTGTACGCCACAACTACTGAGCCTGTGCTCTAGAGCCAGTGAGCCACAACTACTGAGCCTGCATGCCACAACTACTGAAACCTGCGCACCTACAGCCCGTGCTCTGCAACAAGAGAAGCCAGCACACTGCAATGAAGAGCAGCCCTTGCTCGCCTCAACTAAAGCAAGCCCAGGTGCAGCAATGCATCCAAAAATTAATTAATTAAATTAATTTTTTAAAAGCCCATTTTTGAAACAGTGGTTTGAGATGCCACTTTTATCATGTACTAGGGTTCCACATTATTCGGGCTCTACTGTTTTTTTTTTTTTTTTTTCGGTATGCAGGCCTCTCACTGTTGCGGCCTCTCCCGTTGCGGAGCACAGGCTCCAGACGCGCAGGCTCAGCGGCCATGGCTCACGGGCCCAGTCGCTCCGCAGCATGTAGGATCTTCCCGGACCGGGGCAGGAACCCGTGTCCCCTGCATTGGCAGGCGGACCCTCAACCACTGCGCCAGCAGGGAAGCCCCGCTTCATATATTTGTATATTATTTAGTTTTGCCTTTGAGCTTTATAGAAATAGAATATACTGTATATATTCTTCTGTGACTTGCTCTTTTTATTGCTTAATATTGGTGACCTTCATGTTGTATGTAATGCAACCAGGAATTGTAGGAATGTGACCCGTTTCACTACTGTGTAGCATCCCAGTACACAATTACACTGCAGTTTATACATCTCTCCTCTTTGGGTTAGATGTTTAAACTATCTTCCAGTTTTTAGTATGACAAACAGAGCTGCTCTGAATATTCTCGTGTGTGTGCAAAAGATCCTTTGGGGTACACACACAAGCACAACTGCTAGGTAAGCACGTTTCCGACTTTCCAGATAATAGCAACTTATTTTCCAAAGTGGAGGCTCTAATCTGCACTACCACATTGGCCTCCACCCTCACCAGCTCTTGATATTGTCACACTTTTTATACGTTTGCCAATATGGTGAGTGTAAAATGATGTCTTTAGTGTAGGTCATGGGCCAGGTGTAGTCATGTATATTGTTGATTTAGTCCTCTTAGAAATGTTGAGCTAGCACTTTAATCAGGGATTATTGGTTGTAAGTGATGGAAACCCAACTCAAACTAGCTGGGATAAATAGGGGAAGGTTTGTTTAAATAGGGGAAGAAGAGCTGTGCAGGCTGATATCAAGCCAACTAGAATCAGAACTTAAGCTTGTCCAGGGTTCCTTGACTGCATCTGTGCTTCTCTTTACTTGTCAACTTTTTTCTTTTGTGTTGGCTTTCTTTGCACGATGGAGGCAGCTCCTGGGCCTCACACCTCCCGGCCTTGCCGGTAAAAAGGAAACGAGTCTCTTTTCTTGCCTCTAGTTGGGGCCAGATTGGATACAACCCTACCCATGGGTCAAGTAAAATTGGTCAGATGGGCAGCTGTTTTAGTTAACTACTACTGCACAACAAACCACTACATAAGTTAGTGGTTTAAAACAACAGCCATTTTATTATCTCTCACAGATCTGTGAGTTAACTAGCCTTGTTAACTGAAAACAGGGTTTGCCTCTTGGTAGCTGTCAAGCCAAAAGACACAACCAAGCCAAAGACTGGGAGAAGGATTTATTACTTGCAGCAAGTAAGGAGAATGCTGGGGAAATTTCACAAAGCAGTGTCTCCCCAAGCAGCAAAACTGGGGAAATTTTAAGTTAAGGGTATATGCATATTCATGAAGAGGCTGGTGCAGCATATGCATATTCATGAAGAGGCTGGGGCAGTGTGTGCATATTCATGAAGGGCCTTGAGTAGAGGAGAATTCAGCACAGAATTGGGGCAAAGTTTGACAGAGTCCAAGCTTTAGTTGACTGAAGGCACAAAGGTCAGAAAAAGTTAACATCATTCCTTAGGTTCAGACCAGTCTGGGGTCTTAGCCATCCTCCACCTGGGTGGGGGCCTAAATTCCTGTAGAACAACTCAAAAGACCGTACCAGATTGTTATGTATGTCCATTGAGGAGGAACTAGGACTCTGTTTTATCACTGAACTATTTTTTCTTGACGGTGTTTCCTTTGCTCCTGCATTCCCTCACTTGCCTTAAGATCTTTAATTACTGAGACCTGTTCAAGGGCAAGCATTGTGGCCAGGCTTAGAAGATCACAAAATAGCTTAGGCCAGCAATGGCTTCTCTTATGTCAAGAAAGCCATGCCTGGTTCTCTTTCTCTGGAGACCCCCTCCCCTCTCTGCTTACAGTCTCAGCCGAGAGGGACTTCTGTTCCATGTGGTCACCCTGGGGCCTGATTGGGCTGAAACATCCAAAATGGCTCACCTAGATGGCTGGCAGCTGGGAGCTGTTGATTAAAGCAATTCCATTCTCCTCCGTGTGGCCTGAGTGTGGCTTGGGCATCTCCCAAGATGGCAGCTAGATTCCAAGAGGAAGGAAATGTAAGTTGCCTTGCCTTTTAAACTTGGGCTGGGAGGTCTCAGAATGTCACTTACGGTCAAAACCAGTCACGGGGACAGTCCAGATTCAAAGGGAAGGGAAATAGCTCTTACTTTTGATGGGAAGAGCAGCATGGCTTATAAGGAGGGAAAGTATTGTTTGGGGCCATCTTTGGAAACTTAGCTACCACAGTAGGGTAGAATGATTGGCCTCACCAGGGTAGGTGCCCACTAGGGCAGAGCCAGTACCACCTAGCATATCTGCCCTTTTTCCAAGGCGGGCCCTAATTCCTGTTCACTTGCTCCCTCCATGGTGAGAACAGCTGAAACTGAGCAGGACCTGGGAATTAGGGAAGTGAAGGAATGCAGAAACAAAGGAAAATCAGTTAAACAGGAAAAGTAATGACAACAGTTCAGCAATAAAACAGAGTCCTAGTTCCTCCTCAGGGGAGGTACGTAATGATCTGACACACATATCTTTGAGTTCTGCAGGAAATTAGACCACCCACCCAAGTGGAGGATGGTGACTATAAGCTGAGCAAAAGCAGGTAGACCCCAAACTGGTTGAAACCAGAAGGTTGATGATTAAGATTCCTGAAACGTCACCCTATTACCTCACCACCAACCAATCAGAAGAAAGTCATGCACCCTGAAGCCCTCACCCCAAGTGTTGCCTTAAAAACCCATCCCTGAAAGCCAATAACAGGGAGTTTTGAGCATGAGCCTCTCCCATACTCCTCGTTTGGCGAGCTGCAAATAAACACTATGCTTTCCTTCATCACAACCTGGTGTCAGTGAATTGGCTTTGCTTTGAGGCAGGCAAGTGGACCCAAGTTCAGTTCGGTAATACGGTCCCTTGAACATGGTAAACACTTGATAACTGTTGTTGAATTCCTTCTGAATCTTCTTGTTTGTTTAACTGCACCAGTCAAATATTTTCCATCCTGCTTTGGCAAGGTCTCTTGTATCAGCCCTGGTCCCCCCTTCCTTTTCTTACTCTAGATTAAGGCCCAAATAACCCTTGTTAACCGGCTCCTGATGTCTCTCAAATGCCTGTCTTTTGCCCGAACTCTCCCCCCGAAGCGTACCTTCAGTCCCATCTCACTCTGCTGCTTGCTAAGAAAGCCCAGCCTGACATTAACACCCCCACCCACCGGCCCATCCTGCCTGCCCTGCCTCATCTCCCGCTGCTCCTCTGGGTAGAAGTCGAGCACGAGCTCACTTGTTTTCAGTGTATGTGCTGTCGAAGCAAGCACACGAGCTCACTAATGAGGCAGCTGGGGCTTCCATGAAGCCACACAGTCCTTTCCCTTCTCCAGGCTTTTGTTCAGGTCCTCCTGTCCCCCTAGACTGTTCCTTTTCCCTATCAAATCTGACAAAAGGCCTAGCCCAGATACCACTTCTTCCATGAAGCCCTCCCTGCTCTGTCCATCCCACCTCCTTCCTTCCACCAGACCCATCTCTCTCTTGAACACCATAGTTCTGTTTCTGAGTTTATTCTCACATTCTTGCACTTTTCACAGTTGGCCTTGTATGTTGTGCAAGTCCTATCACCTTTACCAACTTGCAAACTGTGATATTCCTTCATGGTACCAATCCTTTGAACTTAGAAGCCCTTGATGGTATTTGTTAAAAGAGTGAATGAATAAATGAATGAATGAGTGGTAACCGTCCGAGGACAAAGATGAGGTCATCTGCAAAATGAAGGTGATAAAATTATAGCTAAAGTTTCTTTCTACTCTAAAATTTGGTTATGGACTTCCCTGGTGGCGCAGTGGTTAAGAATCTGCCTGCCAATGCAGGGGACACGGGTTCGATCCCTGGGAAGATCCCACATGCTGTGGAGCAACTAAGCCCGTGCACTACAACTACTGAGGTTGCAAGCCGCAACTACTGAAGCCCGCACGCCTAGAGCCTGTGCTCCACAACAAGAGAAGCCACCGCAATGAGAAGCCCGCACACCACAACGAAGAGTAGCCCCTGCTCACTGCAACTAGAGAAAGCCGGCGCTCAGCAATGAAGACCCAACACAGCCAAAAAATAAATTAAAAAAAATTTTTTAAAAGAAAAAATACTCAAAAATAGTTTTTAAAAAATTAAAAAAAATAAAATTTGGTTATGTCTGTGAATGAGCTCTTGTAGAAAGGAGAGAGGGAGAACAGGTAAGGTATATATCTTGAACCTTAAGAAACACAGTCTGCAAGGAGGAAAAAGAGCAGAGAGACAGGAGGAAAGCCAGAAAATGGTACCATCCGAGGAGGAAAAGTTCAAGAAAAAAGAACTGTTAACATACCTGAGGGAATTCCCTGGCAGTCCAGTGGTTAGGACTCTGCACTCTCACTGCCGAGGACTCGGGTTCAATTCCTGGTCCGGAAACTAAGATCCCACAAGTCAGACGGCACGGCCAAAACAACCCAAAAACCAAACAAACAAAAACATACGTGAACTGAAGAGAGGCCCAGGGTAAAAAAGATAAAGCAAGCCCACTGGGATTTTGCAGGAGAAAGAATATGAGCTGCTTGAGAGAAGTTTCCAGAGAGTTCTGTTGAAATAAGCTGGATCCCAGGGGATTAGGAGGGACTGACCAGTGAGGAAGAAGAGGTACTCTGAGAGGATGGCCGTTTCCACGTTGGCACTGAGCTGGCCCTTTGAGAATATTAATATATGATACACTGGTACCACTATGGACACTTCACCATGGTGGCATATAGACTCAGCACAAATGGGTGTAAAATACAACAGCTCAGAGGCAAGTGAACAAATAATCAGGATTAGACTGAGCTCCCTCCCAGGGCAGAAACCCCAGGGGAAAGCTCACCCTTCTCTCCCAGGTGGCTGGTCGGTGCCTTTTGTGAGTTGTGCTTTTGCACAATCAACCCCCAGGTGAGATCAGGAGACTTACATGTTATTTGAGGCAATGCCCCTTATCACCAAATATTTGTACAAACTTCTGTTTGTTAATAGTATTCCAGGGACAAGGCAGTCTGGGCTCCTGCCTAACCACATTTACGGGCCACAGAATGGTACCTTGTCACTACACTGGGGGAGGGGCAAGGATAACAACCAGCGATGGTGGAACAGGCTGCAGCATCTGTGGTTGCCTCAGTGAACTCCGAGGTTATGTAGACAGCTGAGTTCTTTTTTTTTTTTTGACAGCTGAGTTCTAATCCAGGTTGTGCGGGAATTCCCTGGTGGTCCAGTGGTTAGGACTCAGCACTTTCACTGCTGTGGACCCAGGTTCAATCCCTGCTCGGGGAACTAAGATCCCATGTGATGTGAGGTACAGCCAAAAAAAAAAAAAAAAAAAATCCATGTTGTGCTGCTTACTAGCTATGTGTTACCCACATGGCTGTTAATCTTTTAAGATTCCAATGTATCATCTGTAAAATGGGCCTAAGAACACTATCTCATAGAACTGCTGTGCAGATAGCATGAGCTGGTCCTATAAAACATGTGTTTGCACATTTCCAAACAATAGCCCACAGCCAACCAATGTTAACTGTGATAAGAATCATCTTTGCGATAGCAAAAAAGTGTACAGTAGATTGCATTCTGTGGTAAAGAGAAGTTCTCCGGAGTGAGTGGCACAATCTCTTCAAATCCAGTCTCCTGGAACAGGAAGAACCAAGGTTCTATTTACCTAAGAACCAAACTGCTCACAGTGACAGTGGCTTTTAAAGAATTTCCCTTAAAAAATTAGGACATGAAGGAGATAAACATTTAGCTTGCTACCAGAAACTCTTGCTTCATCGTTTTATTTATCCCTTAACTACCCCTCAACATGTGCTGTAAGTTCAGGTCTGTTTGGGAGCAGCGGCAGCGCGGAGATCACTCAAAATAGTCAAAGTGGATTTAGCCTGGTAAAGACACTGTTCCTTTGAGATGGTACTGAAGCTTTCAACCATGACCTCCCTTTCTGGTTTTACCAGCTTTTCCTTTCAAGTCTCCTTCAAAGGAAACTACTCTCTCGCTAAATAGCTATCTGCAAACCAACTTCATAATCATTTTTAAGTGAAATTTTGAAGGGTTTTCAAACAGAATTGAGACAGGCACAAACATTTGAAGGCTGGATCATAACTTCCACTAGAGGGCGACATTTGCTAAAATAAAGAAAAGGGATTAATGGCCCCAGGGATTAACACTGGACATTATGAGTGAGCTGGATTCCAGGACCTTGGCTGCCCCTATCACCTGCGGGAACTGGAAAACACACAGTCTCCACCCCCAGGAGATTCAGAATCAGTAGGGGGAAGAGGGCAGAAAAAGGTGTTGGGAATCGATTTAAAAAAAAAATCTCTTCAAGTTTGGGAGCCACTGATTTAGAGAGAAGTGAAAATAAGATTTTAGCTCACTTTCTCCCACCACTCCTTCCCCTCTACTGACATAGTCAGGTCCTGCCTGCTCCAGTCTTTGCTGAACATATATTTTAACCTTGGTGGAAAAAGAGGGCTTATCTTTACACTAAAACCATGGCCTTTGCCTTGTTTAGTGGATGTTATTTAAAACAACTTCCAGAAAGGTCATTTTCAGGCCTTTTCTATGGGCAGGTCCACTTCAAAGGCACCCGGCAAAAATATTTCCATTTCTGTCTGTATTTATCAGCAATGCCAGCTTTTGCTTTATCAAAAGCAAAAAGCTGTCTAAAACAATACTTGACTATGGAACAAGATTGTGGGCAATGCTGCCGTAAATAAAACCAGAACTTATCAGTGTGAGTTGCCAATCAAATGGAGACAGGCACAAGACATGTGCCTGTCTGATTAAGCATAAGAGTAGCCTAACTGGTGCATAAGAAATTCTGAGAACCTATAACAGTGCAGTTATGGCCTGGAGATTTGGTCCAGATGAGTACAAGATAAATATACCTACCTGGTCCAGTCCCCTTGGAACGGATTTTTTTTTCTTTATTGGATCTTTAAAACTGATTTATGAGTCAGATTGAGGTAAGCACAAAGGTAATAAAACACAAAGGTAATTCCCCTTTGTGTTTTATCTGCTGTGCTTACAGGGTCACAGTGACATTTTGAATTGTAAAAGGGCCGCCAGAGTTCTAGCACAGAAAGTTCCCCTCCTAGAGTCACTCTGTCGGAGAAAAAGCACCAGAGAAGGCATGTGAAAGCATTTTCTGATCAGGCTTCTCTTTTAACTCAACCCTGTGGTCTTACAGATCCTGTTGTCAGCTTGCATGCCGGACAGATAATCATTAAAGAGCTCCTCCCACTTTCTGTGGGCGCCTCCCTGGACACCTGGCCACACTGGTCAGGAGTGATGGAGCCAATATCGCCAATCTCAAACCTCTCCGTTTGCATTTATACATGCAGATAACACTTTTCAAAATGTGTCTACTGCTTTCACAGTTGCCAAGATTTGTCCTACTCTTAAACTGGTGTGTTGGATTCTCCAGCAAGGGTTTAGTCCCTTGACTGTGATTCAGGCATATGAAGTTGGGAATGGGGAACTTTGTTGATGGGATTTGGTTTACCATGAGCATTTCTGTCTGCTCTAGTGGGATAGGATTGACTCACATGCACCCAGGTCAGACATCTGGTCAGTCCCCCACTACTTTTTTTTTTTTATTATATTATTTTTTATTGAAGTATAGTTGATTTTACAATGTTGTGTTAGTTTCAGGTGTACAGAAAATGATTCATATATATATATATATATATTCTTTTTCAGATTCTTTTCCCTTATAGGTGATTACAAGATATTGAATACAGTCCCTACTTCTTTATTTCTCTAGCATTGCTTACTCCTTTCCCCCAAACCCTGAAAAATCTTAGGCTGTCATACGAGCAAGTCAAGAAAAATTAGAGGGCTTCCCTGGTGGTACAGTGGTTAAGAATCCGCCTGTCAATGCAGGGCACCCGGGTTGGAGCCCTGGGCCAGGAAGATCCTACATGCCGCAGAGCAACACAACCACTGAGCCTGTGCTCTAGAGCCTGCGAGCCACAACTACTGAAGCCCATGCGCCTAGAGTCCATGCTCCCGCAGCAAGAGAAGCCACTGCAATGAGAAGCCCGCGCACTGCAACGAAGAGTAGCCCCTGCTCACCACAACTAGAGAAAGCATGCGGGCAGTGACAAAGACCCAAGGCAGCCAAAAATAAAATTAATTAATTTTAAAAAAATTAGAGAAGCTGCCATCCTTTTTTTCCTTTTCTCCTAGAATATGGAAATGTTTTGCTCTGAACCTTAGTTTATTCTGTCTTGTTACAAATGTCCTCTGGAGAGAGGCTTCCATCAAAGTGGAGGGCAGCATGGGACAGTGACCAAACAGCTGCGGAGCTCTTTACATCAGGTTAATAGCCCACAACCTTCAAAAGGACCTTGTATGAGTCCTCAACAAACCCACTCCCTCCAGTGAGTTGGCACACATGTCAAGCTTCACGAGGTCACATCTACAAATGCCACATAAACACACATGACACCAGCAGCTGAAATGGTTTCCTTCTTTGCTTGTAATTTTTGGCGAATGATTTGGCCGTGGTTATTCCAAAGGGAACTGTTGGCTGTGGACATGATTTGAGGGGAATTCCTGAGGACAAAGAAAGGGACGTTTGGACTAACTGAGGCGCAGCTGGAGGACCCCAGGGCTGCGAACTCGGCAATAGCCGCGCGCAGGGCAGAAGCGCCGGGTTGCAGGAATCCCCTGCCAGCTGCCGACCCTCACTCCGGAGGTCGCTGACGATCCCACCACGGCGGGAAGATGGAGCGGGGACTCTGGACACTCGGCACCGGCTGTCTCCTGGCCTTTCCTGATCAAGTCTGATGCAGCGGATCTCTCAGCGGGATCACTGGGACCGACTGGGGCAGGGAATGCGCCCGTGTGGCGGGGTTGCCGGTCTCCCCTTGCCCTCAGGCAAGCTCTTTGCCTCGATCACTCAGCGTCCCTAGATGCCCGACGCAGAAGCCTGGTGCTCTTCTCCTGCCGCCGCGGCCGGGGCACTCAAGGCCAGCCGGAGGCCCAAGCTGCCTTTGGCACCGCCTATAACCCCGCCCCTCCAGCGACAGCCCCGCCCAGGCCAACCCCAGCCCGCCCCCAAGCCTGGGCCCCGCCCAATCCCAGACCCGCCCCTAGGCCGGCCCCGCCTCCTGCCCCGCCCCGACCGGAAGAAGCGCCGGCGCCCGGCACTTATAGGGCCGGGAATAGGGGTGCCACCAGCGCCTACATAGCTCTGCGTCTGCGGAGTCCCGGCCGCCGCTGCACTGTTGTCGCGGCGCCCACGCCCCGTCCTCTGCACGCCCGCACCGCCCCCCTGGAGCCGGCCGGACCGGTCAGGAGTCAGGGCCGAGTCCTCGCCATGCCTGCCCGACTGCAGCTACTGCTGCTGGCGTTGCTGCTGGCCAGCCTCCGGGTGAGTGACCGGGAAGGTTGGAGTGGGGAACGGCGCGGGACGGGACGGGGTCCGAGCCGGGAGCGCGGCGGCGGCGGCCCCTGGCTCCGTGAGCCCGGGCGGAGACGGC
Source organism: Lagenorhynchus albirostris (assembly GCF_949774975.1). Lineage (NCBI taxonomy): Eukaryota > Metazoa > Chordata > Mammalia > Artiodactyla > Delphinidae > Lagenorhynchus > Lagenorhynchus albirostris. Next base: position 45,820,737 of record NC_083114.1, on the reverse strand, counting down.
GCCTGGCGGGGAGTGGCGGCTTCCTGACCGGCCGGAGTGGCGGCCACGGCCGGCCCCGCCGAGGCGTCCGCCACCCAGGGGCCTCGCGGGCCAGCGCGGCTGTCACGAGCAGCGCTTACCCGGCCGTGTGCTCTCCGGCGCAACTTTGTGTCGTCCTAGCGGCACCTTGGGGTCTCCAGAAGGCCCCGGGCCCTTGGGAGGCCGCCCCACCTGCCGGACCCTTCCCGCCGGTGGGCGCCAACTCGGCCTGGCGGTGGCCGCGGAGGAAGGGCAGAAAGGGCCCTGTAACCAAGGGGAAGGGAATGTCTTGCGTTTGTAATCTTAGCTTGAACTTTTCAAAATGCGAGAACTTTGGGAAACGAATGCCACTGGAAGTGGGTAAGCGTTCTTACCCTAGAGCTTGATTCCGCTTACCTGCCTTTCAGGTTTCTTGGCATTGGAGACAGCGGGCTTCCTTTCGGGCAGCAAGACATCGTTAAGCAGGTTAAGCGGTGGGAATGGTACTCTTGTTTTCAAGACCCCATATGGGACAGCAGTGAAGCCGCTTCGAAACTTTAAACGAAAGACTGTCTCCTCACGGGAGAGCACCGTGGGGCTGTCCAAAAAGTCTTTTCATCTTTTTCTGGAGAGAAGAGCCTGGTTTACATTTATTTAACTTTCAGGCCTTCACTCAGGCTGTGGATTCGGGCACCGTGGCTGGGAGGACATTTTGTGGACAGACATGGCTTTTTTTCCCCTTCTGGTTGGAAGAACCTAAATTAGTGAGTGTTTTTTTTAAAAAAAAAAAAAAGAAAGAAAACGTATTGTTCAGGATGTGGGTATGGTGCATTGGAGCAGGTTCTGTTTAATGACCTCCACTGTGTACTTTCTAATATGGTGTATCAGGTACCAGGTGTCCAGGTGGAGAATTGACATGTGTATACCTGAGTGCCACAGCATGAACTCTTTGGAGGTTATGCATTTTAGGTAAATAATAGTCCGTGCTCTTGGGGTAACAAGAATTTGGAAACAGCTGAAGTAATACGAGGCCACCCTTTTCAAATTCAGAGTTATTTATTTAAATTAATGTATTAATTTATTTTTGGCTGCTTTGGGTCTTTGCTCCTGCACCCGGGCTCTCTCTAGTTGCAGCGAGCAGGGGCTACTCCTTGTTGCAGCGCACAGGCTTCTCATTGGGGTGGCTTCTCTTTATTGCAGAGCACGGGCTCTAGGCGCCTGGGCTTCAGTAGTTGTGGCACGTGGGCTCAGTAGTTTTTGGCTCGTGGACTCTAGAGTGCAAGCTCAGTAGTTGTGGCGCATGGGCTTAGTTACTCCGCGGCATGTGGGATTTTCCTGGACCAGGGCTCGAACCCGTGTCCCCTCCATTGGCAGGCGGATTCTTAACCACTGTGCCACCAGGGAAATCCTGAGGTTTTTTTTAAAGGAAAATTTGTACACACTTCACAATAAAACTCATGTCAGTTAAGTTTCCTTCTGATGGAATTTTTTAAAAATCCACTTTCAAAACTGGGGTCAGGTTTTGAACTTGAACATTTCATCTTGGATTGGTTAACTGCTGCCTGGCATCTGTCCACAAATAAGAGTGTAAAGAGAGTGACCAAAATGTATGAAATGGAAATCAGTCATTTCATATCATCAGAGCCTTGTGCATATTGTTTTCTTTGCCACATCTTTTCGTGTGCTATTCTGTCACTGGAGTCTAGTGTTTTAGTTATTGAACAACTTTGGCTAAAGAACCAAAAATAACTATTTAGCCTTAGTTGGGACTATAGTTTAGGTTCATGTAAATATTTCCAAATTGTATTTAGAAATCCAAACTTTTCAGAGTTCATGGTAGAAGAGTCCAACCCTTATCAAAAGGTTATGTTTTAGTGTAACTGCTTTTAAGGGCAAAGGTCAGAATTTCATTCCCAGAATTACCTACCAGTAGAAACTTCGATCCCCAAACATAGTGGGAAGTATTATTTTAAAATTCTAAATGAAATGCATTGCCGAGTTTGCAGTTAAACTAGGCAGCAGTGATGTTGTGCAGAATGTACTGGCTGTAAAATCAGACCTGAGTTCTTTCTGGTCTCTTGGTAGCTGTGTCCTCAGAGTCTTAGAGACTCTGTTTCCTGATCTGTGAAATGGGGACAGCTAACACACTAACAGGTGTGAAGGGATCTGGCTCATAGGTAATGTAAATTCTCCTTGCCACCCCCCAAAGGTGTTTTTTACTCTAAGTCATCATTTTTCAATGTTATACTATGCCTGAGCAAGGAATATTTTTTGATGCTGTTTCTTTTTGATTGATGAAGTAACTAGTGCAGAGGAGGCAGTATTGTGATTTTCCTTCAGCGTGTGTCTGAGCCAGACATTGACTCACCTGCAAGCTGAGACTCCAGGCTACCGGATCCAAAATGCAGTTATATCGGTGTTACTAAGCACTCAGGACTGTGTCTTTTTTTGCTTATTCAGTCAGTGAGTTTTTCGCCTCCTTCCTGGACCTGGATCTTGTGCCTAATGTTGGTTTGTGTTGCATCATTGCTGCCCTGTGGTCCTCATTGTACAGTGTTTGGGTGTCACTTCTCTCAAGTACCAAAGAGATCTGTGGCACGTGAGGCAGGGTACTTTCTTCAGGGAGAGGATATGCAATTTCTTTTATTCAGCCGATGTTTTGGTTTTAGAGAGGGATAAACAACTTCACGGAGAATTGCAGATCACGTGTGCACAGAAACACACGGAGACATGAGTCTTAACTAGAAATGGCCTTGCTTATCATTTATTCTGATAGTTATCACCTGCATGAATTATCCTCCTAGGAGGCATCGAGTATTAATACTGCTGCCACGAGGAGAGTGAGGAGGGTGTTTCATGAAGCTCATGTTCTCAGGACTGCTGATCCTGAGATTAGACTGTAGTTGTGCACGTGCGTTTGTTTTGTTTCATTAACTTGCCTGCCCAGGAGGCTCTCCGCAGTCATGTGGCTTCTAAGAGCACAAGAGAAAATGTGTATGAGAGTGATTCTTGAGAACGTTCGACGGTAGACCATATTCCCGAATATAAAACCAGTGAGCTATGTAAAGGTTTCTTCATGTCTGAGCAGAACAGTGCCATCTGCATGGGCCTGGGGGTTATAGTTATTTGCATGCCTCCGATGGCGTCTCCATTCTTCAGGTTGAAGAATCATTGGATAACTATTTCATTTTCATTGGAAACCTCTTTGGTTTGGGGAATCCACAGTAATCCTTAGGCTTAATATTGTGGATGTTTTATAATGATCAGATGTTCTCCCTAAAGAGATGATATAGGGGAGAAAAGCCTAATGTATCATTTTGATGGATTCTGTTTTTATTATGCACGCATAACTCGGGGCCTGTAACCTAGCAATATGATTAGAGTATGAGGCTGGCTTAAAAAATAGGGACAGTGAATCATAGTCTGTGAATAATAAACATGCTGGTTGGCTATATTTCCCAGGGGCTGGGGATTTTTTTTTTCCTATCTTTACCTATATCCCATGTTTGGTTTCAGACTTTGCTGCCTCAGAGCAACACATGCTCAGAGATATTTAAATGAGTGAGTGCACCAGACCACATACGGACTGGGAAAAGTAGAACTTAAAGTGTGCCCCCACCCCTACTAGATACCATACAAAAACAAACAAAAAATCCCAAGGTCCTTGCTTACATGACTTTTAAAAATTTTAAGTTCCTTTTACACAGTCTCTGCATCACTTCTGATTATCTTATGATATTCATGTACAAAGACACAGCAAGTCGAACAGTGTAAAAATGTGTTCTGTATATATTTTATTTATTTAATTATTTATTTAAAAAAATTTTTTGTCTGTGTTGGGTCTTCGTTGCTGTGTGCGGGCTTTCTCTAGTTGCGGGGAGTGGGGGCTACTCTTTGTTGCTGCACGCAGGCTTCTCACTGCGGTGGCTTCTCTTATTGTGGAGCACAGGCTCTAGGCGCGGTGGGCTTCAGTAGTTGTGGCACGCGGGCTTCAGTAGTTGTGGCATGTGGGCTCAGTAGCTGTGGCTCGCGGGCTCAGTAGCTGTGGCTCACGGGCTCAGTAGCTGTGGCTCACGGGCTCTAGAGCACAGGCTCAGTAGTTGTGGCTCACGGGGGCTTAGTTGCTGCGCGGCACATGGGATCTTCCCGGACAAGGGCTCGAACCCATGTCCCCTGCATTGGCAGGCGGATTCTTAACCACTGCGCCACTAGGGAAGTCCCTGTGTTCTGTATTTTTGTTCAGTTTTTTTTTTTTCACAGAATGTCTCCTGTGACCTGTTAGGAAATGTTCTGAGTGCACCATTGCATTTGTCACTTTCAGTAGCACCTTAGTAAACCGTCATCCACTCAGAAAGCATTTGAGCCTTCTGTGCCCAGAACCAGGTTAGGGACTGGGGTCCTAGCTGAGCAGGGTTGATGTGGTAATAAGCCATGCTTTGCCTGGTGATCACCCTACTGGGGTCATATGGGTTCTTTCCAATTTTTCCACTATTATAAGAAAGGTGATTTCCTTTTCTTCAAATCTTTTGTGTGTTTGGTGTTTTCTGTATGATAACATGGGAAGATTTGAAAATAAATCTCTCAGAGTATTATCATATTTGTCGTAATAAAGAAAAAAGAAAGCATAGATAGTCTAAATTTTTTTAAAACGCACAACATATCTATAATTCTATTACCCAAACATTACCTCTATTAACATTTTAACAGCTTTATTGAGCTATAATTCACATAGCATACAATTCACCCATTTAAAATATACAGTTCAATGACTTTTAGTATATTCACAGAATTGTGCAACCACCACCACTATCAATTTTATGATATTTTCGTCATCCCCAAAAGAAGCTCCATACCCATTAGCTGTCACTCCCCATTTCCCACAAACCTCCCAGCCCCTGGTAACCACTGATCTACATTTGTCTCTGTAGATTTGCCTGTTCTGGACATTACATATAAATGGAATCATGCTACATGTGGTCTTTCGTGTCTGGCTTCTTTCACTTAGCGTAATGTTTTCAAGGTTCATCCATGTTGTAGCCTGTATTGGTGCTTTGTTCCTTTTTATTGATAAATAAATATTCCATCATGTGGATATACCACATTTTGTTCATCCGTTCTTCATTTGATGGACATTAGAGTTTCCCCTTTTTGGCTGTTATGAATAACGCTGCTGTGAACATTTGGGTACAGATTTTTGAATGGCCATGGATTTTCATTTTTCTTGGGTATATACCCAAGAGTGGGATTTCTGGGTCATGCGGTAACCCTCTGTCTAACCTTTTGAGGAACTAGCAAACTGTTTTCCAAAGCAGCTGCACTACTTTACATTCCCACCCGCAGTGTAGGAGGGTTCCAATTTCTCTACATCCTCCCCAACACTTGATACATATATTTTTAAAGTCAAGTTAGTTTTATTGTCTTGTAACAGTCTAACATATAAATCTTAGCTCTGACATAAAGATGCCCAACACTTGATATTATCTGTCTTTTTTATTATAGTTATCCTAGTGGTGGTGAAGTTGTAACTCCATAGTTTTGGTTTGCATTTCTCTGATGACTAGTCTACTCATATCTTTTTTTTTTTTTTTAATTCTTGGCTGCGTTGGGTCTTCGTTGCTGCGCGCGGGCTTTCTCTAGTTGTGGCGAGGGGGGGCTACTCTTCATTGCGGTGAGCGGGCTTCTTATTGCGGTGGCTTCTCTTGTTGCAGAACACGGGCGCTAGAGCACAGGCTCAGTAGTTGTGGCACAAGGGCTTAGTTGCTCCGTGGCATGTGGGATCTTCCCCGACCAGGGCTCGAACCCGTGTCCCCTGCATTGGCAGGCGGATTCTTAACCGCTGAGCCACCAGGGAAGCCCTCATATCTTGATATATGTCCTTCTAGACAATTTTTATGTGCACATATTTGCAGAGATAATGTTTTTCTTCCCCAAACTGGAATATAACATGGATCTTTCTGTGTCAGTAAATTTAATTCTACAACATTATTCTCACTGGCTGTGTGATACTTCTGTGAAAGAGTATACTGTAATTTGACCATTCAACCATTTAAATATTGAGGCTGTTTTTAATTTTCATTACTATAAACAATTGTGATAAACCTTACTGCTAAACTCTTGAGCCCTTCTTAACTGCTTAATTATTTCCTTGGGATAAATTCCTAGAACTGGAATTTGCTTGTCGTATGTACTCTTTTACAGTCCCCTCCTCCAGCCCCCAAGCAATATTAGATGTTTTAAAAAGCACAGAACTAACCTTAAATTGGTTTCATGATAGTCACTTTAAAGTAAGCTGTTTTCTTTTAGCAGGGTGGATTTTAAGTCTGAAAATGGAATGTTTAGGTTTTATTTTGCTTATATCTTGAAGACCTGAATAACCACAACAGTTTCTTTATGACACCCTATGTACCTAAAAGCTATTGAGAAAATGTTTTATTCTGATTTGTTAATAGCTTGTTTGCATGCAGGGTCCTTTGGTCTGCAGTGGTTTCAGATCAGCTTTCTAGCAGATGTGGCTCCCATGAGCACTCTGAAATACCTTGGGATAATTCTGTGTTTGGTTTTGAGGGTAGCCCACCCCCTGCAGAAAAGATTATTATTATTTTGGCTGTGCCACGCAGGTTGCAGGATCTTAGTTCCCTGACCAGGGGCTGAACCTGGACCACGGCAGTGAAAGCACTGAGTCCTGACCACTGGACTGCCAGGGAATTCCCAAGATTCTTTTGATAGTTGGTTATGAGGCCATTTAAAATTTTGACTCAAGACTGTTCATAAATCAAAAGTTGATGCATTGTTTGTCTCTTTCGGAAGCCATAGTTCTTAAAACATATAGCTTGTCCATACAGCTGATTTTCCTAGCAAAATGAACATACCACTTGACAATAAAGTAAAATATTTGTTGGCGTCTTGTTTTGTTTTTCCCACAAACGTACCTGGACTTACTCATCCAAAAGAATGTTGTCTCTTTCAAAATAATAACCCCTTCAGGGTCAATGTTCATGTCAAACAAATTAGTCTTTTTTTTTTTTAACTTTTTTTTAAACTTCATTTAATAATTCAACTTTAAAATGAATAAAAGAGCCCTAAAAAGGCAAATATTTATTATTAAGCCTATTATCCTTACACAATTCCTTCTGGTCTCTGCTTGAATATAACTTTGACGTGGTCCACACTGAAGTTTTGACCAACACTGTTATTACCCAGCTTGACTGCACAATTCATCGAGGCCACTTGGATTCTTGGTTGTTTCTAAAAACCAGTGAGAGACTTTCTACCACTTAGCGGATTCAAAAGTATGTTCTTTGAAGGTAATTTCCAAAACATTCCAGATGTATTGTGAGCAGTGGGAACATGTATGGATAAATGTTTAGCTTCCCATCAGAGTACGTTAGACTCCTAGAAGGGATCTTGCTGGTTTAGACCAATAAGTCTTAATATTTTCCCCACCCCCACGTAAGGAATGGGATGCATGACCACAGTGCGAGCAGGTTAGAACCTTCAAAGGTGGTATTTTGGGGCACGTACCACCCTCACTCAGGCATCACCCTGCCCTCGCAAGTTGAACAGTCACTGCTCTGCTGTGTTCCCAGAGCACAGAGATGAGGAAGCTGAGGCCAGACAGTGCCGGTGACCTGTCCATGGTCATGCACCAGTGGCAGAACTGAGCCCTGAATCTGATCCTTCCGCTTCCCTTTGAAGAGCAGCCCCTGCAGTGCTTATGTCCTGGTACATCTGTTAGAACAAATAAGTCCAGATACCCCAGTCACACCTGAGGAGGTGGCCAAGCCATGTTACAGGGACAGATGGGATCTAGAGAAGGACCAGAAGAGAAGAAAGTAGGCGTTCCTGTAAGCTTGGGGAAATGCTCAGACGAGCATTGTTCCTTCCAGGAGAGTCGCAGCCTCTTACCCTTTGTTTCAGTCAGAGAAAGATGCAGATTTGGGATGGAAATACTGCTTTACCCTGAGCATCTCCATCAGGGATATCAACCGAATCCGGCAGTTACCGGGAGAATGCAGGTTAAGAGGCCCTTACACCAAGTTCTCAGTTTAAGCTCTTTTCTTTGCTTGAGGTCTAATAATATCCAAGCAGGTGCATGTTTTTCAGTACGATCTTGCTCCGAAATGTTTCTGGAATAGTAAAACCGAAAGTTCATGTCTTCGAAGCCTTTAACCAAAGTTTCTTTTCCATACTGCAGTCACAGCCTTCGACAAGGGATCCTGAAAAGATAGAACTCTTTAATGATCAGGCCGGGTCTGGGGTGTTCGCCTTTGCAGAGGCCCCACCTCCCACCAAGTGCTGGCGCCAGGAAGTGGGTATATGATGACAGGAGAGAGAGTAGCCTTGGCCCTTGGGCCACAATAGAGGGACCTCAGTTAGCTCAGGGGGGTCTCAGGAGAGGGTAGTGAGGGAGAGAGAAGGAGGCCAGGAAAGTGCCCTGCATGGGGATGGTGCACTTCTCTTGCTGGTTTGTCCTAGAGGGCAGGGACTGTGTTTTGCTTACCTTTGCATCCTCTCTGGCGTTTAGCACGGTGAGTCGGTCCTCGTACCCCCTGTAGTGGGCACTCAGCAAGTATTGATTGAATTTCTCTTTGAGGCTCTTGAAGACCAATAAGACAAGGAGCTCTTTTATCATCAGGCGACGTGGGCTGTGGATTTGCGGGGGGATAAGGAAAATGTTGCTTTAGCTGTAATCTGTATTCTTTAGTGAGATCTTATCAACAGCGTTTCTTTCTACACAATGAGAGGGTTTCCAGGATACTTGCTTGGGTGGACATGACCCCCAGTGTGTGGTGCTCTCTTGATAGGCTCCTCATATCAGTCATGAGATTAATTTTCCCACCGCCAGACCCCAGGAGATAAATGGTCTGTGATTATTCCAAGGCAGCTTCATTTTTTACTCAGCATGATGTTTCACTATTAAAAAATGAACCTTGATCCAGGGTTGTCCTCTTCTGTATTAAACATGACTTCCCTAGTTAGTAGGCTAATTTATAATTATCATTCAAAACCACCCCTTCCCTCAGTGGATTATTTTCCCTGTCTATTTCAGATGAGGGAATCATTGTTTGTCCAGGCTGCGGGAATGTTTGTCATGGAAACCAGATTTTTTTTGTACATTATCTGAACAAATAGTGCCGTCAGATCCCTCGAACCTGACATTGTCATTGATCTCCGGTTGGGTCAGAGGACTTTGTTGACCAAACTAAGTCAGATCTCCTTCCTCTTAAAGCAAATGACCCGTGATTCCTGAGGGGCCTCCAGGAGAGAGAGAAACACCTGTCTGGGAGGCCACAGCTGCAACCGGGAATGTGTTACTTGAGGCGGTGCTTCTCCACCCCGGCTGACTGAGTCACCTGGGGACCTTTTAAAATACCCTATGCCAAGGTCCCACCTCAGCTGAATGAAATCAGAATCTCTAGGAGTGGAGGTCGGCATCCTTTCTTTAAAAAAGAAAAAATATTTTTTAAACCCCAGATGATTCTAACATGCAGCCAGGTTGAGGCCATCAAGTAAGTCCTATTCCTTTGTCCTGGACACAGCCATTGTGTCCACCTGTGCCCTGTGATGTCACAGAGCCCTGGACGAAACCAGAGCCAGCCTTTGGCTTTTTTTCCGGAGAAGTTAGGACGGATACATTCTTCTAGTTAGTGGCAGAACTAGAAATAGAGAACCTAGCATTATGTGTCTTCTAGTATACTATGTTGCCCAACTTTTAAAGAACAAGTAATTCCAGACAGATGGATATGTATGTGTTTTTGAGTACTAACTACTGAATTTGCTTTTTTAAAAAATCAGCTTTAACTGATAACTGACCTTAAACTCAAATACGCTTAGTTACTGAATTATAAGATGTTTGGAATTATTTAAGGTTCCACTTATGCTTATTTATTATTTTTGCCTTCTCCATGCATTAGGAGGCCTAAGGAATCCAAACAATACTTTTCCAGGTTCCTTCACATACCCTGGTGGGTCAAATCATCCTTCAAGTTTGAAAAGAGCCTTCTCTAGCCAGAGTGAAGTAGCTAAGGGGAGTGCGTATGGGAGAAATTTGTGGAAGGAGTAAGTTGGACAGTTAAAGTACAAGAACGAAGCATATAAACAAAAAGGGGATTTCTTATCAGGATGAGAATATGTACGTTGGAAGCAGGTCGCCGGAGGGTCCAGCTTGTGATGCTCTCCTTCCCCTTTCTGTGTGAGACCTGGGTATCTGGACGGTCACCGGCCTCGCAGCCTGCAGGGTTTTTACTGCAGGTGCACCGTTGGAAGGCCGCACTGCAGAAGGCCCTGCAGGAGACGGCCGGTCCCCGTTTCAGCCGCTGCACCTCGGTTATGACTCAAAGAATCCTAAGAGCTGGTTTAGAAAAAAGAGGAAACTCACTTCTAAAACTCACATGGACTGGGCTGGACCAGATCTAAACTCTGCTGGAACCATGTTGACAAAGGTTCGTAGAACTGGAAGGTCACCCTTTGAAGTCAGCCTCTTTCCTTGGCCGCCCCACACGGCTTGTGGGATCTTAGTTCCCTGACCAGGGATCAAACCCGCATCCCCTGTATTGCAAGGCAGATTCTTAACCACTGGACTGCCAGGGAAGTACATATATATATATATATATATATATATATATATATATATATCTTTTACAAACAAAATTAAATAGTTTTTTTCTATTGTGGAAGTATTTATAAGATCTCCAGATAAATTCAAGTACTGCAAGAAAGGCATAAAGCCAGGTTTAGGGCATCTGCCCTCGAAGGCACCGCCTCCCTCTGAACAATCCAGTGACCTCATCCAGTCATTCTGTTAGAGTTCATTTTCCACTTGCTGTGGTCTGGTTTTGCAAAGAAGAAAATGGTTTTCTTTACACAGAGAGATTAAGAAAAAGTTTATCTGTAGTTTTGGTACTCGAACAGGGGACCAAACCACAGCTGCTTCTAAAACCAACCCTATGTCATCCTTATCTGATGGTTCAGTATTTGGAAGTCTCTGGGGCTTTTGGTGAGGGGGGCGGGGTGGGGGGAGTTTAATCACTTACCCGATTTGTGGTTTGGAGAAGAACAGAGATCTCCCTTTTGGTTTAGGAGGTGGTTGGCTTGAGAGTCTATGGCAAGTACATGTACTTGAGAGTCACCCACGTCCTCCTGAATAACATTAGTCGATTTCTATGGTGTTTCTTTTCCCCCACCCTGAACCTTAAAGTGAATCAGATTATTACTAATTTCCAGTATTGCAATAGTTAAAGATGAGTGGGGACACTGGGAGGTTGAAAGACCAGGATCGGGCATGACTGTGTTCAAAGGCATCAAGACTTCTAAACTCTCATTCTCATGTGGGTTTTGAGCATGTTTTGATTGGTTGGGGGCCGGAAGAATCTACAGTAAAGCGTGAGGAGAGGTGAGGGCCTGCTAAGCCATGGATCGTCATGCTTCTGAGCTACAGGGCACATCCAACCCAGTCTTCTTTTTTTTTTTTTTAATAAATTTATTTATTTATTTATTTTTGGCTGCATTGGGTCTTCGTTGCTACGCGCCAGCGTTCTCTAGTTGCGGCGAGCATGGGCTACTCTTCGTTGCGGTGTGCAGGCTTCTCATCGCGGTGGCTCCTCTTGTAGAGCACGGGCTTCTAGGCGCACAGGCTTCAGTAGTTGTGGCACGTGGGCTCAGTAGTTGTGGCGCACAGGCTTAGTTGCTCTGCGGCATGTGGGATCTTCCCGGACCAGGGCTCAAACCCGTGTCCCCTGCATTGGCAGGCGGATTCTTAACCACTGTGCCACCAGGGAAGTCCCTAACCCAGTCTTCTTACTTTATAGAATCAGAAACTGATGCCCAGAGAAGTTTAATGACTTGCTCAGAGCCCAAACCAGGACACATATTCCTGTGGCCTGTCTCATTGTCTTTCAGCTTCCCTGGTCCAAAAAACATCTGTTGAGCATGTGCCAGGCTCATGGGGATACCTTGGGGGTTTTTTACTTGGAGTTTAAGTTTTTTTGTTTTCGTTTTTTGGCTGTGCCACGCAACATGTGGGATTTTTAGTTCACCAACCAGGGAACAAACCCGCGCCCTCAACGGTGAAAGCGCAGAGTCCTAACCACTGGACCTCCAGAGAATTCCCTTAACTTGGAGTTTAAAGGATGATTAGCAGGTTTTGGGGTTGCATGAACATAGGATAGGCCAAGGAGTGAGCAGAAGGCCTGAGCAGGGAAGTGTGGGCTCAGAATCTTAAGGAACTGCTCTGGGCACGGCCCGGGCTTGCTGCCAGGTCAGCTTCTGGAAGGCAGAGTCATGGAACCTGCCGTCTTTCCCCCGGTATTACACTGTTTCTCTGCTAGATGGTAAACTCCTTGAAGGCAGGAGTCTTATAGGCCTTGAGGCTCCAGCACCTCATGCAAAACAGGACCCTTCTTTCTGTGTATCTGTAGGAGAAAAGAGTCCAGTGTGGGGTGGGGTTGAAATAGGTGAACCAGCAAGTTAGTTGGATGTAGAAGAGTCAGTCAACAGGAAGAAGTGTGAACCAGGGAGTGCCTGGAAGAGACTGATAAATACTGCATGTGCTTACCAACCTGCCTGAGGAACGTGAGCCTGTGATCCGGGACTAAACGTTGATCCCTGAGGTTAGTGCCCACTGGATTTCTGCCGCCTGCAGCAAAACTAGCCCTGGAAGTGACTGCAGGTACTGCAGAGAGGGAGCCCCCCGGAAAGGAAAAAGAGAGGAGGGGGCCTGCTTCACTCCTTCCGAGGGGACTTTGTGATCCCGTGCGTGGTGTCTGGACCGAGAAGTCGCTCAGAGGAGGGGTCTCGAAAGCAAGAGACCCTGCGTTGGAGGTTGTTCTATAGGCCACATTTCACCACAAAACCAGCATTGTTGGGCCTCCCTGGTGGCACAGTGGTTGAGATGCAGGGGACACGGGTTCGTGCCCCGGTCCGGGAAGATCCCACATGCCGTGGAGCGGTTAGGCCCGTGAGCCATGGCCGCTGAGCCTGCGCGTCCAGAGCCTATGCTCCGCAACGGGACAGACCACAACAGTGAGAGGCCTGCGTATCGCAAAAAAAAAAAAAAAAAGAAGCCAGCATTGTTAAACTCCCCCACGAAGTTTCAGCGTGTTATGCTCCTGTTCAGCTGTAAACCGGCTAAGCAACACTAGTCTGACATTAGTATCAATGAAAACACCAGAAAAGACTCACCTGGGGTGTGAACACAGGCTGGTATATCTAACGCTTCAGCTTCGAGGAGCGTTTTTCCCTCCGATCTGCTTTCACACCTGTGTGAACAGCGTGCCCTCCTGCTTTCTGTGAGCTGCATAGGAAACAAATAAAACATGGATTTTGTGGCTCACTCCGTACAAGTACACACTCGGCCTTCTTTTATTTTTTGCCACATAGCACGGCTTTCAGTATCTTAGTTCCCTGACCGGGGAGCGAACCTGTGTCCCCTGTAGTGGAAGCGCGAAGTCCTAACCACTGGACCGCCAGGGAATTCCACACACACTCGGCCTTCTGTCTGCTTCCCCAGCCCCTCCTTGTCCCATTCCCCACTCTGCTTTCTCTCTCCAGCAGCACTGGTCTGATAGGTCCTTGAACACAGCAAATTATTTTTAGTCTCAGGGCTTTCACATAGGCTGTTTCCTCTGCCCAGGAAATTCTTCCCTTCCTTCTCCCGTTCCTGTAGATCTTAACTCAGATGTTACTCCTTCAGAAAAACCATTGACGCTGTGATCCACACCCCCTCACATGAGACCAGATTGGCTTCTCCTTTTATTCTCTTAGGGTCTCTTTCATAGCACTTACTGCAATTTGCTATTCTGTTTGTGTGACATTTTTACTGCTGTGATCCCTTATTAGAGTATAAGCTCCATGAGGGCAAGAATCAGATCACTGTTGTGATTAGATCCTAGGGTCTTACACAACTCTTGATTAATCAGCATCACAAGAACTGACACTTATGTGATGCTCACTGTACACTAAGAGCTTTACATATATTAACTCATTACGCATATTAACTCAACACTCCTTTGAAGTCGGTATTATTGTTGTCCCCCATTTTACAGGTGAGAAAACCAAGGCACAGGGAGGTAAGTGACTGCCCTTCTAGCAGCCACATTATATTGCCCAGGCACTAAAAATGAAACTTAACAAATATATGTTGAATTGTTCAGCATCTTCAGAAAATGAGGGCGACTACGTAAGTGAGTTTCCAGGTAATTCAAATACAGTCCTAGAACTTGTAACGTAGTACCATTTGGTGAAAACCTTTTCAGCAGTTATACTCTTCTTCCTTCTTAAACACCACAAGCCAAACCTATTTTAACCTTGTCTTAATTATTCTAGATTGTCAGCACCAGCTCTTACACTATCGCTGTCTGCCCACCAGAGTAAGAGATGGGGAACAATTGAGGTCTGGGGCAGAGTGGATAACAGGTTTTGAGTTTTGTTTACTTTCTGATGGTATCTTTGGCCAGCACCAATTTTTTTTAATAAAATGATCTTCCCTAATATTTACATGACTCTTGTCTTTGACATTCTTAATATTTATTTTTCTTTGCAAGCATTCAAAGGGATATTGCTGTTCCTTAGTTTTCAAAAAAAAAAAAAAGATTTGGAAGCTTAGCCACCTTGCCCCACAGTTCAGATACCCACGGAAGCCAGTCTTCTGACCTGGAGAAGTTGGCATTGAGATTGGGTGACCTCCAGATGAGGCAGAAGACTGACAGGGACGGCGACTTTACGAAGAGAGGTCCCTGGGAGAATGGAGCCTGTTGGTGGTAGGGCATGTCCTGTTGAAGCCTGTCCCCTCCCCTCTCCTGGCCCTGGACAGCCGTTTTTCCTTTCTCCAGAGGGAGTTCTGTCCTTCTTGGTGTCTGGAAGGGATTCCTCCTTGAACCCAAAGGCGTGGTATCTCCTTGCTGGTAATTCTTTCCTGCTCCTGTTTCCTTCCTACCCTTGATGAGCTGGAGGAAGCAGCATCCTTCCATCTCAGCCAGTTTCTCAGTCCTCAGTTTTCACACCACAACTCCATAGGTTTGGTTGTGCCAACAGTCTTCCAACCAGTTTCTGACGCTTTCCTGTCTCTGTCCAAGTGTGTGAAAGTTGCATTGAGATGTTTACATTTGCCTCTCAGAGGAGCCTGGAAAATAGAAACCTATGCTGAGGGACTTCCCTGGTGGTGCAGTGGTTAAGAATCCGCCTGCCAATGCGGGGGACACGGGTTCGAGCCCTGGTCCGGGAAGATCCCACATGCCGCAGAGCAACTAAGCACGTGCATCACAACTGCTGAAGCCCGCGTGGCTAGAGCCCGTGCTCTGCAACGAGAGAAGCCACCGCAATGAGAAGACCGCGCACCGCAGCAAAGAGTAGACCCCGCTCGCTGCAACTAGAGAAAGCCTGTGTGCAGCAGTGAAGACCCAATGCAGCCAAAAATAAATAAATTTATTTAAAAAAATAAGGAAACCTATGCTGAGATTATGGAAATCCTGTGGCATGAGATTTTATTTTTTATTTATTTATTCAAAATTTGTTTTATTGAAATATAGTTGATTTACGATGTTATGTTAGTTTCTACTGTACAGAAGAGTGATTCAGTTATATATATACTTTTTTCATATTCTTTTCCATTATGGTTTATCACAGGATATTGAATATAGTTCCCTGTGCTATACAGTAGGATCTTGTTGTTTATAAGATTTTCTTTCCCATGAAAAAGTCAATATTCAGACCCATATTTCCTTCTTTTTTTTCGAGCATCTTATTCCTGCTAAGTGAAGCAGTCACAGCTCACTGCGTGAGGCTCATTGGTGTATGTATGTCATTAAAATGGTCCTTGCTGTTCAAAGCTAGACCTTGTTGTCCCATGCTAATCAGTAATGTGCGTTTCCTTGGCACTGGCATGAAAAGAATGACTCGCTTCATCAAAGGAATGGGCAGTGGCCACTGTATCATCATCATCATCAAAGAGCACTTTTTTTAAGCCTTTAGAACTGGGCTGGATAAATGTATTGCAGGAATTTTTTTTTATGGTGGCTAAGTCTGTGACCTTTGACTTTCTGTGATGTTATCCCCACCCACTTAGATCTACAGTGAGATCTCAGGAATTTTTATCCAGAGCATTTTTTAAAAGACCCCACCCTGTATAATTCGCAGTGCCTTTTGGCATATTGGGTGTCTGTGTAGAATCTACAAATTACCAATTTGGTGTCTCATCCAAAAGATCCTACCCCCATATCAGAGGAGAGTGCAGATCTCCATCTGCCCCAGCAGGACAGCTCAGCAGGGTTGAGCCCCAGGCCTCAAGTAATTGAAGCTTATGTTTCTCAGAGAGCCATGATTTAAAGCAGTGAAATTACAGTGTGGTGTTGTGGGCAGAGGTCCAGAAGGGGAAGCAGAGACCGTGGCTCCAGTCCTGTGTCTACAGTGAAGTGTCCGTGGCGCCTTGGGATAGTCCCTTCACCTCTCTGGACCTTGACTTCCTCCTCTGTGAACTGAGAGGGTTGGGTAAGGTGATCTGCAGTTATTTTCATCTCTGAAGTTACGTATCCCAGAAGCTGTAAACAGCCCTTCCTGTTTGATCTGGGGCAGGTGGCGTGGTGGACTGGGCCAGCAGGGCAGTGGGTAATCTTCAGATGTACTTCAGACAGTGGGGATTCTGGCTAGGGCGGGTCAGTCTGGCCAGGTAGCTCAACTTCAGCCATATTTCATAGTGTTTGACTCCCATTATAAAGCTCGGCAACATCTGGCAAGCATAGGTGGCAATTATGTCACAAATGCAGTTGTTTGTAGATAATTTTTATTTAACTAGAGCATTTATCCACTTTCTACTCAACCCCTTCCATTCCCCATCCCCCCAAAAGAAATCTCTCACCAAGTGTAAAGAGCAAAATTGACAGTTTCAGATTAGTTGCTATTATCAGGACTGAAAAATTTGGTATCTAATTGAGTCTTTTCTTCTTCCCCTTGGGGTTTTTGTATGAAGACTTCCTAATAATAGGTTTAACTGCAGTTGAATAAACATGCTCAAATGGATCAAATCTGGCTTTTTGTAAGGCAGGTAGTCCCTTTATGAATTTACGGTCTAAGTTAGACCTTTACTAGTGTAGTTTGTTTACGATGCTACTCCATTAAGGTAAGTGAGCCTAATAGGTTTCTCAGTTTTTACAAGGCCTGAATTGCTGCTGTTTCCCTGCAATGAAGACAACAAAATAATAGTGGCAAGACGCGCATTCTAAATCGCAACCTCAGGGCTTCCCTGGTGGTCCAGTGGTTAAGACTCCATGCCTCCACTGTAGGGGTCACAGGTTCAATCCCTGGTCAGGGAACTAAGATCCCACTTGCTTCATGGTATGGCCAAAAAAAAAAAAAAAAAAAACTCAACCACTAAATGATGGTGAAACCTTGGGTTTTAGTTTTTTTTAATTATTATTAATTAATTTATTTATTTATTTTATTTTTGGCTGTGTTGGATCTTCATTGCTGCACACAGGCTTTCTCTAGTTGTGGTGAGCAGGGGCTACCCCTCGTTGCTGTGCACAGGCTTCTTATTGTGGTGGCTTCTCTTGTTGTGGAGCACGGGCTCTAGACCCGTGGGCTTCAGTAGTTGTGACATACAGGCTCAGTAGTTGTGGCTCATGGGTTCTAGAGTGCAGGCTCAGTAGTTGTGACTCATGGGCTTAGCTGCTCCGCAGCATGTGGGATCTTCCCGGACCAGGGCTCGAACCCATGTCCCATGCATTGGCAGGCGGAGTCTTAACCACTGTGCAACCAGGGAAGTCCCTGGGTTTTAGTTTTAATATTATAAAATGCTTGAGGGGGCTTCCCTGGTGGCGCAGTGGTTGAGAGTCTGCCTCCAATGCAGGGGACACGGGTTCGAGCCCTGGTCCGGGAAGATCCCACATGCCACGGAGCAACTAGGCCCGTGAGCCATGATTACTGAGCCTGCGCGTCTGGAGCCTGTGCTCCGCGACAAGAGAGGCCGCGATAGTGAGAGGCCCGCGCACCGCAATGAAGAGTGGCCCCCACTTGCCGCAAATGGAGAAAGCCCTCGCGCAGAAACGAAGACCCAACACAGCCATAAATAAATAAATAAATAATTTTAAAAATTAAAAAAATAATAATAATAAATAAAATAAAATGCTTGAGGATCTTAGGGATGTGATGCCACCCTAAGAACGAGGGCTTGGTTCCTTGTGGTGAAAGGTCTCCTGTATCGCCTTTCATGCCCAAGTGTATTTCCTCCTCCCTTGGTGTCGATATAAGTTGATGGCAGAGAGACCGTGAAGACAAATGGAACTGCCAGCTGCTTGAACTTAGACTCTTAGCCTGGGGCCCCAGAACCAGTTGGGGAAGTATCTTCATCTGTTGTGAAATTAGCATACCTTTGCTCTCAGGAATAAAGTGGACTGTTTGAGGAACCTTTTATCAGACCCATTAAAGGAGTAGCCTGAACCACTGAAGAATTGTTAGCTGTCTTGGGTGGTGGTGGATTACACCACATGCAAGAATTGCCACAAATACTAGTTTAACTCTCTCAGTTGCTTAGTTTGGAAACCACACAGTGCTGTTCAGTTAGGCCCTGACCTTTACTGCATCCCAACCAGATACCTGACTCCCATCCAAAGCAAATGTCATGGTTACCTTTATTGACCTAGTATCAGGAAACACAGCAGCCGATGGGCTGATTAAAAGGAACTATATGGTTGATAGATTATTGCTGACCTACACACAGGTAAACAAAGTGTAACAGGGTTTGGAATGATTTTGTAATAGATTGAAATCGTTAAGACGTCGACACAATTAAGTCTCTTAGTATCACCAGTGTTTTAATTCCGTTCTTAATCTTTAGTCTACTGAACTAGGATAAACCCAATGAGGTTTCTGTGTCACTCTGTACAAATGACTGTACAGAAGTCTCCACGTTTGGAGCGGAGTGCTTTACTCTTGGGTCAGGTGTGTAAATGAGACGGGGAGTGGGGAGCAGGGTTTGATTAGAATAAAAATCTTCGTCGTATCTGTCTAATCAGGCCTTTACCTAAGATACCTTCAAAGGAAGGCCTTTGGGAGCTGCTAGTTTAGCCTGCTGTCCTGGTCATTATGAGGCGTACACTCATGTAGGCTGTATTTCTCAACAAGGGACCATTATGTAATGGGTGTGTGCTAGCATTTACTGGGTACGGATTTCAATCTTATGCTGCTTTGGTGAATTCTTGGTAGTTTTTTGGCCATCATTGAGCACAGTCTTCTGCCATGTGGCCAGATGGCATTAGAATGCTTGGTAGTTGTGTGATGCAACCAGAATTGCAAATGGCCGGGTTTTGCTGGAGTTTATAGGCTGAAGTAGATGATATGGCTGCAAATAGAATTGTAGATACAGATGTCCTTTTTCTGAATGTCGTTTAGTGCCTACCGAGGGACTGTGTTACATAATACTATTTTGAGGAACTTCGTGCTGAATTGCACAGGTTTCCTTTTTTTTATTTTTGGAGAGAAGCCCTTTAGGACTGGCATCCGTTATGGCACGCCAGGAAGTGTCTTACCCATACCTCTCAAAATCAGCTCACCCATCCTGCAGCTTTCAGCTGATTATAGCCAGCAGAAGGATCCAGTCTATTTGCCATTAGCCCTCACCTCTGCTTTCGTATCCATCAGAAACCTCCCTTACCACGTGCACACACACACACGTGCAGTCTTACTTTCTCTCCCCTTTAAGGTCCTTTGCCATTGGTACATCCCCCGGCAGAGAATGCCCTTCTCACCTCTGAGCATTATTGCTAAGGTTAATAATTATAAGCTCTGATTCCCTAGCACATTCTAATCCATTTGCAATTTATTACTCTACATTTCGTGACATGCAATTTTAATTGTTTTCAAGATTTTGCGTGTCCTAAGTAGCAAAACAAAATAGCTTGGAAATCTCTCTTATGTAATCCTTCCCTCACTTGCGTACCTGTTTTAAGTCTTACCTGTGATACCATCATGTGTATTCATCAACCAACCAGAAGTCCCCTTACTTTCGCTTTACCTCTGTAGCCCGCTGTCCAGTGGCTTTGAGCTGTGGCAGGGAGCCCCGCACTGTACAAGGCAGCCTGGTTGTTGGTGGCAGGTTGTAGGTTCCAGGGATTTAGGTGCACACTACGTTGTGTAAGGATATTCTATTGGAAACATGCTAATATCCATGCTAGACTTAACACAAGTATGGTATTTATAGTTTGGAGGAATGGTTTTCTTAACCTTAAGTAAATAAAACTAAAGTGAGGCTTATACAATATAACATTGCATAATCCAATGAACACTGAAGAAAGATTAGTTAAAAAAAATAAAACAAAACACCAACAACCCCCAAAACCCCAGCCTCTCAGCTAATTCTGGAAATCAGTGTGGTACTCCTAAAAGAAAAAATATATATGTCATTTTGTTATTAGCCGGATTATTGTATTCTAATATTATTATAAATGTTTTGGTCTGTTGGAATGGAGGTAAGAAGAGGAGAAGTTTCTCAGGAAAGATTTTTATTCTAATCATTTTTACTGTTTTTACTTCTACTATGCTAATGCTGCCATATAAATTCAGCTTTTGGAGATGGACACTTGGGTTAGACCCGATCAGTTTGCACACCACCTGAGAAGTGCATGGCTCTCTTGTTCACAGTGTGGGTCTTCTCTGTGTGTGCACAACTTTTGTGTGGGGGTAGAACACACTAGTTTGGGAAATAGAAACGATAGTGCGGTACTCTTCAAGTGTAGATCACTTTGGAAAGCTGGATATGAGACGTGTGTGCGTGGCCCACTTTTTCCCCTGACTTTGAGATGAAAGGTCTGTGCAAAGTTTATTAATCTTATTTCTGACCCTTGTTATTAGGTAGTCAGTTACCCTGTGGGCTGGTTCTTGAAATACCTATCTGAAATTTAAGAATTCCAATGTTTCTTTGGAAAATGCAGCCTTTTGGGAAACCTTGATGGGGAGCACAGGGCTGCCCTGTGTTCTGCCTCAGAGCAGCATGCAGCCTGCTTCCTGCTGTTCTTCCTCAGGTGCCAGAGGGTGGGTGCAGGGGAGCAGCCACTTCAGTGATAGCCTGGCAGCTGGAACCGAGCCCCGGCCTTGCTGACTCTTCTCCTCCAGCTGCTGGTGGTGAGCCACCTCTGGCCTGACCCACCCCAAGTACTAGTTCAGAAATTGGTGGGTTTGTGTTAGAGGCTTGTTTCATTTGTTTTTGTGCTACCTAAACACATATCTGTCCCTTCTGTCCATAGTGCTCTTTACTGAAGACTTTTTTCTAAACAAAGTTATCTCAGAACTTGTTTTAGAAGACTTTTTTTCTTACCTGAAGTACAAGCAGTTGAGGTCATTAATGCAGGAGCAACTGACAATTAGCTGAGTTTAGAATATTAGAGAATGAAATCGTTGGCGACTACTACCTTTTAATCATCTCTGTATGAGCAGTTGGTAGCTGCTTTCATGTCTTTGTGGGAAATGCAAAGCAAGTGGTGCATTTTATGCAGTGGTGTATCTGCTGGACTTTGGGAGATCTTGCTTTATAATCAGAACATTGAACATGAGGATCCAGCCCTGGAATTATGTTTTCACGGGAGGGAGTTCTGGCTGAGCAGGGCGGCAGTGAGGACTGTTTTTACCACGGAATCAACACAAGTGAAATAAGCTGGTTTTACAGACACCCACTTCCCTAGCATCATCTGGTCCGAATTGCCAGGCTCCATGGTCCTCAGACGGGGCATTTCCAGAATTGTTATGTCAGGGTCACCTCGTGTGAGAGGACATATGTGGCCAGACTTCCATGAGGACCAGTTGGCTAATGGATGTCTCGTTTTAGGCTGGACTAGATTCCCTGCCACTTACCTCTACAATGTCACTGCAATTACTTTTTTAGAAGTCACTGCCGAAGCCAGGAGTGTATAACCCACTTGTTTGAAAAATGAGTCAGATTCCAGGTAATCAACTTGAAACAGATCTGCAGGATCAGCCTTTTCTCTCTGCTTTCAGGCTCTCTGGAAACTAGTTTGCATAACTCTAGGGCCTGCTGCTAATTCATCCATTGCAGGGAAAAGGGAGCACCGACAGGGTGAAGGTGATATGCAAGGTCATTATTGTGAAGCAGTGTTTTTAGATGTTTGGGTACAAATAGTTCTCAGCTGTGCTCCATATCGCACATTGCATCTAGAAGCTTATTGAAGTCACGTGAGTTATAGCAACTATATCTGAAAGCCAACATTTTCATGCTTTAAAAAACGCCGGGGGAAAAAGGCAGAAATCTTGTAATATTAATTTGCCTGATGAGAGAATAACGCTGTTCAGAGTGGCTCGTTCTAATTTGAAAATGTCAAGACCTTCAAAGAAGAGAAAAATCTGTCGGGTTGATGGGGTTTGTGACGTGACTGCGGACATTGTGATTCATTCAGCGCTCTCAGTTGCTAAATTCAACTCCTAGCCAAACCTGGTCTTTTTGAGATTTTTTAGAAGACTGTATTAGTTATGTGATTAGTGTTTTATTTCGAGTCGCCAACCAACCATAGACAATTGCTCTTCCTGTGGTTTCCAAGGTGCTCAAACAAGGCAGGTGGCTTCTGTTTCCACGCTGGTCGTGGAGCAGCGCTGATATGTTTTAGCAACTGTTGGCCCCTTTTAATAATATCGGTACTGTGATAAGATGTATTGGAGGCATTTAGTAATTATAGTTGTACTGTAGGCCTCAACAACAGCAAAACTTTTCTATTCTGGACACACACTCTCTGACTGGGAGACCTCTGCGTTTCTAAGCTTTTGTCCCTTGTTTGGTGGATATCAGTGATCAAAGGTGATCAGGTTGCCTAATATCCTGAGGCGGAAAGTGCTTCTGGAACTTAGGGGCTCGCTGAAGCTCCTTTAAATCCCAGCTTGTCTTCCACCTGCTAACGTGTCCATCTCCTTTATATTTTATGAAAACTTCATTGCATATTACGTGATCATATTCTAGAAAATTTAGAAAATAGAGGAGAAAAACTATGGCTTTAATTTTACAATATTTTCTTCATCTTTTTTTTTCTATAGATATATTAAAAAATAGCTGTGTGTGTGTGTGGTGGTGGGGGTGGTTAGGACTGTTTCGGTCTCAAGGGACAGAAACCTAGTTCCAATGAGTTTAAGAGGGGAATTGACTGCAAGGATTAGGTGTCCATGGGCCCAAGGACAGGAGCTTGGCCAGGCCTGAGGAGCAGTGGAGGCCAGGGCCCCTCTCCCAGCCTTTCAGCCATGTTTCTTCTCAGGCCTCTTCCTTCCTTCCTCCCTCCCTCCCGCTCTCTCTCTCTTTCGTTCTTCCTTCCTTCCTTTCTTTCTCTCTCTTTCTTCCCGCCCTCCCCCCCCCCCTTTCTTTCTTTCCCTTCCTTCCTCCCTTCCTCCCTCTCATCCAGCGTTTTCCACATGGCGGAAAACGTATCCGCAGAAATCTCCCAAGTTTAATTGCTTAGTACTTCAGCCACCCAGATTGTTCAACCCAATTCTGGTGTGATTCCCAAGACCTTAAAAATGGTTGTTCCTAGGGTAACTATGTGGCAGGTGGAGGGGATTTCCACCTGTTGGCACCCAGATATGCATACATCTTCCCTTTTCATTTATTCAGTCTTCCACTGCCCCCGCCTGACTTCATGTGGCACCCCACATCAAGCTGCAGACCATTCCCCTTTCTCCGTGAGAGGCAGCCTTCCCACCCCTCCAAGTCCCATTTGGCTGCAGTCCTCAGTGATCGTCAGAGGGTCACTGTTCTCCAGGCCTGGTGCTCCGGGTGATGTGTGTTCCTCTGGTTCAGGTATGAGCAGGTCCAGATGAGGCTTGTCACCATCAGTACCCTGTGAACTAAAATAATTTTAAAACCCCCGAAATAGTTGGTGTACAAGACCTTTGGATTCTGCCTAGGGCAGATGCTACCCTTGGGGCTTCCGTTTTCCTAGCCAGGCTGTACTGAGACTGATTTCCTCGTTGCAAAGGTGGCGTTCAAAGCAGACTCTTCTTCTTCATCCTTAAGGCTTTACATGGAGAGTAGACTCAGCGGGTAGGGGTAAGGCTTGCTGTTGTTTCCCTCATTCCAGGTGAGGAGCCCTGGTCCTGGGCAAAGTGGAGGGCGGAACTTCTTCCCCTCTAGGCCAGACACATGCAAGAGATGAGAGGAAGTTCTGGCAGCCGCTTCGCCCCCTTGTCAGGGGGTTTCCACCTTGGAAAAGGAATGCAAGGACTGGAGTGTTTGTCTTGCCACCTCAGGCTGCCCTGGAGAGAGCCATTAATTGAACTTTCCCTTTTGAAGGATTAACTAGTGTCATCCTGGCTTTTACCAAGAGTGACCAGGTATTCTGGGATCAGGCTTCCATGCACAAGTAACCCTCCAGTCTCTATGTTCTGTGCTAAAAGCCAGCCATACTCCTATATTTTAAAAATAGCATTTGTACCAAAATTCAAACTGTCGCAGTGTAAGCAAGTTGCATTGACCTATTATTATTATTATTATTATTTTTTGCGATATGCGGGCCTCTCACTGTTGTGGCCTCTCCCGTTGCAGAGCACAGGCTCCGGATGCTCAGGCTCAGCGGCCATGGCTCACGGGCCCAGCCGCTCCGCGGCATGTGGGATCTTCCCGGACCGGGGCACGAACCCGTGTCCCTTGCATGGGCAGGCGGACTCTCAACCACTGCCCCACCTTGACCTATTTTTAATTCAAGACCTACAGGAACCAGCTGATTGGTGGGACAGTATAGTGACAAAGAAAGAGAAAATCTCATTACAAGGTGGCATTGCTGAGTGGGCCCAGACCTCAAAAGGGTGTTGTCGTAGGAAACCGTACCAGCTATCACCTGCTCATGTGTGTGTACACGCACACACACACACACACACACACACACACAGCTGCTCCCATGGAAACCATGTGGATGAGTGTACTGTTCCTAGCAAAGCTAGAGGACGGGCAGGCCAAAAAAAAAAAAAGATCTGTCCAGTATAATTATAACCACAGTGCACATTAAATTTTGGATTCTATATTTTTCACATGATAACATATGCAAGCATTTTTCTATATTGTAGATTCTTTCAAGTGCTATTTTAATAATTACATAATATTCCATTGACTTTGTCATAATTTGTTTCAACCATTTAGGAGTTCAGGTCTTAAAAAAAAAAATCGAGGTCTTTCCTGTTTTTTGTGTTTGTAAATGGGCTGTAATGAGTAACGTTGTGCAAAGAGCTTTTTCCATATCCAGAGTTATTTCTTTAGGATGTAGAAGTGGAGCTACAGGATCAGAAGTATGAGTACTTTTATGCTTTCCAGAAAGGTTGTGCTAACTTATCATTTTCATTGCCAGTCAACGATGGATGAGAAAGTGAATCTCACTACCTTTGGCTATTTTCTGTAAAATTTTTTTTTAATTCATTAAGCATAAGAAGTACATTTTGATTTAAATTATATTTTGCTTATAAGTAAAGAATCATTTGGATCATGTTTTTTATACATTTTCTTTTATAACATGTCTCTCTCAAAATCTTGGTGTTTTATTATTATATAAACTCTTCATGAGTTTATGAGAACTGTTTTTCCTATTTTGCTTTAAATATTTCCCCCCAATTCCCTGCCTTTTAAAATTTCGTTAAGTGCGTGTGGGTGTGTGTAGGTGTGCTGGCGTTCTTGCAAGATGGAGTCTTGCAAGATAAACAGGTTTTAGAAGGTAAGATATAACCAAGAGAAGGAAGTCAGTTTGAAAGCTGAGCATACTTTCTCTGTTTCAGTGGAGGCTGGCCTTGGATTATTTCAGAATCCCCATCCCTGACGTGTTAGGTCATAAGCCCGTGTGCAGGAAGGATTGCTGCTCAGATAGAATAAGGCAACCTGGTTCTAGTCCTGACCCAGCTGTTGTCCAAGATGTTGTCCGTCTTGTCAGTTCAGCAGCAAACCTTGATGGGAACTTAGGCTCGTCAGCCTCGGTTTCTTCATCTGTAAGGTGGTGGATTTTAGAAGGATAACTCTTGGGGTAAGGGAGGGGCCTGTCTGTGATTGTACATGCCCAAGGTGAGGACTCATATTGACCACGTAGATTCTTCTGCCTCTCATTGCAGATTTTTGGAAGTCCCAGCACTGTGACACTTCCTGAAACCTTGTTGTTTGTATCAACCCTGGACGGAAGTTTGCATGCCGTCAGCAAGAGGACAGGCTCAATCAAATGGACTTTGAAAGAAGGTAATTTAGATTTAGCCCTTGGGTAACATGGACATTTGCTCAGCTGCTTCCAAGGAAACATTCCAGAAAAAGAGAAAAACAGTTATACATTATTTAATAAAATTAAAAAGGATAATGGAGTCAAGGAGAAGAGAGGGGTTGCACTCAAAGGGTATGTTTACAGCTTGAGTTGTGATTATCCGCTAAGTGTATCAGTTGAGACAAGCTATATCTTTCTTCTTCTTATTATTATTTTGCTTCTGTCTGGATTTCATGTCTAAATGGCTCTAGGCTTTTCTATTAATAGTTCTGGCTGGTTGGTCTTTAGGAAGACATGCTGCTTTAAATTTTTTTTTGAGTTCTAATGATTAGAATCTTGTAATCATAATTACAAGAAGGTATCTTCTCTAACCTCAAATTACTGATTTGTTTTTATAGAGGCTGAAATAACTGAGGGCTGTAAGATTTGACATTCATCCAAGTTGGTCACTTTATTGGCTCTTTACATCAAGGGAAGTAGAGGACTAAGCTTGTCTCTCATTTAATCTACCGTGCTTCCATTTTATGATCTTGTCTTCCTGGTGATGGTTGGCAGCCTGGAGTCCCAACAGCTGGGAAATTGTATTCAATTCCCAAACTACTCTTCCCTGATAAAAGCCAGGCAAATCCCAGGATTGGGGGCTTCAGAGTCATCTCTATTATTCAGTCCTGTCATAATTCTCCTTTGTCCCTAAATTCAGGTCTGACCGGTATGTTCTCTTTCGTCACTAATCTGTGACTCATTATTCTCATGAGCACAACAAGTGTTTTCCCTTCATTAATAAAATGTTCCAAAACAGTATTTTACATGGAAAAATATTGGTGTATATCAGAAGGTCACACATCATCTTGTCAATTCAGCAGCAAACGTTACCATCCATAGATGCTGGCAGCTGGGGTACCACAGACTGCCCTCCCTCACCTGCTGGGCCTGCTTGGATAAGCAAGGACTTTAAGTGACGAAAAGGACCAGGTCTCTCAGAAGTGAGGGGCCACAAGAAGATGGGAGAGCCCAGTTTGGGCAGTGCCTTACAGTCTCCCAGAATATTATCTGTGCTCTTTCTCCTCATGTTTATGCAGAGTTCTTTATATTTCAGAATTTCTGATGTTGTCCAGAGATGAAAATCAACAAGTCACAAAAGGATTGAGATAAACATTTTCACTGTTAAATGGTAGGGCTGTTCCCTCAGTTTCAGTATTCCCAGGCAGGGCATTTTTGCCCCCAAGCCACTTCATTCTTCTGCTTTGCTTTCCCTTACATGTATTGTTTTGAATTGATCTCCAAGTCTTGATTTCTGCAAGTAGCCTCGGCTCTATCCAACAAAACTGTGTCCTGCCTCGTTTGTTACTTAGCCAAACATAAGAATTAATCTGGGGACTTCCCTGGTGGCGCAGTGGTTAAGACTCCTCGCTCCCAATGCAGGGAGTCCGGGTTCAATTCCTGGTCTGGGAACTAGATCCCACATGCATGCTGCAACTAAGAGTTCGCCTGCCACAACTAAGGAGCCCTCCTGCCTCAGCTAAGACCTAATGCAACCAAATAAATTTTAAAAATTGTTTTTAAAAATCTATCTGTTCTGTTCTGTAACTTAGAGCTTAAAGAATTTGCCTCCTTTTAAATTTAACACATGTTTAGAGAACTTAGTCTGTGAAAGATACTGTATGGGGCACAAAAAAGAAAAAGACAGCCCCTGCCCTCAGGGAGCCCACAGTCGGGAGGGAGAAATGACAAGTACATAGAACTTCAACCGGGAGCAGCCTTGTAACCGCCAAAGAGAGTGCTAGGAACTGCTGTGAGCCTGTGTCCAGCTGCGGGGGCAGGAAAGCCTCCACGCATTGGAGCTGAGCCTTGGTGGATACACTGACTTTCAGTCGGGAGTGAGGCCTGGCAAGGAGCCAAGGAGGCACCAGATCTGGGGTGTGGGCACTGGTCCGGTTTGGGAGGAGCTGGGGGATGGAGGTGGAGGGAGGGAGGCAGGGGGGATATTGAGCCCTGTGGTAGCTCTGAGCCATTTGTACTTGAGTGAACAGGAAGTTGGGAGCCATTGACGCGGCTGAGCAGGTGAGTGACTCAGCAGGTGCTCAGCTTCCAGATTAATCCAGCAGCAGTGCATGGGGTGACTAGAGACGTGAGACAGACCTGAGAAAGGGGCAGCGGGAAGGGAAGAGGTGGGGAGGATGAGAGGCGTGCCAGCAATAGGATCAGGAGAATCCAGCAACTGGTTAGGTAGGCAGAGCAAGGAGGAGATAAGAGACACTTAAAGGCAGAATTAGAGAAAGCCGATTAAGGCCTAGTAATTTCAAGTAATGAAATTCAATTCAGTGAAATTTCAATATGTTCTAAGTCTCATTGTTTTTCTGAGAAGAAATTGGCTTGTTTTAGCTAAATTCAGCCCCGGGTAGCCTCTCTGTCTCTATTTCTATACAAAGATTAAAGATGGTAACATATTTAGAGACGCTGAGTTTTCAATTTAATTTTAATCTTGCAGTTATCACTGAAGATTTCACAATTGGTATTTCTAAACCATTAATACGTAAGTAGATTATAAAGGTATCCAGATACTGTTCTAGACCCTGAGGATACAGCAAAATACTTGCCCTCATAGAGCCGTCATTCTATGGGGTGAACAGATACAGAGATAAAGTACATAGTGGTAACTGACAAAGGATTAATCTCCAAAATATACAAGCAGCTCATGCAGCTCAACATAAAGAAAACAAACGACCCAATCCAAAAATGGGCAGAAGACCTAAATAGACATTTCTCCAAAGAAGATATACAGATTGCCAACAAACACATGAAAGGATGCTCAACATCACTAATCATTAGAGAAATGCAAATCAAAACTACAATGAGATATCATCTCACACCAGTCAGAATGGCCACCATCAAAAAATCTACAAACAATAAATGCTGGAGAGGGTGTGGAAAAAAAGGAACCCTCTTGCACTGTTGGTGGGAATGTAAACTGATGCAGCCACTATGGAGAAGAGTATGGAGGTTCCTTACAAAACTAAATATAGAACTACCATACGACCCAGCAATCCCACTACTGGGCATATACCCCGAGAAAATCATAATTCAAAAAGTCATGTACCACAATGTTCATTGCAGCACTATTTACAATAGCCAGGACATGGAAGCAACCTAAGTGTCCATGGACAGATGAATGGATAAAGAAGCTGTGGCCCATATATACAATGGAATATTACTCAGCTGTAAAAAGGAATGAAATTGAGTTATTTGTAGTGAGGTGGATGGACCTAGAGTCTGTCATACAGAGTAAAGTAAGTCAGAAAGAGAAAAACAAATACTATACGCTAACACATGTATATGGAATCTTAAAAAAAAAGGTTCTGAAGAACCTAGGGGCAGGACAGGAATAAAGACGGAGACAGAGAATGGACTTGAGGACAAGGGGAGGGGGAAGGGTAAGCTGGGACGAAGTGAGAGAGTGGCATTGACATCTATACACTACCAAATGTCAGATAGCTAGTGGGAAGCAGCCGCATAGCACAGGGAGATCAGCTCGGTGTTTTGTGACCACCTAGAGGGGTGGGATAGGGAGGGTGGGAGGGAGACAAAGCAAGAGGGAGGGGATATGGGGATATATGTATATGTATAGCTGATTCACTTTGTTATGCAGCAGAAGCTAACACACCATTGTAAAGCAATTATACTCCAATAAAGATGTTTTAAAACAAAAGTACATAGTGGTGATAAGAGCTGTGGAGGAAAGGAAAGCAGGGAAGTGGAACAGGGAGTGCCAGGTAGCTGGGCTGAGGTGGGGTGGGCGGGGATGCAGTTTAAAACTGGGACCCCCACTGAGAAGGTGCCATTGAGCAAGAACCCTTGGGGTCAGGGGAGTCTTTAGGCAGAAGGCATGGGTTTCGGGGGGCAAAGGTGGGTGCGGTTGGCAGGGAGAGGAAGGGCAGAGAAGTAGGAGTGACTGGAGTACAGTGAGGAGAGGAAGGAGAGAAGTAAGAGAGGAACTGGGAGGCCAGTCATGTTAGGGGTGCAGTGCTCCCTTAATGTGTGTGTGTGTGTGTGTGTATGAAGTACAGTTGACTTACAGTGTTGTGTTAGTTTCAGGTGTACAACATAGTGATTCAGTTTTTTTTGCAGATTATATTCTACTATAGGTTATTATAAGATACTGGGTATAATTCCCTGTGCTATACAGTATATCCTTGTTGCTTATCTATTTTATGTATAGTATTTTCTATCTATTAATCCCATACTCCTAATTTGTCCCTCCCCCGGCCTACCTGTCCCCTCAGAATATTTATTGTCCCCACCACTGCCTGGAACACAATTTATAGACAATAACCTATATATGCACACAGTTTTAAAAAGAAATATATTACCCAACTGGTAATCTGAAATAATAAAGTAGTTTTTAATTACATGTATGTAATTTAACATGTAAAGGCTCAGACACATACTGATACATACCAACACTCCCCCTGTGATTGAATGCTGTGCCTGTTAACACTGACTAAGAAAAATGCAGACTAGGATGGTGGCTGGATTTCCAAGATGGTGAACAATTCTCATAATATTCCAAACAAAAGAAATACATCCCTACTTGATTTATACAGTAGTCACATTTTGAGAAGATTCATTGTGTAAACTTGTGCAAAAAGTGCTTTTGTGCTCCTATATAAAGCAGTGTAGGTTGTACACCCAGATAATTAAAGGTTTTTGGCCCACGTGAGTGTCTGGCAGGACATAAGAACAGCCTGCAGATATGGGGCAGTTTTCAGCTCTGCAGGGCTACCTAGGATTCCTGGTCCCCACCAGGAGGGCCCAGTCTCTGAGACCACCAAGAAATGCCCTCACAGATTTCCTGAGCACTGCCTGTCGAGCAGTGCCCTCCCCAAGGAGACCACAGGTATAGGGCCTGGTAGCTGGTGTTAAGGATGTTGTTTTTTTCAAAGCCATCGGAGGAATCTGAGCAGAAGAGTGATATACCCTGGTGTTATGGACTGAATGTTTGTGTCCTCCCCACATTCATATGTTGAAGCCTTAACCCCCCTCAATGTGATGGTATTTGGAGGTGGAGCCTTTGGGAGGTGACTGGGTTTAGATGAGGTCATGAGGGTGGTGCCCCCATAATGAGATCACTGCCCTTATAAGAAGAAGAGACCAGAGCTCACTCTCCCTCCACCACATGAGGACACAGTGAGAAGACAGCTGTCTGCAAGCCAGGAAGAGGGCTCTCACCATAACTCAGCCATGCCGACACCCTGATCTTGGACTTGTAGCCTCCAGAGCTGTGAGAAATAAATGTCTGTTGTTGAAGCCACCCAGGCCATGGTATTTTGTTATGGCAGCCTGGGCTAAGACACCTGGCCTCTACTTTACAGGATCAGCAGGTGCTGTGTTGAGGCTGAACTGACAGGGCCAGGTGGAGGCTACTGCACTGGTCCAGGCAAGGGAGGACGTGGGCTTGGCCCTGAGTGGCAGTGGGGAGTCAAACTCAAATGGAAGAAACTTGCCGATGCTAACAGACCCCTTTAAGTCATCAAACTGGGGTTCTGTAGAATATATACCTGTTATTCCACTTCATGGTTTCCTAACTGTTTACTTTTTTCAGGGGCCAACAGACTGGGAGTGTTTTTTTTTCTTTCTACAGAGTGGTTTTGGCAGGTGCTTTTGTTCCTCAACCAAACATGTGTCGCTGTTCCCAGAAATGGAGATTTCTCACACCACAGCAGCAGACTACACTTAGTACAGAAAACGAGTTTTATTTGTTTTCAGAAACTAATTTGAGTCCTGGCATTTTACCTTAGGTGTGATCTTTCTAAGCTGTGACTTTGTAACTGTAGCAGCACCACTGTCTGTCTCTGAACTGTCACCAGTGAACATGGCTGAGTGTGTTTCATTGCTGCACTCCCAGCCCAAATACAAACTGAGAATGTTGCTGTCATGTTTTGTGTTAGATTCATTTTACAAAGCTTGCCTTGGCTTGGTGGAGTTAAAGGACTTTTTTCGGTATTGCCACGGCCGGTTTAGGGCTTCTTACACGCCCCTTGGAATACTAGTTAATGCTAAGTTTGACTCTCAAATCTTCATCAAATTGCGGCTTATTCTGTAGCAACCCCACTCCCATTTCCTTCAGTCTCCTTTCCAGTAATAGTAGGTATGGAGGACTGGGCCTACTTTATTTAGTTAGTTATTTACTTACTTATTTTTTTGGCTGCGTCGCGTGGCATGTGGGATCTTAGTTCCCCGACCAGGGATCAAACCCGTGACCCCTGCATTGGAAATGCAGAATCTTAACCACTGGACGGCCAGGGAAGTCCCGGACTGGATCTAATTTAGAACCATTCTTTACTAACTATAAAAATATGCTGCTCTCCCAGCCAGACAGGTCTAGACTCCTGAGATGTCCCCTGAATGGTTAATATTGGAGATTTCTTATGAGGGAAGGATGAAAACAAAATTAGTTATTTGAAACTTGAAGAAAATCTTCCCACATGACTTTCTAAAACCATGTGCCTCTTTTCACAATTCCTACTTGTGCTGACAGTCATGGTGCACCCAGGCTAGAAAAGAGTGACGCTCTGCCCCTTGGTCACCACGTCCTGTCCCCTGGACTCATGAAGGGTCTCCCAGATCTGACTACTCCCTGTCCCCCTTGCCAGTGTCTCAGCCCCGCTCTCGACATCCACCTCCTGGATCCACGTAACAGTTTCCTGACCGCCATCCCTGCTGCCTGCCTTATGCTCCCACTCACCCAGCACGCAGCCCTTGGACATACCCTCTAGAAAGATTACCTGGACCGTGCTGCACCCCCTGCTGAAATGCACTTGGTGTTGTCTGGAGCGGTGCTACTCCGTGTGTGGTTTTCCCACCCCTGTTCCTTGTCCACGAGAAGTACAAAAAGGGAGCGTTAGCCTCATCCATGATGGGTTGGAATTTTCAACAGCTGGCCCTTCACCACAGTTAGTTTGCGAAGCACTGGACCCCGGGGTGGAGTCTGAGCTCCTTAGCACACGTGCAAGGCCCTTCCCAGTCGGGCTCTCACCCCCCTCTCCAGCCTCAGCTGCTTGTTGCCGCCACGATATCCTCTCCAGGTCTCGGAGACATCAGGCCTTTGCTTATGTCCCTTCCCTGCCAGCAGCCTGCCGTGTTGGGCAGGCCCCTGTTTATCCATTAAGACCCCCATCACATCTTACCTCCTGGACTCCTGCGGGGTGAGAGCCTCCCTCATCGAACTCCGGGGGCATTTCATTGAAGCCTCTCTTACGACACTTCCTGTTTGCTGTGAATTTTTTTTACATTTGTCTTCCTACTGGACTTCTAATTCCTTGAGGGTGGGGTCTCTGGACAGCGAGGGATGCTCTAGTAAACTTCTGAGACACCCAGCACTGACTCAGGTCCCAGGTAACCCGGAGAAACGGGTGAAGCTGGGCTTTGCCTCCTCAGGATGTCCTGTCATGGAAGGTTCCAGTTCCTGATCTTGAGTTGCACGTGGCTTGTTGTGACTTTCTGCAGTTGGTTTTCCGTCCTGTCCTTCAGGCGGTGCGCACGTTCCCCTGAAGAGTCCAAGATTTGCCCTCAGAGGTGTGAGGGAAACATGAGAAGGGGAGGTTGTGAAAGGGATGACTTTTCCTTAGTAGTTCTAATCTGTTTTCTCTTAAGGAATTTTCTAGGCTTAAGATATGCATCACTACCTTTCTCCCTCATTGCTTAAGCACAAAAAAGGCGTTTATTTGTTCTCCATTGTTTCAGAGGACTGAAAATTAAGTTTTTGAGAGGGGCTGTGAGGGAGGCCTGTTTCTGCGTTTGAGTCTCTTGAAAAAGTATTTTCTCTCTTTCTCTTTTTTGTGTTTCATGTTTTATCACGAACGATTCTAAACATATACAAACATCGAGATAATTATATAATGAAGCCTCTTGTACCCATTACTCAGCTTCAGTAAGCACCAGCTGGTACCCAGTCTCGTTTCTCTGTACCCCCATTCACGTCCCTCCCACACACCTGGGATTTGCTTCAGAATAATATGTCTCACCGTCCGGAGGGCCTTATGAATAGCAGTCATCACACGCAGTAGCATAGGTTCCAGCTCCAGCGGGGGTTCTCTGCAGCACTGCTTGCAGTGTATCGGAATACAGTTGTGAACGTTGAAGCACACAATAAAAGGCCAGTTTGGGCTGTGACTTCGTTACTGTTCTCTTGCTCATCTCTTGCTCATCCTCATGGCTCAATTCATGGCTCAAGAATGAATTCTGTGAAGTCAGTGACATCCTGAGAGGCACTGGGGCCTAGTCCCAAGCATTAAATTGTCTTATCCTCCTTCATGCCTGGTTATAGTTTTAATTCCTTCACAGCTGGTTATAGCATGCCGTGTGCTTTTTTAGGTCTGAGTTACTTCTGCTGAGGGGAGGATGAGTAAGACCATAGAGTTCGACAGCCTTTGGTATGGGTGGTTTTTCAGATGACGTTGGTATTTCTACAGGATCGTCTTTATCACACGTGACATTTGGGGACTTACAGAGATTACCCTGCAAGAAAACTCATAGCATCTTCCCCCAGTTCTGATGAGATTTGGAATTTCACTGTGGATTTTAGGAGCTTCTGATTAGATGTCCATTTTATTTTATTTATTTTTGTTACATAAATTAACCTATGCATCATAGGCTAGCAGCATTTCAAATGGTGGTGCTTCTACTGGTCCTTCAGTTCCTTCGGTCTTCTGATGACAGACCTTACTGTGATGGCAGGTGGTGTTGTAGGTCCGGGCACCGCCAGCTACCGTTTTCATGCAGGAACCACAGTGCCAAATGCCCACAGCTCGTCTCTTCATCTTGGTTTTGCCACGGAAGGAACAAGTGTACTTGGCGTGCTGGCTGATTTCAGTTTTCTTCACCGTTTTCCTGGGGGAGGCACCGTAAGGGGTCCCATATTTACCCACGATTCCGACCTTCTTGGTGCATTTAGCCATGGCGCCGTAACCTAGGTCCAAGCCCAGAGAGCTAGATGTCTATTTTAAAATGCTGTCCTCAAGAAAGCTGAACTTCGAGGAACATTTGAGACTTGCCACCTTACAACTTGGACCTAACAACTTTAAGGGGAGTTCAAGGCGCAGGTAACCAAAGTTCCTTCCCTCTGGAGGGAGGAAATGAGGATTCCCTGATTGGTTCACTTGAGTGCATGAACCATATTGGGGAGACTTAAGTTTTGAGTTAAGGGTGGGTGTGT
The DNA here is from genome assembly GCF_949774975.1 of Lagenorhynchus albirostris. Classification (NCBI taxonomy): domain Eukaryota; kingdom Metazoa; phylum Chordata; class Mammalia; order Artiodactyla; family Delphinidae; genus Lagenorhynchus; species Lagenorhynchus albirostris. The sequence continues at coordinate 45,785,325 of NC_083114.1, read as the reverse complement.
GTGTGTGTGTGTGTGTGTGTGTGTGTGTGTGTGTGTGTGTGTGTGTGTGTGTGTGTGTGTGTGTGTGTGTGTGTGTGAATGGCCTTGTTTCTACCAATAAATTTTATAAGAAAACAGTATTCGACCCTTAAGCATTTTCTTGAGGAAGTGGCAGCTTTTGCCTTCAGACTAACCGATCTAGTTTCACCATCAGCTAGGGTCAAAATCTCCATGTCCTCTTTAACTCATTCCTTTCCTGCACTTCATTTTTCTGATCAGGACAAAGTCCTGTTGACGTTCTTCTTCCCCTCCTGTTTGGTTCCTGCCCACCACCCTCCCTGCCCACCCTCCCCTGCCCCCACTGGCGCAGACCTTCTCACTGGGGTTATGGCATTGCTTTCCTCACTACCCTTTGTGATTGCTGCTGCTTCTCTGTCTCATCTGCTGTGTCCCCTGGTGCCTGCCTGTCTCACCTTCCTTCAGAGACTTGTACCACGTTTCTCTTCTCAGAAGCCTCCAGGTGCTCCCTCCTTAGTGCCCACCACACCACCTCCCAAAGTTTCCACCCCTTTCTTCTCCAAGGTCTCACCCCCTACCATGCAACCACCTTTCTTGTTTTGCTCGCAGAAGGAACGAGGCTCTGAAATATTTGGCGTACGGGGATGCTTAAAGGGAGCATAAAAGCAGTTGGGACTTCATTTGTGGTCTTTTGGTCCTTAAATACCTTTCAGGAGGGCCAACCCAAAACATTTCTGGTCGCTGCTGGAGGTGCACTTAGAAGGGTCTGGTTTGCAGAGTTTCTAGCTGTGTCACGACATCTTACTCGTACCTGGAGAGGCCTCCCAGTCAGAGAGGGAGCTGGTTTTAAATGCTAGGTGTGTCAGGGCCAGCTGGGCGGTTGTGCTTTAGAAAGAAGAGGTTAGGAGGAGCAGGGCAGTAAAGCCAGTGCCCATCTAGATTCCTCCGGAGAAGCAGTGTGTTCCAGAAATATCGATGCTCATCTAGGGAAGGGAAGAGAATGATCTCGTAGGGCTCCTTGAGCTCCAGTCAGATGGGCAGCCTGTTCTGGCAGCTTCTGTAATCAAAGCGATCTTATCCCTTCCTACGTGAAAGTAAGTCTGCCCAGAGTCTCCTCCAGAGAGGGGCTGTCGGTCCCAAACTGCGCTTTGAGACAATTATTTAAATTGTGGTTGACTTCATCAGAGGCATTTTTCTGTGTTTAGGGAAGACTGAAATAGTGCTGACCGGGTCCATCTTGCTCGTCCCCTGGGTTTCTCTTCTCTCTTCCAGCCCTGTGACATGGTAGGATCAGGCTCTCAAGATTTATACTACAGCTGAGGGTGGGCAGGAAGAACAGGCCTTTCTTTTCAACCCCCTGGAAAGGTATTCCTTAAATAGCTTCTTTTTTTTTTTTAGCTTCTCTTCTTAAAATTTTTTTCATTTTAGAAAAACTTCAACACACACAAAAGTAAAGAGAATAGTAAGAAAGCCGCATGCACCCAGCCACCCAGCTTCAGTGATGGTCCACACATGATGGCCCCCTCCCCCTCCTCCATCATTTTGAAGCAAATGCCGTATCATTTTTTCCCATAAATTTAAGTAATTTTTAAAATGTGAGTGAACAAACAGAGCTACACCTGGGCAGTTCTTTTTGGCTTTTATCATGTAGGTTTCTGTGTGGAAAAGTCCTTCTCCTTAGGATAAACTTATCAGAATGATTATATCCCACATGCAGTATTGGATATCTTAAATTATCGACTTCCTTTCATTCTGCAGACAGGCTTACCTGCTAAGTATGAGGGGAGCAAAGACCCGGGCAGCACTTACGCAGGAGTTCACGCTCTGATTATTCATTGAACCGTCATAAGCCCCAGGCACTTGCCTGTGTGTATTTCACAAGAAACAAAATAGATAGTCCCTGCCCTACAAAGTGCTTAAAATTCAATCCAGCCCCCAGATTTTTGAGAACCAGAGAGGCCACATGCATTTAAGTGCCTGTCACCTGAGAAATGTGGTAAGTGCATCGTAAGAACTTACCAAGGGAATTAATTCCCTGGCGGTCCAGTAGTTAGGACTCCACACTTCCCCTGCAGGAGGCCCAGGTTTGATCCCTGGTCGGGGAACTGAGATCCCACAAAGCGGCGTGGCAGCCAAAAGAAAAAAAGAACATACCAAGTGCAGTAGGCGTTCAGTTTTCTGATTTCCTGGAGAGAGGGGCATTTGAAGGACAAGCAGAGGTAGATGGATGGAGTTGCGGCAGGTCATGGTGAGCACAGAGACTGACATGACAGCATGGGCTGAGTCTGGGGAGGAGATGTGACGAAGAAGAATTGGGCCCAGGTTTTACAGAGCCTTGAATGCCTAAGGCCTGTGGTTCCTTTGTGTGCGGAGGGGCCCTGGGAGCCCCGGCAAGTTCTCGAGGCACTGCAGGTAGTTTTAAACTTTTAAGAGAAATACAGCAGCGCTCCACAGTGTCAAACACCACGCCTGAGGCAGTCAGTACTTTCCAACGTTAGATCGCGCTACTTGCCTTCCAAGGACGTGTCTTTGCACAGCTGAGTTTTGGGCTGTGATACAACTCAAATACCACCTGGAAATCAACATGGCACGGTAATGAGAGTGGCTGTGTCTAACAAGAGTATAAGATTTGGAATATGTGCAGCGCCCAACAGGTACACACATCCCACTAGTGAGTAATTATGGTTAAGAATGAAATAAACGTTTCTCTTTCAGTTGACGTGTAGTATTATTTTTTTCCACGTGGCCTCTAAGTTGCGAGGCCCTAAATACTTAAGTCGTTTGGACCTAACCACTGAATAAATGGAACCATTAGGTATTTCTTTTGGCCTCGGGCCTTGTGAAGAAATTACCAAGACACTAAGGGTGCTGTGAACCCAGAAAGTTTGGGAACCTCTGACCTGAGCCACAGAGATGGAAGGTATTCAGTCAGCAGAGGGGAGCCGTTGTAGGATTTTACGTGGAGGAAAGACAAGAACAGATTTGCCTTTGTCGGCCCTCGGGTGGTGGGTGGAGTGCACGTCTGAAGGGCAGAGATCCGAGACAGGGAGCTTGGTTAGGAGGCTGCCGTAGAGCCAGTGGGAAGTGGTGACTGCCACATTTTGGTGAAGGAGAGGAAAAGGAGGACATAGATTTTTGAGAAACGTTTAGTAGGTCTAATCTGATAAAACTCAGGATCTAATTGAATGGGAGAGGGTTAGAATTAAGAGAAGGTGGGGGGAGTCAGGAGAACTCTGAGGTTCCAGATTGTGTGACCGGGTGGAAGTGGGGTCAACGAACCGATCTGGGGGATGCAAAAGGAGGAGCAGGTTCAGGATGGATGACGGGTTCTGGGGCTGAGAGACTCCATAAGCAGTTGGAAGTGGGACTGGGTCAGGGGCTCTCCTGGAGAATGTTGCCAGATGTCACGTGGGAGAAGGATTTGTCAGTGTTTATTAGACTTGGCCACTGGAACTTGACACTGGCAGTTTTGACCTTATCCTGAGGGTAGGGGCCAGAGAGCAGCGCCTTGAGAAAGGTATGGAAAGTGAGAGGGTGAAACAGAGGATCCCGAGCGTTGGTTTCCCAGTATGGCTCAGCGTCAGAATTACCTCACATGTGTTAAAAATTCAAATTCCCTGGCTTTACCTACAGAATCAACTTCCTGGGGGAAAGACCTAGGAATCAACATTTTAAAGACTATAGGCAAAAAAAAAAAAGTGGTTTTGAAGAACCTAGGGGCAGGACGGAAATAAAGACGCAGATGTAGAGAATGGACTTGAGGACACGGGGACTGGGAAGGGTAAGCTGGGATGGACGAAGAGAGTGTCATGGACATATATACACTACCAAATGTAAAACAGATAGGTAGTGGGAAGCAGCCGCATAGCACAGGGAGATCAGCTCGGTGCTTTGTGACCACCTAGAGGGGTGGGTTAGGGAGGGTAAGAGGGAGGAGATATGGGGATATATGTATATGTATAGCTGATTCACTTTGTTATACAGCAGAAACTAATACACCATTGTAAAGCAATCATACTCCAATAAAGATGTTTTAAAAAAATCTTTCTGGAATTTTGGTAGGAATTGCATTATACTTGTATATCAGTTTGGGAAGAATTGGTATCTTTTCTGTGTTGAATCTTCTATACTATGAACATGGTATGTCTCTGCATTTTAGATCTTTTATTTCTCTTATCAGCATTTTGAAGTTTTCAACATATAAGTCTTGACTCTCTTTTGTTTGATTTACATCTAAGTATTTTTTTAAGAACTGTATATGATACTGTGTTTTTAATTTTGATATCAACATATTTATCAATTGATTTTTGTGTGTTAAAAAATTTTTTTTAAAGATAAAAAATTCTAGACAACGTACACATTGCTGGCGGGAAGGCACGGCCCCTTTGGAGGACTGTGGCAGTTTCTTGTCAAGTCAGACGTAAACAGTATGGCTCAGTCATTCTACTCCCAGGTATTTTCCCAAGAGAGATGAAAATATAGGTCCAAAGACGTGTACGCAAATGTTCCTAGCAGCTTTATTCATGTTTTTCCAGCCCCAAATTGGAAATAACCCAAACATCCATCCACAGATGAACAATTGATGGTATGCCCGTACAGTGGAGTACTATTCAGCACCAAAAAAGAACAAACGGATACACTCAACATTATGGGTGAATTTCAGAAACATGATGCAGAGAGAAAGAAGCCAGACAGAAAAGAGAACCTCCTGTATGAATTCCATTTGTGAAATTTTAGAACAAACATAACAGATCTGTCAGTGGTGTCTGGGGTGGGGGTTAGGGTATTGAATCTAAGGGGATATGAGAAGATGTTTCAGGGTGATGGAGATATCCTGTATCTTGATCGTGAGGGTAGCTACATGGATGTGCATGTTTTTCAAGACTCATCGAGGGAATTCCCTGGTGGTCCAGTAGTTAGGACTCTGTGCCCTCACTGCCGAGGGCCCAGGTTCGATTACTGGTCGGGGAACTAAAATCCCACAAGCCATGCAGCATGGCCAAAAAAAGACTCATCAAACTGTACACTTAAAGTGGATGCATTTAGGAGAGAACGGGGAGCATGTACAAAGGAGGCAAGGGGACCGCAGAGGTTTGGCGTGTTTGTAGGCAGAGGGGAAGGAGTTAGCCAGAAGGATTTGAAGATCCTTGGAGACAGGATACCGTCTGGGGGCTTTAGATGTGTGAGTGTGAAATATCTGTGAACATGAAGGTGAAAACGTCCTTTTATAGAGATGTGAAGGGAAGGGTGGGGTTGGGCAAACCTGGAGGGTGAGGGGTAGGAAGTTTCTGAGAACCCGCTCTGCCCCCCTCACTTCCCCTGTGCCACAGAGGGGAGTCATGTGCGGAGAGGAAAGAGCCTTGAGGCAAGGGGTGAAGGTCTGAAACACCAGCTGTGAGGAACGGGGAACAGAGGCCAACCAGGAAGTAGATAAACATATCTCCTATGACATGGGGCCCAGCTGGCCATACATGTATTTTGGTATCACACACGTGATTATAGTGTTTTCTTCGGCAGTGCTCAGAAGCCTGGGCAGAGGAAAGGGGATTGCTAGGTGGATTCTGGGTTGAGGGTTGATAGAGCAGAGCTGCTGGATTGTAGAAGTGATCAGCAATGGATATCCAGGCAGGGCAGGAGTGGAAGTGGGAAGGAAACTAACATTTATCGATTGCCCCATTCAGTAAATATACTGAGCAGCTCCTGTGCACCAAGCACTGTTTTAGATGTTGAGGGTCTAGCAGGCAGCGAAAGATAAATCCCAGCCCCCTTGGATCTTCCAGTGGCCCGAGTCAGACGTTTAAAAAAATAAGCAAAATACACAGTACTTTGGAGGTGGTCAGTGTCATGGAGAAAAATTAAGCAGGGAAGAGGGGTAGGGAATCCTGGGAGGTAGGAGATGGTCATGGAAGACCTCTCTGAGATGGTGACATCTGATCGAAGACCTCGGCACAGGGAACAGTAAATGCAAAGGCCCCGAGGCAGGGGCAGGCTTGGCAGTACTCGAGGAATACCCTGTATTCCAGCATGGCATTCCAGCATTCCTCCTCACCAGAATAGAGTGAGGAGGAGATAATCGGAGAGCGCCAGGGTGGGTGTGGGAGGGTGGGGTTGTGTGGGATTTGTAGGCCGCTGTGTGAACATCGGCCTCTACTGAGTGAGATGGGACCCATCAGAGGATTGTGAGTGGCGGGGAAGCATAATCTGATTTACGTCTTCAGAAGGATCACTCTTCTCTATCAAGGCACTGACTTACAGTCTTAACACATATTTAACCTTCTTTAATCCACACGGAGATGCTGCATGAGTTTGGTGTTATTATCTCTATTTCTTTTTTTCTCTTCACGGATGAGGAAGTTGAGGCTCAGAGAGATTTGGCAGAGTAGGATTTAAGCGTAGGTCTCTCTGATCCCAAAGGGCACACAGACTAGGAGAAAAGGGAGCGCTTGAAAGACAAGGGGTTCCAATGATGTTGAAGGGATGCTGTGAGTAGGAAACAGGATGATGGAATAGACCACGGAGTTTGGCTTCTGATGGCAGGTGCTGGCGGAGAAATGAGAGTCAACAGAACGGTTTGAGGCTTGCCCGCCTTCTAGGAGAATGGCGTTAACAAAATCGGGTAGTCAGACCAGTCTGGAGAGAAAGATGGAGGGTGTGATTTGGACAAGTGGCGGTCAAGGTGCTGGCAGGAGATAGTGGAAATGTCCAGTCAGTCCAGAAAGAAGAGCTCGAGAGATGGGGACCTAGAATTTCCCCACTGTGGTTATGGTTGAAGCTACAGAGGTGGATGTGCTCTCGGAGAGAACTGAGGGGAGAGCCTGGAAAAGTTCCTCCCTGTTGGAGTAGGGAGTGGGGAGGAGAGGGGAGAGGAGTGGGTGGGAGAGAGAGAGAGGGAGAGGTGAGTGAAAAATCAGTGCAGTGCAAGGGCCACAGAGGCCAGGAGGTGGAGAGTCTCAAGGAGGGGAGGGTTGAAGCCCGTGGGCTGGGGCAGCAGGCACGCGGGATAGCCCGCGGGGGGAAGGGTAGAGCTGTTGTTGCTGGTGGACTGAGAGCTCAAGAAGGGAGCAGAGTGAAGAGTGCGGTTGGGGTCCAGCGCAGAGGGAGAAGGTGTGAGGTTTGAGAGAGGATGGGATCGAGGATGAAGCCGAGAAAGGTATTCTTGGAAAGATGAAAACTCACTTCTTTTGTAGATACAGGATGTTTACATTTATTTTAAGTCATTTCTGCCTCAGATTGAAAAGGAGGATTCGATCCGCACAAAACAGGAGCCCTGAGTGTCACCTGACCTCACCCAGGTTTCTCCAAGAGTAAAGGTTGTGCCGTTTCAGGTCTGAGCTGGATGGACCCTGGAGGGGAACCGAGTACAGTGGCTGCTCCCAGGGGAGCAGTGGGCAGATCTGTTTCTGTCTTAATCTTGGAGACCAAACACTGATTTCAGCTTTATTTTCCTCTTCTGATATCTTTACCTTTACCTTGAATAACACCCATTTTTATACTTGTAAAGTAACCCTTTTTTTTTTTTTTAATTCCTTCTGAAAGTAAAGCAGCTTTGTGAGATGGCTTTTATCCTTATCAGTCCCCTATAGGTAGAGAGGCTTATTTTGTACCAGTGTTTGTTTATAGCCTTAGGGTTAGGCCACTGTTCCTTTTCACATGGGTGATTTTTTTTTTTTTTAAGAGCAAGAATCTTGCCTGATACCAGTTCTCATTATTAAATCCAAAACAACTCTTTTTTCGTGTTAGGCTTTCAGTGCACGTTTTCAGATGGTGCCTTTTGCTGGCTTTTCAAATGTTTTTATCTTTTAACCTTTTCTGTTATGGAAAATTTCAAGCATATGTAGAGAGAAGAGTAAAATGACAGGCCAGTGTTGTCAATTCTATCTTTGAACATTTGTCAACAGGCTGCCGTTCTTTGTCTTATCTGCCCCCTTCCCATATGATTTTTTTTTTTTCCCTGTAGTATTTTAAAGCAAAGCGCAGGTTCAGATGATTCTTTAAGGGAAAAACATGAGTGGAATAGGTCACGGTTACGCATTTGCTTGCCTGTATCGGAGCTGTGTTAACAGTCATGCTGTGACGTGGCCTGCAGCTCTGCAGATGTTTATTCCAGGGGCCCTATATTATGAATGGATGAGAAGGTACCCCTGCTGGAGTTCATGTCCCCTTAAGCCTAGGAGGAAGCATGGCTCTTCAACACCCATGTAGGTGTCTACCCATCCTTCTCTGGCTTCTGCTGGTGGCCTGTGTCTTAACTGGAACCTTTCTGGTGCAGGGCACACTTTGGGACCTGAGGCCTCCGTGTCAGGTGAGCAGTGAATAAGCTCTAGAAAACCAGGAAAGTCTGCGCCAGAGGACGAGACCCTGAGCGTGAGCAAACACTGTCCAGCAAAGATAAGCTCAGGAACAGGAGTCGAGATCCCGTTGGTCTCCACGGCTTGTTTCTGGTGAATGGCTGGGATTCCGTAGTGTCCTCCTCATCTGGGTTGATCTGCGATACCTTTAAGTGGCTGAAGTGAGCAAAACCGACGCCCTCTTGCCTGCTGTGTTTGCTCTGGAACATGCCTTCTTGCTGTCCCTGGCGTGCACGGCTTCTGGGCTGCGCTGGAGGAGCGGGGTTATAATTGCTCCCTGACTGTTTCAGTAGGGTGAGTGCTGTGTGCCCTCGTTTCCTGTCTCTTGCATCAGTCTGTTTGTGAGAGTATACCGAGAGGCGATTAGTGGAAACAATAAACATGTGCTTTCTGACTGAAAGTTCCTCCTGTTTCCCGAAATGCTTTTGGTTTTAATGAATTGTTTGTTCGCTGCCCACAGACCACACGTGGTGCCTGCGCTTCTGTTGTGGTGAACACCCGTATGCCTTTGTGTCAGAGCCGGACTTGTAAAGCAAAATCAACAGCTGATAAGGCTTGAAAGAGTTTTCCTTCCTCTGAGAATCCAGGCTGACCCAGGGAATTGGACAGCTGCCTGTCACCATCAGCAGAGCTGGTGTCCAAAATCATATCACAGTATTTGCCGTCCTCGCCCCCAGCTTTGAACTTGTGGGCAGCGTGGCCTGTTGCCGGTGGGGTCTTGATGGCTGGAAATGCCTCATCGCTGTGCGGTCCTGTGCCTGGGGATTTAGCTCTGTTACAGCAGTGTCGGTGGCCTCTCTCTCCCACCTCCATCCACCCCATGGAATTGGGAGCACCTCTTGATCTGTGCCCAGGAGAATCTAGGGAGGGAGAAATTCTGCCACTTAGACTGTTGCAAATATTAAAACTGACTTGGAGAAAAAACTTTTTTTCTGATTTCAAAAGTAATGCCTACTTGAGTAGAAATTTGGGGCCATATAGAAAAGGTGGGGGAGTCATTTCTATTTCCAACAAAGATAACTTACAGTTCCCACTCTTTTTTTGGCCTTTCCATGTAGGTTTTTTTTTTTTTTTAATGCATATTGAAGGTTTTTCTCCTCAGCTGCATTAATACTCTAGGTACAATGTTATCTTTTCTCCTGAACATAACAGTATAAAGATTGATACAGGTTTTTAAACTTTATAAGCCCTTTCAGAAGCCTTCATTTCCTACCAAGTGGACAGCCCATAATTTAACCATATCACTAAATAGTTAGGTCATTTGTGACGCTGCTGTGAGGATCTTTGTACTGAAAGCATTTTCCACATTTTGTGTTGTTTTAAAACTAGATTTTCTAGAAATGGAATTAGTGGATCGAAGGGAATCAAGAAGAATGAACACTCAAGGCTCTAAAATTGCCATATTCCTGCCCCAAAGGCGTGTACTTACCATCTACCATCCAGTCAAATTCTCATCAACAGCCACATTGCTTCTTAAGTCACAGTTTTGCTTTTCCCAGTGGGAGTATCTCGCAGCAGGACAGGCATCTGACCAAGGGATGATTTAGGTTTTAGAAGTCCTTGACGTGTCAGATAGTGACATTGTGACCCACTGTACACTGCGGGTTGTCACCGGTGTTTCCTTCTATGCCCGTCCCCCAAGTTAGAGGCACGTTTCCTGACAGCAGTTCCCTTCTGCTCTCAGGCCTCTCTCCAATCTCGGCGACAGCTGTAAGAGCTTACATTTGTGTTTCTGTGTGTGAGTTTTCTAAAGTGCCTTCACGTATGTTATGTAGATAAATTTATCGGTCCATCTTGTGAGCTAGTCCTGGGAACTCTAGGAATCTTGATATTTTAGAGTCTGTCTGACGATGCCTTTGTTGTTGTTCTTTTGCTCAGATCCAGTCCTGCAGGTTCCAACACACGTGGAAGAGTAAGTTTTCTGATTTGCTGCAGCACTTCCCTTTAATTCATTTTCTATTTTATTCAATCAGTGTTTACGAAGCTAGTTGCTGGAAGTACACGTATGCATAAATTTAAGGTAGAATGAGAGTGACTGAGACATAGGAAGTCTTACACGTGCTTTGAAAGAAAGAAGCCTGTGTTGGGGAGAGGATAGTCAGTTCCCTGGGAGGCGGGGTGGGAAGGCAATGGTATTAAAAAGGCTTATTTGAGATGTAACTTAAGTCGAGTTTTGATCTTAAGCTTCCCAAGTCCTCAGGAGGGCCCAGGGGTCTTTAGATCTCTCCCTCTTCACTGTGCTTAACCGTGGAGAGGAGACAGGAACATGACCTGCTACTAGAGTGTGTGTTTTGGAGTAAAAGTTGGATAGCACCTCCAAGAGCCTCAAATGATGCTATAAACACATTGGAAGAAAGACTCAGCAAGGGGTTTCTGAGTGACTGCGTCGTAGTTCAGTCGTTAGCAGGTTAACTTTACAAAAGAGCACCTTGAACCTGCTTCCTGGGAAGCTACTGATGAGACCTTGACCCATCCCCTTGGCAGGTTCTTTCTCATGTCAAGCTTTCAGAGTCTGCTTTTACTGCCTCCTAAAAATGAATGTTTGTGGAACACCAAAGGCAGCTTTGTTCTCCCTGTTTACGTACCATGCCATGCTATTAAATATTAATTGTTGAAGCTCTATATGCAGCTGACTGGGAAACTGAAAAGCAGACTTGCTGGGTCCTTTTCACTTATTTTACCTTCATCCAGGACGCTTTGACGGAATGATGATTTAGTCTTCTGTGGTTTTGTACTGGTTTTCCTTTGTAGGTTGCTTTTTTTTCACGCTAGTATAGTATAGAGCACCAGAAGGATATTTTATTATCTGCGGGTAAAATGAAAGAGCAGTGGATGGAATTGTTTTACACACACACACACACACACACGCACACACACACGCACACACACACACACACACCCCACTCCCCCCACCTCACCAATCATGGCTTTGCATGGCTTTGGTATTTTACTCTGTGCCCTGGGCTATAATCTTTCACTGATACTTATTGCTTAACTTCTAGGCCTGCATTCCTTCCAGATCCCAACGATGGCAGCCTGTATACGCTTGGGGGCAAGAATAATGAAGGCCTGACGGTGAGTATATTTAGCTGCTTTCTACTCCGGAGGCTCTAGACCACTGACCTTCAATTTAGCTGTGCGTTGAGATCACCTGAGAGCTTAAAAAAAAAAATTTCTGGGGATTCTGAATCAGGTGGTCTGGATTGGGGCCTGGGCATCAGTATCTTTTCACAGCTTCCTCAGTGAGCTTTTCAATGTACAGCTCAGAGTTCAGAAACGTTGATCTGAACCAGCAGGTTCTCATGGCTCAGCCAGCACTCAGGAGGCGCTCAGCAGACACCGCCAGGCTCCAGACTGGAAACCTTGCAACGACTTTCTGATCCTCAGAAACAGCTGGGGGAAACCCAGTCGTTACTGCCTCTCCGTGGCATTTTTCCTTTGCTAAGGCTTAGTTTAAACACCGGGATGATGGGGAAATCCACATTGTTGGTTATTTAAAGTTCTGTTCACTAAAGCTCAAGAGAAATCTTTGCTTTCTTGGAGAGAAAGGTGACAGCATCGTAGAAGCAGGTACCTGTGGAACGGTTTCAGGAACACAGAATGTTCCAAAAATAAAGTATTCTGAAACAAACGTTAACCAAAAGGACTTGTCAGATGTCAGCTGTAGACTCAGAAGAATCGGTTTTATGATGAAATGCAGTTGAAACGTGTGGATTGCTCTGAGTTTCTTTTCCTGGCACCTACCATAACTTCCTTTTAGTACCAAAAGACCCAATTCTCTTCTGTTTTTCAGTAGAGAATTATTTGCTAGAGAAAACACCAAAACTTCTTTTCCTGCCTCAAACTCCTGTGTTGCCCATGAGTGATGACTTCTCCTTTCCCTCGAGGCTTCAGCTGGGCACCGAGGCTGCTTCTCTTCAGAATAGCCTCATGGCTCACTCCCTCTCTGAGGAGCATTTTCTATTCAGTCAAGCCGGCTCTGGGACAATTTTCCAAGACAGGACAATTCTTCCTGCCCGCCCCCCTTAGAATTTCAAAGATTGTATAACCCTCCATATTTGTATGTCTTTTCAGAGAAGGTTTGTGTCATCCCCAGGAGCGCTCTGGACAAGAGACTTTGAGGGGCTTGTCAAGTGAAAGAATTCTTGTTTATAATGCCCAGAACCTGGGAGCTGAGGGCTTGTCCAAAGTGGATAGGGGAGCCTGGGGTGCCCCTTCTCCCTGGTTTCCAGTTAGGAAAACTCCCATCTACCATCAACAGTGCTCCTCCCTTTTAGCAGAATTGGGTAACAGAAACTGTGCAGTGAAATTGTAATAATTGCACAAGACTTGGTTAACTTTTTTTTTCTCTTTTCCTTTTTTTTTTTTTTAAAGAAACTTCCCTTTACGATCCCAGAGTTGGTGCAGGCATCCCCGTGCCGAAGTTCGGATGGAATTCTCTACATGGGTAAGGGTTCCTGAAACTTTGATCCCTTTTGGAAATGAACCCCAGAATCTGGGAAAGTGGCGTGTCTGAGAGAGAGGTGTAGAGTCACTCCCCCACTGGCCCTTCTGGGAAAGGTCTTTCTTGCCTCGGTTGTGCTGGTTCACGCCAGGATCAGCTGACCTATTAAGAAAGGGTTCCCCCCACTTGGGAGCAGACTTGACACCATTAGGTTACTCATTTAACAAGCTTTTAGCTGCTGTGTTGACCTACCCTTGCGATTTACAGATTGCAACTTGCAACGTACTCAGAAGCAACTGGATGAAATTTAAAGTGAATACCATCGTCTGAGCCAAGAAAGGGAAGCCAGGCTCTGCCTATTAATTATAGGGCTTTCTTAGTATTTCCTGCTATCAGAATATTGGATTAAAAACAGCACATAACAGCTTGCGTAGATAAGCTGCCTTCATACCTACAGGGGTCACATCTTCAAAGCATCAGATCAGCTGCTTTTCTTTTACCATGTTGCTGCCAAAATGTCAATAAAAATGCATTTGTAACCCAAATGAGAGCTGTGTTTGTCTTGAAAGCGTAGTAGTAATAATATCCTGTATTTATAAAGCAGCTTTCTTTCTGAGGAACTTAAAGTGCTTATTGCCTATTCATGCCTCGGGAGCTTTATGTGTGTTTGTGGGCCTCGAGCGCAGGCCCAAGCTGGGTTTTAAGTTTTTGTCTAGGGAGACCGGGGCTCTTGCTTCCTTGCACACCTTCAGAATGAGGAAGCCCCCAGCCTGGGGATTCAGAGGAAGTGATCGGCACAGGCTTCCTCTGTCTTCTGGGCCATGCCCCGGGCCCCTCTGAACATCTCCTCACCCTCCGTGTCACTGTTTTCTGCCTGGTCTTCCAGCTCTGACCAGCAGTTCATCACTTAGGGTGCATTTAGAGTTGTGGCCGTTGGCCGACCCATCCATTAAAGGGGTAGCTGAGTTATGCAGGCTGTGATGGTCCTGGAAGTAACCCGAAGGGTGCCAAGCCAGATGGAAAGGGGTCCTGGTCACAGCCATTTGGTGATGTTTTCTCTCTGTCTTCAGATCTTTTTCATATTAAGATTGGTCTTTGAGAACGGGAAGTTGCGACCCACAGACAAGTTTCGGACGGGTGCTACCTCTGTTAGAACTAAGTGTAGCTTTAGCAAATTCTGATGCCCCGTGATCTTCCTGGCATCTTGGTACTGTGCTTCCAAGAGTCCCTTGAAATAGGAAACTTGGCTAATAAGGTAGGAAGACACAAGAGACAAGGCTTGTCTCACAAAGCAAGCCTTACGAAACAGAGACGTGCGCATCACGGTGAAGGCATTGACCTTCAGGTGGGAGCTGTATTTATCTTGAAATCGCAGGGGCAATAATATCCTGTGTTTATAACGCAGCTTTCTCAGGAACTTACTAGGATGGTATGGTGTATATAACCATAGGTATTGACACATACGCTTTGAGCTTTCCTCATCGTGTTGTTTGGCTATGCTGTCCACCTGTTTATAACTTTTAATCAGCTGAATGAGGGGAGGAATATAGCGTGTGGCTGGGGAGTCACTTACTGGCTGGGGTCACGGTCGAGATAACTTTGGCCTCATTAGCACCAGGTTGCCACCAACTCTACTGCCCAGTCACAGGTACCAGCTAATTAGAGTTATAAACAGTAACTGTAGATCCTCTCTACATGAGGGCTCATTAGTAGGGACGTTGAGATATATGAATGATGGTTACCAGGGAGACAAACCCCTGGGTACATTTCTGGATTTATATAGATCCTACTCTATGGGAAAAGGATTGCCTTTACAGGCCAGATTTTTCATATTTAAAGCCATTCATCAGAGCAATAAAATCTGTGAGTTATTACATTATTAGGCTTGGAGAAATTTTTATACCATGACTAGGTTATTAAGTTTTTATAAGACCCAGTGGTCCAAGAAGTTTTATTATCTCCACATTACCATTAACCTTGTCACCCTTGGAGCAACAGAGAAATGTGTTTGACATCGTAAGAATTTCAGGCCTGTCTGTCAGTGCAGAGAACACCTTGGGCTGCTAGTTTGGCAGGGATGTTTTTTCTCCATATTGGGCGAGTGTAAACCACAGCGTGTCCTTGTGACCTTGCAGGTAAAAAGCAGGACATCTGGTACGTCATTGACCTCCTGACCGGGGAGAAACAGCAGACTTTGTCATCGGCCTTTGCGGATAGTCTCTGCCCATCAACCTCTCTTCTGTATCTTGGGCGAACAGGTAAGAAGGAACCTTTTATCATGTACAACCTGCCTGTATGCGAAAAAGGACCTGAAGTAGCCTCCCCGTGGGTCTCTGCCTCCGGGCTTCATTCTCTAGAAGCTGGCCAGAGCTGTCTAGTCCGCACACAGATTTACCATGTCATTCCCCTTTATGAGAGCCGCCCCCCAGCCCGGTGGCTCCCCAGTGCCTGAGGGTTCCAGTCTAAACTGCACCGTAGCCCACAAAGCCCCCTTGATGCCTCCGCTACCTCTTTTGCCTCTTCCGCCGCTGCATTTCCCTCACTTAAACATTTCCAATCAGGTCCCAGAATAAGCAGTGCTATTTTTTTAAACTTGGAGTAGTGGGGTCCGTCTCTACCAGGTACACACGTTCTTGCCTGTGTGGCCGGCGTCCATTCTTCCTTCCCAGCGCTGCTCAGAAGCCTCCCTCTCCGTGAAGCCTTTCCCCGCCTCGCAGCTCCCCCACTGCCCGGGGACCACAGCTCTCCGTGCTCGGCACGCACAGCCGTTCACACCGCCCATCGGCGGCCCTTCCCAGGCATCAGCAGCGCCCTCCTCCTCGGCACCATTTCCCACCTCCTCCCTCCAGAGCCCCTTCCTTCTCAACACTCATGACTACATGTTTCTAAATCATATGTGCGTATCTTCTGCCTCCCCTGCTAGACTGTCGGCTTCCTGAGGGCAGGACTTGGTTTTGTTCGCCTGCCGAGTCTCCACACCTGGCGTGTGGCTGGCACGTAGCAGGTGTTCAGAGGCTGCAGCGAGTGAATGGCTGGGGGCCTTTTCCTGCAGGGATCTGCCTTACTCATTTCACGTGTGCAGCCCCTGACCTATACCACTACTCCATAAAAACTGTGGCATGGACGGCTAAAATAGAGCTAAAACGGGAAGCGAGCAAGAAAACATTTAGAATGGAAAGATTATACCCAAAACCTAAGATGCAGTCATTACAACTGAGCACTAAACTTAGGTCTAAGCATTCAGGTAGCCAAGGCCTTAAAAAAAAGAGAGACAGAACCTTCCTTCAGGTGCTGTGGAAAACAGTGCTTTTCTAAAAACGAGTGAGGCTGATAATCTTGGGCCCTAGAGGCTGGCTGAGCTCTCCTGTAATCACAGGGGAGGGTCTCTGTGAAACTGCAGGACTCTCCACTCACCCCCAACCCCCATAAATATCAAGTATTCCAACTGTAGTGACCACTTAGGGTTTGTTTGTTGGTTTACTGTGTCCATCAGGTAAAGCCTTACAGTGGTTCCATCTTCACCCAGGAATAAACATTGCTTGGTTATCAGGTAGAATTGCGGTGTCTGAGGGAATCGGGCTATGCTCTGGCGTCCGGTGGCGTGTGTGTGTGTGTGTGTGTGTGTGTGGGCGTGTAATGCTATCTGTTGTTTCCATTATCTGTCTCTGCATAACAGACCACCCTAACTTAGCGGCTTCCAACACCAACATTTTACTGCTCACAAGTCCATGGGCTCAGCAGGGATGGATGGCCTCCACTCCACAGGCTATTGGCTGGGCTCACTCAGATGTCTGGGACCTTGGTTCAGCTCCATGCAGATAGCCTGGACTTCTTTACATGGCAGCTGGGTTCTCCTCTTGAGTAAAAGTGGACGTTGCGGGAATTCCCTGGCGGTCCAGTGGTTAGGACTCTGCGCTTTCACTGCTGAGGGCCTGGGTTCAATCCCTGGTCTGGGAACTAAGATCCCATAAGCGGTGAGGCACGGCCAAAAAAAAAAAAAAAAAAGAAAAGTGGACGTTACAATGCCTCTAAGGTCTGGGCTCAGAAGTCCTGGAATTTCACTTCCACTGCAGCCTGTTGGTCAAAGCAAGTCACGGGGCCAGCCCGGAACCAAGGGGTAGGGAAATAGACTCAGCCTCGTAGTGGGAAGACTGTCACGTGAGGTACAGGGATGGGGGAGCATTGATGGTGGTGATCTTTTCAGACCTTCCACCACAGGCTTCCCTCTGGTTGCAATAATTCACAACCCTCCTACAGGCAGAATATACTCACCCCTTCCCAAGACTCCCCAAGTCCAGCCACAGCATGGGGCTCAAAATCCAGCAGCTTTTGATCTGTATCTGGTTTGGAAGTGGGCGAGGCTTCTGATCTGGAGACCTGTGAATCAAAGGAGGCACATTATCTCCCCTCCAGCATAGACACAGATAGGAGAGTTGCACTGGACACTCCATTCAGAAAGGGAGGGAAGGATAGACACACAGCAGTCACTGGTGCCTACTGATTCTGGAATCCAGCCAGGCACATGTCTTCAGGTTCCCCTACTCTGAAGATTCCTTGATTAGGGCCCAGTCTTGCCCTCTGGAATTGGTTCCCCAATATATTGTTCTCAGCAGCCTGGTCCTTCCCTCTGAGAAGTCCTTTCTTTTCCTTAAGAAACAGTGAGGGTTTCGTAGCTTTCTCAATCTGTTCCTTGTCCATTGAAAGTTGGGGATAAAGAGGACTTTTTTTTTCCCCCCATTTTTGACTGTCTCTGTTTTTTTTGGTCCATGCTGGTATCACTCCCTTAAAAATCTTCGTGGGCTTCCCATGTGTCAAATTATAGTCTACTCCATTAGATATAAAGCCATACCCACAAATCTCTCTACTTTGAGGTATGGGACAGCACTCTTACGGTTCTTAGAACCCTCTTACCTAGCAGAGGGTCTATGTAGGACCACCTTAAATCTTTCTGAGGCCTCAAAGGAGGGCCTTACAGCCTCATCTTTGATTTGATCTTGACCCCAGAGCCATTTTTTACTGGTAGCACCTGAACCTGATCTTTGCCCTAAGGCCATTTTTCACATTGAGAATCTTTTCCAGCTGGGGCATCCGTCCTGGACCCTCTATAGTTCCTCTAGATTCAGCTTGGAAACTGAATGGTTTCTTCTTTAGCTTATCTGCCTTGCGTTGTACCATACGCAGTTAAGAGAAACCACTTGGCGTGTTCTGCATTCCGCCTGGAAATCTCCTTAGACAGATCCACGAGTTTATTAGGTACTTTCTTTCTGTTTTCCAAGTTACTGCAAGAAGTAGTTCTACTAATTGTGTCGCCACTACCTAACCTGGGTCATCGTTTTCAGCTTCCAGCAGCAGTTTCCTTACTGCTCTTCTAGCCTCCATCTGCCACCCGCTCCCAAGGTCAACGCCACACGTTACAGGTTTTTGTTACGGCACCATCCCACATCTGGGTGACGGTTTCTCATCTCAGCTGTCTATTGCTATACTGTATAATAAACCACCCGAAAACTTAAGTGGCTTAAAACACCACCAAGACATCGCTCATGATCCTGTGAGTCTCAAGTTCAAGGGCACAGCGTGGGCGGCCTGTCTGTGCGCCACCTGCTGTCGGCCAGGTTCGCTCCTGCGTCTGGGACTCCAGTCTTCCTCCACGTGGCCCGTCTCTCTCCACATGGATGGCCTGGGTTTTCTTACACACCATTCAGGGAGGATTCATCCGTTATAATTTAGATGAGGTCAGCACCTCCGCAGGTGCCGTGGCCCCTCCAGGTAACAGGCTGGTGTGTGTTCCCCAGAGTACACCATCACCATGTACGACACCAAAACCCGCGAGCTCCGGTGGAACGCCACCTACTTCGACTACGCAGCTGCGCTGCCCGAGGACGACGTGGAGTATAGTAAGTTCCCCCAGCACCTCGGTGGCTTGGTGAGGTCGGGCGGGTATTTGTGACCTGTGGGGAAACGAGGGCTCCAGAAAGCTGCATTTCCTTTTTAGACACTCTTGGTCACCAGGTTCTGGACTTCCGTGGACTCGTAGTAAATACTTCAGTAGTCAGTGTTGAAGGCAGGAGCCTGGGCGAGAAGTGTGGAGGGAACCCAGGTAAAATGGTGGCGAGTTTAGCCCGAGAGGAGGGAGGGCACACTTTGTTGAGTCCCTCCGTGTCCCAGGAGGAAGTAACTACGAGCCCATGGGAAGCAGAAGCAGAATTAAACATCAGCCTGTGACATAAAAGCCAGTTTTCCCATCTTAGCACTGGTACCCGAAAGTCTGACAGACCTCCTCCGCGGTCACACGTGGGCAGTGGCAGTGGTCAGCCCGGACTCTCAGCTTGCTTGGTAGTTTGAAATGATTGCTATCAAATGCCAGATTCATAGGCCCTCCATTGCTTCTTTTCTTCTCAGCAGTTGAATCCCACTAATTGAATCGAATGCTATTACCAAGTGAAGAAAGAACATTACCACGTGAGAGAGTGACCCTGTCTTATATTTATAAACCCGGCAGCTCTCAGTGTCTTGCTATCGTAGGGCCTGAGAGAGTTCGCTGGAAGCCAGCGGAGTTGTCTGGAGGCGATCTGAGAACACTCCAGAAGGCTTGTTTCCTCTAGCTGAGTGGCTGCAGCTTGCCAGGGGAGTAGAGGATGTGGTCGCAAGCTGGGTGAGACTCGACACGCTATGTTTATCTGATCTGTACAGAAATGTCCCACTTTGTGTCCAATGGCGATGGGCTGGTGGTGACCGTGGACAGTGAATCTGGGGACGTCCTGTGGATCCAAAACTATGCTTCCCCCGTGGTGGCTTTTTACATCTGGCAGCGGGAGGGTCTGCGGAAGGTGATGCACATCAACGTCGCTGTGGAGACCCTGCGCTACCTGACCTTCATGTCGGGGGAGGTGGGGCGCATCACCAAGTGGAAGTACCCGTTCCCCAAGGAGACGGAGGCCAAGAGCAAGCTGATGTGAGTCGGGGACTCAGGGCGGAAGGGGGCGGCTGTGGCCCTGGTGTTCTGGTGCTGTAGCAGCAGTGAGCCGTACCATGACCTGAGGACCAGGGCTCGGGGCCGGCGTCCCTGAAGCCGTGAGGAACGTAAAGAGGCAAGAACGGCTTGTTCTGAAACCTCAGAATCTAAGAACTGGACACCCCTGGATGCTTCAGATTCTCCAGTAGTAAATAAATTAAAATTATGGGTGGGACTAGGAGAGAGACTGCCTTGTCTAACTGTAGTACGATCTGGATCTATCTCAGGTGGTGGGAATATGAGAGACGTATTTATTTTTTAACTTTGTTATTCTCTGAAATTTTACTGTAAGTCGTATTTGCTTTAAAAATCAAGACCAAAGTGTTAGGGGGCGTCTAAGACTCGGCAGGCTCGTGTTCTCCATCCCCACCTGTGAATAGCCTGTAACTCGGTCACTCAGCCTTGCTGGGCCTCAGCTGCCCATTTTGCCGAGCCGTGGAGGAGATCGGGTGAGTGTGAAATGTTCTCTGAATTTACGGCACCGTTCAAATGTCAGGTGGTTTGCAGAGAGAGGTTTAGAGAATTCAGCAGGTGACCCAGCCCAGGCTGGCTACTGATAGTAACCAGCAGGGTCTGGACGTGCAGCCTTGCGTTGTCACGCTGATGACAACCACGGACAAAGCCAGATCCCATCCCCTCCTCGATGCCCCTAACAGGGACCCGCGGGAAGTCTCGCCGGGTTTGGGATTTCCCATGCATCCCCTGGATAAGAGCAGTTGACTCTCTCAGGGCTTCTGTAAAACCTCTAGAATCTTTAGGACCCACAAGACACTACAGTGGGGATTCTGGTGGCAGCTCAGTTGTCAGAGCACCCTGGTCGGGCCATCTTGGAGGCTGTGCCATGGTTACAAGCCTCCAGTCTCTCCCGGGTGATTGTCACTCGTGGTCCTTTCCTCAGGCTGTCGCGGGGGTGAGCTAGCACAGCCCCGCCATTTGCAGATGAGGAAACCCCGGCTGGCAGGCAGGTGGCCTGTGCACGCTTCGAAGGCATCAGTGACAGCGGGCCCCGCAGTCCCGCTTTCCTGGTTCCCAGGGCAGTACCCTGTCTTGGTACTGAGAGCCTCGGGGGTTAATGTGCTTCCTCCTAGGAGTGGGATTCGGGGCTGTGATTCTTCTCTCCAAAGAGCCCCCTTTTGTGGGGTCCAGAAATTAAATGACAGTGGAATGCATGTATCTGCTTGTCTCCTAGGCCCACCCTGTATGTGGGGAAATACTCTACCAGCCTCTACGCTTCCCCCTCAATGGTACACGAGGGGGTCGCCGTTGTGGTGAGTCCGCTGTGCGGGGCGGGGGGGGCTCATAAATGCAGCCTCCGAAACACTCCTGTGCCATTTTAGCAACGAACGAATGAATTATATATGAACATCCTGTTAGTTGAGAATGCAGGACACAGATCTTAACATCCTCGGAAACAGTTCCTACGTGTACCACGTCTGTCAGTACCTCACGAGAAGAGATGCACATGACTAAAGCAGCTTCCTAAGCCTAGGAAGCCCCGGTTACTCCCCTTGGCTTTCAGGTTCAAGTCTAGACTCCCCAGCTGGGGTTCACGCTCCCCTCAGGCCAGCCCCGCGACACCCATCCACTGCCACACGGCTAGTGTCTCTGTGGGGCTGCACTGTCCATCCTCTCCCTGAGTTCCAAGAGTTCCCTTGTTCAGGCTGCGCCTCACACCTCAGATGCTCTCCCATGTTCCTTTTTTCCTCTTCAAATCCTGTCCATCCTTTCGTGACCGGTCCAGCCTCCTGGGACCTCACCAGTTTGCCTCAGGCGCTCAGTCTCTGAGTGTCTGAGGCATCACAGTCCCAGCCGCCGTTTTGGTCCTTATGACGTTTGAACTGTTTGGTTGGCATCTCCTGTCTTCACAGTGAGCCAGTCCTCTGCTCCCGTGTCAGGGCAGCGCCTGCCTGGGTCCAGCGGTGCCCGAGGCAGCACCGGGCTCGTGGCTAGAGCTTTCCCATCCTGGTCACTTGTATCATGTGTAACTCCTTCACTTATATCTGCTTCTCACAGTAGCCTCTTGGAATTCCACACACACCCTTCCTGTTTCCCAGTTCCCACATTTAAAGAGATGTCCACGTTTAAAAAGACGTCCGAGGGACTTCCCTGGTGGTCCAGTGGTTAGGACTCCGCACTTCCACTGCAAGGGGCACAGGTTCAATCCCTGGTCGGGAAACTAAGATACTGCGTGCTGCGCGGTGTGGCCAAAATAAATACATAAATAAAAGACATCGGAATTTTATTTTATTTATGTATTTATTTTTTAAAATATTTATTTATTTATTTGGCTGTGCCAAGTCTTAGTTGCAGCATGCGAGATCTAGTTCCCTGACCAGGAATCGAACCTAAGCCCTCTGCATTGGGAGCTCGGAGTCTTAACCACTGGACCACCAGGGAAGTACCCCGAATTTTCAGTTCAGCGTTGTCACGTCCTGAGGGAGGGGCTGCTCCTGCCCAGTTTTGGGGCCTTGGAGTCCTGCTCTGCCTTCCTGACCAGCCCCACAATAGGACCACGTGCTTAGGACAGTTGCAGGCACACTGCTGTCCACGTGGGCACCCCCAGCCTCACTCCAGTCTGTCTTGCCAGCCCCGAGGCAGCACCCTTCCTTTGCTGGAAGGACCCCAGACCGACGGTGTCACCATCGGGGACAAAGGGGAGTGTGTGATCACACCCAGCACGGACCTGAAGTTCGACCCTGGGCTCAAAGGCAAGAGCAAGCTCAACTACCTGCACAACTACTGGCTGCTCATCGGTAAGAGCTGGCTCCTCGTGGCCGTGGTGACGCCATGCTGCCTCCTGGTGGCCAAGAGCCGACACTGCTAGTTAACAGTCCTCAGCTCTGTGCTCAGTTCATGTCCAAGTTGGTCTTTCAGACCTTGGAATATTTCACCCCCAAGGAAAATAAACAGGCTAGCTGTGTTACCAAGTCAGTTCTCAAAAATCATTTGTCTAATGTTCCAAAACTCCAGTACTAAATAGTGTAAACTTTGTGCAGTGATCTGACACATGTTGGATGTCTGGGGCGTGCCGGGCACTGGCAGTCAGCATTCTAGGATATTTCCTTATTTCTCACAGTGACCCTGTGCAAGGTCAGCACCCTTGGTATATCCACGTAGAGTTAAGAAAACAGGCAGTTTCTGTGGAAGGAGTCACTTGGGAGTTGGTGTGGGCGTGGGCAGGAGGGGCTGGGGAAGGAAAGGGTGGAAGACCCAGGAGGGATTGAGGGTGGTGAAGGGTCGGAGGCTAGACTTGGGTGCAGAAGTCCCGGGTGTGTGGGGTGGTCTCTTTTTTTTTTTTAATATTTATTTATTTATTTGGCTGTGCTGGGTCTTAGTTTCGGCACGTGGGATCTTAGTTGTGGCATGTGAACTCTTAGTTGCGGCATGCATGTGGGATCTGGTTCCCTGACCAGGGATTGAACCTGTGCCCCCTGCGTTGGGTGTGTGGCGTCTTATCCACTGGACCAGCAGGGAAGTCCCCTGGGGTGGTCCCTTTTTCCTTCTCTTCCGTTTCTGCCACCATCAGTGATAAGAAGTTGAGATGACACCAGAAGGCAGCGAGTGTGACCGATGCAGGCAGAGGTGACAGGAGCTATGTGTCTGGCAAGTGTCCCAAGTAATCAGAGCAGGACGGAGTTTTCTTGACCGGACTTGCCTTTCCAGTGCGGCAGCGCCCTCCCCAATTCTGCCGTCTCCCAGCGCCAGAGGTGGGGAGAGGTGGGGATGCAGCCCCGAGGAGGTGCTGGAGCACGCAGGCGCTAAAGAGCTTTGTCCTCCCCATTCTCTCCCGGTGCGGTGGTGCTCCGTGGTGCTTGGTGGTTGCTCAGTGCTCGTGTCGACTGGGACCAGGGCAGAGAGAGGTCGGGCCTGGGGGCGCCGGAAAAGGGGTGTGGAGCCGCCTGGGACACTGCAGGGCTAGGAGGTAGCCAGCCGGTGGCATCTGGATGGGGGGGTGTAACTGGGCATCACAGGGAGGAAGGAAACTGGATGTCCTGGAGCCCCGATCAGTTGCTTTGTAGTCATCCAGGCCTTGTTGTCCTTTGTTCATCCTGACTCCTTACAGCTGTTTTTCTTCTGGTTATTATTTTTACCAAATAATGGGCAGAGGAGGTAACAAAATACTTCTATCCTTTTTTGAACAGAATTAGTTCGGAAAGTGTGGGTGAATGGGCCCAAAGTGGAGGGAAAAAAGCACTGATGGGCAGAGGCCATTGAAATCACAGGGCCACTTAGTTTTATGAAGCAGTTAAGGGATACATTGTCTACCAGTGGTTAAGAAGTGAAAAAATTTTGGAAACTAAGGAAATGTGTGAGACCAAAAAAATCCAGAAAAAGTCTTCATGGCTCAGTTGCAAAATGATATCCTTTTATTTTATTTATTTATTTTGGCCGCACCCTGCGGCATGCAGGATCTTTCGTTCCCCAACCAGGAACTGAACCTGTGCCCCCTGCAGTGGAAGCGCAGAGTCTTAACCGCTAGTTCGCCAGGGAAGTCCCGAAATGATATCCTTTTAAAATGGAAAGGTTTTCCAAGTAAGAAAACTGAGAAACCCAACAAGGTATAAAGAAGTAATTAGGGATGTGCCCCACAGTTCGGAAAGTCCTTTTGAGAAACTTCAAAGCTGGTCTTTTCTAAATAAGGTAGTGGGACTGAGTGATAATTTTGTGTAGACTGAGGGCCACGGGTAAAAGGATATGCTCGTTTATGTCCAAATATGTCCTCTGATTTGGTGATTGTGGACGACATTAAGGATATCCTCACATTCACCTTAATCTTGAAAATAAGACGAGTTCTCCAGGCTTGAGTGGTGTGGTCTGTGGGTTACCCCAGAGCAGTGGCCCTAACCTGGGGTGCTCTCGGCTTCACCTGGGACCTACGTCAGATAGACACGCATGACCCCTGGAGCTCCTGATCCAGGAGGTTCAGGGCAGGGCCTGTGCTTTCAGCTCTGGAGCCTGGACATTATTGGATGGTGATAGATACATCACTAAGACCAGGTTCTGTTTGTACAGAAGTGTTTCAGGAGCTCATGATTACATTTATAGCACAGCCGGTTCAGGGTGCGCTCCAAGGTATTGCTAAAGGCCCCACTACAGGGGAGGCCTGCTTACAAAGACTACAGGACGAAGAGGGGATTCGGGCTAACCCCTTCTGGCGCCCTGCCGAGGGGTGGGACTTGGAGCTCTTAGAGCAGCGGGCGCTGCAGTGCAAGGTGGTGTGTGGAGGGGACCCCTCATTGCTCTTAGCGAGACGGTCTCCTGTTAGTGAGCCTCAGAGGTACCTGGAGAGCCTCCTGGTCAGATCCCTGGGCCCCACCAGCAAGTGTGAATCAGAGGTCTGAAGCGGGCAACCAGTTCAGGATATCCCGCCGTCTCAGCATTCCTTGGAAGACAAGGGGAACTTGGTGGTGGCTCAAAACAAGTTTAGGCTTCCGTTAGCGAACAGTGTTATGGTACAGGTAGAGAACTGACCCAAAGAGAGAGAGTTCAAGGGGCTTTCTCCAGATGAGAAATGTATGTAGCTCGGACTAGTTCTTGTTTGTTTTTGTCTTGGAAATACATACCATACAATCTTTGATAGGTTTGGGAGAACAGAGGACAGAATATAGGGTGAGACTGGAATTAAGGTGAGATCTGATTGCTGTGAGAGAACAGAGAAGAAAGCAGTCAGGGTGCTGAGAGCCCAGCTTGAGAGAGTGACTGGCTCTTCTGGGCGGTGTGTGGAGTCGTTTAACTTCAGAACTAAAGAGATCGTCCAGCCATATCAAATATTGTTGCTTTTATTTTATTTAGCTCTGTCCCTCGCGCACAGTAGATGCTCAATAAACGTGTAATGAATGACTGCTAGGCAGCCTTGAAATAGTTGTGTGGGGAACAGTGAAGGAACAAACAGGGATCCGGGATCCCCAATCCATCCAGCAAACGTGCTGTCTTCTGAATAATTCACCACTTCCCAGGAGGGAAGCTCGTGTTTAGGTAGTGGGAATAGAACTCCACCTGTGCGATTTAAACACCAAGATGGGGACTTGGTACCCTTAGTGGAGTGATGTGACAGGGGTCAGCGTTGAAGGGAGAACTCCTTGAGCTTTTCTTTTTTTTTTTGGACAATATCTTTTTTGATAAATTTATTTTATTTATTTATTTATTTTTGGCTGCATTGGGTCTTTGTTGCTGCATGCAGGCTTTCTCTAGTTGCAGCGAGTGTGGGCTACTCTTTGTTGCGGTGCACGGGTTTCTCACTGCGGTGGCTTCTCTTGTGGAGCACGGGCTCTAGGCACATGGACTTCAGTAGCTGTGGCATGTGGACTCAGTAGTTGTGGCACACAGGCTTAGTTTACCCGCGGCGTGTGGGATCTTCCCGGACCAGGGCTTGAACCCGTGTCCCCTGCATTGGTAGGCGGATTCTTAACCACTGTGCCACCAGGGAAGCCCCTCCCTGAGCTTTTGATGAAGCTTCATAGTGCCTCACAGTGTACTGCCTTGATTAGGGATTATCCACACGAGCCTTGCTCTGAACGTGCCCTGGACATCCCGATCCCTCTCGTGACAAGGACACTTCTTTGCTCCTTGTTGTGAGATTCAGAATACTGCACTAATGCCATTGAGGAATAAAAGTTCTGTCTTGATGGAATTTCTCTTGTCACTGCCTCCCGCTTTCTCTCACTTTACAAATGTGAGCGTCTGCATCGTGGGCCCCTCACTGGGGAGTGACAGTTGCTTAAGCTTAGTGGGTCAAGCGCAACCACTGTGTGGAGAAACTGTTCTCATGAGAGGTTGTGCTTCCTCTCACAGGACACCACGAGACCCCACTGTCTGCATCTACCAAGATGCTGGAGCGATTCCCCAACAATCTGCCCAAACACCGGGAAAATGTGATTCCTGCTGACTCAGAGAAAAAGAGCTTTGAGGAGGTGAGTGGGGAAGTGGACAGTCAATTGATGGCCCCTCGTGTCAGGTGCTGGGGGATAAGGCATTTGTCCTGCCTTTATAAATTTATTTATTTATTTATTTTTGGCTGCGTTGGGTCTTAGTTGCGCGCGCGGGCTTTCTCTAGTTGCGGCGAGTAGGGGCTACTCTTCGTTGCGGTGTGCAGGCTTCTCATTGCGGTGGCTTCTCTTGTTGTGGAGCACGGGCTGTAGGCACGCAGGCTTCAGTAGTTGTGGCTCGCGGGCTCTAGAGCGCAGGCTCAGTAGTTGTGGCGCACAGGCTTCGTTGCTCCGTGGCATGTGGGATCTTCCCAGACCAGGGCTCGAACCTGTGTCCCCTGCATTGGCAAGCGGATTCTTAACCACTGACCACCAGGGAAGCCCTGTCCTGCCTTTAGAGCCTGCAGTCCACTCAGGAGGGGAGAGTGGTACACGGGAATCCACAGCAAACAAAGTGCTGAGGACTGACAGGGAGGAAGGGGGCTTCTGGGAGGCTGTGGGAGAGGCAGGGGGCGCTGGAGGGGAGCATGCAGAGGTAAAGGCCTGGAGGGGGATTCGAGGGGAGTTTTCATTCACACTGTGGGCAGTTCTGGGGTTCTCTGAGCGTACTTGGGCCTGAAGCGTGTGGGGAGGGAGTGGATCGGGCCCCAAACCAGGAGCCTGGAGCTTCAGATGAGACGCTTGGCAGCCCCACAGAGCTCCAGCTCTGTCTCATCTGCTGGTGTCCTTGCCGGAAACTGGGGGCAGGGAGCCCATCGCTTTGCCCAGGTGGGCAGCCTTCTGGGGCATGGAGCAGTGGGGAGGCTGGAGGGTGGCTGTGGGAGCCGGGCTGGGGGTCCAACCATTCGGGCTTGGCGGCTCCTGCAGCCCTGCTGTGCGGTCCCGGCCTGAGAAGGGGCCGTGGACAGGGTCAGAGGAGCAGGGGAGCGGCTGGCTGATGTGAGGGCTGTGATGGCGTCAGATTCGCATTAGAGATTTAGATTTTATCCAGAGAGAAAGGAGAAGAAAATCACATGGATGTTTAAGAATCCAGGGTGCGCTGAGTTGTCCCGCATCTCTGGAGGGAGCCAGGTTGGAGATAGCACTGGCGCCCTAAAATCTTGATCTGATTTTGATCTGATTAAAGCCAAGCGTATTTGTTATTGAACACTTAGAAAATAATAAAAGTTTAAAGAAGAAAATTAAACAATACCCGTAACCGAACACCCAGAGATGGCTGTAGTTGAGATTTTCCTGTTTCATCGTTTAATTTTGAACAGAGTCCTTTAAAAGTCCATGAAAGTACTCTGAGGTGCATTTATCTGGTAATAAGACTAACTTTTTAAAACAAACACACGTGAGCAAATATAACTAAATGAGTGTTGTCTCTGGTCACGTGTTCAGCAAACATTCCTCGGCTGCCACCAGCCACAGGCCCCTGCGCCCTGCGGGAGGGGCTGCAGGAAAGGGAGGCAGGGCACTGCGTTAGTCTGGGCGGTGAACATTGTGAACGTGTGGGACGCCAAGGAGGCTGTGTGTGCATTTCACCAGCAAGTGATAATGGCACACCTGGAACAGCAGATGTTTGAGAACAAATCAGTGCATTTTTCTTGAAGTCCTAGAGATTCTGAGGTGCTTCGGCAGAAGCTCCACTTTATCTGAGTTAATTCGGCGCTCTAACAGAGGGTTCTGATGCTTTCTAAAAACTTTGAAAAATAGTGGACTGTTTGAATACGTGATTTTGTGTTTGGAGTTGCACTGAAAGTTTACAAACAACACAAGAAAGCTGCTTTATTACTTTGTAGCTGTGTGTGCGCGCATGTGCGTGTGTGTGTGTGTGTGTGCGCGCGCGTGCGGTTTTCCTTTTTAATGTGAAATGCTGTTACCAAATTGACTACCAACCTTCCGCCAGACTTGTTACCTATGAGTTCAGAGTTCCCCCAAACATCAGATCTACCATGAAAGGATGTTTTTGCCTTTAATAAGGATTTTCAAAAGAATATAGTATCTGAAGGCACTTTCAAAAGTGTTTCTCTAAAAACCGTTTTTGAGTAATGATACTATCACTGCAAGAGTGCATAGCCTCCCAAGGCAGTTGCTTTGAAAAAGGCAGCAATTATCTGGTTTGTGGTCTTGGGGTGGGCTTTAAACAATCCAGCATGTTTCACAGCGTAGTCATTCCTTGTACATAGTCATTGCCTCTCTTTGTTGTTTGGCTTATTTATATCTGACTAGAAATTGTGCAGTGATGTCGCCACTCTCTCCCATGCAAGGTTATCGACCTGGTTGACCAGACTTCAGAAAACGCACCTACCACAGTTTCTCCAGATGTGGAAGAGAAGTTCGCTCATGCCCCGCCCAGGCCCGAGGCCCCCGTGGACTCCATGCTCAAGGACATGGCCACCATCATCCTGAGCACCTTCCTGCTCATTGGCTGGGTGGCCTTCATCATCACCTACCCCCTGGTAAAGCTCCACGCCTTCCCTTTCCCCTCCCACGTGTTTCTGAACCTTTGCCCATCACTCGATGTTAGTGAGGTCCAGACAAAGGTGGCAAAGAAGCAAATACATTTCTTTTCCCACTTAAAAGTCAATATTGGCTTATCTTCAAAAACATTGTAATTAAAGAGACACTCACTTCTCAGGAAAGGACAATTTTGTACCTACATCTTATAGTTTGACTGTAAAAACTGATTTGGAAACCTTGCTTGCAAATCATTTTAAAAACTGTATTTTCTTTTTTTAAGACTACACATAATACGTGAAAATCTGTTATTAAACTTTCCTCCCTTAAAAACTGTCTGTTTAGGGACTTCCCTGGCGGTCCAGTGGTTAAGACTTCGCCTTCCAGTGCAGGGGGTGAGGGTTTGATCCATGGTCAGGGAGCTAAGATCCCACATGCCTCACAGCCAAAAAACCAAAACATAAAACAAAAGCAATATAGTAACAAATTCAATAAAGACTTTAAAAATGGTCCACATTAAAAATTTTAAAAATCTTAAAAAAAAAAAGAAACCTGCCTGTTAGAGATATCAAATAGAGTGAGAAAGGCGGCACAGTTATTCCTTCGACTTTCTAGTTGGAAATAAGTAGCTAAAATTACATAGTTGAGTAGGTTGTGGGTTGGATAAAATATTCTGGAGGAATATTCTTTCTTTCTTTTTTTTTTGCCTCACCACACAGCTAAAGCTAACAGTATCTTAGTTCCCTGACCAGGGATTGAACCTGGGTCCTCAGCAGTGAGAGCACAGAGTCCTAGCCACCGTACCGCCAGGGAATTCCCTGGAGAAATATTCTTTCATGAAGATGCTTGGAGCATTGAAACCTTACCACCTCAGAACACAAGTGCTCCAAAAGCTCACATCCCCGTGGAGGAATGAGGATGACAGGCCCTTCGTGGTACTCAAAATGTGTCCACCTGCATTGTTTTTTTTTTTAGCCTCACCCAGTTCTTATTCTTATCTATCCCCTACCCACAAATAAAGAAACTTGACTCTGGGAAGTTAAATAACTTTCCCAAGGTAACTCAGCTAGTAGATGGAATTTCCAGGATTACAACCCAAGTTGAAAGAAAGAGAGCGAGATCTCTAGAAAACTCCCAGGCGGGTGTTGGCTACACACCCATCCCTGCAGCCACCTTCCCACGCATGGGGTAGTAATTAATAATCACAGGTCGCTGCCACTTCAAAGTATGATGGAATGAATTGTACAGACTAAATGAGAAGAGTGTGGGGTGTGGGGAAGGCAGCATGATGAAATGGGAGTGGGACCTCGGCCAGGCTCCCTGTGTTTCAGCCCCGCTCTGCCACATCCTGGCTGTGCAGCTGTGGGCAGATGGCCAGGTGGCCCCAAGCCCCAGTGGCGTCCCCGCCTCTGCACTGCTGGTGATCTGTGCGCCAACCTCTGTCATGTGCACGGCCATGGTAGACAGCAAGCCTGGGTCTTCCCTGTGTCCACCACACTCTCAGCCACCTGGTACCCATTCTTCCTGTTTGGTTTCACTCTTGCAACAATTCCCAGACTTTTGTGGATTTTTTTTTTTTTTTTTTTTTGGCCGCACCGTGGGGCACGCAGGGTCTTAGCTCCCCGACCAGGGGTTGAACCCGCACCCTCGGCAGTGAAAGTGTGGAGTCCTAACCACTTGACCGCCAGGGAAGTCCCCCAGACTTTCATAAAAGTCCCAGAATTGTAGAGTTGACTGGAACCCCCCTCCATCTGGCCCAGCCCTCCACCTCCAGTGGAATCCTCCTCTGCTGCCCCTGAAGGGCCCTTCCAGTTGGGGGATGGGCTGTACTGGGAAGTCTAACTGGCAGGAAGAGCTCCGATCGCTGACCACGTTCTGCCCCCCGCGGCCTTCTCACTGGTCTCGTCCTGCCCCGTGGGGTCACCTCAAGTGTCCCCTCTTCCTCCGCCGCAGGAGCCTGCCCCGTCCCGCCCGCTTGCGTGCTGGGCGCTGGGCTGCACTGGCCGGGTTGTGGGTTTCTCTTCCCAGAGCCGACGTCAGCAGCGGCAGCTCCAGCACCAGCAGTTTCAGAAGGAACTGGAGAAGATCCAGCTCCTGCAACAGCAGCAACTGCCCTTCCACCCACCTGGAGATGTCGCAGCTCAGGACACCGACCTCCTGGACTCATGCGGACAGTACTCGGAGAGCTCGGCCACCAGCAGCCCCAGCACGTCCCCCAGAGCCTCCAACCACTCGCTCCACTCCAGCGGCTCCACCTCCAGGGCTGCCACCAGCCCCTTCCCGGAGCAGGATGACGAGGGTAAAGCGAGTTGCCATTTTGGTGCCGCCTTCTCTTTCTCTGGAGCACGACCTGAGGACCGTAAAGCCCCATGCCTTTCCTGGGGGTCTCCACGGGATTATGAAGTGCTGTTCCCAAGGGTTCACAGAGGTCTCACCCCCTCCCCCCCCACTCCGGGGGCGGGGCTTCTGCCCCATCCCGAGGCCTCTGCCCCACAGAGGAAGCCACCGTGGCCCTCCCTCCATCTTGCTGCACAGAGGGCTGAGAGTCGCTGCTGACCAGAGGTGCACTAGCCCTCTGGTTCGAAAGCACCCCTGAGGCAGGCCGGTGGCCACGTGCAAAGGTGCAGCTGTTGGTCTGCTTTCGTGCAGGAGGGGGGCTCAGGCCGGCGGTCAGGGCCGATCGTCTGAGGGGATTGATGTGGAACCAGTGCAGGAGACCTCAGAGTCCTGAGTCTCAGGCTGGACACTCTGCTACTGGTCTCTCCATCTCACGCGTCCCCCGGCACTCCCTGCATGTTTCCGGTGCAGACCTTTGGGTGGATCTGTAGAGAAGCCCTGTCTTCAGGCTTGTGACCTCACAGTAGTGAAAGTAAAAGCTGGAACAGAGGGCAGGGGCAGGCGAGGAGGTGGCCCTGGGCGTGACTGGGGGGGGGGCCCAGCAGCTCCTGCTCTCCAGGGCCCCTCAGTCTGAGCTCAGGAAGCTTGTAGCCACTCTAGCCTCAAGGTTGTTAGGTTATGTTTGTCCTTTTTTCTGTTCTGTCCCAGATGAGGAAACCAGCATGGTGATAGTTGGGAAAATCTCATTCTGTCCGAAGGACGTCCTGGGCCACGGAGCCGAGGGCACAATTGTGTACCGGTGAGTGGCCTGGAGAGCCCTGAGCCTTCACCACTTCACGTGCAAGCTCCCATCGGCTCCAGGGGCACAGTGGGGTTATCGCAGTGACCAGATGGAAGAGTTCCCCACAGGGGGAAGTGATGGCCGCGGGGCCGCTGGGCGGTTGGTCAGGGCCCCCCAGGCTGTGAGGCCTTCGAGGCAGACGCTGCATCAGGTGGAAGGAGTCCCGCAGGCCCAGGGTTCTCCTGGCATTTCCACAGCCAACCCCGCTCCTCATCCTGCAGTGGCATGTTTGACAACCGCGACGTGGCCGTCAAGAGGATCCTCCCCGAGTGTTTTAGTTTCGCAGACCGTGAGGTCCAGCTGCTGCGAGAGTCGGACGAGCACCCAAACGTGATCCGTTACTTCTGCACCGAGAGGGACCGGCAGTTCCAGTACATCGCCATCGAGCTGTGCGCGGCCACCCTGCAGGAGGTGGGTGGCCCCAGGTCACCGACGGCTCTGCCAGCGCCACCGTCGGCTCCCTTCTCCCGGCAGCTCGGGTGCAGTTTTAGGGACTGCCAGTTTCCTTATTTTTTAAATTTCTTTTTAGTAACTTTATTGAGGTTACAATACAACGTATTCGTTTTCAGTGTACGGTTTGATGCATGCTGACAAGGGTATGTACCCATTTTAACCACCAACAGTGGAAATGTAGAGCACTTCCCTCTCCCCAGATTTAGTTGTGTGGTCCCCTCGGCTGCCCGGGGCAGTCTGTGGTTGCAGTTGGTCCCTCTCTCCCTCTTGGCCTCCAGGAAACCTGGTCGATCCTTCCTCCCTTCGCCAGTCAGGGCTGGTGTGGGCTAGGGGGATGCTAGTTGATGATTTGAGTCATAAGATAATCCATTGAACCCCTTTTGCGCAGTTTCCAGGCTGTGCAACTGTGATATTTCAGTATCATTTGGCTTCATTGCAGGCTTGCCTGTAGGAGGCAGTGAACTTGGGTTCCTTCCCCTCTTGTCATCTCATTATAAACTAGTAAGCTGGAGCTTTGTTTGTTTGCTTGTTTAAGTCAGTCTTTCAGGGGAAAAGAAAGTCTGCTGGAAAATACGGATTTGAACGGAGAATATTGTCAGTAAAACTTCCCATTTGTTTGTTAAAATATGATCAAAGAAAACGAGCTGACCCGATACCAAATGTTTATTAAAGCAAAAACCTTCGGGCCGAATTTTTCTAAATAAAATTGAATCACTTAAAAAAAGAGAGAGAGGGCTTTCCTGCTGGTGCAGTGGTTGAGAGTCCACCTGCCGATGCAGGGGACACGGGTTCGTGCCCCGGTCCGGGAGGATCCCACATGCCGCGCAGCGGCTGGGCCCGTGGGCCTTCGCCGCTGGGCCTGCGCGTCCGGAGCCTGTGCTCTGCAACGGGAGAGGCCACAACAGTGAGAGGCCCGCGTACTGCAAAAAAAAAAAAAGAGAGAGAGAGAAGGTATGCTGAGGAGCGAAGTCCTGAGGGCCCTGAGCCGTGACCCAGCCTTCGTGTCTCTTGCAGTACGTGGAGCAGAAAGACTTTGCCCACCTCGGCCTGGAGCCCATCACCTTGCTGCAGCAGACCACCTCGGGCCTGGCCCACCTGCACTCCCTCAACATCGGTGAGAAGCCTCCCCTTATCAGGCGGGGGGACAACTTGCTCAGGTGGGCCTTGCCTCTGTCGAAGCTCTTTGCTGCCTCACGGGGTCCCTGTTGTTGAAGAAAGAGAGGACTTAACACATTTGAGAGCCAGAACCTTTACAGGCAGCAGCGGGTCTGTTGAGAATCTGAGGAGGGCCCATCCCCATCGCAGAAGGAGTCCAAGCACGGGACTAACCTGGAGTTTTGTGTTAGTTCACAGAGACCTGAAGCCACACAACATCCTCCTCTCCATGCCCAGCGCACACGGCAGGATCAAGGCCATGATCTCCGACTTCGGCCTCTGTAAGAAGCTGGCAGTGGGCAGACACAGCTTCAGCCGCCGCTCAGGGGTACCCGGCACAGAAGGCTGGATCGCCCCGGAGATGCTGAGCGAAGACTGCAAGGAGAACCCCGTGAGTGTAGGCGTGGCTCTGTGAAAACTGCGGAAGCAGCCTCTTGTTCCCGGGGGATTCAGAGCCTCCAGGCCCCGGGGGCGGGCTGGAGCACTCACTGCCGGAGAGGGACGTTTCTGTAGCGGAGAGCTTCTCCCCCAGCAGCACTCTGCCGGCACTCTAACACTGTCTCCTGTCCAGAGGAATGAAAGGGGTGAATGTAGGCAGTTGTCTGTTTTTTTCCCCCGTACTCTTCCAATCCTTTCCCCCCCCTATTTTGGGCAACTGGAAAATCAGGACTTGCGTAAGGTGAGCAAACTTCCAGTTTTCATTCTGTTTTTAATTTGTTTTTGTTTTTCCAGCTTTCTATTTTGAGAATTTTTAGACATACAGAAAATTGAGAGCAGTGAATACCTCTGTACCTCTACCTAGATTCAACATTCGTCCGTATTTTTCACTTTCTGTTCCTGCAACCATTCGAATATGAGTGGCAGGCCTCCCAGCCCTTTACCTTAAACACCTCAGCACACGCCTCCCAAGGACAGGTACCTTCTACCTCCTGACCACCTACCCATGCTCACACCTCAGCCATTAATACTGTTTCCATTGATACCTAGTGTTCAATGCATATTCAAGTTTCCCCAGTTGTTCACCAAATGTCTCTTGTAGAGCTGGTTTCTGTAAAGCAGGACCCAATTAGGTGTGTTTGTTACATGGCGCTTGATTCGGTCTCCTTTCATCAACACAGTTCTCCCAGCTTTCTTGTCCCACGACGGTGGCTCTTTGCAGAGTCGGGGCACTTCTCTGTAGAATGCCTCACTCGGGATTCGCTCACTCATTTCCTCTTGGTGGTATTTAACTTGCCTGTTCCTTGTATTCCTGTGAACTAGACATAGGTCTAAGGGCTTGACTAGATTCAAGTTAAGTGTTTTTGGTAAGAACAGTCCCAGGCGGGTTGTACCATTACTGCATCCCTAATGGTGAGGCCGAGTTGAAGCCGCTGGTGCAGGCGGTGACACTGGCATCTCCCCTTTGTTAGGACTGTGTGGGGCGATACTCTGGCAGAGTGTGAATATCCCAC
Source organism: Lagenorhynchus albirostris (assembly GCF_949774975.1). Taxonomy (NCBI): domain Eukaryota; kingdom Metazoa; phylum Chordata; class Mammalia; order Artiodactyla; family Delphinidae; genus Lagenorhynchus; species Lagenorhynchus albirostris. The sequence goes on along the minus strand of NC_083114.1, from coordinate 45,749,919 downwards.
TACCAACAGTCACTCACCTGATGGTTCAGCATCCAGTGGCAATCCTTGCCTGAATCACTGCATTCAGTAGAAAGTCTACATTTATTAGCTGACATTTTTCTGTAAAGAAGAACTTTATTTATATTCCTTTTCTCTCTCTCTCTCTCTGTGGACTCATGGATTTAAAAAAAAATAGCAGTATAATCCATTGTAGTCCTTACTCATTTTTGTTTGTTTTTGGTTTTGTTCCTATTCCTTTTGGTACTCAGATTGTTCCAGTTTGGCCAACAGGAGCCCCTTCACGCTGGCTTCTGCATCCTTTTGCTGAGAGCCCAGTCGTGTTTGAGCACCTTGCTTTCCAGCCCAGTAAGACATTGGAGGATTATCTGGCGTTCCCCGATCAGACCTGGATGGGATCAGCCATCCTAAAATAGATTAGATTCAGTGGAGCCTCTTATCCTCCTCACTGGGGACCGCAGCTGGTCAGTTAATCAAAAAGGTCAGTTACGATGAAAAATCATAAGGAAATACATACATACCTTAAGCATTTTATTTTGACTTAAAGTAAGTAATGTGACTCTTTAAGGAAGTCTTTGATGTAAGACAAGATCTTTTTTTTTGACTTGGGTCCAACTGAATGGAGTTGTTCATTTCCTCTCTTGTATGCAGCACACTCACATGCTTCTGTGACTTCTAGATCGAGACTCAGACATTTCAGACACCTCCTAAGCGATTTGAAAGCAGAATCCTAGCTTTCAGCTATTTATGTCCTGTCGCTTACAGTTGAGTCTCCCACATCTAATTCCACAGCAGTTTTTGTAGCAACTCCCTCGCATTGAGTCTTTCCAAAGATTCAGCTTACCTCAGACTTGGCGGCCCGTGTATTCTATCAGCTTATGGAGTATTTAAACTACAAGGACAAGTGGCAGAAATGAGTTTGGGAAAGAACATAACTGAGCCTAGAGATGAGCCCATAGGGTTGGGGGCAGAGGGGCCCAGCATGTGGGACGCAAGCCCCCAGGGGGCAGCATGAGTGGTAAGGATGCTGGGGAGTCAGGCAGCCTGGGCTGCAGAAAACGGAAAACGGAGAGCATTAACGACACAGTCAGTAGGTGAGAAGTGGCCACCAGGTGAGCGCTTCAGTGGTGGTGGACTTGTTCCTCCTGTCCTGAATCTGTCACCCACGTAAGGAACATTCTGATGAAGTAGAACAAAGATGACTGGGCTCGGGAATAAGACCTGCATCTTGTCCTGGTTTGTCGCTATCCAGCAGTGACCCTGGGCTTGTCATTGAGCCTTTCTGTCCGTGTCTTCATCTGGGGATGGTGACATTTGCTCTGCTCACCTCACAGGGCTCTTGTGAAGGGTGTGTTTTCTCCAGTGAGGAAGGTGACGAGCTCCCGGCTTTCTCTCGCTAGAGCCTCACGTTGTCTGGTGGAGAATCCGAGTGGTGGGGCCTGACGTGAGGGACCCACACCGTGCTCGGGAGCCACCCCAGTGTAACACCCCATGTAGACATGCTAGGCGTCATACACACACATTTCATCTGTAGGCATGGAATGGTTTCACGGGATAAGTGAGACGTGTTATTAGATAACATCAAAGTGAGCTCACTGGAAATTTGTTAACTAATCTTCTTCTGGGACTGTTTTTGGGTTTTTTTTTGTCTATTTTATTTATTTTTTTAACATCTTTATTGGGGTATAATTGCTTTACAATGGTGTGTTAGTTTCTGCTTTATAACAAAGTGAATCAGTTATACATATACATATGTTCTCTGGGACTGTTTTTGAACCAAAAACTTTTTCTTTTTTTTTTTTTGGCCACGCCACGTGGCTTGTGGGATCTTAGTTCCCTGACCAGGGATCAAACCCGCGCCCTCGGCAGTGAAAGTGCAAAGTCCTAACCACTGGACCACCAAGGTATTCCCACCAAAAACTGGTTTTATTTCGTTTATTAACCCAGTGTTAAGACCTGTCATATGTGGGCACCTTGGAAGTCCCTGGGGGTACAACAGGGAAGCAAACGCACAGAAATTCCTGCCCACGAGGAGCTGCATGCTGGTTGGGTGAAGAATAACTAGCAGCAAGGAGAGAGCGTCCTGTGGGCCGAGCACTGGTTTGAGCCACCGTTTTCACACTTAACATGTGCATCTAATCTTCACAACAGCCCCATAGGGTCATCCTCGTTTCGTGGTCATGGACGCTGAGGCGCAGAGTGACCAGGGGGCTTCCGAGGGCCAGTGGCAGAGCCAGCAGGCATCGCAGGCATTGGGTCCAGAGCCCAGTTCTCCCCTGGGACCTCCAGCACTCGGGTGGGACCTGCAGGGCACGCAGCACTGCTCTGAGGCCATCAGAACTTTCAGCCGGCTCTCCTAAGGCACCTTCTAGGTGGAAGAATCAGCAGCAACAACCCCCTCCTCTGCTGCTGAGTTAGAATGAGAATTCTCCCCTGAAGCCCTCTGATGCCCCGAGTTTCTTTTCAGACCTACACGGTGGACATCTTCTCTGCGGGCTGCGTCTTTTACTACGTGATATCTGAGGGCAGCCACCCTTTTGGCAAGTCCCTGCAGCGGCAGGCCAACATCCTCCTGGGCGCCTGCAGCCTGGACTGCCTGCACCCTGAGAAGCACGGTGAGCGGGCAGCAGGGCTCGGGGGCCTCGGGAGCGGCCCCTGTGGGCGGGGGTGGGGCCGGCTCTGACTCCCCAGAGGCCCTTCTTTCCAGCTGCTCGCCCTGTGGTCCTCAGTGAACTGACGACTGGGTCCAGAGCTGGTGGAGGGCTGGGTAGGGTGTCCTCGAAGCGCCGCCTTCTAAAGCCAAGCAGTTCCCGGGTTCCTTCAGGTCACACGAGGACCTGTGTGACCTGGGTAAGGCCCCCTTGGGGGACCTCTGTTTTCCAGCTTGTGACTCGTGAGGGTTAAATAATCTGAGGTCCCTTCCTGCCCTGACGTTTGGGGAGACGGAAAGGCCATGCTGCATACACTGGGCTCTCGTGTGTGGGCCAGTGGTCAGCGCGTGCGGCCTGGGCTGAGGACAGACGGGCTGGGTCCTCGCTCTCCAGGCACGCAGCTGACAAGTCTTTCTGCCTGACTTCAGGGTTTCCCGCATTATAATTGGCCCGTGACACCCCACTGTTGCCTTTTGAAAAACTTTAAACCATCTTACTGTTTTGCCCATGGATTAATTTTCCTTATCCCTGGAGACAAAACAGATTAGCATAAAGGCTAGAATCCCATTATACAGTGATGAATGACTGCTCCTAATACCTTTGTATCTATTATTCTGATCATCTATCTAGACATGTATGCATATTTTTATAAAAATGGGGTTAAATAGTGCATAGTATTTTGCAGCACGCTCGTTTTTAAACTTCATCTTCACTCTCTCTGCGTCCATCCGCATTCAGCCAGCACGTCATCCTGGTGGCCCACAGTCCAGCGTGTGGAGGCACAATGGTGTCACCCGAGCCTCTGATATCGAGTATTTCCAATCACTCTTTTTCACTAACCGCACAGTGAGGACTCTCCTTAGCTGAAGTCTTGTGCAAGCTCTTATGTTATTGGATTGAGTTCCTGTCCGTAGAACCTTGAGTCACAGGGCATGCAGACTGTCAGGGTTTTGGGTATTTGCTTGTGGCTTTAGGCTGGTAATAACGAGTCGCATGTTTATTTTCCTCCTTTGTAGAAGACGTTATTGCCCGGGAGTTAATAGAGAAGATGATTGCAATGGATCCTCAGAAGCGCCCGTCAGCGAAGCATGTGCTGAAACACCCGTTCTTCTGGAGCCTAGAAAAGCAGCTCCAGTTCTTCCAGGTGGAGACATTTGTTTTCTTTATCAAAAATTTTCATGTAACCTTTCCAGTTTTTTTCCCAGAAACTACAGCAAAGGACAAAGAATAAAACAAATGACCCCGTAATTCCATAACCGAGAGATAACCACAGTTGACATTTTAATATATTTTCTCCATACGGGCAGACCGGGTTTGGCCCCAGACCACCCTGATAAAGCAGATGTCGCAATAACGGGAGCCACGTGAACGTTTCGGTTTCCCGGTGCATATAAGAGTCCATGTTTACACTATACTGTACTCTAAGTGTGCGATGATAACATTACGTCTGAGGGCAGGTGTCTTCCAGGGACCCTCACACTAGCCAGGTCACTTTGTTGTGTGTGTGTGTTTTTTTAAAATATTATTAACATTTTTTGATTAATGTCCTTCTTTTTATTTATTTATTTATTTGGCTGCACCAGGTCTTAGTTTGGCACGCGGGTTCCCTAGTCTTAGCACGTGGGTTCTTTAGTTGCGGCATGTGAACTCTTAGTTCCGGCATGCATGTGGGATCTAGTTCCCCGACCAGGGATCGAACCCGGGCCTCCTGCATTGGGAGCGCAGAGTCTTAGCCACTGGACCACCAGGGAAGTCCCTATCCAGGTCACTTTGATGATCACAAGATATAGAGCAGGAATGAAGCTCACACAAAGGGACCTTCACCCCACCAGGGTTAGGATGTAAACTCTCAGTATCTCCACGTCACGTGTCTTGCGAACACCCCCAGCTTCCGTCCGCGTCACTAGCTGTACCGACGTTGCGGCTCAGCACCATGTGCCCCCGTGTACCCGAGTTGACCATCAATCCCCCCCCACCAAGGCTTTCTTCCCGCAACTGCAAGTTAGACGGCCAGCCAGTCTGACTTCATCTTCATCAAAGAAAGAAAAGCCAGGGCTTCCCTGGTGGCGCAGTGGTTGAGAGTCCGCCTGCCGATGCGGGGGATGCGGGTTCGTGCCCTGGTCCGGGAAGATCCCACATGCTGCGGAGTGGCTGGGCCCGTGAGCCCCATGAGGCTGCTTGGTGGACCTGTCTCACTGGCCGGGGCTCAGAGAGGCCCGTGCTCAGGTGCATACCTCGGACCCCGAGCAGGATTTAGATCCAGGGCCGGGGCCTCCAGAGCCCACACTCTTGTCACCAGCTTTTCTCCTCTGAAAGAAGTCTTGGCTTCATCTGTCTTTCCTAATTGTTTGAATGAGGAGTGACAACCCTGCATCAGTCATGGCTCTGAGCATGTCCTGTTCCAATGGGTACACAAAAGTCACAGGATGCGAATCAAAATGGACCTTTTTTTTTTTTTTTGGTTCATCGATGAATATGGTTTGCACACGTGGCCCTGTGTGGCATGTATGTGTGAAACACGGGCGAGGCACTGCAGGTCTGAGGTGGAGATGGTCCGTGTGGGCCTCTCCTCAGTGAGTGGCAGACGGGGCTGCTCCCGGGGAAGAGGTGATGGACAGGGGAGAAGGCAGAACGCTTGCTGCCCGGCTCTGGGCTGAGGCTCAGGCAGGGGTGGCCGTCCCGGCACTCAGAGTGTCCGTCCTCTGGCTCTCAGAGCCTCTGCACACTGACTGTTACCTGTTGCCCTGTCTCCCTCCCAGGACGTGAGTGACCGGATAGAGAAGGAGTCCCTAGACGGCCCGATAGTGAAGCAGCTGGAGCGCGGCGGGCGGGCTGTGGTGAAGATGGACTGGAGGGAGAACATCACTGTCCCCCTCCAGACAGGTGACCTCGCGGTGCCCCCGGGGTCAGTGTTGGTGGAAGCGGTGCAAAAGCAGCAGCTGTTTCTGAGAAGCAGACGTGGAAACGGCAACTCCAGGCCGTTGGGGGCTCCAAATACCGCTTCTGGGATTGAGGCTTCCTATGGTTTGGATACAGGTCACACCATTGCTCTGACGTGTGTCCCAGTTGTCCTTCAGAGTGACAGGTCAGTGACAGGTGTCTTGCCCTCGGCGGTCATTTCTGATCGCAGGTGAGAAAGGGAGGTGGAATTCAGACTAACCCTGCCGCCCTGGGGTTCAGTCTGGGGAAGTGCGCCTGTCAGTGACAAGAATGGAGTTAGGTCATGATTTGGTCCGATTGCTTGATCCCCAGGAGCCCCAGGAATTGTTTTCTTTCGAAATCTGTTTGTCTGTTACATTGCCTTCCTTGTTTTTTTCCTAGATCTGCGTAAATTCAGAACCTATAAAGGCGGCTCTGTCCGAGATCTCCTCCGGGCCATGAGAAATAAGGTGAGGGCTATGAGCACACGGCGGTCCGGGCGGGGCCGCAGCGCAGCCCCCCCTGCTCATATCCCTTCTCTGGGGGTCCTCCAGCCCCTCTGGATGAGGACCTCACAGAGGCTGGGAGGCCTCGGCTGCACAGGAAACACTAGAGGCTGCTTCTTCCCCTGAATGAACTTTCCCTCCAGGGATGTTGAGGCGGGGATACAGGTCACAGTGCAGCCTCTGCTAGAAGCGGGCTCCCGGGTGCTACATCCTTTGCTGACTTGTTCGGTGCCTGGATGTGCACAGATAAACTCCTTCTGACGGGGGCCCTTCCCGCCCGGGGCTGGCCCCGCCCTCCCCGCGCAGGCCTCGCCCCGCCCTCCCCGCGCAGGCCTCGCCCCGCCCTCCCCGCGCAGGCCTCGCTCGGCTCCGAGGCCTCCCCGGAAGGAGGGGAAGCGGCGCCAGGAGCTGGTGGGTGGTTCCTTTACGCGGCCTAACGGTCGGTGTTTCTTGAGCGAGGGTCTTGCCGGGTCCCGCGGGCTCCTCTCTGCTGACCGTGGGTCTGTGTCGCCCCCCTCCCGTCTACAGAAGCACCACTACCGGGAGCTGCCCGAGGAGGTGCGGGAGACGCTAGGCCCCCTTCCCGACGGCTTCGTGCGCTACTTCACGTCGCGCTTCCCCCACCTCCTCTCCCACACCTACCGTGCCATGGAGCTGTGCCGCCGCGAGAGGCCCTTCCAGCCCTACTACCACGAGCCCCCCGAGCCCCGGCCCCCAGTGACTCCAGACGCCCTCTGAGCCAGGCGGCCTCCGTGCCGGCGGCCCCGCTGGGACCAAGGGCCTGGTCTCTACAAGCCACAGCCTGGCGTCTCCTGCTGAGCAGGGAGACCAGGCTGCAAAGCCAAGTGCCTCGAGCTGCCTGCTCTGCAGCCAGCAGGGGAGGATGCTGACCCCGGAAAGTGGGAGGCGTGACCGCGCCCCCCCACCCGACCCACGAGGGAGCTGGGAAGACATTGGCCGTGAAAGCTTGACCATCGGGGGACGGCTGCGAAGGAGGGCCATTCCCAGAGGCAGAGGGGAGCACCCTCTGCCTTCTCCTGGATAAACTCGCTTCAGACTTCCGTTTCTTTTAAAACTTCCTGTGAGATGCCACTGTGTGGGCCCTTAAGGAAGAGAGCTGAGGGAGCCCTCAGTGGTGCCTACGTGCTGGGACCGGGAGCATCTCTCTTGGACCAGCCGGGCCGAGGTGCACTGAGTGCAGCCTCCGCTAGAAGCAGGGCTCCGGAGGAGAGGGTGCCCGGGAGGAGGAGGACCTTCAGAGGGCGTCATCCCCAGGGATCGGAGATGCCTCAGTGATCACAGACGCGCCCACAGGTTCCCAGGTCACTGTAACCAGTGTTTCCTCGGGGGTGGCGAGAGCCTTGAGGGTGGGGACGCGGTGTGGGGAGAGGCCAGCCTGGAACTCCAGAAGGTGAGTCTGTGTCTGCGGGTCTCTCAGAAACAAAGAGGATGCTGCGTTTTGAGGCAGCTGTGGCCCAGGGCACCGGTGGCCTGAATGGTGGCCTTTGGTGGAGTCGTGCCCTGGGGTGCTTGGGGATGTTTAGGAGCATTTGGGGGCAGGAGGTGATAAGTCCCCTGGCTATGAAGGAAAGCAGCTCCGACCCCGGCAGGGACAGGCCTTTGGGACCAGAGGGGAGCAGGCCAAACGGGACACTCGTGGCCCCCCGGGGAGAGCCCTGGCCAGCAGGTGGGCGATGAGGCTGCTCTGTCCCTGGGGCTGGCAGGACGGGCCAGGGGTTAGAGGGCCAAGGCCAGGGTCACCACACACTTTCGGGCAGGCTTTTATGTTTCTCTTGGCAGATTTTAATAACTTTATATTTTGATCATACTGTAGAATGCTACATTAGCGTGAGCTGAACTTAACTTGAAGCTTGTGAGGAAGTAATGCAAGATATAGAATACATCTTCTATTTTGTAAGGTACCCAAAGTCCCATCCCCTCCAGAAAGAGTGTTCGTATGTTGAACATTCTCTAATGCTGAAGAGTAAAACGTTATAGCAACACTATACACATGTATGAAAGTAATATTCTCTAAATTATGTCAATACCATGGGGTTTTTTCCCCCTAAAATTAATATAATTTTTAACTTTAGTTTTAGTCAAAAACTCCTCTGTCTTTTCTCTACCGAGAGCCTTAGAGGTTAAATGCAGTCAGGGTACCACGTAAGGAAGCGTTTTGCGTGTGCTTTCTCCAGCCAGGGGAATGGATCGTTGCAGTTCGGTCCTAGTGAACCCAGAGACTCCTCTCAGGAGGAAGAATGTTACTGTCTGGTTTTACTAACAGAGAAATCGCTGTTTCTTCTCCTTGTAAGACGTTTTCTGGTGGTGGATTTGAATGAGGGCCACTCATCAAAAGCGCTCATTCTGCCTTCAGAGAATTCAGTTCCCTTCCTTTCCTAATGCCTAATGTCACTTTTTTTCTTTTCTCCTTTTAATATTATCCTACATCTTTAAACCTCATCAGTTACCTCATTTAGACCTGGGAACCCCGGCATCCTTGGTCAGCATCATGGTGTCTTGTACCACGCTGTCCGTTTTTCAGGAACACAGCCGGACGGTTTTCTTCTCCCCGCTCTGATGCTCCTGAGCCAGCGCCCTCCCGCGCTGTTCTGTGGCGGCTCTGCAGGTCGCTTTGCCGCCGGGCCTGACCGGTGAGACAGTACGAAGTGGAGAAGGTGCCGTGAGCGCTTTAAAGGACCGTCAGCTTCCTGTGTTGGGAGCAGCGGGGGGCGGGGCTGTTGGCGAGGCAGCTGCCTTGCCTCGTGGTCGCTGCTGAATGTTCTCTCTGGGGAGTAGCCAGGTCATTCTCAGCAGCCCAGGGTTTATGTCATCTCTCTGTTTTGGCCCAGCTTGCCTCCAGGACAGCTTTTTTTAAAATTCCTTTTCTGCTTGCAATACTAGTTTTTAACCACCCATCTTTCTCAAACTCATTTATTCAATGTATTTTATTTGAGCACTTACTGTATGAGCTGGGCAGGATATCGCATGCTAGGGACACAGGTGAACAAAATAGGCAAAACCTTGGCTTTCATATGAGCCAGTGATAGACGGCAGTGAGTAAACATCAGTGCTGCAAAGAAGATGCAGGCGTGGGGAAGGGCGTGCGTTTGGGGTTTTCACCCATCAGATCCGGGGTCAGATTGCCTTCTGTCCATCTTCTCTCCGTCACCTTTGGGAACCCAGTCACCCGTCAGTCCTCCAGGCCGCTTGAAAAGGTCTCTTGTGGGCACCATCTGGTTTATCTCATCCTGGTCTCTAGAATTCTGGTTTCCTGTTGTGCTCGGCGCAGCAGGAAGGTGTCTTCCTTTCTCGAAAAGAGGGTTCTGCACCTGCCGCGTGTCCTGTCACTGCTGAGCTGTTTGATCTTTAATACGATTCTTTGAAGGCTGTTTGACTTTTTACAAGTACACCATCTTCATCTTTAAGACAGAATTTATTCGCATCTGTTAGGGATCCCAAGGACACCATAATCTGTTTAAATCTTGTGTTGACCCTTGTATCGAATTTGTCCTTGGCACACCTGCCAGAATTCTCATGTTGCTTATTGAGTCCTTTTAACTTCAATTTTTAGAGAGCTCCACCTGTCACTGGGCACCAGAGTGTCTGCACTCTTGGGAATCATTGGTGTTACATGATAAGTCACTAAACCACCTGGTGGCTGATGAATAAAATCCCAGATGCAAAGGTCCCCTGCCATCTCCCCCTCACTCAGTGCAAGAGTCATCATAGGCTCTTCCCAGGGAGACGTTATTCCGACCCATTACATGTATTTCAGTGCAAGAGCCACAGGTTAGTGGGTCCAGCAAAGTGCTTCCTTCCCACCAACTGGAGAAGAAGGGTCCTCATCAGAGCTCGCCCTGATGCTTTGGGGGAGGTTTTGTGTGAACGCGATTCATTTATCACTGCAGTGAAAGAGATGAACTGGTGGTTGATCTGACCTCGAAGGTGGTTGCAGGGCTTTGTCCTCTTGGCCACTTTCTTCTCTGAAGTTAGACTGCGGCCAGGCTTGGATTTCCTGGGACTGTTCTCATTGTGCATCTCTGTTCATCGGATCCTCAGCCTTGAAGTCCTCCAGGAAGGTGGGCTGGTTCCGTTTTCACAGCCTTCTGTGCTGGAAGACAGAGCACAGCACACCTGTAAGGAGCCTCTTTAAATTCTCTTTAGCTTTCTCTCTGCTCACTTAGCTTCTGAAATCCCTCTTCCTCGTATTTTCCAGTGTTTCTTTTCCTTGGCCACCTTTCACCATCCCGGAGTAGCTGCTTCAGTTAACTGTGCTTTGGCGCGTTGGCCTTGCCTGGAAGAAAGTTGCCAGGTGTCCTGTACAGATGAGCCAGAATTCCGCCTTCCAGTGTTGGACCCGTTATCCTTTAAACCAAAGTGTCTCCTCTTCCTTGTACTTGGTTTTCTTTATGAAACAGTGATTTCCACGAGTAACAGGTCCTGATTTTTTTTATCGGCACTTAAATCCTCTCTGTATTCATTGGAAAACCACAAAGACAGCATCTGCGATGAGCCTCCCCCCAGAGCAGCCTTAACCAACACTTCCAGCCAAAGTCCCCACCCCACCCGCCTCACCCCGTGCTCTTGAGTGTCTGGCGGGTACAGTATTCCTTTTCAGTGTCCCAGAAGCTGTGACGGGGGAGTCCCCGCTTACCTAGAAAGCATTACCGGTCAACTCTGCAGCATTCTCAGATGCAAACCTTAGGTAGTGTTCTTTTTGCAGTGACCTATTTATTTAACCTATTTATATTTATTTAATTTTTACTCTGAAGTGTATCCAGTGACAATTGCACTTGCTTAAAGCACATCAGATTTGCTTTGGACAACACCCCTGACCATTTTAAAACTGGAAACGGAAAAGTTATACTGTATCCTTCCACAGGATGGACGCCTTATAGTAGTTTTGTCATTAAAGGATAAATAATTTGGTTGGGGTAAAAATGTTAATTTTTAAGTGATTTTTTTTTTAAAATTCTGTGCCATTGTGTCTTCTCTGTGGACAGTTAATTGTTGGATGGGTCTGTGTTAATTGTGTGATACAATCCTCTGTGGAACCTGAAATCCTCTTTTTAGCTTTGTATTTTATAAACTGCCAGGTTGTACAGTTTTTATGTGTATTTTTAAAGCTTGATGGCGTGAGGGTATCTAAGTTAAACGGCCTATTTTTGTACCTCCTGTACAGTTTTATAATTCTGCTGATTGATAATGGCACCTTACGCTGAACCGACCACAAATAAACGTAGTTTTAGATTTGGAAGCCAGCTCCATCTTCTTAGAGGCTTGACCACCACTGTCAGACCAGGGGTCGTTCTTGGCTGTCTTCCTGGGTGGGAGTCTGGCTGGTGGAGCCGAAGCAGTGGGCTTAGCGGGTGGGAGGATGGACGGGAGAGGTGTGTGTGTTTACTTGCTGGTGTTCATGGCAGGGTCCGGGGGCTGGAGAGTCCTCCTTAGTTTCTGTGGGCAAAGCTTCCTTGAACCACTGCAGGAAGTCCCCCAAAGTATTGATTTGGGCTGAATTCCAGGAAGGTGGCCATGTTGGGACAGACATGCCTCCTGATGAGGCAGGGTTTGCGGCAGGTGTAAATAGGTTATAGGACCAGGAAATCCACAAGGGGAAAAACACCAGGGAGGTAACTCAGCCAGCACAGCTACGGGAAAGCCACGACCTGTGCGTGTCAGAAGCACATAAGACACCTGCCCAGACGCCAAGGAATGAGCTCAGCAGCCGGTCTGTTGGATTTTAGGATCCTGGCAACATGCTCTCACCTTCTCTTACCCCATCCGCTCTGGTGAAATCAGAGGAGGCTCTGCTTTCTCTTGCACCACCAGGAAGGAGCTGCTCACAGGAGGACCCCGAGGGCCCACCGGCCCCAGGACAGCGTAGCAGAGGCTCTGCGTGGAGGCTGGCTCCCTCTGGCCTGCCAACCAGCGTCCCATCCCCCCATTCCCCACCCCCACCCAGTGGGCACCGGGAGTGCACCTGAGAGCCATGGACACACCCTCTGTCTGAAGCATGGTCCTTGGACGCACGCGGGGCTTCAAGACCCTGTTGGCACCTGCTGGCTGCTTCCTGTTGCTTGGGTTCCCCGCAGAGCTGTTAAGCCAGGGCTGGGATGGTGTCCTGGACTGGCTGGTAGCACCCTCAGCTGCTGCTGAGAACAGGGAGAGGTGCGGGCCCTCAGGAGGGAGGCCAGCAGGCGGTCAGGCCGGGGCCACAGTCTCAGGGCACTGAGGTAGGGTGTGTCGCTTTCATGCTGAGTCAGGGTAGGGCTGGGAAGAGGATTTTTTTTCTGAGTGTTTTGGTTATTAAATATATGTGCAGATGTACCCAACTGTATTCCATCAGTGAATGCACCTATCTGACTGTCTTTCTATGTTTGTCCCATCTCCCTCGTGTGTGCTAGACCCATGCCTTAGCTTCACGAGACCGTAACAGCCAACGTCACAGCCCAGCCTGCTTGCCCTTCCCGCAGGGCTGGGCACTGCACTGGGGCGTCTGTGCCCCAGTGGCTGGTGGGCCGCATTCCCTTCTCCCTGCAGACCAGTATTTCCCCAAGATCAAGAACATTTAAATGAAATTAGAGCATTCTTTAACACCATACACAAAAAACAAGCTCAAAATGGATTGAAGACCTAAATGTAAGGCCAGATACTGTAAAACTCACAGAGGAAAACATGGGCAGAACACTCCCTGACATAAATCACAGCAAGATCTTTTTCAGTCCATTACTCTGGGAGATACTAGATAAAAACAAAAATAAACAGATGGGACCTAATGAAACTGAAACGCTTTTGCACAGCAAAGGAAACCATAAACAAAACGAAAAGACAACCCACAGATTGGGAGAAAATACTTGCAAATGATGCGACCGACAAGGGATTAGTCTCCAAAATTTACAAACAGCTCATGCGGCTTAATATCATCAAAACAAAGAACATTTAACATCCTTCACTTTGGTGAGAGGCTGCCTAGACCCTTCGCCAAGGCCATAAATCAGGTCATGAACCCGTGTCTGGGCCAATGGACTGTGGGCAGAGGAGCAGGGCTGGTGAGACCATGGCAGCCCCTGGGAAACCATGTTGGAAGACAGCAGGGGTTCCCGGGGGAAGTTTCCTGAAACAGGAGGGGCAGGGTGGGCAAGAGAGCAACTGTGTAAATAAACTTGGCCTCTGAGAGGGCTGGCAGGTGAGCCCAATAAGTACTCTTCCCTGCCCCCTCCTCCCTGAGCCTCTCCAAATCCACCTTCCCCTGCCCAGCCCGCCTCAGAGCCACAGAAGTACGCTCAGCAAGTTTGCTAGCAGGCAACGCAAAGCTAGAAAGACGATACATGACCCAATTAGGAGTCCAGAAGATATCGGGAAACCGGAATGCTGAGCCCAAAGAAAGGTGATGGGAAATGCGTCAGACCTTGCCATTGACGATGGGGCTGGGGGTGGAGGGCAGGCGGTGAGGGGCCTGGAAACTGCTGCAGACTTTTTTTTTTTTAAGATTTTTTTTGACGTGGACCATTTTTCGAGTCTTTATTGAATTTGTTAAGAGTATTGCTTCTGGGTTTTTTTTGTTTTGTTTTGTTTTTTTAATGTTTTCGTTTTTTGGCCCCGAGGCATGTAGGATCTTAGTTCCCCTACCAGGAATTGAACCCGCACCCCCTGCATTGGAAGGCAAAGTCTTAACCTCTGGACCGAGAGGGAAGTCCCTGTCACAGACATTTGAAGACACAGGAGTTTGGCCGAGAGAGACGTGGGGGCAGCTGGTGGGCGCTCGGATGTCTGTCGTGTGATGAGCAGGCTTTGCTGTCTTGCTCCAGGGAGTCTGAGCTGGAAGAGGGGCAGCAGGGTCCCCAACAGCAGATCCCGGCTCCCGGAGAGAGGGCTGCCTAACAGCTTGAGCCGCCCAGCAGGGCCAAAGGAGGATTGCAAGTGAGCGAGTGGAGGAATCCAACAGAGGGGAAGGGCCTCACCCTGAACAGACGAGGGGAATTCTTCTTTGGGTCAGAGGTTGAACTCGGGTCCCTTCCAAATAAGCATCTGTGCCTGAGGCCCACCCCTCCCTCTTATGAGTTCCTGGAAAAGGGCTGCACGGTGGATGTGAATCACAGGAAGTGGGGAGGGGAGGCGCCCAGAAAGAACTGTTCACGATGGGTTGGGGTGGGGTAGCCATGCTCCAGGATTCTCCAGGGACGTCCCCTGCTCCAGACGAGGTGCACTGAGAGGTGGCTGGTACCAGGTGAGAGAACCAAGGGCCACAGCTGACACATGGAGGACAATTTCCAAAGTTTGTGGCTTAGAATACTAGTTCCAACGGAGATTAAACTTAGAAAAAAAGGGCTCAATGACCAAATAAGTTCAGGAAATGCTGAATTAAATAGATTCCCTATTCACTGTAATACCATTCAGAGGCCTTTTACATGCTAACGAGATATTCTCCTAGAGGGAATATACCCTTATCTCCAATTTTTGCCTTTAATTAAAAAAAAAGAGAGAGAAAAGAAAAGAAGGAGGGGTGTTTGGAGTGACAGAAATAATGCTATATTTTCATCAGATCTTATCTTCCTCTTTCCGGATACCCAGGAAGACAGCAGTCCCAGACTCCCTTGAAGTTAGCTTAGGACATGTGACTAATTCCGGCCACTGGTCCATTTAAGAGCCAGCACGACACTCCAGTGCTCTCCGTTCGACTCAGTGATGGGCCATCGTGGAGGCACAAAACGGAAGCCACGTGAATCAGGGTCACCTGACTCAGAACAGACTTCTCATCAGCGAAACAAGAAACCCTTGCACTCGGCCACAGAAATGTCTGGGTTCATCACCGCGGCTGAGCTGAGCCCTCCTGACTCAGACAGTAGGTACAGGTCCAGGGAAAAGGCCACTACATATGCCCAGGAAATGTGAGGCCGATGCTGGACTGTCTGCCTTTAGCAGGATCGAAAGCTGGTGCTCTCAGATGACGCAAGGGCGTGGAGAAGAGGGATTCTCTACCTGCTGCTCTGACTTTCCCCACCAACAAATAACATGTTTGGCCCTGATGGTTACCTGGACTGGCTTACCTGGATGGTTACCGTGCTGGGGCAACACCTGATGCAATGTAGGCTGAACGCAACTAGGGGAGGTGGGTGGGGCAGGGAATAGCGCATCCCCCACTGCCCTTCCTTGGCACAAGGCTGCAGGGTTTGTTGTGGTCTTTTCCCAGGGACTGGGATGGCCAGGTTGGAAGGGAGGGGGTGGAGGGTGAAGATGGAGAGGAGATGCCTTCTCCTCAGCACCCAGAACAATTTTAGGGGGAGCGAAGGGGGGACAAAGGGTCAGAAGGTGGATAACTTACCCTCGGCCCCGCGAAGTGTGGAGGTTGAGGTCTGACTTCCGTTCTGGGAGGCTCAGAAGCCCACCTTCTTTCTCTCGTGCTGCAGAAGGAAGAAACAGGAAAAGCACAATAAAACCGCAATGCTGAAAAACACAATAAAACCACAGCTGTTGCTTAGCAAAGCTGCTCTTCCCCTTGCAGCCTGTGAGCCGTGGTGTGTCACTCCAGGTGGCTGGTGGCTGTCACAGGGGCTGGGAGGGCAGGCAGAGAGTGGAGAAAGTGTTGGCTGAAAAGGAAGCCCTCTTATGTCGGATTTGCTGTAACCAGATCTTGACAAAGCCCAGTGCCGTTTTTCAATGGTTCAAACGTTTTTAGCTAAGCCGGTGGTTTTCAAACTTTAACGGTATCAGAGCCATGGTCTGAGGAACTTGGTAAACATACACATGCCCAGGCCCTATCCTGCTTCAGCAAGCCAGGGCCTCTGCATTCTTTAACCTCCCGGTGATGCTTATTATAGAAAGAAGTTTCACAAGATGATCATCGTTAATGCTGTGGTGTGACTTTCACCTGTTAAAAATGAATATCAGTTTTAAAATTCCAATTTGAATGATATTGGATATACTTTTTTAAAAAATCCTGGTTTCCACAAGCCAGTGCCGGGGACTGAGAGGTAGCTGGTCATCCAGTTCCACGGCGGGGTGAGTTGTCTTACTGCAGCAGGGGCGGAGTGCCGGCTCATCTGGTTTGAAAGAATGAGGCCGAGGCCTCAGTCAGGGACCCCCCAGGACCCACCCCCAGCCCCCTGCCGTGTCAGCAGAGTGTGATCCATGGAAACGTTTGCGATGGTCTCCTGACGCTTGTTTGCACTGAAGTCTGGGTGTGGGGCACGGGGGGAGCCCTTTTAACCTAAAGGCTTGCGTGCTTCCCCTAAGAAAAATGTGCTTCTGTATTTTTTAAACAGTCGTCTCCCCTCCGTTTTCTCTTTTTATTTTCTGGAACTTTTAACAGTAGAATGTTGGGACTCTGGGTTTAACCCTCCATGTCACTTATCTTTTATTTCTTATATTCCATTTGTTGTTTTTTGTGCCTCTTGGAAATTTTCCAAGTTTTCTGTGATGCTTTTGTTAGTTTCAACAATCCTTTTTTTTTTTTTTTTTAAACGATCCCCCCAGATTACGGGATCTTCGTTCCCCGACCAGGGATTGAACCCAGGGCCACGGCAGTGACAGCACCGAGTCCTAACCACTGGACCACCAGGGAAATCCCTCAGCCATCTTTTTTTTTTAAAGAAGAGTTTTAATCTATTTATTTATTTATTTTTGGCTGCGTTGGGTCTTTGTTGCTGCATGTGGGCTTTCTCTAGTTGCGGCAAGCGGGGGCTACTCTGTTGCAGTGCAAGGGCTTCTCATTGCGGTGGCTTCTCGTTACAGAGCACGGGATCTAGGCACACGGGCTTCAGTAGTTGTGGCACGCAGGCTCAGTAGTTGTGGCTCGTGGGCTGTAGAGCACGGGCTCAGTAGTTGTGGCATGCGGGCTCAGTAGTTGTGGCGTGCGGGCTTAGGTGCTCTGCGGCATGTGGGATCTTCCCCGACCAGGGCTCGAACCCGTGTCCCCTGCATTGGCAGGTGGATTCTTAACCACCAGGGAAGTCCCTCAGCAATCATTTTTTTAATCTCCAAGGGTTCTTGATCCCTGTCCCTTTCTTACGGGGAAATTAGTATTTGAGTAAAACAAGTAGACTTTTTTTGTGTGTTTTTCAGTTCCCTGTATTACCTCTGTATCCTTTGAGATCATTTTTGTTTATCTTGATCTTTCCCAAGTTGCAGATTTTCTTAAATGTCTGGTGATCCTTGATAGGTTACACACACTTAAAAATGAGGCCATGAAAAAGTGATTGAGGCCCCATGTTGGTGGGTAGACCTTGTCAACTGATGAGCTCTGTTTTTAGGTAACCGTATGGGAACCCTTAAATGCCAGCTTGCAGAGGTCTTTGCTCTGGGGTTCTTAAGTGTCTTTGGAGAAGAATCTTCTGATCGTTGGCCTCGGGATTGGCTACTGCTGTCTGCCCCTCTACATCAGGGGTAGGGAGGAAGGGTCAAATGTTCTATGAACCAACTTCTAGTTAAATCCAGTTCCCACATGTCATTCCCAACCTCCACCCTCCTTCCCTGAGTCTCCAAGTTGAAGCCTCTCTCTGGTTCCATTGGGT
The DNA here is from genome assembly GCF_949774975.1 of Lagenorhynchus albirostris. Classification (NCBI taxonomy): domain Eukaryota; kingdom Metazoa; phylum Chordata; class Mammalia; order Artiodactyla; family Delphinidae; genus Lagenorhynchus; species Lagenorhynchus albirostris. Next base: position 45,732,336 of record NC_083114.1, on the reverse strand, counting down.
AAATCTGCCCTCCTTAGCTACATCTCACTCATGCATAACTGTAGGTGGAGGCAACCTTGGCTAGAGCTGCAGCCTGCGGAGGAAACCTTGTCTGTTTGGGGATGGGGGATACCATAGGGGCACAGCAGGAGCAAAGAGGGGACACTGGGGGCGTGGATGGGAGAGTGGTTGGCCTTGGGGTCCAGACTGATGGAGGAAGACAGGGATGCGGTCGGAGAAGATTCTGGAGATGAAGAATATGGAGGGAAGCAGTATTGCGTGGTGACAAAGTAAGATGTGACTGAAGGGGTGGGTGGTAGGATGGAGGTAAAGACTTGTAGTTGAGGAATGGAGCAGATGTTGGCGCTCAGGTGGGCCTTCTGGTAGACACAGTGGTTGCCCAGGGTGACAGCAGGAGTCAGGGGTGGGGGAGGTAGGGGGAAACAGGAAGAGCCAATGTCCTCCATGGACCCCGGGTAGGAGGAACGGCTGTGAACTCCAGGTAGGGGAAGTGGCCTTGAGATGCAGAACTGGTACATGAGGGAGGGCTTGCTTCCAGAACGCTGAAGCCACGTGGGGCCAGCCAGTACCCAGTGCCCGCCCAGCCCCGAGATACGAGGAATGGGGGAAGAGGCATCCTCACAGGGGGCCCAGCTCCAGTCAGGGCAAGGAAACAAAGGGAGGGTCTGTGCAGGGGTGAGGGATGTGGGCAAATTTCTCTCCAGTAAAACACGTTTCAGGGTGCTAATGGGGAGACTTTGAGGGAAGGGGAGCACTGATCTGAAAATGGGTGAAAGTTCAGGAGCTGGTGGGAACCCAGCAGCTTATACCTGAGGAGGCCCAGGACTCTGCACGTGGGTGGATTAACTCACCCTCCGGTTCTGATTGGATCATTATGGGAAGTGGCTCAGAAGCCCCAGGAGGTTGCTGGGCCCTTGACCTCACCAATGCCTGAAGCCCTTTTATTTACAAGAGGAACTGAGGTGGTTCTCTGTTGTGACAGCACCTGTGGCTGGGTGGCCTCATTACAGCTGCAGAGCTTACCCAGAGCTGGGGGAAAGGGAGGCCAGGTTCAAGCCCCTGAACTAACCCAACAAGGTCCCATTGCTGCCACTGGGCCCAGACCCCATGGCTGTCACCCCTGACCCTGGACACATACTCTAATGGTTAAAAACCATAAACACCTGGTAATATCTAATTGATTTTTTTAACTAAAAAATTTTTAATTGAAGTATAGTTGAATTACAGTATCTTTTTTGTTTCAGGTGTACATCACAGTGATTCAGTTTTATATATATATATATGTATATATTTGTATATATACATATTTATGTATATATACATATATATATTCTTTATCAGATTGTTTTCCCTAATAGGTTATTACAAAATATTGAATATAGTTCCCTGTGCTCTAATTGATTTTTCTTTCTTTTTTTTTTTTTTTTTTGCCGGTACACGGGCCTCTCACTGCTGTGGCCTCTCCCGTTGCAGAGCACAGGCTCCGGACGCGCAGGCTCAGCGGCCATGGCTCACGGGCGCAGCCACTCCACAGCATGTGGGATCCTCCCGGACCAGGGCACGAACCCGTGTCCCCTGCATGGGCAGGCAGACTCTCAACCACTGCGCCACCAGGGAAGCCCTCTAATTGATTTTTTAAAAGTGATCTTTGACTATACTCAAATATTTCTTAAGCTAATACTCAGTCCCCAAAAGAAAACAGCCTCACAGTAAAAAAACAAGAGTATGTCTCTTGGATTTTTGCCTTTGCTCTCTCTAACAAGCCAAGGAGCTGTCTTTGGCATATTTCCTAAGGAAAGCGTCCAGTTTCCCATCTGAGTTCCTAGTAAAGCATCTCAGTTTATTCTCCCTCTTGTAGTTACGGTTAAAGGAAGAAAAGGGCAGCTGGCTACCCTGACATCCATGCTTTCCAGAGAGAAGGTTCTCTCCCTTCTATGAGAGACCCTCTCAGGCTTGCCCTCCCTCAGCTCTTTGGCTGTTTGATGTTTATGGGTAAACTTGCTGCATCTACATAGATCACCCCCTTTAAAAATATTCTCTCAGGATCCCAGCTCATTTCAGACCTCCCTGTGATTGTAGAGGAATATCACCTACAGCTGACCTAATGGTCAGACATTTTAGACTGGGTGGCAGGACACTTGCTCACTGTGGGCACTAGATGGCGTCATGTGCAGTCACTGTTCCTCCTGGCGCCCCAGCATCTTGGTTCAGCAGGTCACCTGCCACGGCTACTGGCTCCTCCTTCCCACTCTGCAGGGTGGCTCCCCATGAGAGGGGGCTGGGCTCCAAAAAGAAGACCAGAGGGCCTGGCTTTATAAACAACTCAAGTCCTTCATGAGCCAGTAGGTTTCTAAGTAATACATATTCACAAACTTTTCTCACTCGAGGACTAAACGTAACCTGTATAACATAACATCATATGTCGGGCCCCTCCCTGTATGGGGGTGATCTTGGGATCTGACACTCTGTAGACCCATGCAGTAGTCAAGCCACGTACTAGGCTGTCCTTGAGCATAGCCTATAAGGACAGAGAAAAGTACGTGTCCAGGCACCAGCTGTAACAACCACCACAATCTTGGTTGAGTGCTCACTGTGCCAGGCTCTGACCCAATGTTTTGTGAATCATTATAAAAGCCTTTGAAGGGGGCTGTGAGGTGGGCGAGAGGGCCTTAGAGCTTGGTTGTGAGATCCCAAAGGCCTGGACTTGAATCTCTTGCTGCTGAATGCCTACTCAATTACCATGCGTAGTATGCATACATAAGAAGCACGACCCCATTTTACAGGTGAGCAAACTGAAGCTCAGAGAAGTTAAGCAACTTGCCCAAGGTCACACAGCCAGCATGGGCTGAGCAGAGATTCATGCACGGTTCCTTGTAACTCCACTCTGCTAGACTGACCCCGCAATCTCCGTCATTCAGTCTACAGGCCAGTGAGCCTACTGCCTGCTCTAGGAAGCACTGGCCTTCCATGGCCCTAGCGAGCATTTCTACTCCAAATCTCTAGTTTCTACTTGTAGTTGTGATTACCTTGACTTTATTTAAATTGAGAACACCTTTTCATTCTTACAAAAACAGTGTGGTCCCAGGACCAGAACCAGCAGCATCCAGGTTATTACAGACCCAGCTCTGATTAGTGGTTATGGGACCTGATGCCAAGTGAGCTGCTGGGGGGCTCTGTCGGGGCTCCTGCCACATGGCCTCAAGCACCCACAATCTCTTTCCGGGCGGTTCTCTCTTTACTCCCCTGGACCGAGGAGTGCCCAAGTGCAGCGAGATGCTATCTCTGACAAAACAAAGTCTGAGATTGGGATTGACATACATACACTAATATGTATAGAACAGATAACTAATTAAAAAATGGAGATAAAATTTAAATAATGGCTTAGCATTTCAGCTCTGAGAATAAAAATATTTATAACAAGTTCTAATAAAATGTATTCATTTCTTTATTAAAAAAAACCCCAAAGTCTGAATTGTGAAGGGGCAGTGCGTCAGGCACGGCAATCTGCGGTGAACTACGTACACATTTGTATTCATATTTTCCTCATTGCTCTGCAGTTTGGCTTTCAACAACTAAGAATTAAAAATGCTGTTGTCGGGGCTTCCCTGGTGGCGCAGTGGTTGAGAGTCCGCCTGCCGATGCAGGGGACGCGGGTTCGTGCCCCAGTCCGGGAAGATCCCACATGCTGGGGAGAGGCTGGGCCCATGAGCCATGGCCGCTGAGCCTGCGCGTCCGGAGCCTGTGCTCCGCAACGGGAGAGGCCACGACAGTGAGAGGCCCGTGTACCGCAAAAAAACAAAACAAAATCAAGGGACGACCTGAAGGTTGGGTACCATTATGCCAACCTTGGAAATCATTTGACCAGGAAGGTGGGATGAAGTAGGAAGACAGAAGTGCCCCAGAAAACCTATCAAAAATAGAGAAAAGAGGGCTTCCCCTTAAAAAAAGATAAGTCCAGACATAACTCCTGGGGAAAAGATGAATGAGACACGCACCCTTATTTGTGTCTACGACAGATGCTATCCAAACCGTAAAGTCACAAGGGCCCCTCAAAGCCTTGCCGTGACGTCCCCACCCAGCGTTCTACGTTGGCTTTGTCTGACCAGCAGTATGACAGGAATATTTCAAAAGAACTTCTATGAAGAAATCCAGGCACAAACGTACCAAGAGGGGTCGCTTCAAAGCCAGCAGACCTTCAGCATTCGTGGCCTTGACTGTCCTGTTGGTCCCTGACGTGATCTAATTTGTGTTTTTGCTGAGCCGGGAGTTTCAGTGGTAGTTATGAGGGGTGGAGCTGTGGGAGCAAAACCTCTGCTTGTGGGTGAGCCCAGCACCCACCTCTGCTCCCAGCTTTGATACTTTTTGCCTATTGGTACAAAGCTACTCTGCCAGGGTAGGTTTTTTAAATTGCTAGGCGAGGTGGCCGATGTGAAAAGATCTGAGAACACGATAGTTCTTAGTTGTTAAGAAGATGTTTTGGTGGCAGGGCACGTCAAATACAAGGAAGACCCAGCTCTGTGATGTTGACAAGCTTCCTGCAGGGGTTCAGAGGGCAACTCATCCTGGAACTGTCTCATTCATCAAAGGCTCCCAGGAGTGCAGAAACCACACATCAGAAGAGAGACTGGAGAGGGACGTCCCTGGTGGTCCAGTGGTTAGGACTTGGCACTTTCACTGCCGTGGCCCAGGTTCAATCCCTGGTCAGGGAACTAAGATCCTGCAAGCCAAAAGAAAAAAAAAAAATTCAACGTAGAACTACCATATGATCCAGCAATTCCAATTCTGGATATTTGCCTCAGAGAGTTTGAGTTGCCTCAAAGCAGGGACTCAAAGGCATGTTTGTACACCCATGATCACAGCAGAATTATTCACAAGAGCCAAAAGGAGGAAGCATCCCACGTGTCTGTTGACTGATAAATGGATAAACAAAATGGAGTATATTCGTACAAGGTGGTGTTATTCAGCCTTAAAAAGGAAGGAAATTTTTTTTTCATAAATTTATTTATTTTTGGCTGCGTTGGGTCTTCGTTGCTGCACGCGGGCTTTCTCTAGTTGCGATGAGCGGGGGCTACTGTTCGTTGCGGTGTGCGGGCTTCTCATTGCAGTGGCTTCTCTTGTTGCGGAGCACGGGCTCTAGGCACACAGGCGTCAGTAGTTGTGGCTCGCGGGCTCTAGAGCACAAGCTCAGTAGTTTTGGCGCACGGGCTTAGCTGCTCCGCGGCATGTGGGATCTTCCCGGACCAGGGCTCGAACCCGTGTCCCCTGCACTGGCAGGCAGATTCTTAACCACTGCGCCACCAGGGAAGCCCCCAGGAAGGAAATTCTAACACATGCTATGACATGGATGAGCCTTGAGGACATCATGCCCAGTGAAATAAGCCAGTCACAAAAAGACAAATACCGTGTGATTCCACTCGTGTGAGGTCCCTAGAGCAGTCCAGCTGAGAAACAGAAAGTAGAACAGTGGCTGCCAGGGGCTGGAGGGAGGGGCAGTCAGTGCTGAAAAGAGAGGGTTTTCAGTTCGGGATGAAGGTGAGGGACGGCGGTTCTGGAGAGGGGTGGTGGTGGTGATAGCTGCACAGCAGTGTGGGTGGACTTAATGCCACAGAGCTGGACACTAAAGATGGTTAAAATGGTCAGTTTTACAGGGTGTATATTTTAACAGAGTTTAAAACGAGGTAACGGACTGAAAGTGAGGTTAGTCTGGAGTCACGGCTGGGACAGGAAGCACGTGACTCCTGAGAGGGGAGTTTGGGCCAAAGCCTCATTATACTTGCTGAACGGGTGGCAGCCCTGCCACAAGCGGCATCTGGAAGCTGGACCCCTGGCCACCCTCCTTCCCCATCGCAGCCACGCCCTTTAGCAGATGACAGGTAAGTGCACATTCCTTGCTCCTCCTCGTTTCCCTCGTGGCAGAGTGGAAAGGGCTTGGGATGGACTGTCAATCAAGACTTGAGTTCTTGTCCTTTCCCCTCCCTGGGCCTCCCCACCCCTCCCCGGCCTCCCTCAAGCCCAGGGGCTGGAGACGCACAGAGCTCCCTGCGGCCAGAGGGTCCCTGCTCTGCGGAGCTCACGTCTGCGTCTCTCGGTCCATTGTCGGCCTATGGTTTTCGCGGTTGTTTCCTGTTTTTGTCCTTTCTCTTCCCTCCCCTGCTCTGTCAACCACACAACCAACTTAGAGGTACGGGGCTGCCTCCCTGCCATGGGCCACATGGGCCCAGGCCATCCAGGAAGTTTCCTTCTAGTTTGCTAAGAGCTTTTATCATGAAAGATGTTGAATATCATCATTTTTTTTTCTAGATCTACTAAGATGATCATAGTTTTTTTTCTTCTTAAATCTATTAATGTAAGTTTTTAGTTTGGGCTCCTTCAAAAATAGAGCCTGGAACAAGGACTTCAGTTCCGGTAGATTATTTGAGAGGTGATGCCAGGAAGCAGGGAGCAAAGGAGAAAAAGCCAATTAACGATGCATAATTGCTGTTGCAGCTGTAGGCAAAGGAAGTTCAAATCTGTGGGGACCTCTGATAAGTCTACAGGATGCTGCCCAGAATTGCCTTCCCCAAAAGAAGGAGACTGGAGCATGTATCCACCAGCTCCTGTTTCATCTTAGGGATGAAAGGGTTTCATCTTAGAGAACTTAACTCTCCTATGCTTCTGGGAAACACTAGCAGGCAGATAAGTGACTCCTAAAGCCATTGAAGAAGACCCTGAGGCAAAACACAAAAAGCAACGTGATATAAGCTTGAGGTGAGACACTGGAGCATAAGGTGAGTCTAAGCTTGCAGGAAATTATGTGCTGTAAATACAGTGGATGTCAGAGGAGGGCAGAAGTAATGTGACATAGAGCACCGAAGTTTACTATTACCAACAATAATAAATGACATACGTAGATTTCTCTTCTGTTGTTAGACTACCTTTGCATAGCTGAGATAAGCCCAACTTGGACATGATGTCTAGTATTTTTAATATACTGCTAGATTTGGTTTGTTTGTATTTTTCTTACTGTTGCATTTATATTCATGAGTGAGACTGGCTTCTAATTTTCCTTTTTCATCCTATTCTTGTCTCATTTTGGTATTAAGGTTACACTGGCCTCATAGAAAGAGTTAAGAGTGTGTTCCTGCGATTTGCATTCTCAGAAAGAGTTTTTATAAAATTAGAATTATCTCTACTTAAACTTCTGGAACACTATCTAGACTTGGTATTTCCTTTGTGGGAAGATTTCAAATTATGGATTTAATTTTGTTTTTAGTTTGTTTTTAATATTCTACATATGAATTAAATCATATGGTATTTGTCTTTTTCCATCTGACTTATTTCACTTAGCGTAATGCCCCCAAGGTCCATCCGTGTTGTCACAAATGGCAAGATTTCATCTTTTTTTAAAAAAATATTTATTTATTTATTTGGCTGCACCGGGGCTTAGTTGCGGCATGCGTTGCGGCACGTGGGATCTTTCGTTGTGGCTCGCGGGCTCTACTTTGTGGTGTGCGGGCTTCCTCTAGCTGTGGCATGGATATAATTTCTTTAATAGCTGTAGAACCATTCAGGCTTTTTATTTCTTCTTAAATCAAGTTAGGTAAGTTCTGTTTTTTCTAAGATTTGGTCTACTTTGTTTCATATTTCTTGACATAAATGATTTATAGTCTTTTTAATTTTAACTTTATTGAAGTATAGTTGATTTATAATGTTGTATTAATAAAATTTTCAATTATGGTAAAATACACATAAAATTCACTATTTAACTGGTTTTAAATGTACTATTTTAAAGATGGTTGTGTTACATTTACACTGTTTTGCAACAAATCTCGAAAACTTTTTTATCTTGCAAAACTGAAACTCTATACCCATTAAACAAACAACTCACCATTTCCCCCTTCCCCCAGGCCCTGGCAACCACAGTTCTACTTTGTTTCTATGAATTTTTTTTTTTTTTTTTTTTGTGGTACGGGGGGGTCTCTCCCGTTGCGGAGCACAGGCTCCGGACGTGCAGGCTCAGCGGCCATGGCTCACGGGCCCAGCCGCTCCACGGCATGTGGGATCTTCCCGGACCAGGGCACGAACCCGTGTCCCCTGCATCGGCAGGCGGACTCTCAACCACTGCGCCACCAGGGAAGCCCTGTTTCTATGAATTTGTATAGGCTTCTTCTTTTTTGAATTATAAGATAACATTATTTTAATTTTTTAAATTGAACTATAATGTACAATATTATGTAAGCTTCAGGTGTTCTACGTAGTGGTTTGGCATTTGCATACATTATGAAATAATCACGATAAGTCTGTTAATCATCTGTCCCCATATGGAGTTATTACAATATTATTGGCCATATTTCTTATAGTGTGTGTTACATCCCTGTGGCTCATTTTGTAACTGGAGTTTTGTACCTCTTAATCCCATTCGCCTATTTTGTACCCCTCTCCACCCCTTTCTCTCTGGTAACCACCCATTTGTTCTCTGTATCTATGAGCCTGTTTTTTGTTTGGTTTTATTTGTTTTGTTTTTTATTTTATTTTTTAATAGACCTTTATTGGAGTATAATTGCTTCACAATACCGTGTTAGTTTCTGTTGCACAACGAAGTGAATCAGCCATATGCATACACATGTCCCCATATCCCCTCCCTCTTGAGCCTCCCTCCCATCCTCCCTATCCCACCCCTCCAGATGGTCGCAGAGCACCGAGCTGATCTCCTTGTGCTATGCTGCTGCTTCCCACCAGCCAACTATTTTATATTCGGTAGCGTATATATGTTGATGCTACTCTCACTTAACCCCAGCTTCGCCCTCCCACCCCATGTCATCAAGTCCATTCTCTATGTCTACCTCTTTATTCCTGCCCTGCAACTAGGTTCATCAGTACCATTTTTTTAGATTCCATATATATGCACTACCATACGGTATTTGTTTTTCTCCTTCTGACTTACTTCACTCTGTATGACAGACTCTAGGTCCATCCACCTCACTACAAATAACTCAATTTCGTTTCTTTGTATGGCTGAGTAATATTCCATTGTATATATGTGCCACGTCTTCTTCATCCATTCATCTGTTGATGGACATCTAGGTTGGTTCCATGTTCTGGCTATTGTAAATAATGCTGCAATGAACACTGTGGTGCATGTCTCTTTCCGAATTATGGTTTTCTCAGGTTATATACCCAGCAGTGGGATTGCTGGGTCATATGATAGTTCTATTTTAAGTTTTTTAAGGAACCTCCATACTGTTTTGCATAGTGGTTGTATCAATTTACATTCCCACCAACAGTGTAGGAGGGTTCCCTTTTCACCCCACCCTTTCCAGTATTTATTGTTTCTAGCTTTTTTGATAATGGCCATTCTGATCGGCGTGAGGTGATACCTCATTGTAGTTTTGATTTGCATTGCTCTAATAATTAGTGATGTAGAGCATCTTTTCCTGTGCCTCTTGGCCATCTGTATGTCTTCCTTAGTGAAATGTCTATTTAGGTCTTCTGCCCATTTTTTAACTGGATTGTTTGTGCTTTTTATATTGAGCTCTATGAGCTGTTTATATATTTTGGAGATTAATCCTTTGTCTGTTGTTTCATTTGCAAATATTTTCTCCCATTCTGAGGGTTGTCTTTTTGTCTTGTTTACGGTTTCCTTTGCTTTTTGCTTAAAAGCAAAACTTTTTAAGTTTAAGTCCCATTTGTTTATTTTTGTTTTTATTTCTGTTCCTCTAGGAGGTGGGTCAAAAAAGATCTAGTGGTTTATATCAAAGAGTGTCTTTCCTATGTTTTCCTTTAAAAGTTTTACAGTGTCTGGTCTTACATTTAAGTCTTTAATCCATTTGGAGTTTATTTTTGTGTAGAGTGTTAAGTAGTGTTCTAATTTCATTCTTTTACCTGTAGCTGTCCAGTTTTCCCAGCACCACTTATTGAAGAGGCTGGCTTTTCTCCATTGTATGTTTTTGCCTCCTTTGTTGTAAATTAGGTGCCCATAGGTGTGTGGGTTTATCTCTGGGCTTTCTATCCTGTTCCATTGATCTATATTTCTGTTTTTGTGCCAGTACCATACTGTCTTGATTACTGTAGCTTTGTGGTATAGTTTGGAGCCAGGGAGTCTGATTCCTCCAACTCCGTTTTTCTTTCCCAAGATTGTTTTGGCTATTGAGGGTCTTTTGTGTTTCCATACAAATTTTAAGATCTTTTATTCTAATTCTGTGAAGAATGCCATTGGTAGTTTGAAAGGGATTGCATTGAATCTGTAGATTGCTTTGTGTAGTATAGTCATTTTCACAATATTGCTTCTTCCAATCCAAGAACATGGTATATTTCTTCATCTGTTTATGTCATCTTTGATTTCTTTCATCAGTGTTTTATAGTTTTCTGAGTATAAGTGTTTCGCCTCCTTAGGCAAGTTTATTCCTAGGTATTTTATTCTTTTTGTTGCAATGGTAAATGGGAGTGTTTCCTTAATTTCTCTTTCTGATATTTCGTTGTTGGTGTATAGGAATGCCAGAGATTTCTGTTCATTAATTTTGTATCCTGCAACCTTACCAAACTCATTGATTAGTTCTAGTAGTTTTCTGATGGCATCTTTAGGATTTTCTATATATAGTATCATGTCATCAGCAAAGAGTGACAGTTTTACTTCTTCTTTTCCAATTTGTATTCCTTTTATTTCTTTTCTTCTCTGATTGCTGTGGCTAGGACTTCCAAAACTATGTTGAATAAGAGTTGCAAGAGTGGACGTCCTTTTCTTGTTCCTGATCCTAGTGGAAATGCTTTCAGTTTTTCACCATTGAGTATGATGCTTGCTGTGGGTTTGTCATATATGGCCTTTATTATGTTGGTGTAATTTTTGTTTTTTATTTGCCATGCCACGCAGCTTGCAGGATCTTAGTTCCCCGACCAGGGACTGAACCCACACCCTTGGCAGTGAAAGCTCAGAACCCTAACCGCTGGACTGCCAGGGAATTCCCATTTGGTTTTTTTTCAGATTCCACATATAAGTGAGATCATACAGTATTTGTCTTTCTCTGTCTGACTCACTTCATTTAGCATAATACCCTCTAGATCCATCCATGTTTCGCTAATGGCAAGATTTCATTTTTTATGGCTGAATAATACTCCATTGTATAGATATACCAACCACATCTTTATCCATGCATCTATCAGTGAACACCACCAACAGTACACAAGAGTTCCCTTTTCTCCACATCCTTGCCAATGCTTTTTATTTGTTTTCTTTTTGATGACAGCCATTCTGACAGGTGTGAGGTGATATCTCATTGTGTTTTTGATTTGCATTTCCCTGATGATTAGTGATGTTGAGCATCTTTTCATGTCTGTTGGCCATCTGTATATCTTCTTTGGAAAAATGTCTCTTCAGGTTCTCTGCCCGTTTTTTTTTTTTAATTAATTAATTAATTTGGTTGCGCCAGGTCATAGTTGCGGTATGCAGGATCTTTAGTTGTGGCATGTGGGATCTAGTTCCCTGATCAGGGATTGAACCTGGGCCCCCTGCATTGGAAGTGTGGAGTCTCAACAACTGGACCACCAGGAAAGTCCCCTCTGCCCATTTTTTAATAGGGTTTTTTTTTTATGTTGAGTTGTATGATTCTTTGTATATTTTGGCTATTAACCCCTAATTGGATATAACATCTGCAAATATCTTCTCCCATTTAGCAGGCTGCCTTTTTGTTTTGTTGATAGTTTCCTTCATTGTGCAAAAGCTTTTTAATTTGACGTATTTGTTTATTTTTGCTTCCCTTGCCTGAGGAGACATATCCAAAAATTATTGCTAAGACCGATGCCAAAGAGCATGCCGCCTATGTTTTCTTCTAGGAATTTTATGGTTTTGTTTATTGGGATTTTAAAAATTATTATTACTGGTTCAGTTACATTACTGGTAATAAGTCTGTTCATATTTTCTATTTCTTCCTGATTCAGTCTTGGGAGATTGAACGTTTCTAGGAATTTATCCATTTCTTCTAGGTTGTCCATTGTATTGGTTTATAGTTGTTCACAGTAATCTTTTAAGACCCTTTTTATGTCTGAGGTGTTTTTGTAACTTCTCTTTTGGTTCTGATGAGTTTGGCTAAAGGTTTATCAATTTTGTTTATCTTTTTGAAGAACCAGCTCTTAGTTTCACTGATCTTTCCTATTGTTTTTTGTTTGTTTGTTTGCTTTTAGTCTCTATTTCATTTATTTCTACTCTGATCTTTATTATTTCTTACCTTCTACTAACTTTGGGTTTTGTTCTTCTTTTTCTAGTTCCTTTAGGAGTAAGTTAGATTGTTCATTTGTATAGTCTTCTTTTTAATCTTGTAGTTATGTAGTTATTTTTATTCCTAATAATGTTTATTTGTGCTTTCCTTTGTTTATAAGTAAATTCCAGCAGAGATTTGCCTGTTCTACTGGTTTTTTCAAGGAACTAACTTTTGGTTTTATTGATCCTGTCTACCATATCTTTGTTTTCTATTTTATTGATTTCTGTTCTTTATTATTCTCTTCTGAGTTTACTTTTGGGTTTACTTTGTTGTTCTTTTTATAACTTCTTGACTTCTTACTTAAATTGGATACTTATTTCATATACTTTTCTAATACAAGCATTCAAGATTATAAATTTCCCTTTAAGTACCACTTTTGATGCATCCAACTAATTATAATCTATGATATTTTCATTATCACTCAAATCTAAGAATTTTAAAATGTGTTATTTATGATTTTTTCTTTGACCCATGGATGAGTATGTTTTTAAATTACCAAATATATAGGGGTCTTAAAACTTATCTTTTTGATGAATTTGTATTCTCTATAGGTGCAGATCAAGCTTTTACATTATATGTTTCAGCTCTTCCATTCATTTACTGATTTTTTTGTCCGCTTCATTATTCATAATTGAGAGACATTGTATTAAAATTTCTTGCTGTGATGATGGTTTTATCTCTTTGTAGTTCCTTCAAACTAAGTGCTTACAAGTTTAGAACTATTATAATTTCCTGATGAACTGACCCTTTGATCTAGGTACTCACTCTATCCCTAATAAATATCAATATTTTTGTCTTAAAAGTCCTCTTTGTCTGATACGAATAGACCTTTTCTGGCTTTCTTTGGGTTAGCTTTTGCCTGGTATATCTTTTTCCATTCTTTGACTTTCAACCATTCCATACTCTTAATCATTACATGTGTCTTGTAAACAATGTGGAACTGGGTTTTCTGTTTAAATATTTTAAAAATCGAATCTGAGATGAGAATTTAGGCATGACTGAGTACATGACTTCCACTAAACCCTGCTAAGAACTGAGTTTAAGATCCTGCATTTTCAACAGCAATCCATAGTCGGTAAGAACGCTAACCCAGAAGGTTGCCTTCCAGGTAGTGTGTTTGAGCTGCTTTTTTTTTTTTTTTGGTAGACTTTTTTTTCCTAAGAGCAGTTTTAGGTTCACAGCAAAACTTAGGGGAAGGTAGAGATTTCCCACAAACCTCCTGTCCCCACGCGCGCACAGCCTCCCCCATTACCAACACCCCCCACCCCCCCACCAGAGTGGGACATTTGTTATGACTGATGAACCTGCATGGACACATCATCATCGCCCACAGTCCATAGTTTACATTAGGGTTCACTCTTGGTGTTGTACATTCTATGGGTTTGGACAAATGTATAATGACACACATGCACCACTGTAGTATCATACAGAGTAGTTTCCCTGTCCTAAAAATCCTCTGTGCTCTGCCTGTTCATCCCTCCCTCCCTTTAATCCCTGACAACCACTGATCATCCAACCAACTACTCATCATTCCTAAATTCTCACCTCAGTTCTGTCACCTAATTCACCTGAGCCCCAGGTTCCTCAGATGCACAATCAAAATGTGTAGACTTGGTGTGATAATTAAATGAGATAATGTATTAAAACCTTAACTTAGTCCCTAGAAAAGAATAGGTGTCAATTAAATGCTAGTTTCCTTTTCCTTCCTCCTTCTCTTAGTAATCTGAAATCACGTTTAGCTGAGAAAAAAAAGAGAAGAAAGTGCCCAGGGACAGTGTGTATCACCAGAAATCTAAGAGCAGGGGAGGGTAGGGGGCAGAGGAAGGAGGTAAACATCCAGCTATTGCCTCCTAAACCCTATTTCCAACTTGGAAAATCCCTACGCAGAGGGGACTCCCACAGTGTGTCCTGTGGGATTTGGGGCTCCCCAGATCTGAGGCTTGTAGGCAGCGCTGTCCTGTGTGTACACACAGCGCACGGGAATCCCGTGTGCACACACATCACTCACACACACGTGTGCCCCCGGCGCTCCCCCCATCTGCCTGGCTTATCAGCTGCTTCCCAGCTTCCTCTGCTTGGCTTCTTAGAGACCTGGGACCCTGGGAGCCAGCCTTCCACGTGGCCTCCCCAAGACCACTCAGATAACGAGAGGAAATGTGGTCATCAGCTCACAGAAGGCTGGGGGTTCCGGCTGCGGCTCCAGGCCACCACTCCCTGACCTGCGCCCTCCATCTCTCTCCAGGCGGTTCTCGGCTGTTCCCTGGGAGCCCGTGGACGCCACTCGAGATGTCCCCTTTTGGTGGCTGGGGACTGCTCTCGGCCTTCCTCGCCCTGCTCTGCTGCACAGGTGAGCCTGGGGTTCCTGACGGGGCGCGTGCCAGCCAGGACCCCCTCCCCTTCAGGCAGGGAAGGGGGTCCCGGTCCTGAAGTCGCTGAGGCTTTGAACACAGAGGCCGTCGCCATGGGTACAGGATGCTGTGCCAGCCTGGCTTCCCCATGACCCTGGGCAGCGGGTAGGGGTCCTGGCCTTTTGGGAACCGGACCCCATAACTTCATGGTGTGTGGATGTGGCAGGCTGTGGAGACTAAATGGAGAGGTGAAGGGAGGCTGGGGTTCAAGGGCAGGTGAGGGCACGCCCCAGCGAGTCTTCAGCGGTGGCCCAGGGGTCAGCAGAGGGCAGCAGAGGGCATCACCTTGTGGCGACCATGAAAGCGAAAACGAAGCCCCTTCCAGGAGGTCCAGGGGACCGTGAAGGAAAATGCCTCCGTGGGCTGAGCACTCTGTTTTGGACAACCTGCCAGGTGCTTTCACGACAACCCTGCAGGAAAGGGATTACTAGCCCATTTGACAGATGGAGAAACTGGGGCTCAGAGAGAGAAAGCACTTTGCCCAAGGCCACACAGCTGGTACCTGGCAAACTCAGGTTTCAAATCCAGCTCTCTCTCCCTGCAAAGCCCCTCTTTTGCCCCTTCATTATATGCCACTAGCTGAGGGCTAAGTGGGGGTCTACGGGTGTGGCAGGAGCACAGGACACAGGACGGGCCCAGCTGGCTGGGATCAAGGACCTTCTGGTCTTCACCGAGTGGGAGGCGAGCGCGGAAGGCCTGAAATGCGTCGTGCCTGAAACATTTCTTGGCTCTGTGCCACACACAGGGTATTGTGCTGAGCACAAAGGGAAATACGCGAAATCTGGGCCTTGCCTTCTAGAAGCTCCAGAATGTCCAAGGGAGAGCCAGCATGAATATGAGTCATTTGCAAGGTGGTCCCATTACCTTCCTGACCTCGCCTCCCCCTCCTTCCTCCTCGCTGAGCTCCAGCCATCTGGTCTCCTCCCCACCCAGGGTCTCTGCGCTGGCGGTTCCCTCCCCCCACAGATACCTGCCTGCTGGGCTCCCCACCACCACCACCCCGACCTCCTTCATTCTTTGCTCAAATGTCGGTGTTTCCGTGAGGCCTGTGCTGACTACACGATTTAACACGGCAACCCCACCCCACTCCCTATTTCCTTTCCTAGGCATTTACCACCAACTGACAAGCTGGCTAGTTCACTTGTTTATTATTGTCTGTCTCCTTCGCTGCAATGCGACCGCCGCAAGGGCAGGGTTTGGTCTGCTTTGGTCCCTGCTGGATCCCCAGAGCCTAGAACAGTGCCTGGCACACAGCCGGTGTTCAAAAAGGATTTGCAAAGAAGAGAGGAAAGGAGGGAGGGAAGAGTCGAACCCATGGCCATGGGGGCTCAGAGGACACAGTCCACCTCCATTTCAGAGAGGCCTTCGCGAAGGAGGGGACATTTGGGCTGGGCCTCGTAGATCAAATAAGATCCCTCTCCATGGAGATAGAAGACGTGCATGAGAAAGACTAATCTGGAGGCGACGAGCTGGAGGAACAGCAACTAGAGGCAGGGAGACAGCTGCAGGGGGGTCACAGTCTCTGTGGTCTAGACCCAAGGCGATAAGGTCTGAACAAGGGGAGAGGAGCAGAGGGGACCTCTACCCCTCATCAGACTGCCCGCTGCGGGCAGCTCCACTGGGCAGGGCAGCAGGGACTTCTCCTGCCTAGTGTTTCTGGTCTTCCAGGGTCTGGCGAGGAGGCATTCGAGGTACGCATGTGGCCAGAGCAGCTGATGGTGGAGTCCGGGGAGTCTCAGGTGATTAACTGTAGTACCACCTGTACCCAGCCCAACACCGGTGGTCTGGAGACCACCCTACACAAGACTCTCCTGGAGGAACAGGATCAGTGGAAGCTGTATGAGGTCTTCAACATCTCCCAGGACACAGATGTCATTTGCCATTTCACTTGCTCCGGGAAGCAGGAGTCCAAGAGCCTGAACATCAGTGTGTTCCGTGAGTGCGGCACCGCGGGGCCCTGCTCCCCTAGACCAGAGCCTGTGTCTACCGAACGCGCGCAGAGCTGCTCTGTTACTGCTGCTGGGTGCTCTCGTTATGGCCCCCACTTCCCTGGGCTCCTGGACCCAGTCCATGGGCTCAGAATCTTCTCACACCCTCCTCTGGCCTCCTTGAGCCTGTTGGCAACCCTCGTTTTGAGGTTTGCTCAGAGGAGGACAATTCAAGCAAGGTTTAGACAAATCTAAAAGCTGTTTCCCATGCCGTGCTACAGTCTCCTCCTAGCTTGGTAGCACCCCATCACCAGAACACCCTGCGCCCCATGACAAGCAGTGGGGGCCCCATCAGGAGGGCTGGGACACTCTGCAGTAGCCCACTGGCCTCCCGGAGAGAAGGCTGAGGCGTGGTTTTATCTCCCCCTGAGGGCCCTTGGCGAATGTGTGACCATCACACACACACCTGCCCAGAGGCCATGGAGACCCTGGAGAGACTGGGATTCTCTCAACAGCTTGGCACCGAGGGTATCGCTCGAAACTGTCATCAGTGGATCAGATGAATAGAAAGATGTCCTATACCTAACATATTATCCTGGGGTAATGGGGGCAAGGCATTCTAGTTCAAAAAGGAACCCAGGGTACCACCGAGTTTAATAGCTAAGGGCTAGAGGTAGCTCAGAGCCCGATCCTGAAGAGCCAAGGCAGGTCTGACTCCGGCCTCCACCTCTGAAGTGAGGAATCTCACAGCTCATGATCCAGTTCCAATGAGTACTCCCTTCTAAGTCTCTCTCAGCATAATTGTCCAACCATTTAATTTTTGAAATTTGTATTTAATTTTTGGAGAGGAAGCAGACAGGTCCAAAACTTTTATATCTTCCTAGTTGACTGTACAGATTCTGGACCTTTTCTTTGTAGACACCAGGCTACCTCCATTCTTGTCCATTCCAGAATTCATGTCCATAAAACAACCACCCAGTACATCCTTCACCCTGAACTGCTTCCTCCTTCCTCTTTTTACACTTTAGAGCAGCCAGGCCCCAGCCCACTTCCTGAGAACACTGTGGTGACGGGGATGGTCCTGGCTGGGTGGAGCCTGCTGGAACTGCACCCCCATCCTGACCAGACCTTTCTTCCTTCTTTCCTTCAGACCCTCCAAAGCAAGTGCTGCTGAAGTTATGGCCCACTTTAGTGGCTGTAGGGAGATCGTTCACCATCCAGTGCAGGGTGCCCTCTGTGGCACCCCTCGAAGGTCTCACTGTCACCCTGCTCCATGGCAGTGAGATCGTATACAGCCAGACCTTTGTGGGGACAACACTTTCCCCCCAAGAGGCCATGGTCACCCACAACACCACGGCTCACCGGGAAGACGACCGCCACAACTTCTCCTGCCGGGCCGAGATGGACCTGCGCTCTCGCGGCGGGGACCTCATTCACAGCGTCTCAGATCCCCAGGCGCTCGACGTCTATGGTGAGGGGGAGCCCCCGGAGGAGGAGGGAAGGAGAGGGCGTTCACTTTCAGCCCCTCGTGGGAGGAAAACACCTCTGCCCCACTCTCTGCCAGCTCAGGGGGAGGCACCCAGGAACTTGATCCCAGGAGTTCCCTGGAGCTTTCTCCAAGTTGCCAGCTTGGACCCCAGCTAGCTGCTTGGCCATTAACAAGCTGGGTGACCTTAACCAAGTCAAGCTCCTCTCTCTGGCCTTGGCCCCTCTCTGCAATGACAAGTGTAGCCTGACTGACCCTTAAGATCCCCTGGAGCCCTGCTGTTCTGTGACTCTAGATGACCTAGATGTTCTCTGTCTTCTGAGAGTTTGGTAGAAGCTCCCTCAGCTCTGCCCAAGGAGGGGCTCGGCCTGGACCACGCCACTGTCCAGGCTGTGGTGTCCAGCAACCACGTGCTGGTGCCAGGAGCTGGCGGCAGGGGGACATCCGCCCTCACGGTCTCACAGAGGCCCAGCTGGTGGCCTGGACCCCGGCCCCCCTTTCCTCTAGTTGATATACCAGTTGCCACTCACCTCTGCAACACAGAGTGACTGCAGAAGGACGAGGGGTGGGTGGGTGATGGATGGACCTCTGCTCCCCCTCTGGCCCTGGTACCTGGGGCCAGAGGACTTCTAAGACCACTGCCCTCTCCCTCCCCAGAGCCCGCACAAGACAACCAGGTGGTGGCCATCATCACGGTCGTGTCAGTGCTACTCTTCTTGTTTGTGACATCTGTCCTGCTGTGCTTTGTCTTTGGGCAGCAGTGGCACCAGAGGCGGACAGGTACCTACGGGGTGCAAGCTGCTTGGAGGAGGCTGAGGTGGGCCTACCGGGCATAGCCTACGTGAGCGGCATGGCCACCAGCACGGCGGCCACTGGGACTCAGCATGGCTCCTTAGGGCTGTGGTTCAGCCCTGGCTGAAGGACCACGACAAGCAGCAGAGGACGTCAGGGACCCTCCCTTTCCTAGTCTGAATACAAACACCTGGACTTAACCCTGTGCCTCAGTGTCTCCTCCTGGGAATGGTCAGGAAGGGAGCCACCAGGCCCAGCCGGACTTCGGTCTCCAAATGTCCCCTCAGCCTCCCTCCACCCTCTCCTTCACGGGGGACTTCCAGAGCCCCGGGGAGCCCAGGCCCTGGGGCACCCCCATGCTGACCAGCCCAGGCACCAGACGCCCACCCTCATCGGACACTGAGCGACTCATTCCTACTGAGGGTGGGTGGGGAGATGCACCATGGCCCAGAGGGGCAGAGAGACACTCTGTTTCCACGTGGCCCTCTGGGACCGCAGGCCCTCTGTGTCAGAGCAGGGCATGGCTCTGACCTTTCCTTTCTGTCAACAGAGCCAGCTTCCAGGGGTAAGCATGGGGGCCCCAAGGGCTCAGCTTCAGGATCTCCTCAGCCAGGCCTCCCCCATCACTCTGGGCCTGCAGAGAGCCACGGACAACAAAAGCTGTCCTCGCCTCTTACCTCCTGCTCGGTTATTGGGCCAACCCGAGACGCCGCAGCGCTGGCCATCCCCGGGGTGGGGGGTGAGGGAGTGGAGGTCGAGGGAGGGCTCTGGTTCCCAGGCCTCTGCCAGCCCAGGCAGCGATCACTGGGACAGGGTTGGGCTGTTATGTGACCGCCAGGGCCTGGACGCTGCTCTAAGGGGCTCTCACCCTGAAGCAGAGATCAGGCTGGTTCAAGGTCTCCGTGGGGTAGAGAGGGGACTGACTGACCTCGGGGAGAGGGCCTAGTTGGGGCTGAGGGGGTAAGAAGGGCTGCCAGGCATAGGTTCAGGGTTAGAAAAGCACTAGCGGGACACACAGGGGCTCCAGGGCTATTTCCAGCTCTGCGGTGAAGCTGGCATGGGTCCTGGGGCTGACGTCTGTCCTCACGGTAGGCTCTCGGCATCATAGTAGTCTGGGGGGAGACAGCACCCTCATCGTGACTCCCTCCTGCCTCAGTGGAGCCCAAGGAGGAAACTGGAACGGGATAGGCCGGTTGTCTGCGGCCATGACAGTAGGGGCCCTCAGCCCCACAGGGCGCATGGCCTTCCTGGCCTTCTGATCCACCGCCAGGCCTGGGCCCCACTGCCCACCCACCTGGCCCCTACCTGAAGCTGGGGGTACATCCACACCCACAGTCCCTGTGGCGCTGGGGGGTGGAGGCGGGGGCACGGCTCTCCTGGGACGGGGAGAGAAAAGAAAGAGCCCCGTCAGAGGCCCCAGGCTAGCCTCTGGAATTTCACCCACAAGTTTCCCCACTCCAGCCTGACCCCTGGCCAGCTCTTCCAGCCCAGCCCCAGAGCAGGGCCCAGGCAGCACCCAGACCCTGGCCTCACTTACGTCCCCCTTTTCCCAGAGGTAGAAGGGTAGTGCTGAACCCTGGCCAAGTGCTGCAAGCAGGGCTGAGGTAGGGGAGGGGAAAGGAGAGGGGCCGGCCAGGAGAGCAGGGGGCCCAGAGCAGGCATCGGGCAGGGCAGGTAGTGGTGGTGGAACACCAAAGGCCCCTCCTCCTGGGCTTCGGTCTCCTCCTCCTCTTCATACGCCGCCTCCTGTTGACCCTCCAGGTAGACCTGGGGATTGTACAAGAGGGGAGGGGAGATGATACAGGATCACGCTCTCCCAGCCACCACTCCTCCATTCCTCTAAATTATTTCTCCAGATACCCAGCACAAAACAGCTACTGTTTATTGGGCATTTACTACACACAAGCAAGGCTCTTTGGAGACATTTATTCCTTATTTTGCGGATGGGAAAAACTGAGGCTTGGAGGTTAAGTAACTTTTCTAAGGTCACCCAGCTAATAAGGCCAAGCAGGGACTGGAGGAATCCAGGTATGACTCCAGAGCTGGGGCCAGGAGTCCAGCAAGCTGCCCCTGGCCTCAGGATACGGGGTTACGGACAGGGTTCTTGGACTCTTTAATCAATAGAAATTGATAAGAAGCCAGCCAAGGAATTCAGGCTGGGAATTCACTGGGACTCATGCTGCACGAGGGAGTGAGAACAAGAGAGAGGTGCCCCCGCTCGCTCCCCAAGGAGAGTGGGCTGGTTTCTTAAATGGGGAGAGGGGAGGGACTGATTGGCGGGTTGGGCTGGAGGGGAGGCTTAGGTGGTCCGCCCACCCTCTTGGTGGCGCTGTGTGCAGGAATCATGCTCAGTACCCTACTTTTGCACCTCAGAAATGGCAACTGATTGGTGACCTTTTTGTATCTTATTGTTCATAATTGCCCCACCTGCGCATGCGTGCCATTATTTTTAGTCTCATTTCCTTTGTATTCTGCGGCTCGAAGAGACGTTTGTCCAGGTGCAAGCACTGCAGCACTGCAGCAAAGGGTCCCGGGTCCCAGCCTGTCTCAAGCCCCAGTCCCTGGACCCACTTGTGCCCCACTTGTTGAGGTAGGGCGCTCCTCCCAAGGGCCCCCTGAGGGCCTGGGGGTGAAGGGGTGGCAGCAGCTCCTCAGGGTCTCCCTCTGCCTCGACTCCTCTGACCGGCCCCTCCATGAATCTCTGTCCGCTCCCTCCAAGCTGACAGGCATCCTCTCACCACCCGGCTGTCACCCCTCCAGACCTCTCAGGCTGCCCACTGCTGGCTGAATAAGGCTCAGCCTTAGAGCTCCTCCCCTCCCATGCACCCATCCCCTCCCCCCTCCACCCCCCCCCCCACATATACACAGGGTTTCCTCCATTCTGTCTCCTGATTCTGCCCCTGCGCACCTAGATGGTGGACACACCCCTCACCTCCTCCAAACATCAGAATCCTGCCTGGCTTTCAAGGGCTGGTTCTAAGGCCACTTGCTCCTCCAAGGAGAAGCTCCTCATGCCCCAACCAGGTGGCCCTCACACTTTGTGGCAGTCACAGCCAAAGTTGCCTTGTATTCATAGTCATTCATTTATTCATTCACTTGTTCAACAAACAGCAACTGAACCCCTAATAAGTATCAGGCACGCTGCAGGCCCAGGGTACGATGGTGCCTCCCCTCCTGGGTCTGCAGTCCAATGGGGGATTCACTGCAGGGAAGCCTTGAAAACAAGACCCGAATGGTCTGGATTTGGGGACCCGCTACCTCCACTCCATGGAGGCTGACACGGGGGCCTGGCTCATAACAGCTGCCGAACAGACCTAGCCAGGTAGATGAGGGCTGGCTCCTGGCTCCCCTGCTGCCTGCTCCTTTTTCTCAAGGTGGGGGCACCCTAAATGGATGCCCACCTCTGGCCCTGCAGGTGGGCAGCCCTGGTAGCCCACCCCCACGCCCCCACCCCCCGCCCACGCACCTGCGGGCCGGACCAGGCGAGCCCCGGGTTGAGCACCGCTGGCACCTGGCCACTCAGAAGCAGCTGGTGCATCTGCGCGCTCTGCAGCATCATCAGGTCCAGCAGGTCTAGGGGACGGGAGGTCAGCAGGCCCGCGCCAGAAGCCCCCTGCTCTTGCCCCGACCCCAGGGCCTTTTCCCCAACTCCAGCTTCGGGGGCAGGGCGGGGGAAGGAGGGGGTGCAGCAAGGACGCCCAGAGAATGTGCCGGGCAGAGTGGGGTACAAAGTGGGGAGATCCCGGAGCCTCACCTTCCTTCACGCGGCCCGGCCGTGGGGACGGAGGTGGGATGGCCCACAGGAGGGGCTGCGGAATGGTCACCCAGGGCTGGGGGGAGGGGGAGACTCAGTCAGACTAGGTGGGGAAGGGATGGGGACCCCCTCCTCGCTCCCCACGCCTTTGAGTCGCTTCCCTAACCTCGCAGGAGCTTCTCCCCTCCGCGGCCCCATGGCCTCCCTGTCAAGTCTCTTCCTCTCTGGCTGGGGTCGCTCTCCTCACCCACCCCCACTCCTCCAGGGTTCAGACCCTCCAGGGACAGCTCCCCAAGTCAGCCCACCCCTCCACCCCGCCCCCAAGGCCTTCCAGGTAAAGGCAGGCTCTGGTCCCCGACTCAGCCTTCACCGTCGAGGCTGCAGTCTGTGCTGGGGGATGACCCCAGCTCCCTCCAGTCCCCGAGGCCATGGCCAGCTGCTGCGGATCAGGGTTACCTTGACGACGCTGGGCGACGCCAAAGTCTCCTCCTACGCATGCGCAGGTCCCGCCAGCGTTCCGGTGCCTGGGGCGTTCGCCCTTTGTCGCCGCCTCCTGCTCTTCTCTCTCCACCTCTA
The DNA here is from genome assembly GCF_949774975.1 of Lagenorhynchus albirostris. Classification (NCBI taxonomy): domain Eukaryota; kingdom Metazoa; phylum Chordata; class Mammalia; order Artiodactyla; family Delphinidae; genus Lagenorhynchus; species Lagenorhynchus albirostris. The sequence continues at coordinate 45,709,162 of NC_083114.1, read as the reverse complement.
GGGACGACGGGTCCCGAGGACCCTCACCCCCCACCCCCGGAGGCCCAACTCTCTCCCAGATGTCCACATCCAAACCCCCGCGCCGTGGCTGCCTGGGCATCGCGGCTCATCCCTCGCTGTACCTCGCACCCTTGGGCATCCCCGGCACGGAGCCTGGGGGGCCGAGTTTGTTGAGTGAATGCGTGAGCGGCTGGGGAGGCCCGCCCCAACTCGGACACTTGGTTTTGGGGGCCCAGTGCCCAACTGACTAGGGTGATGAGTTAGGAGTAGAGAATTCTGTTGGAGCAGGCTTGGGGGCAAGGGGCAGGTGAGTGAGGAGGGCAAAGGATTTGCTCCCTGTCGCTCTGAATCAGAGGGCTGTCCTGCGGGCCAAGAGTGGTTTCTGGAGGCCACCAAGGAAGGAAACACCAACCAGGTTCACGGAAAAGGCTGGCCCCTGTTCGCTCCCCGGTTCCTGGCCAAGGGGAGCCACGGCTCCAAAGAGGTGGCAAAGTCTGGGGAGTTTAACATCAGTGCCCTTCGTCCCGGAAAAATTACCAACGCTTGCGTTCTTTCAACAGGAAGTTATCGAGGTCTTCTTTGCTTAAGAACAGGTGAAGGGAGAGATCTATTTCGGCAGCTGTGACCATCCTAAGATAGGCCCTGAGCAGCCGTCGAAGAAAATCCAGACAGGAAGCTGGGATTAGCACCCCAGAGTTGCCTTCCCCCACCCTCCACTCCTGTTCGGCTCCCCTTCCCAGAAGTCCTGGTGTCTAGAGCCAGAAAGACCATTCCCACCTCCTCCTTTGTACCTTCACCCCTGTCTCCAGGAGATGGGGACTGTGGGCATTAGCTGTCCCCGTGGATCTTATGGCCTTGACAGCCGTCATCAAGCTGAGATCGGGCACTGTGGTCACAGGCCCGCAGTGAGTGGGAAGGACACAGAGGCACGTCTTTCCATCTCCACCCTCATTCCAGGGAGAAAGATGAAACCAGCCCTTATGCTCACCATCAGCAAACTTTGACCCAGGAGGTGCCTGTGTGTGTGAGGTGCCCTTCTGAGCACTGTAGACACAATAGTGTATCCTCTCTGGTTCCAGCGTTGTTGGGAAGTGAAATACTGCCCTGAAAGGAGAGCAAAGATACAAGACTGTGCAAAGTGCCCTCTGAGTGAACCATACAAGAAGGGATCATGAAAAAGAGAAAACTCGGTCACTGAAGGGTGGAGTTCTGAAGGAGGTAGAGATCCTTGGGATGGGGCCAAGCAGTGTGAGAGGGAGAGGGCAGCCCAGGCTGGGAACACAGCCAGAGCAAAGGTGCAGATGCGGGAATGGACAGGGCCTGTAGAGATCCAGTGGCTCAAACTGCCTGGCTAGGGTAGGGGATCTGGGCAGAGGGAAGTTCCAGGCAGACACAGGACAGACTCAAAGGCCAAGTTATAGAAGTGAGGCTTTGCCACGTGGGTAATGGGAAGCTCTTGGTGGGTTTTGAGCAGGAGAGAAATAAGGGGGCGATGTGTGCACAGCCACATTTTAGAAAGATTTATCTTGTTTGTCATATCTTTGTTTATGTCAACCAGAATTAGAAAGAACAAATGTCTGATGGGATGTGTCCTCCCAATGGAATACTATTCCACCATTGACAATTTTGGTATAGAACAGATCTACTGATGTGGAATGATGTCCAAGAGAGTCAAGCAAAACAATCAGAAAGCATAGTAAGATCTTATTTTTGTTTTAAAAATTATATGTATTTATGTGCATCTGTGGGGGGCAGGGGAGAAAGAGAGGGAAGGAGGGAGGGAGGGAGGGAGAGAGAGGGGCAATTATAGAGAAGCTGTCAGGGCTGCCCATACCCGCCAGCCTCCCCACTTCTCCACATCTTCACAGTGCTTCCTGGGATCTCCTGCCAAATAAACTTCTTGCTGCCAAATCCTTGTCTCAGGCTCTACTTTTGGGGGAATCCAAACTTAAGACACCACTCTCCCACTTTCACCATTTCTGCTGCCCAGGCTGCTGCTAACTCCTGGGAAAAGCTATTCTAGCAGCTTTCTGATAAATTTGTGTTCAATGACGTGAAATACCGAAGTCGACATTGAAGTACATTCGCCTGGGAGTATAATGGTCCATGGATTAAACTGAGGCAAAGCTGGAGGCAGGGAGGCCAGCAAAGAGGCCACCTTCCTTGCCTGTAAAGGAAGCTCAGAGCAGGCTGGAGGTGGCTGTAGGAAAGAGGCAGGAAGAGGTGATCATTTCAATACCTCAGATATAAGATTGCATGTTAACCTTACATGAGACTTACTTGCATTTTGGAAGACAGGGTTGAGATAAAAACTACCTGGCTTCTGGTACCCAATTAGAGGTGTCAAAGGAAATTGAAGCATTTGTCCTTTGAATAATGGGAAAACCACACACTTATCTGGCAGCGCTATTTTGCTTACAGATCTAACTTCAGTCCAACAGTGGAGAAGGTGCCTTTCTGGCTACTTGTCCTGCCTACTATTATTTTCTTTGGGGTGTTGAACACTCCACCTAATCTCTTTCCATTCTTCTCAGTGGGGACTCATTTGCATCTTCAGTTTTTTGTTTTGGGTTTTTTGTTTGTTTTAGTGTCCCAAAACAATATGTACCGAAAATCCTCCCTGTTGCCATGGTAAATCTATTCCTGGAAATAAACTAGACATGGGAAAAGATTTCTACTCGTATGTGTTCGTTGCAGTGTTACTTTTAAGAGTTGAAAGCTGAACGTTACCCAATGTCCCATAATAGGAAAATGGTTATGTAAATGAAAGTAATTCACTCCAAGGAAGAGTTTGCAGGCATTAAAACCATGGAAGGGGAAAAAGGGCTCCCTCCTCTCCTCCTTAGATGGAAATGCAGAGAAAAGGGTCCTTCTAAGAATTCAAGGGGAGGGACTTCCCTGGTGGTCCAGCGGTTAAGACTCCGCGCTCCCAGTGCAGGGAGCCTGGGTTCGATCCCTGGTCAGGGAACTAGAGCCCGCATGCCACAACTAAGAGCCTGCATGCCACAACTAAAGATTCAACTAAAAGATCCCATATGCCACAACGAAGATCCTGCTTGCTGCAACTAAGAGCCAGCACAGCCAAATAAATAAGTAGTAAAAAAAAAAAAAAAAAAAGAATTCAAGGGGAAATGTCTGTGTGGTACAGATGAGGAAGTGCTGAGCAGAGAGAGACTGACCCAGTAGCAGTCTCTTTTTTTTGACCCATTTCCTAAAAAGGCACAAATTGGAAGGAGTTAGAATATGAGGGTTGAAAGAGAGGTGCTAAATACTGCTTTGCAGCATCTCATGACTAACTGGGTTTGTGGGGAGAATCCTTGAAATTATAACAATAAAGAAATTCCATTTTTCTGCTTGGAGGATCTGACTATACTATTTCTACAAATCATGGTTATCCTTGTGAGATGTGTGTGTGGGGTTTTATCCAAAAGGCCCCTGGTGATACTTTGGGGACTTATAAACACATAGATCACACCAATGGGATGCCATGTGGTGGGGACCCAGTTTCAAGGTCCCACCCCATCAGAATGGAGCTATGGGATGGAATCCAGAACCCTCCCCTCCTTGCTGAAGCTCCCAGAAAGTCACCCTGGACTGAATGACTCAGGGAAGAAACTGACTGCTCAGGCCAGCGGGTGGGGCTGGGACAGGGTGTGACGAAGCCAATTCCTGTGGGTCAGGATGAGATTTTCTGAAATGTGATTTTATGTTGCAGGAGTCTTTGGCTTGTGGGTGACCAAAATTCAACCTAAACCAGCTTAAAGAAAAGGGACTTTTGGGGGAAGGGAGGACAGTGATGGAGTTCGTTTATAGTTTAACTGACTCAGGTGTCTTCAGGTCTTTCTCCATCCTTCTCTCCCTCTCCTTCATCTCCCCCTCTCTGCATGGTGTTCCCTCTTCCTACAGACAGACTTTTCCACTCATGAGAGACACACCGCAGGCACCTTCAGATGTACTTCAATTACTCTAGACAAACTTAGAGAATCCCACAGAGAGAGAGATGATCTTTCTTTTGAATCAATACATAGAAATCCCCAGGAAGGACTATGATTGGCCCCACTTGAGTCACATATCCAGCTTTTGGACCAACCACTGTGGCCAAGAGGATTGGCCAGACCTAGGTGACAATGTCCATATCTGTGGCTGGGGCAAGGTGGCTGTCCTGTAATCAGGAGCCCCACCAGAATCACATATTTGGAGTAGGGAAGCAGTTCCCCAAAGCAAGGAGGAATATTGTTATCAAGAGAGAGATATTCATTCCACTCGGGTTGTGGTTAAAAGTCGTATTTAACACACAGCTTTTGTTTTCCCATCATCCCCATCCTTAATCCAAATGGCACCTTGTGCAAATTAGAAAAATTAGCCCCTTCCTCTAGATAATTTGCTACCATCTGCTAGAAAATTATCATCTTAAATATACTAATCTACAATGACTGCAAATGGAATCGGTGCCCAGAATTGTGCAGTGCACAACTCATACAACCAAATGCAGCAGCCCTGCCCCCTCATATACTGTAATTCCCTTCAATAACTTCAATTCCTCATTAAAGAAAGTCTTACTCCATAGAGCTTTGGGCAGGGGCAAAGCAGTGACTGAAAGGGCAGAGCCATAATTGGGAATGACAGCTGCATCCCACCGTCTCCCCTCCAGTGCCCACAGACAGGGAGCCGTGTGCTATCCAGGGAACACTGACCAGGAATTCCAGACAGTGGCCAGCAGCAAAGCAAACTGGAGCTGCAGCAGGGCTGGGAGTGATGAGGGGGACCCTGGGGAACAGCTTTAGGGAGACAACTTGGGAAGGACATGAGATAAAAGGTTTGCTTTTCTCTGAATGCCAGAAGAAGCAAAGAAGAGACAGGGGCCAGCAGACACTGGATTACATTAGCAATACAACTACGTGGAAAATGTCTGTCAGGTCAGTGAGCAAAGCAGGATAAAGAACCTTGCAGAGAAAACACCAAGGCTCCCTCTTTGGTCTAGAAGACATGCCTCCGAGGGTGTGAGTGATTCACTGGGTGGAGATGGGCGAAGTCCGGGCACAGCAGGAACTTCTCAGACCACAGCCAGGCCTGGCCCACAAGGAAGGGCTCGACAATGCTGAGGCTGGATCCACAGAGAGCTACTGGGAGGAGAGGCGCCATCGGGCCCACTCCCAGGATGGAGGGTGACCACTCCCCGGGGCTTCCCTGTGCCCCTCTCAGAGGTCACTCCGGGCTGGGCTCGGCTCAGACGGAGCTCTGGCTGCCAGAAAAGATGGTGGCAGAGATGGGTATGGGAGACTGGGGGAATCTCTGGGGGACAGTTACTCTGGATTCACCCAGGGAGTCTCTCGTCTGCCGGGGCAGGCGCTGGTGAGCGAGCAGAGATGGGTCATTTCTCAACACCTCCACTAGGGGTCACCCCAGTCCCAGAGTGGAAGGTGGGGGAGGGGGGCTAAATAACCTCATCCCTCCCCCTACCACACCCCCTTCCCCAGCCTCTGAGGGACAGATGTCTAGCCAGAGGGGTGGGGGAGTGGTGGTGGAGAAATGACCCTCAAGACTGCTGTGTGGTACAGCTGAACAGCTGTGTGTGGCGGGGGATGGGCGTGTGTGTGTGAGATGTGGGTGTGGGTATATAGGTAGGCATCTACTTGATAAAAATCTAGTGACCATAGGTACATATAGGTGGCCCTGTGTACATGTGAATGGGAGCATGTTACATGGGCACAGACAACCGCACGGACGCAAGTAACATGCATGAAATGCAAGAATGCATGGGCGTGACTGTGGTGTGTGTACACACTTGATACAAGTATAATGTCTGTGATACGCGGCATCTGTGCTCATCTGGGCAGGAGGGCGCGTATGGCTATATGCGTGTAATAATACACATATGTGCACGAGCCTGACGTGAGCGTGGGAGCGAGTCTGTACGTGTGAGCCGCAGGCCTGTGTGTGAATGGGTGTGACACGCAGTGGAAGCGTTTGTGTGACTGTATGAAGGGTGGTGGTTTACGTGTATGGCTAAGCGTGTGTGAGTGTGATGGGGGAGCGCAGCCATGAGTGTGCACAGAGTGTGTGAGCGTGCTAGCCAGCCTGTCCCTGGGAGTGCTTCTGGGAACGAGCGTGAAAGGAGATTCACGTGTGAGAATGAGCCTGCGTTAGTACGTCAAGGGAGGGAGAGAACCGCGTGTGCGGGCTCAGACGCGTGCCCCAGGGAGCGTGCGCGTGCGTGTGCGTGTGGGTGGGCGAGCGTGCCGCGTGCGTCCCACTCCGGGTCAGCGGGGCCCCCGGCCCAGGCGGCCCCGGCCGGGCCCAGCACACCCCCGTGAGGGAAGCGCGGCCCAGGCTCCCACCTGAAGATTGGCCCAGTCCTCAGGTTTCACTCATGACCCTGTGACATCAGCGGCAGCAGCTGTCCCCGCCGGCCCGGCCCCCCCGGCCAAGTCCCCCAGAGTCCCAGCCCCAGCCCGAGGTGGGCACGCCGCTCCGCGCTCGGCAGCGAGCACTCCGCTCCCGTCCAACAGTGAGTACTGCGCCCCTCCACGCCCCGCCCGGGCCGGGCGCCCCGAGGGCAGGCCACCCGGAGGGGCCGGGCACCCTGGCCCCCAGGCCGGCCTGGCTCCGAGGAAGTCACCACTTTGCTCCGGGCACCAATGTCCTCCTGCCCACACCGGGCCCTGCTCCGAGGCTGTCCCTGCCCAAGCTCCTCGGGCCGTGACCCTCAGTCCCCACGCTTGCCTCTCGCTGCCCCGTCACCTGCTCCCTGTGCCCCTGCCCGGCTGCCGTCCCTGCCCTCAGCAGGGGTCCTCACCCTGGTCACCAGTGGCCCAGGGGTTAAGGCTCGACTCCTTGGAGTGACCCGAGGGACAGAGACTGGGCTGGTGTCTTCAGGAGAGGAGGGTGAAAGAGCCAGAACAGGACTCGCTGGGCCCGGGTGTGGTGGCCTAGAAGGCAGGGGTGCGGGGGGAGGGGAGCAGGAGGCCGGGGGGGGGGGTGGCGGGGGGGGTGGCGGGGGGCGGGCGGCTCCTTTGCTCTGCTGAGACAGGAATTTGCGAGATGCCAGCAGAGGACACATCTCAGGCTGCGAGGCCAGCCGGGCTCTGCCCTCCGCCTCGGCCTCTCCCCGCCCGGGGCGCCCTCGGGCTCGTTTCCTGGAGAAGCCCCTTGTGGTGGAGGGGGTGTGGGAACAGGGAGCCAGACAGTCTGGTGTGAGGGGGGCCACCGCGCTGAGGGGGCTCTGGGGGACTCAGAAGGAGCCTCAGGGCCGGGGTGAGGGGGCAGGGGTGCGGTGCCAGGGCAGAGTGCAGCCCCCTGCCCGCTCCCTGCTGGCAGAGCAGGGTGCCCAGGACACTGGGAGGGAGGGCGGGCAGTGGCTAGCGGAGAAGGCCGAACGGGCCGAGCAGAGACGGAGAAGGTATTTTGGAGGTGTGTGGGGCTGGAGGGAGGTGTGCTTTCAGGGCTGCTGTGTGTGTGTGTGTGTGTGTGTGTGTGTGTGTGTGTGTGTGTGTGTGTGTGTCAGGGGAATTTGTTCAAAAGATTTGGGATGCCCCATCTAGAAGGCTCCGACGGGGGCCGGAGGGGCTGCTCGAGGCTTTCCAAGAATGCACTGATGGGGGAGGGAGGGCCTGAGCCCCTTCCCACTCCACCCAGTTAAGTACTGTGTCCTGCTGCCCCTCACCCTGCTCAGTGCACTGGGTCAGGTCATGATGAGAGCTCGTGGCACCCCACTGTGGGGAGGCAGCCCTCCAGGTAGAGACTAGACAGGTCCCCCTCCCATCCACACCGCCTGCTGCGGGGGCCTGCCCAGAAATCAGTCACCCCAGAGCCCCGAAGGTTAGAGCCCAAGGGATCCTTGAAGGCCATTTTAGTTCAGCCCCTAAGCATGAGTCAGCTGGGGGAGAGTGGCTAGAGACAAGTTTTGGGTGTCTGGCTAGTCTGGAGAGGGGAGGGGGCTGACAGAGAGGTGGGGCGGAGCCACGGGTGAGCACTGTTGTCACTCATCTGTGACCCCACGGGTGGCATTGACTGAACCCAGGTGTGCAGGGCTGGGATTGGGGGCACAGAGGGCTGGTTTTCTCAGGACCCTCCAGATTCTCCCGTGGTCATCCCCAGTGCCCTGCCCGTGGCCAGCGGTGTGGACAGCTGTGGCCATTGCACTAGTATTTGGAGGCTTGTCACCTGTGCTGGACGACGCAGGGGCCCAGACATAACCCAAGGGTCCACCCGCATCTCCATCCCAGGCATCTCTCAAGGGATTGGCTGGGATTTTCGCAGGGTTTGGGAAAGGTACTTAGGGGTCCTTCCTAGGTGGTCCCATCCCAGCCTGGCCTTCCTTGACATTTCTGGTTGGGCACCTGCACAGGGTGGGAGCTCAAGTCTCAAGGTCACCTCCAGCTCTAAGCTGGCCTGAGTGTCAAGGTCTGCCCAGCCGGCTTCCCTGCCCCGACCCCAGACGCAGACCAAGGGAAAGCCCTGAGGTTGAAGCCAAAGGCATTGAACTCCTGGCCAGATGTTGGGGGTAGTCCTGACAAAGTCCCTGCCTTTGGGGGCAACTCTGGCCACCAGAACAGAGAAAAGTGTAATGGCAGGGACGGGTGGGGTTTAGAGAAGGCTCCTGGGAGAGGCAGAGCCAGAGAGGAGAGAAGGGATTGGACCTTACAGAGAGGAGTGGGAAGGCTCTCTCTCCAGGTGACAGGAGAGAGATGCATGGAAGAGAAATAAAATATCTGAGCCCAGGGGCCTCAGAGAGCAGGGAAGGGGAAGAACGTCAACAACTCCAGTCCAGGTTACACAAACCTTCTGTCCCTTGACTCCTTTTACAGGGAAGGCTCAGGCTCAGCGGGTCCTGTCACCCAGGTCACACGGCTGATGAGGGGCCAGGGCTCTGCCTACAGCGGCCAAGGCCCCCGCTCGCTGGGAAGGAACTCACGCTGGTGCAGGGCTGGGTCATGGGGCAGAGTTCGCTCCTAGGACACAGGGAGCAGTGGGTTCCCGCGGGCAGCCCTAGGGGTCTCCAGCTCTGCAGTGGCAGGAACAGGCCTGGGCTCCCCAGGGCTCCATCAGAAGGTGCTCATGGGGCTGGGGAATCGCAGGGTCCCTCCACCTCCACCGCCCCTACCCGGGCCTTCCATGTGCTCTGGCCCCCGTTCTGCCTCATCAGCAACGGCTATTTTTATTCCCTGCAGTTTTCAGTCAACAGCCCTTGTGGGGGGGGGGGGATGGGGCAGCAGGAGGAATGGGAGGGGCTCGAGGAGCCCACAGGAAGCGGGGGTGGCAGGGGAGCCGCTGTGCCCCTCAAAGGACGGGCTGCCCCCCACCAAGGCCTCCCTGTCCTCTGCCAGGAGCCCTAGCATAAACGGACAGTGCAAAACCACAAGAGTTACCAGACCCCACTGCCTCTGAACTGGTTTGTGAAACCAGGTGCCTGTCTACCCCTCCCCTGCCCCACAGGCGCTACAAGGTCACCGTCCAGTTTAGACTGGAGTGATGATACCTTAGTGGTTAAGAGCCAAGGTCTCTTTCGAGAGCAGGGCTTCCAGCCTCAGTTTACTACATAAATAACACTTGGCAACTTCCTTACCTTCTCTGTGCCTCCGTTTCCTCATCTGTCAAATGGAGTGATAACAATAGGATCACGGTAAGGATTACATGAGCTCTCGACACGTGAGGTGCCCAGGACAGTGCTTGGCAAGTACTTAAGTGTTAACTAGTAATTCATTTTTATGCTTGTTAGCAGGCTGTGACTCTGAAATAAATGTCTCCTTGGGGGGGAGGCGGTGACAGAAGGGGAGAAGGAGCTATAAGGTGGGGAAGCAGGACAGAAGGTAGGACAACCCTATCCAGCTCTGGGTACCCTGCATAGCTGGGAGGGGGTGGGTTTTTTCCTACCGGGAGATCCTTTTATCATATGGACAGCAGAGCCCATTTTATGAGGGTCTGTGGTTTGCAAATGTTGCCTTAAGGGCTCTGAAAGCGCTAAGCAGAGCCCCCCACCCCGGGCTCACATTTTAGTAAGAGCTGCAGGTGACTCGTCTTTTTGGAGGCTTTTTAAGCTCTTGATTGGCCTAATTTTGGAGAAGGATCTTCCACCAGGGTAGTTGGTGAGAAAACATCCCTGGAGCAGTTTCCGGGGTTGAACAAAGTTCTCGGAGCGAGTGGCAAAGCCAAGCTGGCTGCGGGACGGGAGAGTCCATCAGCCCCTCATCAACCCCCTTTGGGGGTTTCAGGTTATAGGCTTGGGTCCTGCAGCCCGCTCCTCCTACTGCCTTGTGCAACTCCCAGGGCCTGGCAGGGGCCTGAGGCCCGAGTGGGAAGGGCTCAAAACTCACCCTACCCAAATGGTTAGGGATCGATGGAGGGAATGGGGAGGGAGGGCGGCCTTGGAATTCTCCAGGCTCAGGATCAGTTTTGAACAGTCCTCTTCTTGCCCTCTGGGTGGACCTCAGGCAGGAAAAAGGCCTGTCAGCCATGGTCTGGGAGTGGGGAGGGTGCGTGGCAGAGAGAAGCCAACAGAGGCGGCAGCTCCAGGGGGAGATCGTACGTAGAAGCAGGCAGGGTGAGGGGAAGCAGCCCTGCGGGCAGGGGGTGGGTCTGCCTGAGGCTGGGTGAAGTGGGCCTAGAGATGTGTGTATACGAGGGGGTGTGTACACAGGTTGGAGGGGGGCACCCACGGAGCCCTGGTCACCATGTTTGAGGTACCTTCGAAAGAGCAGAGCCAGCGGAGGGCAGGAAGCCCCAGGCCTGGGTGGAACTAATTAGCCTCCCCACCCCTTGGAGCAGCTGGGAAATGACTCATAGACGCAAGAGTCCCCACCACTCACAACCCCCAACACGAGGCCCCAGGAAGCCTGAGCCCTGGGCCTGCCAAGGCCCGCCAGACGCCCACCACAGCCCATGCCTTTCAGGGACTTGGCCCAAGGACTCTGGTCTGTCCTTTGAAGAGGACAGACAGGTGAGGATCAGGCAAGCCCAGGGGGCAACTGGATGGGACCTCAACCTGGGCGTGCCCCGTGCTGGGGGAGGGCAGCCATGCCCAGCCCTGTTCCCCACTGGGCGGGCGAGAGGGAGGCTGTAGTGAGAGGCATGTGGGTTTGGCATCAGAGAGCTGCATTCGAATCCTGGCTCTGCCACGTGTTAGCTGGGATGATGAATGCGAAGCGCTTGGAACGGTGCCTGGCACGCGGTAAACACCCAACGAACGTACAGACGACTGCTCGGCAGCAAGAAATGATTCTTACGCCTCCACCTCTCGGGCCCACACACATCGGGATGACAGGCGAATGCACTGAGGTTTGGGGAACAGAGGAACCAACACCCCCGCCCCCCCACCAGCTCCAAATAGACTCTTTCCTGAGCTGACGCTGACTGAGGCCTGGAATTCTACATCTTGAGATGAGAGAAACTCCTTTGATTGAAGGCTCAGTCTTGGGAGGGGAAACCCACTCTCTGGCCTTTGCTTCTGGGGAGAAAAGGCTTCCAGGGCCGACTGATGAGCTGGGAGGGTTTAGCGGGAAGGGGCACGGTTCACAAAACCCAACACAGCCCATTTGTGGGTTTTTATTTCATCAGACCCCTAGCTGACCAGAAGCACTCTGGGTGGAGGAAAAGAGTCAGCTTTGGGAGGAGGAGGCAGGCTGGGGAAAAACTAGAGGATGTTCTTAGAGAGCCTTTGGGGATTGGCAGAGCCAGAGATGATTGAGCGGAGAGGGGCGGACAAAATACCCTGAACAGAAGCCAACCTTGCCATACAGTAAGGACAAAATAAACGTGGCCTCTATGATCACGCATTCTTTCCCCATAGGGGGGACGGATCGTCAGGCTGGTTGAATCAGGTGCCTGAAAATGGGAGGCTTGTTTTGACCCAGTGAACCCCACCTGGAAAATGCAGTCAGCACCAGCCCAGCCCTTGCCCAGGGTACCCCACCCCCACCCCCGCCGTGTGACCCTGCTGGTCTCCGGAACTCTCAGAGTTCCTGAGTGTCCGGAGGTTTCTGCACTGGGCTCCAGGCTGCCCTCCAAGACCTCTTGGAGCACATTTCCTCTGCAGAGAGTGTTAGACCAGGCGGGGAGGGCCACCTGGGGTGACCTCCTCCAGGCCCCTGGCCTGCCAAGGCCGGGGTCCTAAGTGCTGGCAGAGAAACAACACAGCTACCCCCTTCCCATGCCTACCCTTCGGCCTGCCCCAGCTTAGAAAAAGCTGTGACTTGAGATTTACAACTAGGGAGACATAGGGCTCCATTTTGCATTCTTGGAGCTGGGCCACAGTGGAAATGCAGGAAGTTGGGAAGTAGGCCACCAGGATGTACGGTGCTATCCTTGGCCAGGACAGAAAAAGTTTGATCTGTTTCGGTCTCTCAGAAAGTTCTGAGTCTGAGCCCTCACTGCAGGTGAAGCTTGAGGAGGGGCCGCCACTGGCTGACCGCAGCTCTGGGTAATTTTGCTCCTAATCCACAGAGAAACAAAACAGCCTGAGCCTGGACTGCAGCTTTACCGGAGAGGAAGGGTATGCTTGGTTGGCAAGAGGGATGGTGACTGGAGCCTGAGCAAGGCCAGCAAGCTATCCACCATCTCTGCATCCTGGGGGATGTGCCCTAGAGTGAACGGGAAGGCTGTGAGGGGAAGGTCACCTCCATTCTCAACCTTCTGGGAGTTTCTCACAGCAGCTTTTATATCTCAGGCTGGCGGGGCATGGCTGAGGCTCCTGGGGGTGGGGGGTAGTGGGAGGGGAAGGCAGGGGAGGGTTTCAAGCCAATGAAGTGCAGCTAGGTGGGTTGAAGGACCTTCCCTGAAAGCTTGGTGTCCCAGGAAGAGAAGGTTCTAGAAGCATATAGTGGCAAGAGGTGGTGGTGGTGGTGGGGTGTCTGTCCTGAGCCTTGTTTGGCCAATAATTAGGGACAATCTGGATCACAGACACTCAGCTGTGAGGGACTGGCCTTGAATGGAGAGGCAGAATCAAGATTCAACAAACCTTCACAAAAGACTGCAGGTGAAGAGGTGCAATGAATGAGGGGCATTTAAGTAGAAGTAGATGGAACATCCTACACCTGGATTTATATTAACCTTGCATCCTAGCTATGATCATTATTAGTTCCAGGAGGGGGTTTTTTGGTTGACTCTTTTGGACTTTGTACAAAGGCAATCATGTCATCTGTGAACGAAGACAATTTTGTTTTTTCCTTCCCAATCTGTATACGTTTTCTTGTCTTTTATTGTCTTATTGCATTAGCTAGGACTTCCAGTATGATATTGAAAAGGAGTGGAGAGAGGCAACATCCTTGCCTTTTTCTGAACTTAGTGGGAAAACGTCTAGTTTCTCACCATCAAGTGCTATGTTAGCTATAGGATCTTTTTAAATGTTCTCTATCAGGTTGAGGAAGTTCCCCTCTGTTCCTAGTTTGCTGAGAGTTTTTATCATGAATGGGTTGGATTTTGTCAAATCCCTTTTCTGCATTCATTGATGTGATCAGATGATTTTTCTTCAGTCTGTTGATGTGACAGATTAACATTAAGTGATTTCTAATATTGAACCTGCCTTGCATACCTGGGATAAATCCCATTTGGTTGTATAGTTCTTTTCATATACTGTTGGGTTTGATTTGCTAATATTTTGTTGAGGTCCACCTGTATTTAAAAGAGAAAAATCAATTGCACAATTATAGGACAGGGAAGATCTAATAAGGCCATAGCTCATGACGAAAAGCTCCAGGGGTAACTGTAAAGTCACCTTGTAAGTGGGCTGCTGAAAACGTAAATGCCGTCTTGGGATCAATGAATCCAATGGGCGTCTAGGCCAAGGAAAAAAGGCCTCTCTCTGTGGTCAGACTATCTCTGGAATTGGGTGTTCCGATCTGGCAGCCTCACAGAGGGAGACAATGCAGGGCTGGACCTGCTCCAGAGAAGAGCCGCCTCACCCTCCAGTGTCCTCCCCCTCGGCTCCCTGCCTGTGGACAGCTGGCCCCAGCCTGGCTCCCTGACTCCTGACGCTTCCTTTCCCACCCCTTGCCTCTAGGCCCCCAAGACTTTACCCACCACTTCTGCCCAAACTTCCGTTTTGACGCAGTTTCCGATGGAGCTTCTCACTTACTAAATGGGCCCTGGCGCCCAGGGAGCAGTGTTTTAGTCCTGGCTCAACTTTTCATTTATCATTCTCTAAAATTATCTTATTTGCTTCCCTATTTATTATCTGCCTCCTCTCTCGGGAATGCAAGCTCAGTGAGGACAGGGACTTTGCCACTGCTGTATCCCTGGCTCCCAAAACAGAGCCCGGCATAGAACAGATGCTCAGGAGATGTTTGTTGAATGAATAAATGTGTGATCGGGGGGAGTCACTACTCTTCTCTGGGCCTTAGTTTCCTCATCTATAAAATGAGGGAGTTGGACTCGATCTCTTGGGTCCTTGCAACGCTAACATTCTTTTATTCTCTGTTTTTTTGTTTTTGTTTTTGTTTTTTTTGCGGTACGCGGGCCTCTCACTGTTTTGGCCTCTCCTGTTGCGGAGCACAGGCTCCGGACGCGCAGGCTCAGCGGCCACGGCTCACAAGCCCAGCCGCTCCGCGGCACGCGGGATCCTCCCGGACCGGGACACGAGCCCATATCCCCTGCATCGGCAGGCGGACTCTCAACCACCGCGCCACCAGGGAAGCCCTATTCTCTGTTTTTTTTATTGAAGTGTAGTTGATTTACAATGTTGTGGCAATCTCTGCTGTACAGCAAAGTGACTCAGTTATACACATATAGACATTCTTTTTTTATGTTCTTTTCCAGTTTATCCCAGGAGACTGGACATAGTTCCCTGTGCTATACAGTAGGACCTTGTTGTTTATCCATCCTAAATGTAATAGTTTGGGGACTTCCCTGGTGGTCCAGTGGGTAAGACTCCACGCTCCCAATGCAGGAGGCCCAGGTTCAATCCCTGGTCGGGGAACTAGATCCCACAAACGTGCTGCAACTAAGAAGCCCACATGCCGCAACTAAGAAGACTGCATGCCACAACTAAAGATCCCGCATGCAGCAACAAAGACCCGGTGCAGCCTAAATAAATAAAATAAAATAAAATAAAAATAAATGTAATAGTTTGCATCTACTAACCCCAGAGTCCCAGTCCATCCCTCTCCCTCCTCCCCTCCCTCTTGGCAACCACAAGTCTGTTCTCTATGACTGTGAGTCTTTTTTTATTTTGTAGATAGGTTAATTTGTGCCATATTTTAGAGTCCACATATAAGTGATATCATATCATATTTGTCTTTCTCTTTCTGACTTACTTCAATTAGTGTGATAATCTCTAGTTGCATCCATGTTGCTGCAAATGACATCATTTCGTTCTTTTTTATGGCTGAATAGTATTCCATTATATATATATACCACGTCTTCTTTATCCATTCATCTGTCGATGGACATTTAAGTTGTTTCCATGTCTTGGCTATTGTGAATAGTGCTGCAATGAACGTAAGGGTGCATGTATCCATATCTTTTTGAATTATAGTTTTGTCTGGGTGTATGCCCAGGAGTGGGATTGCTGGGTCATATGGTAGTTCTATTTTTAGTTTTCTGAGGAACCTCCATACTGTTTTCCATAGTGACTGCACCAACTTACATTCCCACCAACAGTGTAGGAGGGTTCCCTTTTCTCCACACCCTCTCCAGCATTTGTTATTTGTATCTAACCTTCTTAAATTCAGTGGGAAGAGGTGCCCTCAGGCCCTCAGCCACCACATCTCAGGAACAGGCTGGGGTGGAGGCCAGAGACTGATCTGTGGCTGCTGGAAGGAGGGGTCAAGCTGTCATGTGGCTCTCTTTACTCTGGGTTGTAACTTGAGGGGCCACGTGGAGATCTGCCAGCAAGTCGCCCAGCCAGTTACATGGGACATTATCAGTGCTTTTCTCTGCCAGAAAGTCACCACGCATACACCCCAGATGTCCTTTCATTTTCCACTGGTGCCACTGCAAACAACACAGTTTGTCCCTCTATTCTAGACACGTTGTAAGGGTGAGCAGGAAGCATATACATGCTGGTCAGTGTGGCCCCACCCAGGCCCACCACCCCTGGGAGGGGCTCTCCAAAGCTGCAGGATGAAATCCAGACCCCCAGACATGGTCTTCAAGGCTCTGGCCTAGCTGCCCAACCCACCTCCCCCAAAACCCTAAACAGATTCCATGCCCCCCAAAGACTGACACAGTGTAGTTCCCTGTGTCCTGAATCTGCCTTTGTTCTGTCTGTTCCCTTTCCCTGGAGTGTCCTTCCTCTCCATTTCCCTGTGCTCACAACTTACTCATCCTTTGAGATCCAACTGAAAAGACACATCTTTCCTGCCCCCAGCCTGGAAGTCACCACTCATCCACCTGAACTCCCATAGCACAATCAACTCCCTTCTTTAGGGAGGGCAATTCTTTTTCCTTGTACCATAGCTTCGTGTGCCCATGTCCACCTTCTCCCCAGCTGTCAGCTCTTGGAAGGCAGGATGCCCAGCGGATGCACCTTTGTTACCTACTCAGGGCTAGCTCAGGTTCTGACTTATGAACAGAATGAATGGATGGGTGGATGGATGGATGAATGAATGAATGAATGAATGGGTGAAATGTATCAGAATCCATTCTATTCCCAGAAAGATCTGTATCCAAGGCCTCATCCACTCACTGAGTGTCTGCTGTGTGCTCAGCACTGGGATTGGCCATGGTGACCTAGACAAGACATGGTTCCTGCTCTCTTGGCATTTCCGTCTGGTGGAGGAGACAGAAGAATGAATTAGGCCAATAGACAAGTGATTACAAACTATGATAAATGACGTCAAGGAAAATACAAGGGACTGTAGTAGAGAGTTGAGGAGGAGAAATCCTCTTGGAGAAGGGACATTAGAGCCTAGACCGGGGAGTAATGTCTAGGACATTAGAGCCTAGACCATGTGAAGAGCGGGGAGACAAGAGCTCCAGGGAGAGGAAAGGCCCAAAGGCAGGCATGAGTCTGGTGGTCAAGGAGCTGGAAGGCGGCCAGGAGGACAGATCAGCAGACAAAGGCGAAGAGGCAGATCGGGGCTGGATCGCCAGGGCCTTAGGTTTTATTCTAAGCGCAACAGGATGTGACTAGAGACATTTAAGCAGGAGAAACAACATGATTAGTTTCTTGTTTTTATTTTTATTTTATTTATTTATTTATGGCTGCATTGGGTCTTCGTTGCTGCGCGTGGGTTTTCTCTAGTTATGTCGAACGGGGGCTTTTCTTGCTGCGGAGCACGGGCTCTAAGCGCACAGGCTTCAGTAGTTGTGGCACATGGGCTTAGTTGCTCCACGGCATGTGGGATCTTCCCTGATCAGGGCTGGAACCCGTGTCTCCTGCATTGGCAGGTGGATTCTTAACCAGTGTGCCACCAGGGAAGTCCCTAGTTTCTTGTTTTTCAAACAGCACCTGCTGCTTCCTCGGACTGGTTTGGAGAGGCCAGGGGCAAAAGCAGGTAGCTATTGTAAGAAATTGTTGTGAAATGGACCAGGGGAAGAAGGAGAGGTTAGGTATGTTTTGGAGATGGTATTAACAGAACTTTGGACAGGCTGAATGTAGAGGTGAGGGAAAAGGAGAATTCACAAAGACACCTGCTTTTTTAAAATAAATTTGTTTAATTTTTCGCTGCGTTGGGTCTTCGTTGCTGCGAGCGGGCTTTCTCTAGTTGTGGCGAGCAGGGGCTACTCTTCATTGCGGTGCACAGGCTTCTCATTATGGTGGCTTCTCTTGTTGCAGAGCACGGGCTCTAGGCATGTGGGCTTCAGTAGTTGTGGCACGTGGGCTCAGCAGTTGTGGCTCGCGGCCTCTAGAGCGCAGACTCAGTAGTTGTGGCGCACTGGCGTAGTTGCTCCGTGGCCTGTGGGATCTTCCTGGATCAGGGCTTGAACCCGTGTCCCCTGCACGGGCAGGCGGATTCTTAACCACTGGGCCACCAGGGAAGCCCGACACCTCCGTTTTTGACTTGAGCAAATTTGGACTTGGCTGGATGGTGGTACCATTTCCTGGATTGAGGAAGACGGTGGGTAAGACAGTGGTATTGAGGACCCCTGACGTTGCAACTGATATCAGAAATGAGAGTGGTCTTGGGTGGACTGTGTCCTCAAGCTTCATAGTTGGCTGTAACCCTTTATGGGAGCAGAGCCTGTTCTCCATAATAGTTGTACCAATTTACATTCCCACCAACAGTGTAGGAGGGTTCCTTTTTCTTCACACTCTCTCCAGCATTTATTATCTGTAGACTTTTTGATGATGGCCATTCTGACCAGAGTGAGGTGAGACTTCTTTGTCATTTTGATTTGCATTTCTCTAATAATTAGCGATGTGGCACACTTTTTCATGTACCTGTTGGCCATCTGTGTGTCTTCTTTGGAGAAATGTCTGTTTAGATCTTCTGCCCATTTTTTGATTGGGTTGTTTGCTTTTTGAGAATCTATTTTTTTTTAACTTTTTATTTTATATTGGAGTATAGTTGATTAACAATGTTGTGTTAGTTTCAGGTGTACAGCAAAGTGATTCAGTTATACATATACATGCATCTATTCTTTTTCAAATTCTTTTCCTATTTGGGTTGTTACATAATATTGAGCACAGTTTCCTGTGCTATATGATAGGTCCTTGACAAATGTTTCATTCCAGATGCTGTCGATTGGATGCCTGTTAGCTATCCACATGGTGGGGTCCAGTAGTCAGTTAAATATATCGGTCTGGAGTTCAGAGGAGGGCTTTAACATACGCCTATAACACTACTTACAGTCATAGGAATGATGCCACCCAGACCCAGACAGAGCCCTGAGATTGAGAAGGAACAGCCAGAGAGGCAGGAGGTAAACTATGGGTGAGCTGTCGTGGAGGCTGAGAGGAGAGAGCCTGTCCAGAAGGGGACTGCAGCCAACTGGATTGAATGTTTCTATGAGGTTGAGGGAAGTGAAGACAGAAACGTGTTCAGCAGACTTGGCAGCAGGGAGGGTGCTAGTGACTTGACAAAAGCCACTTCCGTGGAGTGGGGGGAATGTACGCCAGGTTGGAAGGGGTTAGAGAGGGAGCAAAGGTAAGGAAAAACAGCTGGTGTAGACACTTTCCAAGAAGTGTGTCCATGAAGAGGAACAGAAAATGAGAGTAAGCGTGAAGGGAGGCATGGGGCCGGGAGGGCGGTTTTTGTCACCACTGCCATTATTCTGAAGATGGCAGCACCTGGTCCTAGAAGGGGAGGGGCTGGTGGTGGGAGAGAGAGAAGGTAAGTAGAGAAGGAGGTCCTCGGGAAGGCATGCGGGGTCAGGGGCCTGAGACCAAGTGGAAGTCCTGGTCTTGAGTCTTCTTTTGTTATCAGGACAGAGGAGGAAGGGGCGGGCAGTGAGGACAGTTCTGTTGGTTTGTGTGTGACGGATCCTGTTTTCTCAGTGAAGACTGAGAGAGTCACCAGCTGGGAGCATCATGGGGAAGACCATGGGGGTGTTGAGGAAAGAAGAGAAGGCACGAAATAGTTGTTCTCAAAAAGTGGAAAAGCGAGACTCACAGAGAAACCTACACTTAGAGGGCGGCACTGAGGGCAAACCCGGAGTTTATAACCACAGAGACAGCGCGAACCCAGCGAAGTCCTGCCTTGGCTGCAACAGCATCCAGCAGCTCAGGGCTGCCTCAGGAAGAGCACAGCCAGGCCGGGCAGGCTGAGGTTTCCCCAGGTGAGGCGGGTGGAAGGAGAGAGAAGGCTGCAGTTAAGCGTATTTTCGAGGGAGGGATTATGGTGATGGATCTTGTAACGGAGGCTGGAAGAGGAAGGAGGTGAAGTCTGAGGGGCTGACGGAGAGGGAGAAATCTCAGGGTCAAGGACTGAGTGTAAGAAGAAGCCCAAGGATTACACAACAGGGCCCTTGAGCTACGCAGTAGGAGGTGGGGGAGGGGAATGTGTGAGTGGCGCTATCAGAGATCCAGTTTCTGGTTATGATTTAAGTTCAGGGTGGGCTCAAAGGAGAAACGGGCTAAGGTGGAAGGGTCCTCTCATCCATTCATTCATTTGATAACCTTTTATCCAGTGTTAGGCACACTGGTGGTACAAAGGAGCAATCCGCTCAGCCAGGGTGCCCAGGGAGGGCTTCCTGGAGGTGGTGGTTCTTGTGTAGGTTGAGTCTGGAAGGACGAATTAAAGCTCTCCGGGATGCCAAAAAGAAGGAGTGCTCCAGGAGGCAAGCAGACCATAAGCAAAGGCGTGGGCTTCGGTGGGAAACAGTTTGGCCCTTTTGTGAAAATGGAGGCAGCATGGCCAGAGGGTGGGTGTGTGTGGTGAAGTGATGGGCCACGAGGCAGGGATCGGATCGTGCAGGGCCTTGCGACCCGCGTGGAGGAGCGTGGACACATTATTAAGCAGTGGGAAGCCACTGAAGGATTAAGCAGAAGGTGACATGATCAGATTCGTGATTTTAGAAATGGGGATGCTGGCTTGGAGGGGAGCCAGGCAGGAGGTTGGGATGCAGGTGGGAGGCTGTTTGAATAGAGCAGGTGAGGGGTGACGAAGCAGCAGTAGCCTGGAGGATGGAGAGACATGTGGGTGCTGGGAAGGAGCCTCAGCATGGCTTGGGAACTGACCAGATGTGCCACCAGGGTGCTTTCAGCCACCAGCAACCAAAACCATTGCCTCCACTGGCCTAGCCAAGGAGGGCATTTACCCACTCACATAACGAGACATCCAGACGTGAAGCGGCTTCAGGGCTGGTGAAGAGGGTAGGAGGAGAGGAATCTACAGTGAAGTGCAGGTTTCAAAGGGAGAGGTGAGGAGTCCATTGGAGGCCCGCTGGGGGCCAGCAGGTGCCAGGCTGGCTGTGCCACCCGTTGCTCCCATGCCAGTGTGCCAGGCACTGGCTCAGGGGTGACCCCAAGCCCAGGCCTGCGAGGAGTCTGGTGGGGGGAGACAGACCACAGATCATCGCACAAGGAGGGCGTGAATCACCATTGACCTGAGAGCTGCCAATGTTGCGGCTGCACGTGAAGGGGAGCCGTGACTTGACGGGTCTGGGGCCGTCAGGGAAGTGGGAACAGAAACCACGGAAAGGAGGTGGATGGTGGTTGTTCCCGTGGCAGAGGAGGGCACGGGAGAGGTGCCTGCTGTGAAAGGCAAACAGGGCTGCAGACCAGGCCCTGGAGGAGCAGCGTCTTCCAGGGGCAGGAAGGAGGGGCTCACAGAGCAGATGTAGAGAGAGTGGCCGGACGGGGAGGCCACGCTCTCCTCCTGAGAAGAGAGGCTGTGGCCGTGAGATGTGCGAGGGAGGGTCGGCTGCACAGAAACCACTGGGTCTGACTGATCGGGGCCTCTGGTGCCTCTGGTGGGCGCAGTTTCCATGGGTGCTGGGGCCAGAGCCAGACTGTTCATCTCTGGTTATCTGTGGTTCCACTTGGGCGCCTGCGAGGGAGAGAGGGGGCAGCATCAGGCCAGAGGATTGTTGCCAAGCGGGGCAAGTGAACTGGGAGGCCGCCGAGTGGCCGTGGTCCCGCCAGGGCCGCCTGGCACGTCAGTGTCTTCTGTTTGGGCACGTACGTGAGGCCAGTGACGGGGAAGAAGGAGCAAAGGTATGTGGCAAGTGGTAGGTGCAACTGTGAGGTCAGCGTGAGGGGTGGTTTCAGGCTGGGCGTGCGCTCTCATGTGTCTGCGCTCGTGTGTACACGTGTGTGTTCGTGCACACACACTCCCACGCGCACGATGGGGCCAATGAGCAGCTGAGGGACGGGGTCAGCAGGAATGAGCAGAGTCATCCCCGTGGAAACACGACTCCCCGGGAGGGAGCAGCTGGGCAGCCAGGCAGGGGGCGTGGCCAGCTCTGCCCAATGGCTCCGGCCACTCCCTGGGCCGCCTTCCCCACCTGTTGACCAAGTCTGAGGAAATGCCTGCACTGGCCAGGGCAGGGGCACTGCTCAGGCTTCTGGGCCCGCTGTGACAGGGCTACCCTCCGGTGTAGCCCTGGGTGTCTCTGGGGGCTCTGTCTGAGGCCCTCTGGTGGAGGGGTGATTCCGGGGCATCTGTCCGTGCGGGCCTAGTGATGGCTGTGTGTGTGACCAGGCTGCTGTGGTGTCCCTGTGCCCGCCTGCTGATGCGGGTCATTCCCCAGGGCCTTTGCAATAAGTGACCTACCACCTTGCTTCCACAGGGAACAGGCTCAGGAGGGCTGCGCAGCTCTCACAGGCCTCTGCAGCTCCTGGTGGGGACCCCTCTATCAGCCCAGTTCATACAGGGACCACCAGCCAAAAGCAGTCCCTGGGAGCTCTAGCCCTGCCCCCACCATTGAAACTGTCCGTCTCCTTGTCTCCAGGACCTTTCCTGTGTGTCCTTCTCTTCCACGTTAGCATCCTCAGGCTCTCCTGACATGACCCCCCACACACACACCCTGCATTTTCCCACTCCAGCTCCCCCTGCCTGCCCATGGGTTAGGTCCCATGGGTCCTGGGGGAGGGAGCTGGTGGGATCCTTGGCAGTGCCCGGGAACCTTCCTTCTTCCCTCTCCCCGACCAACATCACACCTCCCCAAAGCTCAGGACAGGGCACTCCACATTCCCACATCTTCCTTTTCTCTTCCCTCCAGGCCAGATACGGTGAGTACAGGCAGGTGTACCACATTCTCCTTTCTCATGCCCCTGGCAGACATCACTAATCAATCACAGCAGTCTTTTTGCACTGAGTCTGGCTGCAATCTTTTTTTTTTTTTTTTCTTCAGGCTGCAATCTTGATAGTCTTTGCCCGCATCTCCAATGCAGCCAACAGCAGCTGATCCAAGTCAGCCCTCAAGGTGTAATCCGTTTGCCATTCCTGCTTTAGGCTGACCCCATCAGGCCCCTCACCTCGGCCCATCCTCAATCCACCCTCACATTTCACATCTGATTCCTTTCGGCCTCACTGCTGGATAGAGGTCACATGGGCATAGCCAGCTGTGGTTTTTCTCTGTCCCCATAGGCTGAAGCCACACAGTCCCCAGACCTTGGGACCAGGAGACGGTTGAAGGCACTGGGGCATTGGCCCCAAGTCTCGAAGGCGGAAGAGGACCTGGTTGGTTTGCTGTCAGTGCAGAGTGCAGCCAAGCCCTTGCTGGGGAGAGTGTGGTGCGGGGCTTGGGGGTGATGCTCTTGTGTCCAGCACCTGTGCAGCAGCACCTGGGCCCGGCAGGCACATCTCCCAGCCCCAGAAGGGCCTGCACGCCGACCTCCCCGCCCTGGCCCCTGGTCAGGCAGGAGGTGAGTAGCGGACAGCAGGTCCAGGGCGGGGTGGCCGCCCAGCACCCCGGGGGCTGCACGCTGCAGCCGTCCCAGCTGCCTGCTGCCCTGCTGGCCCCTGAGCCCAGGATGCGAGGATGGCCACCTCATCTCTGCCCACGGTGGTGCCTCTGGGCCCTGAGAGCCTGCGCCCCTTCACCCGGGAGTCCCAGGCAGCCATAGAACGGCGGGTGATGGAGGAGGAGGCCCGGCAGCAGCGGAACAAGCAGATGGAGATCGAGGAGCCCGAACAGAAGCCGTGCAGTGACCTGGAGGCTGGCAAGAGCCTGCCCCTCATCTATGGGGACCCCCCGCCGGAGGTCATTGGCATCCCCCTGGAGGAGCTGGATCCCTACTACAGCGACAAGAAGGTCCGGGCCTGGGAGGCTTCCCTCCACCCGTCTGTCCACTGTCAAGCTGTCTGCCTGTCCCAGGCCTCACAGCTCTCTCCCCGCCGCAGACCTTCATCGTGCTCAACAAGGGCAAGGCCATCTTCCGCTTCTCCGCCACCCCTGCTCTCTACGTGCTGAGCCCCTTCAGCACCCTCAGACGCTACGCCATCAAGGTGCTCATCCACTCATATCCTGCCCGAGTGGGGCGAGCGCAGGGGCGGGGAGAGGCAGGGAGGGCTCGGGGGTGGGCAGGAGGCCCTCCTTCCACCTCCCCTCCCACCTGCTCCCTCACTTTCCTTGACTCTCCCCCCAACGCTGTTCAGCATGTTCATCATGATCACCATCTTGACCAACTGCGTGTTCATGACCATGAGCGACCCGCCTTCCTGGTCTAAGCATGTGGAGTAAGTCTCCCCCTCCCCCGGTCCCAGGTGTCTGCCGGTCCCAGGTGTGCACTCTGAGGATGCCCAGAGTGAGACTGCTCTTGTCTTCCAGGGAGACAAACACTGTCACTGCCACCCCCATCAACAAACACCTTAAGTCCCCGGAATGGCACACACTGTCACCCAACGTCCTCAGCCCCTGGGTGGCATATGTCACTTCTGTGCCCTCCTTCCCAGGAGGTCCATCACTGCCACCCACACCCCGGCCCCGGCGTGACATGGCTGGCCCTGGCCGGCCCTCTCCCTGCCAGGTACACCTTCACAGGGATCTACACCTTTGAGTCCCTCATCAAGATCCTGGCCCGCGGCTTCTGCATCGAAGACTTCACATTCCTCCGGGACCCCTGGAACTGGCTGGACTTCAGCGTCATCATGATGGCGTGAGCAGGGCCCCGAGGGCGTCCTGAGGCTGGGGAGGGGAGGGGGCCAGGCCTCAGAGGGTGGACCGCAGGGCTGTGGGTCCAGCTTGCAGATAGCGGGCTGCACAGTTCTAGGAGCTGCCGTTCCCGGGGTCTGGCCGGGAGTCTGTCCCGGTGCCCCTACACATAGCACATATGACCACACACAGCAGCCCTGAGCCCTAGTCCCACGGGTCCCCACCCGGGAGAGCTGGGCTACCCTTGCTAACCCCACTCCTCAGCAAAGCTGCTGCACTGTCTTCCCCAACTCTCGGGCCCCGACAGGAAACTTGCTGTGCCTGACCTGTCCCCCCGCAACTCCACGGTAACCCCAACTACGAGGATTCCTTGGGAATCCTCCTTCTGGGCCTGGAGAACCTGTGCCTTCTGCCCTACCGCCCACCCCCGGCTCTGACACAGCCCTCGCCCCAACCTCCCCACCCAGGTACCTGACGGAGTTTGTGGACTTGGGCAACATCTCAGCCCTGAGAACCTTCCGGGTGCTGCGGGCCCTGAAAACCATCACAGTCATCCCAGGTACTGGGGAGGAGCAGGGACCCTCTGCCCAGGCCATCAGGCCTCCCCCCTCCCCCAGGCCTGGAACCAGGCACTCAAGTTCTGTGACTCAGGGTCACAACCCTCCCAGGTGGTGTAGGACCCACACCAAAGCCTGGACACAGAGGGGCCCAGGTGGGAGGATGAGTTTTAAGAGGCAGCATAGCAAGGTGGTTAGAGCACAAATTCTGGAGCCAGACTGCCTGGGTTCAATTCCCACCTCCACCACTTCCTAACTTTGACCTTGGGTAAGTGGCTTCCCTGTCTGCCTCAATTTCCGTATCTGTGAAATGTGGCTAATAACAGTACCACTCATCCGGTTGTTATGAGAATTCAAAGCCTTGATAGCAATAAGGTGCTTAGAACAATGCCTGACACAGGGTATGTGTATTCGATAAAATAAACAGACTGGGCAGAGCAGAGACCTCCACCTGAGAGAGGCACAGAGAATCAGTGATGGAAAGTCCCAGCCCTGTGGGTTCAATAATGAACACGCCGCATACCCACTGAGCAATCAGGCCAGGGCAATTCCAAAGTAATGCAGCAAGAAGCATGAAATAACTAGCATCTGGATCATCCGGACCCTCAAAAAAGCATGTGGAGAAACTGGAGAAGGTTCATTAAAGGAGAGAAAGATGATCTGAAAAGGCATGGAGAACAGACTCTGGGAGGAGGGGAAATTGTGAAGTCATAGTGCTAGAAAATACGTTAGTTCTCCTCTAGTCCAAAGCCCTCGTGAATTGCAGTTGAGGAAGGAGGGACCCCGGGAGGGAAGAGCTTACTGAAGGCCACACGGCACGTTGGCCCCTGAGTCAAGGCCACAGTACCTTCCCTCGTTGCCAGGCTTCCAGCATCCTCAGAGCTCAGGGGGCTTTTATAAGGAGGCTGCTGAGCATCTGTTTTCATACCAGGATAAGAAAAAGAAATAAAGTCACACTGAAGCAAGAGACACACTGATTAGGCCCAAGGAAGAAGTTATGGTTCTTCTATAAACGATGGAATCTGAGCCTGGAATTCCATACGATTTGGCTATGCCTTTGACCGTCCAGAGGAGTGGAATGCAATATTGCAAAGTCAGCCTAGAGCTTCTCAGAGTGAACCCTGCTGTTCCTTGGGTGTTAACAGGCACTAAAAGAGAAAGGGGGCTTCCCTGGTGACGCAGTGGTTGAGAATCCACCTGCCAATGCAGGGGACACGGGTTTGAGCCCTGGTCCGGGAAGATCCCACATGCCGCGGAGCAACTAAGCCCGTGCGCCACAACTACTGAGCCTGCGCGCCTAGAGCCCGTGCTCCGCAACAAGAGAAGCCGCCGCCGTGAGAAGCCCGCAAGCCCGCGCGTAGCAACGAAGACCCAATGGAGCCAAAAATAAATAAATTTATTAAAGAAAAAAAAAGAGAGAGAGAAAGGGTTCTGTGTCAAATAAGGTGAAACGTGGCATTAAAGTTTTTGTTTCTGTAGGACTTTTCCGAGCCTTTGATAGGCTAATCTACACAAGGACCCTCCAAGAGGGCGCTCCAGAGCTCAGCCTGCCCCCAACGTGATTGAACCCCTTCTGTTAAGGGCACAGCTTGCGAGATGAGCGTTCTAAGGAACACCCTTCAGGAGTGCTGACTTACGACATGTATTCAGCTCCACTGTGTGGCTGGGTGTCGCTCTCCGAGTTGGGGCAACACACTGTGAAGTCTTCGTAGTCCCTTGTCTAGTGGCTGAGATTCGGTGGCCATTCAAGGCTCCAGATGGAGGTTGTAACCAGAGAAGGATGGGGCTAATTTGGGAAGGCTTCGGGCAAGCAGTGCCCCAAGTAAGTCAGGGCTTGAAGGAGGTGGAGTAGACAGAGGCTCGCAGGGACTGAGTGGGTGAGTTACCCCCTGCCCTGCCCAGCCCCAACTCTCACCCTCCCTGTGATCAGGGCTGAAGACCATCGTGGGAGCCCTGATCCAGTCGGTGAAAAAGCTGTCAGATGTGATGATACTCACCGTCTTCTGCCTGAGTGTCTTTGCCCTGGTGGGGCTGCAGCTCTTCATGGGAAACCTGCGGCAGAAGTGTGTGCGCTGGCCCCCGCCCTTCAATGACACCAACACCACGTGGTACGGCAATGACACCTGGGACGGCCAGGAGAGCTGGGCCAGCAACTCTACCTTTGACTGGGATGCCTACATCAATGACGAAGGTAAGGACGGAGGGTCGGGAGGCCAGTGGGGTCTTTCCCAGCCCCGACGGCAGCCCCTTGTGAGACAAAGAGCATGGAGAAGACCTGAGTGTAAATCCATCACTTGCCAGCTGGGGTAACCGCTGACAAGTCACTTCATCTCCCCCTCCCTCAGAATCTTTACCTATAAGATGGAGACAACAATACCTTTCTCAAAGGGTTTGTGCGACAACAAATGCCAACTTGCTTTGAAAATCCTAAAACTTTGGCTATAAAAAGCAGCAGTGCATAGTCCCTAACCTACGTACTCCTTGTTCTCCATCACACCACATGCTCGCACCCTGGCAGGGCCACCACCAGGCCCCCGCATCCTATTCACATACCCAGACTTCATAGCCTCACACGCACGAGGCAACATTCTCACAAAGCCACTATTACTTCACACTGTGCCTCCTGGCAGCTGAGAAAATGGTACCCCTTCTTCAACCTGGCATCCTGGATTCTAGCCGCATCCCCCCCCTTCAGTTGAGGGTCCTGCACAGGCACATGGTAGCCCCATCCACACACATGCATGTCCCCCACCCCGTATCCCTCTGTGCCCCTGCGGCACCCCACACTAGGCACTGAGCTGACAGCAAAATGTATCTACCCAGAGACCTTGGAACTTGGAGCTGCCCTTAAAGGAGAGGGAAGGGGCACCCAGACAGCATCCGTTTGGTGCGTGTGGTCCACACAGATGTGTCCACAGGTGCACGGTGGGTACTGTGCCCACAGTGTCCATGTGGTGACACGTTTCCTTTGTGGCCTCTGACTCCCAAAGGGAACTTCTATTTCCTGGAAGGCTCCAATGACGCCCTGCTCTGTGGGAACAGCAGCGATGCTGGGTGAGTGACATTGGTGGGGGGGTGGGGGGGGTGGAGGGCAGATGTCCCAGGGTTGTCCGAAGATGGGGGATGATTAGGGATGAGAACCTGGGGTGGATGGAAACGTAAAGAGAATTCATGGGCATGGGGGGAACACTTTCCATTTTGGGGGGTGCAGACAAGACGGAAGGATAGTTTTCTCTTGGGATCCCCCCATCTATCTCCCGGCTAGAGCTCTCCTTTCTCCCTAAAGCCAGCCCCCATCCTATCCCCAGGCGCTGCCCTGAGGGTTACGAGTGCATCAAGGCTGGGCGGAACCCCAACTATGGCTACACCAGCTATGACACCTTCAGCTGGGCCTTCCTGGCTCTCTTCCGCCTCATGACACAGGACTATTGGGAGAACCTCTTCCAGCTGGTACAGCGACCCCTGGCCCTGCCCCTCAGCCCCATGGCTACCTCCCTTCATCTCCACAGCCTCCTCCGGGCTTGGTGGGGCCCCTAACAAGTCCCCTCCGTGGTACCCCCTAAATGCCCCTACATACGGGTTCTCAGAGCCCTCTGGCACTAGGTACCTGCCCAGATCTGAGCCTCAGCCCTTTCTTCCTTTTTCTCATTTGCCTTAAGAGCTGAGATCTGAGCCGGGCACAGACTCCCAGGCCTCACGGTAACCGGTAGGGCAGCTTAGACTCCAACTCTGCCCAGACACAATTATTTGCCTTCCACTCTTTGCAGGTGGGCAGGTTGGGTCTGGAGCAACAGTGCCTGCTGGTTCCTGGTGATGTTTCTAACATGATGATGTTAATAATAATATTTAGTAGTAATAATAACAATAGCTACTATTTGCTGAGCTCTTACTAGATGCCAGGCGCTATGGGAAAGCTAGGACTCAAGCTGATCCCAAAGCCCATGTTCCCCAATTTTTATCCTGGTTCTCTGATCGCAAGATGTCTGGCTGAGGTCCTCTGGGCTTTCTGAGCCAGGAGACCAGGAAGGTCTGGGTCCTGAGTATATATTTTGAAGCACCCCAGAATGTGGCTTAGCCTGCCAAGGGTGGCTATACCTTGCCTCAAAAGCCCTCAAACTGCCGGGCTCTGTGAAGGACCCTCTCTGTTTACCTATCTGGGCGATGGATGTACGGAGATGGGTGTGGGTGAAAGCAGGGGAGTGCCATGTGACGCTCTCTCTCCCTCCCCCACTCCCAGACCCTTCGGGCAGCCGGCAAGACCTACATGATCTTCTTCGTGGTCATCATTTTCCTGGGCTCCTTCTACCTCATCAACCTGATCCTGGCGGTGGTGGCCATGGCATATGCTGAGCAGAACGAGGCCACCTTGGCCGAGAATCAGGAGAAAGAAGAAGAGTTTCAGCAGATGCTGGAGAAATTCAAAAAGCAGCAGGAAGAGGTGGGGAAGGTCTGGACTCAGGGAGAGGAGGCCGAGGACCCAGGGATCTCCCTGCCCCTCAGCCTGGGTGCTCCTGGGCAGGCTGAGGGGGGTCGGGGGAGGCGTGGGGTAGGGCCTGCGAGGCAGAGGACGGGGAACAGAAGGCCCAGGCTGGAGCTTTGGTGGGGTGGGAGGCATGCAAGCAGTAGAAAGAGTATTTCTCAGCTCAGCGCCTCAGTTTCCCCGTATATAACAAGGAATCTGGAGTAGTTAAACCTGACGTAGCCTTCCAGCTCCAATTCCTATGGTTTTATGATTCTTTATGGACAGCGTACGGGTCCAGGCTGAGGGAGAGGGGGGTCCTGATGAGGCCCCAGGGAGCAGCTGTACATTTACCCATCGTCTCATGAAGTGCAGGGTCAGTCAAGGCTTCAGAGAGTGAAGGGTCTTCAGGATATGTGTCCTCAGTCACTTTGGTCCCTACCCTGTCACCCCACCACCACCGAGGTTGCCGCCCCTGCCCACAGTAAGCTGGGTGCAGGCCAAAAAGAGGGGCCCCCAGCCTGAAAGACTCAGGAAGAAGCTCTGAGCGTCCATTAGTCCATCCCCATGGCTCAGCAATGGACTTTATGTCCATCACCCTTGCTGGTCCACAGGCCAAGGCCGCTCAGACGCTGGAAGGTAGGGAGGCAGACGAGGACCCAGCCCACGGCAAAGACTGCAACGGCAGCCTGGACACATCGGCGGGGGAGAAGGGGCCCCCAAGACCCAGCTGCAGCGCAGACAGCGGCATCTCAGATGCTATGGAAGGTGAGTGCCTGGCATCCCCATACCCACCCTGCTCTGCCTGTCCTGCCCATCAGGCCACTTGGTCTCCCGGAGTGGGGGCCGGGAGGGCCTGGCTGGGCCCAGCTTCAGGACGGTAACTTAATATTGGCATCGAAGAAATGGCTGTGATAAATATAGTCCTGGCTTACCCTGGCCCAATTCTGGCTGCAAGGCCAGGCTGTGGCGGGAACTGGGGGCTTCCGGGAGGCCTTGGGGGCTGCCAAGGCAATGGGGAAGGACAGGATAATAATATGAACCAGGAAGGCCCAATGTTCCGGAAACTGGAGATCCTGTTCCTCAAATATCTTCTCGGTAAAAGTTAAACATCAAAGGTCCCTCTGCCCAGATAGAGTCACAGACTCCCCCAAATCCCTGTGCTGCCCCCCAGGCCTCAGTGGGACACTAGGATTAGGTAACGAGGAGAGGGTGGATAGACATACAGACGGATGGGTGGATGGATGGATGGTTGGGTAGGTGGGCTGAAAGATTAATGAATGGGAAGAGACATGGGTGTGTGGATGGATGAGAGGGAGGGAGGAGAAGGAAAGGGGGAAGCAAGGGAGGGAGATGCAAGGAAATCTGACATAGAAGGGATCGGGCCCCTCTCCAGGGGTCTCGCCTTGGGCCAGGAAGGACTTGGAGGACTTTGCAAACCTCTAGAGGGCCCCATCCCAGCTGACTTTGTGTGACAGGCATCCAGGTGTCTGTGTGCCCTGCCAGAGAATGCCCCAGGGAACGCTGGGCAGGGCTGGCCGAGGAGGTCCCTCAACGCCGTCCTTGCTGGGACTGTGCTGGGACGTTTGGGGCCTCAGACACAGTTTGGGGCACCTGCAGTAGCACCTGGGTTGGGGGTAGGGGTGTAGAATCTGCAGCCTGGTTTACTAATTCTTGGGTGGGGGTGCGGTTCAGCCGCCCCCAAACTCTGGGGTGTCCCAATCACGCACTCAAACCCAGGTGTCTGTGGGGCTGCCCTGGGAGTCCTCTTTCCTCATCTATGACGTGGGGGCACTAATATACTTACCTCATCCATTTCCGGTGGTAATTAAATGAGAGCACGCCCAGGCTGAGAACCCCCATGGGCAGCAGAGGCCTGGAAGACCAGGAGGAGAAGCAGCGTCACCCATGGGCCTTATGGAGCCCCAGGGGTTTAGAGCTGGAGTGGCAAGAACGGGATGTTTCCAGAAAGCTACCCTGGTGGGAAAGGAAGGACTGGCTGGGGACAGTCTGGAGGGGCCGGCATACTGGCAGTGAGAGGGAGAGCCCTCGGGGGGAACCATGGTTTGCTCCTGAGTGGTGCTGGCCAGCAGCAGGTGGAACTGGGACCCAACCCCCTGCAGTGGCCTCCCGCCTCTCCCTGGGGGCCCTCGGGCCCCTCCCCAGCCGAGATCGCAGCCCTGGGCCATAGGCAGAGGATGGGAGTCACCCCATCGCGTTGGGGGGTGGGGAGCTCCAGGAAGGCAGAGCTGAAGTAGAACACTGGGAGAGAGGAACTAGGGGTAAGGCTGCTGAGGGTGTGGCTTTTTGAGGGTCAGCTAAGGGACAGCGTGTTGGGGGGTGGGGCACTGAGGGGTGGGGCCATGTGGGCGGCGTCTAGAGGGATGGATCTTGAGGGTGACCCACTGAGAGGCGGGGCTTGGAGTAGGCCTCCCTGAGGGGGTGGGGCTTGAGGTGTGATGCTCCAGGGGGCGGGGCTTGGAAGGTGGGACCAAAGACCTAGGTGGAGGAAAGAGCACGTGAGGGGGGATCCTCATCAGGTATCTGTTTCCACTCTATTCCCAGAGCTGGAAGAGGCCCACCAGAAGTGCCCACCATGGTGGTACAAGTGTTCCCAGAAAGTGCTCATATGGAACTGCTGCACCCCGTGGATGAAGTTCAAGAACATCGTCCACTTGATTGTCATGGACCCCTTCGTGGACCTGGGCATCACCATCTGCATTGTGCTCAACACCCTCTTCATGGCCATGGAGCATTACCCCATGACGGAGCAATTTGACAGAGTGCTCAACGTGGGCAACCTGGTAGGGAGCGGACGAGGGAGAGGCTGTCCTTCCTGTGCAGGACAGGAGAGGGGCCACAGGGCCCGACGGGCTGTGTGGAAATACGGGTCACGATTAGGGGGCATAAGGGGACAGGCTGGGGTTATTTTCCCAGCATATGGGTATATGGGGGCATGAGTTGATGTACCAGGGATGTGCATGGGGTGATCCATGGGACGTGGAACTTGGGTTTTAGGGTACTTGGGGGCAGATAGAATAGGGATGAGGTGCTTGACCTCTTATGATGAGGATTTCAGGGGCTTTGGGGTCCAGGCCATGCCCTGGAGGCAGAGATGGGGGAGTGAGAGCATAGAGGTATGGGGGTGGCTGGATGGCAAGTCTCTCCACTTTCAGAGGTTGTTGTGGGCCTAAGAGGGACAAAGGGACCTGGAAG
This sequence comes from Lagenorhynchus albirostris, assembly GCF_949774975.1. NCBI lineage: Eukaryota > Metazoa > Chordata > Mammalia > Artiodactyla > Delphinidae > Lagenorhynchus > Lagenorhynchus albirostris. Next base: position 45,676,516 of record NC_083114.1, on the reverse strand, counting down.
TGGGGGCACAGAGCCATGGGCACCCAGGCTCAAGAGGCCCCCCGCTCACCCTGGAGGCCCCAGGGCATAGGCCCCCAGCCCCGAGCCCCCCTGCCCGCTGCCATTTCTCCGGCCTGGCCGGGCCAGCTCCCCCTCCAGCCCTTTCTGCTCTGCTATTGTTGACACACACTGATCCGCCTGCTTATCCCTGCCCATTAGAAGCATTATCACCTCGTTGCCAGCCCCTGTGGAGCCTGACAAAGGGAAAAAGCTGCCTCCTCCTCCAGTCCAGCCCCACCCTTCCCAATTGCCTTTGCAATCTTTCCAGGATGGCGAATGGGCGAGATGCTCCCCCTCTCCTGAGGCGTGGGGAGCCCAGGAAGAGTCAGATTTGGGGCCTGGGGCAGGACGAGGACTGGGTGGGCGGCACAGGAATCAGACCCTGGACTCCCCAGCCCGCGAGGCAGGCACGTCCACCCCACGGAGATACCCGAGGTGGCCATGGCCAGGCCGGGCTGGAGGAGCAAGGGTGTGCTCTGGACCCGCGGTGCAGCTGCTGGGGTGTGTGTGATGGGCCCGGCCCGCCGCCTGCCCACCCCCTGCCCACACTCTGCTGCTGTCTGGGCACCTGCTACGGGCAGGGACAGCTCCTGGGCGGGGCTCAGCATGTGCCCGGGCAGGCTGTGGGCCCGGGGCAGCTGGTGCCCGGCAGGAGGGGGACTGTGCCCAGGGAGCTTTTAGAGGTTCTGCAGCTCTCAGACAAGTCCAGGGCTCTGGGGGCTCAGTTCTGGCTTCTCACTGATCCTCTGCTTCATCCTCTTTGGGGCCCTGCCTTAGACTTCCAAAGCCACCAAGATTTTCTGGGTCCTGGGACCCCAGCCAACCAGGGTAGAGAGGCTGTAGGGTGTAGGGACAGGAGACTGGACTAAACCCCCCAAGACCTGGCTTGAGACGTGCTTCTAGGTGGGCGGTGTGACCGACAGCTTGCTGCTGGCCTCTCTGAGCCTCAGTTTCTCATTTCTGGGATGAGCGCGATCGTTCCTCCCAACCTCACAGAGGTTGGGATACCGAAAAGGTCATAATGTGAACGACAGCATGCTCTATGAGTGTTGAATATTATTATGATTGGGCTGAGGCCCCAGGAAGCCACGTGACAGGCCAAGAGTCACAAGGCCAGGAATGGATGGGCCCCGGTGTCTGAGTGGTTCCCACTCTGCCCTGTGGCATGGTCGTTCCGCTCCTCACTCACTCACATACACACATCTGTGGGCCGTGGGTACCACTGCTTGCGCCCCCAGGGCTCTGTCACCCTCCCCTCGAGCCCTGGAGGTGGGAGTGGGGTTGGGGACTCCCGAGGTCCTGTGCCCCTGAGGCTCTGTGACGGGGGCTGCACCCCACCTGCAGGTCTTCACGGGCATCTTCACAGCAGAGATGGTGCTGAAGCTCATCGCCATGGACCCCTACGAGTACTTCCAGCAGGGCTGGAACATCTTCGACAGTATCATCGTCACCCTCAGCCTGGTGGAGCTGGGCCTGGCCAATGTGCAGGGGCTGTCGGTGCTCCGCTCCTTCCGTCTGGTGCGTGAGGCCCTGGCCCCCCGGGCTGGGGAAGGGTGTGGTGAGGATGCCTGGGGGCAAGGAGGAGAAGCCTCCAAGAAGCCAGAGGGCTGGAAGTAAAGCCCCCTCTGCCCTTTGGTCACCACGCTGCCTCTTAGAACCTTTCTTACTGGAAAAAAGGAGAAAGGTGCCCTCCCCCTTATCACACAGAGCTGCTGGGGGACCAAAATGACAGCCCAGGAGCTGACATTTGGGCTTGACTCCTAAGTGACCTTGGGTGGCAGTGGGGTGGGGACTTCGACCCATATCGCAGAGCTGGAAGCTGAGGCTCCGGAAGTGCATAAGTAGTGGAATTGGGACTCCGACTTAGCATCCTTTCCACTACCCCCTAGGGACCTCTCATGCATCCACAGAAGTATAGAGAAGGTGAGCTACACCTCCGTGTACCTTTCACCCAGCTCCAACAGCTGTCAACATTCTATAGTTCTTGTTTTATCTGTCCCCCCAATTTTTCTGTGGGGAGTATCTTAAAGCAAATCCCGAGATTTCATTTCACTTGCAAATACTTTAGCCTGTATATTTAAGAGATAAGGACTCTTTCTTTTGATCACTCAAAGAGGATTAGGTGGTAGGGTGTGCGCATTCCCATTTCATAGAGAGGTAAACTGAGGCCTTGCATCCCTCAGTGGGTGGGAGTTGAGCTGTTCAAAAGAGTTCTTTCTGGGAATTCCCTGGTGGTCCACTCTCGCTGCGGAGGGCCTGGGTTCAATCCCTGGTCGGGGAACCGCTCTTTCTCCTCTAAGGATGGGGCTCTCTTGGGGCTGGGCCAGGGGTCCCCGGGCCTCACCGGCCCCTGCCCTCCCCCTGCCCGGCAGCTGCGGGTCTTCAAGCTGGCCAAGTCGTGGCCAACGCTGAACATGCTCATCAAGATCATCGGGAACTCGGTGGGGGCGCTGGGCAACCTGACGCTGGTGCTGGCCATCATCGTGTTCATCTTCGCCGTGGTGGGCATGCAGCTGTTCGGCAAGAGCTACAAGGAGTGCGTGTGCAAGATCGCCGCGGACTGCAACCTGCCCCGTTGGCACATGCACGACTTCTTCCACTCCTTCCTCATCGTCTTCCGCATCCTGTGCGGGGAGTGGATCGAGACCATGTGGGACTGCATGGAGGTGGCCGGCCAGGCCATGTGCCTCACCGTCTTCCTCATGGTCATGGTCATCGGCAACCTGGTGGTGAGTGAGGTCGGCTGGGTGGCTCCCCCACCCTCGCCCAGGACATCCAAGTGTCCAACATGTGTCCATGCCTTTACTTCCTTTAAATCAGGCTGTCGCTGAAGGGCCCTTTTCCCATGAGGTTACACTGTGTGACACCGCCGATGCTTGTTTTCTACCTAACCCCAGCCCCAAATGGCAGTTTTGTATGGTTTAACTCAGTGGCTCTCAAATTTTAACCTGCTTAGAAATCACCTGGGAGTTTCTCAAAACCTAGATTCCTGGCCCCATGCCCCAGAGTCAGATGCAGCAGCTCTGAGCCGTGGCCCAGGAACCGGCATTTCTAATGAGCTCTGGGTGATGTCACTGCCTCTGGTACAGGGACCACACTGCGTGTAGTACTGTTGAGACCTAGTGTTTTGGGGAAAGTCACATGATAACTGGAGTCAGACTGACCCATGTTGCAGTCCCGGCTCCTCCGCTGTCTATGTGACCTTGAACGAACCACTGCTCTCTGGTTGGCTGAGTTCTCTAACTTCACGTGGAAGAAAAATGGTAGGCCCCTCAGGGGGTGGCCGGGAGGATTGACTGTGACCGAAGAAGGCACAGCGTGGGGTTGGTACCAGGAACTCCTGGCCCTTTTGTCCTCCTACCCTCTCACCCTCTGTTCCCAGAGGCATTGGGAGAATCTGGAGATGGCATGGGCTGCATCCATCCTGCCACTCTCTGTATGCAGGGCTGGTGCAGGGAAGGAGGTGCAGGGGCCCATGAGAAACGGGGTGTGAGGCCATGGCCCAGCTAACCAGAATTTCTGTGGCTGGGGCCGGGGGAGGCATCTCCCCTCACCCTGCCGACTCTGCTCCTCCCCTTCTTGGGGTGGGGTCACTCCTGAGAGGAGAGCTGTGCCCAGCTGCCCCCTGTGGTGGCCAACGCTGCCCCGGGCAACAGGGGGTGGGAAGACGCACGTCCCCATGTTCCGCAAAGGCCTGTGGAATCCTTGAGCTGCTGGGTCAGCGCTTCTCAGATACGGCTGAGCTCCGGCTGGGGGCAGGGACGGACTGGCGGTGGGGGATGTCACCTTGACTGAGGAGGGGACCGTGGGAGGGGGGTCCCAAGCCCCCAGGGACAGCCAGACAGCAGAACCCAGGCTGGTGGCTCCTGGGAGGGGGGTCTTAGGGAGTGGGGAAAGTGAGGGAAGATGGAGAGTGAGGGCAGATGTCCCAGCAGAACTTTGGGGCAGGATTCGGGATGGGTGCGTGGGAGCAGGCTCTCAGTAGAAGTTTGTGAGGGCAAGTTTAAGGGCCTGGAGGTGACTAAAAGGGTCTGCAGGGGGTTTCTGTCTGTGTGTGTGTAAACTCAAAAACATTTCAGGCCCCTACTTTGCCATCTGATGACTGGGAAACCTTGAGCAAGTTATTTCTCTCTGGCCTCAGTTTTTCTCATCTGGAAAATGGGGATGATGGGAGTGGTGACCTACTCCACTGGGTGGTCGTAAGGATTACATGACACATGTCAAGTGCTTAGCAAAGCACTTAGCCCAAGAGGCCAGGGGAGTCCAAATGTTACAGGCGTCGGGGGAGCAGTGGCGGATACAGTACCTATCACCAACCAGCATCACACTCCTGGTGTTGGGCTCTGCCACGTGCCGGTTCCTGTGCCAGGGGCTTTACGTGTATTATCCCTAATGCTCTTGACGACCCTGCACGGCAGGTAATGTTGGCTCTGTGCATCCAGGAGGCACAGCCCAGAACCACACAGCTAGTGTGAAACGGAGCCTGGACTAGAACCTGGGTCTGTGTAACTCCAATAGCAATAGCGTCAATACCAGCAGCAATGGTACCAATGATGAGGTTAGCATCAGCAGTCCCAGCGATGACAGCTTGACGTCTACTCATGGTTATTCAGCATTCTGAGCACTTTCCTGGCATTGATCTCTTAATGCTCACCACCCCCTATGAGGGCCGTGCTGTTTCATCGAGCAAAGTCTCAGGGAGGTTGATTAGTAACCTGTGCAGGATTTGAACCCAAGCAGTCTTGCCCCAGAGTCTGGAACCACTGCACTGCACTGCCTCTGTGTGTGTGCCACCCGCACCCTCCCGTCACACACACATGCACACGCACACAGACACACACACCTACCCACCCTGATGCCCTTCTCCGGCCCAGCTCTGTGGCTCTCCCACTTTGCTCAGAGGAAGCGGAGTGACCAAGGGGGGCGGCACTGCCAGCTCCTTGGGCACTGTCCCTGCCCACCACCCTCCCAGGCCTCATGGAAGCAAGTGTCTGCCACAGGGCACCGGAGCACCCCACCAGGGTGTGTGGGGACCCAGGTCCCCTGCGTCCATGGCACCTCAGGGCTACTGTGAAGAAGAGGAAATGACCAGGGCATGGGGAACCCACCCCTCAGAGCCCCCCAGGGGAACTTGCTGTCAGTCCCCCTTCCCTCCAACCCACCCCCCATGCCTGGCCCGAGGCAGCTATTTCTGTCCCAGGCAGGAGCCGTGTGCAAACCCTGCTGACCCAGAGAGCAGCTAATTCCCATCTCAGATGTGTTTCTGGCAACTGGACACCTCCCGCCAAAGAGGGAAAGAAAAACCAGTAAATTTTGGTGGGGGGCAAAGGCAGGAAAGTAGCTAGAAGGCATGGCAGTGGAGACAAATACCCCCAGCACATTCTCCCAGAGAGAAGATATACAATATACTATATATATATATATATATATTTTTTTTTTTTAAGACCACATTTTAAAAAAATTTTTATTTATTTTTATTTTTGGCTGTGTTGGGTCTTGGTTGCTGTGTGCAGGCTTTCTCTGGTTGCGGCGAGCGGGAGCTACTCTTCATTGCGGTGCGTGGGCTTCTCATTGCAGTGACTTCTCTTGTTGTGGAGCACGGGCTCTAGGCACGTGGGCTTTGGTAGTTGTGGCTCGTGGGCTCTAGAGCGCAGGCTCGGTAGTTGCGGCGCACGGACTTAGTTGCTCCACGGCATGTGGGATCTTCCCAGGCCAGGGCTCTAAACCGTGTCCCCTGCATTGACAGGCAGATTCTTAACCACCGTGCCACCAGGGATGTCTCTCTCTCTCTCCCTCTCTCTCTCTCTCTCTCTCTCTCTCCCTCTCTCCCTCTCTCTCTCTCTCTCTCTCTCTCTCTCTCTATATATATATATATATATATATATATATATATTTTTTTTTTTTTTTTTTGCGGTACGCGGGCATCTCACTGCTGTGGCCTCTCCCGTTGCGGAGCACAGGCTCCAGACGCGCAGGCCCAGCAGCCACGGCCCACGGGCCCAGCCGCTCTGCGGCATGTGGGATCTTCCCGGACCGGGGCACGAACCCGCGCCCCTGCATCGGCAGGCAGACTCCCAACCACTGCGCCACCAGGGAAGTCCCTATATTTTAAAGATATTATGTCAACATGATAGTTAAGACAATGACAAAAAGACTTTGGAGGACACTGGTGAAGGCCAGACAGTGAGATGCATGGAGAAGATGGCCAAGGGTGGGAGATTCACATTACAGTCCTCCCTTGGTATCTCAGGGGATCGGTTCCAGGACACCCTGCAGATTCCAAAGTCTGAGGATACTCAAGTCCTGTAGAAAATGGCGTAGTACAGTCGGCCCTACTTCCTCATGTCCACTCATACAGCCCCACCCTGAGACCCCCAGAGTAATACCTGCCTCTGGTTGACAGGAGACAGGACCCCCACCCCAGCCAGGCTGTACCTTCCTCCTCACTGCCCTGGGGTGGGAGTAAGCTGGTGGAACTCAGGGCCACTGCATTGGGTAGCCGCTGGGGTATCCATTCACACTGTAGTCCAAATAAATGATGTTCTCTAAAGTTGTACAAGGATTGGAAACCAGGGTTCTAGTTCTGACTGTGCTGTTTGTCCTCAGGCAAGTCACTCCACCTCTCTGGGACTCAGTTTCCTCAGTCATAAATGCTGAGCTGGCCTCAGAGTTAATCACACTCCTCCCTGTACCTTGTAGAGTCTTCTATTATCACACACATAACAGCCAACAAGTTCTGTGTGCCCTACTTGTATTGACCTTTTAATCCTCACAACAATGTGAGGAGGTAGGTATTGGAACCAGCGCCATTGTACAGATGAGGAAACTGAGGCACAGAGCAGTGACAGGACTTGCCTCAGGACACACGGCTAGTAAACTGGGGTTCAAAGCCAAGCAGCGTGGTTTCAAAACCTGTGCACCCCAGTCTCTGCTTTGTGCATACCCCCTGCATTGTATTTGTCTGATCAAATGTCTGTCTCTAGGCAGAGGGCAAACAGACCACTTGCTTCTACACACAGTGGGAGGGGCTCAGTAAATGTCTGTCCACTGGAAAATAAAGTTGACGCGGGTAGACCAGTAGCCTCTGAAGTCCCTTTCAGTGGGGCTAAGAGAAGAGAACCAGGTGGCGCAGGGAACCCCAAAGGAAGAAAAGGCAGTGAACAGTGGTAGGTGAGATGCCCCTTCTACAGCAACAGGGGACATGCATCTGGGCATCGGGAGCACAGGGTCTATTAAAAGTCCCATTTAGGGCTTCCCTGGTGGCGCAGTGGTTGAGAGTCTGCCTGCTGATGCAGGGGACACGAGTTCGTGCCCTGGTCCAGGAAGATCCCACATGCCGCGGAGCGGCTGGGCCCGTGAGCCATGGCCGCTGAGCCTGCGCGTCCGGAGCCTGTGCTCCGCAACGGGAGAGGCCACAACAGTGAGAGGCCCGCGTACCGCAAAAAAAAAAAAAAAAAAGTCCCACTTACCAGACAAGAGAAGAAGGCTCAAAAGATTCAGCCTACCCAGAAGTCCTGGAAGCTTGGAGACACGAGTCGTGTTTTTTGTTCCACATCCCCTGGCAGTGGAGGTGGAGGACAGAGTCATAGAAAGAGTCCCTGTCACTCAGTGGGCCTCCCCGAACCCTGCCTCTGCCTTGGTCAGCAGAGTCCTATCATGTGCGTAAGACTCAGTTTCCCTATCTGTAAAATGGACGTGACAGTAGCACTCCTCACCTTCACAAGCAGTTGTGAGGGTTCCGTAAGGTGACGTCCTCTTAACAGCCCACCATGAGGTGGGTCTGATCTGGAGACCCGAGGCCCCTCGTGCTGGCTGAAGGTGGCACCCTCAGGGGCCTAGAGGCTGAGCTCAGGCTCCCCCCAACCCCTGCTTCCCAGGTCCTGAACCTCTTCTTGGCCCTGCTGCTCAGCTCCTTCAGCGCCGACAGCCTGGCGGCCTCGGACGAGGATGGCGAGATGAACAACCTGCAGATCGCCGTCACGCGCATCAAGTGGGGTGTCGGCTTCGCCAAAGCCTTCCTCGTGGGGCTGCTGCATGGCAAGATCCTGAGCCCCAAGGTTATCATGCTCAGCCTCGGGGGGACTGGGGAGGCTGGCGAGGCCGGCGAGGCTGGGGAAAGTGTCTCAGAAGACGAGAAGAAGGAGCTACCGCCCGAGGAGGATGAAAACAAGGACCTCAAGAAGGACAATCATATCCTGAACCACATGGGCCTGGCTGACGGCCCTCCCCCCAGCATTGAGCTGGACCACCTCAACTTCATCAACAACCCCTACCTGACCATCCACGTGCCCATCGCCTCCGAGGAGTCTGACCTGGAGATGCCCACAGAGGAGGAAACGGACACCTTCTCAGAGCCTGAGGATGGCAAGGTGAGCCTGTCGCAGAGCCTGGATCGAGGGATCGGGAGTCAGACAGACATGACTCTACATTTTTGTGTGACCTTGAACATGGCACAAATCCTCTCCAAGCCTCAGTTTCTCCATCTGTAAAATGGGGTAATGGTACCTACCTTGTGGTATTACTGTGAGCATTAGATGAGATGCTGTGTGCAAAGCGCAGTCAGCTCTCTGTGAACGGTGACTGTTACTACTATTAATACAATTATTATGGCACGCCCTGCCTGTCCTCATACCCTAGGCCATTCCCTTCACCCCTGCCCCACAACTCCACCTGGGTCCCCTCTCCCCAGCAGGTGGCGCTCTGAGACAGCATGTTCTCACCTGAGGCACCCTAGCTCCAGGGCCGGAATCCCAGAGGCCTCTCTTAAACCCCCTCTGGGTTTGAAGCTCCTGCCAAGTCCTTGCCATTATCATCTGTTTCTGTTTAGACCCCACCTGGAGGGCTGGCCCCAACCTCCGAGTGTGGGCCAAAGTGCCAGGTCTGGGCTGAGGAGAGGGGTCAGGGGCCCAGTAGGGTTGGGTTCAAGGGGAACAGAGAGCCGGGAGCTGGAGCCGCTACCCCCCCTCCCCCATGCAGGGGGCCTGCTGCTGGGTTGAGGTTCCCCTCCCCTGCGAGGGTGGGGGAGGCCCTGGTGGTCGCCCCCAGAAGCTCAGGCTGAGCCCCCTCGCCCACCCTGCAGCTCGGGCGGGGCCCCCTGCCCGTCCCAACCCTATCGGCGAGGGCCCCCCTGGCACCAGAGCCTGAGTAAACTTTGCCCCGGAAGCTCTTGACTCCTTGTTTCCCCCGAATACGTGGCACACTGACTTACCAGGGGCCGAGCGCCTGCCAAGCTATAAATACCCGGGGAAATGTGGCAGTAACTTCGCTCTGAGGAGAGCGGGTGGAGGAGGGCTGGACAGCAGCCGGGGCCAAGGCTCCGGGGACTCTCACGGGGAAACAAGTACGGCTCCCGGGGGGCTGTGGGAGTGGGGGTGCACGGGCAGGGCAAGTGGCTCATCGGGTGCCGTGCCCAACCTAACGCCCGGTGCCTCGGTTTCCCTTTCTGTCGACTGGGCACAAGGCCCTCCCTGGTTTTCTGGCCACTGTCCTGACAGCCGCCCCCTGCCCCTCCAGGCTACCCTCTTCAGGGGCCTCACCCCCAGCCATGAAGGGGGCCCCTTGAGGAGTGGAGGCTGGGGGCAGGAGGCCGGCCTAGATGCAGCACAGGGAGGAGGTGGGAGAGGCCTGGCCAGGCTGGAGCACCAGCCGTCCCACCCGACCCACTCCAGTTAGGTTCCCTTGGCCCCAGGCTGGAGCTTCAGCTGCAGAAAAATTTCCATCCATTTTGGATTTCTCAGCCAAACAGACCCTGAGGATAGGAAGGCTCGGATTTTGCTCCATGCTCATCCCCTTCCTTCCCCAGGCCTCATCCCTGTCCCACTCCAAGGGCAGGACCAAGGCCTGTGGTTCTTCTGCCTAGGCCCCAGGGCTGAATGAATGAAGGAATGAATGAGGCTGCTCCACCCTCTCGTTCCCTTCTCCCTTCTGGTCTCCCATCTTGACCTCGCCCGCCCCACCTTGTGGGAGGGCCCGGGGTCACGTGACCCTGTGGCCTCTGCAGAAGCCGCTGCAGCCCCTCGATGGGAACTCCTCCGTCTGCAGCACTGCCGACTACAAGCCCCCCGAGGAGGACCCCGAGGAACAGGCCGAGGAGAGCCCTGAGGGGGAGCAGCCCGAGGAGTGCTTCACCGAGGGTGAGGGCCAGCCCGCGTGTGTGACCCCACCTCTCCTGGGCGCCTCCCCCAGCCCGGCAGACCCCGTAAGGGGCCCGAGGCCGGCAGCAGCCCCAGCCCATTGCCCCCTTGGGGACATCTCGGGGACACACGCATCACCAAAAGCAGGCAGGGCCTTCTTCCTCTGATGCTCTCCTGCCCTGCCCTGTGGCACCCCAGGAGAACAGAATGCTGGGAAGGGGTGTCAGAGCTGGGGATGCCTCCCCGTCTCTGAGCCTCTGACCCCTGCAGCGTCGGCCCCTGCAGTAGCATCAGCCCGAGGGCTGCCGTGCAGAATCCCCACAGAGCCCCGAGTGTGGCCGGCACCGCACGAAGCAGGCGCTCAGCTGTGGCTGCTCTAAGACTGTCCTCCTCAGCTTGGTCCACCAGAGAGAGGCCTGCCTCACCCCTCGGGAACATTTTTGCCCGGAGGGCCCGGGCTGTGGCAGAGTGAAGGCTGCCTGGGCGAGGTGGGGGAGGATGGGGACAGCCTGACGGCTATACAACCTGTGCTGGCTGCCTGCACCCCTGTGCTCTGGAATGTCTGCATGCGGTTGTGTGTGTGTAGGGGGTGGGGGCGGATCCTGGGAAGGTGGCGGGACTGTGCCTCCTAAGGTGGCCCCCAGGCCCGTGACCGGTGCCCCTGCCGCCGTCCCTCCCCAGCCTGTGTGCAGCGCTTTCCCTGCCTCTACGTGGACATCTCCCAGGGCCGAGGGAAGATGTGGTGGACCCTGCGCAGGGCCTGCTTCAAGATCGTTGAGCACAACTGGTTTGAGACCTTCATCGTCTTCATGATCCTACTCAGCAGTGGCGCCTTGGTAGGCGCTGCCCTGGGGACCGGGCACTGGGCAGAGGCAGGAGCCAGACCTGGGCAGCCCCGAACCCAGAGAATCCTAAAGAACTCACCAGTGCTTCCAGGATGTGTTGTAGACTGTGTTAATTTTCTTAAAGAGACAGATGGGCTCTGAATCCCTGTGCATCCTTAGCTGACAGGTCCCGGCCAGGGATCAGGTGGGGAAGGCCTTGGGAACTGGGGGTTGGGAGGGCAGGATGTGTCAAGGTGAACCCCCCTGACAGACCAGTGAGGGTTACTATTATTAGGCCTGGGGAAGGGGAGCTGAGGGGCTTCTCCCCACCGGGAACTCACTGGCTCACCTGCATGATGGGCACGGGGAGTCTGCCCCCGCCTGGCCCCGGCGCCAGAACCCTGGGAACCAGCAGCCCCTGGCAGGTAGGGGCGTGGCTGCTGCCCCGGCCTCCTTTGGGCCCCGACCACCCCGCCCTGCTGGTGCCCCCAGGCCTTCGAGGACATCTACATCGAGCAGCGGCGAGTCATCCGGACCATCCTGGAATACGCCGACAAGGTCTTCACCTACATCTTCATCGTGGAGATGCTGCTCAAGTGGGTGGCCTACGGCTTCAAGGTGTACTTTACCAACGCCTGGTGCTGGCTCGACTTCCTCATCGTGGATGTGAGGCTGCCCCACCCCCGGCCCCGCAGTCAGATCCCAGGCGGTCCTTGTGGCTGAGGCCCCGTTCTCCCTGACCACCCTCCCCTCCCATTACAGGTCTCCATCATCAGCCTGGTGGCCAACTGGCTGGGCTACTCGGAGCTGGGACCCATCAAATCCCTGCGAACACTCAGGGCTCTGCGTCCCCTGAGGGCACTGTCTAGATTCGAGGGCATGAGGGTGGGTGCCGAGGGGGCTCTGAGTAGAGCTGAGGGCTGGGGGAGCAGACACAGCTTGGAAGGGGGCTGGGGGTGTCTGTACTCCGGCCACCACCAGGGGTCCAGGTCTGGAGGTCCCCAGGCATCCTCCCACACCAGCCCAAGTGCCCATTCCCACCCTCAGCCCCCTCCTTCGCTCATCTCTTCCACCACTGGGGGCAGCAGAGGCTGCAGCAGCTCCCAGGAGGGCCCTGAGGGCACCGAGGCAGGAGGAGAGGAAGGAAGGCAGGTCTGTGGGTTTATAGGTGTCCCTCCCCAGCCTCAGACTGGAGCCCCCCAGGACTCCAAGCCTGCCCACCCTTCCCTCAGGCCCTTGAGGGCGGAAGTGACAGGTAAATACGGGGTTTGGGCAAGACCAATGGGACTTCCCCAGGCAAGGGGCGGGGGTAGGGGGTTGGGGTGTCTGTTAGGAGCAAAACCCACGCTAGAGGGACGAACTTCCATGAAGCAGCTGGTTGCAGGTCAGCAGTGCACAGAGCCTGGGGGCTCCCTCCTGGTCATGCAAGAGGCCAGCCAGCACTGGGCCGGGACCCCTCCGCACCAGAGTGAAAGTGACCTGGCAGCTGGTTGGTGCCCCAGCCAGGAGTAGAGCTCCCCTGGGCATCACCGGGCTTGTGCCACCCACTTTGTCTGGAGGTCATGGAACGGTTTCTCCTTGAAAACAGACAATTCTCAGATTCAGTTCAGCCTGAAATAATGAGGTTGGCCTGGGTGGCCACCGCTGGCAGTGCACAGGAGTCCAGTCCCAAGGGTCCTGCTGCTTCAAAGACTCTGTTGGCTTCTTTTCTGGGTCTGTGTCTCTAATCCTGCGAGCAGATGAGCAGGGGAACAGGTCACGGGGACTGAGTTTCCTATGGGGGCCAAGGAAAGAGTGTTTGTCTCCTGCCCGGTGACCCGTGGCCGGGCTGCTTCCAGAGAAGCCCAGCCTCCACTCTGGGCTGATAGCTCCAGCCAAGCAGAGAGCCCTCTTCAGCCACCAGGCCGGCAACCCACTACCCCTACTCCTTGCTTACCATCCCCCCGCCCCCAAGTAAAGCCCAGCAGACTTCTCCCCCAGGCCTGGTTCAGATGGGCCCTCCTCCAGGAAGCCTTCCCTGCGCAACAAGGCCCAACTGTGCCTGGTCCCCTGGTTACTGTGGGTGGGAACCCTCTCCCAGAGGAGACTGGGTGTCCCTGCCTGCCTGGGAGAGGATCTGGAAGTGACGCCCTCCCTGGCCCCCAGGTGGTGGTGAATGCCCTCCTGGGAGCCATCCCCTCCATCATGAATGTGCTGCTCGTCTGCCTCATCTTCTGGCTCATCTTCAGCATCATGGGCGTCAACCTGTTTGCCGGCAAGTTCTACTACTGCATGAACACCACCACCTCCGAGAGGTTCGACATCTCCGAGGTCAACAACAAGTCCGAGTGCGAGAGCCTGATGCACACGGGCCAGGTCCGCTGGCTTAACGTCAAGGTCAACTATGACAACGTGGGTCTGGGCTACCTCTCCCTCCTGCAGGTGGTGAGTGTGACCTGCTGCCCCTGCCCAAGGCTGGGATGGAGGTGCCCCCGCATTCTCATTGTACCTGAGCGCCCTGCCGCTCCTTGTTAGGGGGCCGCCCACCCTGCCTCTAGGGCTGTGGGACCCAGAGGTAGTGTCTATACCTCTCCGGTCTCTATTGGATGCCTCCCCAGGGGAGCTCAGGGCAGGCAGCCTCTGGGGAGGACCAGGCGGGGGCAGGGAGGGAAACTCAAGGATGGAAGCAGGGGGCAGCCCCCTCCCCTCACACCCAACCACACTCTCTCAGGCCACCTTCAAGGGCTGGATGGACATCATGTATGCAGCCGTGGACTCCCGGGAGGTGAGTGGGGGTCCTCGAGATGTGGCTGGTGAGTTAGCCAGGGGAGAGGACTCAGACCCATCCCCACCCCATGCTGCCTCCTCAGGAGCCCCCGAGACCCCACAGCCTGGGGGTGGATGGGCCCACAGTGCGACGGGGAACAGGGAGCAGGCAGCTTGTGCCCCCAGCCCACCCAGCCCACCCCATCCCATCCTGTGGCCCCTGCAGAAGGAGGAACAGCCCCAGTACGAGGTGAACATCTACATGTACCTCTATTTCGTCATCTTCATCATCTTCGGCTCCTTCTTCACCCTCAACCTCTTCATTGGCGTCATCATCGACAACTTCAACCAGCAGAAGAAGAAGATAAGTGTCCAGCCCTCCCCTCCCCGGGCTCTGTCCTCCCTCCCTCCGTCCACTCCTTCCTTCCTATGTTCACAAATGCTGCCCCTGCACCTGCTGTGCTCTCGCTGGCTGGTGGCATGATTCAGCAAGGCTGGGTTCACATCCCACCAGACGACCTTGGACGAGTGAGATGTGGCCACCTCGAACCTCGGTTTCCTTATGTACAGAATGAGGTTCGTGCCGCCTGCCATGCCGGCTCATTCTGAGGACCCAACAAGACATTGATGGAAGGTGGCCCAAAGCGGGCAGTGAGGCTGCGCTGACCCCTTGCCTCTGTCGGTCACCCAGTCCCCTCCCCTCCCTTCTCTGGGCCCCTGAGTCCCCCTTCCCCTGCCTCCCTTGACCCCCATCTCTGGCTGCTCCAGGCAAGTCCCACCGGCCCCCCTGCTGGGGTGCGGGTGGCTTTAAGGGTGGTGTCTGAGAAGATGAGAAGGGGGAGGTCCTGGAAAGTGAGAAGGAGGACACCCCCCACCGCAACCTTACGGGCCCCATCCCACTATACTTTGGAGGGAAAGACCTCTTCATGACGGAGGAACAGAAGAAATACTATAACGCCATGAAGAAGCTTGGCTCCAAGAAGCCTCAGAAGCCAATTCCCCGGCCCCAGGTACCAGCCTTCCGGGCCCCTCCCCCTGCAGCCTGTATGAGGCTCCTGCCTCAGGGGGCCACGGTGGGCAGGGGGCAAAATGCAGCCTGCGCTCTGCCCACCAGGCTATGTCCCTGGCGTGAGGCTGGGTCCACCTGCCGGGAGGGGCACCAGCAGCTGCCTGATAAACTCCGGTCATCGGTTTACCCTTTGCCTGGGCCTGCACAGCTCCCCAGTGTCCAGTCAGCTCTTCAGCTGGTGGCCTCTGGGGCAAGGGCCCCTGGAACGGGGAGGAAGAGGATGTCCAGACAGCCCCCCAGTGAGCAATGACTTCAGGAGAAGGATGAGGGGCCGCTGGGGGACCTTGAGGGGAGGAAAGGTCCCAGAGTGAGGAAGGATGCCCGCGGACCCCACAGATTGGCCTGTTCTGATGGGGGGTCTCGCCGCCCCTGCCCTGGCCGACTCTGCCACAAGACCTGACACCTCCTCTCTCTCTGTCTCTCTCCCTGTCATGCTGTCATGTCCTCCTGCATCTTCTGCTGGTCCACGTCCTGCCCTGACCACTGCCCCCCACCCCCCTCGGCATGCATCCCTGCACTCGCATCCCTGCTGCAGAACAAGATCCAGGGCATGGTGTACGACTTGGTGACGCAGCAGGCGTTCGACATCACGATTATGATCCTCATCTGCCTCAACATGGTCACCATGATGGTGGAGACGGATGACCAGAGCCAGCTCAAAGTGGACATCCTCTACAACGTCAACATGGTCTTCATCATCATCTTCACGGGCGAGTGCATGCTCAAGATGCTGGCCCTGCGCCAGTACTACTTCACCATCGGCTGGAACATCTTCGACTTTGTGGTCGTCATCCTGTCCATTGTGGGTGAGCAGGGCCGGGCTGGGCTGAGTCATTCAGGGAGGCCCGGCGCTCCCATCCTCATGTCCACACACAGACCTGCTCATGCATCTGCCATGCTCACACTCACACATACACACACGCGTGTGCACCTGGTGTCTACACTTAATGCGCAAAAGCACATACAGTGGGCTCCCAGGCAACCTGTCACCTTCACATGCATGACTACACCTGAGAAACATTTACTTGTCCAGTGGACGCACACTCAGGTGCCCGTGTGCTTCGAGAAAAACATAAGAAGATGGTTCCAGTATCCTTACACACAGGAGAGCTGTGTGTCATTGTGATAGTAACTAGCTATCATTTATCAATCATATACTATTTGCCTGACACTGTGCTATGCACTTCACAGGCATTAGCTCACTGAGCTAATGTCCTGAGGCTGGTACTGTTGTCACCTCCATTTTACAGGCGAGGAAACTGAGTCACAAACCAATTAGGTGACATGCCTGAAGTCACACACCCAGAGCTGTCCTCCCCCGCCCTCTCATCCATGGCATCTGCAAACAGCCTTAGCGATAGGCCTACCACCATTCGCTTTGACACGTCCCACCTCCATGCAGCTGTGTCAGGGCAAAGATGGAGCCCAGGCCCCAAGACCCCTGGGAGAGCCTAACGGGTCAGGCCATTCGGGCTGCGCTCTGAGCGGTGAGCTTCTACTGCTCCTCTCTGGGGAAGAGCCCAGCGGGCTGGGCCCCCCTGAGCCGCGCATGCCCCCTGCTCCCTGACCCAGCCACCCACCCTGAGGGCAGCAGTCCTTACCGCTTCCTCCCTGCAGGCCTCGCACTCTCTGACCTGATCCAGAAATACTTCGTGTCACCCACGCTGTTCCGTGTCATCCGCCTGGCGCGGATTGGGCGCGTCCTACGGCTGATCCGAGGGGCCAAGGGCATCAGGACGCTGCTCTTTGCTCTCATGATGTCACTGCCCGCCCTCTTCAACATCGGCCTCCTCCTCTTCCTGGTCATGTTCATCTACTCCATCTTCGGCATGTCCAACTTCGCTTACGTCAAGAAGGAGTCGGGCATCGACGACATGTTTAACTTTGAGACCTTCGGCAACAGTATCATCTGCCTCTTTGAGATCACCACGTCAGCCGGCTGGGACGGGCTTCTCAACCCCATCCTCAACAGCGGGCCCCCCGACTGTGACCCCGCGCTGGAGAACCCGGGCACCAGCGTCAGGGGCGACTGCGGCAACCCCTCCATCGGCATCTGCTTCTTCTGCAGCTACATCATCATCTCCTTCCTCATCGTGGTCAACATGTACATCGCCATCATCCTGGAGAACTTCAACGTGGCCACGGAGGAGAGCAGTGAGCCTCTCGGGGAGGATGACTTCGAGATGTTCTACGAGACGTGGGAGAAGTTTGACCCCGACGCCACGCAGTTCATCGACTACAGCCGCCTCTCCGACTTCGTGGACACCCTGCAGGAGCCGCTGAGGCTCGCCAAGCCCAACAAGATCAAGCTCATCACACTGGACCTGCCCATGGTGCCAGGGGACAAGATCCACTGCCTGGACATCCTCTTTGCCCTGACCAAAGAGGTCCTGGGAGACTCTGGGGAGATGGATGCCCTCAAGGAGACCATGGAGGAGAAGTTCATGGCTGCCAACCCATCCAAGGTCTCCTACGAGCCCATCACAACCACCCTCAAGAGGAAGCACGAGGAAGTGTGCGCCGTCAAGATCCAGAGGGCCTACCGCCGGCACCTGCTGCAGCGCTCCGTGAAGCAGGCTTCCTACATGTACCGCCACAGTCAGGACAGCAGCGGGGACGCAGCACCCGAGAAGGAGGGGCTGATTGCTGACACCATGAACAAGATGTATGGCCCTGAGAACGGGAACAGCGGTTTGCAGAGCAAGGGGGAGTGGAGGGGCTCGACATGGGACCCCAGACCTGCCCTGGGGCTCCTGTCCATCAGACCCACAGACACAGCCCTCCCTCCTGCCCCACCCCCGGGGCAGACGGTGCGCCCAGGGGTCAAAGAGTCTCTTGTCTAGCAGGTGGCGGTGAGGTGGCACAGCCCCAAAGCTCCCCCGTGGCGCCTGCCCCTGAGGGAGCTAGGGCTTTGCGTCTGGGACTGATCCAGCTCCCTGTCGGGGACAGGATTTGGCCGTGCTGGGCTGTCACCCAGGCCGTGGCAAATGGGAATTGTACCTGAAGTCTCCACTCTGAGCCCGAGGCTGCTGCCTCCGTGATTTCACCTTCAAGTTGCTCTCACCTCCTCGGGGGCCCTGCTGCCCTCCTCATGGCCCCGGGGGAGGTTGGAACATCAGAATCTCTGCTCCCCACTTGGGGAGGAGCCGGCCTGTGATGGAAGGATTGGCCGCCCTCCTGCCACCAGAGTCTTAAGGGCCACTGACCTCTCCCCAGGAAGTGGCTCAGGCCCCCCCAGCCCCCTCCAGGACAAGGAAGTCTTAACTTCAGTGAGAGCAGACGCCTGACCCCAGGGCCCGCCAGCCCTCCCCTGACTCTGGATGCAGCGTCACCCTGCCAGCTTAGGAATTCTCTGGAAAAGGAAAGCATCACTGGTCCAGAAATGGCTCCACAAACCTGATGGGCCACTGGATCCTGACTCATTGGGCCGGTGTGACCCCTGACACCCTTTCCAGATTTGTCCATTGCCCAGGACCCTGGCTCCCTGGCTGGCCCCTGGGAGAAGAGCAGAAGGGAGGATTCCATTTGGGAATCGTCTTTTTCTAGAAAGCACGGATGGGTAGCACAGGTTGGATCCCACCAGCATATTGCTGCACTGGGGGCTTTCTTGGCCGGAGCACCCAGATCTCGGGTGGTGTCGGGGACCCTGGTGCTCAGGAAGAAGGTTCCCTTCCCTCCCTCCTTCCCTCCCTCCTGCATCAGCACCACTGGGGCTCCTGGCAGCCGCCCCAACCCCAGAGGTTTCCTCCCCATCCTCCACCACACCTCATCCTTTTCCCCGCCTCAAAGTGATCCTAAGAATGTTCTAGCTGAGCCCACGTTCGAGATTTCCACACTGGGGCAGGCACTGCTTACCTGGCTCAGACCCAACCTTGCAACTTCCTGCCACCCGGAGAGCCAGGCGGCACTTCTGCTGGCGCCGCTGGCCTGGGCATGGCGCTGCCGGTCCTCCGCCGGCTGCCCTGCCGGGAACAGGCAGAGGCTGAGCTCGGAGGAGGGGGTGAGACGCAGGCTTAGGGGTCACTGGATTTACTCATCGGTGTGTGTGCGCCTGTGTGCCGGCGTTATACCTCTGTGTATAGCTCTGTGCGTGTGTGTGTGTGTGTGAACCACCGTGTCCCTCAGAGCCTGCATATGCATGTGTGTATGGGTATATTTGTGTACATGTGTGTCAGTGTGCCCCGCAGTGTCTGGCTGGAGTGTGTGTGTGTGTGTGTGTGTGTGTGTGTGTGTGTCTTCTCTGTAGGCCTGTCTGTGTGAGTGTCCCTGTGCTGTGTGTGAGTGTGAACACAGGGGGTAAGGTTTGCACGTCAAGTCCCCCGTTGCCCTTAGTTCCTCTTCTTTTTCTTGTTTCTCGTGAACAGTTTGATTAAAACTCAGGAAGCAGCAAAACCTCCAAAACAACCTCTGTGTGTGTGTGTGTGTGAGTGTGCGTGTGTGCGTGCGTGTGCGTACACGCGTGTGCGTGTGTGTTTACGTCTGTGCTCGCCCAGAGGCCAGAGCCTTCCCTTCCGTCTGCCGCGCTCGCCGGCCCCCTCACCACCCTGCCTGGGCATCCCTCTCTCTCAGCCCCGTGAGTCCACTCTTCTGCCCTCCCCCACTTCTCTTCCTGACACCCACCGCCGAGCCCTGCTCCCCGGCCCCGCCTGGGTCCTCTCTGGAATGAGGCCCCCGCTCCTTCCATCTCTTCCTGCAGCAGTTCTGGCTCTTTCTTCAGAAGTTCATCCTGTAGGGGTCAGCCTCCTCTCTGACCAGCACTCCGACCACTGCCTTTCCCTCCTCGTTGGGGCTCTGACTAGTGAGGCCCCAAGAGCCTCGGCCCCTGCTGGACTGAACTCTCCACGGGACCGTGTGCAGATTGCAGAGCCAGCGTGGCTGAGCGGGGTCCAGGCCTCCCCCTGCCTGCAGCCTCCTCCCCTGCAGACCCACACCCATTGCACCTTGTCCGGGTGGGAACAGGCCCAAGCCAGGCCAGTAGACAGGCCCCTTTGTACAGTTCTTATAATAAACCTCCCCGGTGCCTCTGACATGTGGGCTCTCTCCTTCTGTGCTTCTGTGTGCGGACATCGACGGGAGCTGAGGGCAGCAAGAAGGGCTGGTGGGGATTGAGCCAAGTGGGGAAGACTTGGGGAGCTGCCAGGGATTGGGGAAGCCCCAGCTCCCTCCTCTGGCTCCGTCTGGCCGTCTCCTGCCCCCTCCAGAAGGAGACTGGGACTCCAGCCTCACAGCTGGAGTCCCAGAGGCCAGATGAGGTCGAGTCGTGCCCCGCTCCCTTCACTCCCCTAACAGGCAGCACCACACTGCGTCTCCCTGCCCACGACAGCACCCAGGAAACGGGTGTTGGGACCCGTGTCCCTAGCCCCTCCTCTCCAGAAGCCCCCATAACTTCTCTGCCCCTCAGAGGCCCTAAGGTGCCTATGGGTACACGGTGTGGCCCCTCCCTCTCCCCAGAGGTACAATTCCCCCAGGATGCTGCCTCTGACCCCTGACCCCAGAAAACCCAGGGTCCCATGGACCTACAACGAAGAGTAATGTTATGTAGTGAGCTCAGCCCACGATCCCAGTGGGTGAAATATAATTTTAGATTTAATTTTGTTTTCTGACAGCCAAGGCTGTATTCCTCCGAACTAGTGAGTATTAGTCCCTTTCAGGATTTCTGTATCCCCTTTTCCTGGGTCCTGAGGTTACATGGCACCCTTGGGGGCTGGGGAGGGGAACCCCCAGGCCACCCCGACATCCCTCAGCCATGTCCTTGAGCCCCTTCCCACAGTGTGGTTGTCTTTGCCTGCAGGGGAGGGGTCTGACATCCCCGCAGGGCTCCCTGAGCCCCCCACCAGGGTGCTGACCTCCCTCCCAGAGGTGGGGGAGGGGCTCCTTCTCACATGAAAGTTCTCCAAACCTCGCTGGGGTCCCTCTCTGGCCCCAAGGACAGGAGAGCTTGAGGGTGCCCTGACCCACCCTTCCCCTGAGCCTTGAATGGTGAAAGAAAAAAGACAAAATCCTGGGTGAGAAACGTAGATAACCGAAGTTCCTATTTCAGAATCAAGACCCTCCCCCAGTTATCAGTCCTACGCGCCACCTGCCTGAGGGTGAACCTGAGTCCCTTCAAGGCTCACGACCGCCCTACGAAGAAGGTATTATTACAATTATTTCTGTTTTACCCAAATGAGGAAACTTGGTCTCTGAAAGGTTAAGCACGGGTGTTGCTTAACAGGGGTGCCGTTGACATGTGAGACAAGGAAATTCTGCTGTGTGGGAGGCTGCCCCTCCCACGGCAGGGTCTTCCCTGCCCCCTGGCCCATGAATGCCAGAGGTGTCCGTTGGTCATTTGACCTTGGCAATGGCCCTGGAGCATTTGTGGGGCAGGACCGCCCTTCATTGAGAAGCCCCAGGTGACTTGAGGCGGCTTCCCGGTCTCCTGCAGGGTCAGGATTCACACCCCAATCCTTCTGCGCCTGCAGGTCTCCCCTGGTAACAACAAGCCAAGTAGCGTCAGTAGGCGAGGGCTGGGGGGAGGGGCAGAGGTCAGAGCCCTTCTTTCCAAACTGAGGTTCTGTCCTCTCCCACCACCCTCCCAGGGTTACTGGGGGTCCCTGTCCTCTTGTTCCCCAAACCCCCAAGCTCCATGTCCCTTCTCCCTACACCCCCATCTCTTATTTTGATGCTGCCTTCCTGGAAAGGTGGGGTGAGGGCTGCCTGATGTCGGGGTGCACAGCCCAGGGCAGCCGGGGGCAGAGGCGGGAGTGGGCTTACGAGGCCTCCTGTTCCAGGAAAGAAAAAGGCGTCACAAGCCCCGAACAGAGCTCAGTACTGTTGTCACTGGGGAGGGAACAGCATGGCCCCAACTGTGACAAATAACCCTGCAGGCGGTGGGGCCCCCATAGCCCCCACCCACTCCTGGCATGAATGGGAATGAAGTCCAAAGGACACATCTGCATCCCTGCCCACGGGAGACGCAGATGTGCGTGTGCTTGGAGGACACCTACTGCGCCCCCAACCTCCGTGCCCCCTAGAGTCACCCTGGGCCGCAGGCCCAGCTCCTGAGCAGCCCCACACCACACAGCCCGGGAGCACACCCGTGTCAGCAGCTACATGCACACACACACACACACACACACGTGTGTATCCCAAGCCTTCTCCATCTTCCTCCCAACTTTGGGGGACGCTAGCCCCAAAGCTAACCAAGGCTTCCATCACCAGGGGGTACTTTGCTAAAGGAAGAGACCCCTGGATTTTCCCCCATTCCTCTGGGGGAGTCTCCAACCTCCCCCACCAGGGGCCCATGGTCCCCAAGCTGACCTCAGGTGATGTTTATACTCCTGGGCTGTTTGTTCTGTGAACTGAACATCTGACACCTTTTCAGAGAAATGTGTTTGTTTTTTTTTTTTCATTTGGAACATCTGGAAACAACAAGAACATCTGGGACTGCCAGGAACGAGCTGTTCCTTGGAGGGAAACTTAACCCTTCTGTCCCCGCTTTCCACAGCTCCAGCCCTGGCCCGTACTCTTCGGGGGTGGGGGTGGGGGGGTGGACCCCACCATCCCAGGTGAGGCTTATGCTCAGGACTGAGGGGGCAGCACCCAGACCTCTGTCTTCCTCACCACCAACCCTGGCCTAGGAGGTGGGTCCATGTCTCCCTGAACCCAAACAGACCTGCCAGCAGCACAGGCTGCTTGAAAACTGGCAGGTGGTAAGGAAAATATGTAGGCAGAGGACACAGGGTTTGCATCTTCCTTCCCCTCCTGGCAGTTGGAAGAAGACAGAGAGTGAGGGGCCAAGAGAGAGTAAAGAAGCTTCCATAAAACATAAAATTCAAGAGTGGGCTCAGCGGTGGGGCTGAGGGATGCAAGCCTGCCACGTGCAGCTGTGCAGGTTGTGCACTGCACAAGGGCACCTCCCCCACCCCGAGCCCCCAAGGGATGAGGGTTGTGTCTGATCCAGGGGCAGGGGCACAAAGTTGAACTTAGACAAGCTCCTAGACTTATGGTTCCATCCACCACTCTGCTGACTGGCGAGACAAATCCTTTTTGTTTCAGAACCTGAAGACTCCCCCATACTAGCCTCCTGTCCTCTGCCCGAGACCCCTGGAGCTGTGGATAACACTTCAGTGCCCTGTGAGTCCCCTGATTGCTGAGTGGTGGGTTTTCTCTAAGCTGTCAACACCTAAGTCCTCCTTCTCTGGCAGCTCCCAGAAAACTCTCCCACCAAGTGAGGGAGGGGCCCTCTCGCCAGGTCCTGGACCAGATCTCCCAAGCGGCTGCTACTCTTGGCCTGTTTTTGCTCAAGAACCGCTGTGGTTCCTTTCCTCCCCAGGGTCAAATCTCCATCAACCCCCAACATGGCCACCTGCACTCCAGCCAAGAGGCTGTGCTCTGGGCCCATAGCTGCCCGCCAGCACCCCTGCCTCAGCCTTCCTGGGTGCCCCTCTTCCCACAGGGTGTAGGCTGGTCCAGGGTGGAGAGGCCGCGCTCGCATTCATCCACAGGACCCATGTGTATTCAGCTAAGTGTGAGGTGGGAGGCTAGGGGGCCCCAGGGCACGGGGATGGGGTGGGGACGCAGAGGCCGCCGCCACCCGGGGCGTCCTCTGCGGACCCCGCTGTAGTGCCCGAGCTGGGGTGACCCTTGAGCCTTAGCAGCACAGCTGACAAAAGAGCCTGCCCTCCCCCAGGGTCCCCGGAGAGCTGGTGCCTCCCCTGGGTCCCAATTTGCATGGCAGGAAGGGGCCTGGTGGGGAAGAGGCGGGGAGGAGACAGGCTGCAGCCTGGGCAGTTACACGTTTTCCCCCCAGGAGCCTCCGCTGTCACGGGCTTGGGGCAGGAGACGGAGGGGTGAGCATGGCGGGGCCGGCGCTGTGTCCCGGGCTCAGCAGCTGGTTGGTGCCTCTGCTGCTGCTCCTTTCAGGTACGGCCCGAGCCGAGAGGCCTGCTGGTTCCGCTGTTTCCACTGGTTCTGTCTCCTCTGTCTCTCGTCCTCCTCCTTCTGTCTCTCACACTTTTCTGCCTCCTGTCTCCCTCTGACAGCCCTGGGGACAGGGTCTGTGGGTATCAGCCATGCTGATGGCTCAGGGCTCCGCGGCCCCAGCCCCTCTCCCGCCCGGAGGGTGTCAGGCTGAGCTGGGCCTGAGGGGTTGGTGGCTCTGACCGCAGAAGAGCTAGGCCCAGGAGAGAGAAAGAAGAGTGTGGTTCACCCCCAGGCCGTGGAGGGCACTGCGTGGGGGGCGGGCAGTGGAGAGCTGCCCCCAAGCAGACCTGGGACAGGCATGTTCCAGAAGTGGTGCCCTGGTCTGGAAGGTGGTGGAGCCCTCCAGCTGTAACTTCCCTCCCGTCTCATCCAGGCACAGCTCAAGGTCAAGGGCAGAAGGGGGGCTGGGAGTCGGATCTTCTGGTGACCCCACCCCGCTCTAGTCTCTCCAGAGCAGGGCTGGGGGAGAGCTGAGGGGTCTTGATGCTGATGTCCTGGGCGGGGAGGAAGTGGGTCTGGGAACGCAGGGGTGGGACAACCAAGTCCCAGTGACCGGCCCGCCCACTTCCTCCCACCCAGCAGGTGAGACGGTGCTGGAGGCCAAAACAGAGGCGCTCTACCGGAATCCCAAAGGTCAGCAACTTCCCCCGCCCATTCTGGGGACAAGTATGTCTGTGTCCAAAGCCGGTCACTGTCCTGTGTGCTGTCTCATGGTTGCCCTTGTGCCCTTGTGCCCCCTGGGTCTCCCCACCCAGGACTCCCATCCCCAGGCCTCCTTAGGGTCGGCCTCCCTCTGTAAGACCTGGCTCTGAAGTACCTCCAGTCCCCCCTCCTCCGCTGTCATCCTCATTAAACATCAGTGCTCCAGTCCCAGCGATCTGGGGCAGCGCCAAGCCCAGGGCTGGAGTGGGGGCCAGTTGGAACCCCACTGAGGACTCAGGCCCATTCTCCCTGGCTGGGGAGTTGGGCTTAGCCCCGGCAGGAGACCGTAACCTCAGGGACCCCGACAGGTCGCAGGGGTTCCTAGGGGACCACTGACTGGGAACCAGGCAGGAGGGAGGCTTCTTGGAGCAGGTGGGCGGGGACATCATGGCAAACTGAAGAAAGAAGGCTTAGGAATAAAAAGAGGAGCAGGTCCACACGGAAGCGGGGAGGGAGGTGATGGAGGAGAGACGGCCAGGGGATTGATGTGGGAGGCCTTGACTGCCAGGCTAAGGATTTGCGGGGTGCCCCTGAGGATTTCGGGCTGGTGTGGGTAGCCCAGGGCAGGGAGAGGTGAGAGCACCAGGCCAGGCTGGAGGCTGTGCTATGGGCCTTCTGGCCTCATGGGGTGAGGCTGGCATCGGGCTACTGTAATGGACATGGAAAGGAATCAGAAGGTTCCAGGCCCTTCTAAAGGAAAATCAGGCGGGAAGGGTGGGCCATCAGGAAGGGGCGGGGTCCGGCGGCTTGGCCTGTGGCTTCTCACGTGGCTCTGGCTCTCCCACACCTCTGCCTCATGTCTGACCCACATCCCGAGAAGCAAGGACAGACAAGGGGGCTGAGCCGGGGGTCAGTGCTGCCCAGGACGGGGGCCCACGGCCGAGGGCCTGAGTTTGGGCCGACGGTCAAGAGGAAGGAGCGGGATTTTAATCCCAGCCTTGGCGCCCACAGGAGGCTCGTGTTCCCAGATCTGGCAGCACCCACGTTTCGTGGCCAAGAAACGGGGCTCCATGGTGGAAATCAAGTGCCGCCTGGAGGACTCCGGCAGCGTGAGCTGGCTCCGGAAGCAGGAGGCGGACTCGGAGGCCAAGCTACTCCTCCCCGAAAAGGGCCGCATCCTCCAGACCCACAACAGCAGCGAGGCCACGCTCGTCATCCAGGACGTCCAGTTCCCGGACAACGGCATCTACTTCTGCGAGGTGGAGTGCTCGCAGAGGCCCCCGAGGACAGAGCGCGGCTGTGGCACCGAGCTTCGGGTCATGGGTGCGTGCGGGGCCCGCCCCCCAGCCGGGGAGGAGAGCAGGTGTGCTCGTGGAGCCGTCCACACCCACCCCACCCCAGCCCGGACCAGTAGGGGGGCCGCAGTGTGGCGGTGACTGTGGCCCTCGAGCACCTGGGAGAGCCGCTGAGAAGCAGGTCCTGAGGGGCGCAGGCCTCACCGCCCCCGCCCCGCCTCCCCCCAGGGTTCAGCACCTTGGCGCAGCTGAAGCGGCGGAACACGCTGAAAGATGGCATCATCATGATCCAGACCCTGCTCATCATCCTCTTCATCATCGTGCCCATCTTCCTGCTGCTGGACAAGGTGACCCTGGGGGCCGGGGAAGCAGCCACGGGGCAGGCCGGACACGGGCAGGGTCTCCATCTCCCCAGCCCCAGAGCCTGCCCATCGATTGACCGATTCAATCACTCCTTTATTCATCAGCTGTTCTCGCAGAGTGCGCCTCACCCCTGACCCCTGACCCCTAGCCCCTGACCCTTCACCCCGGACCAATCTCCCCGGCCCTCCCCAGCCTGGCCCAGCAGTGGATGGGGTGGGGGAAGCTAACACTCTGCTCTCCGTCCCTCACCCGCCAGGATGACAGCAAGGCCGGGATGGAGGAAGATCACACCTATGAGGTAAGGAGTGGGGTGGACCCCGCAGCTCCTGGGGCCGTGGGGGGCAGGGGGGGCGCTCAGAGGCCCCATCTGTGTGCGCTCAGCGAGTGGCCAAGGCCTGAGCTCCGCTCCGTGTCCCCAGGGCCTGGACATTGACCAGACAGCCACTTACGAGGATATAGTGACGCTGCGGACAGGAGAGGTGAAGTGGTCAGTGGGTGAACACCCAGGCCAGGAGTGAGAGGCCGGCCCTCCCCAAGCCCCTGGGCGTAGCCCGCTGGGCCCTCACTGACTGCTTCAGAGCCGCCCGGCTCCCAGCCCATCCCCTTTACCCTGAACCCCCTGTCCGCCTCCAAAGCTGGCCCACCAGGTCCGCCTGCCCCTCCAGCCCTTGGTCCCCATCTCTTGCCAAAGGGACTGGAGCGGAAGGGCCACAGGGCAGTGATTTGGAGCAGGGAGTTCTCTGGGGCTAGACTGGACCCAGCCTTCTGGGGGTGCTATGCGGGGATCCATCCCCTATTCAGGACGGGGAAGGCAGAGACTTGCCTGGAACCTGCAAATGGACTCAGAACGGCCCGGTTTGCTGTAGAGACTGGGAAGGGCCCTGGCCCACCCGCGTGTGGTTGCTGGGCCACCGAGAGCTTCATCCCTCCCCCATCCTCTCCTGCTCTCTCCTGCCCTCCCCCACGCCAGGGGGCTGCTGGCCTCGAGCCCTTTCTCCCACGGAATAAACAATGTGTCTTGAGAAATGACACACAGGCTTGTGACATCTGTGGTTATGGGGTGGATGAGAGTACCTGTTTGGGCGCAAATCTTTGGGCACCCATGGACCCATGGGGTGTGAGGAGGGACGGCTGCCATGGGGCTCAGAGCCCTCTCCAGGGCTCACTCACTGCTTCTCTCTGACGGCCCAGTTGGGACCTGTGGCCATGTCTCCCGTTCTTCCCCTGCTCTCTGACCCTAGTGGGGCCCCGAGCAGTGGAGAAGGGCTGAATGGACTGGCCCTTCTTCTCGGCGGGGATACCCTCACCCTGCCTTCCCTTCAGCCGACAAGCAGCACTTGAGTCCTGCTCTGTAGGGCAGAGGTCTTAGCCCTAGAAGAGTTTGCCCTCCCCCACCCACCCCAATCCTCTTGTCCTTTAAGGCCCTCCACCTACAGGAAGCCCTCCCAGAGTGCCCAGTCCCTGCCTAATCCCTGTTTGGACCCTGGCCTCTCCAGCTCTGGCGTAGCTACTACCTTGTGCTGCCCATACCGGCCTTGTTCTCATTAAATTAGAAGCTCCCTGAGGGCAGGGTTTCCCCTGACTCCATCACACACCCCCTTGTCCCCTACCAAGCCTGGATATTTTTTTAAATTTGACCCAGAGCTATGCAAGAGAGATTCCTAAAGTGGGAAGCTCTGTGGTGGTGAAATCTGGGCATCCTTAGGTAACCCCTTCAGGCTTTCCCAGCACAAAATCAGAGGCAAAATGGTCCCCAACCTGCCAGCTGCGGGAGCGACAGAGAGCAGCTCAGGGCTGGGAGCTGAAGTGAAATTAACCTCTGTGTGCAGAGCCAGGCTGAGCTCCACTTCCTGTTGACCTTGGGGGGACCCCAGAACACCTCTTTGCCATGCATGCTCTGGATTCAGATGGGAGAAATCCCTGCCCTCAGGGAGCTGCCAGTTTAACTGGAGAACCAAGGCCAGCATGGGGGGACCAGTGAGAGCAGCTCCCCCTGGCATTCCAGGTGGGGCAGGTGGCCAAGGCCCCCAAGCCTGGGGTTTCAGGTCCATCTCTGCGTCGCTCAGCGGTGCCCACTCAGAGCCAGGCAGGGCCAAGCCGGGGCGGGCCTCCTCCCTCCCTGGTGTCCGGGCTGCCAGAGGAAACTGGCTTGTTTTGGCATCTGTCTCCACTGAGCTGCAGCCCTTCCTCTCCTGCTGCTTTGCATAGTGGCGCTAATTCTGGCCTCGACCTCCACCAGGGACCCTGGGCAGCCGGCTGGGGGTGGGACAGAGCCTTCACTTCTCCCCCCCCACAGCAGGGTCTTCCCCCTGCTTGGGGCTGCCCTGAATCTGGGGAGGCCTTGGCTTTTTTGAAAGACAACTTAATATCTTTGAATAACTGAGTTTCTCTAATGCTTTGAAGTACTGTTGGCAGAGAATCATCTGAGCAGGGAGTCCTGCCTCAACCACCCGACACCCACCCCGCAAGGGCACTGCCTTCATGGTTACGATGCAGAAGCACTCCCTGGTCCGTTCTTCTGTCTTAGAGGCTTACACTACGGGTGTCCCCATGTCCAACTTATGGGTTCCTGGCCCCCAAAACTGACAGGCAGCGGAAACAAAGCTGGGTGATGCTGGTGGGGGGCGATGAACGTCTCAGATCTCGGTTGCTTTATCTACAAAACGGGAATCATAAATCTTATCCAAAGGAGCTTAACCAGATGCTGGTTTTTAAAAATTACCCTACAGTAAAATTGACCTCGTTTTCTTTTCATGAATTTTAGATTTACAGCTTTGTATAACCACCACCACAACCAAGTTACAGAACGTGAATCAGACTCTTTTGCTGGGTCCCCCAAATATTTATATATTGAGAATCTCTTAACTGCCAGTAAGATTTTCTTGAACACCTCCATATTCATTTACATGAGCTTGTCCCACCGTGACCCTGGAAGGGGGACAGCTGCATCCCAACTTTAAAAATGTGGAAATCGAGGCCCAGGGAGATGATTACCATAATTGGCCAAAAGCCACACACAGATCTTCTGACTCCAAACTCAGCATTCTTTCTACTACATCACAGCTGCCTCCCTCGAAGGACCCTGAGCCAGAGCAGGAGGAGAGCCATAGGGAGAGAATCCTGGGGCAGCTCTGCCATGTCCCTTGTTCACAAGTCGCAAAGCCCTGAAGGCCCCACTCCTTCCTGATAGGCCAGGATATTGAGTCACTGGGCCATCCTTCCAGGAGTCCAGCTCTGGGCCCCTCTTCCTTTAGAATGCAGCCCCGAGGGCCCTCGGTGGGCACATGCCCTGCTGCCCACTGGGGGAATCCAGCCCTGTCCCCCGGGGCCTGGGGTAAGCACAGGCTGGTTCCTCCTCCGTTCTAGCTTGACTTCCGGCCCCCTGGCTGCAGGTGTTGCTAGGCCGGGGGTGCTCTGACCCAAGGGTTTGGGTGTTTTTCCAGCAGAATTGGAGATTAGAGAAAAACAAAACAAAACTCGGAAAGCTGCTGCTGTTTGGGTGTCACTGGATCCCCAGCAGGTGGGCAGCCGGCTCTTCTGCAAAGGGCCTCAAAGGCCATCCAGCCGGGGGACCAGGGACTCTGGTCCGCGCATGCTCTGCTCTCTGCAGGCAACCTCAGCAGCTGGATTCAGAGCCCACATCTGTGAAGTTTCTGGATTTGTATCTGCTCTCCAGGCTGCGCCTAGTTACGGTGCCCTCGGGAACTGCTATTGACTCAGGAACAAAAACCCAAAACCAACAAACCTGCCACTTGGGGACACCTCAGCGGCCATCTCCCACCCCAAAGCCTTTACCTGGAAACTTAGGTGACTCCACAGAAAACAAAAATTAACAAAACTGAAACCCTGAATTCAGAGTGTAGTTTGTTTAAACACATTTAGACAGATCCTAATGCACAGATCAAATTAATTAAAAAAAAAAAAAGACATCGTTCTCTCGGCCCTAAGAGCACTTTCTCACATGGCAGGAGTGGGCAGGCCAGATGCCTCGTGAGGTCCTGTTTGGGGCTCGGGTTCTGCAGGTTGTGGGTCTGTGTGAACATCTGTGTGTGCTCACCCTCAGCATGTGCGTGCTGCCCTGTCTCCTTTTTGCATTTAAATGTGTTCAGGTACGTATTGCTGTGCATGGCAAGATCCCGTATGTTCATTTTTTCTGTACTTGTTAGGTTAAATTCATTCTACTATGAGGAGAACATCAAGACAAGTCATGGCCTGTCTTGCCATTTCTGGCCGGGGGGCGGGGAATATTTGAGTTCTTTCCTTGGCACTGTCCTTGCATCCATTCAACCCACTTAGCAGATGCTTGGTGAGCTGCTAGGCCTGGGATGATGCCAGCTGCCAGGCCCCCCACTCCCCAGAGCTATGCTCTCACCTCTGTATCTTAGCTATTTCTCTCATGGTAGTTTTCACAATGTGAAATTTCTGTATACATTCTATCGTTCTGTATTTATTTGTTTGCTGTTGTCTCTCCTGTAGACTGTAAACTCCAGCAGAGAAAAGATTGTGCCCTTTGTTCACGTACGTATAATGAACTGGTACAATACCTGGCACATGGAAGGTACAACAACTGCTTACTGAATCAGTTAATGCAGGAAAAAGAGAATGAGTGAATGAGTGAAGAGACGAAAGGCGTGAACCCAGCCTCAAAGGGCTTACATTCCCTTAAGGGGAATAAGATGTTCACAAACAACCACAGAATAAGGTAGGAGGCAGAAGTTATTTCCAGCTGACAGCACCAATCAGGAAAGCACCTCAGACTTCCCACAGCTGCTGGACACACCCCGGTATTATTATATTTCTTTTTCAATGGGCTTGTCTCCCTGGGGAATAAGCCCCCAAGTGGAAATTGCTTAGTAGGTCCCATGATGTAGATTGTTTTGCTCTTCTAGAGTGTTCAGAGATCCTCACCTACTGTAAACAACATCCCCATCAACCCACAGGAGTGCCTGCCCCCATCCTGCCCCCCCACCCCAGAGCCCTCCAAGGCCCTTCCTCCATGCTTGAGCCCTCTGGCAAACTCAAGGGTCCGATGAGATAAAGGAAGTGAAAACGTGATGTACACTGAAATGTGCAACACAAATGTGAAGGATGATGTGGCTTGGTTCATTAAATCGGGCTCCATCGAGTTGTTTTTTTACTGCCTCTTTTCTTGGTGTCTGTGGACCTCACTCTGGGCTGAAGCTCCTTGCATTCAATTTCCCCCAAGCTTCATTGAACATCTTCTGAGTGGGGACTTGATCCGGCCCTGCTAGCTTTGCACTGAGGATAGTGCTTCCGCGCCCAGCGGCGCCACTGTCTCTCCTAGATGAAGCTTCTAAAGAGCTCGTTGTGGCGGGAAGACTGGGGCCTTGGGCTGCCGTCTTTTAGGAGCTGAGAGACACCTGGCAAACTACTTATCTCTTCGAGCCTGAATGTCCTTGTATGCATGCACCTCCCCCTCTCCGCATCACTCAATACAGTGCCTGGCACATGGCAGGCACTCAGAAATGTTGGTCTCCTTTTCCACCTCCCCCTGGAGAAGCCCTTGGGAATCCCCACATAATAGTCTCTAAAAACATTGACCCAATGAGCTGTGATCAACGCGGTCATCAGACTCATGCTGGAATCAAAGACAAAGTGGAGCATATCCTGGGGGCAATCCCAACCTCTGGCCTCAAGGAAAGCGGGACAGAGCTAGAGGTGGGAAGCATGGACCTCAAGTGACCAGGGGAGAATGGAAAGAGCTGCCCCCAGTCCCTCTGTGGCTCTCCCTAAGACCACGCAATCATGACTCTAAACAAGGAGATGGCCCCGAGCCGCGTGGACTTGAACCTCAGAAGTGCTCCTGAAGCCTGAAAGAGGCCACTTTCGGATCAAGAGTAGATCTTTGAATTTCCACAATAGGTACAGAGAACCCCAGAGATGGTCGAATCTGAAAATACGAAGGGCTTCCAAACACACTGAAATTCATGGATTCCAAGCTAATGGAGGATTCATCCCGAACCCTTCGAGGATGACCCCGGAGATGCTGATCACAGCCTCTCCTCACTGGCCACCGTGCAGAGGCCATTGTGGGGCAGCCTCTGAATCTGGAGAAGCCAAGGGTCTGGCCCCAGGTCGTGCCCCAAGAAGGGGTGAGTGACTCCCTAGCAAGAACACGAAATCCCAAGTCTAATTCAAAGTTTATCTTTTACTAGCAATGAATTATGTATGTGTCTCCATCACTAAAGACCCTGGAAAAGACCTTTTCTAGACTAGAGAGAAGGGTCACCAGTATCCACCCCCCACCCTCCAGGTCTTCCCTCTTTGGGTCCGATGGCTGCCACCGTGGTCACCTTTAATAACGGTGTATCCCGGGGGTCCCCAGAATCCTGTGGGCCAACCGGAAGTGGGTTGGTGAGAGGAGACTCTCCCCTGCTCTGGCTGGTCCCACCTGTTCTTGGCAGTAATCTGCCTGGCAGGGAGCCTCAGCCACACCTCACCTGTGCCCACCTTGTGTGGCTCTCGAGTGGTCCCCAAGTCGGGCTCCTGTACCCTCAGTCCTAGGGGAGGCCTGAGCTTCTCCTGTGGTCCACAGTTCACATACTAGTCCCCCCAGTATTCGCTAGAAGTCTGTCACGAGAGGTTTCACTTCAGTGTCCCTTCCCCCAGGTGACCTAGAAGGAAGAAGTGGCGGAGGAGGCTGTGTGGGGCTTAGAGACCCTCCTCCACTTCCTGCCCGGCTCCTCCCCTTTGGTGGCTCTGGAAGGAGAGGAAAGGGGTGTCCTCACCTTTCCTGTGGCCCCATCTTCCTCAGAGCCTGTTTCTTTAATGACACTCCCTTCTAGTCCTCCTATGGTCATGCCTGGGGACAATTCCCACAGGTCCCAGTGCCCTCCGTAGCAGATAAAGAATCAGGGGCACAGTCGGGCGATGGTTCAGGAGCGATGAGAGAAAAGAGAGCTCTATCTTCTGGTCTTAAAGGGGGAGATGGCAAGGCACAAGCACTCAGGTTCTGGACCACGGGGGTGTGACTTTTCAGCATTGGTTGGCAACACTATAACCAACCACCTCTAGAAAGTTTTGCTCATTCGTTCGTTTGTTTCCCCACAGGGTCAAGTGCTAAATGTTCTTAGACTCAAGGGATGGAAGGTTTAAACGGAGGGCAGTATGTTCTTTCCTGCTCTTATCTTGGGGGACTATTTGACGCTGGTGACCTCCAGATGCTGAAATAGCCCCAACTCTGGGCACCAGGAGGTGGCAAGCCTGCAGCCCTAGCCTTCCTGACCCTGGCCTAGCCCTGCTATGTGGTCTCCGCCATGCACCCCATGTCTCTGGGCCAGTCTCACCTGGAAAATGACGGACAACAAGCTGACTCTTAAGGGAGGACAAAATGAGGCAAAGGGACTCTTGTGATTAGGGGCAGGACGCTTGTGATCAGAGGGATTTAAACGTTAAAAAACAGAGTGGCGCCCACCCAGTCCGCGTTGAAGAAAGGGCTTGGGGTGCTGCAACGTGGGAAGAGCAAGGATTTGGAGATCTGCTGCCTTGGCTGGGGTAGCTCATGTAAGTAAGCCTCTCTGAGCGTTGGTCTCCTCCTCTGTAAAATGGGGTGATAATACTTCCTTCACAAGATGGTCCTGAGGGTCTAATGTGAGGTTGCATGGGCTTGCTCTTCACAACCTGATAAGCTCTATACAAATATTAAAAGGAGGAGAAGAAAGGCGGGGAGGAGACTGCAATGACTGGAGAGGGCATCTTCCTGTGTGCTGTGCCCAGAGCTCCAGGGCTGGGGGTGGGACTCAAGTCCTCAAGGGCTCTTCCAAATTTGAGATTCACTGACCATGACAGGGCTATGGGAGGAAGCAGTTGTAAGCAGTGTCTGTTCCCGGGATCTCTGTGGCACAGCCAAGGAGCAGGGACAAGACCTCAAGTTTTGGTCCTTTGCCCTATCCACCTGGGGGAGCCCCTATGCTCCGGCAAAGGGGAGGGCAATGTGTGGGGCTGGAGCCCTCTAGCAGTCAGGGTTAGCCCTGCATCCAGCTACCTCAGGCTAGATCAGGCGGCAGGAGGATGGTGATGGGGCAAAGGTGGAATCTGTGCCCAGGAACCCCAGAATCTATTGCTATCCTTGGCCCCCTTCTCCCAAAGACACATTCTCTCTGGTGGATGGAGGGGAGCTGTTCAGGGAGGAGGAAAGAGGTAGAGAGTGAGGAAGCATCCACATAGCTCTCAGGGTACCTCCATCCTGACGTAGCCCCCCTTTAGGGGACCAGCTTGGGCCCTCCTCACCCTGGGGGACAACCCCGCAATGACACCCTGCCACAGTGTGCCTGGACTCGGGCTACTCCCTTCTGCTACCTCCCCCTTAAAAAGAGGACGGATTGGGTGGTCTCTCAAGCTGAGACTCTGTGCGTACAGCCCTCGGGACAGGTGACAGTGGAGAGGGGAAGATGACAAGCCTGGGGGACATGAACCCAGAGGAGGAGCGGTAACAGGATGAGTGGGTGGGGGTTCTAAATTATCCATTAGCCCAGGCCCGCCGGTGGCCCGTGCATAAATGTATGGAGAAAATAGGTGGGGGCAGAGGGAGAGGGAGAAGAGGCCAGGGTATAAAAACGGCCCACAAGGGACCAATTCCAGGACCCCAGGACCCAGCTCCCCAGACAGCTCAGGGTCCTGTGGACAGCTCACCAGCTGTAATGGCTGCAGGTAAGCACCCCTAAAATCCCCTCGGGCTCGGTGTGTACTGAAGGGTGATGGGAGGGCCCTGCAGAGGGACGGGGGCACTAACCTCGGGCTTTGGGGCTTCTGGATGTGAGCACAGATATCTACCCCCAGACACGTGACCAGGTTTGAAATGTTCTCATTCCCGGGGGGGAGGGGCGGTGGAGGGCTGGCAGGGGAACCAGGCCTCTTGCTCTTTGGACCCCTCCCTCTCCGGCCCTCCTTGTCTCTCTCTAGGCCCTCGGATCTCCATGCTCCTGGCTTTCGCCCTGCTCTGCCTGCCCTGGACTCAGGAGGTGGGCGCCTTCCCAGCCATGCCCTTGTCCAGCCTGTTTGCCAACGCTGTGCTCCGGGCCCAGCACCTGCACCAACTGGCGGCTGACACCTACAAAGAGTTTGTAAGCTCCCCAGGGACACGTACTAGTGGCGGGTGGCAGGAAGGGCTGAATCCGTGCCCCCTCCACTCAGTGGGAGGAAACTAAGGAGTTCAGAGGTATTTTATCCGAGTGAAGATGCTGTCATAAACGGAGGGGGGTTCCTAATAAAGCAGTGAGGAGAACCGCGCAGCAGCCTAGACCCGGGCGTGTGTTCCTTCTCCCAGGAGCGCGCCTACATCCCGGAGGGACAGAGATACTCCATCCAGAACACCCAGGCTGCCTTCTGCTTCTCGGAGACCATCCCGGCCCCCACAGGCAAGGACGAGGCCCAGCAAAGATCGGTGAGTGGCCACCGCGGACCGAGGAGCAGGGGCCTCCCTCATCCTAAGAAGGCTGCCCCATCTCTCAGCATCGGGCCTTGGGCTGTCTTCTCCCCGAGGAGGTGCAGGGTGGTGGCTGGTGGCGGAAGGTGACGGATGGCGGAGGGAGGCCCGCGGCTGCCCCCCTCCCCCGCCCCCGCCACCGACCTCGCGGCGCCCACCACCCACCATCCACCCATCTGCCCGCAGGACGTGGAGCTGCTCCGCTTCTCGCTGCTGCTCATCCAGTCGTGGCTCGGGCCCGTGCAGTTCCTCAGCAGGGTCTTCACCAACAGCCTGGTGTTTGGCACCTCGGACCGCGTCTATGAGAAGCTGAAGGACCTGGAGGAGGGCATCCAGGCCCTGATGCGGGTGGGGATGGCGTAGTGGGTCCCCCAGGCTGGGCCCACGCCCGCCCTCTCCTGGCTTAGCCGAGGGATGGGGGGCTCCCGTGGGCTGGGGGAGAGAGGTGCCTGCTCTCTCTGTGGCAGTCCAGCCTTGACCCAGGAGAAATCTTTTCCCCGTTTCCCCTTGTGAGTCCTCCCTCCACACCCTTCTCCAAGCCTGGAGGGGAGGGTGGCAACTGGAGGGGACGGGAGGCAGCCGCTCCCAAGGGCTCCCTGTCTGTCTCTCCCTCCCTTTTGCAGGAGCTGGAAGATGGCAGCCCCCGGGCTGGGCAGATCCTCAAGCAGACCTACGACAAATTTGACACAAACATGCGCAGTGATGACGCACTGCTCAAGAACTACGGGCTGCTCTCCTGCTTCAAGAAGGACCTGCACAAGGCTGAGACGTACCTGCGGGTCATGAAGTGTCGCCGCTTCGTGGAGAGCAGCTGTGCCTTCTAGTTGCCGGGCATCTCTGTTACCCCTCCCCAGTGCCTCCCCGGACCCTGGAAAGTGCCACTCCAGTGCCCACCGTCCTTTCCTAATAAAACGAGGTTGCATCACATTGTCTGAGTAGGTGTCATTCTGTTATGGGGTGGAGCGGGGCAGTACAGCAAGGGGAGGGTTGGGAAGACAAACTGCAGGGATCCTCTGGGCCCTATGGGAACCCAGATGCTGAACGATAATTGACCCAGGTCTTCCTGGGCTAGAAAGAAGCAGACACATCCCCTTCTCTCTGTGACACACCCAGTCCATTCCCCAGGTCTGTAGTCCCAGTTTGCTGGGGACTCATAGGTCAGGACCACTCCCCTCACCCCACCCCCAAAGTACTTGGAGGTGTTTCTCTCTCCCCCACCAGAACCACAAGACCAAACCTAGCCCCCAAGGGTGGGAAGAAATAAAAGCAAGACAGGCTATTAAGTACGGAAGTCCAGAAAACGCCTCCAACATGTGAGGAAATCATAGAACTACCTTTGTGCAGAAATTTTAAGGTGAATACACGTTCAGCCCAACCACCCTTGGGAAATGGGAACAATGCAAAAATGGCTTTGGGACAAACAGAACCAGAACGTTTGGGATCTGAATTGGGGCAAGGGACGTGGAAGAGAGACTCTAAATTGAGGGTTGCAAATTCAGCGCCAACAGGTGCCAGGTAGGTACATACATAAGTAATAAGGGCTGCATGTAAAGGGGGAAATAGCAACTAGCTCTCAGCCTGCTTGTGAGGGATACAGCACAGAGGGGTGAGGGCCAGAGCAACCTAAAGAACTCAGGCCCCAGCTAAGGATGGGGCCCATCGGCCTTGCCAAGACTGCAGGAGCAGTGCTGCCAGACCTTCTGATTCTTCGAGACAGACAGGACATCCAGACTTTCATGTAAAATCTAATGTTTAAACATTGGCAACTAGTTCTTATTGAAAACACTTTAAGGGCAAAAGTTAACCCAAACACATGTGGTCTTCAAGCTGTCAGCGGACAATTTGTTCTTAGAGGAGTGGATTGGGATAACTTGGTATAAGGGAAAGAATCAGAAAGACCTGGACTTGAACTTATGTTCGGGAAGAAATTACTTAACCTCCCTGAGACCCAGTTTCCTCACCGATAAAATGGAGATAATAGTGTATTGCCTTACAAGGCGTATGTGAGGATTAGATGAAATCAGGTTTCTGAAGTGATTGACACAGTACAGCACTCAAGAAGTTGCAGCTGGTTTTGCAGTGAATTGTGGGGTGCTCTGTGTTTTCCAAGGGAATGTTTAAGTACTTGTTATTGAATCACATTCTGTTTTCCTAATGGCACCTCAGATGTTTCTTTCTTTTTTATTTCCAAATGAACTTAAAAGGGCAACTTTAGAGTTAAGTTTTTAGTCACCCAAGCACCTTGGCTAAGTAACTAGTGATCTGTAAATTAATAGTTAGATGCTCAAAGTAACTCTATCGTCCAAACATGATTTTACAAAGTCAATAATTCTTTCACAATGCAAATAATCAATAAATCTTCCTGAAAAGCCCAAAGTTTTACATGCCATAATGAATTTTCTTCAAAATGGGACTCACGTGTATTCATTTTGGATATTTTACGTCAAGTAACTAATGGAAATGTAAACTTGGGGAGTGGTTGAAAGTTGGAATAATCAGAACCCTGGAGCTCCATTTCTTAACTCAGAAACCATTCCTCTGCCTTAGGTCATTTTTGTCTGACTTTTAAATCATGGAGTTTTGGAGTTAGAAGGGCCTCACAGGTCATCCTAATTCCTTCTAATTTAGGATTCTTACCCTATAGCCTCCCTCACAGATTGTACTCACTTGTGTAGCACTGGTGTCAAGGGAATTACTATTTCCCAAGGTAATTTATTCTATTAAACCCCTTTGATTTCAGCAAAGTATTTCTTACATTCAGCTGAAATCAATGTCCCTGTAATAGCCCTCATTTGACCTTAGAATTATTTGCATATCTCATGGTCTTTTAGAAGTTGATGTATTAAGCACAAATACTATTATCTATTGGCTTGAATAAGTGTTTTAAAAGGAAAGTGAGGGGACTTCCCTGGCGGTCCAGCGGTTAAGACTCCATGCTTCCACTGCAGGGGACAAGGGTTCAATCCCTGGTCGGGGAACTAAGATTCCGCCTGCGTGTGGTGTGGCAAAAAAAAAAAAAGAAAGAAAAGTGAGCAATCTTAAGAAGTATGTGT
This sequence comes from Lagenorhynchus albirostris, assembly GCF_949774975.1. NCBI lineage: Eukaryota > Metazoa > Chordata > Mammalia > Artiodactyla > Delphinidae > Lagenorhynchus > Lagenorhynchus albirostris. The sequence continues at coordinate 45,637,944 of NC_083114.1, read as the reverse complement.
TGAATGAATGTGGCAGGAGAGGGGTGCCTGCAGAGAGGGGTGTTATAGCCACTAATAAGAGGGTTCTAAAGTGGGGTTGTCATGCCAGCAGTAGACGGCAGAGGGAGCCACACTCCAGAGAGCTTCCACTCAGCTCCTTCCGGGCAGGCGCAGCTGAATCAACTCAACCACTGCTGGTTGAGCATTACGAAGACGCTAGTGGATTTTGCAAAATTTTTGAATTTAAAAAGACCTTAAAGACCATCTACCCTAAACTCTTTGATTTGCCAACTGTTAATCTCCCTTTCAGCTCTCCAGTTAGGCGTTGGATGGCAAACTCGGCTGTAAATTAGAAATGCCGGGGGTGTTTGCCGTAGCCTTCACTCCCTGAGATTCTGACTTTAATGGATCTGGGATGGGATCCGGACAAGAGAATTTTAAAAACTCCCCAGGTGAGAAGGCTGAGAATCACAGAGTTGGGACCACAAAGATGAAATGCACGTGTCCACAGGTATTGTATTGGTTAAAGGGGGCAAAAGGAGATGAGAGACCTGGGCCAGTTTCGACACTTTCTGTTTCCAGTTCTAACCAGTCAATTTAAAAAATTCTAATAAGCCAGTAGCAAAAAGACAAATACTGGATGATTCCTCCCATGTGAAGTACTTTGAGTAATCAAATTCATAGAGACATAAAGTAGAATGCTGGTGACCAGGGGCTGGGGGGAAGGGGAATGGGGAGTTGTTTAACGGGTAGACTTTTAGTTTTGCAAAATGAAAATGAGTTTCTGTTGTGAACTACACAATTGTTGTGTAATTCACAACAATGTGAATGTAGTTTTTTTTTTGTTTTTTGGTTTTTTTTTGCTGTACGCGGGCCTCTCACTGTTGTGGCCTCTCCCGTTGCGGAGCACAGGCTCCGGACACGCAGGCCCAGCGGCCATGGCTCACAGGCCCAGCCGCTCCGCGGCATGTGGGATCTTTCCGGAACGGGGCACGAACCCGTGTCCCCTGCATCGGCAGGCAGACTCTCAACCACTGTGCCACCAGGGAAGCCCCACAACAATGTGAATGTAGTTATTATTGAACTGTGCGTTTAAAGTGGTAAATTTTGTTACGAATATTTTACTGCAATTTAAATTTTTAAATTGAGGTATAATTGGTATAAAACATTAGTTTCAGGTATACAACATAATGATTTGATATTTGTATATATTGCGAAATGAGCATCACAGTAAGTCTAGTTAATATCCATCAGCATACATAGTTATAAAAAATTTTTTCTTGTGATGAGAACTTTTAAGATCTATTCTCTTAGCAACTTTCAAATATGCAGTACAGTGTTAACTATAGTCACCATGTATATTACATCTGAATGCATAATTTCAAATGTTTAAAAATTATTTTCTAGTGAAAAAATCTTCCCCAAGGTTAAGATTAGTGAGATTTGCAGAAGAAAGGGTTCAACAGGCAGAGCTCCAGTAATCCTAGACCCCTTGGAATAATGTTTTTCTGATGCCATGTAATCTTTTAAATTTAACCTGAAATGATCAATCTGAATTCCTCCCATCATATTGCTGAAACACATATGGTGAGTTTTGTCCTTTTATACACATTTGAGAGGACTTACACTTTGCCCTTGCTTCACAAGTCCTCAGAATTACAGGACCTGGGCTTCTGGGATAAGCAAAAATGATACGGCTTTGTGACTTCTTTAATTCAGGCCCCAGCAAAGCTGAGAAACATTTTGAGTGATACCAGTATTAGGGTGACCAGTTCGTGCCAGTTTGCATGAGACTTTCTCAATTTTAGTGCCAAAAGTCCCATGTTTTAGGAACCTCTCTGCTCAATGCAAACTGGGACAATTGGTCCTCCTATTAGTAGTCCCAAATCTTAGGGAACAACAACAACAACAACAACAACAACAACAAATGGGAAAGTAGAGGAAGGAAAAGGAAATGGAATAGAAAAAGAGGAAGAGAGAACACAATGGAAAAAGAGAAAGGAAGTATCAGTGGTGTATATGACTTTTGATGGCCCTCAGTCGTTGCCATGGATTTCTGACTTTTTTTTTTTTAGTATTAGGGTTTTTTTTTGAATTTTATTTTATTTATTTTTTTATACAGCAGGTTCTCATTAGTCACCAATTTTATACACATCATTGTATACATGTCAATCCCAATTGCCCAATTCAGCATACCACCATACCCCCCCACTCCGCCCCTGCGGCTTTCTCCCCTTGGTGTCCATACGTTTGTTCTCTACATCTGTGTCTCAACTTCTGCCCTGCAAAACAGTTCATCTGTACCATTTTTCTAGGTTCCACCTACATGTGTTAATATACGATATTCGTTTTTCTTTTTCTGACTTACTTCACTCTGTATGACAGTCTCTAGATCCATCCACGTCTCAACAAATGACGCATTTTCGTTCCTTTTTATGGCTGAGTAGTATTCCATTGTATATATGTACCACATCTTCTTTATCCATTCGTCTGTTGATGGGCATTTAGGTTGCTTCCATGACCTGGCTATTGTAAATAGTGCTGCAATGAACATTGGGGTGCATGTGTCTTTTTGAATTATGTTTTTCTCTGGGTATATGCCCAGTAGTGGGATTGCTGGGTCATATGGTAATTCTATTTTTAGTTTTTTAAGGACCCTCCATACTGTTCTCCATAGTGGCTGTATCAATTTACATTCTCACCAACAGTGCAAGGGGGTTCCCTTTTCTCCACACCCTCTCCAGCATTTGTTGTTTGTAGATTTTCTGATGATGCCCATTCTAACAGGTGTGAGGTGATACCTCACTGTAGTCTTGATTTGCATTTCTCTAGTAATTAGTGATGTTGAGCAGCTTTTCATGTGCTTCTTGGCCATTTGTATGTCTTCTTTGGAGAAATGTCTGTTTAGGTCTTCTGCCCATTTTTTGATTGGGTTGTTTGTTTCTTTAATATTGAGCTGCATGAGCTGTTTATGTATTTTGGAGATTAATCCTTTGTCTGCTGATTCGTTTGCAAATATTTTCTCCCATTCTGAGGGTTGTCTTTTCGTCTTGTTTATGGTTTCCTTTGCTGTGCAAAAGCTTTGAAGTCTCATTAGGTCCCATTTGTTTATTTTTGTTTTTATTTCCATTCCTCTAGGAGGTGGATCAAAAAAGATCTTGCTGTGATTTATGTCAAAGAGTGTTCTTCCTATGTTTTCCTCTAAGAGTTTTATACTGTCTGGTCTTACATTTAGGTCTCGAATCCATTTTGCGTTTATTTTTGTGTATGGTGTTAGGGAATGTTCTAATTTCATTCTTTTACATGTAGCTGTCCAGTTTCCCCAGCACCACTTATTGAAGAGATTGTCTTTCCTCCATTGCATATCCTTGCCTCCTTTTCATAGATTAGTTGACCATAGGTGCATGGGTTTACCTCTGGGCTTTCTATCTTGTTCCATTGATCTATGTTTCTGTTTTTGTGCCAGTACCATATTGTCTTGATTACTGTAGCTTTGTAGTATAGTCTGAAGTCAGGGAGTCTGATTCCTCCAGCTCCGTTTTTTTCCCTCAAGACTGCTTTGGCTATTCGGGGTCTTTTGTGTCTCCATACAAATTTTAGATTTTTTGTTCTAGTTCCATAAAAAATGCCATTGGTAATTTGATAGGGAGTGCATTGAATCTGTAGATTACTTTGGGTAGTATAGACATTTTCACAATATTGAGTCTTCCAATCCAAGAACATGGTATATCTCTCCATCTGTTGGTATCATCTTTAATTTCTTTCATCAGTGTCTTATAGTTTTCTGCATACAGGTCTTTTGTCTCCCTAGGTAGGTTTATTCCTAGGTATTTTATTCGTTTTGTTGCAGTGGTAAATGGGAGTGTTTAATTAATTTCTCTTTCAGATTTTTCACCATTAGTGTATAGGAATGCAAGAGATTTCTGTGCATTAATTTTGTATCCTGCAACTTTACCAACTTCATTGATTAGCTCTAGTAGTTTTCTGGTGGCATCTTTAGGATTCTCTATGTATAGTATCATGTCATCTGCAAACAGTGACAGTTTTACTTCTTCTTTTCCAATTTGTATTCCTTTTATTTCTTTTTCTTCTCTGATTGCCGTGGCTAGGACCTCCAAAACTATGTTGAATAATAGTGGTGAGAGTGGACATCCTTATCTTGTTCTTGATCTTAGAGGAAGTGCATTCAGTTTTTTACCATTGAGGATGATGTTTGCTGTGGGTTTGTCATATATGGCCTTTATTATGTTGAGGTAGTTTCCCTCTGTGCTCTCTTTCTGGAGAGTTTTTATCATAAATCGGTGTTGAATTTTTTCAAAAGCTTTTTCTGCATCTATTGAGATGATCATATGGTTTTTATTCTTCAGTTTGTTAATATGGTGTATCACATTGATTGATTTGCGCATATTGAAGAATCCTTGCACCCCTGGGATAAAGCCCACTTGATCATGGCGTATGATCCTTTTAAAGTGTTGTTGGATTCTGTTTGCTAGTATTTTGTTGAGGATTTTTGCATCTATATTCATCAGTGATATTGGTCTGTAATTTTCTTTTTTTGTAGTATCTTTGTCTGGTTTTGGTAGCAGGGTGATGGTGGCCTCATAGAAAGAGTTTGGGAGTGTTCCTTCCTCTGAAATTTTTTGGAAGAGTTTGAGAAGGATGGGTGTTAGCTCTTCTCTAAATGTTTGATAGAATTCACCTGTGAAGCCATCTGGTCCTGGACTTTTGTTTGTTGGAAGATTTTTAATCACAGTTTCAATTTCATTACTTGTGATTGGTCTGTTCATATTTTCTATTTCTTCCTGGTTCAGTCTTGGAAGGTTATACCTTTCTAAGAATTTGTCCATTTCTTCCAGGTTATCCATTTTGTTGGCATAGAGTTGCTTGTAGTAGTCTCTTAGGATGCTTTGTATTTCTGCTGTGTCTGTTGTAACTTCTCCTTTTTCATTTCTAATTTTATTGATCTGAGTCCTCTCCCTTTTTCTTGATGAGTCTGGCTAATTGTTTATCAATTTTGTTTATCTTCTCAAAGAACCAGCTTTTAGTTTTATTGATCTTTGCTATTGTTTTCTTTGTTTCTATTTCATTTATTTCTGCTCTGATCTTTATGATTTCTTTCCTTCTGCTAACTTTGGGTTTTGTTTGTTCTTCTCTCTCTAGTTCCTTTAGGTGTAAGGTTAGATTGTTTATTTGAGATTTTTCTTGTTTCTTGAGGTAGGCTTGTATAGCTATAAACTTCCCTCTTAGAACTGCTTTTGCTGCATGCCATAGGTTTTGGATCATCGTGTTTTTATTGTCATTTGTCTCTAAGTATTGTTTGATTTCCTCTTTGATTTCTTCAGTGATCTCTTGGTTATTTAGTAACGTATTGTTTAGCCTCCATGTGTTTGTGCTTTTTATGTTTTTTTCCCTGTAGTTCATTTCTAATCTCATAGCATTGTAGTCAGAAAAGATGCTTGATGGGCTTCCCTGGTGACGCAGTGGTTAAGAATCCTCCTGCCAATGCAGGGGACACGGGTTTGAGCCCTGGTCCGGGAAGATCCCACATGCTGTGGAGCAGCTAAGCCCTTGCGCCACAACTACTGAGCCTGCAATCTAGAGCCTGAGAGCCACAACTACTGAGCCCTCGTGCCGCAACTACTGAAGCCCATGTGCCTAGAGCCCGTGCTCTGCAACAAAAGAAGCCACTGCAATGAGAAGCCCACACACCACAACAAAGAGTAGCCCCTGCTAGCCGCAACTAGAGAAGGGCTGTGTGCAGCAACAAAGACCCAAGGCAGCCAAAAGTAAATAAATAAAATAAATAAATTTATTTTTAAAAAAGAAAAGAAAAGATGCTTGATATGATTTCAATTTTCTTAAATTTACTGAGGCTTGATTTGTGATCTATCCTGGAGAATGTTCCGTGCGCACTTGAGAAGAAAGTGTAATCTGCTATTTTTGGATGGAATGTCCTATAAATATCAATTAAATCTATCTGGTCTACTGTGTCATTTAAAGCTTCTGTTTCCTTATTTATTTTCATTTTGGATGATCTGTCCATTGGTGTAAGTGAGGTGTTAAAGTCCCTCACTATTACTGTTACTGTCGATTTCCTCTTTTATAGCTGTTAGCAGTTGCCTTATGTATTGAGGTGCTCCTATGTTGGGTGCATATATATTTATAATTATTATATCTTCTTCTTGGATTGATCCCTTGATCATTATGTAGTGCCCTTCCTTGTCTCTTGTAACATTCTTTATTTTAAAGTCTATTTTATCTGATATGAGTATTGCTACTCCATCTTTCTTTTGATTTCCATTTGCATGGAATATCTTTTTCCATCCCCTCACTTTCAGTCTGTATGTGTCCCTAGGTCTGAAGTGGGTCTCTTGTAGACAGCATATGGATGGGTCATGTTTTTGTATCCATTCAGCAAGCCTGTGTCTTTTGGTTGGAGCATTTAATCCATTCACGTTTAAGGTAATTATTGATATGTGTGTTCCTATGACCATTTTCTTAATTGCTTTGGGTTTGTTTTTGTAGGCCCTTTTCTTCTCTTGTGTTTCCCACTTAGAGAAGTTCCTTTAGCATTTGTCGTAGAGCTGGTTTGGTGGTGCTGAATTCTTAGCTTTTGCTTGTCTGTTAAGCTTTTGATTTCTCCATCGAATCTGAATGAGATCCTTGCCGGGTAAAGTTATCTTGGTTGTAGGTTCTCCCCTTTCATCACTTTAAGTATATCATGCCACTCCCTTTTGGCTTGTAGAGTTTCTGCTGAGAAATCAGCTGTTAACCTTATGGGAGTTCCCTTGTATGTTATTTGTCGTTTTTCCCTTGCTGCTTTCAATAATTTTTCTTTGTTTTTAATTTTTGCCAATTTGATTACTGTGTGTCTCGGCGTGTTTCTCCTTGGGTTTATCCTGTATGGGACTCTCTGCGCTTCCTGGACTTGGGTGGCTATTTCCTTTCCCATGTTAGGGAAGTTTTCGACTATAATGTGTTCAAATGTTTTCTCTGTTTCTTTCTCTCTCTCTTCTCCTTCTGGGACCACTATAATGCAAATGTTGTTGCATTTAATGTTGTCCCAGAGGTCTCTTGGGCTGTCTTCATTTCTTTTCATTCTTTTTTCTTTATTCTGTTCCACAGCACTGAATTCTGCCATTCTGTCTTCCAGGTCACTTATCCGTTCTTCTGCCTCAGTTATTCTGCTATTGACTCATTCTAATGTAGTTTTCATTTCAGTTATTGTATTGTTCATCTCTGTTTCTTTCTAGGTCTTTGTTAAACATTTCTTGCATCTTCTCAATCTTTGCCTCCATTCTTTTTCTGAGGTCCTGGATCATCTTCACTATCATTATTCTGAATTCTTTTTCTGGAAGGTTGCCTATCTCCACTTTAGTTGTTTCTCTGGGGTTTTATCTTGTTCCTTCATCTGGTACATAGCCCTCTGCCTTTTTATCTTGTCTATCTTTCTGTGAATGTGGTTTTTGTTCCACAGGCTGCAGGATTGTAGTTCTTCTTGCTTCTGCTGTCTGCCCTCTCGTGGATGAGGCTATCTAAGAAGCTTATGTAAGTTTCCTGATGGGAGGGCCTGGTGGTGGGTAGAGCTCAGATTTCTGTCTCTTGCTTTCAGTTTATTATGGGTGTGATTACCACCAGCATTATATAGTAAAAACTAATACTTGTAAATACATGTATATGACACTATGCTAGTGTTTTTACCAGTACTATGTCATTTCTTTCCAAATATAATTTTGTAATAGATAAATGCTGTTATTATCATCCCTATAGTAAGAAGCTTCACTGAAGAATTTTGTTTTCTCAGGTCTAAAAGAAAGTCACCTTGACTTTCCTAAGAGGTTAAATTTTGGAGTATTAAAGGTTGCTCTCTTCACCTGGAGATAATCAGGGTAGCTGCAGTTAAGTGTGAGCTGGTTACTCTATTTTTAGAAAAGGAGTATGATCAAAACCTTTTAGGGGGTGGGGCCCCCAGGAGACACTAAAGGCAGCTACCCTTAGAAGGGTGAGCAGTGGCCAGCTGTATTATTCTGGAAAAAAGATGTAACGAGATCCTTTGTGCTTTAAGAATTGACTAGGAGGGGCCACCTGACCCCTGGTTGTGTGGGTCCCTGGGGAGAGAAAGGAAGCAGAGTTTCCAAATCTATGAGGGCAAGAGCCTACCCAAATCTGAGAAGCCTTGGAGGACAGCTAATCCAAAGTATCCAGCTCTAAGAACTGTAACCCTGGAAATCCATGCAAGGCATCACCGAAGCCGGACCAAGCCTTGGGAAGCCGATTGTCCTCCCTGGAAGATCCTCGGCAGCCCACCTGGGAACCTGGATTTGTAGTACTGCAAGGTTTGATGGACTGTGTAGGACGCTGTCAACAGTGACACCATGTGGCAGTGAGAAGCAAAGGCAGGAGCAGGCTAAGCCTCCAGGGTATCCAAGGTGGACCGAGAAGTCCGAATGACCCCCTTCCTCCCTCCTGTTTAGGATTCACTGTTCCACAGAGCACTGGGGCCATGAGGTGGGGTTTGCAGATATGAGACAGCTACAGACCTGATGCAGCTGATCCCAAGACACTGAAACGACTGAAGATTCCCAGATGAGGCAACTCCATACTCTTCTTTCTAACTTATTTCCCCAAGTGCTCAATTTAGAAAAGTGAATAATTTCTATTACTCACATGATGAGAGAGCAGTGGCTAGTATATTTAGTAGAAAAATTGAAGCAGAGAAGGTCATTTCGGAGGGCTGCTGTTTTGCAAAATCAAACGGGGTATTTCCAAGCTCCCCCCGGGAAGCCTTCCTTGATCCTGAGTTAGGTGTTCTCCTAAGGGCCTGTGCTTCCCCATTCATAGCATTTAAGGTGCAATTGTGCTTTCCTGTTGACGTGCTCTAGCTTGTAGCAGCAGGGACAGTATTTTGTTCACCATTGTATCCCTGCTGCTTTGTATGTGTTGAAACCAAAGGATTATTTTATAGCTAATCCATAACCCAGACTCAGGAAAGGTCTGGCAAGAATGAGACAGTTTTTTCACTTTGATGCCTGATGCTGTGTTCTTTCTATCTGGTGTCTTCACTTTGGAAGGCTGTGGACCTGTATCTGGAAGTCTGGACTTTAGTTTTGAAGGCAAGTCAGAAAGGCTGCTTCCTGAACTAATGTACCACCTGCCCTGGGCTGTTTGGTTATGCTACCAACTTGATATTCTTTTCATAGAGATTGTTCTCAAAGTGCAACTATGTGACTTAATAAAAACTTTCAGCAGTGACACAGAAGAGAAATACTTTCAGAGGTCATAAAATCACTTTTACTTTTTATCATTTCCAACATTTCAGTGACCCATACATGACTGATTTTGGAGAAGAGACCTGGTTTTACAATCCTTCATGTCTTCTCTAGGGGGTGAATATAATCTTTCCAAAGAACAGAGAAGGAAGCTCAATCATATAGTGAACATTGTCACAGGAGGAGTCCTCCTGAAGCTTAAAGGGAAGTTTGCAGACATATAAAAATGTATACTTCTTTATGTAAAAGGAGAATAAACATTGGAACTCTAACCTAAGAGCTTGTACAGGTAAAAAAAAATTAATGTTTAATGTGAACTGACAGATGATTTACTCTATAATGGATTATGAAAAGGAATTCAGAGATGTTTGGAGCTCAATTTCATGGAAGAACTCTACCTTCCATTTCAGGGACAGAACACTGGGCTAGAAAAGCTGCATGTATGACCCAGTGTGGAGTTTCTTATGATTTGTATACTCCTCTATGGCACACAATAGATGGTTAGTGAGTTGAAGCCTAACCAGACACTGAGCCTTAATGATGTCATCAAGCTCAGCTCTGGGAGCCAGCATTCCAGAACCCCAGGCTAGGGGAGCACAGGAATGTGTAGGCGGGAATCGGGTTCTGATTCCTAGCCCTTTGTTTGGTATTGACTTCCTTCAAACTCCAGTCCCCAGACTAAGAAATTGGTTCCCACTTAGTCATGAGGAAACCATGAGAAATGAGTTGTATTTCAGAGATATTTCTGGCTATCTCTTCAGTCTGATGTTTGGGAGCAAAGGGCAGTGGGAATGGGGGTGACAAGGCACAGGCAGGATCTTCTTTTCTGAATCTGAGAGTGGACTGGTAAATCACACAGCAAGGAGCAAGAGGCCCTCTCACCAGTTAACACTGAGACTGAATTCCTACTCAGAGGAGTGGAGCTTGTGGGTGGATTGGATCCACAGGACATGAGGGCCTGTTTCAGGACACAAAGGATAATGTCTCTTCCTTTCTCTTCTACTCCCTCTTCCCTCTCTCAGGAAACCCCAGTAGTAGAGGGTACCTTCAACCAAATAGCTGTTTCTAACTGACAGTTCTGTGCATTGTGCTTTTCCGCTTGTTGAACAGCAAACTGGCTTTCCTCCTCTTTGTTCTTCTCCTTCTGCCTATAGGGCAAGTTCCTCCTCTCTATCTTGCAGGGCCTATAGTTCAAATACAGTGCTATGATGATTACGCCCACTCCAAGGATGACAATAATAATGACGAAGATGGTGGAACTGACTCCTTCATCCAGTCCTGCCCAAGCACAGAAGACAGAGAATTGGGAGTGATCGAGGGCAGGAGAATCGCCCCACCCCAGCCCACAAGGCCCATTTGTCAGTCTCACCCTCCCCAGCCCACCGAAATCTTTCTTCTTTCCATGTTTGTTTAAGAATCCCAGCCCCTGGGGGATTTCCATCCTGGGCCTGGCAGCAGGGGAGCTACAGTCACCTTGAACAATGACAGCAATGTCTTTGCTGACAGAGCCCAGCAGTTAGTGGCTGTGCAGCAGTAGGTTCTAGAGTGGTCCTGGGTTGCCTTCTGTGGCACTTCAAGGTCAAAGATCGTTCCATTCCAGGTACATGACAAGATTGGTGTCGGGTTTCCCTTTGGGACACAGGCAAGCATCTGCTCCATCCCTTCCAACCAGGTCTGATTGCCAGGGCAACCAGATTCCTCTAATCGTGGCTTGTCTGGAAAAACAGGTCCCCAGAGGGGCCAGCTCAGGGCGCCACATTCCCTTGTCTCCATCATGCTCGGCTCCCTGTCCCTCCCCTAATCCAGACGCTGTGTCTCCTCCACCCAATAGCTTTCTTTCCCAAGGGGAGGACCATCAGTTCCCTGCTTTGAGCTACTCTTTTTCCTCCTTGGACGAGACTGAGATGCAGCACAGGGCATTTTAATGGATTAAGACTAAATGATCTGAACTGCTTGGTCAATGATGGCCCTGGGGTCCCTGCTTCCCATCTTTGCTTCTCAGTGAGTGAGAACATGGGTAGGGGTGAACCCAGAGACAACGATTTTTCTACTTTTCAAAATACAAGTTTTTATGAGGAAATTTCCCTCCTCAGCATAGGCTCCAACTATCACTTCCTATGTTCTCAGCCTTTGGCCCTCAACTAATACTGCCTGATCACTTTAACCACTTTTTCTTTTCTCTTCCTGGTTTCCCCCTAGGGTTCTCCCTACTCACTTTCCTAGGGGTAAGGTAAGCTTGAAGAGCTTTAATTTTATTTTCTCCTTTTTTTTTTTAAATGAGAAAAATGTGGCAACTCTAATAATGAAGCTGCTGGCCAAGATCTCTGGAAATGGAACACTAATCATCCTTGTTTTGACAAGAAAGATCAGGCTTCTACTCACATAAGACATGGAGTTGGATCACCGTGGTTTTGCTCAACCGCTGACCCTGAACCTCCAAAGAGGCCTCACAGGAGAAATTTCGGCCATCATCTTCCTCCCTGGCGGTAAGTAAAAGCCAGGCAGGCTCCCCAGGGGCAGGGAGATCTGGGGCTCCCTGAAGCCGACAAGTAGGGCTGGGTGATGTTAATACATGCCCTGAGCAGGTCACGTTAATTTCTGTCCCTGCCAATGGGTGTAATTCTTCTATCTCCAGGATTGGCAGAGGGAAGCCTATAAAGAAAGGAAAAAGGGAATGAAACATATTTCTCAAAACTGACAGCCACTTCTGTGCTCTTGCTGCTGGTGGCACCCCTCGGGCAGGCGGAGAGCAGGGGAAAGGCTCTGGATACCGTTACTGCTTCTGTGCTGACTGGCGGGAGCGACGAGATGCTGTGGGAATTTGCGAGCTTCTCCTGTAACAAGTGCCGCATGCACATATCTGGCTATGCCTCTGCTGCAAGGATAGCGAGATGTCTTTTCATCTTACACATTTCCTCCTCACTTCAAATCATTGTTCCTAGGAATAAGTTCAAGCATTCAGAATCACTCTGTAAGTATGATGGCCTAAGGAAACAGGGTGAAGGCTAGATAGAACTACTGCCTCAGCGCATCCCTGCGCTGAGAGAAAGATGAAAACTAATGTTCACTTTGGAGTATACCTAGCAAAGATTAGTAGGGAAATTTGCAGTTGAATCACCAAGGCTTTACTGTGGACATTTTCAATGGCAGAGAACTGTCAAGGGAAGGGAAGAGGCAGGTCACTTACTATAGACTCTCTTGTTGGCTCTCTTGTTTTGTGTTCCATCGGACCCAGAGATACAAGGCAAGACAGCTCCTGATCACCAGTCTCCATGGCCCGAACACTGGCATTGGCCCATACTGTGTCTCCCTCCCAGGAGAGGAAGGGCCTAAGCTCCTGGTCTCCCAGGAACATGCGGATCATTACCTCTTCAGCTGGGAACACCCTAGCCACCTCACAGCTCATGGTCTCTGCCATCCCAGCTTCCAGAAGTGAAGAGACCCAGATTTGGGGGCTCTGAGAGAATTCTGCCAAGAAATGAGGAAAAGGAAAGAAAGGAGAAAAGCCATGATAAATCACATGTCATATAGGACCCCACAATGTAGGGAGTGGGGCTAGAAGCTCTCTGTCCCCCACAGTGAGTTTAAAACTCAAGTCAAGGTGGAGCTCAATTACCCTTACACCCTCATCCTAAACACTATGGGAAATGAGGGCCAAAGGCCAAGGTAAGCTGAGGAAACTGAGCCCCAGGATTCCTTCCACACCTGGGCTCTGACTCACCAAAGATTCGGAGCACCTTGAGGGCTGAGCTGCTGCAAAAGAGCCCTCCACCATGTGAACTCAGGTCCAGTTCTGCATGGCAGGAGAAATTGCACCTGTCATCCTCCCTTTGGGCTTTGACACTGATGGTGACCTCAGCTCTTTGGGAGGCCACAGCCAAGCTCCTAAAATTCTTTCTATGTAGTTCTTGGTTATCCTGGAGAAGGGTAAGGGTGAGGTTTTCCAGGGGTGTGACACTGGGCACGTGGCATGTCACTGTAAAGGCGTCATCCACAGCCACCCATTCAGGCTGCAGCTCCATGATCACTTGCGCTGGTGGCTCTTTAAGACAGAAAGGTGGGCTTGATGAGAAAAAGATACTCAACTCTCCAGAAAGAACTAGTATAGGACAGGAAGCCTGTGACAGAAGGTGACCACTACTCTTAAACCATCTGATGAACAGTGTCAGCTTTCTGCCCTAGATGAGATGAGTTAGCCTTCTTCGTCCCATCAAAGGTGGCTAAAGCCAAGAAATGTTAACTGGTGAGGGGCCCCCTACTTTGATAGTTGCTGCCATTCTGGAGAGCTTTTCTCTCTTACCAGAGGTGCTTCAGAGGCACGAGCAACTTCTGAGGAGCTTCTTACCGTCACACGAAAACGACACCCTAGCTAACCAAGCTCTGACACCCCAGAGATCACACTTATTCTTATGGATACATCTTTGCCAATGCTATTTGCCTACCTGAGAGAGGCTCCTCGCCCATTCCCATCACTTCAAAACCTAACCATTTGCAGGAATGAAGCTCAAGGGCCTCCTTTTCTGTGGAGACTTCTCCAGCTGCCCCAGCCTACAAAGACCCCGCTTTCCCTAATCCCTGTTTATTCTAAAAATTTGTGACAAATAATTCAACAATGATTTTATATTTTTTTGATAACTTATAAATTAGCATCATTAGCAAATGCCTCCTGTATTTGAACATATTCTCAAAAGCACAGATGTCTGGATGCGCTCTATGGTCTGCTCCTAATTTAAAGGCCTACACCAAAGGGAAAGAGAAATAATTGGCTCTAGAATCCCTACAGTAGGACAGAAATCTTTATTAAGGGCCACAATTCTCTCCCCTAAAATAAGTCTCTTTCTAATTATTCCCTAAAGAAGGCACAGTCATGTTCCCCCACTCTTCCCTTCCTCCCCAGCCCTCAGCCCCACTCACGGTACACAGTGACGCCAAGGCTTATGTCCTTTTGGATCCCTGCACAAGAGAAGAAGCACTGCAGGATGGAATTCTGTGTGACATCTTCCAGGAGAAACTCCTTCCACTGAGGCCCTCTGCCCACCTGGCTTTTCTTTAATAAGGTCTCAATTCCACTGGGTCCCAGGTCTGGACAGGTGGTGCTGCAGTTGACCATTAGGGACTGCCCATACTTTACAAGGGCCTGATGTGGCCAAACAGAAATCCCAAATAGGTCTTCTGCAGCCCCTGAAAAGGTCAACCACATATGCCAAAGACTCTGGTGAGGACCACAAGACCCAAGAAAGAAAATACAGAGCCTATTCTATCTAGTTACAGGTTAGAGAATAGGAAACCTACCCTGAATAAAAAGGTACAGGGGACAAACAAGAAAAAGACCCTTAAGGAACAAGTTAGAATCCTGACTCTACCACCATTCCCTCCTCTCAACATCTTTCTTGGGATCTCGATTTCTCTAATAGTGTCACCATGGAAACTATGGCGTTGCTAAAAATCATGCCCAGGAAACCATTCTCTTCCTAAACTTCCAGAAATCTTGGAAACTTCCAGAATTGGCTGCTGAGGGCCCTCATGGGGTAAGTAGACCCCTGAAAAAAAAGAGCTTTGTTACTTATACCTCAAAGCAGTGTTTCTCAAATTATGGTCTAAGAATTGCCTTCACCAGAATTATGCTGGAATGCTTGTAGATTGCAGATTCCAGCTCCACCTCAGACTGAATGATTAAGAATTTGTGAAGGCAGGACCTGGAAACACTCAAGGGAACAAAACAAGCACTCCTGGTGACCTTTGTGCACACCAAATTATGGGAACCACTGGTATAAACGTGACTCCCAGGGTCACTCATTTCCATGGAACTTTTCACCTCTTCTTCTCAAAGTGAGACTATTCCATTTTGCTTTGGTGCTAAGGCAACAGATGTTTTTGGATGCTTAAGAGTTTAGTCTGTTAGGGAACTCTTCTCAGGAACAGTGAGAGAGACATCAGGTAAGTTTTAAATGTCTGATATAGGTGAGGGGCACAGTGTCCCGAAAACGTCCCTTACCGGTCCCCTTTAGCTATTCCATGTCCACCATCTACTTCATCTCCCAAATACTAGTCCCTTCTGGGAATACACAGCTCTTGCAGCAATGTTACCCACTAAGGCTCCAGTTCCTTTCTTGCCATCTGGAGAACTCGCTCTTCACAACTGCACTATGGGCCCTGTCCTATCGAGATCCTATTGTAGCTCATCGTGACATAAAAGATGGCAACAAAGAAGTAAAAATATTCCCGAGAGCAGAATAGGACAGTCCAGGGGCAGCAGGGAGCCAAGCAGAGAAGGTATATTTCTTAGAGAGGGTTTTTTCTGATGGTCTATTATCCTGTCCCTTAATGTGGGTTTTCCCAGTTACAAGCCGGAAACACCTATGATTCTGTGTCCTAGATCCAAGAAATAGGACTCTCTCCCAAGGGTCCAGATGAGTGAATACTAAAGTGTCACCCCACTCAGGATTTCCTAACCTCTTTCTCATTGACCTGTGCCCTGGCACATACTAGCTAAAGAAACTTTCCCAAATAGCCTCACCTGGGCAAGGAATCAGGGCCAGCAGGGCCCAGACACCAAACAATAGCATTTCCATCCTTATGAGAAGGGCCAAAAGTTGGAGAGAAAGAAAGGAGACAGCAATGCTGGAGAAAGTGACAAAAAAAGAGAAAAAGGATATAGGAAATTCTTTCTTTGATACTGTTCAAAGTTAGCTCCTTCCCTAAAAGCTTGCATGGTCTGGAGAAATTGTAGCAAGAGTATCAGTGGTATGGAGGTACGAAAAGAAATTCTTGCATCTATTTCAGTTTGGTTTATGTGCATAGCAAAAAGACATAGGAAAATATGAGAAATAATGAAGGAGATATGAAATTAAGTGAGATTCCTATATAAGCTTGTATTGCACTTACCTGTTTACATGTTTGCCTCTGTTTGAGTCAATAGAAGATGGCTGTTAGCATAGACATATGAAAAGTGAGGTTTAGAGAGATGAAATTTGGCAGTGTTTATCTGGCAGTCCAGTGGAAAGTGACCCTGAATCTAGAAAACATGTTCACTCAAGTCCTGTTCTCTTATGGGAGAAATGCTTCTTCAGGACTCTCTCTTCATGACCTCTATGAAATATCCCTCAAGATAATCCATCTCTTTCTGATCTACCTCCAGGTTCACCAAGCAACATTTGGATTACTACTTTGGCTTAGTTAAATCTTAAGTGTCCACTTCTTTTCTCTGCCAATCCATACCAAGTTTTTCTTTCAAAACCCCATTCAAGCAAATTTCTTCTAAGAAAGGACTTTCTTGACTAATCCTATCCCACTTCATAATCCCTCACTTATTACACATTATCTGTACCTCACTTTATGCCAAACACGATTTCTGAAGCTATGTATATTAAAATGTAATTCACCTCAGTGCATTATTTTAATGATGTAATCATTACTGTACTAGGAATTCTTTAAGAACAAGAGATAATACTTTCATCATCTTGCATCTCCAGCACCTAGCACAGTGCCTAGCATATTATGGATATTCCATAAATGAGTGACTATCCTCTAATTCTCCATTTTAATTTTCATACACTGGGTTGTGTACAAGTCTACCTTTACTTGTATGCTGGTCTGAAAGAGAGTTGTTTTTTTTTTTTGGTCTTTTTTATACACGCATAAAACAATAGGCATATCAAAATTTACACTCCCAAGTAAATGCTACCATTCAAAACAATCACTTTGGGAGGCTATAAATTTAATCCAGTGATGACACTATTATTCAAAACATTTTTGGGAAGTGATTTAGAACTGGCTTTTAAGCTACATAAGAAATATCAGTCTCTTTATTAAGCTATTCTGTTGGGTTGGCCAAAAAGTACCTTCGGTTTTTAAGTAAAAATAAAAGACACATTTTTCATTTTTACCAAGAACTTTGTTGAACAATGTATTCACCCTTTTGTTCCAATACCTTCTGCCATTTTTCAGGCAACTTCATAATTCCATCTCCCCAAAACTTTTTATCTTTTTATCTTTTTGAGCAAAGAACTGTTCCAGGTGCCTTTTACAGTCTTCCAGGGAATTGAATTTTCTTCAATTAAGAGGATTTTGTAAAGACCAAAATAAATAGAAATCCGAAGGTGCAATGTCTGGTGAATATGGCAGATGAATCAGAACTTCCCAGCCAAGCTGTAACGGTTTTTGCCTGGTCATCAAGGAAACATGCAGTCTTGCCTTATCCTGATGGAAGATTATGCATTTTCTGTTGACTAATTCTGGACGCTTTTCGTCGAGTGCGGCTTTCAGTTGGTCTAACTGGGATGGAATTAATCATTTGGTTTTCCAGAAGGAGCTCATAATAGAGGACTCCCTCCCAATCCCACCGTATACACAATATCACCTTCTTTGGATGAAGACCGGACTTTGGTGTGGTTGGTAGTGGTTCATTTCGCCTGCCCCACGATCTCTTCTGTTCCACATTATTGTACAGTATCCACTTTTCATCTCCTCTCACAACTTGTTTTAAAAACAGAACATTTTCATTACGTTTAAGTAGAGAATTGCATGCATAAATATGGTCAAGAAGGTTTTTTTCACTTATGTGGAACCCAAACATCAAAGCGATTCGCATAACCAAGCTGGTGCAAATGATTTTCAACCCTGATTTGGATATTTTGAGTATGTGGGCTATCTCCTGCATGGTTTAACGTTGATTGTTCTCAATTAATGTCTCGATTTGATCACTATCAACTTCATCTGGTCTACCTGACCATGGAGCAGCGTCCAGCGAGAAATCTCCAGCACGACACTTTGCAAACCACTTTTGATACTTTCAATCAGTCTCAGTACGTTCTCCATACACTGCACAAATCTTCTCTTGCATTTCGCTTGCGTTTTTACTTTTCTTTAAATAATAAAGCATAACATGCCAAAAATGTTGCTTTTTTCTTCCATCTTCAATACTAAAAGGCTACACAAAAATTCACCAACTTTGATAAGTCTTTTTTTAAATGCACGCTGATATTGACAGCTGTCACATACAATCTAACATAATTGTTTCCAATGAAGTTAAAGACAACTAAGTGCTACTAGAGCCATCTTACGGTTAAAAAAACCAACGAACCTTTTGGCCAACCCAATATTATTCTTTGGACAAAAGTGATATTACTCAGTCACCTTATTCCCCAAACTTAGCTCTGAGTAACTTACATCTCTTTCAAAGGAAGACCTCCTAACATGAAGAGATTCTAAATAAAGTAACCTCAGACTCTGAAGGGCATTTCAAAACAAGTGTTTTGAGTAACAACAGCTCTGCTGAAAAGAGTACAAAAGCCCCAATTGGGACTACTTATATTCATACATTCTTTCAGCAAACAATTATCGAGCCAGGCTTGTAGTAAGGTGTTGAAGTTACCAAGATTTATCCTATGACATAGGAATTCCTGGTAGTTGGAGGGAAAGACAAATGTAAATACAATTAACAATATACTGTGACGAATGTTATCATAAATATTGAGAGGGAGTAAAATGAGAATTAAATGAGTTAATTCAAGTGTTCAGTCCAACTATTGGCACCTAAGTCTTCAATAAATGTGATGATGGTGATTGTGCTGTTCTTTGATGCTGCTGATAATGATAAGCAAATTGATCAGGGAGCATTGAGGAGGGAATCATTACTTCTTTCTGAAGGAGTTGAGACGGTCTCTCAGAAAGGTCCCCTTTGAGCTGCATCTTCTATTATGTGCAGAAGTCTGTTAAAGCATGAAGTGATATGGAGAAGAGGTCAGGCCAGGCTTATTTGAGAAAATTAGAGAAGTTCATCCTCGTTTTCCCTGTGGCATGTTATGATCAGGTACCGAAACATGAAATTTTATATTCATTTTCTTAATGAAAAAGAAAGTGGCATCCCTAATGGGAAACAGTTTTTAAATCTTGAAATCCCTTTTGCTCACTCTGTAGACTATACCCGAAATTAAAGGTTTAAACTGTCGGCTATTCTAGGCCTGTACTCCAGCCACTAAAGGGTTGCCGGGAGAGTGGTGGGCGATGAGGGGAGGGTGGCAAACATGCATGTGCTGTTGCATGGCTTTGGCTGTGTAGCCAAACTGGACTTCCTGTCAGCGTTTGGGATGCTCACCATCCATTTACATCCCAGGGGTTCTTGCAGTTTCTTACACACACCTGAGTCACATCCCACCCTTTGAACACTGTCTCTTCGCTATGCCTGGAATTTGCTTCCTCATTCCTGAACACTCTTTCACCCAGTTCAATGTGTCTTTTCAACGAAGCCCACTGTGACCAGCACTTTTCAACCCCGGGTGCCCAGGCCGCATCCCAGCACACCCTCGGTCGATGCTGCTGCTTTCTTTTCCCCCAGCAGCACCACCTTCTACCACACTCCCCCTGACCCCTTAGGCCTGGGAGTCTGGTCTACTTCCGGCCTGAACTGTAAGCCCCATGAGGGCAGGGCCTTTTTCACTGATGGATCCCAAGCACCCAGAATGGCTGTAGGTGTTCAACGACTATAAACGAATGAATTAATGAACTAGATAAATTATTTACAAATCTTTGAGTGAGGGGCTGCACCCATCCCTCGGATACAGAGCCCAGTCAGTTGTGGCTCAGCAGGAGTTTCCCGTGCAGTGTGTACACAACGTGGCTCTGAGCCCAACAGGCCATGAAGCCTTTTAAAGGTGGTTGGTATTTTACATTTTTTAACTATGTGGGGGAAATACTTCAATGAGTGATCCTCAAAAATTCCGGAGTGTGAGGAGGTGAAGCCCACCAGGAGGCCAGACCCCCACAGATTTGACAGGAAAGCTGGGAGAAGACCCCAGCATGAATCTAAGCAAAGAAAACAAGACCCAAGTTCTCACTGAGGGCCGCTCCTTGCTGCCCCACCCGCTCCTCGCCTCGCCCGCTTCGCTCTCAGGCGCCCGCCACGCGCTCCGACCGTTTGGTAGGCACAGCCGGGCGGGCGCGCACGAAGACGCTCCTGGCCGGAGGATTTGCCTGATCCGCCTAGAAACTCGTGACGTCTACGCAGAAGCTTAGCGAGAGTTGGCTGAGACAGGCGGGGCGGGCCGGAAGCTAGGACGACAGGAGGGGGTAACGGGGAAGATGAGAGTAGGGAAGCCTGTATCCTGCTTGGCAGAGAGCACATATTTGACTCAAGGTAATGGCTACTACATAAAAAAACCCGTGAAAACAAAATGGAAATGGTGGTTGTAGCAAATAATGGCTCCGTAAGGAAAACAAGGGGTTGTCGGCACCCCCCTGCCTGTTCGTCTGGTGGTGCGTCCTGAACACGTGAGGCTCCCGCGCGGGAGTGGGCTGCGCGCGCAGCCTCCTTCTCGCCTTGGCCCTCCGAGCGGGCTCGTCTGTGGACTTCGGCTAGGCCCTCGCACAAAATCCTGCTGGGACTCCACCAGGCTCTTCCTGGGTGGGCTGGGAAGGGGGTTCGGAGGCACGCCTTGCCACTGTCTGAAAAGTCTTTCCGGCGCCTCGCCCCCTGTTTCTATACCCCGCTCTCCACATAGAAGTAACACGCTTGAGGGAACTAGCGGTTCGGGCCTCACTTCCTACCAAAGGTGCTTGCGCCCTTGCTCCCGCCCAGGGCTTATCAATAAGCTATAAAAATTAAGGTGAGCTTGTAAATCCTCTTTTGTTGCCTCTTTTCACCCCGGGTCCCTTTTCCTTAGCTTCCACGTCTGACGTCTCCCGAGGGTCGTGTCTCAGAAACCTTTCCCTGAGCCCAGATAGGGCCGTTCACATCGGCACCTTTTTGCGGCTTTGGATCTCCCGTAGTCGTTGGTCTGACCGTGAGGCATGGGCTGAGTTTCTTGGTGAAGTGAAATTTGAAGATTTGGGAGGTTTTTTTAGGAGGGCAGTTATTAGGTGCATCCACTATCTCGTTTAATAGAACTCCTTTCCAGCGAGGAGGCAGTCCTTTTAACCCGATTTCGTGAGTGAGGAAACAGACTTGGAGAGGCCTCACTAATCCTTGTATGGGGGAGGCAGGCTGGGAAATTATTAATGTTGACAGTTTTGGTGACCAGTATAAGTCTTTTTTTTTTTTTTAATTTATTTTTGGCTGCGTTTGGTCTTAGTTGCTGCCTGTGGGCTTTCTCTAGTTGCGGCTACCGGGGGCCACTCTTCGTTTCGTTGCGTGGGCTTCTCATTGCGGTGGCTTCTCTTCTTGCGGAACATGGGCTCTAGGCACGCGGGCTGAGCAGTTATGGCGCAGGGGCTTAGTTGCTCTGCGGTATGTGGGATCTTCCCAGATCAGGGCTGAAACCCATGTCTCCTGCATTGGCAGGCAGCTTCCTAACCACTGCACCACCAGGGAAGTCCTGACCAGTATAAGTCTTAAGAACCTTTTTTTCTTTTTTTCAGCTGCCTGTCTTGTGTCCTAGTACCACTGCCTCCTCTCCTTCCATACTGACAGTTTGAGGGAGAGTGTTGGATAGAATAGAAGCTTGGGGGCTAAACAAGCCAATGAATCCCTCAAAAATGTCCTACTAGCTTTAAGACTATGGGAGATTTACGTAACTTACAGTTTCCTTATCTGTCAACGGGAATGGCATTTAGTTTATTTATATGAAAGTGCCTACCATTGTTTTCTGACACTAAAAATAAGTGTGCAGTAAATGGGCATCTGTATTTTCCTCTTCCAATCTCAGAAGGGCCTTTTCTGATTACTCTCTAAAACTGCCAGGCTTTGTTTTTCTTTATAGCACTTATCACTACCTGACTTTAAGGTAAATATCCAGTGGTGTTCTGGAGCAACTCGAATGGGCAAGCCGTTCTCTTCCCAGCTCTGCATTTAATGATGTAGGTTGGTTACCTGAAGACCATGGTAGAGGTTTTAAAAAAAATTTAGCTGAAGTGTAGTTGATTTACAATGTTGTGTTAGTTTCTGGTATACAGCAAAGTGATTCAGTCATATATATATATATATATATATATGTATATTCTTTTTCATGTTCTTTTCCATTATTGTTTACTACAGTGGTGGAAGTATTTATATCACTGAAATTGTCAGAGGTTACAAATCAGGGTTTGATTTTGTTTTTCTGAGAACTGGTTGGTAAATATTTACCGGTACACCACTGTATATTTCTGTTCGTTTATGTTTATTGTTTTCTCTCTAGAATCTAAGTGTCACGAGGGCATGATTTTCATGTGTCTTATTTATTGCTGTCACCTTAACACCTAGAAATGGCTCATATAGTATGCACTCAATAAATATTTAGTAATTGAGTGAGCTGAGAGTCTGTGAAGAGTGGTGATTTCACACCTTAATTTTCTTTAGGGGAGGCATGGCATAACTCCCTCAGAGGACTCTTAGCTTTGTGACACCAACCTCCTTTGACTGCTTTTCATTTTCCTTCTGCTTCTCCATCCCTTGTCCCCAAAGGTAGTGGTGAGGATGAGAATTTGGATCTGTCTAGAGAAGACATTACCACCACCCTCTTCCAGGCAACAAGCTTCCAGGCAACAAGCTCAACCCCACCCCTGAAAACCTCTATCAGTGGGAGAGAGTGAAGGAACTATGCTTGTCAGAGACATGCCCTCAACTTATCCCAGCCCCAGACAACTCAAAAGGCCAAAATGGAGATGACCCCTAATACCATTTTTCCAAAAAAATGTTTCTCATACCTCTTCATAAAGTTCCCAGCAATTACTATTTTATGGGCTAGTTTTAAAAGGTTTCAGAGATTTCTGGGAAGTTCTAATTGACAGGTTTTTATTTTATTTTATGGTAATATTTTCAGGAATATTTAATTTGTCTGAAGTCAGAGTAATTTAAAGACTTTATGGAAATAGCGTATATATCAAAATTTATCAAACATGTAGTTGATTGTCAGTCATATTTCAATAAAGCTGTTTTTTAAGTCTTTATAGAAATATTTAATCATAGAAATATTCATATTTAATAATATTAAACATTCATATTTAATATTCATAATTTTTTTTCAGTATCAGTAACCAAATTTCAGTTTCATGATAGAATGTTACCATTTTCAGGAATTGTTTTGCCAATTTCTAACTTTGCATATCACTTTAGTATGTTACTTCTAGCAAAATGTATTTGTGATGTGGTTGCTTCTGTTGCTTTACCTGATTCTTAGCATGTTCTTTTTTTTTTCTTTTTTTTCTTTTTGGTCCTTTACAAATTCATGTTCCTGGTTAATGCATATCAAATCTGAGGCTAGTTCATAAGCTCTATCATAGTAACCCCTTTAAGCTGCCTTCCTTTCTCTTTTGTGGCTTTGAATGGTTTTGCTCATTTATGTTAACTCTTTCTGTAAAGTGCTACCAAATCAACATCCTAATCACTCCTTGTTAGAAATCAAAATTTCTGCACTTATACTTGGCAGGATTTTTTCAGCTGCTTATTTGTTTTTTCAGGTACCGTTGAATGTCATTTTCTATTTTGTCATATGCTTACATTTTTATTATCCTTTTTCCAGTTCCTCAATGGCATATCAACCTTAAATTTCATTTCTTCAATTAAAATTTTAACCTTCAAAATCTTTAAGGCTGTTAATATAATCCCATGTAATAAAAATAGCTATATCATGTAAAAATAGTTTTTTAAAAGTTCTGGTAATTTTATAAAATGGTCACTTAGTGAATGGAATTTTAGCAAATAAGCTTGCTCCAGCTGTCCCATTTCTTTATGTGAATGGTGCTTTCCTAGAGAAGTGGAGAAGGCATTCCTTCAAATGGATAATTGCTTTGGCCCAGGTGGTTCATGATTGTGGGACTGGCTTATAGAGGCAGCAGGTTTGAACCTGACAGAAGCCGGAAAAACCCCAGCTGGAGAGCTGTCCTCTTCTGAAGGTGCATCTCTCATTTGACTGCTTTTTTTACTTGGTTTCTTGGCTCCCCAAATCTGCTGCCTCTCTGATCCCTCAAGACTCTCTTTCTCCTTTACCTGCTCTTTATTCGTGGGGCTGGCAATGCCTAACTCAGGGCAACTTGTTTATAGAGGCTAAATGGCTAGTTAGGATCAGTATAGTCTTAACCAGAATCAGAAGGGCGTATAGATTATGGGTTAAACATCAGGAGTTAGTACTAAGGGAATCAACCTTGGCAGCCCATCAGAGTCAAGGTGAGGATAAGATCTGAGCTAGGGAGTAAACAAAGAAAAATCCAGGAATCCAGGTGGAAGGTCACAAGTCAGTATGTTCAAGAGAGTGAGAGTGTAAAGCTCAAGAAAGATTTGGGAGTCAAAGTTAACTACTATGATTAAACTGGTTTTAACCTTCTGCCCTGATGGGTTGACTCCTGATTGGGACCAACTTGGAACAGAGTTCTAGGGTGAGGAAGCAGAGGTAACTTTTATCAGAGTTATTTCCTGTGCAGGCATTTTTTTGTGCACTGTCCTGGAGTACACACTGCAGGGGTGCGTGGTTGGAGAGCCCCAAACAAAAGCCGCAGCACAATATGATGAGTACTCTTACACAGATTTAGATTGAGTGCTATGGAAAACAGAAAAGAGAACATCAAATTGACAATGGCAGTTGGAGGGTGGGAATAGGAAATCACGGAAAATTCCGGAGGCAGTGGCATTTGAGTTGGCCTTGAAGAATAAACAGACTTTTGCATAGCAGAGAACTGGGGAAGAACACTTACTCATTTAATAAATATGTATTGAGTACTTAACTTTGTGCCAGGTATAGTTCCAGGCAGTGGGGACACCGCAGCGAACAAAGTCCCAGCCTTAAAGGAGCTTACATTCTAGTAACATCATAGGCAGAAGAACCACAGCATGAAAGGTATGTTCAGGGAAGGGCAAGTTCAGTGTGGCTTGATAGTAGAATACATGGGATGGTGGTGGAAAATAAAGCTAGAGAGGTAGGAGGAGGACAGAGAATAAAGAGCCAATTATGCCATGTTTGGATATAGACTCTTCTGGAAGCCATTGGCTTTTAACATTTTAGAAACCCTTTAGGAACCCTTTCTGCCAAAGAAATCATGCAAGGTCACTCAACATAAAAAGCAAAAAACAGTAGAGCTCCTTGTCTGAAGCAGGGATATGGAAGGTGGGGTGCGGGGAGGTCAAGCAAGGGAGGAACTCCTAGTTCTGCCCTCTCACCTCATTCTCAGCTCTCCACAAGAGCTCTGAGAAACCCGAAGGACCACAGTGGGTTTAAAGCCCACTAGTGAAGATGATGGAGGGCACACGAATATGAGAAAATGGAGAGATGTGATCAGATTTGCTATCTTGAGATAAAATTGGCAGGGGGAATGGGGTAGAATGGCCTATTAGCAGAGAAACCATGGCAGAGGGAGGTTATGGAAGAGGTGCTGAGGTGCTGACCTAAGATGGGTAGGATGGATCCAAGAGAGATTTAGGAGGTAAAACCAATAGAACTTGGTGACTAAGACTGAGCAGGAGTAAGAGGGAAGAGGAGAAGATGATTTCAAGAACGAAGGTCCTTAAGGCTTCCTCTATTCTCTTGGCTTTTGGTTGCAGGCACCCTGGGCATCTGTTTGGGTCACTCCACCTTCTTTGGCTCTCAGCTGCCTATAAGACCAGTTTGAATGTCTCAACAAGGCAGCGTTGGCCCTTCGCCATGTTTTCATGCCCTTAATCAAGATAGATACAGGGGAGGAGACTGAGAGGGAGGACAATGAGATACTGATTTTGGACAGATGGGTTTAAAAGACCTAGGGAGCATCTAGCAGGGAGTTGGAGATATGGATCTGAAGGTCAGGAGAGAGGTGGGAGTTGGAGTTAGAGATTTAGGGTCATCAGAAAATAGACAGTAATTGAAGGGATGGGAGTAGATGAGTATGTCTGGGTAGGTCATGTATAAAAGAGCTAAAGATAGAATGTCAGAGGACAAGCACATTTAGGGACCAGAAGAAGAGTGAGGATAAGTCAGAGATCCCAGGGGAGACCCTTATCTTTCCTCTGTTTTAGTGGTCTGTTTTTCCATTCTACCAGCAGCTCTGGGGCCAAATTCCAGAGCTAGGAGGTCACCTCTGGGAGGGTCTGAGAAGTGACCAGGAAGAGGACTCTGAGACCACAATGCCACATAGGTCTCTGAATGCACCATAACCCTCTACCTTGCATGGGGAGAGAACAAATGGTAGAATCAAGCCCCAGACCTTGGCTCCAGAGAGTACAGGAGTGTCACCTGGGCTGTAGGCCTACAGCCCACTTCTTGAATCCTGGTATCTGCTCCCACTATTGGAAGTCTGTGCTTCAGGAGTTTTACCTGCTAGACTGTGTTGACTGTGAAAATATGTGTATTGAGAACCATGACCTCAATTGGGCACACAGAAGAGGAGCTTTCTGACTTACACTTGATAATCCAGCAAAATTGATTCTGATTCTCTTCACCCTGTACTGCTTCATGCCCTTGAGTCTTACACTGTTTTCTTTACCTAACTCATTCATAACCTCTTTTGCATAACCTCCTCCAAGAAGTCTTTACTAATCCCTTTCCCCCACTAAAGGCCTCTTCTGTTTTCCCAGGGTACCTTATGAATACCTTTATCTTAGCAGTTGTCACATGGAGAAATGATCTATTTATGCATTTATTTTCTTTGCTAGAATATGTCAGGGACTGGCACATGGAAGTGTTCAATAAAGGCTTCTCAAATGGCAAATACAGCATCTGCTGCTTTACTATGCAGCCCTTTTGCTGCTGTGACTGGGCAGTGCCCCAGGCCTGCCTTCCCACCACATCCACATGGGAGATGGATGCGTCAGCTGCCTGGACGCTCCAGCGGGGACAGACTCCTCGTACAGCCCCAGAATGCTGCCATCATGATAAATTTTTCCCGCCATGACCTGAC
The DNA here is from genome assembly GCF_949774975.1 of Lagenorhynchus albirostris. NCBI lineage: Eukaryota > Metazoa > Chordata > Mammalia > Artiodactyla > Delphinidae > Lagenorhynchus > Lagenorhynchus albirostris. The sequence goes on along the minus strand of NC_083114.1, from coordinate 45,610,918 downwards.
TACCACATTGTTTCTCCTGTAATTCCAACCTCCTGAGGGCCACCACACTGAGGAGTGATCCTTTGCCTGCTTGCTCTAGGGCCATCTTGCTCCAAGGGCCTTTCTCTTGTGAACTCTTTTGGGGCTATTTTGCCCACCAGACAGCTGGGCAAGGAACATTAGAGCGCATGCTGGGGATTATCCCTTTGGCTCTGGTTGTATTAAATACTTTACTATTAAACACTTTATTACATTAAATACTTCAGTTCCATTCAGTCTCTGGGCATCTGTAGATACAACAGGGTCCAGAGGTTATTGGAAAGTCCCTCTTCTGAGACCATAGAAGGTCTCAGAATGAAATTCTGAAAAGTGGTCACTGAGCAGAATAAGTATCAAGGGAAGAAGGGAGGAAGAGAAAAAGGCATTACAAGTTGAAATAACAAAGGCATGGGAATGCTGCCTCCATGACTGCAAGTCATGTAATTGGCTGTACCATTAGGTCCTACGAGGGTGGCAGTGGAAATGGCCTCCCCTCCCCACATCTCTATTGTTTCTTCAGTGTTAACTTAGTGCTCTCTTTTCACAAGGTTCTGAATTGTCTCAAAGTGAGAGATCCATTTGTCTACTGGGTGACCACCAATCGTATCTCCTTCTTCAAATCAGAGTGCTCCAGGAAACATTTTCTGATTAATCAGGCCCTACCAATCAACCTCCCTCTGAGTCCCTGTGGCACTTGCTTTTCAGTTTGAACAGTTTCTTTGCAAGTAATAACAGACCAGAGGTAAGAGAGAAATAACAGTTACCAACAAGAAGTCATATATAGTGGGTAAGTGCCTGGATTGTGGATTCTCAAGCCAGATCAGAACCAGGTTTGAATCCCAGCACCATCATAGTAAGAGCAGGCAAGTAACTGAATCTCTCTGCCTTGATTTCTAAAATAGAGGTAAAAGTAGTATTTACCTTATATGCATTGTGAGGATTAAATGAGATAATATGTGTAGTAAATGCTTAATAAATGTTAGCTCTTCTCTGCCTGCTGTCTAGGAAATCTTCTTTAACCTCTACCATGTCTTAGGTATCTGTTTTCCCCCTAACACCTTGAGGATATTATTTCATTGCAATTAGCTCATTGCTGACATTGTTTATCATTTTATCTCACTACACTTAAAGATCATTCATTTGTTTACACATACAAGGAAGGTTGTGTCAGAATTACCTGGGAGGTCTTTTTTTAAATGCAACACTGGGAGCCAATGGGTGTGTGTGTGTGTGTGTGTGTGTGTGTGTGTGTGTGTGTGTGTGTGTGTGTGTGTGTGTGTGTGTGTGTGTGTGTGTGTGTGTGTGTGTGTGTGTGTGTGTGTGTGTGTGTGTGTGTGTGTAGGGGGGTGGTTTGGCAGGGATATTTTGGAATAGCTCCCCAGGAGATTCACACTTACTACTTCCTCTGGAACTACTGTTGCTCTAGCAGCTTGAAAGTCCTGAAATGGACATTAACTGCATTGTCAAGAATTCTTTACCCACTTTGCAGTGGTGGGGAGGGGCCTTGATTCAATGACTGGAACAATTCCAGTGGTCTGTTTTCAGACTGGCAGTTAACCCACTTTTAGGGAGAAAGAGGAGAGGGATCTCTGAGAAGACCAAGAGGCAGGAAAGCAGCAGCAGCAGCAATAGCAGGGTTTATCACTGGAGGATAAAGATACCAGGAAGTACAGATGAGCAGAACTAACTAAAAAGGGTTGCACTGTAAACAGGATCTGGGGTGCTATGGTGCAAGACTTGGTTGGGGATGAAAACATACAGCAGAGAATTTGTATAATGAAGAAGTCGATCTTGGATAGTCAAAAGTGTAGTCTGAGTAACAAGAGCATTGCTTGGGAGCTCGTTAGGAATGCAGAATCTTGATCCCTACCGCAGAACCCAGGCCTACTGGATCATAATCTGCATTTTAAACAAAAGCCCCAGGTGTTTCTTATGCTCCTTAGAGTTGAAGAAGCACTGGTCTGTATCATGGGGAGAAAAATCACAGAGCACCTGGCACAGCTAAAGCACTTTATTCTGAGTACCTCTGACACAGGGCTGATTTCTGAAAAGGTACTGAATTTTTGAAAAGTGCTATAAATCCTGGAGAAGGATATTTAACTCAGGGAGGCTTCTCATAATGCAAAATTCCTTTGCCTAGAAACATTTCCTGTGGAGTAAAGTACTAGGCTTCCTTAAAGTGAGGCAGAGGCACATTCAAAATATGCGATAAGAACTCGGCGCTTGGCCAATTCAGCCCTTCACACAGCTGGATCCGGTCTGGGGCAGCCAAGTCCCTTGGCAGCTCTGCGCCACCAGGATGGGCTTTTTTTTTTTTTTTTTTTTTTGGCTGTGTTGGTTCTTCGTTGCTGCGCGCAGGCTTTCTCTAATTGCAGCGAGCAGGGGCTGTTCTTTGTTGCGGTGCACGGGCTTCTCATTGCAGTGGCTTCTCTTGTTGCGGAGCATGGGCTCTAGGTGCACAGGCTTCAGTAGTTGTGGCACACGGGCTCAGCAGTTGTGGCGCGAGGGCTCTACAGCGCAGGCTCAGTAGTTGTGGTGCACGGGCTTAGTTGCTCCGCGGCATTTGGGATCTTCCCGGACCAGGGCTCGAACCCGTGTCCCCTGCATTGGCGGGCAGATTCTTAATCACTGCGCCCCCAGGGAAGTCCCCAGGATGGGCTTTTAAAGAAAGTCAAGTTGGCAGCTGTTCTGCTGGATAGGGCAGCTGTAAGTTGTCTTTAATGCTGAAAACGTAGAAAGGATGTCTGATAGAAGTATTTTCAGGGAGCGTGGCCGTGTACCCCAGTGAGTCGGCTGCACGAAGGAGAAAGCAGCAACTACTCTTTCACTGTAGAAGCCCTCCTGACCTTTGACCTCTGACCCGCCCCGCTTTTCCGTGCGCAGCTTCCGCCCCCGCCCCTCCGATGGAGGGCCGGCCCAAGGGGTGTGGGCGGGGCTCCTGGGGGGGTCGGCGGTTAGGGGTGGTGCCTGTTGGGGGCGGGTCTCGCGAGGGGCGGGATTTGAGGAGGCATCCTCGCACTGGGCGGCTGGGTATAGGCGGGGCTTAGTGCCGGGCTGGATTAGGCGGGGCAGAGGGTTAGTTGCCGCCTCTGCGTAACTGGATACTGGCGGCCAAACCTCCGGAGGCCGGGGGAGGCAAGCGGGCCCGTAGCACATCCCGGATCCGGAATTTCCCGGGCAGGACCGGAATCAGGATCGGCCCTGCCCCAAACTGGGTTTGTGAGGAACTCGCGAACTTGGATTAGGAAATCCCGGAATCCGGATCAACAAACCCTAGAACCCGGAATTTAGAGCGGAAAGTCCCGGAGCGCGGAGCGCGGAGCGAACTCAGCGCGAAGCCCGGAGTCCGGATCGAGACACCGCCGGACGGGACGGAGCGATGTCGGGCCGTGGCGCGGGCGGGTTCCCGCTGCCCCCGCTGAGCCCTGGCGGCGGCGCCGTTGCCGCGGCCCTGGGAGCTCCGCCTCCGCCAGCAGGACCCGGCATGCTGCCCGGATCGGCGCTCAGGGGGCCCGGGCCGGCTGGAGGCGTGGGGGGCCCTGGGGCCGCCGCCTTCCGCCCCATGGGCCCCGCGGGCCCTGCGGCGCAGTTCCAGGTGAGGAGGGCGGATGGGCGGGTGGCGCCGCTAGCACGCCCGGGGCAGGGGGCGAAGGGGGCCTCGAGTGAGGGCCCTGGGGCAGCCTCCTGGATAGATGGTACAGGGGCTCTGCATGCGGATCTCACGGGGCACGGTGGGGGGCAAGGCCAGGGACCCTCGGGCTCGGCTAGGTGGTGGTGGAGTTGGGGGAGAAGGTAAGAGCTACTCTGGGGTGTAGGGTTTGAAGCAGTTAGGAGGGTCGGGGTTCTTCCTTAGAACAGGGATTCTGAGCAACTGAGAGATGGAGGCGTTGTTGGAGCTAGTGAGTTGTGGGCGGGTGGGATGAGAAGTGTAGTGTAGATTATCAGGTAAGGGGTCCTGGGAAGTGATGAGAAAGTTTTGGAAAAGGACCCTCGCTGAGAAAGCAGGTTACCCTGCATTGGTCTTGGTCCTACTCCAAGTCTGCTCTTTTTTTTTCTACTTGGGAACTGGCAGAGTTCTAGCGTGTCTGAGATGGCTCCCAGCTGCTAAGGAGGAGGAAGAAGGGCCTGGCTTCCCACGGCCACCGGAGGCAGAAGATAAGGGATTCCAGCCTGTGCAGGGGTAGTCTACTCCTGGGTCAGGCCAAGGGGCCTTCACACAGGGATGACTCTGGGTTAGACCAGAGAGGGTGGTGGACAAGCCTGAGGAAGGAGGAAAGCCCAGCCCATTCTGGACAGACTTTATTTATGGCTTTCTGCCTGGTGTCATAGTGTCCAGGAGTTAATCAGTCTGGAGGAGCAGAGAGTCTCCACTGAGCACCGCTGGTCTGCGGCTGGAGGAGCCTGCAGAGAGTTGCTTCAAAGGGTTCTGTCTTTTTTGGCTTTGCAGAGGGGCTTCTCGGGTTGCAGCTTCAAAGGCCATTGAGAGGCAGAGACTCGTTCTTAGGGTCAGTGTGTGAGGAACTCAGCCTGACACTGGGGGGGCGGGGCTTATCAGTCCCCAAGTTCATTGTTTCTGGTCGCCCCCAGAATGCTTGGGAATTGCGCCCATCCTTTTTCCCGCCACCCTCTCCACTTTTTTTTTTTTTTTTTTGGCTGCGTTGCGTCTTCATTGCTGTTTGCAGGCTTTCTCTAGTTGTGGCGAGCGGGGTCTACTCTTCGTTGCGGTGCGCGGGCTTCTCACTGCGTTGGCTTCTCTTGTTGCGGAGCATGGGCTCTAGTGCAGGCTTCAGTAGTTGTGGCACGCGGGCTCAGTAGTTGTGGTGCACGGACTTAGTTGCTCCGCGGCATGTGGGATCCTCCCGGACCAGGGCTTGAACCCGTGTCCCTTGCATTGGCAGGCGGATTCCCAACCACTGCGCCACCAGGGAAGTCCCCCCCCATTTTTAATTAGTCTTTAGGTTCTACAATGCCATATCCCAATCCATGTGCCCCAGCATTTGACACTGGCTTCTTGCTAATCTCTCAGGGCAGCTGGGAGATTTTCATGTCTCCTCTACCTCACTTGCCCAGGTAGAGGTCCCCCAAATGGATCCTCATAGAGTAGGGTACACATATCCCCCCAGGAGCCCTGGGCCCTCACTTTGTAAAGAGATGCTTCATTTGGGGGCAGTGATTTTTCCCTCTTACCCCTCATTCTCCGTCCTCCCTGTAAAGAAAACTAAGGTCTGAGTATTGACAGGGACAGATCTGGTCCCAAAGGCTCCAGCTGGGATTCATCTTTCCCATCTTGCCCTCCCCCTTGGGGATTCATGGGCCAGGGTGTCACTGAGGGATCCCTGCATCTGTCATTCTGGCTCTTGGGCGAGTTAGCTGAGGAGCCTCCCTGTGGGCCATTGGCCTGGGAAGGATCTAAGGATCTGATAGGAGCCTCTCTAGTTTCCTCAGCTTGCAGACCATGGGAAATGTGGCCTGGGGAAAGCCCCTGAGAGGATGGATTCCACAGTGATTTGTAGGGAGTGGCCTTGGGCCGGTGGCAAGGCTGAGCTGGCTGGCTGGGTAGCCCAGGCTTCTAGGAGTGGGGACCTTGGGGAAGGCACTGAGCCTCTGCTTGCCATCCAGCTGCTCAGGGTCTCCTCCTCCTCTCCCCAGGGCCGGGGTTGGGGGGGCCGGCAGTAGAGGTAGGTGCCGGGGGCGGGGGCGGTTCACTTTGGCTGAGTTTGAGGAGGATCCTGCTTGGCCTCTTTCCAAGTCCAGTTATGTGACTTCCGGGAGAAGGGATCTGAGACCTGAGGAGCGGGGGTGCCTCTCTATTGGGGTGCCTGCAGTGAGCTGGAGCTGGTGCCTGCAGTGAGCTCTCAGGCCCAAGTGGGGCGAATAGGGGAGCCTATTGATACAAGGGAAGTGACGACCCACCTTCTTACAGTGTCACAGTCTACCAAGGAGCTTAAAGAAAACAAAAAATGAAAAAAAAAAAACCCCAAAAAACACAGAGTGCTGGGTTCACGCTGGAGAGTTCAGGATATTTTCCATGTATGCAGGGGTATACGCTCTTCTCCTCCGTCCTTAGGCCCAGCCACCAGGAGCCCCAGGGCCCCAGGCGCTGAGCCGGGCGAGCGTGCTCTCTGGAGGCGCAGCATCAGGCCTGGCCTCCCGCCCCTGCTGTCCCCGGTGGTGGAGCCAGAGTCCAGCTGAGGACGTGGGCTGCTGCCGGGCTGAGGGAGAGGAGGTTACTGCCCGCTCCTGAGGCTCAGGGCACTGAGCCAGGCCTCCCTAGCTAGCCCTGCTGCAGGAAGGGGCTCAGGGAGCCCAAGCGTTCGGGGCTCTGTTCTTTTCTTTAACTCTTGGGTTGTTTTTTTAGAAGAGAAGGAGTTACTGGTGCTTCAGAGCCCAGGTGTGGAGCTTGGCCAGGCCGAGCTGGGACTTCATGAACTGTAAGCAGCCTTTCCCTGGGCCCCTTCCCCCTCGGGAGAAGCCTGGGGCCCTGGGCGAGCTGGGGGCTCTCACCCGGGAAGAGTGTGGAGCAGCGTCTGGGAGGGGCCTCTTCCAGGCCCTGCCTGTGCCGCCTGGTCTGGGGACTTCCTGTTCCGGGAGCACCTGCCTCAGCGGGTTGGGTGTTGCTCAGGAGGTTTTGTGGGCGCCCTAGTGAAGAGGCCCCGGCTCCCACTCTGCAGGCCCCCGCCTCACTTCTTCCTCCCCTTCAGCTCGGGCACTGGTGGGAAAAACTCGAATCTAGGGTGCGTGGGGTTGGGCTCTCAGGTGTGGCCACCCTGAGTTTTTTCTGTCATCTCTAGCTGTGGCTCATTAAGGCAGAGAAGCAGGCTGACTGCCTCTCAACAGCTCCGATGACTCCCTTCCTGATGAGGAGAGACTTGTGGCAGGACTCCAGAGGTCCCAGACAGAGCCCCCCACATTGAACTCCATCCTCCCAAACGCTTCCTTCATGCCTCACTCCTTTCTCCTCCCCCCCCCCAACTCTGGGTCATGTTTCTGTCCGTCTCTGCATCTGGTCAAGAATCTGACCCTCCTTGGAGAGAACAGGGGTTGAGTGCTGGCTGAAGAGGTGGAGCAGGAATCTCCCGGTGCTGGGGGGGCGGGGGTCCTTTGATTTGGTGCGAGTCCCCACCCAGCCTGGCTTGGTTGGCTGGTCCTGGCGGTTGCATAATCTGGGCCTTGGGGCCAGCCCTGTGAAGCTGCCAGGGACAGTGTGTACGAGGCAGAGCTGCCAAACAGGCCTTGCAGGCAGCAGCCTCTGGGAAGGGGCGGGGGTTACTCCCCGAGGGGCTCCACAGAGATGCTGGGGAGCCTGACCCCGGTGGGAAGTCCTTCTGCAGGCTTCTAAGGAAGCCACCTCTCATTCAGATTCCTCTGCTGATCCTAAGACTTCGATCCTTTCGTCCCCTGACCATCTTACCTCCCTCCTGCAGCTTGGGATGGCCAAGCCAGCCCTAGCCTCCAGGCGGTGGGTGCGTGGGCCTCGCGCAGAGGCCAGGTGCCAGCCGCTCTCTCGCGCAGCAGCCACGGCTTCCCCTTCAGGGTCTCCGGCGTAGGGGCTGGGGGCTGGGCAGTGGGGAGGTGAGAGAGGGTCCAGTTGTGGGTGGTGAGTAGGGGCCACGTGGCGGCCAGATGGTCTCTGTACTCCGCCTGAGGCCCCCCACTGGCTGGGACAGGCTCCACGCCATCCCGCTGCGGCTTGCTCACCTGGGCTTCCACTGCCTGATGGGCTCGCCAGCCTGTTGGACTGCCTTTCTCCTCTTAGTCACACCACCAGGCTGGCGACAGGATGGGTGTTGCGGCTGTGACCGTCAGCCTGCTCCCCTCACACTGCACCCAGCCACCTGGCCACGATACTGCCCCCAGGCTTCTCCCTCAAGTTGGGGGAAGGAGCGGATGGGAGTGCTTGGTGGGACCATCTGAGAGCCTCAGGAGTGCCTTGAAGCTGGCTGGTCCCAGGGAGCAGGGGCATAGTGTGCTAGGGCCGGAAGGTGGCTGGAAGTGGCGATGGGCCCTGAAGAACTCCCCCAGGCCCTTCTTCTCTCTGCAGGCAGGATTCTCCTCCCACCCCTGGGCTCTGCAGGCCTCATTCGCTGGCACGGCTGCCAGGGCGGTTGAAGGGGGCGGGGCAGGTGTGGTTTACACTTCTGCTCTCAGGCGCCTGCTCCCCTTTGTTCTTGGCACTCCTGCCCGGGCTCCGCGGGCTCTGCCGTGTGCTGCTCAGGGCTGGACCTGGCTGAGCAGAGGGATGGAGGGAATGGGTTACGGGCCCCATAGGGCCCCACCGCTGACCTGTGCATCTCCGTTGGCTCACTTCCCCCAGAGGCCTGGCATGTCACCAGGGAGCCGGATGCCCATGGCTGGCTTGCAGGTGGGACCCCCTGCCGGCTCCCCATTTGGCTCAGCTGCTCCACTTCGACCTGGCATGCCACCCACCATGATGGACCCATTCCGAAAACGCCTGCTTGTGCCCCAGGCTCAGCCCCCGATGCCTGCCCAGCGCCGGGGGTAAGACCATCCTGTTTCTCCCACCCCATCTAGTGCAGCTCTAGTGGTAACAGATGGTTTCCTTCTGTCCTAAGAGCTTCGATGATTGAGGAAGACTCCCAGGTCTCCTGGGGGAAGGTCCTGGGGACTGGAGAGGTAGATGGCGAGTGGGGGAGGTACGTTGGACCATTGACCTCTTAAGTGGGTTTCTGTCCTCCCAGGTTAAAGAGGAGGAAGATGGCAGATAAAGTTCTACCTCAGCGAGTGAGTATGTTGGGAGGGGGCCTAGGAGGCTCACCCAAGGGCTGGTTGGCTGAGGGTGGAGTGAGTCTCCCCTAACCCTGGGGTGAGGGAGAAATGGAGGAAGGAACCAGAGCTGCAGCTGAAACAAGCTGATGAACCCCTTCTCCCTTCCTCCAGATTCGGGAGCTTGTCCCAGAGTCTCAGGCGTACATGGATCTCTTGGCTTTTGAGCGGAAGCTGGACCAGACCATTGCTCGAAAGCGGATGGAGATCCAGGAGGCCATCAAAAAGCCTCTGACGGTGTGTGCAGCCCCAGCTACTTCTGGGCCTTGCCAGGCTTCTCTGCCTCTCCCTGGCCTTGTTTTCCAGGGGCCAAGCGAGGGTCTGTGATGGGCTAGAGCAGGATTTTTCACATTGTAGGATACAGCCCATTGAGCATGAACTCAATTTAGTGTGGTGGGGCCAGCACGTTCTCAATGAAATATAACATAGTAGAAATTATAATAATTCTTCACAGTAGTAAAGGACTTAACGACATTTTTATTTCATGTATTTATGTGTGTAGATCCTGGATCATGATTTAAAATGTAAATATTGTAGATCGTGGTCAGAAGTTTGAAAGGCAAAACTACAGGGTAGATGAGGATAGTTCCTGTCTTCTTCCCCCTCCCTAGAGAAGCTTCATCTAGAGCAGCCTCTTGAATGGTGAGGGCTCTCCAGGAGATGATATTCTGGGACCATCATGGGTGTTTGAGTTTCATTTAAAATAGGAGCCAGAGGCTTCTGGTTTGCCTGATAGCACCCCCTGTGTACCTCTGTCACACCACTGATCCCCCTGTGTTGGAACTGTTGGTAGTGCATCTGTCTCCCCTATGAAATTGTGAGTCCTTTGAAGGCCAGGACTGAAATTTCCTCTCCTGATTCCCAGTGCCTAACCAGGGGCCTGGCCCACAGTCACTGCTCTGTATTGATGTTGAATGAGTTCAGACGGGAAGATTGGGTAGCAGTGTTTTCCAACACACTGGTCCCCCTCTAGCTAACCGGTCGTCTTTCTCTCTTTAGCAAAAACGAAAGCTGCGGATCTATATTTCTAATACGTTCAGTCCCAGCAAGGCAGAAGGTGATAGCGCAGGAACCGCAGGGACCCCTGGGGGAAACCCCGCAGGGGACAAGGTGGCTTCCTGGGAACTCCGAGTAGAGGGAAAACTGCTGGATGATGTGAGTTGGGGAAGGAGGTGTCTGGAAGGGAGGTGGCCTGTGTGGGCCAGACAGTTGGGCACTTCCGGGGACGTCCTGCATGAGGGAGAGGGCACTGCTCACAGTTCATGCTTTGCACAGCTCTGAGCCAGTACGAGGTGGGAGATTTGTATGGTTATTACAACAGTTTTCCTGCAGATGGCAGTAAAGTGTCCTGAGGAAGGGGTGCCCCTTTCTAATTGGCTGACAGTGGGGCTGCATAGAGCCCCTTCCCTGTCTCAAGTCTCTCACTTTTCCCGGCTTCCTTCAGGGCCCAAGAATCTTCAGTACCCTGAGCTTCAGGGCTGAAACAATATTCCTCTGTTTGGGGCTTAGTATAGCTTAGGCTTGAGCGCTCATCAGCACCCCTATCTCACACCCCTTTGCATCCCCAGCCTAGTAAACAGAAGAGGAAGTTTTCTTCATTCTTCAAGAGCCTCGTCATTGAGCTGGACAAGGAACTGTACGGGCCTGACAACCACCTGGTGGAGGTGAGAGTGGGCCTAGGGTTCAGGAACACAGGGTGACATGCCAGGTGGCCAGAGAAATGGCCTTAGTCCCCTTGCAGGGCCAGGTTGTGTATGTTCATGCCCACCCCCTTGGTGATGAGCTCTGCTCCCCTCCCCCCTGCCAGTGGCACCGGATGCCCACCACCCAGGAGACAGATGGCTTCCAGGTGAAACGGCCCGGAGACCTCAACGTCAAGTGCACCCTCCTGCTCATGCTGGATCATCAGGTGACAAGTGCCCTGGGGCCATGTTTGGGGTCACAGGGACTCTCCTCTGGGGCATTGGGGCAGGTCCCTGTTGTAAAGCCTGTCCCTGTCCTATTCTTTTTTTTTCACAAGAACCCCTTCTCTGACTCCCCTCTGTCCATCCCAGCCTCCCCAGTACAAGTTGGACCCCCGACTGGCGAGGCTGCTGGGGGTGCACACACAGACGAGGGCTGCCATCATGCAGGCCCTGTGGCTCTACATCAAACACAACCAGCTGCAGGACGGCCACGAGCGGGAGTACATCAACTGCAACCGGTACTTCCGCCAGGTTAGCTGGACGCCGTCCCCCCTCTAGTCTCGCAGCCTCTGTCTTGCCTGCGGCTCCAGAGCCCCACTGGGCTAGTTCTCAGCCACGTTCTTCACACTGCCCCTGGGATGGTCCACTTCGCCGTGTGCCCACAAAGGCATCACCAACCCTCTGGTGCTCTCTCTAGATCTTCAGTTGTGGCCGACTCCGTTTCTCTGAGATTCCCATGAAGCTAGCCGGGTTGCTGCAGCATCCAGACCCCATTGTCATCAACCATGTCATTAGGTAAATGGGAAGAGGGGGAGGAAGGCTCCTCTAAGAGCAGTTTACCTTTGGCTTGAATTAAAGCCAGAGAAAAGCAGCAGGTTTGGTTTCCTGCTCCCCGAGCGTGTGCAGTTTGGCCCAGGTGGGTGGGGTGGAGCTGTGTGCTCACGCTTTCCCTCCCCTGTGTTGTGTGTAGCGTGGACCCTAACGACCAGAAGAAGACAGCCTGTTACGACATTGATGTGGAGGTGGATGACCCGCTTAAGGCCCAGATGAGCAATTTTCTGGCCTCCACCACCAATCAGCAGGAGATCGCCTCTCTTGATGTCAAGGTGGGCCCCTACCCTCACAGCCTCCTCTGGGGCCCACAGTGAGGCCAGTTAGGCTCTCAGGCATTTCCATACATGTGGCACCTTGGGATGGGATCCGAGTCCTCTGGGGTTAGGGCTGGAAACAGCCAGTCTGACACATGTACCCCTTTTCCCAGATCCATGAGACCATTGAGTCCATCAACCAGCTGAAGACCCAGAGGGATTTCATGCTCAGTTTTAGCACTGACCCCCAGGACTTCATCCAGGAATGGCTCCGTTCCCAGCGCCGGGACCTCAAGGTGTGCTCCTCTTTCCTGAGGTTGATCCCATGTTAAGCTCTGGGTGGTTGTGCCCCCATCACTATTCTTCCGGTTCCAGGGGCAGATAGATCAGGGGTGGGAATCATGTTCAGCTTTCCTCCTGGCTCTTTGCAGATCATCACTGATGTGATTGGGAATCCTGAGGAGGAGAGACGAGCTGCTTTCTACCACCAGCCCTGGGCCCAGGAAGCAGTGGGGAGGCACATCTTTGCCAAGGTGAGGCGGCTGCGCCCCATCTGCCCGCCTGTGGTTGAGCGGGACTGCACACCAGAGGGGAGGGCGAGCCGCTCACAAGCGCGGGCGGTCAGACAGGCCTGAGCCACCCGTCTCTCCCTCCTCCAGGTGCAGCAGCGAAGGCAGGAACTGGAACAGGTGCTGGGAATCCGCCTGACCTAACTGCTCAGGGATCCCTTCCTTTCTTCCCAGCCCTGGAGCCACCCCCTCCTCAGCCTGGAAGGGGACCGCCCTCTGGGGCACAGACATGTAGGATAAGGAGGGGGGAGGGGTGTCTCCTGTCACCCTCTGCTCCCCAGCTTTAGTTTCGTAAGTGTAGTGATAGGATTCCTTGTTGCTTGGTCCCAAAGCCTTATTACTTACACGTTGGCTTTAATTGGATTCACAGCAGAGGCCTCCTCTGCCCCCTGCAGGCAGGCCCAAGTAGGACCTGGAGGCTGTGCTTTGACATGGTAACCGAGACCTTTCAGAACCAAAGGCCCCTGGCTTTGCTTGTTTACAGACCCCGTTGGGGCGAGTGTCAGCGCTGGCTCTGGGGAGCTGGGCGAGGAAGAGGGGCACAGCTCACACTCTTCCTAGCCTTTCCAAACCAAAGTTCTTTGCCATTCCTACCAGCCCAGCCTTGCTGCTGGTTTTTTTTCCTTTCTTGGGTATTTGCACTATTCGTGGAGCAGGTTTTTCTATGCGGGAGCCACTTTTTTTTGTACAGGGGTAAGCTGGGGTTTTTCAGGGAGCCCTACTTGGTGTCTCCTTCCTTGTTTTCTTCTCTCAATCTATGCAAGCGGCTCTGGCCGCCATCATCTCCTGAGAGGCCAGAGGGCTGCCACCCCAGCTCTTGGGCCCGGGGGTAACGCCTCCTAGAGGGAGGGCACACTAGTTCTCTGGCGTGGCCTGAGGCATGGGTGTGTGTGGGCAGGGGTAGGTGCAGGGGAGAGATGGCGAGGACTATTGTCCTTTGGAGCTTGTTAAGGAGGGTGGGCCTAGGGCTTGGCAAGTGCCACTTCTGGCAGGTTTGGAAATTTCCAAATAAATCTTTGTTTATTGGTGGTGCCCAGACCTGGTGACTGAACAGTGCGGCCACTCATTAACAGACTCAAGTCCTCAAGGTCTTGTCCTGCAGAGCTTTATTTGAGGGACCCACACAAAGGACATCCGCCTCACTTCCACAGCTTCTTGATGGACATGTTTTTCTCACTGTCCTTTTGCATGACCTGGAGAGACAGAGCGAACATTTAAGTTAGAGACTGGGTGAACACGTGCCCCATCCCCAATGCTCCAGAGCCACCATCAGCAAAGGCAGAAAGACGGAGGCCTGTACCTTGGCTACTGCCATCTCGAAGTCCTCCTGGGTGACGTGGACTCGCCGCTCCCGCAGTGCGTACATGCCGGCTTCAGTGCACACGCCCTGAGCAGGGAAAGGAAGACAGGCGCTGGGGCTGTGCCCTGGAACCTGGAGCTTCGTGCTGCTGCCCCCATTTCCTTGGGCCCTCCAATTACCTTCACTTCAGCCCCTGATGCTCCTGGCATGAGCTCAGCAATTTTTCTCAGGTTGATCCCCCGGGTCAGGTTCATTTTCCGAGAATGGATCTTCAAAATGTCCAGCCGGGCCTAGCGATGGGAGAGGAAAAGCCTGAGCCCGTGGCCTGCCCTCACAGCCGGAGCCACTGCCAGCGCTGCCCATCACAAACCTCCTCATTGGGGGGTGGGAATTCAATTTTTCTGTCAATGCGCCCTGGGCGGAGCAGCGCTGAGTCCAGGATGTCAATCCTGTTAGTGGCCATGATGACCTGAGTAGACAGAGCAGGTGGCGTCAGCTAAGCCCTTCCTGAGGCTGCAGCCTCACCCGGGGCCTTCCCGTGGCTCCTCCCACAGCCGACCCCACTGCACCTTGATGTTCTTGGTGGCCTCGAAGCCATCCAGCTGGTTGAGCAGCTCCAGCATCGTGCGCTGGACTTCACTGTCCCCTCCGGAGCCTCCCTCCAGCCGGGAGGAGCCGATGGAGTCGATTTCGTCCATGAAGATGATAGATGGAGCGTGTTCTCGGGCCATGACAAACAGTTCCCTCACCATTCTTGCCCCTGCACAGAGGCCAAGCTGGCGTTAAGCTGATGGGCCCCCCAGCCCCCGCCGCCTTATAGTTTTCTTGTTTCTGGCCACAGTTACCTTCCCCGATGAATTTCTGCACCAATTCAGACCCAGAGACACGAATGAAAGTACAGTCTGTATGATGAGCCACAGCCCGGGCCAACAGTGTCTTCCCAGTGCCTGGGGGTCCGTACAGCAGCACTCCCTAGAGAACAACAGGACTCAGGGCAAAAAGCTGGCCTCCATGTTTCATTCAATGAACATTTATCGAGTGTGTGCACTGTGCTAGATCCCGTATTAGATGCTAGAGATAAAAAAATGAATGTCAAGGCCCCTTCTGGAGCTTATAACCAAACCACTTGGGTGGCCTGGCAGCATCTCTCCCCCAGCCCCTCGGCATGGGGAGGGCCAGCGTAAGCAGGCTCCAGTCTATCCAGCCTGGGGCATGAGATATACAGTAGCAGCACGGTCCTCCCATAGAAGCCCTGCTCACCTTGGGCTGCGCGATGCCCAGCGCTTCAAAGAGCTCAGGATGCTTAACGGGCAGCTCAATCACTTCTTTGATCTCCTTGATCTGCTTGTCCAGGCCACCAATCATCTCGTAAGTTGAATCTGGCACCTTCTCCACCATCATCAGTGACACCAGTGGGTCTACCTTGTTGGGCAGGATCTTGTGCAGAGTGTAGCTGTCATTTCTGAGGGCCACCCGGCAATTGGGTGTCACCTGGGTGAGGAGAGAGAGGTTCAGGAAGTGGTGTGGTGAGAGCTGACCCCCCACCTCCCACCTCCCCAGCTGCACTCACATCATTGATGTCGATGTTCTTATCTACGTCTACGACAAACTTGCCCTCAGGATGTACCTAGAGAAACAACGGCTCATGACCTTCCTCCCCGACAGCCACCAAATCACCGACCTCGCCCAGGAAGACACATGAGTCTTACAGTAACGTGAGAACAGTGTCCTCACTACACACAAAGGTATGGGAATGCAGTGGGCAACGGGCTGGTCCCTGGGGTCATGTTGCCTTTACCTTAACCAACACTTTCTTCTTATCCATGGCCCGGACTACTTCTCCCACATAGGAGCCCTGTTCCTGCAGCAGCTGTAGCTCTTCCCGCAACAGGCGAACTAGATGCGAAACAGACACAATGGCCACCCAGATTCTTTGGTGTCCCCCACCTATGACTTGATTCAACATGCATGAACTAAGCACCGTTGTAAAGTTTTGAAGGGAAGGCCTCAAAAAAAAAAAGTCAAAGTTCAGGTCTTTAAGGAGATTATGATGGGGCTGAGGAGAGAGATGTGCATGTAAACAGAGCATCATCTTGGACTGGGAAAAGCAATAGGCACCAATGTAAAGACTCACTTCAAACTGCCCACACAGCCTTCCCATCCTTCCCCCTCACCTTTTGCATTAAGCTCATTCCTCTGTGCCTGCAGCCTCCGGAGATTTTGGCTCTTATCATTCACAATCAGCTGTGGAGGACAAGAAGCAAAGGGTGGAAAACAGTAGGCAATTAAGATCTTGGCCGAAACCCTCATAGGCTGATATGAGCTAAACGAGGAAGGAGCACAAGGCACCTGCATTCTCCATTCAGATTCTCCAATATGATTCTAACGACCCTATCCTGTCCTCCAAGAGTCCCTCTGGAGTGTAGGACAACCACAGGAAAAAAAGGCTGCTTGTCTAATACTGGTCCAGGAATAACAAACCGTAGTGGAGAAGAATTAACAGCTGGCTCACATAGTCAGTTTCTTGCAGACTGGTAACATGGTAGAGTGGGAAGACCTCTGAGTCAGAAGCCTAAGTTCTAGCCCCATTGCTGGCAATTAACAGTTGGGTAAAGCCAATGAAAGCTATGTTAAAGATCTAGATCTGTTACCAAACTGCAAGCATCACCTATCCTGCCTCTTTTCAGGACTAACGTGAGAAGCAAATGAAAGCACACGTAATGCATTTCAAAAATGACAAACCAGACTTCCTTGGTGGCACAGTGGTTAAGAATCCGCCTGCCAATGCAGGGGACACAGGTTCGAGCCCTGCTCTGGGAGGATCCCACATGCCGCGGAGCAGCTAATCCTGTGCGCTACAACTACTGAGCCTGCACTCTAGGGCCTGCGAGCCACAACTACTGAAGCCCGTGCTCCGCAACAAGAGAAGCCACCGCAATGAGAAGCCCGCGCACTGTAACGAAGAGTAGCCCCACTCGCCGCAAAGAGAGAGCCCGCGTGCAGCAACGAAGACCCAACACAGCCAAAAATAAAAATAAATAAATTTTAAAATATATATATATATCATAGTCTCTTCTAAAAAAAAAGTGACAAACCAAATATGATACCTACAAATGTACCTGGAGTTCAGAATTTTTCCTTGTGGCTCTCCTCCATCCAACTGACATTATTTTCCTTATTTCTGTGGTCCCTGCTCCCTGTTTAGGCTAGAGCACTGGGTTGTCCAGTTCCTTTTCATTCAGTCCTACGGAATCAGCATTGTCCAGACTCCTCAATTCTGTCTTCCCTCACTCTGCCCCAACCCTCCCTCTGATAAATCTCATCTTCTGATCCTATGTCTTCTCTTTTATAAGAAACCCTCTCATTCAGGCTTCTTCTAAGAAGAATGACTTTTGGCTGGGGGTACCTTTTACGTTAAAATTTGACTTATAAAGATGTTTAATGAACTGTGAATACTACCTTCAAAATGATGAGACTTGAGAGGAGCAAGAGGCTGTTAACTTCATATACTTCATACCGTTGGCTTGTTACTTCTTCCACTGCGCCCCCAGTGGAATTATATGGATTTGCAGAAATCCGTTCCATCAATCCCTCATCCCCCTTCTAGCTCCCTCTGGACCTTTGGAGTCCGTTCTCACCTGGAGTTCTTCAATCTTGGACAGATAATACTGGCGGAGTCCACTGCCTGCCTTCCCCTCTTCCAGCTCCATCTGAAGACACAGTGTAATTAGTTACCAACAGGTTAAACATCCAAGGGATAAAGCTACTTCCAGCTTGGATTTCGGAGATTTAAGATTTGGGTTCTAAGCCCTCACTCCATCTCTTCGGAACCATTTCTCGTGACTAAACTAAAACAGAATGAGAACGGTGCCTACCTCTTAAGACTTCCAGAAGGATCAAGAGACGACACACCCGGGAACGCTACACAAACCCCAGGTGTTATTACTACAGGAGGAGCCAGCAGGAAGGACGTGTCCCCCGACTCCCTCGACTCGCGGAAGGATGGGTTCCCGCTCCCACCGCTCCTCTCACTTACTCAGCTTCCACCGGGTCTTCCACTCCCGGCCCTGCCTTGACCCGCCGGGGGCGGCGCTGACACAGCAGATCCGGTCCCAGGTAGGGCCCAGTCTAGACTGGCCCACCCACCCCCACTCCCCCCACCCTCTTGCCCCGACCGGCTGCCCACCTCGGATCACACCTGTTTCGCATCCAGCCCCAGTCCCCGCCCGACCACCGCCGCCATACCTGCTCTGGTCCGTCAAGCGCCATCTTCCCTCTTCCGCGGCCGGCATCAGAGCCGCCTTGGCGCGCAGGCGCAGAAGCAGGGGCTTGGGGACCGAAAAACCAAGGCAGAGAACAGTTCCGGGTCAATGGGCGGGGTGTGAGGACAGACGGTAACTTAAACAGGGGCCATGAGGGGAGGGGCGGCGGTACGCGAGATCAGGAGCTTTGAAAAGGGTTAGCAGAACTCCTAAATATTACTCTCCAGAAATTCGGTTTTGGTTAAAGTAACCATTTCTCCTGGTGCCAGCTTCCAACGTATAAAACCTGGGGACAGAAAATTTTTGTGGCCACGCTCAAAATGGCGGAAAACTTGGAGCCGGGGACGCGAGTGACGCAAGCGGAAGCGGAAATACGTTTGCTGCCCACACGTGCCGCTTCACGGGTGGTAGAAATGGTGCTGGGTGGTGGTGAGTAGTGTGGACTGAGGCTCCGAGTGTGTGTGCGACGGCGAGTGGGAAACGAAGAGCGGAATCTAGTGCTCCGGGAAGAGACGTCCCAATTTCTGCTTTCTCTCCATATTGAGTGGCGCTCCCACCATGGGCAAAAAGGGCAAAGTCGGGAAGAGCCGGCGAGACAAGTTCTATCACTTGGCAAAGGAGACGGGTGAGTCAGGGTTCGCGCCGTCTGCGAGCGGGCGTTCCACCAGTCTTGGCCGGTTCGCCCCCTTTCCGAATATTGAGTTTTTCTTCCGTAGAAAGGGTGGTGGGTCGTAAGGCCGCAGAAATCCCGCTGGGAAAGCGCTTCACGGGCCTTACTTTGTCGCCGCCTCCAGGTTACCGTTCCCGCTCTGCTTTCAAGCTGATCCAGCTGAATCGCCGCTTTCAATTTCTGCAGAAAGCCCGAGCCTTGCTGGACCTGTGCGCTGCACCAGGTGGATGGTGTGTAACACCCGGCACCTGACGCTCCTTGTGGACGCGTTCTGGATTCCAGCCCTGGATGATTGAGCGTTGCATTTGGGGTGGGAGGGAAACAGTAATACCAACCTCAAATTTCTCTACTCCCCAGAACGTAAACTGCAGGGGGAAAGATTTGGACCGTGTACTTACGATATGATTGGCTGATACCGACCAGGGTTCTTGGTTTTCCCCAATCAATAGAAATGGACTAGAGGCCAGACAAGAAATTCAGGCAAGGTTTTCTTGGGGCCCCTGCTGCAGCAGGGAGGAGCGAAAACAAGTAGCAGGTTCCCTTGCTAGCCAGCTCCCCAAGGAGGGGGCTGGCTGGTTCCTTATATAGCGTGAAGGTGGGGGTGTGTCCGGGGGTCCGGCCTGAGGGGCGGCTTAGGTGGTTTGCCCACCCCCTTTGGTGGAGCTGAGTGCTGGGGGGCATGTGCAGTGCCCTGCTGCCTACACCCTGTTTTTGCTCCCAACTCTTCAGAAGTGACAGTGGGGTGGTGTCTTTTTTGTGTGTGTCCATAATTTTTGTCTTCTTGTCCATAATTCACCCCAACTGGGTATGCATGCAATGTTTAGTCCCTTATAGTTTCTTTGTATTCTGTTGCTCGAGTTGTTTTGTCCAGGTGCAAGTATTGCAGCAAAGGGTCCGAGGTCCCAGCCTGTCTCGTTTCCACTGCACTTAGCAGGGACCCCTAACACCGGGGATGAGAGATCACATTGCTGAGGGAGGGGAAGGGACAGTCCAGGGTGTTTTAATCTTTACTTCTCTTTTATAGGCTGCAGGTGGCCACCAAGTTTATGCCTGTATCCAGCCTTATTGTGGGTGAGTGACAGGTGGTGCTCCTGGATGTTCCAGGGGGTGGGAGTGTGAGACCCTGTGTTCTGCATTTCCTTTCTCCCTGCTTGAGACAACCTTTTGGAATACTCTGCCCTAATACCTTCTAGGAGTGGATCTGGTTCCAATCAAGCCTCTTCCCAATGTGGTGACACTCCAGGAGGACATCACAACAGAACGCTGTAGGCAGGTAATAGGAATCTCTCTTTTCCTGTTCCCTTTATATGTAGACATCCACATTCATTCCTCTTCCCACCCTGATCCCCTGAAGGCACGTTTTTCCTGTTAACCATGCCTTGAGCAGTGCCTGCATGTTGTTTATAAGGCCCATAATATTGCGTGTCCGCCCAGCCTTTATTTATTCAGAAAGGAGGTCTTTGGAGTTGGAGGAAGTGCAGAGATTTCAGTGACATCCTTTCCAGCGAATTCACTAGTAGACTGTAAGGTCCATGAAAACAAACGTGTTATTTTTGCTATTGTTGTATCCCCTGTCCATGGCACAGGATTTGGCCGTGGTGGGCACTCAACAGCTGGCTGAATGAAGGGCTCCATTCGTAGCCATTTCTGTATTTCTGTTGGCTGTGGTTTCTCTCCTCTGTAGGCCCTGAGGAAGGAGCTGAAAACCTGGAAAGTTGATGTTGTGCTCAATGACGGGGCCCCCAATGTCGGGGCTGGCTGGGTCCATGATGCTTACTCACAAGGTGCCGGGATCGGGGGGCATGGAGCTGAGGGTGGAGGTGGGCATGCCCTCTCAGGCTGCAGAGGTCCTCAGCTAACTGTCTCCCCCCCACAGCCCATTTGACACTGATGGCTCTGCGTTTGGCTTGTGATTTTCTGAGCCGTGGTGGCTGCTTCATCACAAAGGTTTTCCGTTCCCGTGACTATCAGCCCTTACTATGGATTTTCCAGCAGCTCTTCCGCCGTGTCCAGGCCACCAAGCCCCAAGCCTCTCGTCATGAATCTGCAGAGATCTTTGTCGTCTGCCAGGGTGGGCATAACTTCCCTTGTTCTCTTGATTTAGTCTCCCACCTACCAAAGCACACTTTCTTATATATCCTATTACCTTAGGATTCCTGGCTCCTGACAAGGTCGACAGTAAATTCTTTGACCCCAAATTTGCCTTCAAGGAGGTTGAAGTTCAGGCCAAGACTGTTACTGAATTGGTGACTAAGAAGAAGCCAAAGGTGTGTTTGGCGAGTGGGGGCCACCCTCAGGTCCTGGGACTCGGGAGGTTGGGCCTGGTCAATCCTACAGACACCCCAGAAGGGACTGCTCAACATTCATTATTTCCCTTCCTAAGGCTGAAGGCTATGCTGAGGGTGACCTCACACTCTATCACCGAACTTCAGTCACCGACTTCCTCCGAGCTGCCAACCCTGTTGACTTCCTTTCCAAAGCCAGTGAAGTGAGTCCCCAGACTCGAGGGGTACGAGGGAGCCCCAGAAACATGGCCTGAACACCTCCCCTGACTCTTTTCCCTCCTCCCGAACAGATCTCGCTAGACGATGAAGAGTTGGCACGGCATCCAACTACCACTGAGGACATCCGGGCGTGCTGTCAGGATATCAGGGTGCTGGGGCGTAAGGAGCTCAGGTTTGCACTGGGGGTGGGCATAGGTGCTGTGAGCCCCGAAGGCAGGGGACAGCCCTTGAAGGACGTGACGCTGGGTCTCTGGGAACAGGATGCTGCTGTGTTAGAGGTTTGGGGTGGGGGCCTGAACCTTAGGACTTCTGTGGCTCAAACGTGAAATTCGGGGTATGGGCCCAAAACGAGGAGGTGAGGACAAAAGGGAGACAGCAAGGTCAGGAATGGTATCTCTGGGGCAGGTCCCTACTGAACTGGAGAACGAAGCTTCGGCGGTATGTGGCCAAGAAACTGAAAGAACAAGCAAAGGCACTGGACATCAGGTGAGGAGGGAGCTAAACCAGGGCAATTGTTGACTGGGTGTTGAGGGGAAGCATCTGGGAAAATAACCGACTCCTGCAACTACTCTGTCAGCCTCAGCTCAGGGGAGGAAGAGGAAGGTGAAGAGGAGGGGGCCGCAGCTGGGATGGGGCCGCAGCCCTCGGAGGAGGAGGAGCTGGACCGGACCCTGGCAGAGATGAAGGCCCAGGAGGTGGCGGAGTTAAAGAGGTGAGGGGAGCTGGGGAGGAGCTTGGGGAACCGCAAGGCAGAGTCCCTCGGTGGGTGAAGATGGGGAGAGAGCGTGAAGGCACGGATGGGGATCTTCAGAGCTGGGCAGCTTTAATTCCTCAAACCATACCCTCAGGAAGAAAAAGAAGCTGCTGCGTGAGCAGAGGAAGCAGCGGGAACGTGTGGAGCTGAAGATGGATCTTCCCGGGGTTTCCATCGCAGATGAGGGGGAGACTGGCATGTTCTCCCTGCGCACCATCCGGGGTCACCAGGTGAGGCGGGGTTTGGGGCCCACTGAGGGGACAGGAGGATCTGTTTGGGTATTTGGAGTTGGGGCGTCGGATGTCTTTTTGGTAAGTGTGCTGAAAGATCATGGCTCATGGTTGCTGTCTTCACCCGTAAATGACGTGATATGGGGAGATTGGGAAAAAAACAAGAGCCTTGTGTCTCAAAGGCCGGGAAAGAACACACCCCTAAAATAATGAAAGTAGGAAGATTTGTGAGTGTGGCGTAGATTTATCCTTGTAGAACTAGAATATCAGAACCAAGAGGCCC
The DNA here is from genome assembly GCF_949774975.1 of Lagenorhynchus albirostris. NCBI lineage: Eukaryota > Metazoa > Chordata > Mammalia > Artiodactyla > Delphinidae > Lagenorhynchus > Lagenorhynchus albirostris. The sequence continues at coordinate 45,588,771 of NC_083114.1, read as the reverse complement.
GCGTTGCAGGAAGCTCAGGTTATAGGCGATGCAGCCAGGGTGCCTGGGTTACGAGCACGTGTGAGGGAGGGTCTCCCTCAAGAGGGGCACAGCGTTCTTCAGTTGACTGAGACCAAGTTAGCACCTTGCTGCACCTGGCTGCGGGATGGTGCTTTCTGCCGAATACTGGAGTCTGCTTTTCCTGGTAAAAGCAGCATCACAAACAATGAGCTTTCGTGGCTCTCGTGTGGGAAGGTAGTAACCAGCTCGTATTGTTGAGGGGGCAGTAGAGCACAGTGGTCCTGGAGCAGACTACCACTTATGTGCTCTCTGCCTCAGTTTCCTCATCTGTAAAAGAAAATGATAGACCTACCTACTAGCGTTTTTGGAAGGAATAAAAAAAAGATGGTGTAATTCCTGGTATGTGATTCAAGAAATAGCTATAGTTGCCACGAGGAAAACAGATCTTGGAGTTGACATTATTAGTGAAACAGTGCTTCCTGTTAGATGTATACGGCATGGGCTTCTTTATTCAGTGGAAACAAGAGTTGTAGATGTTATTCGCTGGTGATAAGGTGCCTTCTGAAAGTAATTTTTTAAAAAGCAGTGTTTTAGAACATTTTAAAATCGGACGCTAATTAGACCGTGGGGTACTTTTCCATAAACCTGTTTCTGCTACCACTGAAGAAGACACAGCTGAATGATCTGGCCTAGAGTGGCATGTTTTAAATGGTTAATCCCATCACTTCCCTGTCTGTAAAAGAAGATATTATGTACTTGACACAGTGTGTTTTCTAGCGTTGCTGAGGATAAACTAAGGTGATGAATATGGAGGAAAAAAGCAGTATGTACCTTGTTAGTGCCCTTGATCTCTGTTTCTCTGTCAAACCTCAGTTGTTAGAGGAGGTAACACAGGGGGACATGAGTGCTGCAGACACGTTTTTGTCTAATCTGCCAAGAGATGACATCTACATATCAGATGTTGAGGAGGAGGATGATACATCTCTGGATAGTGACCTGGATCCAGAGGAGCTGGCAGGAGTCAGAGAACCTCAGAGTCTAAAGGACCAAAAGTGGTAAGGAGGGGGGAGGGGTGTGGGGAGGTGTCTGCAGGGCACCCTCAGCTCAAGTCCGAAGCAGAGCTGGTGGCGGGGCTTGCCAGTTGGAGTGTGGGCAGCAGCAAGCCCTCCAGGGCACTGACCCTCCACCCACTTTCCTTGGGTGTACAGTGTACGGTTTGCTGAAGTGCAAGATGGTAAAGAGGAGGAGGAAGAAGAGAATCCATTGCTGGTACCATTGGAGGAGAAGGCACTACTGCAGGAAGAACAGGCCAGCCTGTGGTTCTCAAAGGTGAGCAGAGGCTGGTGGCCAAGACAGACAGGGACTGGCATTCCCTGGGCAAAGGGTGCCTGACGATTTCCCCATCACAGGATGGCTTCAGCGGGATTGGGGATGATGCCGACGAGGCCCTGGAGATCCGTCAGGCCCAGCTGTTGTACGAGAGCCGCCACAAGGGGCAGCTGCCACCACCGCCTTCCGGTGTGAAGATGGAGAACAAACCCCCCCCGTGCCAGGATGAGGCCCCTGAGAGGGCAGAGGCTCCTTCAGGGACAGAGGCTGCCACTGGCCCTGGCGGGGAAGAGAGAGATGACAGTTCTGACAGTGACAGCAGTAGCAGTGAGGGTGAAGAGAGGTGAGTGGTTGCAGCTGATGGGAGAAGAGCTGAAGAGGAAGCAGCGATTGTAACCAGTACTCTGTAATTGGGAGTTTGCAGCTCTGACTGCAGATGGAGAACTTTAAATGCTGATGATTCTAACTTGAGTGGTCTGCAGTACAGCCTGGGTGGCAAGATTTCTGGAAGTTCCCCAAGCATTTTTAACTAAGAACCAGGGGTGAGGGGAGTAGGAGTGGGCCCGAGTGGTGTGGCTAACGGTGAGACATGCGTGCACGGTCCTCCTCCCTCCCACAGCTGGAAACCACGCGGCAGGAAGAAGCGAAGCCGTGGGCCTAAGTCAGATGATGATGTCGGGTTTGAGGTCGTGCCTATCAAGGACCCAGGCGAGAGCTCTGCACCTACTAGAATGGGAGGCAACATGGAGGGGTCAGTGTTGGGGACTGAGCTTTGACTTCCTTCCTTCTTCCCTCTCTAGTGAAACATCGGATACTGGACCCTGAAGGCCTTGCTCTAGGTGCTATTATTGCTTCTTCCAAAAAAGCCAAGAGGGACCTCATAGATGACTCCTTCAGCCGGTAGGGGGCAGAAGGTCCCGAGAAGGGGTGGGGCGAGGAAGAGGGAAGGAATGATTTCTTTGAAAGCCTAGATTGGTGTCCTCTCCACCAAGGTACACATTTAATGAGGATGAGGGGGAGCTTCCAGACTGGTTTGTGCAGGAGGAAAAGCAGCACAGGATACGACAACTGCCTATTGATAAGAAAGAGGTGGAGCATTACCGGAAACGCTGGCGGGAAATCAATGCACGTCCCATCAAGAAAGTGGCTGAGGCCAAGGCCAGGAAGAAACGGAGGGTAAGCAGTGGGGCTGCCTGAGATTCTGGGTGGGTGGGGCAGGGGTAGGAAAAGAGGTCAACCTGACCGAGGTTCCCCCACCCCCCCCCCCACAGATGCTGAAGAAGCTGGAGCAAACCAAGAAGAAGGCAGAAGCTGTGGTCAACACAGTGGACATCTCAGAACGGGAGAAAGCGGCACAGCTTCGAAGGTGAGGGGCAGGGGGGTCACCCACAAAGGTACACGGGGGTGAAGGAGTGGTGGAAAGTCTCTAACCTGTGTCTTCCATTTACAGTCTCTATAAGAAAGCTGGGCTTGGAAAGGAGAAACGCCAAGTCACCTATGTTGTAGCCAAAAAAGGTGTGGGCCGCAAAGTGGGCCGGCCAGCTGGGGTCAGAGGTCACTTCAAGGTGGTGGACTCGAGAATGAAGAAGGACCAAAGAGCACAGCAACGGAAGGAGCAGAAGAAAAAGCACAAACGGAAGTGAGCGGAGCCACCAGAACCTCTGAGGGACTGACTGTAAGGACGAGGAGCGATTCGGTACGGCTTCTGGCCTCCTTCGTACCAGCCCTACCCACCCTTGCCTGCACGGCAGTCGTCTGAAGAGACCGATTTGAGGTACCTGAACTCGTGGTGGCCCTGGGCAGTGAGGGGGACATCTTCCTGGCTGGAAGAAAGGGCTCCCGTTAAAGCCCCGCTAAAATGTCTTGTCGGTGCTGTCAGAGCCCACAACCCTTCTGTGGTGCTGGGCGAGAAGTCACACCATTTTTAGATCCTAAGGCGAAGTTCAGTGGCATTCACTGTAGTCTATTCTTGGGCAAGTGGGCCTCTCAAGTCAAGTCTTCCCCCATTATCATCTGAATAAAACCAGGATGATTGATTGATAGATGTCTGACAACAGTTTAGTTCCTGGTAACTTGATAACTCAAAAAACATCTGGGTGTTCACACCATGTGCACTGTTCTAAATCATATTTAATATGTCCCGACTCATGGTGAAGTAGAAATGACAAGCAATCCACAGGTCCCAGTAGTAAAACATTTACTAGAGCAAGCAGAAAGGAATGCACATCTTAAAGAAACCTTCACGAAGTCACAAAATTTGATGTATGTGTATTTCTTTTCCTTTTATAAACAAGATAGAACAAAAATCGTCAAAATC